>NC_140099.1:1840213-3134352 GCF_964237585.1 Gallinula chloropus | reverse complement strand
TAGCTAAATAAGCTCCATTCAGTTCTGTTTATTTTTCATTACGATGCTTTTCTTGCAGGAAGCTTTTAATGCTCTGGACAATAAAGTTCTTGACAGATTTTTGCAAGCAGCTGAGAAACTGAAAAATATTTCATCTGGTCATGAAAAGCTGGTAGTGGAAGAAAAGAGTGAAGATGTTCGGAAGAGATGGGAGGTGAGGTCATGTAGGAAGGAGAATCCACTGTCTGTTCTCATTAGGCCAGGCATCTTTGAAAACCCATTCTTTTGTCACAATATGTTCTAAGGATTTTATTTGCTTTGTAATACTGTCTCACCATCTCACAGGGATAATGTGTTTTGAATTTTGCAGGCAGTTCATAGTGAACTTGTGTCCTGTGTCCAGCTCATAGTAGAAAGGGAAAAAAAGAAATTTAATGCAACTTTAAAAAAAATCAATAAGCAATTAGGCAAAGAGAAGAAACACCTTAGTATGGACAAAACCAAAGGGCTCATCAAGGAACATAAGGTACCTGCCACATTCCTTTTCTGCTCACTTACTTCTCTTTGTGAACACATTGTCTGTTCTTCTCCCTCCTTCTTAGGTACCTTCTTGCAGCCTCTGTTTCCAGAACAGGACCCTTGTGCTCTATGCTCTGTAAACACAGAACAAAGAAACCACCCTAATTATTTCTTTACCTTTTAGACAGCAGTTATTAGTCTCCTGGTAGTGCACAGATTAATCTGTGCAAAGTGTGAAAATAAGAAATGGTTGTGTTTTGTGACTCCCTTGATGTGTTACAGTTGCATAGATGATGTTAGGTGCCTTTGAGTGAGAGTACCTTCTCACAGAGCAATAGCCACACTTTACCTCTGTGTGTCTGCTTTATGTAAATTACCAAAGAGTTGGACATAAGTCTTCAATGTGTTACTTGCCAGAGTGAGCCATGGTGAGTCTTACATTTCCTGTAAGCAGTGGGTTTTACACTTGGTTGTTTCTGGTATTTTACTTCATCCTCCTCTTGGAGTTGCATTTGTGTGGCCAGTTTAACACTTAACAAGGATATGAAATAGCACTCCTGATGAAATTCTGATCTTCATTGAATTCAGAGAGGTTTTAGTCCTTGCTTCTCCTGGGTTCATGTTCAGCAAATATTGCACATGCAGGAGTAAAGAGAAATAAGCCTTCTCAGGTGTATTCCTTCTGCTCATGTTCTTGTTAGATTTTCAGCATAGCTGAATTTCACCCTAGAAAGTACAGTTATTGATGGGAAATGTTTTGAATAAATTTTCCAGTTCTACTTTTTCTGTAGTCAATAGGACATGTATATCTGATGTCAGTATGAACAGGAGTTGGGACCAAAAGTAGCTAAAATTGTAGTAACATAATGAATATTAAAATCAAGCAAGAGTCAGTATAGTCTTGTGAATGCAGTTGAGGAACGTGTTGCCAGAAATATTAATTTCTTTCCTGGCTCTATTTGAAAAACAATCAAGGGAAAATATATGTTCTTCTCCTGGTTTGACAGCTTATTCTTTAAGTGCATTCATCCAATAAGACAATGGAAAAAGAAGGAAATGTTTGAGAATAATTGCATATCCTTATGACTTAGCATGACTTTATTACATTTTTCCTTTGTTTAGGCCTTTTTTTCACATGAAGGCGCCCTGAGCGAACTTAACAAATCATTAGAAGACCTTAAAATGCTGGGAAGACTATCAGAAGAAACTGTTCCAGGCATAAAGGCACTGACTGCAGACTGTGAACAAAAGCTAGAAAAGCTTCAACAAACTATGGCAGATACTTTTACAGGCCTGCTGTCTCATGCTGGAAAAGAACAGTCATCTGTAAAAGAGTGGGTGACTGTGTGATGTGTTGTAGCTTCATAGAACTCAGATATAGGGATAAATGGATATTTGGATAAATGGATATATGGATAATAAATGTACTGCCATGTATGTTACTATGTACATTTCTATGGGCAACTGTACATTTAAACATTTAGTGTTGAGTTTCATAAACTAGCAAGTACAGTGTTTGATTACCCTTCACAACTGCTCTGTGCTTAATCATTAGCCAGGATTTCTTTCCTTTTTTTCCATTTGTATTGTATATTTTGTTCTTAAGCTGAAATTTCTTTTTAAACTATAGGAGCTCCATTGTTTCTTCTGAGAATGGAGAACAGCCTGGTTCTTCTCAACAAATTGATAACCTTTCTGTGCAGGAGGTAAGAAGTCCATGCTTACTGTTAGAAAGAGCACTGTTTTCTAAGGGGGATCATTGGCAAAAGGAAAACCTGATTATTTCTGTAAATATTCATATTGTGGAAGGACCTCCGGCTTCTGGTCAGATGTCAAAACCCTCTTGTACTGGGGAACACAGGCTGAGGAAATATTAAATAGTAACATGCAAGGAGCAGCAGTGGGCATCCCTAGGACATTTGAGTCTCCAACCTTGCACTGTATTTTGCTAGAGTTGGTATCAGCTGGAAGAGTCATGTGTGAAGCTGTGTTCCAGTGCATACTCCCCAGAGTGTCCCAGTAATTTGAACAAGTTTTGAAGGACACGGAGAGGAAAAATAGTGAAGAGTTGGAGGCATTTGCTTTAGAAAAATACAGGGAAAACCAGAGCGTGTGCAACTTCTTTAAAATCATTTCAGAAAGACAAGCTACTACAGTTTGTCATTTGGATGCCACAGATGTCTCATGTAGGATAAACATGCAAACAGCTCATCAGACAGCCTCCAGACTGCTGATTTATATGAGGGGACCCACTGCATGTATATAAAGTCTGAAGATATGTAGGCATTGCCTATTTTCAAGGGAGATCTCTTTTAAGGCTACTGATACTATCCCTGATGCAATGATGATTCTGATACAGTATCTGTTCCATCATGGAATATCAAAGTATGATTTTTGTAAATAACATCAGGCAGCCTCAAACTGAGGAATGTATTCTGGAATTAAGGGTGAGAGACATGTGAGGGCATCTGTTATAAGCAGAGTGAGAGAAGCTGCAGAAAGCACCGCCTTCTGCTCATCCAAGGATGTCCATGGAACTGCAGCTAGCAATTTGCACTAGTGCTTGCCAGAGGCCCAATGTCAGTGGAAGGAGTGAATGACCTGGCTGCAAGTGTTTAATTGAATTGAAGTCTGTTAGACTTCACTGTGTCTTGGCACAGCATGATGCAGAGGTCACTGCTGCCTCCTTTTATTTTTGCTTAGGCCTCCAGAGATGCTACCGATATAGTCTTGGAACCAGATGTGAAACATCACAATGGAGAAAGCTGTGCAAAGAAACATGAGGAGGACAGTGATTTGCCCATCCCAGCTTTATTACAGAGGTAATTTTCAAAGGGTATAATGTGTGTTTAAGAGTATCATTAAGAGATTATACTGTGCTAGACATTCACAAATGGATGGAATGTATAGAACACAGGGGCCACTTTTTCTGTGCAGAATTCTGTTCTTTTTCTACTACAATTTCTTAATGTTGCTCTGTAATAGATAAGTAAGAACCACAGTAGCTTAATGCTTCAAATGTTGGACTTTTGTAGCAAGAACACTTAGAATCAGTAAAAGTTTTCTTCTGCTTTTTTCTTGGGCTGTAAAAATCTGTATCTGCCTTACTAATAATTCAAATATTGCAAATAAAACCCCAACCCCAACACCTGACAAATTTTTAAAGAACTGACATTTTTATGTCCATAAAACTGAATTTAGAGAATGAAGACAGGCATTCATACTTGAAAATTAGCCAGGTGAGCAATTTCTCAGCTCTTTTAATGTTGTTCATTTATGCCCATTCTTTGAGATCTAGTTAAAATACACATTTATGTATATATATATAGATTATGCTTATTTGTTATGGTAATCTATTGGTCAACAAGTCCCAGCCCTGCCATGTTCCACTAAATTAGAAGTAAAATCTTCTCTGAAAGTGATTGCATCTTTCTTTAGCTATAACACACAAAGAAATAACCTGGAGGAACTTCTGCAAGTCAGCAGAGATAAAGTAGCATCTGGCTTTACTGATGAAATAAAAGGCACTTCATGCCTTCAGAATAAGCTGCTTGAACTACAGGTAAGTATTCATCTTTAAAAACATTCTTGGTGCCTAAATCATTATTTTCTCACGCGGAGTCCTCTCCTCTCTGGGTTGTGTCTGTTGCCAGGGGAAAAGGAGCGTTGTTACAGCCAGGTTTATTAGAAGTGGAAGGGAAATTAAGGGTGTAGCATTCAGTGGGACTGCAATCCTAGCAGTGGAGTTTCTGCAGGTATTGCTGAAAGAAGAGACTGGTGATTCTCAGTTTGTGATCTGTAGGCTGGAGGAGTTTTAATGGGAAAAATAACTACAGAAAACAGCTTTTTTAGCAGCAGTACCAGTGATGGTCCACAGTCAGGGCTGGAGGAGTCATCAAAGTTAAACCATGAAATGTTGTATGTGCAGAATGAAACTGTTCCAGGACTTAAAACTTGATTAGGTTTGTGAGAGCATTAAGGGGATGGTAAAAGGCACGTAATTGATGTTGGAGAATTTATTACTGCAATTTTTCAAGTCCTTGCTTGAAAGGAGTACAGAGGTTATCTAGCATTTCAGAATGTGGTTCAGTTCTACATGTATTTTTTGTTCTTTTGAGCATAGCTAAGCGGAGAGGTTTTCCATTCATTCTTGTAGTAAAAATGGCTGAACCATATTTATTGAACCTTCTATAAAATATAGTCAAGGCATATATCTGATGTGGAAATTCTCATCATAAAAATTTGATAGAGATTTGCATGCAGCTAAAAATGGAGTCTTGAAGAAAAAGGTGATGTTTTCACTTTTATTTGCAGAGACTCTTGTGACTGTAGTTCTGTGAACTGTCCAGTCCAATGAGAAATACAGTATCATGCTAATGCAATTAACAGTGAGTATCTTTCAGGTGATAGAGAATGAAATCAATTCTTATTGGGCACAATTGGAAAACATCTCATTGACCTTAGAAAATCTTGTGGATGAAACACAGCAGGCTGCTGTCTCTGATATGAGAAGCAAACTAAAAGGAGAATGGAAAGAGCTTCAGGATATTATAAATACCAGGTACAAAATAAAGATTAATTCTGTTAAGCTATTGTAACTAATGTGTGTATTGTGAAGGGAGCAGTGTGTGTTACAGAAAATACCTGCATATTTTTATCTTTCTTTTAATTGAATAAAATTAAGCTTTTCTTAATAATACTTGGTTCATAGATATGCTGCATGTAGTGTGAATCTCTCTAAGAAGTACAGAGCTCTATCTTTGTAACATCACTGCCCAGTGTTCCCAAGTTTACTGTTACTTCCTCCAATTGTGCTGGGATTCACACTGCTTTTCATATTTATCAATGGAAAAGCTTCTTTCACCTCAGAAGGAGGATTAGACAATCAATTACATTATCTCTGTGGCTTTTTTGTGCTGCAAAATATGTATCTGGCCTTGCTTGCTTTCCCAGTTCACGTTTTGTTACCTTTCTTGTAGAACAAACTCTTTGAGGACTGCTTTGGAAATTGTTTTGCCAATAGAGAATGAATCCAGTCTTCTGTGTGAACTAGATCAGCGGCTGAAGAAAAAGGACATCCAGCAGTTTAACCTGATGAATAGTGACCTCGCTTATAGGGAACTAAAGGTAAGGGAAACATAACCCTAGCCAGGATAATTCTAATATGGCTAGGAACTAGAGCAATTAATAGGGTTTTCACCATTTGTTTGGGACCGTTCACAGGACTTGCCAAACCTTCCAACATCTAACAGTGTTTTACTCCCTTTGCTTTAAATGTAGGTGTTGCTGTAGAGCCAGCCTGGGACCCTCAATAGGCTTTTCTGTGAAGAACAGTCATGAACACTTCATCTTAGATTAAGACTTTCCAGGTTTATGCTGTTACCAACTGGCTTTATAAAACTTTGTGGAGTCATATACAGCTCTTCATTAGGCTGGACAAACCAAGGGACTTCAGCCTCTTCTCATAAGACTTCCCCTCCAGACCCTTCACTGCCCTTGCTGCTCTCTTCTGGGCACTCTCCAATATATTTATGTCCCTCTTGTACTGTGGCGCACAAAACTGCACATAGTAAGGAAGAAATTCTTCTCTGTGAGGGTGGTGAGGCCCTGGCACAGGCTGCCCAGAGAAGCTGTGGCTGCCCCTAGATCCCTGGTATGGTTCAAGGCCAGGTTGGATGGGGCTTTGGGCAGCCTTGGCTAGTGGAGGGTGTCCCTGCCCATGGCAGTGGGTTGGAGGTAGATGGGCATTGAGGTCCCTTCCAACCCAAACCAGTCTGTGATTCTGTGATCTAAGCTAAGCTGCCTTATCCCATCTGCTGAAGTATCAGAGCACACCCCAGGATGGTCTTGGAAGCTCTGCATGTGTTCAATAACTTGTTCACTGCTGTCAGTATCTTGTGCCTAGGCTCTGATCTGTCTGTTATGCAGGTTTTGTTCTTGATAAACACTGAGCTGAACATTCTGACTGCTACAGAGAACTGAAAGTTTGCATTTATCTGCCCTTGGCTCTTGAGCTAAGTAGGGTTTAGGTCTCAAGCTGTAGGGCAGAGAGCACGCCAGCTCTCTGTCTGAGATGACTTTTTGGCTGGAAGGGCCCTGGACTTTTTTCCATAGCTCTCTGGAGATTTGGAGTTTCACAACACAGACACAACGCTGTTTGTCTGAGGGCTGTAACCAGATCGCATGCAGACTTCACCAAGAGATTTTTAAATGTGTGCAAATTTCCTCCAAAAGCATAAAGAACTTAAAAGGTGGCAGAGTAACAAACATCTATGTGCCCCCCTGTGCTCTGAGTGATTTCCCACTGCGAGCCCCTGCTGGTTTTGTTCCCAGGACTCGTCATCCTTCTCTCCTTTTTGTCTGATTGCTGGGAAGAGGCTTGAGCTTTCTATAATGCTGACCATATTCCCTGTCTGTGGAGTACCATTTTATTTTATTTTATTATTCTTTTTCCTTCCCTCCACCAAAGTCCACAGTAGGAAAAAACCCAAGGTTTTCTTTCTTAACTGCCCTGTTTAGCATACTTATTTTGTTGTGAGTACAACCTGGTTTTCAGTCATAAGTTCAGCTGGAATGCAGGATACGGGGTTTTTTTTCACTTGCTAACACTGTTGGTTGTTCTCTCCATTTCAGGAGCTGCAGAGATCCATATTAAATCAGATTGAAGTGTGCAAACAGTTGGAATACCTGGATAGTTCAGCAAGAGATGAATTTAATCCAATAGATCTGCAAGCTGCAAGTAAAATTATGATTTACTACCAGAACCAGCTTGAAGAAATGAGCCATAAAATGCAAATCCGTGAGACAGTTCTCAAAGATCTGGAAGCTTTTATGGCCTCATTGAGGAAGATTCAGTCTTCCATCAAATGTCTCACAGGTTGCTCAGGTCAGCCTGAAATGCAGGGAAATGCATTGAGAGAGGCTGCACAAGAAGTTTCTCATATGGCAGAAGAGGCAAAATGTTTGGATGAACGCTTGAAAACAGTTGATATCTGTTTGGAAGATGCTGAATGTGGAAGACAGACTTGCTGTGAAAACCTTGTTCTGACTTTATCTGAAGAGCTAAGTGCTAGTTATGATCCCTCAAGTGAACAGATGCTTACTGAGGAGAGAGACTTATACAAGGTTTTTGCTACAAAAAATGGTGAACTCTTAAAAAACATTCAGGATCTACGTGACAAAATTAACAAAATAGGCTTGAAGGATCCAACAATTCCAGCTATTCAGCAAAGGTGAAATCTTTTTTAAAGCTTGTAATTTCATAACCAGTGAACTCAGAGGGCCTGTGGTCCCTTTGCAGTGGAGCACTGAAACTTGAATGTGTCTTGAAGTGCCTGTGGAGCATGGAAATAAACTGTGAGCCTATGGTTTATTCTCTACCTCACAGCCCAAATAACTCTTCCTTTAAGCCTCTATGTATTAAAGCAGCACTAATGCAGAAAAATAGAAGGAGGCTGATTGTTATGCTCATAGTTTTCAGGAAGAAGAATGTCAAACAGGCAGATCGGTCTTCTTGCTGAACACTGACACAGGAGATGTTGAAACTCTCCCCTGTAGAAGCCTTGTGTTATTTTTCCACACTCTGACAAAGCCACTAACATGATTTGTGTGTCTCAAATATGGTTTCAGAGGAGCTCTCTGCAGCCTTGCAAAGGATAAATAAATAATTCACTGCTGTCTACGTGGAGGGAAAAAGGGAGGGGAGCTTGTAAGCTGTGACCATTTTTTAAGCTGTGAAATCCCTTGCCATGCATAGCTTCCTTTCTTAGACAATATTTTAAGATAACCAGCATGTGCTTACCTTTTAATACAAAATACTTTACTATGCTCATACAGACTCTATTAGCCTTTAGGAGTTTGGATTACTTTCTCAAAGGGTCAGTGTAACTTGTCTGAATGGCTGTGTCAAATTACACGAACTGAAGATCAAATTAGGCTTTTTATGATGTCATTTAATAAAGTCAGTATGTGCAGCTTGTGATGAATTTCTAGAGAACTTAATAATTACATTGTGGGAAAATCAAACACATTAATACAAGTCTGTATTTCATATTTTTTGTCTGATAAAGGGTAAAATCATTAATTGAATTGGAAAAGGAATTGGATTGTGCTGCTGTTGAAATGAAACCTGTGCGAGAAATTGCTAATAAGCTCCCACAGATCGAAGAGGGAAAAGCAGAGGCAGCAAACGAACAGTGCAAAGCTGCAGAGAGGTTACTGGAGGATACAAAACTCTTGCTTATGGACTGGTAAGAAGAAAAACTATGTTTTAAAGCAGTGTTGTCCAAGCTTGTGAAATATAACAGCTAAAAAGCCTTAGACTGTACTTTAAAGTAAATGAAATACTGGTCATAGAATCATATAATCATCAAGGTTGGAAAAGATCTCCAAGATCACCTAGTCCAACTGTGCCCTCACCACCTATATTACTAAACCATATACCTCATCCAACCTTCCCCTTTCCTGAGGGATGGTGACACCACCACCACCCTGGGCAACCTGTTCCAATGCCCGACCACTCTTTCTGAGAAGAAATTTCTCCTAATTTCTAACCTGAACCTCTCCTGGTACAACTTGCAGCCATTCCTTCTTGTCCTATCAATGTTACTATTTTGGGCTGTAAACTATCAAGTCAAGAATTGCACATAGAAGTTTGTAGCTAAAACTCATTAATTTTATATATTTTTAAAACATCACAGTCCTTTCATTTAGCCATTATGCAGTGATGTGTTGGACTTAATTGGTAGCCAAAGAAAAGCCTGTCTGCTGCTGAGAATGATGTGTTTTCTGCCTTTGCTGTGAATTTCATGCCAGCACATTCAAAAAGAAAAGTCAAACTAAAGCAAATAGAAGAGGACAGCTGGGAAAAAAACAGTCTCTTGTGCAGTAAAAGACTAAAGGAACTTGGTTTGATAAGCCTGAGAGACTGAAAGGGAAAGGCTGTGATTGATGACCAAGGTCATCCGTCTTTCTCTTAGGGTTTTTTAGGGTGCCTTTGTGATTTGCATGGACTGACATAGATCTGGTTAACCTTCCTGGCCTCCAAGTCTCAGAAAGAGAAATCTGTTTTCATAACCCACTGCAAGCTTGGCTGAGGTGGTTATTTCCCACTGTCCACTACCCAAGCTGTTGTGATACCTGCTGCACATTGTATTTCAGTTTACCAGTGCCTGAGTCACCTTAAAGGTGGAGAGTATCATATAAACCTGAACTTCTTAGGTCACATCACGGTTAAATGTGAACCAGAGGCATGGGATGAGAGGTTTTCTGATTCCAAAACCTCCAAATACCACACCAGGTATCACACAATATTGCAGGGTTTCTGACTGGTACGGTTTATCCCCCATTTGCTCTCTTTCAAACATAGTCATCAAACTCCCCACATGTTTGAATATAGGAGGAGGAAGCAGGCAAGAGTTTGAGGCTGATGTTTAATGCTTAGGACATAAATAATGCATCTTTTTTTTGATAGCCAGGAGCAGTGTGGAAGGGCTCTGGAGCTCCTGAAGCAATATCAAAGCTGCAAAACGAGTCTGACCAGCATCATTCAGAAACAGGAGATTGTGCTTTCACAGCAAACGTCTTACATGGGGAAAGAGAATTTGAACAGACTAATAACAAAGGTGAGTAACAAAAATGTAATGAAAAGGAAAGAAAAGCCTTTCCTTGGAGCATTCAGGTATAGTGTTGCTCTTGCTCACCCAGCTTTCAGGGTAAATATTCCTTGCTTTCACTTTGGCTTCCAAAATACATTTAGGGACCATAACTTGGTTTTAAGATCATGTCAAACTTTGCTTAGTGAATCAAGGTCTTGTTAAAGAGGAGGGATTAAAAAAAAACCCAACAAAAACCCAACCCAAAAAATAAACCCCAGAAAAATGACGTTCCAGTACCAGAATAAGATGAAATCCTGTCCTACCAAAACCACATATTGAAATCAGCCAGATTCACCCACTCGGGCTCCTGCTGCAGGGGAGATGGTCTGCATAGCCTGGGCCCTGCTTGTATGGAGACTTCTGACCCTTACCAACCTTCCCTCCTCAGCTTGCATTTTGCAATCCCACTCCCGGAGCTGCAGCCTGCAATAACTGCAGCACAGTACGAGGCACGTCCTTGAGTGCTGCTGATGTGTTATTTAGAATTATATCAAATAATGATAGAGGAGGGTCTCTGCCTTGTTCTGGTTTGCGAATGCGGCTCTGCCATCCCTCCCCTTACGTCAGTGGTTGGCACCATCTATATGAGAAGATGGAATGCTTGTCTCTGGGAAACTGGAAGAGCTTTTATTATCAACTTGCCTGACACTAGAGGTCAGTGTTTCTTTTTCAGCGAGCTTCCATGTTGTTTGTAAACACTGACATTACGATTAAACACAAAGAAGCAGCCGAGTCTTTAAACAGAAAGTAGGAAAAAAGGACCTTTCAGTTCCTGGCACTGGCATATTTGACAATGGCTGCGTTTAAGTAGCATTTAAGCTCTTTTTTTTTTTTAAAGTAGTTCAAAACTTGGGGATCAGAATGCCAGGTTCTATGTTTCAGCATAGTGTCACAGACAAGTGTTTCATTGTGATTTTTTTAAAAAAAATTATTTCTCTAACCAAGGTTCTCAAGTCCCCTGGGATCTTGTGATTATGACTTTTAAATCAAACTGTGCTTTTGGCTCTCTTAGTGAGAAATACATTATCCATAGTTCCCACTCAGCTGTTTCGCAGCCAGTAACAGAAGGATGTAGCTTTCTAACAAGGAAATGTTTCTATCAGTGTGACAGGGATATAACAATGCAGGATACATTCCCAGTCTCATCATATTATATAATATAGATTGTTTTGTCTAACACTTATTTTTTAAACTAAAAAGAATAGCATATCAGTAAAGAATGTTTTGCTGAATAAACAGCCATAAGTAAACATGTTTGTAAAAATCCATTTGGTCTTTTTCACAGATTGAAGAGGCAAAAGAGGAATTTAATGATCACTCTGAAGATGTAGACAAAATAAATCAGATCTGCAAAAACCTTCAATTCCAGCTCAATAAAATGAGAAGCTTTGAGGAGCCTCCCTTCGAGAATGAGGCTAACATTATTGTGGACAGATGGCTGGATGTATGTAAAAAGTAAATTATCAGGGTGGTCTTATCTGTTATGCATTATAGTAATTGATTCTGACACGTGTGTAATATTTGGAATAAATTAAGTGCAATATGGCAAAGATTCTTAAGAGATAAATCCAAGTGTTTACCAGAGCAAGGCTTGTAGAGCACCTATTGGCATCATGTTTCTGATCTCTCAGGTAGTTTATATCATGGATCCTCCTTGATAGTAAATAATTCTAGGAAATGCAGAAAGGCAATATTTGTGCTCTCTGCATGAATCTGTAAGCTTCTATAGCAACTTCTGTGGATTTAGACTTTGTAGACAATCTGGAGAATTACAGTGCTGGTGCTTTTGGTGAGAAATATTTGTCTCTGTCGATCTAAGCAGGGCATCACTACTGAGATTAGATGGTATTTACTGAGAGTAGATAAACATTAATGAGCAAGGCTCCTTCCTAAACCTGCCTTAAAACTGGCAAGCTGCCGTTGTGATTGGTATGTTTGGCGACATGTGTGGCAGGGATTTAGATATCTTCTCCCTGACCAGTTCACTGTGAAGACACATGAGATTTTTTTCCCTTGCTGTGCTTGTTGTTTTTGTGGGTGGTTTCATCACGCTCGGGTTTTGTTATGCTGCTTTTGCTTTTAGAGTATAACTCAGTGGTTTTGAAATCTGTGTGTGTTTTCTCTATATAAATCTCACGGTAGATCAATGAAAAGACTGAAAACTACTGTGATAATTTGGGAAGAGCTCAGGCTTTGTGGGACAAACTTCTTAATTTATCTGGCACAATCGATGCCTGGGCAAACGCTGAACTTAAAAACGCGGAAGACCGGTGTCTGACCGAAGAGGACCTGACGCAGTTGCAGGTAATTTGAATGAAAATGTTTTACCCTTAACTTAACAGTGCACTGATAAGGACTTTGGACTGTAAACATGCACTTGGCATAGAAATACCAGCACTGCAAAAGCAGAGGAAGTTGTAACATTTGCAATTTTCCCTGCGTGGATAGTTTCACTGAAGGTCTTGCATTATGTATTGACATACAGGTCTTGGAAAGTAACAAGTACTTAGCATGTATGTATACTAAGTTGTTTTAAATTAATGCAACGCTGCAAATGCTGCTTTAGACACCAAAAGCCCCCTCATTCTTTTGTGCTGTACAAACATACAGCAAAGAGAAGGCCTGGAGAGGTTTGAGTCAGAGTATAGTGGTGCACGTATTTCCTTGCGCCTGCAGACGAAAGGGAAAAGAGTGTGTATAGGCTAGTGATGGGTTCCCTTGTTAGAAAACTGCCTCTCAGTGAAGATACTGGAGCCTCAGAAATGGCTTCAAGAAGAGGTTGCAAAGGTGACTTACTTGCTCTTGTGATCCTTGTCCCGGTGTGCTCCCTTGTGTAACTTAATGCAGCCTCAATAGTGGCTGGCTGCTAAGGGTCTCCAGGGGCTGCAGGCAGGCAGGCATGAGCAGAGCCTGGCTGCCCGTGCCCCTTTCGCACGGATTATAGCATTAACTCTTGATATTCAGTATAGAAACACATGCACTAGCTCCGTCCTGTTGAAGAGCCCCACATATGGGGGTAAATATTTTCATTTCTGACTTCAAGACCATAACTGACTGGCTGCATTATGTGTATAGCCAGAATCTACTAAACAAAAATAATTCCCTGTTTGAGTGGGGTTGAGACATAAATATATCCCATATCTGCTTGGCTGAAAATCTGCAGGCAGTTTGTTCTCAGTGTTTCCATACTACAAATGCCCCGGTTTTGTTATGCTTATTTGCAGCATTACTGCTCCTGTTAGCACTGCTCATTTGTTTTAATTTGCAGAGCAGTGAAAAGCCAAGGTGTTCTTTGTATAGAAGTCTCCCCAGTAAAACAGAGGTTTACACACTGCACAGAGGTGGCTATTTTCTCGCATTATTATTGCCTTTCCCAGTGTATTGTTAGAATTTACCTGGGCTGGTTCAGGTCCCTGAGGGCTCCAGTAAAAATGCACCAGCTGGCATCTGCATCTTAAGAGCCATTTTGTTACCTGGAAACTGCTCAAGCCCAGCATGGCGTGGCCATGCCCCCGACCTGCCTCTGTGCTGGAGGTGGCTGTGCTAAAGTTGTTCTGCAGCTTCCATGTGAGAGGATAATTCTCAAAAGAGAGGGGAGGAGAGAGCAAGGGAGGGAGAAACTCTTTCCCATGAGCTAATATAGAAGCAGAATAGGAGGGAAAATTGAACTCAACGCGTTGTTTTTGTAAAATTATTTGAAGTGCAGAGGGTTTCAGGTTCTTTTATCGATTTCTCATTATTTTTTTGTTGTTGCTGATCCCAAAACATCTCTACATGAATGTTAATTACAAAACCACCCCAATTATTGCAATGTGTATCATGTTACATAGACTTGAAACCCAGGGTCCTTTGTGACTGCATGGCAGAGCACTCCTGCGTGCACTTTCAAGAAGCCTGTCACAAAAGAACAGAGTGATGAATTATTTAACTCTCTGTTTAAAGATAATTTCAGCAAAAATAACAGGAGAGAAGTTCTGCTTTCCCCTGTAGCCAGTATGCAGATGGCAACTCTTAAAGGCCACAGCACAGCAATGGGGTTTGGTGATTGTACAGAGACCACAAAGTAATTGATTGTCCCACGGGAGTTTGGAATATCGATTTGGGAATATGAGACAATGTGCCTATTTTTAGATAGTTATATAAGATGAAGCTAGTATTTTACTTTCACATTGCTGGCTTGCTCCAAAATCCATTCAAATGAATAGAGATCTGTTCATATAAAAGAATTTACATTGAAAATTTCTTACAGCACATCTTGTATTTTATTAAAGTGTATCATCAGGATGTCAATTCTTGACTTACCTTTGTAACATTGGAGAATATGACTTTTTAATAGAAGCAGCAAGAAATAAATACAAAACTAAGATTATTTATTATGTTAATCTCGAAGTAAAATAATTAAGATTGTTAAATCAATGATAAACTTCCATTAACAACTGCCTTGCATGAGAAACAGAGGGCTTCTGTCTGTAATACAAAAATGGTCTAAATTATTAAAATAAAAATCAGGAGATGGACCAGTTGTGGGAGCTCTAGATGCCAAAATAGAGAAGCAGAATATTAGTAATATGATTTTCTGACAGAAACATGGAAATTTAATTTTGGAGGAAACAGAATCACAGAATCACGGAATCGTAGGTGTTGGAAGGGACCTCCAGACATCATTGGGTCCAGCCCCCCTGCCAAAGCAGGTTCCCTAGGACAGGTCACACAAGGAGGTGTCCAGGCAGGCCTGGAATATCTCCAGAGAAGGAGACCCCACACCCCCTGGGCAGCCTGTCCCAGGGCTCCCTCACCCTCACTGGGGAAAAGTTCTTCCGCATGTTGGTGTGGAACTTCCTGTGCTCCAACTTGCAGCCATTGCCCCTTGTCCTGTCCCCACAGACACTGAAAAGGGGCTGCCCATTTCCCCTTGTGACCCACACTTCAGGTATTTATAAATATTGATCAGATCCCCTCTCAGTCTTCTTTTCTCAAGGCTGAACAGTCCCAGCTCACTCAGCCTTTCCTCATAAGGGAGATGCTCCAGTCCTTTAATCATCTTCGTAGCCCTCCACTGGACTCTTTCCAGGAGATCCCTGTCCTCCTTATACCAGGGAGCCCAGAACTGGACACAATACTCCAGGTGGGGCCTGACCATGGCAGAGTAGAGGGGGAGGATCACCTCCTTTCACCTGCTGGCAATGCTCCTCTTGATGCACCCCAGGATCCCATTGGCTCTCTTAGCCACCAGGGCACACTGCTGGCTCATGGCCACCCTATCACCCACCAGGACCCCCAGGTCCTTCTCTGCAGAGCTGCTCTCCAGCAGGTCATCCCCCAGCAGGTCATTCCTTCCCAGGTGCAAGACTCTCCACTTGCTTTTGTTGAATCTCATCTGGTTTCTCCCTGCCCAGCAATCCAGCCTGCCCAGGTCTCTGTGGATGGCAGCGCAGTGTCCTGCGTGTCAGCCACTCCTCCCAGCTCTGTATCATTGGGTACTTGCTGAGGGTGGATGCTGTTCCCTCATCGAGGTTGTCGATGAAGATGTTAAACAGGACTGGACCCAACACCGAGCCCTGGGGAACACCTCTAGTTACAGGTCTCCAGCCAGACTCTGCTCCACCCTCTGAGCTGGGCCTGACAGCCAGTTCTCTCCCCACCTCACTGTCCACTCATCTATCCCATCTCAGCTTTGCTATCAGGATGTCATGGGAGACAGTATCAAAAGCCTTCCTGAAGTCAAGGTAGATGACATTCACTGCTCTCCCTCCATCTGCCCAGCCGGTGGTGACATTATAGAAGGCTGTGAGATTGGTCGAGCACGATCGCCCCTTGGTGAATCCATGCTGACTGAAAAACACAGTTACTGATGTGGTTTTTTCCACCTCTAGGCGTGCCTACGAGTCCAGGAGCAGAAACTCCAGAAATTTGACAACACGGTGGCTGAGATAGAAGAGCTTCTGAATAGTAATGAACCTCCACTGGAGCTACAGGTACGAAGAAGCTTTTGCAGCTAAGACACCTCTACTCATTACTACAGCCTTGATTCTAGTATAATGTTTTCAGTGATCATTTCTTGGTTTGACTTAGATCTACCCAAAGAGAATTGGAGAACTTTTGTTGGCTAGTAGCAGTAACATTTCATGTGTTGACTTTTTAAGTGTTAGAACCCAACCTCTCATTTTAAACACAAAGTTCTCAGCCCTGTACCATCTAGGGACTTAGAACTGACCCAACTGTTTTGCAGGCCTGTTGAAAGAGGCTGATATCAGTGGTATCTGGTGTTTAGCAGGTGGCCAAGAATAAAGGACAATGGGTCTCATCCCTTTGGGGATCCCAGCAACTCAGACTGCTGACTGTCTGTTTTAAACCCTTCCTTTACCTGTTTATGGCTCAACATAGCTTGGTAGTATTTAGCTATTTGCATAGAGTGGCCTTTACAGTGATGGGTTATCACAAGGAAATCTTCATCTTCTTGTGTCAACTTCACAAAGCAAAGACTAAACCCTTCTCCTCTGTTTGAAACCACATCAGCCTGCCTTGATCCTATACCAGTTCCCAAAGCACGTGCTCCCAGTCTGTCAGATGCACCTTGAGCTTGACCTGGTGTGGCTGTTTGTGTGTTTATCCTCAGCAGGCAGTGAACTCAAAGGAGTTCTGCTGGATAAAGTGATCTAAGGAGCTTAGGAAAGGACTCTGCAACCTTGTATTGTGCACACTATGCTGCTTGGGAGCACCAGGCACCCTGAGCCCCCTGGGGTGGTGTTTCACATGTGGTCATGATCCCACTGACTTGCTATCTCATGCAAATCTGTGGAAGCCTGAAGGATAAGGTTAAGAACCTGTTGCTCCTTAGTGAGTAGTCTTGAGCCAGAGATCCCCACTTCTCTTCTGGTTTTGCTTGTTTTTTCTATTGCTGTTGAATTTGTCCTGGTGGGTTCACTGCTGAGGGGTGTGTTAGAGGGACAGCTGGCATCCTTTGTCCTGGTAGCTGAAGCACATGTAAGGCCAGCTGAGAGTAGACACTGAAGTAGACTGACAAATAAATTTGTTAGTAAAGCATCACCAGTAAATGCATCACTAATAAAGATGAACTGACATCATTCATTCTCAGGAAAGCAGGGCTTAAATGCTATTATTTTTCAATTTGTGGAGTGGGAGGGAAGGAAACTGGAACAAGCTGTGACTGAAATGTCTGGACATCAGATCATATAATTACTTTTTATATCTATCATGGAGATCTGTAATATTCTAGGAAATCAATCCTATACAATTTCTTACATATATTTATTTCCAATTTTAAGGTCATCAGATCATCTGTTGTGCAAAAAATGGAGCTAATCAAAGAGCTCTTGTCAACGAAGCAGGGGACCAGTGAACTCAGCGTGAATACAGCAGAACTAAAAGGAGACCTTGATCTGGCCAAGACACAGATTGGAATGACTGAATCACTTTTAAAAGCTTTATCTCCTTCTGACACCTTAGAGATCTTTACTAAATTAGAGGTAGCATGCCACTAATTACATATCTTGATTAATTTGTTCATTATTTCTCCCCGGGTGTTGTTCATAAGTCTTCATAAGTGTTTCTTCAGTATGTGTTGTAAACTGCCAGAATAACCCATGTGAAGAGCCTGGTTTGAACATTTCCTTAAGGTGCCAGAAACCTGAATGTTTCTGCTGGCTGTTATCAGAAGGAGTTAGTTAACCCTTGCACTACTGGAAATGTTTAGTGATAGGCATGACAACAGTATACCATGCAAAATATTTTGAGGCAGTGGTGGAGATACTGGGTTGTATCTCTTCCAAGACTGTATAATATACAGAGATTGTCTCTGTGCCACCTGAGCCTCCCTGAAAGGGGAGCTCCCAGTAGGCAATTTAAGCCAACCATGGGCCAGGGGGAGAGGTGAAGAAAGAGCTGCTTCCAGCTTGGAGGTTCTAAGCTGGCAGGATTTAAACCTGTTGAGCAGTGAGTGGATTATGCACCTTCTGGGTGTCATCAGACCATTAGTGTTTTGGGCAGTGAAAGCACAGGCATTGCAACAAGGATACAGCTTCTAATTAACTCTAAGTTACCTTTCAACCCACTTGAAAAGGACTTGGCATACAGGCCAAGGCATTTAGGGGTGGAATAGTGTCTATGGCAGCCAAGGAAATGTAGCTTCTAGGTACTGTATGCTCTGGAACATACTTTATTACTGTACACGTCATGTGTCTATTCTCTGTCATGCCAAAATTACATGAGTGAATGTATGTGTGATTATGTATATAATACATGAAGTGTATTATACAGATGTGTGTACACACTGCTCAAGGAGAGTTTAGTGCTTTTAACCACCTAATGATTGCCTTGTTAGTGTCAGTATACTTTATGAAATTATTTTAGACACATAGACAGGATTAAAACCTTTTGCAAAACTCCAGTTTGTACTAAAGCAGTTCTGCACAGGGAACTTCTGCTTGCACCTCCAATTTTTCTTTTAATTTTGTCTTTTTTGTTTAACTTTAGGAGATACACCAGAAAATTCTGCAACAAAAACACCATGTGACATTACTCCAAGAAGAGACGGATTGTCCCGATGTGGACGAATTAAACAAGCAACTTAAATGTGTCACTGATTTATTTAATAAGAAGAAACACGTGTTTCAAGATCACTTTATTGGTGTTTTGAACCGTAAGCAAACACATTTCATATTTATATAGCTTTATATAGGTTAAATTGACCATCATAAGCACTTAAAAGTTATGCAATGAATTCACTTTTGGTTTGGTATGTGTAACTGCACCAATATGTCAAACTGCTTCAGGGTTCTGACAAGATAAAGATTTGGATAAAAATGGCTTTTGATTCACAGAATCACAAGGTTGGAAAAGACCTTTAAGATCATAAAGTCCAACTGTTCCTGTCCTATGCTAAACCATACCCTAAGTACCTGATCTACCCTTTTTTAAAACACATCCAGGGAAGGTGATTCTAACAAGCTGCCAAAATATTTTGTTTCTTTTTTTTGCATTTAAAAAAAAGAAAAAAAGCTTTCTCTTTTTTTAGTTTTTTTTAATTAATCTTTATTACGAGAATAAATAGCATCATTAGTTACTTTTTGTTATATGCAAGCATAGGATTGTGCAGGTGTAGAATTGGGCTCAAAGGTAATCTCATCTTCAGATAGTTTTTGTGTAATATTTATTTGTGTGGAAATGAGAGGAGTTGTCAGCTGGCTAATCCAGTCTTATTTACTGAAAGTGCTCTTTACAGCAGACTGTCCCTCCCAAGTGAACAGCCATGTTTATTGTCAATGTTGGGTAAAATAAAAAAGTATGAACTGCAGTGTTTTCTGTCACATGGTCTGTAGTGAAAAGCAACCTTTGACAGTAGCACTGATAAATGTAATTACAAATTGTTTGAAATCTTTGTTTCAAATGGAATTTTCCTTTACAGAATACAGCTAATGCAGAAAATTGGAATGTATTTCTTTTTCAGGTCAGTGCAAGAATTTTAATGACTGGTTCAGCAGCACTCAGCTGTCTTTGAAGGACTGCTTTGACCCCTCAGAAACAAAAGCAATACTGGAAGAAAGACTTCAGAAGCTAAAGGTAAAAGCATTACAATGTTCTAATCTCTGAAGCTGACTGTTCTTGAAGTTTTACTTTTTTTACACAGGAGTCTATTCTTGGGTGTGATTTCACCTACAGTGGCTTCGTAACTTGAGTCTGAAAGAACATTTCATGTGATTGAAAGCATTAGGAGTATAAGAGGAATGAAAATAAAGCTCTTAAAGTGGAGTGTCACTGTTTAAGTTCATACATAGTTGGGCAAATGGGAGACGGGACAGTGGTTAGTCACAGTCAATGGACCTTGACCAAGTCCTTCAGTGTGCAGCAGTGCAGAAAGTCAAATATGTAGAGAGCAAATTTAAATCTGATCCCCATTGGACTCAGATGTGAAAAAATTTCATTCACTTTGTCATAGCCAGATTTTCACTCTGTCAGACAGAATCAACAGTTTTCTGGATTGAATGGAAAAGCCACAACACCTGCAAGAAGCAATCACAGTGAAGTGGGAGGAAGACACAGTCATGTCAGTGCTAGGTTTGAATGCTCCTTGCCTATTTCTTCTGTGTGTGTTTGTGCTGTAGAGAAGAAAATCTAAGTCATCTACTTCACTTTCTTCTTATTCTCCAAACAGCAGAGTTGTCAGCAAACTGTAAATTAACATCTGTTCCTTTTCAGAGACTGGAATTGCTGTAGAAAAGATTGGTGGAGACAACAGGAGTCAAAAAACTCTTGTAACGTAATTATCTTTCATACAACAGCAAATTTGACAAATGCATCTTGTGTTTGTCCTCTTATTCAGCACTTCCTAACATCTGAAGGCAAAGACCAAGATATCCAAGAGGTTAAAGCTTTATTGAATAAAGTGAAGCATTACTTGCCCAAAGCAAGCATTAACCACCTGAACAGCCGTGTGAGAGATCAAGAAGCAGAGCTGCAGAGATTGGTCTCCAAATGCCAGAAACGGGAGAAGGAACTTGGTGCTTCTCTCCAGCAGCTCAGTAGGTAGGGAACTAATGTAGTTTCTGGCATTTTAATCACAAGTGATAGAAAATGATTCATAATTAACAGCCATAGCAAATGGCAAACAACCCTGCTTTTTATTGAAAATGATAATGTAATAGATGGCAGTGAGGGGTTTGCTGCATCCTTCATGTGTTTTTTTGCTTTGTAGCAGACTCAGCATTAGGTGGGAGTATGTGCTTATGGATAGTTTCAGTGACATGAACCAAGAGACTTAAAGTTTAGTTTGTGCTTAAAATGTTGCTTGATCAGGTGTTTATATTTGTTCCTTTTTCTGCAAAACACTGCTGTCAGCAGGTTTTAGTCCTGTAAGGCCTCTCATTTTGACCTGGTCTGTATTTATGCTCCCTTTAGCCTTGAAGAAAGCAGCATTATCTTGGAGGATTGGCTCAGGGCTCAGGAAGAAAAAACAGAAGAGATCAAAGAAGATAAGACAAAATATGAAAACTTCTATAGAACACTGTTAATGCAGAGGTATTATTTTCTTCGGTTTCTAACTAAGAACTGTCTTCTAAAGAAGGTTTCTCTGTGTTGATACAGCAAATAGACATTTGTAATTTTCTTTTATCTTTCAGGAAACCGTTTGAGTCCATGGCTCAGATAGCAAATTCCTTGAGGGAGGCTGGGCTGACAGAAAATGAAACCGTTTCAGAAGCCAGCGATCTTATTAATAGATATCAGGCACTTATAACACATGCAACTGAAATGGCAGGGAATGCTGAGGGGCTTCCAATGGAAGGACAAAATTTTGAAGAATTGGCCCAGGATGTTTCTTGCTGGATCAGAAAGCTTGAGGAGGCTGTTAATACCCTGAGTTCACAGGGAAGTGAGCTGCCATCAGATGAAAGGGTTAATCAGATAAAGGTATTGTGTTAAATGTATTTCTTTTCTGCTTCACAGCTCATGATAATATCAGGGGAATGTTTGATGAGTCAGTACCTCCTCAAAGATACTGTCTTTGCTGATTGCCTGTGGTTTTGTGGCTTGTTTGGGAAGGGGGTGTTTGGTTTCTTTTTTGTTCTTTTTGCAGTTTGTTATGCATGTAAGATGAGATTCTGGGCTGCACCTCAGGATGGAGCAGCATTGAACTCCAGACATGCTGGTGGCTGTGCACTTTTCCATCATAGCCTACTCCAGAGGTGGCCACTAACACTGGGCTGCTCCATTGCTTGGGTTGGGTCTTTCAGGCCCCTAAGCCCTCCTCGGTTTCTCCTCTCTCTGACTACTTAGGAGGCCTTCTAACAGAGTAGCCAGAAATGAGGATGCTGGGATTTACAGGTTTCATTCTGTGGAAGGGGATTTGTGACAAATCTCTCTCACTAAGATTTTGAACATTTTTTTTAGTATGTAAGCACATTATGTAGATAATAATTAATAAATCTCAGCTTCATTATCCCAGACTTTCTGAAAATAAATAATGTATCTGTTTATGTATCAGTTATTAGATATATTAGAAGGTGAATTTTGAACAGCAGTGTACAAAATATGAAAAAAATAGTAGGTGATACCTTTTATTCTGTAACCACAGAGGGTTGTATATGTACAGCTTCTGCTTCTTGTTTAATACAGGAAATCACAGCTCTCAAAGATGCAGGAGAGGCCAAAATACAAAGCATGGTAGCTCTAGGAGAAGCTTTAATGAGAAATGAGAAAAATCAGAAGCCAGAGTTTCAGCAGACTATTTCTGAGCTCCAGAACCAGTGGGAAAGCACCTGTCGGTTAGCCACTGAATATAGAAGGTAATGTGGAATTTGCCAAGAGGCAATACAGGTCACTTACTGCTGCACTGACTTTTTTCTCTTCTTCCTGCAGCATTTCCATGTAAATTGTGTTCTTTGGGGACAGAAAAGTCACCTAGAATGATACTTGTACTTCTGCAGTGCTGGGGAGGGGCAGGTCACTGTTTGAATTGAATGGTCAAGCTGGGTGTAGCCAGGAGGTGGAAGGGAGGTGGAAGGACAGTGATGGGACTGCCCAGCTCACCTCAGATTCCCTTTTGATACTGAAGTAGCTCAGCCACTCTTGTAAATAAATAAATAAAAACACATGCACCCATTGCTCTCATTAGACAGTGCAGTGAGCATGTGCAGAACCACTGCAGTGGCCCTTCCCTGGGCTCTGTGCCCCAGACACGGTCCCCCAGCAGAGGTGGGATCTACCTTTGCACAGATTCTTACTTGTTCAGAAGAGAGTTAGTGGTAAATCAAGAAGGCTGGGATTTTAAAGCCTGGTTTATTCTGGCTCAATGAGAGGCTTTCTTTAAACCAGCAAGGGCATTTTAGTGTCACTGGCACTGTGGCAACTGTGCCTGAGAGCCAAATCAATCCCTTAATACATGTTAGAAGATTCCAGGTGTGTTGTGTAAACATAAACTGAGGTTCTGATTGTGCATGTGCAGACACTTCCAAAATATTTGTGTGCTGTAATGTCCTTGAATAAACTTTGAGTAAAATCAATTGGAACTTTGCTGTTGAGATCAATGGAAGCTGGAGTAGGGCTACTGTATACTTAAAAACCAAAATGACCAGGCAAAAAATTATTAAAAATTAATATTTTTAGTATTATTAAAACAAGTATTTTTGAGAATATACAGTTACCATCTCCTATTACAAGCAATAAACACAGTGTTCAGAAAGATAGAGCATTGGCTGTATGGGATCCCACACAGCAGAATGCAGAGCACAGTATGTTGAAGAGATGCCTGAAGAGATGCTCAGCACCTTGCAGGTTTAAGCCTGTAACAGATGCAACAGGGTAATGGCAGCAGTGTGAAGCAGGAATAGGGAACTTGAAGCAAGAGTACTTAACATATGTGAGGCTGTGCTTTATTTGTCATTGCCAAAAAAAATACCTATCTTGAGGGGCAAAGCCCAAAACACTTCAGCTTTGCTTTTGTCCTTATTTATCCTGCTGTACTTCATGGAATCATAACCAAACTTTCTCTGGATTTCTTTGTGTGGGATCATGTTTTCAAATGTTGGCATTTAAGTTCCATCTGGAAAATATGAGAGTTTCATCACTAAATGTGAACATACAAATGTTATTTTTGTCTGACTGATCATAGCTGCATATTTCCTGTGGAGAAATGCAACCTGTTCACCTGCAGCAGATCAGTGAGCATGCTGATAAAGTCCACAGATCAAAATCAAATGTCAGGGTCAGGAAAGCAGGCACTGGATTGTGCATATTGTCTGTATCTCTAAAGCTTGCTTGTCAACTCCAGTTCAGCAGCAATAACTGTTTTCATTTTAATCATCTTGAAAATTCCAGTCTAATCCTGATCAGTAATTCAGAACCTAAAGAAAAGAATTCAGTGTGCTCAAGTTCATTCTAATGGTTGACTTGGTCACAGTTTGACATTTTTCAGGTAATGAATAATTATTTTGTAATACAATTAAATGCAATATTTTTTTCTTAGACCTGAAGAACAACTTCAGTTCAACAGGGAGCAGCAATACAAGCAGAGCAAAGAAGATCTGAGACTGGCTCTAACTGAACTGGAGAAACAGAAGCAGGAGATAGGGTTTGCCCTTCAGCCTGGTTTGAAGGAGAAGCAAGCTCAGCTGAGAAACTATGCTGACCTCCTGCAGAAAGCAGAAGACTTAACTTCTCGATGCAATGAATTGAAAAGCCAGGAAGACCATCTACACAGCCACACTGGGGATCCCTGCTTCACAGAGGTGGAATGGTCAGAATTAAAGCAGCAGCATGAAAATCTGCTCAGCCAGCTACAGGTTGGAACCACACACTCTCTTTCCTTACAAGGTTTTTGGTATGCCTGTTTATTGTAGTTCTCCTTGTTTGCCTGTGCTTTCGTTCAGCTGGCAAGTCTATGGCTAAAGCTGGGAGCAATACAAGTTCCTCTGTAGAAGGGCAGGGGACTACTCTCTCTTACTGGGGTAAAAAAAGCACCAGAAGCACATATTTTTCACCTCTGTGCAGATGGATAAATTTATAAACAATTGAGACCAAGGCAATAGTGAAGAATAACATTTTATACTGGTATAAACAGATTCAGATAGCTACACTAAGAAGCGTTTATACCTCTAATCTAACAGCCATGGTAGTTATGGTTTGGTATTTTCCTTGTGGAAGGATGAATGGCTTTTCCTGCATCTTGATTGTTGTTGGTCACACCCAGTTTAGTGCAGCTTGCATTTGCACCCTGTGGGGCATTCTGCATCTCACCTTTCCTCCATTTTGAATAGAAAATCTCCCTTTTAGGAGTATTTTCTTATGGAATGCAAACTCTTCTGCTTCCTGCTGCTAAGGAAGATGATATTCATGGTGGAGTCCATGGTGTGCTGGGAAGAGAACAAGTTCTTTTATGTGCACATTTGGTTAGCTGGTTATTTTATGGAAAACAAGCAAATTTTTTGTGCTTCTGAGGTCCTGGAAAAGCTGTGATGATCTGTGGATGAGTTATAGTTGTCTGAGCTAATGCTGGACTAATCCTGGAAACTCCTTGGTTTCTAGACCATAGTGCAGACGTTGGAAAGTCGTGTTCAGGAGCACCAGCAGTTTCAGGATATGGTAGCAGGCCTGAGCACTGAGCTGAAAAGTGTCTCTGAGAAGCTTGCTGAGTGTGAAGGCCCAGCAATGGAACAACCATCAGCTGAGCAAACCCAGTTCAAATCACAGGTATGTTGTAGAATCCATGCCCCAGGGGCTTGTTGAGATCCTTGTGTTTATAAAAGAGAACTGAAAAGCTAAGAAATAGCATTCCTTTTGTTAAGATAATTGGAGGCCTAAAATGACTGATTGAACTGAGTGGACTTTCATTTACTATCAGCTGGACTGAAGGTAGAATGGTCCTAGCTCAAGCACGCAGGCTTCTTCAATTTGGCTGGCTGGGCTTTTTGTTTTTTCCTCTCTGGGCATAATGAGGAAAGAGATTATTAACTTTGGTGCTAGTAGGTGTCTCTAAATTAGCCAGAGCAGAAGGCTTAGGAAAATGTCTGTAAGCAAATTCAGTTTTAAGAAGTGTCCTTCATGGCTAAGTAGAGACATGGTTTGGGAGAATGGATGACGGTCTTGTAGCTGTGAGCATAGGGAGCTACTGAAACCATAGCTCAGACATGGATCATTGCAATTCCCCTTCCTCCAGAATTTGCTGTACCTCTAACAAGTACAAAGGGATAGGAGAGGGAGGGGATTATCTGTTCAGAACTTGGGATGATCAGCATGCACCTCACAGCATACTGGTTATTTTATCATCATCTTAATGCTTATAGATTCAGGTGTTCTCTGTTCATAAAATGGCTGACTGGAATTAGTGGTTTAGGATTTGACTTGCTGCAGCAAGTAGGTCTGCATGGACTTTTCAGCACAGTTTGAGTTTGTTGTTCACAACAAATATTTATTACTTTAGTGCTTGATGTTAGATAGAATCATAGAATGCCTAAAGTTGGGAGGGACCTTGAGAGGTCATCTAGTCCAACCCCCCTGCAGTAAGCATTAAGTATATTGAGTGAAGATACTTTTCAATAAAATGTTTTCTTTGTGCTTAAAGGAACAAGAAGCACCTCTTAGTCGATGTGAAGACACGTTAAAGAAGATTTTGGTTTTAGCAGAAACTGTTAAACAAAACACCTCTTCACCAGGACTGAAGTTTATTAAGGATGAGATTGAAACACTTCAGAGTGAACACAGGAGTCTGGAAGAAAGACTTGAAAATGTCAAGCAAAAGGAGGGAAATATTTACAGTGAAGCCCTTGACTTAAAAGATGAGCTTGGTAATGAGTTACAAATGGAAGATAAGGTAGATACCATGCTGAAGAGAGAGACACAGATCACTTCTGATACTCCTGTGGCTGCAGAAGAGAGCCCCACAGTAGTGGAGTTAAAGGAGCCTTTGGAAATGCACAATGTGAGTATATCTGTTGACAGTAAAGACAATGGAAGATTAGTTGAAGAAACATCTGTCTCCCAAATGCCTTTTGTATATTGCATCCTATATTGCATCATTAATTTCATTGAAATTAAGCCTTCTGCAAATATGTGTATAAATCAAAGAAGTGAAGAACTTCCTTAGCTTGTTATAACAAGTCTGTAAGAAGCCAATAACGTCTATGCAAATCTGCAGTTTTCCATTTAACCACCTGCATGTGGCTTTCCCTTGGAAGTAATTTGAGCAGGCATCTTGGTCGGGACACAAAGGAGAAGGTGTATAGATGAGAAACTTGCAGATAAGCCTCTGCCAAAGAACTTTGAGAGCTTCTTTTAAACCAGTAGGACTTGTTTAGAACTGCAGGACAAGATTTGTCCTAATTGCTTGTGTAGATAATAATTTTTGCCATTTAGAGATTTAATATTAAAATACAATTTTTTCATGTAGTTCCTTAAATTTTGTAGTCTTAGAAACATATTTTCCTTATCTGATGAAAGGAATGATAAAATCTGTTCTTCAAATCATCCACTCAGCCTGGCACATGTGAAGTGTGTAAGAGATCAGTGTGGTGATCTCTACAAGCCCCCAGGGCTTGTACCCACTTTCTCTGTGATGTCAAACCTGCAACATACCTGTGATTTCAACACATTTTGTCACCTACAAACACAAGGTAGATAATGAGGGCTCATTAATGTGGGGTTGCTGATCTTCAGAGGACTTCAGGAAAAGTGAGGTAAACGTAAATGATTTGCTATGAATGACTTACCATGTGCAAAGCTGAGGGATCAATTTTGAGAACTCTTCCATTGACCTGACCACTGAGTGATAGCAGTAGCTGGGAGAGGTGAGCATTACAATATCAGAGTGGAAGCCATCCATACTGGGATTTCTGGAGAAGGAGCAAGATCAGCAGTTGAAGTTGGCAATTATGTCTAAGCAGAAACTTCTATGACAGTATTAAAAATCATGTGAGCACTTACTCCTGCTTCCTTTGTCCTGAAACTGTTTCAGTGATTAAGGTCCAGTACAGCAAACTGATCTGAGCAGGTGTTTCCAAGAGACTGGGTTTGGGTTACCTCAGTCTTTTCCTTCATTCATTAAGATAAACTGAAGATAGAGTAGACAGCTTGTGGAGTGTGATGTTCCTTAGTAAACTTAAGAGTTTGGACTGTGACTTTCACTGGTTGTAAACATTTTGTGTTTTTCAAATCAGGGAGAGGCTGATGAAGAGAGCCCAGGTATGGATGTACATGTGAGGGTCCAAGAGGATGTTCTGGACGGTGCAGTTCAAGGTGGTGAAGCAGAACCAGAAAGGCATCAGGATGGAGTTGGTATTGAAGGTGATGAAACAAGAAAGGAAACCCATCCAGCAGAGGTAACTGGAAAAGAGGTTACACTAGAGTGATTAAATTTGAGAGTAAATATATACAGTTCAGTTGCAGTGGGGATGATACTACTACTAAATAAATAATAAACCCCTCAAGTTACACTGAGCTATTTTAGTCTGATGTGCTGTATAGGTTAACTATCTGAATCCTTTCCTGTGCATTGAAAATTAGTATGGAGGAAATTGTTTTTCTTTCATCACTACAGGCTGCCACAAAGTGGTTTGCTTAGGATATTTTGTTCCTACTCACCTGGATGTATTGTGAAGTCTTCTTGCCATTTTGTTCAAATACTGTTATTTTCCTTGAGTCTTGTTTATTTAGGTTTCTTATTTACATGTTTACTTTGCACAAACGAGGCTGCCTCTGAAGTGCTGTGTCCTGTTTGGTGCACCCTGGCACAAGGAGGATTTTGACAGGCTAGAGCAATGTTTAGGAGCTGGAGCCATAACGAGTGGGAAGAGGCTCAGTTCTTGTTAGAGATGAAGTGGCTAACAGAGGTCTCATTGCTGTCGTCCCCTCCCTGAAGGAGTGTTACAAAGAAAACAGAGCCAAACTCTTCTCAGACTTCAGTTTTAAGCAAACTGTGGGAGAAGCTGAAAGCAGCATAGCTGTGACAAGATGGAGCACTGTGTGCACTGATAAACTTGCTGAGAATTAGGATAAATTCTGGGTCTGGATGGGCTACTTCCAGTGCGAATACTATCTGACCTGCAGCCACTAGCTCAGGTGTCTGCAGCATGGACAGGTCTCCAGTGCTCTGCTGTAAGGATTTGCCATTCTTTATGTTGTGTAGGTGGCTGTTTTATTTCGTCTGTCCCCACATGATAAACAAACTGAGGCAGAACTTGCAGTCAGCACATACCTCAGCATGTACGTACAGCGAATCCCCATGCCCACGGGGATATCTTGCCTGGTAATCGGCTGGGTGTCTAACCACAGACTCTCTGTCTGCAGCACAAGTACAAGATTGGAGCCTCAGGACAAAGCTACACCTCTCAAAAATAAAAAGCATTTCAGACTGCATCTAGGGGTACACAGTTCAAGGTCCATGCTTAGAATAAGGAAACAACAGCATAGGTCAGAGGAAGAACACTTGCAAACTGAAATTTTTCTAAAACTTACGAACAAAATTGCAGCACTGCTTCTTCTAAATAAGTTTCCTTTGCCATAACTTGGCTCATAATAAATTATGAGATGTAATTGTGGTTTTCCTTATCTACTTATAATTACAGGCTTCCTAACTTTGTCATCTCAAGCACTGTAATTGCTACTCAGCAGGTTTGATTAGGGCTTTTTTGGTTACTATTTCTTTTATTTTTCTCACACCAAAAGGAGAAACCTAGTGATGTCAAGAATCAGTCATATAGAGAGGATGTGGAGCAGGTTCAACAAAGGGTGTGCCAGAAGAGTCAAGTCCTGAAATCTGCAGCAGCTGAGAACGATGATGTGGAATCTAATCCCCCTGTCTCAGCAGAGGAGGTAACCCACATTCTGTTATTTCAAGCTGCATTTGTCAGTCACTGAATTTTTGTTTCCACATGGGCTTCAGCTGAAGTCCTGTTGTAAAAGAAGCAGCAATTACTGACACATCAAAATCAAGACTGTTGTGTGTAGTTCTGCATTGTGTCCATGGTAGTTCTGAACTTTATGCAAAGTGCTAGCCACAAATTTTTCATTAGGTCTGTTCATAAGAGCAATATTGGCTTTCAAATCTATCATAATCAGTCTCTATTTTATGATATTTAGGGTTTCTCTTTAAATTCTTAATCAGTACAACTTCTTTCCATGTTATTATAGTTTGATCTGATAGTCTTTGCTATCATAAAGGAGGCAGATCAGAAAACTGAAATCCAAAGGTGATCCAGCATAAGAAAATAAAATAAAGAAAATAGAGATAGGAGAATGAACTCAAGCTGAATAAATAATCAGGTACATGACTAAGTCTATTCATCCTAAGAGTAAGGACATTATATCCTTGGTCATGGTGTCCCATGACTGCTGACCCTTTGTCACTGCATTCTTAAATTTTGAGTAGAGTCAGATCAAATCTATAGGCAGATCCACAGCTGTCTTGTCCATTGGCAGATCTGACACATCTGTTCTAACTGGAAACCCCCCAAAAATCTACCAAAGGTCTTGGGAGTGTGGAGAGGGTCTTTCTGGCTGGAAGCTGACCAAACATTATTCCAATTTACAAGAAGAGGGTGAGGGAAGACCCAGGAAACTACAGTCCTGTTAGTCCAACCTCAGTTCCTGGAAAAATTAGGGAGAACCTCCAACCATCCAGTGGACTGAAAAAACAATGGGAAAAATTAAAACCACTATGGGAACACTGACACTGTCTATGTGCCTCTGTATCTGGGGAGTCGGTGCCATGGTGTATGTTGAGGACGTTGTACAAACAAACAAAACATGTACACAGCAATCCTGAGGTTTTTCTTAGTGTCAGGACACTTCTCTGTGTGATTTGATGCATTTATATTTCAATCTGGTAAAGTGGATTTCTTCCTCACTCCGATAGCTGAGCTTTTCTGCTTACTTCAGTTCTATGGCACTCCAAAGTCTCTGAAGATGAAATCTTATGTCTGAGTTGGTACAGGGAGGAATGGAAAAGTTCTCTGATTGACTACTTCATGAGTGATCCCCTACAGTTTTGAGTGAAAATTCAAATAAACAGAATTATTCTTTTCTAATAGTGCCTACAATATGCTACACGTTTCCCACACTTGGAAGCAGGTATCATTTGGATAGCTCATGACCCACAGAGAGACAGACAACGGTGACAGCTTACAAGTGATATGGCTGCAGGGATAACTGGCCTCTTCCTAGTAAAAAATATCAATACAGTGAATCTGCCAAACAAGAAGTTTTTATCACTGTTCATTCTGTATGTTGGTACCGTGGAGAAGCTCACAGTGTCATCATACCTGTCCATCTGTCTGCATTCACTCACGTGAATTCTGTCCGTGGGACAGATCACTGTTTACATCAGATACAGACAGACACTGGGGGAAGGGAAATGCAGAAAGATGTTTATGTGACCCAATAAGCCTGTGACATTTAATTTCTGTTGTTGTCTGCAATAGCTGAAGGTGATTTAGAGGATTATGTTTTACATCTGAACTGGGGCTGGCTAGCAGCAATGGCCTCGGCTCAGCTGATGGGCTCTTAAACCTGGTCACTTCCCAAGTGACTTGTACATTGTGGGAGTCAGTGGCAGTGCCAGGGACTGGCTCTGGAGTCCCTCATTCCCTTCCTCCCCACCCCAATTGAGACATGGCTCCCTAACCCCTGATTTTGGACAGCATTTATGGCAGTAGCAGCTGTTGCTTTGTGTCACAGCAAAGCTGCTTCCTGCATGAGTCACCTGGTGAAGAACAGTTGAAGAGATGGTCCTGGTGAAGTACACAGCAGTATGTCAAGGCAGGTGCTGAGAGGATGGAATGTGGGTCTGAGGAGAGGTTAAACATCCTGCCTCAGGGTGCTGGTTGACCCACAGAGGCTGTGGGGGAAGCCACAGCAGGATTTAGGCATGGCTTAAACATGCGAAACAAAGTGTTGAAGTTGGAAAACTTATTGGTTCAGGCCCTTCAAAAGTAAGAATCCTGTTTTGTGTTGTAGGACACAGGAGCAGAACTGGTTGTCCAGAAGGAACTGTTTCCTAGTGTGCAAGTAAACACTGAGTATTGTGAAGAGGAACAGAAGGTCAATGAGCTGAAAAATGAAGTGGCTGAACTGGATATGGTGCTCATAAATGAACAACTAAAAGAGCTGGAGGTAGGGTATTGCAAAGCCAAGCCTCACTGTTAATGTAGTGATAAGCTTACAGAATTGTGATTGACTTGGGCATAACAGAATTCTATCTAAGGTCTGACTGCTTGATTAGTCAGTGTGTCTCCCAGGTAAATACCAGATCTTGCACTGCTCTTCTAGAGTGCAGTAGTAGATGTGTGTGTACTCCTGTGATGTGCACAGGCACACATGGTCATTTCCATGTGACTGCACAAGCATATGTTTGTAGGTGTGTCAGTGTTTAACTGTATTTTGTGCTGAAAGTGTCTAAGACTCTCTTTTAATCCTCTCTCTGTGGTGGGCTTGATTGCAGAATTTACAAACTGAACTGGAAATGTGGAAAGCAAAATCTTTGTGCCACAGTCGAGAGGCATTTCCCGATGCAACAGGATCAGACAGAGCAGAGCTGCAAAGCACAGAGCCTGCAGTGCCCTGCTGGGACAGGCTGCTTCAAGAACTGGATGCTATTAAGGCAGTGAAGCAACAGCAGTACTCTTTAATTAATGAGTACCAGAAAAATCTTTCTGCAGTTCAGTCCTCAATGAAAAATTTGTCAACAGAAAAAGATAACATAAAAATGTAAGTACAGCTCAGGGTTTCTGTTAATAGGTTGCAGAACAAATATGGACCTAGACTGAATTTTGTGCCATACTTCAGAAATACTCAGACAAGAATATGGTGTTTTAGCCATCTTGTTAATGTTAGGAAGCAAGAGGAGTCTCACAGGTTTCTGAGTTTCAGCAGCCTTAAACAGGAGCATTTCTGGTGGCTATCCTTTAGCAATGTCTACTCTTCTTATTTTTCAGGCATAACAAAGAAATGGTTGCTGTGCTGTAAACACTGTCTTTTCAAAACATTCAACTAGATATTGGTCACAATAATGTATCACACAAATTCAAACATCTTTAAAATAATTTATAAAATTGATAATGCACAGCAAAGAGATTGAAAAAAATCTGTCTGCTAAACGTATTTTAAGTGGGAATTTAAAAATACTCTTGGAAATAAAAGATGAGCCGATAAACTCCTCCAAAATAATCTTGAATGAATGGGAATTTTTGAACTTTTTGTTATAACTAAGTTTCACCTTCATTTTTCTATCAGAAATTACCATAAAATGTTGTTAATTCACTTAGAGATAACACTAATGTTGAGTTTTAAAATTTTACTTATTGCAGCTTTAAAGGGAGGCTGTATTCCTTAAGGACATGGCACATTCTATAGTAGCTTATACTGCAATTTTAGACAATGTACACTAGAATATACCTTACCTGCAGAGATGCCTAGAAATAGCTAATGCTGTACAGATAAGCAAGAAATAATGATCCTGCAGCAGGGGTTAGGAAATCTGTGAGAACATTGAGAGATATGTATGATTAAGTAAATAGAGTGACTCATTTTGTAAACAGTGAAATTCTCTCTTTACAATGTGTCTAGTCCAGGTCTTAGGAGAATTATTAATTTTTTTTGAATGCTACCCTTGTGTTTGGCAGAGGTCCTATGAACAACACAGTTCTTCTGGAGAAAATTAAGACATGCACAGAGTCCTTACAAAAAGAAAGAGATGTCTTAAATCAGTTGAAAACTCAGCAAGAAAGTTTATCTCAGCATTTAACGTGCATGGATAAAGTGTTAACTGAAAGCCAAATGAGGCAACTGGAGCAGTGGTGGCAACACATGGAACAAACAGTGCAAAAGAAACATGATCAAGTTGTGGCAGAAATCAATGAATTTAACCTGCTTATGAGTGAAGTGCAGGATATTCAGAGGCTGCTACAAGAACAGTATTTGCAAGCAGAGTCACATTCCTCATCTGAAGAAAAAGCCAAATACCCTGTACATTGGACCACAAAGCTACAGGACATTAAACATGATCTTTCTCTATTAAAAAGAAGGATTGAACTGCAGATGAAAAGAATTTGGAGTGATCAAGAGAAGGTAGCTTTGGAGAACTCTATACATGATTTGCAGAGCAAATTGGAAGCATTATCTGTTCAACAAGCTCCTCGAGAGGATGTTCAGATCACTGGTCCTGCTCTCATGAAACATGAAGTGATGAAGAGGCTGAAAGAAAATATTTCATGGGTCAAAGATTCCCTGTCCTCTCTAGACCAGAAAGCAGCACTTTTCCCCAGTGATGTTAAATCACAGATTAGAAGTTGTCAGCTTATGAGCACAGAGGTGCTAAACAGAGAGCCTGTGATTGTATCACTGGATTATGGGCTCCAGCACATCATTCCCAGCTTGGAGCCAGAGGAGGTTTCTGATATGACCTTCCTTTTACAAGCATTGCAGAATTCATACAAGGATCTTGTTTTAAAATCAGCTCAAAGATTACAGCACCTAGAGCTCCAGCTGGAGGAGAGGCAAAGGCTTATTGCAGAAGTAGAGAAAGTTCACTGTCAGCTTCGAAATGCTGAGATGCTTGCCAGGCCTGACGTGAGCCAAACCAGCACATGGTCAGAATTAATAAATCAACAAACCATTTTAAACCAGATTTTAAAGGACATAGAGGAAATAGAAGGGCTTATCTCATCCCACTGTGAAGAGAGCCAGGTCACAGCTGAGGAACTGAGCTTGTCCGAACAATTATTTTTGTTCGACCAATTAAGAAGTCTGAAGAATAGAGCAAGGAAGACACAGAGGCAAATTCAGAGTAAACTTGATGAAGTAGGAAAAAAGATCACTGTCTACAGAGAGTTTGCTGAAGGAATAACCTCATTGCAGCAAGATCTTAATGATCTGCAGTATAGTGAAATGAACCTGGAAGAAGGGGAATTACTATGTGCCAGGCAGGAAGTGAAGGATAAATGCAAAGCACTTAACAGAAAAGTGCGAGCTGTTCAGTCCAGTTTGTCACAGATAAAGAAGTACAAGGAAATCTTCGAATGTGTAGGTCTGCAATGGGACTCAGAGCAGCTGGATGAACTGCAAACTAATTTTTTAAAAATCAAAAATAAAATTAAAGGGAAGATAATGCGTTTTGATAGTGTCATTAAAGAATGTGATAAGATTCAGGCATTGCTAAATGAAATCCAGACTGTGACATCTACTGTAAGAAAAGAAGCTAACATCCTAAATGATAGCTCTAGCTCTTCTCCTGATAAGAATCTTACGTCTGCACAGATTCTGTTTCAGACAGTTCAACAAATCATGTACTTAACCCAGGAGGTAGCAAATCAAATAAACAACAATGAGGTCTTTGATACACCATTCAAAGAAGCTAAGAGGAAAGAAATGAAGAGCCTGGAGAAAGATGTTGAGGAATTGAATCAGTTTCTTCAAAACTTGGTCTCTGGTCTCCAGTGTGTAAATAAGGAAGATACCCAGAATGAAGTAGAACATCTATTGCACACTATAAAGTATATTCAATTAGAGGTCCAGCAGCCACTTCTGATAGACATGAAAATAATGCAATATGAAAAGATGCGATGGGAAGCAATTCAGAACATGATGCAAGCAAAGTTTGCTGCTATTAAACATATTATGGAAAAAGAGAAGGAAAACCAAGATGATAAATCTCTTGCTGCTAGTATAGAAGCAAAATTAGAGACACTGAAAGATCATGAAATTCAACTGGAGGCAGACATTGCTGCTCGTGTTGTAAGTATATTCAGTAGAGGTAAATAACGGCCATATGTCTTTTCCCAGTAATTTGATTAACTGTCCATGACTCTAGCATTTATATATTCATGACTTATATCCTCCTTTTATTCTAATGACTGAATTGGCCCATCATCATCTCTGCATTAGTGGATATGATTGATATCAGGACGAGAAACTAGGGATACAAAGAAATTAGTTATATTCAGTTTGATTATAACCAAGCAGTGGGGATTAGTGCAAGAAAAGAAGGGTAAAAGGTGAGGAAGGGAAAGGATGTGTGAAGTGTTGAGCTGAAGAGAGGCTGGGTGCAATTTTCCTGGGATTATTCTTGTGATTTATTTTATGTAAAATTTTCAATAGTGACAGTGATGAAAAAACCAGAATTTCCTTGGTTTTATTCTAAAGATAAAGCTCACCAGTTGGGAATGATCAAGAGGACTAAAGCACAGGTCAAACCAATGAAATCAGGCCTCAGGAGGGGCGAGCAAAGAAAGAGCAAAAGCAAAGGAAAGGCAGCCAAGATGCAAGGCTTTACCACAGGTATATCAGGAATTGATAGGGCACTGCTGGAGGATCAGCCTGATTCATAATGCCAGTCAACCCATAGGTTACAACACTGCTCCATGAGTATTTAGGGAGCAGAATGCATATGCAGTGTGTCCTCCCTCACCTCAGGCCTGTTCTGGGAGCACTGGTCTCAAAGAAAACCAGGTGTGAAATTCTGAGACCATCTGGTGATCCAGAGGTGCATGGCAGTCTTTCTTAATTGTTCCTTTGTCTTTTTACCATTTTCAGAGTGCTCTGGAGGAGGCATGTAAGACTGGTGAGCTTTATACCAAGGCTATTCAGAAGACTGACAGTTTCCTCAGGGACTATGAAGCTCAACTCCAGTCTGCAGCAACAGAACTCAGTAGCTCAGAGGAGGTCTGTCAAACCCCACAATGGAAACAAGAAGAGTTCAACTCTGCAAAGGCTGACATAGAAAACCTGTACTCCAAGCTGAAAAACCTAGTGAAACCAGAAGACAAAATATATCTGGAAAATAGTTTAACAGAACTAGTCAACAGGAGTTTGGCATTAAAGGAGAAGGCTCAGAGAAAGGAAGCTGATGAACAGAGGTAGGTTTAAGAGATCTTCCTAGATCATAAAATCAAAAAATGCTTAGGGCTGGAAGAGACCTTAAAAAACATCTCATTCCAACCCCCTGCCATGGGCATGGACACCCTCCACTAGCCCAGGCTGCCCAAAGCCCCATCCAACCTGGTCAGATATAGGTAAGAGATCTGAAAGGCCTTCAGGTACATGCACAGACAAAGTTTGGGAGATAAAAGGATTTTTAAACTGCTTGCTCGTTATTCAGTGTTGGTTCAGTTGAGCATAACTGAAAATCTACCTTTAGAATCAAAGATTTGGATGACCTTGAAGACTTCACCAATAGAAAACAGATGGTAACACACAGAAAGAAGAAAGTAGAATTGCACAGACCAGGCATCACAGGGACAAACAGAATGTGTGTTACAAAATAAGAACTAATTTTTGGGAATGTCTGAGGAGGATGGAGACTTAGATCAAGTCATAGAATTCTTTTGAGCAACTCCATGGCTGATATATGGAGATACATATATATTTCTTTGCCTCTGGGGCATTTGTACCTGCATCTCTACAGTATCTCAGATATTAGACCTGAAGTGTATAATAAATGCTAATTGAAGATGAAAAATAGTAAGGACTACTAGTTTAGAAGATTTTAAAAGTTTTTTATAAGGGGAATTATGTGTGAACAGAGTAGCAATGGCAACAAATTTTAATTGGTCTATTAATGTTTCCTACAGGTATTTTGAAAAATACAAAAGCTACACAGAAACCAAAGACAAGGTGTGTGACAATCTTAACAAACTGGAAAAGAAACTTAGACATTCTTTGTCTCAACTACCGATGTCTTATAAAGAGGCTTTGGAGCACTTAGAAGAAAGCAAGGTGAGAGGCTCTGAAGAACTTGAAAAGCTTGTGCAAAAACTGAGATGGAGTTATGCACACCATATGATATCATAGTAGAAAGAAGTTGAATTTTTTATCCTGTGTTTATGTAGATACAAACCCACAGAGTACATTTACATATCTGTACAACAAGTGAATTATAATAGGCCATGTAAAGTGAGTCCATCTTAATTGCCATAGAAATCAAACATGATCTGTGCTTAAGATAGTATAGCATTTCTGTTTAGATCCCTCCTTGCTTCTTTGCAGGACCAGGCCTGATCAGATTTCTAACATTGCTGTTGTTTTCCCTCAGAAGTGAAAATCAGAGAATTTCCAGTTTCCCCCACCCAGGACTCTCTTGCTGCCTCCCCACCAGACCTCTGCTAGAATCAGCCTCTCTGCTGTCTTCTCCTCTAGTGCTCATCATGTAACCAGCTTGTCATTTTATATATCTGTAACTCCTGCTCATTTCTCTTCCCTTCTAAATAACCAGAAAGAAGTAAGAACAATCTAATTGCCTGGGCAATTTGTTTTATTTACTTCATCTTTTTCTGCTGTCTTAGCCAACAGAATTCTCTCATTGCAACCATATTTACCCAGCTCAGTGGAGTGATTGCCATTTTATTCCAGGATCCTAATCATGTTCCTGAATGCTTCATTAACGCTTCTGACCACACTGGTTTTATGTATTAACTTGTTTATTTTTCCTATAAGATTTTAGTCTCCAACATTGACTCTGCTGAAGAAGATCTTGTGAAGCTGAGGCAGGTCTCTGGAGAGCTGATGAGGTTACACAGAAGTGACAGAGCACTGGGCAGGGTTGTAACAGTGCTGTGGGAAAACTGGCTGGGTTTGCTCGAGGCTGCCAAAGGGCTGGAAATTAACTGTGAAGAACTGAAGCAGGAATGGAAATTCATCAACGAAGAGGTGAGTTGCTCAGCAAACTGGAAGTTTTGGAGAATGTGTTAGGCAGGGGCCTCTCAGTAAAATGGCTTGGGAAGGGCTGAGATCAGAACAGAACATCTCCCACCCACTGATCAGCCAGTTGAGTCAAACTGAACCTGGAGTTAAAAATTATGTGGGATATTTATAGTGCCAACTCTCAACCCAGAATAACTCTGTGTGTGGTTATGTGCTTTGTTAGAGCAAACTCCAATGTTTTGGCACACTTCAGAGGTTCAAGCTCTCTGGCTATGTAATTCCCAGTACTTAGTCATGCGTATGAGTACATGAATAATGTAACTTATGGTGATGGAATAAAAAAGCACTTTATCTCATGCTTTGACATTCTGTTTACTTAGCTGGAGCGAGAAACAATAATTCTTGATAAGCTCCAGGAAGAACAGCCAGAAGGTCTTAAAGAGAAAGAAAAGGCCACCAGGGAGGAACTGGTAGAATTACTAGATTTTGTGAACTCATTTGAGGAAAACATCAACCAGCAACAGCTCCTCTTACTCTTACTTCTTCACCGAATAAGAAACGTCCTGAATACATCTGAAAACACTGAGGCAGAAGCTGCCCTTCCTGCCCTATGTGAGATAAAGGCAATGCAGGATCGCTGTAAAAAGTAAGTGGTGTGAAATTTCTGTTGAGGATACGACATAGGACTACTTATAAACACAGCATTTTATTGGGTGTTAAAGAATATGTGAAAGCTGAAATGCACTGCTGGGTCAGACCAGTGCTCCATCTAACCTTTCTGCTGCCTCCAGCATGGGCACTGGGAGGCAGTAGTTAGGGAGGAGACCTGAGCATGGCTGTATGGTGCATGGGCTGCAATTTGGTTTCAAATGTAGCAGCAGTCAGAAGGGGGGGATGGTCAATTTTGGAGGCTGCAAGCTCTAGTGAACTTGAAGGAGATGTGTCTGTCTTCCACTGTTAGGAAAATAGACCTTGTGCTTTTTGCAATGATGCTGATTTTCCCTCACTAAGTGAAGGCCAGTGTTTAAAATTTGCCTTAAGTATTTTTTGCAAATCTGTGATTATATTTGCCCTTCTCCATGACTGCCTTTTGACATGGAATTCTTTGTTAGCATCTTTTGTACAGCCAACATTTTCATTCTCTGAGAACCTGAGCTCTGTTCACTGTTTAAATATGCACACTATCTGATTTGGTCTACCAAACATACCTTGCTTAGAAGTATCTGAAAATACCTTTTTGAAGAAGCTGAGACAATAAAGAGAAGAAACTCAGAGATTTAGTTACAGAAAAGAATACAAGAATACAGACAAATGCAGTTCTGGATATGTATTTTTAAAGTATCTGTATTAAACATTCTCTTAGTGTAGAGTCTAACAATGTATTCTTGCTGAAAACTTTTCATAGGTTGTATGAAAAGACTCAAGACCATAAGGATTCTGTACAAGCTGAGATTCAAGAGAGGGACGAGATCACTGCAGAAATAAGTGCTGTGACAAATGCATTACAGAATGCTGCAACTGTGTTATTACAGGATGCTGCTGGAAAGGCAGGACAACTGGAGGTTGGTAACAGCTCTGTTACTGTTGTGTGGAGACACTTGGAGTATGCTGTCTTTTATACTAGGGCTCGAATTTTCTCCAAATAAAATTGGTGGCAAAGTATATGCATGTGCATGTTGACTTCCAGTGAATCTGGCTCAGCACAATATGACTGGCTTTGCATTCCTCTCCCTCTACGTGGTGCAGTTAGCAGCCATAGAAGTCTTCCCAGATTGCAGCTGCATTCACAGGCAGTTGCATGCCTTTTAGGAAGGACTGCTTAGTGTACATCCTGCACCCCTCTATAGCATTATTTGGAGCTCCATTGCATTTGTTGAATGGAAATGTCTATTTCACTTCCAGGTGACAAATCCAGGTTATTTGGGTGGCAAAGTTAACTCACCACATAGGTGAATATGCAAATGGAAGTAGTATTATTAGTCCACTCAGGGAAAAAAAAAAAGGGGGGGACAGTTTTGAAAAGCAGTCTGCTTTCCAGCTAAGTACCCTGTGAGATGTGAACAAGCTTTTCTGTACGGAAACCGGTGTGTGGAGACGTGCTTTGTTTTGAAGACTAATGCAACCAATTCTTTAAAATTCATTTCAGGGAAGCTATAAACTCCCATAAATATTGGCACAATTTTAATTGGGCCATTGGACAATGGCAGCCTTCTCTATGGCAGAATTAGGCACACAGCTGTTTCATGGGTTTGAGGTTTATAGTATCAGACCCAGTTGTTGAGGGATGACAGGGAAAGAAAGCAATATCAGACTTTTAAGTTTTTCTCCTGTGCCTTGTATTTGTATGAGGGAAAAGATTCCCGAGTGAAAACTGGGACTAAATGGATTACCATTATCCCTGATTGAAAAATAAAAGGATATTAATTTTACTGTCTTTCGTTGCTTGGTAGGAGCTTCAGATCATTTTCCCCAATAACTTGAGTTAACATTTGAGTTTCTCAAACAGCTGACCATTGGGAAAAGGAACTATAAAGCAAACAAACAGAACTTTCCAACTTGAAATTCTAGAAAACCTTCAAAACAAATGAGTTTCTTCATTCTTTCTGCAAGAGGACTTAGATCAGATTTTATTTCTAGGCCACAGGCTGTTGACAGTTGTTCAACTTTCTTTTACCTCATAAAACCTACATTCTTCATGCAGAACTGGAAACTACTGTTTTGAAAGGAGCCTGCTGTGCTGCTCTGCACAATTGCCTGAAAGGAGACACTTCAGCTTGAAACCTGTTGCTTTTCGGGGCCTTTGTGTTGTTTATAATAATGAAGGAGTGAAGGTTGGCTATTCAACGCCTGGCAAAGAGAAAATGCACTTTTGGCAACAGGGGAGAGCACAAAGGTTAACATATAGTCATAGGAGCACTTCAGATGATTACATTGCTATACCTGTCAATAAGCATCAGTGCATCAGTTACCTGACATGGAGTAGTATCAAGTTTAATTAGCTCTTGCAGATTGAAAAGCATCATTTGATGAAATGAGTGAGTATTTTGCAAAGTTAATCTGCTTGCAGAGGTAGTCAAGTTAGATTGGGTGTCACAAAAACAACTTTTCCCAACCATAAATTATTGTAGGGAATGTAAAAGCCAGCATGTTCATATGTATGTGTGTATATATATGCATATGTGCCTATACAGAGATGCACATGCATTCAGTGTAAACTGGGTAAAACTGATGAAGTTGCTCTTAATTTTGTAGGAGATTCAGAGTGTGATTGGTAAAGAAAGTCAAACTCTAAAGGATATCATGGAGAAACTTCGGATCAAGTATTCTGAGATGTATACAATAGTACCTGCAGAGATCGAAACACAGCTGGAGGACTGCAAGAAGGTATTGCAAGACCTGGAGGACAAGGTAACTGCTGATGTAATTTTCATATGTACCTTTCTGTGATATTTATAAATAAGTACACATATAAGTGATACAATAAATAAGTACAGCAATATTTTATGAATGTTATAACTATAAATTTCAACTTGAAATATTGTTTTCATTTGCATTTGCGTTTTCCTCTCAGTAAAAACATATGTGTGAGGAAAAATTCCTCAGGTTAACTGTCTCCTTTTAGGATAACCTTACAGGAAGCAGTGTGAATGTAATATTTTTCTTTGCTGTTAAAAAGAGGACATGGCAGAACCACTAGCAATAGAGTCCTGGATATGATATGGATGCTGGCTTTTTTCCAGTGTGATTCTTAAGCTGAAATAGTAGTCAAAGCTGTTTGGGAAGTTTGTATAGCTTAACTGAGAAGATGTTTTCAAAAGCTGAGTTTAAAGAGGACTTTGAAACTGGATTTTTTTTATCTAATTTGCACTAATGGTAAGGTATCATGGCATGGTTCTTCATACCATCCCTCGGGGCATGGTTGCATTCCTCTAAAAACAGGGAGTTTAAATAACTAAAAAACCCAGTGCTTCAGCTCTTTGCAGTGTTTTCTGTTTAAAAGGGCTGAAGTAGTTAACTGAAAGCAAAATTAAAGGAAAATGGAGTAATGCTGTAAGTTTGGGATCAAATTTTAACCTGATATAATTATCATCATCAGTATTGTTATTCATTTATGTTACTTTTTAAAAGAAAAAATCTTTCACATCTCTTATTTCAGAAATAACAGTGCTTAATGCTAATTTTAAAGGCCAAACCTCACTTAATTTGATAAAACTTTGCAGTTTTATAAAGCAGTTTTGAAATCTAGTTTACTTGTTGGTGTCTATCGGATTATTCATTCATTTTATGTTGCATGAAGCATATTCATTACAGCTTATTAGTTTTAATTTGGTTGATTTTGTAATTTCTGGAACCAGTCTTTCAAGAAGCAACAATTGAGTAGGAGAAAGAATGATAAAGGAAGTCAGACTGTATTTATTCTTTGGGTTGGGTTTTTTTGTTGCTTACTGTTTCATTTCCTGAGATAAAATATTATCCCAGTGCACACATGACATGTTGGAGTGAAAGTACTGGTCCAGGAAACTAGCTAATGTTTGGTTTGCACATTTAGGTAGTGGAAAACAATATAAACTATCTTGGATTTTTTTCAACTGCATTTAGAAACAAAATAAATCCTAATGAAACTGTAGATCAGTTTGGTTCCATATTCAAGATATCAGTATGTGTTAACTTGTGTTTCAGTGACATTCTGCTTCCTTCTAAATCTACTAACCTAAAAGTGAAAATAGATTGTACTTTTGATGCCAAGTAATTTACATGAACAAGTCCTGTAATTAAAATGCTACACTCCTGACGACCAGATGCAGGAAAGATAAACAGTCAGTGCTTGGTCTGCTTTCTCCTTTCCAGCTGCGTTGCATCACTCATACATGTTTATCTCTTATTTTGGAAACTGGCAATGCAAACATCAATATTTTCTCATGTTTCAGGTGCTCCAGGATAGTAGTAATGGTCAAGTGTTTAGTGACTGGTGACAGAAAGACACTCGAGTGCAGGGTTTTAAAAATAAAAAGAATCATTTATTTTTGAACCACGTGCATTCAGTACATCACTACTGCAGGTTTCATGGATACAATGGAGAGATGCACTGTTCAGTATTACTACATTTATCACAACCACAAGAGAGTCACAGAATACACTACTGCCAACACAACAGTCACTCAGTGTTACCGCCCACAGGCAATTCACAAGCTTCAATATTACAAGCACAGCAGATTCACAGAACACACTATCACAAACACACTAAATACTACACCTGTGTTAGTTAAGTACCCAAGACTACAAACTTAAAGCATAGCAAATACTCACTTCCTCATCTCTCTGGTAAGGGCTCTCAGTAAGTTACCTCAGCCAGCATCATCCTGGCCAAGGGGGAAGAGTCTCCTTGCTGAGTTGGATAAGCAGCTCCCCCTTCTCAGACTGAATCCAAGGGTTTTTTATTTGAGTTTTTGTCTGATGCACATGACAGTGGGCAGGACTGTGTCCTAGTGGACAATGCCACCTCCCATGTTTGCCATTAGCAGTGATCCCCCTTATCTGTTGCATATCTTTGCACTGTCTGGGTCCATTAAGGCCAAATGGAGACCCTCTGTCTTGCCTTTATCTTACTGCTAGACAGCTGAATAGTGGCATATTGTTTGAAGGAATTCCAAGGCTCAACCCAGGTTTCGGGTTGTTGAACTATGCAGCAGTGCCCATTTAGTCTCATTTTGCAGGAAAACTCAAGACTGAGCTACCTACACAGCTCCCCATGGGGCTGCCTCTGCTGAGGTGGGGCCTCAAGGCAACCCAAGCCTGAGTCACTTTACAACCCCCCCTACCCCATTTGGAAATTATGGAACAACATGTAAACATTGATCCTGCTCACATTAACACTTCTCCCTGCAAACCAAATCTCCCTGTAATTCCAGGCCTGTGTTTTTAAGTGACTTGTAAGACAGAAACCATAAAAAATGTGAGTATTTTTGGTGAGTTGATGCACAGAAACAAGCAGATCTTTGTAAACTCCCCTATCATTTCTCTTTACTCTGACAGGTTAGCTTTGAAGTCTTGCAGAGCTCTCCTCAGTATGTGCTGAAAAGAGAAGCAGAAACTATTAACAATGGCCTTCAAGCTATTGAAAAGATGTTGCAACAGAAGAGTGAAAACATTGCAAAAGCCAAAGAAGTTCAGAAGGTAATCTTGCCAAAAAACTTGTGTGTGTGTGAAGAGATTTTGGCTGTTTCTACAGAGCCTGCTTTAGCAGGACCCTAAAGTGGCCCTCCATTCACTTTACGTCTGTAAAAGGAGAAGTACAAGCAAGCATTTAGTTGGTGAATGTTTACAAATTCCTTCTCACAGGCAAATGCATGTTTTTTTTCAACTGTGAATCCCACCAGTAGATGCAGAGTGCTCTGTTCTCATCATATCATCATACATCTTTGCAATTCCACATGCCCCATATGAAGAACAAATAACTCTGCTGTTATCTTTAATCCTGACCTTATATTTCATTTCCCCTCTCTCCACATGCAGCAAATTTGGGATATGTTGGACCTTTGGCATTACAAACTCAATGAGCTGGATGCAGAAGTGCATGATATAGTAGAGCAGGATTCCTGCCACGCACAGGAGCTGATGGATATCTTAGTGACCCCCCTTCAGCACTACCAACAGGTCTCACAACTGGCCGAGCGCAGAACTGCCATTTTAAACAAGGTAAATGCAAATGTAAAGGGTTTTTAAAAAATCACATCTTAGAAAAAGCAAAATAGAGGCTTTGCATTATCCAAGGCTTTCAAATTAATAGAGTCAAACGCCTGCGGCGTTGGCTTATTGTAACTAAGAGAGTCACACATCACCTGCAGCTGTTACCCCAAAGGACCAGCTCTGCAACGTGGTTGACAGGGTAAGCATGGGGAATTCATGCCCCTGGATGGGTGAGGAGATTTTTCTCTGTGACTCTGCTAATGGGCTGTCTGTTCAAGTTACATTGCCAGATAAATCACAACAGTGTGCCTGTGAAATGTAGGCATGTAAGCACCAAAATTACCTTTGATTAGAGCAGATAGCCTGAAATCATGAAGCTGTTTCAGTAGAACTATGATTTTTATTTCACCATACTAATTTATAATAAGATAGGACTGGGTTGGGATGGGTTGGGTTGGGATGGAATGGAAAGTTTTCAGTTGGAAGGGACCAACAAGAATCATTTAGTTCAACTCCCTGACCACCTCAGGGCTGATCAAAAGGTAAAGCCTGTTGTTAAGGGCATTGTCCAAATGCCCCTTAAACACTGACAGCCTCGGGCATCGACCACTGCTCTGGGAAGCCTGTTCCACTGTTTGACCACCCTCTCAGTAAAGAAATGCTTCCTGATGTCCAGCCTAAACTTCCCCTGGCACAGCTTTGAACTGTTCCCACACATACTATCACTGGATACCAGGGAGAAGAGATCAGAAATTTAACTGACCTCGGTGAAAACGCATCCTGTTTTCTTTTAAACTTGTCCATGGAGGTGTTTATCCTATACAGTGAATAGAAATGCATTTATGCTTTTTAATAAAATCTTGTCATTTGCTAGGCGGCCAACAGGGTAGAAGAGTATGATGAACTCTTGAAGAACGTGAAAGTTTGGATAGAAAACACCAACTGCTTGCTAAAAGCAGATTTGCAATGTGACTCTGCAAAAAGCTTGTGCAAACATACTGATGACCTTCAGGTAAGTGTTAATGCAGATATCTGGTATTGTTAGAACTGCCTGCTCTGTACAGACACAATTTTGCATTCTTAAGTCTTACTGACATACATAATTTACCATTTTCAGTTAACCCTTCAAATAAAAAATAGTTATAGTTGACACTCATGAAATATAGATAGATAGATACTTTTTGGTGCTGGATATATATCTATCTTGTGAAAGTGATGAACTGTGGGATATATATATCTTCCAAAAATATGAGATTGTCTTCTGTTATCCTACTGTCTGGCTATAATAATTTTTGCTGTCTGAATACGTATGGCTCTTTCTGTGTGATGTAGTCTAGGTGATGCTGCTCTGGCAGGGGGGTTGGACTTTGTGATCTTTCAAGGTCCCTTCCAACTCCTGATGTTCTGTGATTCTGTACTGTGTGTATGTGAACCAAAAAGATAAAGTGGTATTTTGATGTCTGTGTGTTAGATGGAAACTTTGAAGTGAATTGTGATTTGGAAGGCAGTTCTTACTCTATCTTGAAGGCAATTTTGATTGGTAAGAATCAAATGTTTGTTATATTACAGGAAGATCAGAGTCAGGTGAGTGCCAAGAGAATTTCTGGCAATTTCCTGTTTGAAATTTGAGTTTCCTGCATGTCCACTCCTTAGACCAAGTGAGAATGTTGGTGCTCTGAACATAGATTTTTATATTAAAACTAATAGGAATTCCATATAGGAAGATGCTGACTGTTGTGGATTGATATATTGCAGAGCCACAATGTGGAGATTGTGATTTCCAAAATCTGGGAATGTTTTTGTGACAAAAGCTTATTGTCTCCGGTGTTTGTGGTTTGGAGTGGTTTATGTGTTCTGGGCCAGGAAACTAGTGGGCTGGGAAATGCACCCAAGGCATGCACTGGAGTTCAGACATCCATTCAGTCCTTTCCTTCAGTGCACTGCATGCATTTCTTGCAACCCTTGATGTTCTTCATGAGGACATTTGCTGTATTTAATCCAAAAGCCCATCCAGTTAGCTGCAGGAGAAACAAAGAATCCTTTTGTCATGCATAACTCATCAAATATTTTCTGGAGTATTTTGCTACACCTGCTGTCTGATGTCTCTATGAAATATTCATAATCACCAAGCTCTTACTCTGTCTCCAGATGGCTTTGGAAGACTCAGAGCAAAAGCAAAATCTTCTACATGGTGTTTACTTGGAGCTGGAGGAGCTAACACCAGTCTTTGAAACAGAGAGTGTAATGCAGCAGCTACATGAAATAGATGATCAAGTAGCAACTTTGCAGCATGAGATAGCAGAGATTCTTCCACAGATCCAGCATGTGGCTGATGTAAGTCTGGGTGCTTCATCATCCATTATGAAATAGAGCTTATATTGCCTGCATAGAAAAAAGGTGTGCTGGTTTTAGTAGGTGTGCCAAGTGAGGAAATTAATTGGTTGGAAAAATAAACCATCAGAAGGTGTTTGGTATCTAATTAAGCTGTAAAGTTCAGGGGTATCGATGTAACTCCTTGTTTAGGAAATGAAACACAGGAAGGGAACATGTCCAGATACCAACACAGGCTGGTGGCCAACCAGCTGCTTTGCTGGTGGTCCTGGTGAACAGGTTGATCGTGACACAGCAACATGGTCTTGCAGCAAGAAGGGCAACAGCATCCTGGGCTGCCTGAGTAGAAGTGTAGTCAGGAGGTCCATGGGTACGGTCTTTCTTTTTGGTACCTGTGAGATATGTGGGTGCTGTGCCCAGTTTTAGGTTAACCAGTGTAAGAAAGACATAGACATACCAAGAATGAGCCCAGGAAGGCCACCAACTTGGTTGGGAAGCTATAGCACAGGGTGGAAGAGGAAAGGGTTTAAAACAGAGCAGGAGACTTTAGATACCGAATTCCTCCAGAAGTTATGATGATACCTAATTTATAATTACTAGCCTTTTGATTGGTAGTGTCCATTAACCTATCCTGCAAGCTGGCTTTGGTATCTGTACTATCTACAAACAGTGTCTTTGTTCCCAAAATCTAGGAATTGGATGCCATTGAATCTCATGTGAAAGTGTTTGAAAAGGACATTGCCAAAATGAAGACAATCCTGTCATCAGAAGATTTGTTGGAATTTTCTCTTAAAGACCAACTAAAACATGGACAGGTCTGTGAAAACTCCTATATCAGCTTTTTCCCCCTATATATTAAAACATAAGTTAGCTTAAATGTGCTTTCACAAGCATCAGGCTGTTTTGAGACTGCAGACTGCTATGAACAACTTCTTAGCATGACTTCAAGATGTTAGCATCACACAAATTCTAACTCTTGGATCAGACTGAAAGTATTATTTGCATTATGGTTTTGGCTACACTTTTCTGCATTAGCAATTCAAGAAGAGTGCATTAGTAGGGCAAAGCCATTCGTTCAGAGGACCTGATATCCATGTTGTGTCTTGGGGGCTTACCTTGAACTGGTCCTGTAGAAACAACATTCATTACCAGCTGGGTATCTTCATGGGCTCTTCTGGAGAGTATTTTTTGCTTTAGATTAATTTGAAAGGATTCCAGTTTGCATGTGCAAGACAGCTGCTCAGTGGAAACCTTAAGATGAGAATGTTGGAAGATCTCTTCAGGAAGTACAGTCACAGTTGTAATTAGTCTGAATGTGAACCCCTTTTCTTGTCATTGTGCAAACTTTAAGTATGTATATACAGAAAAAGCAGAATTATAAATGTGAGTTTTATCTTCTTTATCTGCTTTAGAAAACCTCACCCTGGATTTCCAGTTAGTTCTTCCTTCTTAAATAGGAAACTCACCACAGAGAACTTTGGCACATCGTGACAGAAGTATAAATTTTTGGTGTTGATTCTTCCAACTTGGTATCACATCCATCATCTATCCTGTATCCCCACAGGTTATACTTGACCATGTTGGTCCCATGCAGAAGACCATTATTCATATACAGTCCTATGAAGAAGCACTTCAGCTACCAGGGATAAAAATGCCACCTTTCTCAGTCTTCCAAAGAGCAAAAAAACTCTTGAGAGAATTGAAGAAATTAGAAAAAGTTACTAAGGAACAAAATGACCTATTGGAGGTAACTGATGATTTGTATTCTTTTTACTGTCATCTGAACCATCTTTATTATTCCTGGGCTGCATCAAAAGAAGTGTCTCCAGGAGATTAAGAGAGGTGATTCTGTCCCTCTGCTCTGGTGAGACCTCACCTGGAATACTGTGTCCAGATTTGGAGCCTTCAACACAAGAAGGAACATGAACTTGTTGCAGCCACAGAAATGATCAGAGGGCTGAAGCACCTCTCCTGTGAAGACAGGCTGGGAGAGTTGGGCTTTTTCAGCTTGGAGAAGACAAGGCTCTAGGGGAACCTCATAGCGGCCTTCCATTACCTGAAAGGTGCCTATAAGAGAGCTGGGGAAGAACTGTTCAGCAGGGCAAATAGCACTAGGACGAGGAGGGATGGTTTTAAACTAGAAAAGGGAAGACTTAGGTTGGGTATTAGGAAAAAATTCTTCAACATGAAGGTGGTGGGTCACTGGAATAGGTTGCCCAGAGAGGTAGTAGAGGCCCCATCTCTGAAGATATTGAAGGTCAGGCTTGATGGGGCTCTGAGCAACCTGAGCTAGTGAAGGTGTCCCTACTTACTGCAGGGGGTTGTACTAGATGACTTTTAAAGGTCCCTTCCAACCTAACACATTCTATGATTGCATGATTCTATTTTATAATCATTTTGATCACTAGACAATACTGGTTTTACAGCCATACAGTCCCCCTGCCATGTCTTCTCCGTAATGGTTTGGGGATTTTTTAAATTTTGGGTTTTTTTCCTGTGTAGTTTGTTACTGCAACAAAAGGTGCACTGGATGGTCTTGAAATTCAGTTCAGATTCCAGTTCAGTCACAACTGACACCATATGCTTCAGCATACTGTAGAAAGAATGAAGGCCAAGTGTCTTTACAACACAGGTTTGCATAACTGATATTTGAAGTGCAGTGTTATATGCAGGTGCTCACATCTGCAACATTCAAGTCCTTAAACTTATGTTGAACATAGAAATTCGTTGTTGACAGCCATTAGAAACTGGTGACAATTAATAGCAGAAAGTTTTTCCCTGAATCAGTGAGCCAAAAAAGTGACTGTTTTCTGCTGCTGTCACTTGGTCAATTCATTGTTTTGATGGTGGTGAACTCCTGCCCTCAGAAGCTGCCATGTAGGGATGTGTCTGTGTAAGTGATGATGTGACAGGGGCTTGGGAGATGCTCTTGGCCAAACCAGGCTTGGAACACAGAGGTAATACAACACCATCGGTGTCACACATGGCTGTAGGAGGAGTTAATGCTGGCGGGTCAGTGAGCCACTCGTGGACAGTAAGGGTTATGAAACAGCTGGGCTGGCTGGAAACCTGAAGTAGTACTCTGCAGCACTTCACTGAGCAATGTGGTTGTACCAGCTTAAGAAGGTTTTCATTCAGGGATATCTGCATCATGCTCCATTGCCCAGGGTAGATATACTTGGAGGAAATCTGGGGCTTGGCTATGCATGGTCCCCATATCAGCAGAGGTATGAAAATCCTTATGCAAGCCATCCATTTCTCAGCAGGACGATAGCAGCACCTAGAAAAATGGTACAGGGTTTGTGTTGATTTGGTTTTCCAAACTTATTACAGTAAAGTGGAATGCTTAGAACATCTAACCTCTTACTGGGCATTTTGGTGACCAGGCAAGACACAAGTAGCAGCTAAAACATCGATGTCAATCTTTGATTTTCAGTTTGTGAAAGTCAGAGCACCACACCAAGAGAAAAACTCAAACATGCTACATGTCTAGTGCATGCTTGGAGTTCAGAAAAAAGCAATGACTGTGTGTGATCCCTGTAATCCCCATGATCCTTTTTTAGTCCATACAATTTCTTATGTCTGAAAAATGGATGTACCTTTTTCAGAGCTACCAGATTAAATACTCAAGATTTTTCAAAATACTTCAAACCCATTAGAAACAGGATGCTTTGCAATTATGAAGTGTTACCACAAGACCTCTACCTGCTTTATGTGAAGTGTTAGGTCAAGGTTTAGACTTTTTCTCCTTTTTAAAACAGCTGTAACTTTTTTTTGCTCAGCATTTGCCTTTATCTTATAGGCATCCAGCAATCTGTAGCTGAGTGAAATTTCTTTGTGAGAAAACAGATGGGAAAAATTGCAATTCTTGGCAGCAAGGATATCAAACTGTGCAAAAAAACTCCCATCTTCCAGTCCTTTTGTGGATGGGTTGAAAGCAGCAGCACTACAATACAAGTCTAGCACCAGCTAAGATGTAACAAAGCAAAAAGCTATTACAGGATGGCATTTTGAGTGCTTCATTAGAAAGGTAGTAAGTGTCCTGATAGAGAGGGAAGCAAATGGGAGGCAAGCTTGCAGTACAAATATATAGAGAATTGTGGGGTTTTTTCCCTTGGGATTAGTTTTGAAATTTTAGTCTTTGGATGCCTGTATTTTGCTATCAGTGATGCAATAGGATATTGCCCTAGTAACTTTTGTATAATTAAGCCTGTAATAGTGTAACTGCTTTGGGCAAGACTTTAGGTGGCTTAGATATCTGTCGCATGTTGCCCTCTGTTTGCTGTTACAGCCTGCACCACACCCATCACTACCTAAAGAACGTCATCAGGAAGAGGAGGGGGAAGCCACAGCTGCTGCTGCTGCTGGTGTTCTGTGTGAAAGTGGCAGTATTTGCATATTTGATGATTTACTGTGCTCAGTTTTAGTAAGCTCTTCCTTAACAAATACAATGCCTGCCTGCACTTGTGCTGTGGGCAGGTGGGCCTTTTCCATGGGTAGGTCTTCCAGTATTACCAGACTATGAAAAGTGAAGAGCAAGTGGTAAGCAAGAAATAACTCAAAAGAGAGGTAACACTTCTAGGGAGAGACTCAGTCCCACAGAATGGGCATAATTTATCTTATATTCAGGTCCTATTCATGAAGAAGTGAAGGTATTAGAAAGAGAATCTCTCTTTTAGAAGGACTGTTAGTTTTTCATTAAAACTGAGCAGGAGAAAAGCTATTTCCCCACAACACACACACACACACCCCTCCTCTGATTCCTCTGGCCACAACAAAATATCTTCCTCTCAATTTGTTTTGTTTTAAAAGTGGGGAATATGTGATACCATGACAAACTCTTGACTGACAAATTCTGCACGAACAGCAAAGCATGGGGTTTGATGAGGTATTTGCCATCACTGTGTCATGAGTAAAAGTGAATTTGGCTGTTTGTAAGGTATAATGTATTATCCCATAAGGAAAGAGGAAGCTCACACAAAGTGGAAATACTTAGAGTTTTTATAGGAAGTATTCAAATCATCAGATACTGCAGTTGGCTGCAGCGTCTGCCTGGTGTACAGCACAGTTCAGGTTGGGTCAGTGCAGAGCTAGCTGGCAGTAGAGACCTGAGCACCAGTAAAATCCAGGTAGGCTTTCTAACTTAATATGAAACACTGTATTTATTTATTTTTTCCCAACCTGTTCTGAATTGCAGTGAATGTCATTAAATATGCTCCATTTTCATTTTATAGCCATCTCATAGCTCTACTCTGGAGTAAGTAAAGGTGTGCTCCCAGACAGGACACCCCACCATATTTGACTTCTGGACAGAGCAGTTTGTTTGTCTTAAGCAAGCAAATAATAAACGTTGTGAGGATAGGCTCTGCAAAGTTAGAACAAACACAGTTTCATTTACATTTAACTACAGATGCAAAGGAGGCTTCAGTACTCTTCTCTACAAGTTTGCTGCATGACTGACTAGTTTGTTTCTGTAGTACTTCATTCGAAATTCCTGATGAGGATTACTGTTCCACAGGAAGCTCTACAGAAAACTGAGGAATGTGAGGAAGAAATTGAAAAGTTGAAACAATTCTTAAAGGACCACTGGGCTGAAATATCCCACGAAGATCAACCACTGGCTCAGAAGACTAATTGTCCAGAGGTGGGTTTCATTGTTTTCACTCTCATGTCTGTTACTTGTCCTGGCTAACACCTATCACGATGATGTGGAGCACTGAGAGATAGCAGGGTGCTTCTCCTCACCACAGTCAGGCAGGCAATTGAATGCCATAATGTGACTGCATACGTAAGTTGACATATGCAAAGAGGTATTGCAACTGATGTTAGTTTGAAAGTTGGGTATATCTTTCACAGTATACTTCTTATTGACATTGATGTGTCATTCATACCTCTGTCAACTTCTAAAGAAAATTCAGAGTGCTGGTTTGTGACAGATGACAGCTGTTCTGGTGAAACAATATGCAGTGCTGATGGCTTGCCTGTGCTCAGCATCCTGCTAATGTTGCTGGGGTAGTAGCTTGGGACAGTGCATAAGGTGAGAATTAAGCCCATTTCTGATCTCTGACCATGGTTCTTCTGGTGGTTCTGGTTAGGGTTAGATTCTTTAGACTCCTTTCCTCATCCTCACTACCACATGGTGTTTTCATCAACTGATGAACATGTTGCATGTCTCTCTGCAGTCAACTGCTGTCTGTAATGGATTAATTGATAATTTAATGCAAAAATAAGATGTGTTCTAGGGACAGAGCTGCAGAAGTCAGGAAATGACTAATTAAGTTTAATAACTATTTATAAAGTGCCTCTGAAATGCTCAGCTTTTTGCCATTAGACACAGTAAAGTCAATACACACAGATTGTACTTGCCTAATAATTATAATCACTTGTTAGGCTCCTAAGTACATGGCTGCTCTGCTCTCAGGTGGTTAGGTGTTGGAGGCTTTAGGCTAGTACTAAGCATGACTCATTTTCTGAATCTTTCTTGGTTTTGTCTTTGAGCAGAGGACTTCCTGGTTTAGAAGAAAACGTGGTCACAAGTGTAACATTTTATGAATAAAAATGGGCAATTCCATTGCCTGTCTTATTGAGGAGCTTCAGATGTTAATAAAGATTTGGTTTCTGAGAAGGTTTTTGGCTACTTTTTGAATCAGTAGCTGATGAGTGTGTGCTGTAGTCTCCTCCTGTGATGAAACAAATAGAAATACTGTTTGTAGTGGACATTTATAAAATTATGCTAAATTATGATGGATGGCTGTTTGTTCTTTCCTCTACCTTTGGATGATTTTACCTTGTAGGTTTTGAGTGTATAAAAGGAAAAAAACATCCTTCTCTGAGCAGAGTTCCCATGTCCTTTGAAAATTTGCTGAAAAAGAAGCTCTAGTCAAGATGGAACCAGCAGTCTTACTGCTGTCATCTGTCACAGATTATTACTTGGATAGCATTCTTCACACCATAATAGAGCATGGTGTGGAATCAGTGCTTTTATTATTTTCAGCCTATCATCAAAACTTGCTCTGCTGGACTGAGCCCAGGGTTCAGTGGGATTTTTAGCCACATTTCAGTTTTCTGAACAAGCTTTAGCTCATTCAGTAATTAAGTGAGTGGGGCATTTTATTCCTTGCCCTGTCTTATGTTGTTATTTGTTGTGCTTTCTTTACTCACTTGGAGACTGGGTGGTAAGGAAAGGCACTACCAGAAAGCTCTGAGGGCAGAACACTGGCTAGAGCAATAGTCATGGCCAGGGAGAAGACCAAGACAGATTTCTTTCCCCATTTGTTAATGCAGAGTTACTTGGGTTCTTACTTAATCCCTGCAGAAGGTTAAATATTTTCCTTGTACTTTGTTGGAGGACATCGCTCCCAACATTACATTCAAAGCCATGGGGTAGTTTTGTCCCTAGCCATGTCACTGAAACACACCCAATGGTTTGTGTTTCCTTCTTTCAGGCCAGCTTCATCAAAGAGGACTCAGCCCTGTGCCACCCTTATTTGCCCTTGTCTTTGCCCTTGTCAAGCTTTTGTATCAGGTTTCTAGAGAAGGTAGTTGGAAGTAACATCACCTGCTCTGACACACACACAGTAATGTCACCCAGCTGCATTCCCTGTCCTGAAGGAAACTCATATTCCTATGGCTATGCAGGACCTAGTTAGAAGTAATTATCCAGCCTTTCCCATCTCCTTCCAGACTACCAGCCTCTGCATTACAGGCAGTGAGCACTGTCCTGAGCTGAATCTGCACGTGTCTGGACATCTCCTGCAGTGGCAATGGGGAACTGTCCCAATGCCCTGAAAAAGGAAAAAGGGCAAACAGCCCTAGTCCCAGTAAGATGCACCACTGGTATTATCTGTTACATTACTGTTTAATTAGGTAAGAAAAATGGATCCTTACAGATGTTGTTGCTCCTTAGGGAGAAATGGAAGCTGTAAAAGAAGAGATCATAAAGCTGTGCCAAAAAAAGGAAGATATCCTCACTGGGATGAAAAATTCAATGTCTGAGCTTCACCAGCACTTGCAGCAAGACGTGCCTGAGTCAGAAGATGAACCCACAGCCTCTGTGTTAACACAGAGTGATTTGATTGGGACTGATGTTTCTGGTCAGCAGGTAAGCAGAGCACCAAATTCTGATTACTTTAACCTAAGAGCTGAAGGGGGGAAGGTAAATAACTCTTCTTCCTCCAGCAGGAGTGGCATGTGAGAGAGCAGCAGCACCCCTGCATCTGTGAATCAATACTACTTTTCCTCCCTTTGTGCCTCTGAATGGTCCCAGAAGGACTGAGTGTGATACATATCTAGGAGGAGGCAGAAGAGAGGTGTGCCTTTGGTTGTTTTTTAGCATGAGCAACTTCAGCATGAAGTTTGCATCAAGCAACCGGCAGCAAAATGCCCGGTGCACAGTTTTGTTGATAATAAGTTGTTCTGGGATTTTTTGGTGAAGTATTTTCATGGAGAAAAGTGAAATTTGTCCCATTTCTAGCTGTGATGTTGAAACATTAGAGTATAGAGAAGAGTCCCAACTTTCAGAGGTGCTTAGCACCTGCAACTTTCAATTACTGTAGTGTAAGGTGGCAGATACTCGGTGCTTCTCCATAAGTGGACCCTGAGTGGTGACTTTCCTTTGCTTTACAGGCAGAAGAGACAAGGCTTTTACTGTTCTTGTCATTAATAATTGGTCTGTCTCTTTCTGTGTATTTTTGTAGTTGAAAAAAAGAGGAATGATGTTTCCTTTACCTTCTTTAGATGAAGAATCAGAAGAGTGCTCTTTCCACAGCAAGGTGAGTTCACTATACATCTTATTTATATAGTTGGATATGTAAGACACAGGATTACAGTAAAGGACAAATTCTGAAAAATCTGTAAAACCAAAGTATTTCCAAGCAAATCAAAATATCTCTTATCACTCCAGGATGCTAAGACACTGTGCTTGAGACAGCCTACCAGTATTATAATGCTGGTCTTACACAGCAGCTCCTTCTGTGATGTGTGATCCTGCTTTTGGTGGGATGGCTTATACAGTAATCTCCCCTTATGGAAGAGTTAGCAGCAAAATAGGGGCCTAACTGCCAGAGTTAATATGTGGGGCTGGGGTTCAGGCAGAATTAGACAGCCTCTGAAATGCTAAAATTTAAAAGAAATTATTTGTGTGTTGAACTTAAAAAAAGGGCATGATCAGACTATTGGGAGTTAGGATAGGAGAGATTTATGGGCGAATGGGAGACTGGGAAATGCTGCTCAACAGCCTGCTGTGAATCTGGGGAGTCTGGATGCCCAGGCAAACTGCAGAGAAGCAAAGCTAGAAGCCCCATGACAATGTTAAAAGCTTTTGAACAAAGAAGGAAAAAAATCCATGAAACTTCCTGCACACTTTCCTGCTGCCTGAGGACACAACGAGAAGTATTTGCCTGAAATCAGGAGCGTGCAGAAGGTGAGCTGGCTACCCTCTGGCACAGCAGTTTGAAAGCTGCCTGGGCTGGCAGTGACCAGCTGCTGACATCTGCATCTCCTGGGAGGGACTGTGGCCTCACCCAAGTTTTGAAGAATCCCCATTTCTCTGAAGCCCTTGCCATGGATGTTAATTAGCCTTTTTGTTACATCCTTGCAATGAGAATCAAAAGGAAACGTGACAAAGAGGAGACAGAGTACTGGAGGGGTTGCTTTAGGCTAGGCAAGATGAAGCTCCATGGCTAAACAGTGTGAAGAAATCCAAACAGCTTGGATAGAGGTGGTGTCTTACGACTGATGCAAACACTTCAGTTCCAAGGTTTCTGATTCTGCACCTTCATTAGTGCAGTTTTCTTTACATGGAGGACTTTTTAGGGGACAGGATGATAGAAAAATTGTTTCTTAGGGGTTTCTTAGGGTTTTTTTTGTTGTGGTTTTGTTTTGTTATTTGTGTTTAGTGTTGTTTTTAATAGTGTGGAAAAAAAAGTAGGTTTTTAGAGAAAACTCTCAGTGTCACTCAGCCTCCATTCATCTTGCAGCAGCACTATAGAGCAAGGGCAGAGGTGGGATTTGGGAAGCACAACAAAGACAGGTAGACCAGGCAGAAATAGAGCAAAGTGTTACTAAAGGTTTGCAGTAATTTACATTGCCTGAAGGAATATCTGAGCTTCCTGTTCACAAGCTCATGCTGAGCTGTTACTGCTTTCAAAGGGAAGTACAGCCACAGAGAAAGATGCGAGCTGTTGGCCTTCAGAGAGAGATGATGAAAGGCACGTTGAAGACAGTGCAACCTCCTGGTCTTCTGGTACCTTGTCAGATGGCGTCGTTCAGGTAATGCACTCAGGTTTATCCCCACAGGGATGGGGACTCATCCTTGTGGAAAGATCTGTGCAAGTCCTAGGTATTGCTGAAGTCTGCAAAGCAGGAGAATTGTAAAACTACAGAACCTGATGGCTTTATTCATCTTGCCTTTTAAAATCTCTTGCACCTCTCAGTTGGCATTACTGCTCTTAAGGGTCTTTTCCAACATAAATAGTTCTATGATTCTATATTCATTTCTTCTAGCCTGAAAAAACCCCAAAGATAGAAATGCACATTTGGTAGCAGCAATTTCTTTCACTAATTCCTGGAAATGCTGTAAAAAGTGCACGTTGTTAGATCATTAGTGGAAGAGGTTCTCTTTGTACATGAGATCAGCATCTAAGACACCAAGTCTACTGACATTTAGATACCATTCTACACTGCTCTTGATGGGTGTCTCAATAATGTGATAGCTATAGTCATTAGTTTCTGTATATTAATGTTACAGGCATAAGGGAACTTCTGTCTGTGAAAACTCTGGCACCAGGAACACTGCAGATTGAGTGGCTGTTGCCCTTGGAAGCTTCTCTAGCACAACCAGGCAATAATGATACAAATAATTTCACTGTTGCCTCCCTCTCTCTTTCCAGGATGCTGATGAGATTATGCAATCACACAGTAAACATGGTGAGGAAACATCTATGCAAACTCTGCAGAGCACTGAAGGCCCAGGAACAGGTTCTGGCAATCAGACTATGGTGAGTTCAGAAGCCTGAAGTAGGCTGAAATAGGTCGCCTGCCTTGGTGCTTGTATAACCTACCTAGTGGGCAGAGGCCCTATTTTGTTATGGTTATGCTACTGGACATGGTTGCAGTATTTATGTGGTAGGATCCTTCTGTGGGCCTCTTTATATTGCTGCTTTAAAAGTACATTTTGATTTGCTTTGAATTGCTTGAAAATGCAATTTTGTAGTGAACAAGAAGGAGCATTTTCAGGAAGATGCTGGAATTCATGCAGGCATGAACGGAGGGGTTCAAGTGATGTACACATACACCAGCTATGGGATTTTTAAGTGGCCCTTGAAGAAATTAAGGAGATTGACACTCCTGCACGTTGCTATTTTGTGGAAGGTATGGACAGACTAAGGGAGGAGTGAGTAGCAGCATGTACAAAAAGATATGAATGCTCCTGAAAGGCCCAAATTGCAGACCAGCAGCAGAGCAGCCTCAGGTCTTCCTGGGTTTAGAGCATGGAAGAAGACAGGAGCCATCATTGCCTGAGGCAGGAGCAGGCCTCCAGGTCTACTTTGTCTCCCATTTCCCCTGACTCCTTCCATCATGCTTACCCTTTAATTTATAGTTAAGAAACATAGCAAACTATGAAATCATGTGAGTGTATTATAAATAACATACTCTGTGCTTTTTCTCTGCTACATTGTGATACTGTCTGTCTCTGCATGGGCAGCCTGGGCTAGTGGAGGGTGTCCCTGGCCATGGCAGGGTGTTGGAAGGAGATGAGCTTTGAGGTCTCTGCCAACCCAAGCCAGTCTGTGAGTCTGTGATAATTCTGTGTCTAACTCCCTTTTGAGCTGCAGGAGATGTGGGCACTGCAGTACCAAACACAGTGAGCAGTTCAGCTGAGCTCCCACTGTTTGTCTGCATGAGGCTGAGCTGAGCAAATCTCCATTGAGGATAATGGGCATTTAGACACCTGTATAAAGAGAATTAGCCTCTGGCTGAAACTTTGGGGTTTCCAGAAGCCTTACAGGACAACACAGGCCCTCCTGGCACTGCTGTGTGCCACCACTGTGTTTTATCAGTGTCTTGCCTGCAGGGGCACCCATGGCCTGTTGCACCCAGTGATAGAGAAGTTCAGTGGAACAGTTCCTTGAGCCAGACATGGCAGTTGTGTGGTCTGGGAAAGTGCTGTCAGGCTGTGAGCCAGGGTTCACGAGGACCAGCCTTAGCCCCCAGTGCTCAGCACCTGCATGACTTCGGTGCAGACAGTACGCCTTGGGTGTTTGTGGAGACACTTGACTAGGTATCTGAGTTTCCCTCTCTGTAGAGGGCATCAGGTTTCCTACAGTAACAATGTCCAGCTGGGACTAAACACTGGAAAGGGGTCCTGCAGAGTATTACACACCTGAAGTCGTTTTATAGTTAAATGAATGGAATAAACCAAACAGAACTAGAGCTGGGAATTTCAGGTGAAGGGTGAAGAATCACAGAATCACAGGGGTTGGAAGGGACCTCGAGGGCTCATCGGGTCCAACCCCCTGCCAAAGCAGCTCCCCAGCTCAGGTTGCACAGGACGGCATCCAGACAGGTCTGGAATCTCTCCAGAGAAGGAGACTCCACACCCCCTGGGCAGCCTGTCCCAGGGCTCCCTCACCCTCACTGGGGAAAAGTTCTTCCCCATGTTGATGCGGAACTTCCTGTGCTCCAACTTGAGGCCATCGCCCCTTGTCCTGTCCCCACAGACACTGAAAAGGGGCTGCCCATTTCCCCTGCATCCCATACTTAAGATATTTATAAACATTAATAAGGTCCCCCCCTTAGTCTTCTTTTTTTCAAGGCTGAACAGTCCCAGCTCACTCAGCCTTTCCTCATAGGGGAGATGCTCCAGGCCATTAATCACCTTTGTAACCCTCATCTGGACTCTTTCCAGGACATCTTCTGAGCTTGGCCTGACAACCAGTTCTCAACCCACCTCACTGTGTACTCATCCATCCCATACTCTCTCAGCTTTGCTATCAAGATGTCATGGGAGACAGTAAACTGATATTTTTATTTCTTCAGTCACATAGACTGCAGTAGATACATTTAGACCGTTCTGGGATCTCTATACTCAGATTTACTTTCTCTGTTTAGTGTCACTGTCACATACTGAGAGGCAAAAAAACCCAGTAAACAAAGAAAGACATCGATAACTGAAACAACACATTTTGCCCCTTGATTTTCTGCCAAATCTCATTTTAACATGGAGCTTGTGCACTACACTCACCATCTTGGTTGTTCTAGAGCCATGGAAGTGTACAGGTGGTTTTGTTCTTCTGGTGGTGTATTTAATTTACTTACTAAATATTAGAATTTACATATGTGGAGGTGTATACACACACCTATACAGCCTTCCAAGCACTTTACACTTCTCCTTACTATGGAAGTGTGCACTATTGCTTCTTAAAGGGGGTCAAGTAAGAAGAATTACACAAGACATACTTACAAATCCACCATTTTTTTTCTGTGTGACCTAAAGCCCAAAAAAAGCATATTTGAATGTTGGAACTGAACATGCAAGTAATTTGTAAGAGTTGCCCAACAGCTTGCTTTACAGCTTTAAACTGCATTGTTTTTACATCTAACTAACACACAAAAACATCTCTCCTCAGGGGAGAACTGGTTAATGGTGAGTCACCCCACTTCCTTTGCTCAGGTATACCTGTGCAGATGCAAATCACTCCCTGGAAACCTGTTACACCAGATCCTGGATCCAAGTTTTCCTTTCTCTTTCTGTTTTTCCTCCTTTTCTAATCTGGGAGCATTGTCGCAGAGTGTTTTCAGAACTCTGCCCGTGTGAAAGTTAAACATTTCCTACTGGTAAGGGGAGGGGGAAGGAATGAAGGAAGGAAAAAAGCAGTTAACAGTCTTTCTTTCATTTTCTTTGCTTCAGAGTGAGAAGCCACCTCCCGTTCCCAACGACGCCTGCTGCCCTCCAGGGAAAGCAGAAGATTCAGAGGAATGGGTGGCTGGTGGTAGGCCTGAGCCAGGAAAGATCCTTCAAATATGTCAAACCCAGGTTGCTGAGCTGGAACAATGGTTAGACAAAACGAAAGTGTCTCTGGAGTCAGACTCCCAGAGCCCCAAAATGCAGCGGATGCTGGAGCTGCAGCTTTCTAATTACCAGGTAAGACAGAGAGATCAGTTTGCTGCTGCCATCCAAACAATTGTCCTTCCCCAGGGTGTGCAGCTGCAGCTAGGCTGTGTTTACTGCTTCTCCTCTCCCCTCTTCATCAGCTTCGTTACAGTGTGCAGAAGACAGGTAGCCACTTGGCTTCAGCTTCAGGTGCAGCTTTCCAAGGGCTTAGTTAAAGTACCTATGTTTAGAGTTGGAACTTTGTGCCTCTGGGGAATTTAGATAGAACTCTTGAGTCTTTTTAAAGCTTTGTTTCTCTTTGGATTATTTTCAGAAACAGGACTCGGTATAGTTTGACTCCTCTATTAAAAGGCAATTTTTGATTGGTCTCAGTCATGATAAATCCCCTAGAAAGAAAGGAATGTTTTTTCTTTGGCGTTTTCAGTTTCTGTTTTTGTCAGAGTGATTTCAGAGACTTGTAGAAGAGCTCCGGAGTTAATCTTTGCACTTTCTGCAACAGGCTGCCAGCACAGGTAGAAAGAGAAGGGCTTTTCCCCTGGCTTCTGTGAGCAGGGAGGATATTTGGACCTACTGCCATATGTCTAGGGCAGCTTCTTGCCCCGGATGGCAGCAGAAGGAGAGGAGAGAGTGGGTGGTACCCGTTGGAGATGGCAGGTGGAGGCAAACAGGACTGGCAGGAGGGGCTGGGTGGGTGGGATGTTCTGGCATGCAGCTTTTCTCTGGCATGCAGATTGAAAGAAAATGTGCAGGCATGGCACTTTGAAGTTCCCTGCGGTGCCAGTCTGGTGGACCAGCTTGCTTCAAGCATTGATCTACCTAAAGCAACAAACTTCACTCACAGAAAGGAAGCAATACCCAAATGTCCCCGTTTTGAATTGCAGCTGTTCTGATGTTGGGTTTGGGTGGGGGTTCTTAATAGGAACTGAGTCCATCCCAAAGTGCCTTTGGGTTTAGGCTGTGATTCACCCAAGTGCTTGGGTGATGAACCCCTGTGGGAGTTAAGATCCTGAATACACCCAAGTATCTGTGTGTGTCTGGATCCCATGCAGGGTTTTGGTCGGTATAGGCTTCAAGAGGGAAGTTCCAACCAGGAACCCCAAGCAGGCTTCAGGCAGCTGTGAGTGCCGCTGCGTTCCTGCTGGCTTTGAACAGTCTGGCTCAATGTGAAGACATGAACTGGTGGGGGGGCTCTAACCTAGTGACGATCTATGAGGCAGGATACACACAGCACAGAGCAGAAGCAGTCTCTGGGTGTGGATGTGTGAGGTAAAGGAGGTAGTTTGTAGCAGTTGATTATTTTGCAGTTGAGACACGGTACCTGTCTGCACACTCACCTTAAAAATGTGAGTTGAGTTTCAAGTATTGCAGAGAATCATTTCTGCTCTCCTTTTTTATTATTCCATCTCTGAGTAATATCTTAATGTCACTGCCTGCAGAGACCGTTGCTTTTAAGGCTAACTGTATACAATGTATTGAATAGTTCAGAATAGAGACTAGATAGGAGAACATCACAGGGTGTTGCAGCTATTTCTCTTTTTGGCTGTGTTTTTCTTTTCAGAAGGGAAAGTGTGAGTATTGCCTTCAGAACACTGTGAGGAGTATTGTACTTCTAAGAATGAATAACTGACTGCTGTCCCTTCTAGGTGATGATATCAGAGATTGAACAAAAGGTTCACTATTTACTGGAAAGCTGTGAAAATATTGAAGACTACCAAGAACAGATAGACGCACTTTCCTCAAAGCTGGAGGAAGTGAAGCTCAATTTGGAAGGTGTTCAGATGATGCTTGAAGACAGATCCCCTGAAGAGGAGGTAAATCATGGGAATGTTATGCGGGGCAGGAGCGAGTGTCACGGTGCTGTAATGTGCTGTAGTTCCAGAAGAACAGATAGAGCTCAGCACGTGAAGCAAAGAAGGAAGAAAAGTCCCTGGGCAATGTCAGGCTTACTATTATTCTGCTTTACAGAGATGTATAATTATTGGTAGATTGCAGCAAGAAGTGACTTTTGAATGACTCTCTATCTACATCTTTTCTGCTTTAAGTGCTCAGTGACAGAGGGCAAATTTTGTGAGTCCAGGCTTGGCTTGGAGGTTTCAAATGCCATGTCTGTGACAGTGGCACAGCAGAGAGGCCTTTAAGCAGTAACTTTCTCTGTGAAGAGTGCCTAAATGGCAAGGGCAGTGACCACCAGCTCTCTCCTGCACAACAGCTGCATGCTGCTTGCTGAGTATCCCAGCAAGGGAGACTGACTCCCAGCTTCAGACTTAACTCCCAGTGTGTTGTGCAAGGGGTCAGAGAAGCCCACCTGATGTGTTCCTGTAAAAGCAGCTGCAGTGTCTCTGGTGTTGGAGGAGCACAGTGTAAAAGAGAGCTTGCATGGCTCAGGAGAGAATTAGCATTGGTGAAGGCTTCTGTTGAAGTATCTGTGAACACAGGAAGAAAATCCAGGTGCACAAGGAAATTTATAAGCATTAATTGCACATCTCTCTAATTTGGTCAAACTTTGAGTATCAAATTGCTAACAGGAGAGGCAAAACAAGCCTTGTAGCTGTCAGGGAGAAAAACATGAGGACTTTAGCAGCAAGTAAGAATCAGTCGAACTTTCAGTAAATGAAACTGGACAGAAATCTTTGCACAAGTATCAACTGTGTTTCATGCATTGCTAGGTCTGACACAGCTCCACTTTTGCCATTTCCCCAAACTGCACCTGTGGGTTCTGCCCTATTGTCAAGTCTGGAAGCCTTTCCACAACAGGTCTCTCTTTACAGATCGACGACAATGAGTGTATTGACCAAGAGCCTCTTGAGATCCTACACTCAAATGGCTTCAGCACATCCCAGCTTGCTCTTGATGAACAGCAGCTCAGTCAGCATGATTTCCAGCACCCACAGGTAATTCTCCACTGCTCCACATCCCCTGTAGGTGGTGGGGACAGCTGCATTTATAACCTGCTGTGATTTCCACTGTGGGATCAAGGCTGTTGGGGTAGGTTTCAGTCATCCCCTTTGTTGGGATGGAGAGAGGCCTCACCCCTAAAATCCCGTCTCAAAAAGGTTCAGAAATACTTCAGAGCTGGATGGTACACATGCTTTGTATGGTAATGATTCAGGTGATATCACCCATCCCTCTGACCTCCTACCACTGAAGTATTGTATTCTGAAACCTGCATCTGTATATTGACACTGCTGTTGAAGATGAATTTGAAGCTAAAGCTATGTGAACAATTTCCCATGGGTTAATTCACCATTACTTAAAGGTTTTTGTTATCAGAATTAAAAAATCCTGTGATGTTCTGTGCTCTGTAAACTATTTTCAGTTCTCCTCACTGAAAACTAGCTTTCACCCCTTCAATGCTATTAGAAAAGAGGTGGAGCAAATGATCCAGCCCGAGCTACTCAAATTGCTCACTTTTCACTCAACACTCCTTTTAACTAGTGGAACTCGACCTCACCTCGTGTTTGAGCAAATCTCTGTTTCCTCTTGCTTTTTTCTCTGTATATGGGTGGCAGTTGATGGCCTTTGAATTTCCATATGTGCATAATTTGTTTCTGAGTGCTGGTTTTTGCTTTTAAAGCTTCAGCTGAGGTGGAATTGGATTCCATGAAAATACATGTTTTCAGCAGACTGTTTGATAAACTCATGTTTACACATAAACTGCATTTTGTTCTGATAGATGTATTCTATTTTCTTATTTTATTTGCTCCATGAATTGTAATGGGAAAAGCACAATCCTAATTTCAGATTAATACAGTGCACATAGCTGATTTTCCTGTTCACACCATTCTCTCTACACAGGATCAGAATGTAACAGCAGCTGAGCAGAAATACCTCATTGATTTCATTGAGTCGTGTGTGGAAAAAATGCAGCTGCAGTTTGAGGACAGTGTGACTCAGAAATCAGAATCAAGGTACCAAATAAATAAAACTACTGAGACTGCACTGGAGCAGAACTTTGTTCTGTGCAGGTATCTGTGCCTTTAGAAGAAAAATTGCAGAAGCTGGGAGATTTCTGCCATCAACAGTCTAGAGAAATGGAGTCTCATCTATGTGACAGCCGCTGATTCCAGTGTTTAGATCAGCCTTGGTATCAGGCAGGACTGACATCTGCTGTAAACTAGAGGAGACCCATCCAGAGTCAAGTTTGGTCTGTCTGTCCACAGCCTTTGCTGTACAAACGCATGCAGGTAGCCAGCCAGGTTCAAAGGCAGCATCTGAAAAGGGAGCACTGGGATTGTGCACGTTCCAGCACAGAACCAAGGCCTGCTACAGGACTGTGGTCCCCATATTGTCATTTCAGAGGCAGAGGCTGCCAGCAGGCCTTTAGGGTGTTTCATAGGAAGGGAAAAGCCCAAAGAAATGTATCAACCCTTGGATTAAGCACCATCCATGCACTTGATTTCAGTTTGGTTTTGGGGGAGGTGGAATAGAAGCCAATCTTATACAACAAGTCTTGCAAATATAATTTTGCTTATTCTGCTTCAGTATTTGCCATTCTAACAATGTTTTCTCAATACAGCAATGGAGAATCTGATGCAAAGAGCAAGCAGGCTGATCCCACCTTAGTTACAAAGGACCAAACGGGTAATAAATGGCAGTATTTGCAACAAGAGCTGTCAGCAAAGATGAAATCGACCTTCTGCCAACTTGTGGAACCCCAGGTCTGTTGAAGTTCAGTAAAACACTCTTTCAGCAGGCAATTGGTTATGGTAAAGATAGCAATGAGTGTATCTTCCAGCATCATAATATCATATTTCTTCATCAGATAACAAATCTGTGCAAGTGTTCTCCAGAGCAAAGAGTTCCTGCATACTGTTTTCATGATTGTCTTTGTCTTTTAATTTTGTTTTGAGGTAAAGAACATCTACTAAGAATAGTGTGGAAGCACATAGGCAAATCCTTGTAGTTAACATTCAGACCAGATATTATCTGCTTAATTCTTTCAAGAGAACTAAGAGAATTAGCCAGCAAGCCTCCCAGCTGATGTGGATGTGGGTTAAGTCTCAGTTCTTGCAAGTGAGAATGTTTTGGTCAAAACAAATCTCTGGCTTAAACTTTGTTCTGCTTTCACCACTGTTTTCTCTCTCACATATCAAAAGCAGAGTTTGGACTGCAACAAGAGCATGCTAGGTATCCATTCTGAACAGACTGCAGAATGTTACTGCTTGGACAAAACTATAAATGCTGTTATTAACAGTTTTGTTCACGTTAAATTAGAACAACTGAATTCCTTGTTCTCTGAAATTACTGCATTACATGGAAGAATATCAGTCATGTAAAAGGATAACTGACAGCTCTTTCTCAGGCAAGACTGACTGCAGTGGGCAGCAGGGCTGCCTTGACACTAACTGCAACTTGTAGCCCTTTAAAGCTGGGAATCAGAGGCTCCTTTTTCAATCTCCTATCAAGGCTTAGCCTACCCAACTAATTTTTGCCAGTAAAAAATGAACCCTGCCATCCAGGTGCTTTATATTAGTGCCTCAAAGCTTTTATTTTCATGCTTTTAAGAGGAGTGTTATCTAGCTGCCCATAGCCCTGTCTGCACTGGAGCTGTTCACCTATTTGCAACCTTCTTTTTTTCCAAACTTTAGATTACAACAAAGATGAATATGCTGCCCCGCAGCACATTTGCTACTGCAAGCACCCCAACTGTGGAAGAACTGAAAAATTACACAATCCAGCTGGGAGACCTAACCCAAGAAGCAAATGTGGTGCATGCACAGGTAAAAATGGCATGTCCTAGCACTGCAAAAATACCAGGGATTCCAGACATAAGGCACTGTTAGGTCACTGTGAATCACAGCTGATGATCATGTTGCAGATGTCATCCCCTGAGTGTAGCTTTTGCATCACGTATGGGCTGGAATGGAGAAATGGGCTCAGGATTTCAAGAGGAAATATTTCTGGTTTCAGCTATGATACTTCTGCTACCTGAGTCCAAAGATTGGGTAAAACTCCTCAGACTGTATATGGCAAGGAGCCTGTGAGTGACTTCAGTAACTCTGCAGTACTGGAGCTGACAAACAAATGGTGTTGTACCCATTCCTGAGATTAGAGACCCGCAAAACCACGGGCACTCCCAGGACCTAAAGGGTCACTGTCTCAGCTACAGCCTTGGCATCTCAGTATATTATGTGTATTTATCTGTCTCATCCAAGTTGCTGTCTCAGGATTTTATTAATTCCGTTTTATTCATATCTGACTGAACCTCTGAACTTGTACGAGTGAGTAAATCTTAGCTATGCCTTGGGTGAGAGTACTGAAAGCTTCTGATTTGCCTTTACCCAGGACAATGTGGCAGAGGAAGTCTCTTACAATTTGGAGAAGAAATTGTTTGAGCTGTTTCTGGCAATCAGCCGATGTTTGAGTAACATGGAGGAGATGTTAAACACCTCGGTCTTGTCCACCGAAGAGGCGGCTCTGCAGCAGGCTCTGTATGAGGTAACTGTCCTAAAGCACCCAGGGAAGGGTGTAAAACAGAATATACATGGCCTGATATTTCACCTGTTTTGCTGGTATTATTCAGGAGTAATACCACCAGATTATTTGGTATTGCACAGATTTGGGCCTCTTGCTTTTACCATCAATTATCAGCTTGAGTCCTGCTGCCTTTTACAGGCAAGAGTCCTTGGACAGAGACCGTTTTCACTCGTGTTTCTTTCAACCCTTTAGACTCTTTCTGTTGAGCTGCAAAAACTTCACGCTGATCTGAGTGATAGAAAGGATGATCTTCTAAAGTCTATTAGCTGTGCTGATGGGAGCACAGATGTGTTCTGCGAGTGCTTTCACAACTTGCAGGAGCATCTGGAACGAACTCAAGCTGCCACTGCTTCAAGGAGCAGCTCCATGAAAGCTGGACTGGATCATAATATCAATTATCAGGTACTCCACAGCCAAATGCACATCTTGTTTCGCAGCATCTGTTAGACTTGTCAGTGTTAATGCATTTGGGTTACAGATGAGCAATCTATAGTGGGCTTGGGGGGTTTTTTTGGTACTACGCAAACTTGTCTTGGGCTCTCAAGAAACAAATTAATTTTGCTGTTTACAGTGCTGTTTGCAATGGTGACTGCCTTAGGTCTTGATCACAGTAGAGAAATTGCACCCAGAAAGGGTGGAAGTAACCTGGGATCCCAGGCATGCTGAGCTACAGGCTCAAGCAAGTTTCTGTGTGCAGGGATGAGGTCAAGGGGTGGATTCAGGAGAGGCAGGCTTCTTCCCTTTGGTTCTGTGCCTGGTTACTGTTAGCTATCTGTTGGAGGTTGATTTCACTCTATCCTTTAGATTTTGTGTGACAGTAGTAGAAGCCCTAGTTTTGCAGATTTGCATTTTTTAAATTGTGTTTTTGAAAAGCAGATAGAAACTTTTCTATGCTGGGGTAAATCTACTACCCATTGCTGGAAAAAATTCAGGTCAGATGCTTAGGCTGAAGTAAGGGAAGAGAAGGCTGGTCTTTGAAATTCAGTTTCTACTGTCCAGCAAAACTCCAGCGTGCTCATGTGCAAGTCAGCCGAGCTCTTTACTGCTGAATAAAAACCCAGGTCCTTTGAAGAGCACTGGGAAGTTGTCTCCAAACAGTAGCAAGACTAGTCTTGCAATGTTTACTTATGCAGAATCCACAGAGCTCCATCAGTTGCCAGTAATGGGCTCATTTTCTCATTTTCAGAAGAGAAGAATTTGTTTCTTTGTAAGTTTCTCAGGTTTTTACGTTGTGACAGAGTAATCTGCTTTCTTACACTACACAGACTACAGAATTTCCATCTCTAAATTACTGCTTAAAGCCCATAAGGCACGTGATTTATTTTGCTTTTTTAAAGAGGAAAAAAGGGGCTTTTGCCATAAGAGGTAACCATTTTGTTTGCTGTGTAATTTTGCCTGGTCATTATTATATTCCTGACATGTGATCTACTTCTGAGGTTTGTTTCTTTTGCAGAATGAAATCAGGCTGCTCTATGATCAGTTGATTGAGAAGAAAGCTAGTTTACAGCAATGCTTGAATGCACTATGTGGACATGATGTTTCTGAACAGTTTCAGGTAATTTCATTTGCAGGAAAGGAGAGGAGAGACTCAGCATTCTCTATTCTTTCCTGTTTTGTGCAATCTGTTAAGTTTCATATTTTCTAAAGTTTGATTCTCACTTTGTTTTTAAGAATGGGGGAAGGAGAGAGTTCAGTATTTGCCACCCTAGGTTCTTGGTGGGGTTTGTTGGGTTTTAATATGTCACAATCTGTAGTCAGACCTAATTCCAGTCCTTACAGTAGTTGAGAGTGGAGGAACCAGTCTCTCCACAACCTCTCAGAGCAAATACACCCCACACTATGGCATTGACCTTCATAAGGATTAGCAGAGAATTTAAATCAAATAGAATGCATATCCTCCCCAGGATGGTTGTGGGCCATCTGGGGTTTTTTGTTGGTGAAGTAAAGAGGGCTGTCCCAGAGCTCATAACCTTGGTTACAGCCATAACTTTCTGCCAGGCTGAAAGCTATGCTCAGAACTGCTGAATCCCCTAGCAGGTACTGCTGCCTTAGATGCATTCTGTCAGATAACCACTCTTGGAAAAGGAATGGCAAAAGTATGTAACTTCCTTTCCTTCAGAGAAAACCTGTCTTGGTCCATCCCTGACTGAGTCTTTCTAATTCATAAGAAAAAACAGTATTTTCTGAGTGTATGGTTCCTTTGGCTGCTGTGAATTAGTGAACTGAAATGCATATTGCGTGTTGTAGTGAGACATGAGACCTGAATTTCCTTCCTGGCTGTGCCACATGAACCCTGTAAGCTGTGTCATGGACAGGCTTGTCTATTTAGTTTACAAGCTTGTTGGATCTTGGGGTCTCATTGTGAATTTATGCAGTACTAGCACAGCAGAGGTCCAGCCCCAGGACTACTAGTGATAATAGAATTTTTAATGGAACATAACTCTTCCTAATAACTTATTTTGTCCTTCATTCAGAAAACTGATGCCTGTGCTTTGGAGCTGGAAAACCTGGAAAACCAAGTAGCAAAATTGAGAGGCCATGGGGAAAGATTTCAGTTGCCTACCACTTTAATCCAGGAAGTTTATAAATTAGAGGTAAGAGAACAGTATCCATTTACTCAGCAAGGTTTGATTCTTCTAAGCAAGGTATTTTTAGCATCAAAAGGCTGGTGGTTATTTTGTATTCTGGGAATGTGTGTGCAGGTTTGTAGGATTCATTTCTGTCTTTCACGAGTCAGTAAACTGTGTTTACATTGTAGGATGTCTTGGATGACATGTGGGAGATTCTGAGAGTAAAGTATCTTGAGCTGAACTCTCCTGCCATCAGTGAGAGCCAGTATGAAGACTTACTTCATGGCTTTGCAGAGCTGGTAGCTATTGGACAACAGAAGATTGCACAAGATCCAAAGCAACTAGCAAGAAGCAGAGAAGCTCTACAGTCTTACCTGGAAAATCACAAGGTATAAAGTGCTTATCATGTAACTGCTCAGATCAGCAGCACTGTTTTCAGTGACTGGTGTCCCTCCAGTGTTTATGGAAAAGAACAGCTTCCTCATAGCTTAGGGGAGGGACTGTAGTACGTGCAAAAAATGAAACATATTTTTTTCACTAGACCAAAAGAGAACCCACCAAGATATAACAGAGAGGTTGTTATTGCAACTACAGTTTTGGTGATAAATTAAAATCAGGGTTTCAGTATTGTCAGTCTAATACTACTTTGGATTATCTCAGGACATACTGATACGCGAGGGAGACACGTGTCCTTCTAATTGCTGGTAAAAAATCGGTAACAAGGTTCCTGAAGTTACTATCTAGCAATTGGGAGTTCAGCCTTTGCTTTCAGTATTATGTGCCTTCATGGTCTGATGGAGGAATCTTGTCCACAGCAGCTCCATTTCTGGAGTAAGGATAGTTTAGATCCTCTCTTTGGCAGGACAGTTTCTCCTGTACCCAGATGCTACATGTTTGGTGGGCTATGGCTGCGAATGCATCTGCATCCTCACTGTCCTGGTTCTTGGCAGGAAGCCCTGGCTAATGCTAGTCACTCAGAGATGTCTCTGTCATGGCAATGCCTTCATTTAACTGCTCCATATAGCTCAAACTCCCTTAAGAACTGCTTCAGGAAGCCAAGGGCTGCAAACCACTACTACTACTCCAGAGTCATAGGAATGGATTTTGTCATTCACAAATTGCCCTTAGCAAAGCAAAATGTTATGAATTTATTTATAAAGGAAATCAATGTATCTGCAGTCTAAATATACATACATTGATTTACAGAAGCAAAAGAAAACTGCAAAAGCCATTTTCCCTGCCCTGGTTATCAAGACTTACCAGGATGGTCACACAGCCTATGCCTGTGATATGGGCCATCAGTGGAATTCTTGTACTAGTTATTAGTTCTTAAGTGAAGATCCTGACTGAAGATTGTGGGGGAACGTGTTCTTCTGGTATTCATACATTTCCCAAAAGCTCAGCTAGTGATAACTAAATTGAACTGTTACATTACAGTTATCCCAAAGTATTATTGTGCCAGGCCTTAGAACTGCTGGTACCCTTGGTGCTTGGAGTCACTTCCCATCCAGGTGAATGGATAATAGCTTCCTGTGATAACTACCTCACACTAAACTAAATATTTATTTATAGTTAAACACTTCTTCCATCATCTTCCAACAACATATTTTGTATGAACTGAAGGTATAAATACAGATCTTTTTCTTTAGAGATCTATAAATGAAAATAGCATATGCAACTCCTGACTCATTCCTGACAAACCATAAAATGATCAGTAACTGCCAATCATGGAGTGATGCAGAATTTTGGTGAAAGGTTCCTGTCTCCAGCTACGAGAGACCCTGAAATTGTCTGCTGTTCTGAATGAATCTTCTCTGACTTCTTATTCTTGCTCTGGGCATGTGTGTATGTTCTCTCTTAAAGAGCCAGCTTTAACTTGATTTTTTTCAGGACTTTTTCCACAACCTCATGACTCACATGAATTCCATACAAACATTTTCGGAGAAAGTGGCTCCCTCCATCCTACAAAAGCAAGAGGAATTCTGGAGAGAGTTGATGAATGAAGTCAGGTTGCTGGAGCAGAAGGCCTGCGAGCATGCTGTACACTTACAGAGCCTGTTACAGGTAATGAGTCTAAAGGAACCCAGAGTAAAAGCTGAAGGGAAGAAGAAGAGTTTCATCTAGGGGAACCGTTTCCACAAGAGAGATTCTTTGGCTAGCAGTTGTCCTTTCCTGTCTCCACTGGACAGCAACAGTCTATTACTTGTTCTGTGTGTGTCAATAAGCTGGCTTTTTTTTCCTTGAAAGCCTGTAGAAATGTACATTTCAACCCATTCCTCTGACATGGGTGGGACTTTTAGACTTCTTGCAGGAGGTTTTGAGTTCATGGACTGACAGGAGAGCCCTTCAAGGCACAAAAATACCAGTACCACTTTAAAATAAAACCTAAACATTTTTCTTAAAACACCCCTAGAGAATAAAAAGATTAAGTATACCACTTCAAATTAAGAAACCTTGGAAGATATTAGACAATTAATTAATTCACCTGTGGTGAAATAACATCTTACTTTAATATCTGTAACATTTCCATATTCACCTGGTTTTGTGTTCTGTTTCATTGAAGAGCTGCTGATGCTAGAATAAGTGTTAAGGCCTCAGACTGATGTGTGCTATATTAATGATGTGCTGTATTTTTTAGGAATGGGTGGAATTTGATGATGAATACCTAGTTATCAATAAGGAGTTAGAGACACTTGCCTCTACATTGCCTTCTGTGAATTTGGTTGAAGAAACAGAAGAAAGATTAGTGGAAAGGATTGCACTTCTACAGGTATTTGTGTCTGTCTCTCTGCCTGGTTTTCTTTGTGGATCTGTAGAGTTGGGAAAAAAAATAATTAGAATATGAGAAGATGGTTTGCAAGGCACTGTTTCCTTTGTGTCCCTGTCTGTGTGTGGCTGCAAACCAGTAACTTACTCTTAAAAGTGGCAGATTGGGCTGCTGATTTCAGCCAGAGGCTGAAAAAAAAAAAAAAAAGAAAAAAAAAGCCCTCAGGAGAGGTTCATTTATGACTATAGAATATGGTCTTCAAATGCAAATATTTGGGAGAAGATCATGTGCAGGCTATATGGAACCCAAGGACAGTACAGAGCTTTGGGGTGAACAGAGAGCCACTTCTCTGTAATTCAGGAACAATTTTCGTGCCGTGGTGTAAACCAAATGGAAGAGGAGAATCAACCTGAACCCCTATTTGCAATAGAAGATTGCCAGGTTTCCCAGCTCCTTTTAAAATCCTGAGAATTCAAAATGAGATGCCCTGCTTTCTGTCTGACCAAAGAGAATAAAATTTCTTTTGTGTAGAATGGCAAGTAGGTTCCTGGTTTGATACCAACTGCATCTCTGATGGCAGAGCTACACCTTTATTTAGAGCATCAAGTCCAGTTGAAAACATTTTATCTCCCATTTAAATACATTTAAGTATAAGGATATGAAAGCAGCCTTTATGGTTGTTTAATATAAATTAAGAACTAGCATTCAATAAACTTCATGATGTATCCTCAGAGTGCTCAGCGTTCCTCACAGGTCTGACCTTCCTTGATTTTGAGGACCCACTCTATTAGAAATTTTTGAACTAATGTGTCTTTGGGTCTGCATTGAGTCCAGTGTGATATTCAGATTCACTGCCTGTACAGGCAAAAAGGACTGCTGTGATTTTGTCTAGGTGACTGTATGAAAGAGATCACTGGACATGCCCAGAAAATTCTGAGCCACAGTAAAGCTTTTGAAACAAATGAACAGTAGATCATTGCATACACAGTGGCCCTTTGGCCTGTTTGATGCCTGTCACACTGAGATGGGAGACACTCAAATTTTGCATAACCATTGATTGTGATGTTGCCTTATTTCCTTTGTGCTTTTAAGTTCTGAACTGGTTCTTTGCTTTCAAGTCTTTATTTGTCTTTAAAGACATGAAAAGCAAAGCAGTAGGGCTTTAGAGGATGCTTCTGGGGTGGATCCTTGCACTGAAGCTTCACATTTTCAAGGACAGAAAATGATAAAATTCCCTGGGGCTTAATTTCTGACAGAGAAATAGCCCTATTAATAATAAATATTGGACAAATCCCTTCTGCTTGGAGATCATGCATCACAAAATTGTTCCATCCTTCCTTCTCCCTAGGACTGATCTATGTCCTGAGGTTTTTTTCTTTTTTTCCCTTTTGTCATCTTCCAGTACAGTGTAGCAATGATAAAAATGATGCTTTGTTTTCATTCAGCTGACAAAGCAAACCAAACTGCTCCTATGTCTTTCACTTAATGTCCTCACTGATTATTATTCATTCCTCCTTGCCACCTTTATTCAACAATTATTCCAGCACCTTCTGGTGGTGGAACCCTCATCCCTGGAGTCAGGGTCAGGCTTGATGAAGCTCTGATCTAGTTAAAGGTGTCCCTGCTTACTGCAGGGCTGTTGGACTAGATGACCTTTAGAGGTCCCTTCCAACCTGTGCCATTCTGTGAATTTTTTATACAGGCTAGAGCCAGAAAGCCCTCTCAGAACAGGAGGGCAATAACTTTCTGCTGGGGACAGTCATACATGTGGACAATACAGCCAGATTCTGATAATATATAAAATGATATTGAGATCAGTCTTGATCTATCCAGAGAAGATGAAAAAACCCAAACAACTGTGTCCTTTTTACATGTAATGAAGTGCAGATACCTTCTGTTTGGAAAATAAAATAAATGACAGAGGAGATATGAGAATAAGAATTTAGAAGAAAAGATACATTTTTGATTTTTTTTTTCAAACTTTCCATGTTCTGATAGCAAATCAAAAGCAGTGTTGATGAAAAGCATGCCAGGGTGGACCAGACGGTGAAAGAAGGAAAGAAATTGCTGACTGCTGTCAACTGTCCAGAAATAGGAAGCCAGATTGGGAAGCTGGAAGAGCAGTGGTTGTCTTTAACCAAAAAAGTTGGGCAGGAACTACAACGGCTTCAGACATTACTCAAACTCTCGGTCAGGTGGGTATAATTCAGGAAGCAATTAGAGATACCAGCTATAAGTTCGTTACTGACCTTCTATAGATGTATTTGGTGAAATACAATAGGGATTAATACATTTCATTGCTGCTTTAACTTAAAAAATGAGAAAAAGAAAAAAACCCACAGTGGTAGTTAGAAAAAGTGGCCCTTTATTACACAGCTGTCTTCAGTGTAGACAAGTGCTTCGCTTCCTGCTTATTTTTATAGGAACAATAGGTTAATTGCTGCTATTGCCAAGTCAGTGCATCTAGGTGAGAGTTAGCTGCACTGGGCTCCAGTTTGTGCACCAGAGGTGTTAACAGAAGCCCTGATCATGCTGCCCTAAGCATTTTGACCTGCTACAAATGCAAGTTGGCCTTGATTCCCACGCAAAGGTATAACACACCTGTCTGTGCATCTACACTGTCCACTTTACAAACATTCAAGACCTGGCTGGCATACTGCTTCCACTTGTGTTTTGAAGTTATCCAAGAGGGGAACACTCAAGCATGCTGAATGCTTTCACATGGCCCAAGTCAACTACTGGTGCAGTCCTGGCACTCAGGTGGAGGCAGTTTGGGGGTCTACAGCCCAGTCCAACAGCTGATATAACAAGCTCAGCTCTCCCTCCCCTTCGTCTTCATGTTCTGATCCCAGTCTGGCTAGACCCAGAGTATGGACAGATCTTGTCAGTTTTTGTTGGTTTCCACTCCTGCTGTGTATTATGCACTGTGTCTTGGAGCCTGCACAATCTCCCTTGGTGGTTTTGACCTCCAACAAAGCTGTGTTAATCTGTGTGAACTTGGCTTGGTGATGCTGGTTGGATACAGAAATAGGCCATTTTCAGGGAGAGCAGACCAGATGAAAAGAGCTGATAGGAACAGTCTCCTGTGCACCTCCAGCTGTGTTGCTCATCAATCCATGCTGTATTCATGGTTCTGCAGCATTACATAGCAGGATAAGTGCCAGAATAGCACGTGCCTCCTCACAAAGAGGAAGACAACTTGGAGGGTGAGAAATGTATCCTAGACTCAGCTAAGAGATGTATGTTTGTGTGTTTTGTTCTCTCCTTGTAGCTACAAGAGAGACTCAGAGGAATTAAACAAATGGCTGGATTCTGCTCAGCAGAGAATGAATTTTTGGAAGGAGCAGTCTCTGAATGTGTCACAGGATCTTCCCACCATCAGGGATAACATCAACAGCTTGTTGGTAAGTCAGTTCTCCTGCCAGGTTTAGACACTTTTGAGTGGGTTTTATATTTGTCATGATGCAGAAGCTGCCCACATAATATAGTACTGAATTACTTTGTACCCCAAAGCCACCTCATTATCTGTGTGAGGAGCCATGACGATGGGAGGCCACCACAGACCTTCCTTCAGATTGTGATGCCAGCCCAAATGCATAAATCGGAATGGAATCATCTAATGATAAACTCCAAGCTGCCACACATCACAGCCCAGCCAGAATTTCTTGTGCATCTGCAGTGTAATAGTATGGTTTCTCTCTTGCTCCTCATGCTGAATACCAGATACAGCAGTTGAGCCAAGCTGATGGACCACTTACCAACTGAACCTGGAGCGTGGGCTCTGGGAGCAGGGGCAAAGACAGGGGTTGTGAAGATGGCAAGCCCAAGTCAGGGAAAAGAAACATGCTGAATTGCATTTCCTGTCTTTGCCTGCCCCTCAATGCTGTGCTCCTCTTGTATGACTAGCTGGGCAGTTCAGCCCCAATGACAGAGAGAGTCCTGCACAGTGGGAAAACAAAGCACCATGAGTGTTGCACTGATAGGTGTTAGTTGGCCAGACACTCACCGACTGGCATTGCTTCCTGGACCACAGTGTGAAGTGGGGATAGGATATTCCCAATCCTTGTGCAGGAAAAGGTGGCATTCAGCATTTTGGCTAAGATGGGCAGAAGGCTGCCTTTGCTGACAGAACATGTTGAGTTTAGGTTTTCTGAAATTTACAAACTTGCTAAAATCTGTTTGTTGAGGCAGTTCATCCAGTGACTGAAAACCTGGTATATGTTCTTTATTTAAATAGATATATATTTACCCTCTCTTCAATTTCTCTCATGCTCCTCAGACATTCTCTAAGGAAGTTGATGAAAAATCTTCCCTGAAGTCATCTGTGGTGAGCACTGCCAACCAGCTCTTTCACGTGAAACAAGCTGATACTGCAGCGCTTAGGTCATCTTTGGCAAAGTTTGAGCAGAAGTGGGGAGAACTGATTATAGAGCTCCCAGCCATCCAAGAAAAGCTTCACCAGGTGAGGAGAAACTGCTCAGTTTGAGCTAAATAAGTACTATACAGTGGGATTCAGTTGGCTACTCCATAAGGCCCCTGAAGCACCTCTTGCCTAATTAGCTGTCTGTCTTGCTTTCAGAATATCCTCAATATTGTCCTGCAGTTTAATTCCTGCAGTGTTCTTCCTGGGCTGTGTTGCACATAACTATCATCTTTACAGTTTTACGTGACAGTCTGTTACAGTGAGAAAGAACTTGATTTCAAATTACTGAATTCACCAACTTTTCTTAGTTTAAGTCATATGCCCCTCTGGAGCACAGGGCTCTCTTTCAAGTTCATACCCTGGTAACTGCAATTACAGTGCCTGAGCCCTTCTAAAAATACAGATGTCATCATCCTTGATATTTCTATGAGCAGACTGGAGAGGATTCATTATGTGCTTTACTCCCAGCTTCAGATGGAAAAACTTCCATCACGGGAAGCTATTGCTGAGCTGATGACCTGGCTGGACCATGTGGAACAACAGCAGGGACATGAGGAGCCAATAAATTCACAATGTAGCGCTGCCCAAGTGAGAAGCCTCCTTCAGAAGTACAAGGTAAATGGGAAGCTGTATGTCCAGGCCTTCTGCAAGGTGTTTGATGGAATCAGCCTACAGGCACTGTCATCTCTTTCCCTTACTCTCAGGAGAGTTCCTAAAGCAGTCTTACATCTTCCTTTATAAAAACCTTTTGCTTCCATGCCACACAACACACTGCCTGCCCTGCTACACAGCTACTGCCTGCTGTGCTTTAATCTCCTTTTCCTCATGCTGTCCCATCTGTTCTGCTTGTTCTCTCTCTTACATTTAGATTATAAAATGCACTGAGGAGGAAAGCTTTGCTTCCTTAGGAAGATTGTGTTTGTGCTGTTTTAGCCTGCCCTTTCAACAAGGAATAGCTCGTAATGTAGCTCCATAGCCAGGATCCATTTAACTAGAACCGGGGTTTTCAGTATTATGTTCCATCAGAAGAGAGAACCTGCTAGGAAAGAGAAACAAGATGAACATCCCTGCTGAGGGAGAGGCTTCAGCAAACTCTTTGCTCTGTTCAGATGCCAAAGCATCAGTGATGGAGGCTGATTGCCCTGGCCACAGGAGGAATTCAAGCCATGCGTGTACCTCCATAGATGCCATGGACCCCAACCTCAGAACATGAATCCCTGCAAAGTCATATTTTGCCCTTTGTGTCTTAGTATAGGAGATACATAACACTGTGGTCTATATCAGTTGGGTTTGGAAGTTGGAAGGTGTTTTTTATATATGTGCCTTCTCCACTTGTCAGCAATGTCAGGATGCATATGCTGAGAAAAAAGCTGGGATCAAGGTCATAATTTCCTACAGGGAAGAAGCTGTGACTTCAGTGCCTCTGTTGCGGTATTCCCTGGTGGCCTTTTACTGGATACTACTAAATGTAATGAAGAGCCCTTTCCTCCCCTCTCCTCCTAAGACTTTCTGAAATAAAAGGGTATTTGTAGAATCATAGAACAGTTGGGGTTGGAAGGGACCTTAAAAATAACATCGTTCCACCCCCAAGGCTCTGTCTGTTTCTGCTTCCCAAGTGAGTGAGTGGCTGAACCACCACATACCTCTAGGTTTTATTCCCTGCTCCAGCACTAGCCTGTTATTACCTTGAGCTACCCACGTAATAATAATGATTTTCCACAAAAGTTACAATGGATGGAAAGAGCTACACAAATCAAGAATGGTAAAAATTGGGAATGCTTACTACAGCCAGGTTGCTTTCAGAAAAGCTGTGGTTCAGAATAAGCCATGAATGTCCCGTAACTGTCTTGAAGCATCGTTTGAACTGCTGAGATCAAAACTGGCCAACTAATTTTTTTACTTTCTGTTTTGTCTTTCCCCTCCAGGAACATATGATGGAAATGAACTTCAAACAGTGGATGGTAGATTTTGTTAACCAGTCGCTCTTGCACATGAGCACTTGTGATGTGGAAAGCAAGCGGCATGAAAGGACAGAATTTGCTGAGTGTCTTGGGGAGCTGAACCTGCAGTGGCACCGGCTGCAGGCATCTCTGAAGAGAAAGGTTTGATTGAGTTCTTAGTTCTTTGGCTCACCACTCGCACCCTGCCTGTGCTTTCTGTTGTCCCATGGCAATAGTGTGGTGCTGTCCCATGGCAATAGTGTTGTGCTGTCCCATGGCAACAGTGTTGTGCTGTCCCATGGCAACAGTGTTGTGCTGTCCCATGGCAACAGTGTTGTGATGTCCCATGGCAACAGCATTGTGATGTCCCATGACAACAGCGTTCTGCTGTCCCATAAGAACAGCGTTGTGCTGTCTCATGGCATTTGGAGTGTAAGGGTCTGACGATCCAGAACTCCAGAGTTTGGCTTAGAGTATCTTCGGGTGCTTTTCTGATAGAGACTCCGTAGGGCCGTTCCTCCCAGCTGTGGTGTAGAGGACATTTTTAATATCAGGCCCTATCTGGACGACTCTAAGATCTACTAAGATGGACTCTCAACGGTTTGATCTGTCGCAAGGATTCTTGCTGACGGTGGCCCCGTTGGAAGTCCTCCTCATTCTTCTGGATAATACGGTAGAGACGGTTCACAATTAGACTGTAGTTTGGGGATATACATTTGCCAGAAACCCACAGTGCCTAGGAAAGCTTGTGTCCCCTTTTTGTTGGTCAGTGAAGACATAGCTGCTGTTTAATTGATAGTGTTGATGGGAATCTGATGACATCCATCCTGCCATTTGATTCCTAAAAACTGGATTTCTTGTGCAGGTCCTTTGACTTGATGTAGTCTGAGAGTAAAACCAGCTTTTAGCAGAATATGGATTATTCCCTTTCTCCTTCCCTGGGGCTTCACCCTTTCCTAATGCAGTCTGGATCAGTCCATGGCAGATGGTGGGGCAGTGTTTCCACCCCTGGGACAATGGACACGAGGGAAGAAAAAAGTCAGATCCTAAGGAGCCAGTAAAACTTTTAATCTTTTCCTTTCAAAACATTTTCTTTAAATAGCATTTTCAATGTGACTATTGTAATCTCATTTTTGTTATGGAAGGGGGGAGCCCTATTTCTGTCCATCCCTAGCTTTAAGCAAGTTAAAAGACTTCTCTAACTTTCAGATACAAGACATGGAACAAACTTTAGAGGCTATTTCAGAAAATGAGAACCAAGTACAGACCTTGCGCAGTTGGATGGAGGCTCAGAGTGGTCGACTGAAATCTTTACAGACCCCAGCAAGTCTGGTCTCTGCCCAGAACACACTAGATGATTGCAAGGTAAGGCATTATATGTGTGATATTACTGCAAAAAACATATTTAGCATTTTGCTGAATCCAGAATAAAGAACTACAAAGATTTTAACAGAAAACAATATAAAGTTACCATTTCCTAGAGGAATACTACTGTGTAATGTTAATTAAAGCACAGTAGGTTGGAGTGATGAAGAGCCAGATCCACTTTAAACATGAATTGCTGTTTTATGGTTTTTCCCTCCAGTTGAAGATGCATTTGTTGTAGTTCCACAGTATTTGGAGTGGTGTGCAGCACTATTGTAGATCTTACTCTGAGATGCCTTTAAAAGAAGTAGTTCTCAGTTCAGCACAGGCATGGCAAAAGCTGTCAGTTCCATTAATCTAAGAGCTCTGAGGTGGAAGTGTCATGGAAACTACATGGTCCCATTTAGAAAACAGCAACTCTCTCTGCTCCTGCCCTAGAATGTAGTGTCTGCACCAGGCTCAGGAATCTGGGTGTCCTTTGGTTTTGCTGTGCTTTTCTGGGCATCAGCTTCCTTAAAATTAGTACGGCTACAGCCAGCTCATAGTTGGCTTCTATTACTCTGCAGTCTACTGGTTTCATTCAGTACAGTGTTCCCTCTCCATTTTTTAACATGGAATATTTTTTCATTCATTGCTATGGTTACATGTCTCTCTCATAGTAGGCTGCTTTTATTGCCTAGAGTGCTGTTACACAGCAAGTAACTTGTCTCTCTGAAGCACTCAGAAATGATTCGAGGGGCCAGAATTGAAGAAAGACACAGGTTATCTTTGACTAAAACATTATCCTGCCCACAGCAAGGCACAGTGCTAGGATGTAGGTGGCTAAAATGTTTTGTTAAAATTAAATTTAAATTTTGTTAAAATGAATTTCCTCCATAAAATCCATGTCCAAATTTGAAAAACATTTTGGGGACAGTAAGGGCAGGGGCAGTAGGTCATGGCTCAAGTGTAGTGTTGTAGGAAAATGCTGTGGGAAAACTGAGTGTGTGGATATTTACTCATGTTGTGAGCCTTCCCCAGCATGTCAAGACTAGCTGATAATCTTGCTGATTGTGCTGGCGGGAAGTTAATCTCCCAGACTGATTTCAGTGGGGTTTGCCCCATGCAGGAAAGCCTCTGCCTAAGAGGATGTCGTGGTTTTGCCCCAGCTGAGAGCCAGGTACCACGCAGTCACTTGTTCTTTAAAAGGGCAGTATGGGGAGGAAAGGGAAGGGGGAAAAAAGCCCAAACCAAAACCTCACGGGTTGGGATAAGGATAGTTTACTAGAATAGCAGAAAGATAGATTTAACAATGATAAGAGGACTTCAGAGCAAAAAATGTATGAGACTGGTGACAGACAATGCAGTTTCTCACTGAACCACACAGCCCAGGCTGTGCAGCCAAAGGCCGTCCCGAGAAACTGGACCGTCCCCAACACTGCTCATCCTGGAGCCACCAGCTCCTCCTCCCACCAGCCCCCCTTTATGCTGAGCATGATGTAATTGGCATGGAATACCCCCTTTGGCCAGTTCAGGTCACCTATCCTGTCTGCAGCCCCTCTCTTCTCCTTAGTAGGGAAATATGAACAGCTGAAAAAGTCCTTGCCTGCTTGGCAACAACTAGAAACATCAGGGTGCTATCAGCACTGCTCCCATCCTGACTCCCAGACACAGCATTCCACCCGCTGCTAGAAAAGAAATTAACTCCATCCTAGCCAAAACCAGGACAGAGGACAAAATGAAAATGACTTTCTAGGTGGTGTTGGGACATCAGGGACTCTTCAGTGCAAAATCAAGTTCCTATTCAGTCTAAAATCTAAATCAGTGAGCTGGAGCAGAGGAGGACCCAAGTGCTAACCTGCTCAAGGAAAAGCTCAGCTACACCAATAGAAAAACTTTTCTGCATCTGGAGAGGGACAGAGAGGCCTCTGTGATGGCTGAGGAATTAGGTCCTGATGGATGTCCAGTGCTCATACTGATACTTCATGGATTCATTCTAGCTCTACCTGCAGGAGACTGTCTAATGCAGCTGCTGTCATTTTGAACTCCTGTAAAGCAGTTGTGCTGTATCAGAATCGAAATGGTGTTGCATGGTTGAAGAATTACATGGAACTGTTTTCAAAGAAGGAATGTTTATCTAAGCTCCTCACACAGATTTTTTTCCTACAGTTTTATCAAAAGACCTTACCCTATCTCTTATTTTTTTCCTCTTTTGTCATTTAGGATCTAGAAAATCAACTCTCAACTAAATCCAAAATTCTTGATCGGGTCAAACAGAGTTTGGCTTTGAATAGAAATGCAGAACAAACCCCAGAATCTTCCAGGATAACTGAGCTCTCTGAAATGGAGCACAGAAATGGAAGCCAGGTAAAAGCTTTGTTTGCATTCTGATTTCCTCTGGTACCTATTCTCTGTTATTAATCTTCATGGGCTGGCAGGAACTGATACAAAAAAGATGCAAAGTATTCCTTACTCTTAATCTTAACCTTCCTAGGAACTTCCTTCTAAATCTGTACCATAATGTAAATTAATGTATTTCCAAGTTTGAGAGACAAAACCAAGTCTGATCTCAAGGTAATTTGAATACAGGGGGAGAAGTGACAGACCCCCATCTGCAGTTTAAGAAAACAAAGAAATAGCACTGCTGTTTTTCTGTTGAGTTGCAAACTGAAACCTTAAGCTTTCTTATTTGATGGCTTCTCTTTCATACCCTCTTCTTTGTGCCCTGTAGTACGCTGGTGGAAGCTGCCTGGCCCTGCCCCATTCTCACTGTAGCTTTTCCACCTCCCAGTTACTCTTTCTTCCACACACCTGGATGGCTTTTGCTGTCTTCAAATCCTATGTAGCTTCCAACTGCTTCAAGGAGAGTCAGACAGGCTAATTTCCCATGCAAACTGACTACCCAGCAGTTTGCATTTATAGTTATCTTTATGCTCAGAACTGTTCTTTTCTTTAAATTTAGATGCAATTGATAGGCACAGAAGACACACTTAAGACTGCATTTATGGATTTAAATTTGTGATAATAATCATCTAGCATAGAGGATTATACACAATGTGGTGATGGTGTTTATAGTGGGTCACTTACCGTTTCTAAATGCCTTAGTTTTGTTCCTCAAAACTTTGGAAACCTGAACCCTTTCACTTGAACTTTTCCATATGAGGGGTTGGTCCAGGATGGGTCTGCTGCTTCTTAGTTTAGTTTCAGCAGGAACAATGTGGCTGTTTCTTACCAAGAAAGCAGAGGTGGTTTTGTCTGTATCCATGATGAAAGTTCTTCCTTCTGCTATAGAGCTGGTGATTGAAATTGGCAGGATTGACAGCCTAGTGCTTTTTTCTTCTTGCAGTCACCATGGCTCACAATCATTTTAGTATTTTTGTGACTTTAAGTATTAAACTTACAAACTGCAGAATGTTCTTGCAGCCTAGTGGTCTGTGTGTGCAGTGAAGCACCGAGTAAAGCTTTCTTCCTGGGGGTGACCACTCTCAGAAGAGCCAGGCTGTGATTTCAAATATAGGTGTAAGGAGATGTGGCACCTTGATTGTATTGTCCGTAGGTTGATCTCAAGACTGTGGCCCAGAGACATTTCACGAATACAATGTCTTTCTATCCTGCTTGTATGGGCAGTAATTAGCTGCAGGCTCCTCCCACCTACACCATGATTCAAATGAGAAAAGGCATGATTAATCCATCTACTCCTGCGTGCCTGGAACTAGGATACTAGGATACAATGAACTATGCAGTGTATCTGGCATGCACTGTGGTGCTGAAAAGTCTTCATCTTCCACTGTGTGGATGTGTAATCAGAACTGAAATCTGGGCCCATGAAGACCTGCCTGTTTGCTTGCCTGGCTTTCATGCTCTTCTCAAAGCATCTGGTACTGGCACGACTGAAAATAGATATTCATTTAGATTAATGTTTTGTCTAACCCAGGACACACCTTATGTATTTACCTGATACAGAAGGGTAAAAATCATGCTGAAGGAGTGCTGTAGTTTGGGGGTTGCGATGTCTAGGAGTATGTGGCAAATGGCAAGCATGCTTGCCCCAGTATAGATTAATTGACTTGAGTCATGAAAGAGACATAGCAAACAAAGAGGATATCCATCATTTAATGTTAGGAGAACCCTAAAGTTCTTAATAGCAATTCAGGTGGGCCTGTATTATAGGAGCACAGTGGCATAAGAGGAATGATACCTCTCCAGAGTATTGTAGAAGCGTCTTCTTCCGTACAAAACAATTTCTATTCAAATTTTCATTAAAAGAAAACTTGATCTCTGGATCAAACAATCTGCTACCAAAGAAGATTAAGGCTTTCAACTTCTTCCCATTTCAGGTTGATTTTTGGCAGGAAGCAATTCATTATTTCAATACTTTTTGGGAGGTTCTGGAATTGTGGCTGACAGAATAGTGCTACCTTGAAGTCTGGTTAAATTTTTATTTGCAACAAATTCTTACACTTCACTCTAAATACTGCCTACTGCTTGGTTTGAAGTCTGCAGAGTTCCTTCCCAAGTAGGAAGATACTCCACCTTATGGATTGTCATGGACTGAGTATTGAGCTTAGATTTTTAAGTCAGTTTAAATGTGATTTATGTTTCATGACTTCTACCCAAGAAATAATAACAACATTGGTTCACTTGCAGGTTGCACAGTTAAAGACCTCAATGCAGTCAGTACTGGGGCATTGGAAAGCTTATCATGAAATTTATGAAAAAGTCCACCTGATGACGACAAGATCTTCGTACTGCCTACAGCAGTGCAAACCTTTTGTGGTGTCATTGGAAACACTGAAAAACCAAGTCAGAACTCTCCAGGTAAATCTACTGAAGTTGTTTTACTTCTGTACATCCTTCTGTGCATTCGAAGAAACAAACTCCACTGACAAAAAAGACAGAAAAATGTATTTGAGCAAGTTCCTCTTTAATATAGTGCTACTGAAGTGAGTAGTATTTTTTTTGTTAACCTCCAGAGGCACTAAGGTCTGTTGTTAAACTTCTTGCTTTATTTAGCACCTAAGTTCAGCTTTAGTGCAATTTAGTTACTGAGGTTCAAGAGAGAAGTATGGGTGAGCGGCCACCATGTCTGCCTGCCAGTGGGCTGACATGGGGTGGGTGCAGCAGCCCTGGGTCAGAGCAAGAGGAACCCTGAGCCTGGTGTTTCTGATTGATCCAGTGCAAAGTCTCTCTCCAGACCTGGAATAACCTGCACAGCCTCTGAATGAGGCTGGGCATAAATGCCGAGTGGAAATGTCCTGAATCATCCTGCTGCTCTGCTTGGCTATGGCAGAGTCTAACTGGGGCATCTAGTGTAGGCAGGCAGGCTGGCCCTGCATCGAAATGTTCTACAGATACGGCTAAAGCCCCTCACCTGGCTTGAAATGAGTGTTGAAAGGCTGTGTAAACACTCTCCATTTCAGTAAAAATAAGGCCTGTTTTGGTATATTTTAAAATTATATCAGAAGTGGTGCAGGCCAGACTGAGGCTGTGAATCCTGGGCATGTGTGTCTCGACAATAAAGCCTGCATAAGTGATTTCCATCCTCATCTGGGGACAGGTAATAACTGGAAGGAACTGGGCACTTTCTTACCCCTTCCTTCCATCACCCTCTTTATTTTTAATCAGAGTAAGTTCACAGATAACGATCCATGGCAGGGGTCTGCAATTGCCTGTATCAGGAGGGCAGCATGTGGCCAGAGACAGGAGCTGTCATGCAAACAGAAATTTCCCTGAAAGTGGCTTAAAACAAAAACATTTTTTTTGTTTCTAGTGAACAAATTTAATCAGTTCAAGGCTGTGTGTTTGTGAAATGAGCTGTTTCTTTAAAAGCAATTCAATTACCTCAGTTTAGAATACACCTCTTGAATGTTTTTTTTTTAACAAGGACCATTTCACCTCTCTCTTAGCTTCCTAATTTTTAGGATCCAGTGTAACATCTTTCACAAACATTTTAGTCTGTGCTGCAAATGTGTTGCTGCATTATAGCTGTCCATTCTATATAGCTTTTCCATATATAGACCTTAGAGTGGCCTTTTAATACCTGAAAGGTGCCTATGAGAAAGCTGTGGAAGAACTGTTCACCGGGGCAAGTAGCACTAGGGTGAGGGGTAATGGTTTTAAACTAGAAAAGGGCAGATTTAGGTTGGTTATTAGGAAAAAAGTCTTCAGTATGAGGGTGGTGGATCACTGGCACAGGTTGCCTAGAGACAGAGTGGAAGCCCCATCCCTAGAGATACTCCAGGTCAGGCTTGATGGAGCTCTGAGCAGCCTGATCTAGTGAAGGTGTCCCTGCTTCCTGCATGGGGGTTGGACTAGATGGCCTTTAGAGGTCCCTTCCAACCTCACCCATTCTACGATTCTATTCTGTGACTCTGTTATTGCTGTCCTACACCTACCAATCTGTAGGGGAAACTACACTTAGGCTGTTCATCTCCACAACTCATTTCCATAATACATTTTGCAGTCTCTTCAGGATGAATCAGAGAACAGTGAGGAAATTTGGGCCAAGCTCCATGCTGCTGCCAGTAACCTGAAGAACAACTCTTCCCCCACCTTTGCAAAGATTATTGCAAAGAAGTGTGTAGATGCACACGCAAGGTAAGCTTGCAAAAAAGACACACAGTTATTAGGATTTTAAAGAATCAAAACAAATGAGTTGCTGAAGTAGGATTTGAAAGTCTGTCGTATTTTTAAATCTATTACTGTAGCATACTCTGTCTAAGGGCACACGTGTGAGGGGTAGCTGATATCTTTTTTGACGGAGCACAAAATGGTCCTGTGTCAGTGTTCAGTAACATGGATATGAATGCAAAGAAACTCCCACAGGAATCCTATACTAATCATATTCTGGAGGAGAATGTTCTAGGAAAATTCTCTTATCCTTTAATGTGTTGACAGGTGGAACTCAGTAAATGAAGACATTGCAAATCAACTGCGGGCAGCGCAAGCGACTCTGCAGCTTTGGAAGCCCTTTGATACGTTATGCACTGAGACAACAGCCAAGTTACAGAAGCATGAAGAGCAGTGTACTAAGCTGTTGGATGCTCAAGTGCCCAAGGATAATATGATAGAAACCCTGATACAGAAAATACAGGATATAAAGGTACATGAATATGCTTCTGCTGCCTGATACAAAGCAGGATTTATATCTGAGCAACAAATTAATTGAATACCTCGTTCCACTTTCCTCCCCCAAATCCAGCTAGTGGATAGACAAAATCTGTGGGGGTTTTCCCTAATAGCATACACTATTTTATTTAAATATTTTGACCATATCCTGAGACCAAACCAAACTGGAGTTAGCATAGGATGAGAAGATATCAAAGAGAGCAATTATATTCCATTGTGCCATATACAAAGAATCAGGCCCGTGTTGGAAGGAATCATTAAAGAGTTATTTACATTATGGGACACTGCTTGGGAGGAGAGATAATATCTACTAGAACAATAACTGCAGAAAAGAGACCAGTTCTCCAGTACACAGAACCATCTTGAGGTCTTCTGCAGCCTTCAAATTGGTTTTATTTGGGCTTGGTACTTTTTTTGACCTGGTCTGATAAGTTCACAGAATTCTGAGCTCATTAGATTATTCTAAATGCTTTTGACTTTAGGCAAATGAGATCTCATGCTGAGACCGCAGGGTACATTTGATTCTCTCATGCAGCAAAGCTGTCGTTAGGTCCTGACATTCTTGGTTTCTTTAGACTTCAATAAAGAAAAATGATAATCCTTGTTTCAGGACAGAGCAATGATTCATCATGCTTTATGATCCTCTAGCCACATATTGGAAGAAGTTCAAAGTACTCCACTTTGCATATGGCCAGTTAAGAAACTTTACATTGTGGGAAAGAGAAGTCGTATACTTCTCCCTGTGTCAGAAAAAATAGACAGCAGCAAAACTCAGAGCAAAACATTTTCACTCCCTTCTGATCCATTAATGACTGTGACATAAATTCATCAGTTTGTCAGCAAAAAGGCACCATATTTTCTGGAAACTTTTTTGGAAGAGTTTTGCACCCACGAAGGCAGGCATGACTGCTGGAGTGCCATCAGCACTGCAGGTCCTGTCTGGTGTGTGTGGTGGGACACATGAAGCTAACTGGTTTTGGAAAGTGGTGACTTAGAAGAACAGGATCACTGATATGGCACATGAGTTGCATGTAAAGCTTTAATTTTATAGCATCATTTCTGTAGTAAAGGGGAACAAATAAAACCAAACCCAGGGTCCTTGGTCATTAAGGGATCCAAAGCACTGTTGTTTGTAACATAATAGCATTTCTCATCTGCAGCATGGGCCAGTTTCTCCGTCTGCTAGTGTAAATCCATTCTGTGGAGAGGCATACTCTGATTTCTCTCCCTAATCTTCTCTGTAGCAGTAGTATCCCACTGCCTGAAGTCACTGGTGTTCCATTGAACTCTGAACTGTGCCTTTCCCAGCACTAGAGTCAATGGAAGCAATTCCCTTTATCCTCTGACTAAAAGACCAAAGCTTTCACCATAGCTGAATTTGGCTCCCAGAGGAGATAAACAAAAAGAGCTTAGTTACAGCAACAAAAGATACTAAATGAAAGTGGCACATGAATGATGATCTGATTCATTTGCTGACTTTTTTTTTTCCTTTCCCCTTCCCTCATCAGGATTTACAGCACGACCTTCAAAACGTAGCAGCATGCCATGCCCAGATTTCTGCACTGGCTGATCAGATAAAGCAGCAGACTGGGACAGCTGCAGAAGCCTCTCTGTTGCAGAAGATGCAGCCGCTCCAGAGAGCATCCTATTTGGAGAAGATATTGCAGAGGAAGTTAGAGGAATTTGAGGTACTTTTTTCAATATTAGATTAGCTGTCAGTGTGAGGTAACGTCTTCACTAGAGTCCTGTGTGGGCTACCTTCTACACCAGAGCCCTGTAGTTCTTGAAATGAAATGAAATTTTAGTAAAATAAAGATTTTCAGGATGATGTAAAGAAATAATACATGAAGCCAGAGGGGCAGATGAAGGGTTTCATGCTGCTTACCTGTTTGTGTTGCTCTAACAAAGCTTTTTAAGAGCCTATTACAGTCAAGCAGTATGAGACCCTCAGATGATTACAGGTTCAGAAATGTATTTATATGCTATGAACTTTGAAATAAGCTGTAAACTTTCTCAGCTGTGCTTTGGAAAAAACTTATTTTTGCTTTGATATGAGTTCACACAATATATCTAACACAAGCAGAAAACTCTGGTCATTAGGAAAACCAGATTCACATCCCTGCTCAGGTAGCATAGGGAGGGACCTGGATCCAGGTTTCTCCATATGATGCTGTGATCACAAGAGTGCTGTGGGATTGACTACCACTCTGCACAAGTATTCCTGAGAAAACTTCCAAGCAAATATCCTGCTGTACATCTATTGATGAAAACCTATTCTGTTCCTGTGAAGAAGTCTGGTTTCAATGAATTGTGCTGTTCTAAAGTAAACCCAAATTCACCAAGAAATTTTCAGCCAGGTCTGTCTATGACTCCATCTACCAGCATAGTTCCACAGCTAGAAACCAGAGAAAAACTAAGAAAGTTCATTAGGTGGGTTATAAATACGTTGGAATTTGAATTGAACATCTCTTTGTTTTCCTGATAATACTGCTCTTTGCTCCTCTTTGTATACTGAATAAGTATATTAAACCATAATTAATGTGAATATACAATATTTATCCTAGTTCAATCTTTCACAACTGGAGGATTTCAAGAAATGCTTTGAAACGCTGGAGGGTCAGCTCACAAATTGCACAGAGTCCTTCAACAGACTCTGTCAACAGGACGAAACAGACAACTCAGAATTGCTCCTGGTATGTTTGATTCCCAAGTACAAAAAGACACATACTGAGGATTTTAGTGTCCGTAAGACACCAGCTCTTGCATACTTCAAGGAACATTTTGTGCCCTAAGTGTTGTACTTCTACTGCTTCTGTCAGAGTAACTGTAATGTCATCCAAAACAGAAAAACCACCAATAATTTAAGTTCATGAAACCTCAATATACACATTGCAGGCCAGATGCCTGCATGGAGGAGAGAAAAATCACATAGATTTGGGATTGATGGGAGATCTTTTCCCCCAGCTCTGCTCTGGAGCTACCCCATTGCCCTCAGTGTAAGGTAGAAAGTGAATCTGAAAGTATCAGCTCTTGAATATGTGTTCAGTACTGTTGGAAAGGGAGGACACTGTGTGAGGGAATTGTGACTTTTTTTGTTTCCTATGTTCTTTGAAGTTAACACAGAAATGTTAGGGGGGTGGGTTAGTATTTTGGATGCATACAGAAGAAGCTTCTATATACTTTAAAATCAAAGAAAGGCAGTGTTTTTGGCAATTCATGGGTTTTTTAACTTCCAGAATCGCACACTGGAGCTTGCTGCACTTTCTCCAAGCATAGAGAGTTTGAACGAAGTGAGCTTGAAGCTGCCAATTGATGACTTCACCCTGAAGAAAGTGCAGAGCCTGACACGGCAGTGGAGTCAGAAAACAGCAACTGCTCTGGAACGCTGCAGGTCTGAAGTGCAACCAGAACCCCACTGCCAACCATTTCCTTTTCTGTGAGGAAGATGAAAACCAAATCAAACCAGAGGAAGTCTTACAATTTGTTTTCAGCTTTCTCTCAGCCCCTTTCTTAGGGGCTTTCCAAATGGATTCCTGACCTTTTAACAAAACTACATCCAGATTATTCAGTGGTTATTTGTATTCCAAGCTACTTGAAGCAAAAATCTGGATGGTCATAAGTGAAAGAGGTAGCAAAGTGCCAAGCAAAACCTGAGTATGTTAGTATTGCTAACCACGATGCTGTACTGTATGCAAACATTGCCAGGAAAACCATGACTACCACAACAGTTTCTAATGATTTTTTGTTTGTTTTACAGTGTGCTTGAGGGAACACAAAAAAATGCAGAGAAATTCTTTCAGAAATGCGAGAACTGGATTAAATTCCTAGAAAAAATGGATGAGGCCTTGAAATCAAATATCCCAGGACGGTTTGAAGAACTGCAGGAGCAACAGAAAGTATATGAGGTAAAGTTGACTCTGAAAATAGAAGCATCTTCTTGAATGGTGAAGGTGGGGAGAAACCACTAGGAAATACTGTGCCTTTTGAAGTTACATCTGGGCATTTCAGTCTTGAAGTGTGGCCTTGTACTTATTCAGAGGAAAGCTTCTGAAATAAGAAAATCCTTTTCCAAAATGGATGGCTCCCTTTTTTGTAGGGACCAGACCTTTAGGAGTTGGTGCCTAAGTGGTGCTGGAACATGGAAGTCCTGGATTTCTCCAACCCCAGGCTACTTGCCTGTCTCCCTGTCTCAGGGCACTGAGGCTTGCGGCCTAGGACAACCAGCGAGGCAGTTGGCTGGCAATCTGGCAGGAACCTTCCTGGTTTCTGGAAGAGCTGCATTTAAAACAGAAAGTTTCTGCAGCATCTTTCTGTTTCGACTGGTTCTTAGATTTTGGTGGAAATCTGTTTCACGGGCATTTTCCCAAACACTTGCTGTTTGTCACAGAGACATGGTGCTTCACACATGTGTGCCGGTATCCGTTGGGGGGAGAAGGTGCACTGCATGCTACCAGTAGCATGTGGGTACAGTTCTAAGCAGTGTCTGTCTATTGGCTTTGCCCTAGTGGTGGGAGGATGGAAGGACAACTAAAATACTGGGAAAAAAACCCAAGTGGTAGACGCTAAACATCTCTTAGGGTGAGCTCCGTGCTGCCTCAGTGCACCAGAGCTTCACGCTGCCTGACTTACTGCTGCTTCACACCACCGGGTGGTGAGTCTCTGCACCTTACGGTCCAAGACAAGTTATTTTCTCTCGTTTACTTAGAAGTCTTCTCTTCATCCAGTGCAATGAAATTATCATTGTATTTTCAGATGCTGCAAGCTGAGATTTCCATAAATCAGCAGACACTCAATTCTATCATTTCAAAAGTTCTACTGTCCTTAGAATCTGGAGAAGCAGAGAAAAGGTAATCTATGTGTTTTTCTCCTTAAGTCTCTTCCATGACGTTGGTACTGAATCTTTGCTCTAAGGACATTCTTGACTGGGTTCACCTTTTAAATAACTCCCTGGCACATCTGCAGAAGTGTGAGGAGGTACAGTGACAAACACAGGCACCCCGGCCAGACTGCATTTTGGTTTGCAGCTGGATGTTCTGCCTAGCAAAAAAAATTGCTCCTGAACAGGAAGCTTCCATGTCTACTGCTACCCTGCAGTTGTTACAAGTGGTGTAACTGTGGCTGAGAAGCCACCTTCTTCCAGAGAGCATGTGCAGAGGTGTGAGACTATCCATGTTGCCCCTGGAACACCTGATGAAACATTGAGTCACCAGCCATGCAACTCGAAACAGGTGGTAGCCAAACCTGTTTTTTATCAGTACCATTTTGCACTTTTCTCGTAATCGTGAGTGGGAAGCAGCCAGTAATATTTGTGAGCAGAGGTTCAGCTCCTTCAGGCATGCTGTTAACACATTACCCCTTTGTGCCAGAGCTTGCTGCTTCCCCAGAGTTACCAGGACAGTGTGTGTGTGTGCTCCCCTCTGCTGCTTCAGGATAAAGTCCATAGCTTGGCTTAAACCTGCAAGGGAAAGCAGGGCTACACTAAGCAAAGCTGCTGGATTTTTGTGCTGAAGCGAGCCCCACAAAAAAAAAAAAAAAGGGTGTGTGTAAGAGCTGCTCTGGGTGCCATGGTCTCCTGCAGAGGAGTAGACCTGACAATTGGGGCAGGGGGGCTTAGCCACTCCAGCTAAATCTGCTGGATTACTTAGAAGATGGAATAGTGAGAGCAGGGCTGAGTTTAGGGCTGCATAGAGTTTTTTGCATAGCTGGGTACGGTAATTGGAATACAATATTGCAAATGGAAATCCATCACAGTTACTGTAAAATACAGCCTTGAGGTTAAAATATGTTAACATTAAACACTTGCTATCCCCAGAACTGAGTTTATTTCCAAACTCACATTGCTGAAAGAGCAGTGGCAGAATGTTATCCGGATGGTTCAGCAGAGGAAGAAAGATATTGATGGACTCATGAGCCAGTGGCTGTTCTTCAGGTGTTGCTTGCAGAGACTCAGCAGATTTATTGCTGATACAAACAGCTTCCTCCTATCAGTGAAGAGCCAGGACTGCTATAACCTCTACCAGCTTTGTAATCTGACTCATGACTTCAAGGTACTATATTTACTTCTCATTAGTCTAAAATCTGTGTATTTTCTTAGACTGAAACAAATTCTGTCCAGTAAGGAAAAAAGCTTTAAAATCACATGTTTTTTGGATAAAAACAATTGCTGACACTTTTTCTTAAAGCTGAGCACAGATAAGAAAACATTGACATTGTGTAAGGCTTATTATACCAGAAAACTTCCTGGTCAGCACTGTCATTTAGTAGCCTTGCATGCTGTAAAAATAGTACATGGACAGGGTAATACACGGTGCCCTCTGGGTCTGTACGTGCCGCGTCGACACGGCTGCTGAATGCAGGCCTTGCGGTGTGGCTGAAGGACGCAGGCACATGGGTGGCAAGATGGTCCATGTGTGTCCTGTGTGTGCAGGCATGGGCAGGAGGAGGTGCCAAGAGCAGAAGTTAAAGCACTTGCAAGGGGGTCTGTCCTTGGAGCCACCGCTCCAGGATGCACAGACCTGGGCAGCAGCCCTTCAGGACAGCAACTTCTGTGTTTTACATGCAGTGGAAAAAATATTTTCCTTTGTTAACACTGGGTGTCTTGGTTTTCCATTTAATTATACACCTCTTTGTTTTATAAGAAAGTAAAACCAAGCAGTGAACTTGATGGTTGCCTAAGGCAATCTAAAACCTTTCAAAAATACATTATTGAATGCTATTTGCACAGTCCAAGATTTATTGTGTTCCCACACACCTAATGTTGATGGATTAACACATTATCAGTATTCCATTTGGTGCTTGCCCTATTTATTTCATCTTTACTTTTAACTGCTGTGTAAAGATGATGTTTGGTAGATTTTACAAGTTAATGCTCATGCTTTTCCTTCCTGGGAAAAGCCAGAAAATCTTCTTGCTCCTACTCCAAACTGCCCTTCCCTCCTGCTGCTGTTTTACAGAAAGAAACAGTCATCAGATCTGCTTGTGTTACAGGCCAGTTTGTGTTGTAGGAAAATAAATATGGATGGCTTACTTCACTTGGAGTATGTCAAGATCTACAGAGCTCTTATCTGTGAAAAATTCATCCTAGTTGTTGATGCTTGAGGTGCAAACAGAAGTTAAACTGGTTTTTAAATTCAGAATAATTCAGATAAAAAAAGATGGAAGTTCAGTTAACTGCTGCACTTTGTATGAAAAGCTATTGTGGAGTTTTATAGATCAGAAGATCAGAAAGAATCTTGTTTTTCTCAAATTTAAAAAGCAGATGGGAGAAGATTTATTCTTTACTCTTTCATGAAAGTGAACAAACAAGTGCCTTGTAATTCCCTTTGAGTTTTCACTTATTCCCAAGTGAAATGCCAAGAATGTGCTTCTAAAGCTTGTTATGAACAGCTGGGATACTTACTTTTTTGGTTTTCTTTCTATTAAAGAGTAGGACAATGACTTTCCAGAGGTGGGAAACCATCTACTCCTTAATCATTGATGCCGGGGAAAAGTTACGCACTGTGTCTGATCCTGAGACCAGCGCTGTTCTCCAGGAGGAGCTCAGCCAGTTACAGCAGAACTGGGGGGACACCCAAGTGGAGCTGGACAAGCAGATGATGCAGATCAACAGCACCATTCAGGTAGATGATGCCCTCCCCAGGGAGCAGCTACACGAGCTTCTCCAGCATTGGGGTTGCAGGTGCTTCCCTGCTCCACTATCTCCAGCGCTGAGCTCTGTACCAACAGTGCAGACGCTGAGCTGCTGATCACTGTGGAGAGTTCTGAGCGAAGTGCATGTCATGCACCATCAGGCCTTGTGCTCCACTGATTCCCCAAAGGAAAATGGGCTTGGTGTCTGTCTGTTGCTACAGCAGATGTTTCCTGCTCTGGTTGTTCTGCTTCCTGCAGCCTGGAGCTCTCTCCTGCTTCAGGCTGTGACTTGAGCTAAAATTTAGCTTAGAGGGCGTTAGCGTGACCCGCTGCTCGTCCTGTTGTTGCCCCTCTAAACAGAAGGGTGGGTGATACTTAATTCCTTAGAGTAATGAATTTGCTTTCATGGCTAGACAGCACCTAGGTCTAAGTCTTCAAATTGAATACTGTCAGTGATGGGATCAGCAGCCCAAAAGCTGTGCTTAAAGCCTCTGGGGTAAGGCAAAACAAAATGAGCAGCAGTGCTCTGTAAGTCAAAGTACAGGAGAGGGTTTAAGTTCTGTACATCCCTGCACCACGTTCTTGTGGGTGGTACTGTGTATCAAAAAGAAAATCCAAATAGCCAGTGCACATGATTATTTACTTTAGTGGGTTGAAGAGGCTATTTTTTAGCATTTCTGTATGGTTCAGTATATCATGATAAAGCCTCTCAACCTTTTGTAATGTCCTTGTCTCCTTGAGCAGAATTGGGGCTGCTGTGAAAACCAAATCAAGGAGTTAAGAAGCAGGCTGGAAGAGCTGAAGAAACAAGTAGAAGATCCACTTCCAGTTGAACATGAAGAGCTCTACAAAACCAAGGAACACATTAAGGTATTTAATAGCCGTGTTGCACTTATATGGAAGTTGTCTTTGTGTGACACCTGATCTCTGTAAAATCAGTTTTTCACCCTTACCTGCTCTTTAGTGACACTGACTTTCTCTCCATGCTGCCATCCTGATTGCTGCCAATCTTAAGTCATCAAATCACAAAACAGTTTGAGTTGGAGGGCACCTCAAAGCCCAATCTCTTTCCACCTCCCTGCCATGTTCAGGGACACCCTTCACTAGCCCAGGCTGCCCAAAGCCCCATCCAACCTGGCCTTGAACACTGCCAGGGATCCAGGGGCAGCCACAGCTTCTCTGGGCAGCCTGTGCAAGGGAGTCACCACCCTCACAGGGAAGAAGTTATGCTGTATGTAATTTAAACCTAACCTTCTTCAGCCCAGAAAAGTCCAGCTGACCAAGATTACAAGAAGAGTAACAGGGTTTGGAGGGGTTTTTTTCCTGCTTCTGCTCCCCTTTCACAGTCTTGAATTTAATATGCAGTTCCTCAAACAGAAGGGAAAAATCTCCACGGTCTCACCTCACTTGGCTGCTATCCTAGTGGCTGAATCTCCCTCTTTGTTTTCCAATCCATTTTGGACAGGGAGCTCCTCAGGCCAGAGACCGTGTAAGTCTGCAAAGCACCGTGCACACCTCTGGGATTCAGGCATAATTAAAGAGAAAGAAAATTAAGAGTAAGGGAGTGGCAAAAGCCCTTGCAGCCCATAGTGCACCGTGAAAATTAAATTGCAAGGAAAACATTTCCAAGGGATAGGAGACATTTTGTCTGGACTGGTCAGTCTTTCATCATCCGCTTATGAAGTGAATTGTTGACCTATGTAGTGGGAACAAATAAGCTTATTAACAAGCCAAGGCTTTGAACTCATTATCAGCTGTCTGAAATCTTCTTTGTGAGTGCTGGCTGCCTTTCCCACGGCAGCAGTCTTGCTGTAGCCCTGAATAATTCGTGAGGTGGCAGCTCACAGCTCCTGCTTCTCATTCCAGTAAGAGAAATTCATTTGCGGAGGTGTCAGGGTCAGACAGTGTCAGTACAGTTGCTGCTCTTGGGAGCCACTGTACAATATAATAAAGGACCAAAATGGCATGGGGGAGAAGGGACCTCCTTTCCTCTCCCTGCATTTCACTCTTCTGTAGAATAAAGCTGTTTTTCTCAGGCCTGGACTTAATAGGGACTTGCAAAGTCCTGTGAAATTCCATCGTTACCTCCATTAATGCAGGGGTTTGACCTGCATTTACACACCTGTAGGGAGTATTTTCTTAGGAGCTCAGGTAAATTTTAGTCTCAGGCTCGGTTGTTTTTTTTTTTCCTCCCATTGCTGAAGCAGATCAGATATTTTTTTTAAATGATTTAAGTAAATGACAGGATCAAAAGACCTGTGAAAACGCTCTCCTGTGGCCTGGAACCACTGCTTCTCCTGATACAAATGCATTTTTTTCTATTTAAAATGAAACAGATTGGATGTTCTGCAGGAAATTTCTTTGTTAGAGGAGCCAGTGACACTTCCCAGCAGCTGCCTTGCAAAGAGGCACCTAGTACCTGGTGTGCAGAGCATCCCCTCTCCCAGCTGCATGCGGGGTGTCCTGGCTTTTTAGGTGACAGTTCTAACACTGATAAGGAAAATGCATAACCTTGTCGGAGAGGGAAGGGGGAGCCAGGAGGGCAAAGAATGGGCAGTTTAAAAGCTTCCCATTTCTGACAAATCTGACCAAGTGCTGGTGAACTCATCCAGTACAGAAAGGAACAAATTTTATCCTTTTAGCATTCCAATAAACACCCTGGAACTGGAACAAATGCAGGTAGAAAATAATAATTAAAAAAAAATAATTAAAAAGGCAACCCAGAGAACTGGGCACGATCCTGCCTGGGTGTGAAGCCCCAACCGCTGCCCTGGAGCACGGGGAGCTGCTGAGGTCAGGCAGCGTTTTGGCTCTTGGGGATGCAGCGGTGAATCGGCAGCAGCTCAGCCCTGGGTTCCAGTTGGGCTCCTGTGGGCTCCGAGCTGGGCCCGGAGCCAGATAGCCGGGACCCCGCGGAGCCCATCCGGTCCCGCAGGAGAGCGCTGCACAAGTGGCTGCATATTCCCTTCCTCTCCTCCCCCACAGGGCAGGCAGGGGATTAACGAGCAGGTTTGGAAACCAGAAGAGCTTAGTGCCAAGGCTTGTTCTGGGTGCGTTTCCATGCAGGAGCTGGAGCAGTCGCTGGCAGACTGGGCCCGCGACATGAAGGAGCTGCGGGCCATGAAGGTGGAGCTGTCTCATTACATCCTCGACGAGGATATGATGGTGCTCAAGGAGCAAGTGGAACATCTGCACAGCCAGTGGGAAGAGCTCTGCTTTCGTGTAAGTCTTACTCCTCCTCGGCGGGTTTTATTGCGGGTACTGATAGAGCCTGGCCGAAAAGGGGGGGCGGGGTAGCTGCGAGGATTTCTCCTGGGGTTGCCTCACGTTTGCAGTTTCGGGTGGGGATGGGTCTTCTGGTGCAGCTGAGCCGAAGTTTGCCCTTCGTTTCCTGGAGGCAGACTGCTGAGATTTTTTAATTTTTAATTTTTTTTTTTAAAGTCTTTGTAACTAGAGAACTGCACAGAGCTGAAACGCGGCTGTTTGCTGAAATAGGTGGCTTTGTTCGGGGCTGCCAAAGGTCGGGCGGGGCGGGGTGGGGGGGGATAAACACAGGAACTGCCCGAAGGCATGAAGCTGGGAAAGGAAGGGGGAGGTCTTTGCAATCCGATGGTTAAAAAACGTCAGGGGGGGTGATAAAACTAACTTAAGTGCGTTTAAATGCTGATTTCTTGGTTTCAAACACACGAAGAACGGACTTTTTCTGTGAGGCATTTGTGGCTGGTTGCTGCGTTACACCCCATGTGCTGCCTGCAAAATTGGCGGGGAGCGTTTAGCAGCAGAGTCCCACGCGCTGATTCCTGAGGCGGTTACGCAGGCCAGAAAGTGTGTTTACTTCACCCCTTAACAGGATTGGAAGAAGTCAAATACTTCGGGGTCTTAAATGACTCCGGATGGCTGTACATGCCAGCAAGCCCGACTCTTGCCTCTCTTTACTCACGAATCAGTCGCTTTCGTGTTGCAGTTTGTAAAGGACTATTGAAGCGAGTTAGTATTTGCTGTCCAACCCTTACTCAGGCAAAGGTAAAGCAGTGTTGGTGGGAGTATTGCTGGGGTGATGGACAGCTGTACTTACTTCACAAACTTTGGTGTGGTGAAATAGTTATTTGGGTTCATTTTTTTGCCTTGCAATAAGAATAATTCAGTATCTCTGCCTTAAACTGCGTGACCTACAAACTGTCTCTGTTATTGTTTCTGCATTCTGACAATAATTCCAGAGACAACCTCCCTCCCCCCCAAAAAAATCCTGTAGAAATAGGGCATTATTTTAACTCAAAATGCCTGAACCATTGTTGGTTTTCCTTTTTTGGTGAATTGCTGATTTCAGCTGTGAGGAACAGCCCTGAAAATTAAGCAGTCTTGATAGGTACCCCACTACAGTCTATCCAAGTAGTAATTTAAGTTCAGATTTAATTCAGAATTTCTGTTTTAATTTCCTGAGGGAACAACATTTAGTTCAGTGTCTGGCGGAGAGAAGGAAGGGGTGACACGAATGTGACTGTTAGGCACACAGAAATCTGTAGTGAGACGAATCCATTCAGCAGCCCAGAGGAGGGACATAGGGAAATGTTTGCACAGCACTAATGAGCCTCCCAAGAGTCTGTGCTGATGCCCAGTGCAGGACTAGAGGGTAGCAAAGCAGATTTCATCCGTTCTGCTGTTAGCGCAGCCGCTTTGTTTTGGCTAACAGATTAGAGGATGAGATGTATTGTGTGGGGAAGAAGTAAAAAAACCAACTAAATCTGCAGTATAAATGCGGGGAGGTGAAAGCCTTTAGGAGTGAGAGGCGGCTGCAGCTGTCACGGCCGCCGGAGCCGGGCAGCCAGATGCCTGTGCGGGACTGAGCAAGGGACACAGACACACAAGGGAGCAGATGCACTCTGGGGATTAGTGTTCACGTGGCAGCCTTTGCAAGGTGCATGTAGGTCAAACATTTAACTGTTCATACCAGCGAGTATCCTGTCCTAATGGACACCCGTGTATGGCTGACTTGCCTGGGCCTTGATATTCTTTTAGTGTCCCATGGGAACACCCACACTGCTCCTGTATCATGCTGTGGATGCCAAACTGGAGCTGGTATCCCAGCACAGCTGGTCTGAGGAGAAAGTGCTCAAAGCAAGGCCTGACTTGAAGGCTTGTGTTCCTAGAAGCTTGTCTGGGATTTTTTGGCTCGTTCCTGTTTTACCCCCAGTGTGTATTGCTTAGGTCTCTAAAAGCCTAGAAATTAGGTGGCTCATAATTGCCAGTTTTCCTTCCTGAGAAAGATGTTGCCAGCAGTTAAGCACAGAATCCCAAAATGTTGGGGGTTGGAAGGGGCCTCAAAAGATCATCTAGTCCAACCCCAATGTGTGTGCTTATCCATAGGTGTCTCTGCATAAGCAGGAGATCGAGGACAGACTCAATGCTTGGGTTGTGTTCAATGAAAAGAATAAGGAGTTGTGCGCCTGGCTGGTACAAATGGAAAGCAAAGTGTTGCAGACCGCAGATGTTAGCATTGAAGACATGATAGACAAATTGGAGAAGGTAAGCAGTAATGCCCCTGTTCTCCATTGCAGCCTGATAACTCGTTGTAAAGACACCATTCCTCAGTTCTCCCTCGCCTCTGGGAAGTGATACGGGATATAAAACCAGCATGTGCAGGCTCTTGTGAGAAGATGAGCTCTCTTAGCCTCAGCTCTTTCCTCCTTCATGTGCAGACTTGGAGCATAATGCAGAACAGAAAAGCCACCTGGCTGTGTCTGCAGTTAGGCACGGGGTGTGCTGTATGTGAGTTGGGGCGGGAGGGTCTGGATGGCTGGGCACGCACTGCAATGCCCAGAGCTGTCCCTGCTGGGGGTCACAGGTGTCCTGGGAGCACTTGCCACCTCCACCTCTCAGTGGTTATCAAGCTGGTAGCCTGAGGGCAACCAAAAGGTCCCCTTGTGCCAGACCAACAAGAAGTTACCATGACCAAAAGTAAAACCTAATTCTGCCCCCTCTCCTGGGCAGTCAGTGCAGTTAGTGCTGCTTTCTAATGCTGGTGTATTAGCTTGATTTTGAACAAGACCATTATTTTGCTGCTGTGGTCCTCCCCATGGCTTTAAGGTCTCGATATCTAATCCCAGGTCTCCTCTGGATAAGAACATCCAACAAAATGCAGCCACCTCAGAGTTGAATTGGAGTTCTTCTGAGGTAGCTTGATTGAAAAATTATGTTAAATCAGGAAAGCAGAGGCAAAATTAGAACATCACTCCTGTTTTTCGGGGTACTTACTCCTGGCACTTGCAAGTCTTTAAGCAGCTTATTTTTTCATTGTGGCTTTATTGTAAGAGTGCTCTTCCATTGAGGGTTATTTTTCTTTTAAGTGAGAGAGCACTACATGCTGTCGTAGAAACCTCAGCCTTTGCTAGCCATACCTGACTTCACATGGCACAGGTGGGAGAAGAAACAGTTTTGTTGCAGTTCTGTTGTTTTGTTTGAATTAAGCAATGTTTGCCTGTATTTATCAGGATTGCATGGAGGAAATAAACCTCTTCAGTGAAAACAGGCTTCAATTGAAACAAATGAGCGATCAGCTAATGAAGGCTAGCAACAAGAGCCGAGTTGCAGAAATAGATGATAAACTCAGCAAAATCAATGATCGCTGGCAGCACCTCTTTGATGTCATTGGAGCACGGTAAGAAAATGAGTTTCAGTGTTTTATGTGAGATAAAAGTCAGAGGCTACTGTCCTTGACCATCAGGAACATACTGACAGGACTTTTCAGTTCTGTTGAAATGTATTATTGCGAGTTAAATGAACCTGAAGCTCATGCTTTTTCGTTGCAGTATTATAACACCAAATGTCTGAATTTATCTAATGATAAGAATGTAAGAATTAATATAAAATATCACTTTAATCATGGGAACTATGTAAAAGGAAGGGTCAAAGTGGTTTCTCTGTTGTGTGAGTTGAATTGCAATTTAATTTTAGGGCAATATGGTAGGAGTTCATTGGAGCTCTTTAGGAGAGCCTCCTGGTTTAGGATGTGCCTCTCTTTCACCCTCTGTCTGAATGCACAAGTCTGGGAACAGATTCCTGGCCTGTGTCTTTATATAGTTTTATATAATGTCAGCGTTCCTGTTTTACATTCAAAAGCATATAAACATTTCATTTTTAGCATTAGTGCCATTCCTTTGCTCAGGGTGATTGCTAAAAGCACCTGTAGGACCAAACAACAAGTTCCTTTTTTTAAATTCAGCATCTTTTGCGTGATGATGAAATGAAAATACTGTTGGCTGAAATGAAAACAAAACCCTGTATACTCTGAGCAACAACTTCTTCTTAAAGGATTCGACATCTTTATGATACTTGACAGAGTTAAGAACATCATGATTATTTTAGCATTAGCCTTCCTGGGACGACCCCATGTCACTGTTATCTCTGAGTTTCTGCCACAGCTTGGGAGGAAGACGCTGGACTGGTCTCACCACCTGCCCCAGTGTGTTGGTGACCCAGAAGTAGTAAGGCTTAAACCCAAACTGGAGTTGGACTAAACTCCACTGCCAAGGTTTTTTTTGGCCTGTAGCCCCCCTCTGTGGGCCTGCAGAAGCTCCCTTGCTCATTTAACATTTAGGACAGATAAGGCTGGCAGTCCTGCAGTGGCAATGTTGTGCTAAGTGTGTTGGATCTTAATCAGGAATGAGATCTGAATTAATGGTGACACATGAGCCATGAATGATTAAGCAGAAGCCGCCTTCTTAAGATCTAACACTCTGCAGATAGTCTTGCAATGGTTTGTTTCATGGTGTCTTTTTTTTATCTGGTGTGGGGGAAAGAAAGCTTTGCTTTTATAACAGCACTCCTTCTGTTCTCATTTTACAGTAACCTCCCACTTTAAAAATACTTCCATGATCATTTCTGTTCCGCTCTTAGTTTTGAATTGTAGCAATTTTAAAATGCAGATTCAAACTGAGTTAAGCATGGCATGTTTCTAGAATATTTAGGAAAAGATGTTAAATAATTGATGGTATATTTAGAGAGAGATCTGGCAGTCTTATTCAAGCAGTCTGTGGCAACAGAGTACTTGTCTACCTGGGGTGCCTTAAGTCTTTACTTTCAGAGGAGTGTATGGTGGTGCTTTGAGGTACATTGAAGCAGATTTGCCTGGAGCATCAGCGTAGCTCCCAGTATTGGATGTCCAAGTGGATATTGCAGCTACTAGTGAGTTGGTGTGATGCTTTATGATTATTCCGGTGTTCTTAATCCCAAAAGGTCTGGAACATGCCAGCTTCTACTTGTGATTTCCACTAACTTTGTGCTCAGGGTGAGGCTAATGAACTTGAAAGGACCCAACAAAATGTGGTTTTAAGCAGCTCTCTCAGTTGCCCAAGATTATTAGGCAGCCCTGTGGTCTCTGTTGGTCCTCTTGGACTTGAGGTTCAGCGTATTGCAGTGTGTTGCAGCGTGGATATAGCACATCTTTTTCTCCATCTCATCCATCAGGTCTGGGCTTGGCTCTCAACTTGGCTGTTCTTGGCTGCTCAGCAATACATAACACCAGGCTGGACACAATAGACTCTGAGTATGGGGTTAAGAGTACTTTACCCTGTTTACAATCTTGTGACTTTCTGTTTCAAGATTGATGCTGCAGTGGTGGCTTGGTGATGAGATTTGAATTCTGAAGGAATTCAGATTTCAGTTGACTGCAATTTCCACCTCACCCATAGCTACACCTTGGGCTCTGAAGAGGAGGCTCCTCCTGTGCTTTTGGTTATCTTCTTTGAAGCTCAGGCAATGGAGAGGAGTCAGCAGTTCTACCAATCGTAGATGTGACGCAGGTTGGGCCTCCTCATGGGGTAGTGGAGCAGAGCAGGGGACCTAAGGCTGGAGGAAGCCTGTGAGCATGGGTTGCCATGCTCCATGATGTTAGACTGTCTCCTTCCTTTTCAGTTTGCTTTTGCAAAACTAAAAATACATCGTATTGCAGCTGTGCTGAAAGAGCACGTGACAGTAAGAGTGGTGGTAAAGTTTGTGTTGCCCTTACTGTAGTGTAGCCTCAGCTGGCAGCTGAGCCCTCCCTTCCAGTGGGATGGGGAGCAGAATTGGAAGAAAAAGGTAAAAGTCATGGGTTGGGATAAGGACCATTTACTGGGACAGCAAAGGGAGAGGAAAATAACAGCACCAGTACTTGGGTTATATGAAGCAGGAGCTACACAGTGCAGTTTGCTCACCTGCCCTGATGCCCGGCCAGTCCCCTTTATTATATACTGAGCATGAGTCCTATGGTATGGAATAGCCCCTGGGTCAGCTGTCCTGGCTGTGTCCCCTCCCAGCCTCTGGTGAACATTAACTCTATCCCAGCTGAAAACTGGGACAGCACTGTTGAGGGAAGCCATTGTCATCCAGCCATCTTCTTGGATCTCAAACATCCACCATCACCAGTTTCATTCAGTGGGTAGGATGGGTTTGCTCCAGGGAGGTTGGAGCCTACAGGTCAAGGTACAGGGTCTGTCCCCACTGCTGCCCCATGGAAGAGAGACCATAGGGCCGTGCTACCGCTGCCTTGGCTGCTGACCCAGCTGAAGCCAGTTTTATTGGGTACAGCTTCATTTCTTGGGGAAGATAAAAGGAAGGAAGTGTTTCAGGGCTGAACTGCCAGAGGGCCTTGGAAAGTTTGGTGATGGAGCTCGGAATATGCTGCCTGGAGGGAAATGAATTTCAGCTGAGGCAGGAAGGCGATTATCTTGTCTTGCTCCTGAGAAAGGTACTTGAAGGAACTTATTTTCATGGCACCTCTGCAGAATGAGGAGGTGGGTTTTGCTCCTGGCTTCTCAGATCCCTAACTGTGGCAAGTAAATTGAAGTGAAAATTTTCTGAGTTGTTGGATGCCAAATCTGACCACTTGAAACTCTTTTTTGATAAGTATTATGACATAAGGACTTTCTGTTAAACACCTAATGAGCTGCTCCCTTTATTTGTGCTTGTGGGTACACCACAGCCCACTGCACTGGTTCCCTTGCTCACTGGCCATCCATCACAGGGGCAGGGACCAAACCTCATGCTGTCTTCATGGCCAGCTGTGACTTGGGCAGTAAGTAAACTACAGGTTATGTGTGGAGTAGGAGGGGAAAATGTACATTGAATAGGAATCCTTCATCCTGGGGGTGAATCTGGCAGTCAAGCACTTTATGATCCTGCGGTTGAAGACTATAAAATAACCCATATCCACAAGGGAGTCTAATCAGGGTTTGTAGGCAGTTTCAGTTCTGTGGTTTCTAGTCTCTCCGAGGTTGACCTTGCAATCTGAGTAACATTTTATCTTTGTAGCACAGTGTGTGTCTGTGTGATAGCAACATGAAACCAAACAAGACTCAAGCCATGGTATCAATACAGAGCATTCCTCCTGATAGCTTATTTCACCTTTTTAAACCAATAAAGGTCCTGGGACAGATGGGCAAATTAGGTGAGCTCTCCATTTAGTCCTTGAAGTGATTCTCCTAGTTTATGGTGACAAGCTCAGATTTGCCATATGGCTGCACTTGCAGGACTTAACACTTTCATTATATGCCTGTGCCTGGCCTGTGTGGTGACAGAAGCTTTGCTGCATGTGTTGCAGCTGGGAGGGTGGCTTGGTGCAAATTCAAAAAGTCTCAGAAAGTTAATTCTCACGGGATAAAGTAACGCTCAAGGCATTAGCCTGCCTGGAAAGGACAACAGGTGACTTTGTGTTCAGCTCAAAAGGTACTCTTACCAGGGGAGGTTCTTGCGCTGAAGTCTCTCTTGATAGAGGGGGGAATGCAAACATACTGACAGCCAGAAAGGGAGCATTGTGCAGACTGTAAAAAATGGATGCATGGAATCTCTTGCTTTTGTTCTCCCAGCAGCACTCTGCCAGAAGAAACTGCTGCATGCTTGCACATACCCCCAAGTGAAGGCCTGAAACAGTAGGAGAGGGAGGGCACAGGCTTCACAGGGGTGGTAGACTGGTAGACAGCCAAAAACCTGTGGTGTGGGATTTACATCCCTGGTATGCTCTGGACCACCTCTCCCCAGCCATGCTTAATTGGCAAGAATTGCAAGGAACCATGCTGTGCACAGCTGTGTCCCTTAGTGTTTCCCTGCTGACACCCATCCTAACACCAGGCTTCGCTTCCCAGCCCCAGTGGGCACAAGTTTGCCTTCTGCACTGCTGTTTGCATTGTGCCTGCTGGCAGACTGGAGGAGCACCCATGTGTCACGGGAGGGTGTCTGTGCTGCCTGGGGCTGTGCAAAGCTTTTGGATGGTGCTTCAGCCTTCATTAAAGCCACCAGCTTCATTGGGGCTGCCTGTGGCAGTTTTGGGTCTGCTGACTAGTCCCTACAGTAAGGAACATTGCATTTCTGTCCTCGTGGCCATCCTGCAGCTCTTGCCTCTGTTGTTAAGCTGTAGAAAAGGGACACTGTTTCTCAGCTGCTCTGATCATGGGCACGGTCTTACTTGGTGGGTCTGGTCCATGTTTTCACAAGTGTGAAAATACAGGGAAGGTTAACAAGGCCAAATGTGCCTTCTCATTCTGTTAAACGTGAATCCTCGGCAAGTAAGGTCTTCTCCCTGTGTTTGCAAGCTGACAGCCCACTTTGTGCAGGTTCAGGAATCTTAAACTGTTGGCTCCTTCCTTCCCACATAGAGCCTGGGACACTGAAGGTGTTTGCAGGTGGTTTCCTGCATACCCCCACTGAAATTCCCAAACAGCCTGAAGCTGCTCAGGTTGCAGCAAAAGGGGAAGGAGTCAAAGCTTTCCAGTGATACCACCTTAGGCTGTGCCAGGGACTGCATGGAGGTTCTACTGGAGAGCTCCAGTGAACCACCCTTTTCCTCCCTTCCACCCTGGCTGAGCTCCCCCCATTGCCACTCCAGCAGTAAGTTTGGGGAGCGAGCAAGTTCATACCACCTCTCAGCTGGTCCCTCTCTTTATTTTCCATGACATTGCTTACCCTGTGGCAGGGCAGACGATCAAACACGTGTCGGTGTCCTGTCCTACCCTCTCACAGCTGAGGCCGGGCAGCCCGCAGTCAGTGGGGGTGTGCTCTGAGCTCAAAGGTCTCTTCAAAAAATTTCCATAGATCAGCATTGCATGGCAAGGGAACCAAAACACACTGCTTTGAGGCCTCCAGGTAATTGATACAGCCGTGTTGAGCAGAATTATACTAGTTTGTAGCAGCACCACTGTAAAATCTTATTTGTGTAATTATTTTGATGCAAAAAACCCAATCTGGCCAGTTGAAATGTCACTCATGAAGTGACATTCCTTCTCCCCTGTTCTCTTGGCTCCCTGTCCTTTAGGGATTACGCTTCTCTTCAGTGCAAAAGCTGTGACAGAGTTCATTATCCTATCAGGCAGGATGGTTGGGCTTATTTTGGATATGCAATGTGTGCTGAGGTGCACCGGGAGCGAGGAGGGGGGTGGGGGGAACTGGTGGTACAAGAGGAGTCCTTGTCCTCTGCACACTGTGCCCATTCCCAGTGTCTGCCTGCCACGCTGGGAGGGTTATTTCCCTGTTTTCTTAAACCCATTTGACATGGGTTTTTGAACCTCCCTGGACGGTGCTCAGGTTAAACTGTCAAAGTGGCTGAGCATGATTTACATGTGCCAATGCCTGAAGCTCTCTCACGGTGTGCAGTGACCGCCCAGGCACTTTTTATCCTGCCATATGCTGCATGTGAGCCATTGGCAAGCCAATACAGGTCTGCAGAAGATTACCTGAACGCTGCAACACCTGAACACCTTCGATTTCAGAGCTCATTCCGTGCATTTTTGGTGGGATTATAGTAACTTCTTCACTTTTTTCCCTGGTATTGCCGGGGTGGGGAGTGACTTTTTACCCCAGGTTCTCCAATTTCCGCTTTTTTTCCCCCACCCCATGATCTCTGGCAGTCAGAACACACAAATCATGGCAGCGTGTTTTTCCACTAACGAACGAGATCACAAGTGAAGATCAGGGGTTATTTTCCTCTCCAGCGTAACAGGCTGCTTGCACTGGAGGCCTTCTGCCTGCACTGGAAGGTTAAAGAGAGGACAGGTTAGTGTGTGGGAGATTTAATTCCTCCTTAAAGACCTGGGATGTAATGGTAAAGGCAAGAAAGAATTACCAGTGGCAGTAAGGATACATCTCTGGGTGCGATGCCTGCGCGCGGATATAGGTTGTCTCGGTTGGTTTGGGTTTGCTTCAAATTGCCTCTGCTGCAAATCATCCGGGTGTGAGGCTGTGATCTCTCTTCCGCACAAGAAACGAGCACCACATCTCCCTTTTTTGGTGCCGAAGCCTCCAGCCTGCAGCCTTTCTGCTGCCAGCCGCAGGCAGCCGCTCGGTGTGCGCTTCTCGGCGTGCTAATGCTCTCGTCAGAATAAAGCTCCCGTGGTTTTGTTCTGAGGAGGGATGCGGCCGTTTGCCAGGTAAAATCCCCACCCAAAACGCAGGGTTAGACCTGGGGAGAGCTGCAGTTGCTCCCCAGCTCGGGGGTCGGGAAGGAGGCCGGGCGAGCCTCCCCCCGCGCGGGATGCTAAAGCGGAGAATAAATAGGGCATCTGTGGAGGAGGGGTTTCCTCTTTCATGCCTGCCGTGGTTGCACAGACGATCCCCCGTGCAGTTTGGGCTTTGCACGCTGAGGAATGGTTTTTTCTAGCAAACCGTAAGTGCCGTGTTGGTAACGGGCTGCGGGTTGGTCGGGGTGGGTTTTGTTTGAGCAGCCCTCAGCGGAGCAGCGGGACGGGCCGGCCTTGGGCGGCGGGGGGCGGGGGAAAGGGCACCGCAGTGCCGACGCGCCGGTGGCTCCCTGCAGTTCGCCTTGGACCAGGCGATGAGTGGGAGACGCGGAGCAGGATAAACAGTGCCCAGGAACCTCTCGCTTAAAATCGGCTGCGTTTGGGGGTTTTGCACCCAGGACAGTGAACATCGGCATCAACAACCTCCGGGACTGGCCGGCAGGGTACCGCACGAAAAGCCGCCTCTGGCGCATCCGCTCTGCTCGCTGTGCTAACGCAGCCCACGGGCACGGGGCCTTCCTGTCCCTGTACCAGGGCCGGGTGCTGTACAGAGAACCGGCCTTGCCTTTCATACATCACCTCTCCAGATCGGGTCCTTTGTCCCTCACATGGCTAAGCTCGCCCTGCAGCTGACTGAACAAAGGTTCCCTGGGTTGTGCATCTCATTTGCCTTGCCGGGCTGTAAACAACCCGATCAGCTGGCAGAGCAGTTTCAGCTCCTCTTCAGTTAAAAAGAAGTGTACATAGTCTCATCTTCTGATGACATTTGTGCTTGTGAGGGAGAGTTTGGTATATACATCAGGATGTTTTTCATTCTTTCAGACACTATAATTGGAATGTTGCTTTTTACCTCCTTTGAGCTCCCCTGTGCCTTTTCCTGCAGTGGTTTGACAGCTGATGCAATGCCATTGGTGGGCATTGTGCAGTTTTTATCTGTATGTGAATACAGTTTAGTCAACGTGGAAGTGCCTTGTACTGCTAGATTCTTCCTGAGTAGCTACTGCAAAATCTTCTGTGTATTTGTGGGGCCATGCAGTGATTCAGGCTGAAATAGCTTAATGCTTTTCTCTTGTAACCCAGCACTGGCAACTTCACTGAGGGTATTGAGACCCAAATCCAATCTTGAGTCAGGTCAGATGGTCCATCGTGTGTGTGTGAGCACTGTTTTGAATCAGGGTATCTTTTAAGCTGGGCCCATTGCAAAGTACAAGAGATGTCAGAGGTTGTTGGGGTCTTTTAGATTAGTGGTGAGATTTGTTGGAGTTACTTTTTATTAGTAGTGGTTTTTCTGCTTCTGAGGGCATGTTGAATGGTGGCAGGTGAGTTCACATCAGGAAGTGAACTATGGATAGGTTGGCCTTTATTCAGTAAACAGTAAGTTTTGCCTGTTTGAACAAATAATTTGAGAATTAGACTTTGCAGAGAAAGAATTCAATCAGTGGTGGTGGCAGCTCCTTCCCCCCTCTGGGTAACTGAGAGGACCTCATTTCCCCTACTGCACTTGAACTTTTATTGCTGTTAATTCACTGGGTCAAATTAATTGGATGATAGGTCACCTGGATGTGGGGGGAGCTTTTGCCCCCAGGCTTGGTGGCTTGCACTGTGCACTCCCACCCTGCTCTGTGTTTTTCTTTTTGGAACAAACAGTCCCTTCAGGATGCATCTCAAAAGAGTTGATGAGGTCCCTTTCATGCAAAGAGCAGATAATTTCTGGGAATACTTGCATTGTGCAGAAATGCACCAGATGCAGAAATGCACCAGATGCAGAAATGCACCTGAGAATGACTGTTGCAAACGTAGGACTTTCATGTATGTGATTAGTCATTTTTCTTTGAGCTGTAGCCAGAGAAATGGCATTTCCCTGTGACTTCGGTGGAAGATGAGGGTGCCCAATGAGGGTGCTCAAATTTTCCATCATTTCACCTGTTGCTTCAGTATAGAACCCTTCACCCTCGGCTCTGTGTCTTCAACAAGAGCAGATCAGGCAATGTGGACGCCTGGACAAGGCTGCCTTCCTGTTTCTACACTGCACTAATGTGAACTTCTGTTAGGCTTATATTCTTCCCTGGCTGCTAAGTTTGAGTTTGAGATGAATGACTTAGATCACTAGGGGTGGCTGAATGATTGACAAATACCATATTCTATCCGGCATATGTAACAAATCAAATTCCTTAATTACAATGGTGTGTCTGTAATGGCAATTTCTAGAAAGTAAATCCAAGCTCACAGTACCACAGTGATGGTGTCTGAGACTGTTGGTTCTAGTAACACCAGCAAATAAACACCCTGTGTATTTGTTGTAATATCTGTAACTTGGATTTCAGAGAGATTGCTAAACCAAAATAATAGTTTGAGGAGCTGTTTTGGTGCAAAATACCTCACTTGGATTCCAAAAGTGTTCCTTCTTAGATTTACTGAATGTGCTGGCAGACATAAAGACATTTATGCAATAAATGGGAACTTCAAGGAAAGATCTGAGAGCAGTGGGGCAGTTTAGCAGATCCTCCTCTGCTGCATGGGGACAGATTTGTCAAAATGTACAAAGATGCTACTGGATAATTTGCGGGGCTGATCAGGGGGGTTGACAGGGGAAGATGCTGTAAAGGCTGGAAATAGAGAAAAGGTTGTCAGTAGTTTGAGAACTGGGCTGCAAACAGCTGTAGGAGAAGTAAATGGTCTCTGTGGTTCAGGTGCTTGTCTCCTGCACATCTCTCTAACCGCTGGCAATTCTCCCTCTTCAAGATTGTCTTTTTTTCATCTTTACCCACCAGAAGAGTGGCAGTGGCACACCTCTGCACAAGTCAGTGTTTGGAAGAGCTTTTAATGTCATCATGGTGCTGTAAGCTCTACAGCAGCCATTGTTCAGGCCTTCTCTCCTGTCAGCAATCGTTTGCCCAGGGTGCTGGACCTGTGATTTGGGCAAATTCTGCCTCTGTAGGTGGAGCAATACTGTGTTAATTAGGGTGGCCCTGCTGGTTCCTGGAGAAGACACTGGCCATAATTCACAGCAGAAAAATCAAGATCCCGTTTTAGTTTAACTATAGCACGTTACAGTACCAACTGCCACTAGCAGATGAATGAAGCTACAAAAATTCAATCTGATATAGTTTAATTAAGGAATTCACACAAGACCTTCCTGAAGCTGTAGAGCAGAGACCTGCTGAGCCAGGTTAGGTGGGTTTTGACTAAAACATGGATCTGATTTACAGGCAACAGCTTGATGTGCCAGCAAGTGCTTCATTAAAGCCATGCCTGTCCTTGCCACCTGCTAACATCATTTCCACTGACTGCGGATCTCTGTAACAAAATGTTCTTCCTGGTTTGCTTAGGGTGAAGAAACTGAAGGAGACATTTGCATTTATACAACTACTGGACAAAAACATGAGTAACCTTCGCACCTGGCTGGCCCGGATTGAGTCTGAGCTTTCCAAGCCTGTTGTTTATGACATCTGTGATGACCAGGAAATTCAGAAGAGACTGGCAGAACAGCAGGTGGGAAATAGCTGCAGCCAGAGTCAATGAGCTAAAATGCTGCTGATTGCAATTGGTCCTGTTTTAAAATCACCTGTTTCTTTTCTTTAGTGAGGCCTCCTAACTGATTGCTTTTCATGGCATGTTCCTGCCAAGATGTTACATGGAAAAATTTTGTTTGCTGTGATTTCAGTACTGTGTTGACTTACCCCACTTCTCCCTCCTGCCCTCCATCCAAGGAAAACACACAAAATGCAAACAAAACCATTTTACATTTGATAGTTTGCTCAGTTTAAGTACAGCAGGCTTCACAAGGGCCAGCAGAGCAAGCTTAGCAGAGAAGGATGTTTTAGCTTTGGAGAGTGGACTTGAGCAAACACACCTTTGACTGAGGCCTGATCTAGTAGGCAGGTTCTGAAGATCCCCTCAGGGTTGAGTGAGACGGTGCGTGAATCCTGCTGAGGCACAAGCATGAACAACCTGGTGGTGTTTGGTGTTGGCTGAGTGCACGTAGGCATTTGATGCGAAGCTTAATGTGAGCCAGCAATGTGCACTCATGTATGGCTGTTCTTCCCATCCTTCTCATCTCTCCTTGTGGGCTGTTCTTCCCATCCTTCTCATCTTCTCTCTTTATGGGGTGTTCTTCCCATCCTTCTCATCTTCTCTCTTTATAGCTGCTGCTTTTGCATCTAAGCAAAGATCGCTGAGTGGCCCAGACCTGAGGGCTCTGTTTGCTGCTGTTTGATATGGCTCTCCATCCACTGAGGTAGCAGACATCACAGCAAGGTCCATCCACCTGCTGGCCACACAATTAATGTACCCCAGGATGTCACTGTCCTTGGCCACAAGGGCACATTGCTGACTCATGGATAGCTCATTGTCCACCAGGACTTCCAGGTCCATCTCTGCCAAGCTGCTTCCCATCACGTCAACCCCTGACCTGTTCTGGTGCATGGGGTTTTTCCTCCCTAGGTGCAGGAGCCTACACTTGTCTTTGTTGAACTTCATTTGGTTCCTCTCCACCCAGTTCTCCAGCCTGTCCAGGTCTTGCTGAATGGCAGCAAAGCCTTCTGGTATATTCAGCCACTCCTCTAAGTTTAGTATCTTCAGCAGATTTGCTGAGGGTGCACTCTGTCCCTTCATTCATGTCACTATGAATATGCTGAACAAGACCAGCCCCAGTACTGACCCGTGGGGCACAGTGCTAAGCTACAGGCTTCCAGCTAAACTGTGCCACTTAGCACAACCCTTGGAACTTTGCCATTCAGCCAGTTCTCAACTCTTCTAACTCACACTTCCTAAGCTTGCCTACAAGGATGCTATGGGAGGCACTGTCAAGAGCCCTGCGGAAGTTGAGGTAGACAACATCCAGTACCCTCCCCTCATCCAGTCATGGCCTCATAGAAGGCTATTGAATTGGTCAAGCATGATCACGCTCTGGTGAATCTGTGCTGACTGCTCCTGATAAATGTCTTCTCTTCCACATGTTTACTGATGACCCCTAGAATAAGCTGCTCCATCGCCTTTCTAGGAATGGATGTGTGGCTGACTGGCCTGCAGTTTCCTGGGTCCCCCCTTCTTAACCTCTTGGAAGACTGTGGTGACATTGGCTTTTCTCCAGTCCTCCAGCATCTCTCCTGTTATCCATGACCTTTCAAAGACAATGGACAGTGGCTTAGCAGTAACCTCTGCCAGCTCCTTCAGCACTCATGGGTGTATCCCATCGGGGCCCATGGACTTGTGGGTGTCAAGTTTTCCTAAATGTTCTCTAACCCAATCCTCCTTAACCAAGGAAAGGTCTTCCTTTCTCCACACTTCATCTCTTACCTCCAGGGTCTGGGATTCCTGATGCCCAGCCTTAGAAGTAAAGACTGAAGCAAAGGCAGCATTCAGCAGCTCTGACTTCTTTGTGTCCTCAGTCACCAGGCACCCACCTCATTAAGCAGCGAGTCACATAAATGGTCGTGTAAACAGCACAGAAATATTTTCTCCCCACCCCAAGCCTTTGCATTCTCAAAGGCTGTGTTAAATTGCCAGGCAGAGAAGAACGTGGGGCATAAAGGAATTGTGTCCAAACTAATTTATTTTTCTTATGAGTATTCAATCTTCAGCTTGCTGTAAGAGCCATCGTTTGCTGCTCAGAGCTCCTTACTGCTTCTGTTGTTTTGATTCTGTTTCAAACACAGACCTCTGGGTGCATCTAGACTCCTTCTACTGTAACCTTTTAGCAGGCTGAGTGTGAGAAGACTGTGCTGACTAAAAAGACCACAGTTTAAAAAAAAAGCCTCTTTTGATGTGCAATGACAAGTAAAAAGATCTTTCCTGGGTTTATCTGAACAATTCTTTCAGGAGTAGAGTGATGGTGAGAAAGATGCTCTACAGGCTTCTTTTATTTGACACCCATGGCTGGAAAAACTTTACCTGTTCAGTCTTGAATGACTTTTAAGAGCCTTGTGCATCCACAGAGAAGTTTTATGGCATGCTTGTTCAGTTAAAGGATGAAGATTGAATCATGAACAATATTTTAAGATTGCAGAGCTGCTTTGCTAACGCAGAAGTCTGGCAGCCTGTAGTCTGTTTAAGCTCTGTGCTATGCTGTGCAGAGTTGAAGGAAAAGCACTTAGTTGGGCTCGATGTATGTTCCTAGTGCTGTGACTTCGTTTGATGTGTTTGTCTCACTGTAATACACTCAGGTCATTTGGAATAACAGCTTGGGAAACAGCAAGGATTCTGCTTCGGGTTATTCTGCAAACCCAGGCACGACCAAAAGTAATGAGAACTTGTCAGCAACATTACATAGTATGAGTGGACTTGTAATCTGTGGTCCAAAGTCTCGTTTTCAATAATACAGCTGTAAATCCAGTGTAATTTAATGAATTCAGGAGAGACTCTCCAGGTACCTGTAGTGGGGTAGAGCCTGCTCTCAGGCACAGAGCCTGTGCTAAAAAGGCACTGGTGCTTCTTGCTTAGAAAATATCAGAGTCCTTAATGAGCTGTCAAAAGTTATGTTGGTTCTGGCAGTCTCTCACCTGTGTAAAGATTGTGGCTTCTAAGCACCTTAAAGGTGTATGTTACCACAAATCCCACAAGGCAAATTTTGGCTGCTTTTGGCTCAGCCCTTTCAGATACCCACGTAACACCACTGAAGGCTGCCAGTGGGTGATACTCAGGTCCTTGCAGCAGCTTGTTGACTACTGAGATCTTCCTTCAACTCTTTTGTATTTACTACAGGCTGCATCTGTTTGGTTCTTGTTTCAGTTTTGTAAGTCTACAGCAAAACCAATTCTGCTTTATGAATTCACTGAAGCCAGTTCTACCATCTAAAGGGAGTTACTGTTTATTGCTGTCAGTTAAACATTTATTTGCGTTGGTGGTTCTAGTGTTATTCAAGGAAAAGTCTCCATATCCCCCAGTAGGGAAGCCAGAAATGGGTTGAAAAAATGGAAATGTAGTGGACATTGTCATTTCATTAATATTTACAATTGGTAGTGTTGTACAGAGATGCCTTTTCAGTAAGAAACATTTTCTGTTACTCCATAATGTTGATTTTAGGAGTAGTTACAGGTAGAGAATGAACCCAGACTGTGATGGAGATGCAGGCTTTGGAGAAGAAACCTGTATTATTGTCATAGACAAAAGGTCTTTAAAACAGTCTGTCAAAATAGGAGCTCTACAAGAGGGAACAAGGAAAGTAACAGAGCTACCTGTGTGCTGTGTTCCTGTGTTTCACGAGGCCAGCTTGTGTTCATATAGTCAGCAAAGCACATGAACTGTGCCACGAGTTCTCTGTCAAGTCTTAAGGAGTGATGAGCTGATAGGAGACACTGTCAAAATTAAGTATGTGTGTCCTGGTTCTGGCCAGGCCAGAGTTACCCTCCCCAAGCAGTTAGCTGAGGTGAGCTGAGTTAACCCAGCTGAGCTGTTTCCACACCACCTGACATCACTCCCCCATAAAAGGGGCTTGTTTGGGGAGGGATGCTCCTGGGTGCCTTGCCTCCAGAGCTACCCCGAGTGTGAGTGTGGCCCAGGAATTGTGTTGGTCCTTGTGTCAAGCAGCACCCTCTAATGTCATCACCGGGTGTGAGTGTAACTGGCTGTTACTGTTCTACTTTCACGGTGCTTTTGTCAGTAAGCTGTCCTTGTCCTAGCCCATGGAGACTGTTTCTTTCTCCTCTGGGAGTGAGGGAGCGGGGTGTGGTGCTCAGACACTGGTTGGGGCTGAACCACCACAAAGTGTTTGTTATGTGTAAGGTTTGTGTTTTGATAGCACGTCAAAACTGTCCAGACTGTTAATGAGAAGATTGAGCTTTCACTAAAAAAACAAAGCTGGACAGTCATTTTTGCATGGCAGTTCTGTCCTGACCTGTCAGCCTGTCATCAGCACAACCCATCCTGCAAGTCTGTGTTCTAAAGTTAAGCTTTTCCTGACACACAAATTGCTCTTTCCCCATCCTCTGCAGCATTTTGAAAGGGTATGTCCAAAGTCTAGCCACGCGTCTTTCCTTGTGCTCAAGCTATTCTCTTGCCATTGGCAGGATCTGCAACGAGACATAGAGCAACACACTGCGGGAGTGGAATCTGTCTTTAATATCTGTGAAGTCCTGCTACACGATTCAGATGCGTGTGCTAATGAGACGGAGTGTGATTCCATCCAGCAGACGAGCAGGAGTCTGGACAGACGTTGGAGAAATATCTGCGCCATGTCTATGGAAAGACGAATGAAGTAAGTCCCTTGCCCTTCCTAAAGCAGCCTCTGGCAGCATTCAGAAGAAACAGTGGAGCTTTTGCCACAACCTGAATTTTGAAAAGGAAAACAAATAATCCTAAATGAATAGTTACCTTGTGCTGAACCCTTTCCATTTTGGCATCTCCCTCTCAGAATTGAGGAAACCTGGCGCCTATGGCAGAGGTTTCTGGAAGACTATTCTCGCTTTGAAGACTGGCTGAGTAAATCTGAAATGACTGCAGCTAAGCCTAATTCTTCAGAGGTTTTGTACACACATGCAAAGGAGGAGCTGAAGAAATTTGAGGTGAATTTTTCAGCTTTGCTTTTTTTTTTTTTTTATGCTCAGCAGTAGGTTGAATGGTCAGACTGTGAAATGTTATTGTGTGTGTGAAATGCCCGGGTACCTGGAAGACACCAACCTACCAGTAGAGTTTCAGAGAACATAAATTATTTGGCCTGTGTGTGGCTGCTCAGGTATCTTGCTGATTTATTTGTCTCCAGGTTTTTTTTAATGTGGAGACTCCAATGCTCTGAACTGACAAGATGCTGGAAATAAGTTAAAAGATTTGATTTTTATAGGCAGGAGACCTTTGTGGGTTGTATTTAGTGTTTTTTTTCTTTCCATTTCCTAATGAGCTAAGTCTGAGCAGGCTATTTAAAATCTAAGTCCTTCTCCAGGCTTAATTTTGGAAGTTTGTGTAGTTTGCAGTTTTTAAAGGGTGAGCATCTTGATGTATGCTATCATGCTTCCTCTTACTGGCAAGGGGACTAAGTTCCTGGGTGTGCCTTGCAGGCATTCCAGAGGCAAATTCATGAGCGGCTCACTCAGTTGGAGCTGATCAATAAGCAGTACAGGCGCCTCGCCCGCGAGAACCGCACGGACTCAGCCAGCAAGTTGAAGCAGATGGTACACGAAGGCAACCAGCGCTGGGATAACCTCCAGAAGCGAGTCGCTGCCATTCTGAGGAGACTCAAGGTGATTGCGTGGTGGGGGGAGAGCGTGAGGAACACTGGCAAGTTTCTGTATGAATTACTCAAGGGCAAAACATCTACCAGAGCAACCCTCTTGTGTTGGTTGGTGTCTTGTGTCACCAGTGCAGGAGAGCAGCGCTGGAGAGGCCACCAAATATGTGGCATAAATACGCCCTTAGAGATGGGTCCTTGGTACTTCAGGAAGCGTAAGGAAAGCACGGGTACAAATTCTGGAAGGGGTGATCTCTGGGCCAATACTCTGTGCTGTGCCATGGGGGAAGCTTGTCACTACCTGGTTTTTAAATGCAGCAGTACTGCAAGCAGTTGACAGGGAAAACTATTAGATCCCAAAAGTCAGTGGGGAGGCTGTGAGAGCGCTGGTGGGGTTTGATCTGTGCAGTTGGGAAGGGGTGTGTTGTGTTGTATAATCCCCTTCCCCAACAGTAAATCCAGCCAGGAGAACGGGGGCACTGCAGCTGTCTGTGTGATAGCTGCGATGGGAGATGGCAGCAGAGGGAGCTCCCCCTGGCTTCCAAGCCAAATGGTGCATTAATTACACTGGCGTGGTCACCCATGATCCAGCTTCTCTATTATTTCACTGGTTTTAATGTCATAGTTACTTTAGAGATTAGAAGTTTAATTAACTTCCTTTGTCTGCCTTCTAAATTTAGAACGAATTAGATGTTAAAACTGAGTCTGAACAACTGTTACACTGGTATAACGATGTAGGAAAAGGTATACAGTGTGGAAGCAGGAATATAATTTTAGAGAAGCATCTTGCCTTGCTGAAGTTTTATTCCCTGTCCCATATGATTAGTGAACTATCGTAGGACGCTTTGTTTCAGCATCACTACAGGAAGGGGATGGGTTTTGTACAAGGCATGCTGGCATTTGTGCCATGAAGGTGAACAGCAGTTTTGAAACAAGACACTGTTTTCTGAGGGCTCCTGTGACCATCTTTTTTTAGTAGCTGAAGTCTTGTAACACTGGCTCCCTTCTTCCTATTCAGCACTTCACCAATCGGAGGGATGAGTTTGAGGGGACGAGGGAAAGCATCCTGGTTTGGCTCACAGAAATGGACCTCCAGCTGACAAATGTGGAGCACTTCTCAAAAAGCAACTTCGATGACAAAATGCGCCAGTTAAATGTACGTATCCTTATGAAACAGTTGTCTAATGCAATTGGTCTCCCCTCTCTTGACAGGATCGTCTATTTTTTTGGAGCTTCACAATAGCTAACAGATCTCTGTAGGGCTGGATTTGTTTTAAGGACCAGTAAATTGTTAAGTCTTGAAGCCAGAATCACAATTAAACTGCACAGTATTTAAATTCAGATTCACTGTTCAAGCTCAGTTCTAGTCTACCATTTGCTCCTTATACCAAATGTCAGCAACAGTGATATCAGGCCTGGAAAGGAGCACGTGGAGGTTAACAGTAGAAGCTGCATTCCTTACTTCAGATGTTTGTTGATGAGAACTTTTTGAATTGGCATTAGGGTAGGATCTCTCCTCCAGGTGCGTTCTTTGTAGCTGGGACTTCCAAACAGAAATAAGACAGGATGCATATGAATCTGAATACCAAACTAGTTTTTTCTTACCTACTCATACACTTGTTTCTCCTTTCCCACTGCACTGTCAATTGGTTTGGGATGTAGATTTACTGGTTTTAGGCTGGAGGCCCAACCAGGCAGGTGTCTTTGTTGCTGAGACAAAGATTGAGTGTATCCAAGCGAAAAATGAACTGATTAGCTGAACTGTGGTATCGTGATCCCCTGCGGGCTCAGGACACTGCAATGATACTGATGTGCACACAGGTGGAAAATGCCACTTCATTGGAACTGTAATACTGCTCATAAAACAAACCTCTGGACCGCTTGGGAAAAAAGATATTTGCCAAATGAAATGAGACAACGTCAGTTGTTGCTTTTCTTTCACTACGGTTGGCGGGAAAAGGACAAACCTCAGGCTACACAAAGGCGGCAGAAGTAATTGTTTTCTCTTATGTTTCAAATAGGGGTTCCAGCAGGAAATAACACTAAACACAAATAAGATTGATCAGCTAATTGTTTTTGGGGAGCAGTTGATTCAGAAGAGTGAGCCTTTGGATGCTACCCTGATTGAAGACGAATTGGAAGAACTTCACAGATACTGTCAGGAAGTGTTTGGGCGAGTTGCCCGGTTCCATCAAAGACTGACTTCAAGGCATCCTGTAAGAAGCAACAGTTTAGATCTTTGGCAAGATTTTGATATTTAAACTGCAATATTCATTGCTTATCCCTAGAAGCTTGACTGAGTGGTTTGAGCTCAAAAGGGTCTGGAGCTCCTTCATAATTGTGCCAGCTTTGCTAAGTCTTTGTCACCAGTCTTGTCTCCTCAAGCCTCTCATACTTGGTTTCCATCTGCACAGTCTGGATAATAGCATGGAAGTAATTCACATGGTTAATACTGAGATAGTAGTGGCTGGAGGGCTGTGTGGCTCAATCATTAGCTCATGAAGTGGTGTAGATCTATTGTAGATCTTACTGATATGCAAAATTATTTCTTTTTAGGGATTGGATGATGAAAAAGAGACCTCTGGAAATGAGACAGATCTGCAAGACTCCAGAGAAATCCAGATTGACCCCTGGCATAAGAATGCCATTTGTGACGGGCCTTCTTCAGCACAGTCTCTTAGCCACCTTGTGCCCCCTACTCAAGGCCATGAAAGATCAGGCTGTGAAACCCCCGTCAGTGTTGACTCCATCCCACTCGAGTGGGATCACACAGGTGATGTGGGAGGTTCTTCCTCTCATGAAGATGAAGAAGAAGGAAAATACTACAGTGCTCTGTCAGGTGAGAACCAATTGCCACCTGTTTGTTTTGACATGGACAACTGCAGGCTGTTCCTGTGTGGGGAGGGAGGGGGATTGAGGTCTTGCTTCCGTGTTGTTGGTTTCCAAGTCATCTTAATAGAGTCTTATCTCGTAGATGTCTTGATGAACGGAATGGTATTGTCTACTTCTTAAGAATTTTTGAGGAAAAGAGCACCGACAATTTTTGTTGTTTGTCTTTGCTGTCCCTCATTGTTTCAGTTGGTTTTAATAGTTGGAAAATACTGACTAGTGAGGAAAATGTCGTTATTCTTTTTTCAGATGTAGAAATCACTGAAAATCCTGAGGCTTATCTTAAAATGACCACAAATACTTTGAAAGCATCTTCTGGTAGGCACCTGCTAATGCATGTGTCTGAACATGGCAATCTCCCTGTGCTGCACGCTATATTCCTCAACCTCTCTCATACGTAACGTCTGACTTCTGCCTTGTGTGGACACCATGTCTCATCCTGTCATGGTGTTCTTATGCTGCAATGTTCACATGTACATTACAAAGCAGTCGAGAACATACCATTTAGATTTTGCCTAGTCAGTGCCAAGGTGGTTAAGGTGCATTTCATTGTCTAGATCCAAATTCTTTTGGTACTTTCTTGGTGATTTGCTCTGGGTAGGTAGTATGACTTTTTCTGTTGTGCTGATGTTGATTGTGTAATTCCTGAAGGAAATTCCACAAGTATTTTTGGGGGTTTGGGCATGATAGAACCACTTGTGTCCTGTCTATTAACTCCAGAACAAACGTTACGTAAATCAGGACACGTCTTTACTTGACCCCACTGAAACGCACTGTAGATGTGTCATAGTATTGTTGGGATGCAAACTCTCCAAAAACACAGTGCAGCCTTTGTATTTTTTGAATACTCCTACCTGCATTCAGGCATTTTCCAGAAGAACACAGAATGCCCCATAATAACTGCATGGCTCTCATCTCATTCCCTTTGAAACACTGTTGATGTTTTGCAAATGTGCATGATTTGCAAGGAAAGCTGCAAAACTGTCATTTTTATGCCATAACTTGATGCCATTTTATTCATAGCGCTTTCTAACTTAATACAAAGCAACACGTTCCTTGTGGAGGTGGGATTTTGCACTCATGGTTTATGGTTTCTGTTTTCAGTTTCAGAAGCTCATCCTTGGTGTTCTCCAGATAGCCCAGTCTTCAGGAAACACCGATACAATCAGGCAGAGATGGTTGGAAATGTGCTGTCTGGTCCAGAGACAAGCACTCCCTATAAGCAAGACTATGTGAGTTAAAGGCTCTGTGGGCACTGAACTGTATTACAGAGTCTGTTTGTTGTTCCTGTGTAACTCCCATCCTCTTCCAGTATCAAGAAAAAATAGTAGTGGCAGGAGAATGTTCACTTTATGCAATCATCTCAGACGTGATTTCTGGTGGCTCAGGTCAACACTGGGAGTCTCTATCCACTCACTAGAAAAGCTTCTTTAAAGCCATTCCAAGCAATGGTGTTAGGCTCCTAATCAGAGTCAGTGTCTGGAGGAACTTACTTCCTCTATTGTCATAGGACAAATTGAGGAGAATTTAACAGCCTTCCCCCAGTGTCAATATTGTCCCTTGATGGTTACTGACATGTCTACCTTTCCTAAGCAGACTGACTTCAAGGGGGCTTTTTAGCATGCATCCCAATATTGAATCTGCTCCTGGGTGCTAAAACCGTACCAAAATGGCTATTGTTCATTGGTACCTCAGTCTTGGTGGCTTTGCCAGCAGCTGCCAGGCTGGCTGGATCTGGACCAGTTGTCAGCACTCTCTCAGGTCCTGTTCTCTGGCTGGTTCTGTCATCATTAATCCAGGCTTAGAGCCTTCGAGTCAATATTGCCAAGACCCAGAATCCAGCAAAGAGCAAGTGTCCACTGTCTGGTCCATGTAGTGCAAAAGCAGTTGATCTGCCACGACCAGTCTTGCAACAATTAGCACTGCTGTGGTCTCTGTGTGTTAATGAGAAGGTGCAGAGAGCCAGTGTACACTCAGCAAAGCTTCAGAAGCCCAGGGCTAAACCTGACTTGCAAGGGCTCAGCGGCAGCCCAGCCACCCCAGTAACACAAATTTGACCTCTGACAACTTAACCTGCAGGGCTCACCCACCAAAATGCCATTGCAGGTGAAGCAGCTCAGCTCTGCCAGCGACACCAGCATCAACAAGGAGAAAGACATGTCTGCTGACATGAGCGATGAAGAACCCCGAGATGAGCGAGACCTTGTGACTGCAGGAGCTGCGGACAAGCAGCCAGGTATGGAGCATCTCAAGAAAGAAGGTGTTTGGACAGCAGCAGTACATGGCAGCAATTATGTGGCCATGGGTAGATTCCCTCTGTTTTACAAATTCTTCACCTGGCATAAGATGTCTGTTGTTCTATCATTTGCAGGCATTATTGAGGGGTGGGAACTCATCCAAGCTCAGGACCTCAGAACCAAATTTAGGATGAAACAGAAATTGCAGCAGTGGCAGCAGCTGAACTCAGATCTCAGCGACATCTCTGCTTGGCTTGATAAAACTGAGCAAGAGCTGAAAGAGCTGCAAGAAGTAAAACCTCCAACCAGCATGAAGGCGTTGGGACAAACAGTCAAGAACCTGAAAGTAAGTTATGGCATACTGAGGTGTGGGATTTCAGGATGCTGATGCTCCTGATCAGTGTCTTTGTGCTTCTGGGATCTGTGTGGAACGTGAGTGCTAATACAGTGTGTGTGTGCCACAGAGGAGCTGAGCTCATTTCAACTTGGCAATCATTTAAGAAAAAAAAACCCCAAATTTAAAAAAAAAAAAAAAAAAACAACAACCCCCCCCCCCCCCCAAAAAAAGCTTTCATTGAATAGAATGTATTCATTAATGATTCAGTCTGCTAATCTACTGCCACACAATAGAACCCCTACAACGTTTGTCATCATGTATGCCCATGTTGCCTGCATGACTCAGCTTCCATAAATTAGGACGAAGTCAGGTCTACAGTTTGAACCAGTAGGTTCCCAGGCTACAGGCAAGTGCTGGGTCCCTAGGACTTAGGACTTGGGTTGCACTCTGAGACAGCAAGTGTTCCTCCTAACACTCATGGGAATAGAAAATCCCTGCATGCTCTCCCTTCTGCCAGTGACCTTATAGGGAGCCACTTAAATGCTGAGGCTGTTGGTCACTTTGGTATCACACTTGGGATGATGCTCATAAGGAACGTGCTGTAGGACAGAGGAGGGATTTCTGAGGCAAGTTCAGAGAGTGCTTAAAGTTACACGTCCTGAAGTAGCCAACCTGGCTTAGGCACCAAACCCTAGAGAAGGTTTGGTGATGCCTTGTGACTGGAGGGAGGTGCTTCCCTTCAGCCTGGAGCTGGCTATCAGACTTCAAGGAGGAGAGCTTTACTACTTCTGTCCTAGGCATTTTCTTAAGAGGAGTCCAGCTGGCTGTAAATCCCCTTTTCAGACAGCCTGGCTTTCTGTGGGTGTCTAAAAGAGCCAGCACGTTCTAAGACATGAATTACAAGAGATGTCATGGTATCACAATTGCCTTGGATTAGGATAAGGCCAGTCTGGCTGCAGACTGGCTTACTGGCGTTGAGGAGTCTGGGCTGGACCCTTTGTATTGTCTGATACTGAAAGAAAGTTTGTTGCTTGAAGGAGGGAGAGAGGGTTCTTTGTTGGGTTAAATGTAATTTACACCAGCAGTTTTCGACAAGTGGGACGTGGTTCTTGAGAACATACAGGCTGACACTCCTAGTTACAAAGGCTGCTAAGAAAAGCAACCTGAGCTGTGTTGATTGCAGGACTCATCCTGCAGCTGTTCCCTTTCTACTGCAAGAGAAAGGTACCCTTGAAAAAGACTGAGTACCCTTGATTGAAACTGTAAACTTCTTGAGGGTAGGAGGCGTTGTTTGGCAATGATTTAAAAAAAACACCCAAAACTTTAAAAGAAAAGAAAGAAAAGGCTCTACCTTCACATGCAGGTGGTTGGGGAATACAGCCTGACTTCACAAATTGCATGTTATTTCCCCCTGCAATGTTAAGGGAGAGGACGGGGTCGGGGGGGGTGGGCGCATTTGGAGGGAACTTCATGAGTCAGAAATAGGGGCTGATAAACTCTGACTAGAGAGAAGCAGAAGAATTTGTCATCACAGGGTGACCTGATGTGGGACCAGGAGCCCAGAGGTGATAGGGAATCTCCATCCAGCTAGATACTCAAAATTTGACGGGATGGGGCCCTAAGGAACCAGCTCATAGCTTGAAGTTGGCCCTACTTGGAGGAGGATGGGAGTAAAGATCTCTGGCTGTCCCTTTCAGCATAACTGTAGGATTCTGAGGCAGCAAAACCTTTATAAATCAAGAGGAAGTGTAATGTTACAACCTATGGGAATATTTCTCCAAATGTCAGGAAGAGAGACAGCTCAGAATAATGAAGGGCAGATGTGGGTTAAGCCATAATGCCTGTGATTTAGGGATATATACAGAACAGACAAGACTTCTTCAAAATGAAGTATTTTACTTTGAAAGAAATAACATAGAAAAGGCCACCTCTATTTAATTATTCCTTATCAGGATCGGAAGAGCCACCAGATTGCAACAGCTTTCCCCAATACCTGTGATTCTTTTGAGGGTCTTGTTTTCTTGTAAATAACCAACAAGCTTTTCATCATCCATGGAGGCTCCTAATCCTCTGTTTCTTCCAGGACATGCTTAAAGCATTTGATAATTACAAGACAGTGCTGCTTTCCATTAACCTGAGCAGCAAAGAATTCCAGAAAGCAGATAGCAGAGAGTTCAAAGAGCTTCAGAACAAGCTGCGGAAGGTGAACTTGCATTGGGAGAAAGAAACTCGTGCATTGGACAACTTGAGGAAAGGTTTACAAGAAGCCCTACTGCATTGCAAGGTGCGTGCCACATGCCGGCTTATACAGGAAAGCTCCTCTTTAGGGTGCTACTGTGGGGTAAATAAGGGTAGAGGGGCAATTCCTGCACATCAGTGGAACAGTAAGCAGAATACAAGACTTAATTTCTTTATTAACTTGACTCTGTTGGGTTTAAAGAATTCAGTAAAACTAACATTGAACTAGGTAACATCCTTGTTGGCTTTGTGTATTCTCAGCTGTTCATTTTGTCTGTAGACAAAGGCAGGTGAAAGCACTGCAAAAGTGTTTTCTCTCTTATGTGCAAATCTTTTTGTTTCTCCAGGCCTTCCATGCCCAGACCCAAAACCTAATCCTGTGGTTGGCGCGTGCCGAGAGCCAGCGTAATAAGGCACAAATCACAGATCCCAATGCTGACCTCAGTACAGTACTGGAATGCCAAAGGGCACTAATGGTGAGTGTACTCTTATCTTCAGCACCTCAGCTCTAACACTGAGTCAGTAGCTCTCACCACAAAATTAAAACCAGTAAGTTTCTTTCTCAAGATGGCTGCAGCCTGTCCTTGAACCGGCTCTATTCAGGCACCTGGCTGGCTTCTGAACTGGACTAAGATTGCCTGTAAGAGGCGATTTTTTCCTGTAATTATGCATCATAATTGAGTTCCTTATGGACAGCTTGTATGCTGGAGTGAGACTTCCAGTTTCCAAGATTTCATGTCTTTTCTAGATGGATTAATTACTGCTAGGTCTATTTCTAAATGTTAGCTCATGTAAGCAGGTACAACCAGTCTTTTCAAGAGAACTTCATTTTGTGTGTAGCTGTAGTAGGCATTCCTATGTATTGCAGATTCTCAGGCAGGTTGAGTTGTTCTTTAACACCTTCCAGTGTTCTTCCTTTTGTGAGGACATCCCTGAAGTTGAGAGTAACAGACTGTTGCACTGTTTTTTGTTTGTTTGTTCCAAGCAACTGGAGAAAGAGCTGATGGAACAACAGCTTAAAGTAAACTCACTGGAGGAACTCACTGCTTATCTGCTGATTAAATCCGATGGTGAATACATTGAAGCCGATGAGAAGGTCCATGTAATTGGAAGGAAACTGAGACACCTTATTGAACAAGTCTCAGATGACTTAAAAGCAATACAAGGGAATCTGGTGAGTCAGTTTAAATACTTGTTTGTGGGGTTTTCTTACTGAAAAGTAATAACATACTAGGAGTAAAGGTATATATTAGAGACTGACTTAACACTGAAGTACTTCCACCTTCACAAGCTGAAAAAACCCCCCAACCAAACAATTAATTTGCTATAGGAAAAAATTCAGCACTGTGAGGCTTGTAAAGTATTGAAAGGGATTTCCCAGAGAAGCTGTGTGGCCTCCACCCTCGAGGGGTTTGAAGAACAGGCAGGATAAAACTTTGAGTAAGGCCTCTGGTCTGGTCTCCTAGCTGACCTTGCTTTGAGCAGGAGGCTAGGCCAGATGAACTCCCTGAAGTCCCTCCCACTCTGAATTGCTCTATGAGCCCCATAGCAAGTGCAAGGGTAGGAGTGTGTAAGGAACACAGAGGAGTTGCAGTTCATAGCAGTACAGAGGCTATCCTGAGAGCTGTCAGGTATTTTCAAGTGAACACCTGTACACACCAGTTCCATCATCCTTCCTTCAGGCTGTGCATAGTGGTGTTTAACTCCAGCCGGCAGCTAAGCCCCATGTGGCCGCTCACTCATTGCCCCCCGTGGGATGGGGGATTGAATCAGAAGAGTAAAAGTGAGAAACTCGTGGGTTAACACCAAGACAGTTTAATAGGTAAAGCAGTAACAAAAACTTCCCTGGGATACCAGCACTCTTCCCAGACAAATGCAAACACAGCCCCATAAGAGCTGCTGTGAGAAAATTACCTCTGTCCCAGCCAAAGGCTCGTGTGTTGTGAGTTTTCCTTGTGCATTTTTAAGAGGAAGGTGTGGTTATCTTTTAGGATACCAGAGAATGTCGCCTGGTTCCAGGTGACTTGGGCTCCCAAGTCTATAATCCTGCCACAACCCAATCCAGCCCTGCTGTGAAGAAGGCAAGTATTTGTTTCTCACCTCTTACTGTCAGTATACAGCATATTTGGACACATTTAGCCTGCAAGTTCCTCAAATGTAGTCATTTTTCCTTTTAGATGCATGTGCCTTATTACAAAATTTACAACAGGAGTTTAAAGTCTACAGCTGGTTTTTTTGAGAGAGAAATTCCTTGTAGTTTCTGAAACACTAAAAACTGTTTCTCTCAACAGATCCGCATGAAGAGAACTTCAGTTGGCAGGACCAGCAGCAGCTCAAGGTATTACTTTATGTTTGATCTCTTGAAGGATAGTGAAAACAGCAGAGACGAGCAGAGTGCCAGCAGAAACCTGGGTGGCTGTTCCTCCTAGGTTGGCATACTAGTGGAGGGGATTTCTGCCCACCTGTAGTGTCTCCTCCACCTACCAGCTCCGGGCTGCACCTTGGTGAATGGTTTCCTTGCACAGTCCTGCTCCTAGACCTCTTCACCTTGTGCAACCCTGGCTTGTCTTCACTCTTGAGAAGATGTTTTCTTGTGCCGAGCAGGGCAACAGTTTAGTTTTAAATCTTCCTTCCATTCCACTGGCATACCTGGAGAAACAAAGTTGCAACTTGAAGCCACGTGTTACAAACAGACCAAGGACAAAGGGAGAACTTTGGAAGGGGGAGAGGGAGTTAAACAGCTTGTTTAATTTCAATTCTAAAGTGCCTTTTCTTTTCTGTTTTTTCTTTAAATTTTCAGAGATGAAAGCCATCTTCAACCTGTTCAAGCAGTTTCCCACCCGCCTTCCTTCTTCTGCCGTGTCCTACGAGCAGCTTTACCTTTCCAGTTCATTCTACTGCTCCTACTTCTGGCGTGCATGGTTCCCTTCTGTGAGGAAGCCTACAGCTGCACCAAGGCCAACAACTTTGCCCGTTCTTTCCATCCCATGCTGCAGTACACCAACGGGCCTCCGCCATTTTAGGAAGCAGTCTGTTTCTATTCAGTTAAACCAAAATATTAATCTAAATAATGCCTCGTGTGTACAGCCTCTTTTCTTGTCCCAGGGTGTGAGTTGACTTTCACAGCACAAAATGTATATCTTGATGGAATTCCAGCATTTTTGTACAGAAAACAACCTTTTTCTATCGATTTTTAAACCATAAGCGACACACTTTCTACTTTGATGCTGCAATAGATACATTTTTATAGGTGCAGATCTCTTGAGCTGGCAGGGGGATTGAATACTGAGTTATTAGATGTGGATCCTACACGACAGCAATCTTAAACACAGCAGTCTGTCTCAGGTTAGCACAGCGAACAAGCCCTTGAAGAAACACTGGGCCTAAAATGGTTCCTGCACACACTTCCTGATGCCTGTAGCTGTTGCTACTGTAGTCCCTTGGGGGAAACAGAGACAAATCTCCTTTGTTTTTTTTCTTTGTTGTTGTATTTTATTCACCTAACACATTCAATAGCAGGCTGCACATTTGTTTCACATAGCGTGTTCTAGGGCTTAGGACTGCTGTGCTGTCGTTTTATACCACCTTTGAAGTAAGAAATTGTTGCAGTGCATGGAAGTGGTTTATAATGCACATGTTTTCTGGATGAACATGACTATGTAGACTATCCATGATGTATACAAATAATGTAATGACTTTTTTAATGAAAGATTTTTTTTCAGTTTTTACCTTGCTTAATAGTGTACAGTATCTTGGGAGAGAATTGTGTGTTTTTATAAGCTTCCTCTTGAAATGAAACTGACCCTTGGGCAATGGCTGCAGAAACACTGTGTACAGTTGTTGGTGCCATTGTTGCATCTCCATTGTACAGTTTGAGTACTGTTATTAAAATTGCCAGTGGCTGTGGGGACTTTGGGTGTGTCTGGTGGGGAGTGACCATTCAGATGTTCCCACAGCACTGACCCTTCCATCCCTGTGTAAGTCAACTTCTTTGCATGCTTCTAAGGCCCTCTGGCAGTTCAGCCCTGAAACACTTCCTTCCTTTTATCTTCCCCAAGAAATGAAGCTGTACCCAATAAAACTGGCTTCAGCTGGGTCAGCAGCCAAGGCAGCGGTAGCACGGCCCTATGGTCTCTCTTCCATGGGGCAGCAGTGGGGACAGACCCTGTACCTTGACCTGTAGGCTCCAACCTCCCTGGAGCAAACCCATCCTACCCACTGAATGAAACTGGTGATGGTGGATGTTTGAGATCCTGTGAAGATGGCTGGATGACAATGGCTTCCCTCAACAGTGCTGTCCCAGTTTTCAGCTGGGATAGAGTTAATGTTCACCAGAGGCTGGGAGGGGACACAGCCAGGACAGCTGACCCAGGGGCTATTCCATACCATAGGACTCATGCTCAGTATATAATAAAGGGGGCTGGCCGGGCATCAGGGCAGGTGAGCAAACTGCACTGTGTAGCTCCTGCTTCATCTAACCCAAGGACTGGTGCTGTTATTTTCCTCTCCCTTTGCTGTCCCAGTAAATGGTCCTTATCCCAACCCATGACTTTTACCTTTTTCTTCCAATTCTGCTCCCCATCCCACTGGAAGGGAGGGCTCAGCTGCCAGCTAAGGCTACACTACAGTAAGGGCAACACAAACTTTACCACCACTCTTACTGTCACGTGCTCTTTCAGCACAGCTTCAATATGATCTATTTTTAGTTTTGCAAAAGCAAACTGAAAAGGAAGGAGACGGTCTAACATCATGGAGCATGGCAACCCATGCTCACAGGCTTCCTCCAGCCTTAGGTCCCCTGCTCTGCTCCACTATCCCATGAGGAGGCCCAACCTGCGTCACATCTGCAATAGGTAGAACTGCTGTGGTTTGGTCCTATACAGGTGCTTTTAGCAATCACCCTGAGCAAAGGAATGGCACTAATGCTAAAAATGAAACGTTTATATGCTTTTGAATGTACAAGAGGAACGCTGACATTATATAAAACTATATAAAAACTCAGCTCCTGTTGCTAGCCTTGATTAGCTGATCGCTCATTTGTTTCAATTGAAGCTTATTTTCACTGAACAGGTTTATTTCCTCCATGCAATCCTGATAAATACAGGCAAACATTGCTTAATTCAAACAAAACAACAAAACCACAACAAAACTGTTTCTTTTCCCACCTGTGCCATGTGAAGTCAGGTATGGCTAGCAAAGGCTGAGGTTTCTACAACAGCATGTAGTGCTCTCTCACTTAAAAGAAAAATAACCCTCAATGGAAAAGCACTCTTACAATAAAGCCACAATGAAAAAACAAGCTGCTTAAAGACTTGCAAGTGCCAGGAGTAAGTAGCCTGAAAAACAGGAGTGATGTTCTAATGTTGCCTCTGCATTCCTGATTTAACATAATTTTTCAATCAAGCTACCTCAAAAGAACACCAATTCAACTCTGAGGTGGCTGCATTTTGTTGGTGTTCTTATCCAGAGGAGACCTGGGATTAGATATCGAGACCTTAAAGCCATGGGGAGGGCCACAGCAGCAAAATAATGGTCTTGTTCAAAATCAAGCTAATACACCAGCATTAGAAAGCAGCACTAACTGCACTGACTGCCCAGGAGAGGGGGCAGAATTCGGTTTTACTTTTGGTCATGGTAACTTCTTGTTGGTCTGGCACAAGGGGACCTTTTGGTTGCCCTCAGGCTACCAGCTTGATAACCACTGAGAGGTGGAGGTGGCAAGTGCTCCCAGGACACCTGTGACCCCCAGCAGGGACAGCTCTGGGCATTGCAGTGCGTGCCCAGCCATCCAGACCCTCCCGCCCCAACTCACATATAGCACACCCCGTGCCTAACTGCAGACACAGCCAGGTGGCTTTTCTGTTCTGCATTATGCTCCAAGTCTGCACATGAAGGAGGAAAGAGCTGAGGCTAAGAGAGCTCATCTTCTCACAAGAGCCTGCACATGCTGGTTTTATATCCCATATCACTTCCCAGAGGCGAGGGAGAACTGAGGAATGGTGTCTTTACAACGAGTTATCAGGCTGCAATGGAGAACAGGGGCATTACTGCTTACCTTCTCCAATTTGTCTATCATGTCTTCAATGCTAACATCTGCAGTCTGCAACACTTTGCTTTCCATGTGTACCAGCCAGGCGCACAACTCCTTATTCTTTTCATTGAACACAACCCAGGCATTGAGTCTGTCCTCGATCTCCTGCTTATGCAGAGACACCTATGGATAAGCACACACATTGGGGTTGGACTAGATGATCTTTTGAGGCCCCTTCCAACCCCCAACATTTTGGGATTCTGTGATTAACTGCTGGCAACATCTTTCTCAGGAAGGAAAACTGGCAATTACAAGCCACCTAATTTCTAGGCTGCATTTGATCATATTCCATTTTGCAGGAGCAGTTATCAAATATCTCTATTTAACTAAGTAATATTACTAAGTAAATATTACTTAGTTAAAACCTGAAAATGGCAAACAAAGCAGCACTATAAAATATATCATTACTAAGTATCATATATAACACAAGAGACATAACACACATCCACTGCCCACAGAAGGGGTGGGTGCCCCATCCCGGGAGGTGTTCAAGGCCAGGTTGGATGGGGCCCTGGGCAACCTTGTGTAGCTCCAGGCCTGTAGGTTGGTGGCCCTGCCTGTGGCAGGGGGGTTGGAGCTCTATGATCCTTGGGGTCCCTTCCAACCCAGACCATTCTATGAGTCCAAGTGAGTGCTTGTTTTTCTGCAACTGTAAGAGAAACTTTGCAACTATTATTATGCAATTCTTTTCTCTCTATAAAAGCCTCCCTCTTTCCATTTCCTTACCAGTTCTTGGAGAACTAAAAGAAAAAAATCAGCATGAAGTATCTACACTTTTTGTTGAAGACTATGGGTATTTTTTCCTCAAAATTACATCTAGCAGGATGGACAGACAAATTGTCCAGACAGAGAAATTACGTCTGATGCTGCCTGAACAAACAAAGCTAACATCACTGCTCCGACATCACGGAGAGGGGAAGGGTGACTCTTGTAATAACACTTAGTTAACCCCGCTCTCGCTATTCCATCTTCTAAGTAATCCCAAAAAATCCAAAAAAAATTTACATGATACAAGGATGAATAACGCAAGATACTACAGTACAGAAAACATGTAGTACAGCAATCCCAGAAACAGTACGTGCTAAACATTTCTCTGAGGAAGGTCAATGCAAGTGAGACAAGATCTGTGAATACTCTGCACAACTGATCTTTGCTTTTACCAGGCTGAAGTGGGAATTCAACCATCATCGTATCCTACGGCAGTAGGACCTAACTGCAAAGTGAAAAAGCTCCTTGTTGCTATTAAACCTTCCCAGGTAGTTTTTTTGGGCTCTCCTACAACATCGTTAGATGATCCAGCAGATTTAGCTGGAGTGGCTAAGCCCCCCTGCCCCAATTGTCAGGTCTACTCCTGACAATTCGAGTTTAAAGATTGTATTATATTACGTCTTGGCTGACGGCAGTGTGGACTTCTTTTGCCCCTCACCCACCCGAGAAACAACATGCGTCTTTAAGGTCTCAAAAATGACCCGCCAAAAGGTTAACAAACCAGCCGCCATTTTAGCGGCGCAGTCCCGAAGTCTGAGCCCACCTTCATCCCAGATCGCTGGATGATAAATACTCCGACTGTTCGTGGAAGGAGCACTTTTAAAAGTCCACAGAAAAAGTCGTTGTAACTCTCCGCAATCCACTTTCTTCCCTTGTTCCTTCGGTATCTTATTGATTAGATTCATCCTCGTAGTTCTCAGCTGCTTACCTTCGTCCCGCGAAAGGAAATGGAGCGCGCCGCTAACGCTGCCTTTCAGCGTTCTTCCCTGAGTTCAGCTGAGCTATGCCACCGGATCGACAGCAAGTCGTTTCGATGCCCCACGTTAGGCGCCATTTGTGGCGTATTGCAAGGCACGGCCTCCGACTGCGGCGGATCGAAGACAACTTTAATAACTGAGCACACTTCTATACCCTCTGGGTGGCTGACGCAGCAGCCTCGAGTCACGTTTCAGGAATTGCCGTTAATACAAGAACCACAACATTTCTCTCCAAAAGCTTGTCCCACCTTGTGGGGATTCCTGCTGTGCGGGAGTCTTCCCGTCTGCACCTTCCTTACCATGACAAAGTACACCGTGAGGCCACCCCGCTAAAGGACGCACAAATTTACATCTCTAAACAACCCTCTTTCCTGCCCTTTCTGGGGACAAGGGGCTCGCTTCAGCTCAAAAATCCAGCACAGCTTTGCTTAGTGTAGCCCTGCTTTCCCTTGCAGGTTTAAGCCAAGCTACGGACTTTATCCTGAAGCAGCAGAGGGGAGCACACACACACACTGTCCTGGTAACTCTGGGGAAGCAGCAAGCTCTGGCACAAAGGGGTAATGTGTTAACAGCATGCCTGAAGGAGCTGAACCTCTGCTCACAAATATTACTGGCTGCTTCCCACTCACGATTAAGAGAAAAGTGCAAAATGGTACTGATAAAAAACAGGTTTGGCTACCACCTGTTTCGAGTTGCATGGCTGGTGACTCAATGTTTCATCAGGTGTTCCAGGGGCAACATGGATAGTCTCACACCTCTGCACATGCTCTCTGGAAGAAGGTGGCTTCTCAGCCACAGTTACACCACTTGCAGCAACTGCAGGGTAGCAGTAGACATGGAAGCTTCCTGTTCAGGAGCAATTTTTTTTGCTAGGCAGAACATCCAGCTGCAAACCAAAATGCAGTCTGGCTGGGGTGCCTGTGTTTGTCACTGTACCTCCTCACACTTCTGCAGATGTGCCAGGGAGTTATTTAAAAGGTGAACCCAGTCAAGAATGTTCTTAGAGCAAAGATTCAGTCCCAACGTCATGGAAGAGACTTAAGGAGAAAAACACAAAGATCGTGATAAATCACTCAGTCCCAAACAGGATTATCATCAAAATGGACAATTTAGTAAAAGAATAAAGGCAAGCAAACGGCGCTGGGGTGCACAGACAGCGCCAGGTGCCCTGATAGTCTTTGCTCCACCGAGACGCATGCTGCACGGCTCCAGTTTCATGCTCAGATGCCGTTGAAGAGCAGAAACGTCTTTCGGTGGTTGGTCGGTGTTCTGCGGGTAACGCTGTTCCGTTAGGCAACGAGGCTTGCGCATGCGCCGGACTGCTCCCCTGGAGCTCAACCCCCCCTTCCCGCCAGAAACCGTTTACGTCGCCGCCGGCCATACAAGGGGGTCAGTGCCAGGTCTCATTATGCGGTCCCAACGTTATTCCATATTAACACGAATCAGATGGACAAATATCACATAGACTACCTTTCCTCTGCTTCTCCAGATTCAAAAGGATAGTAGAACTTCTGAAATGATAGAATTAAATGTCTGCTGATTTCTGGAAACCTCAGCTTGCAGCATCTGAAAATCCCATGAGAAGCACATTTTTTACTATTTACTGCACAACCTTTGCTATGAAAGCTGGTTCTGCTCCTCTAGAGTGACAGCACTTGTTAAATACTGAAAGCCCTGTTACAGGTAACCTGAAGCCTAAATTTTGCTGGACTCGTTCACAAAAAATGCAACGTGGAAAGAAACCCATGGAAAAGGTATAAAAAGGCTACACATAAGGGTGCACTTATTCTTTATCACAAAGAGCAAAAGTTCATTCTATAAATAATTTCATTGCACTGGACGAAGAGAAGACTTCTAAGTAAACGAGAGAAAATAACTTGTCTTGGACCGTAAGGTGCAGAGACTCACCACCCGGTGGTGTGAAGCAGCAGTAAGTCAGGCAGCGTGAAGCTCTGGTGCACTGAGGCAGCACGGAGCTCACCCTAAGAGATGTTTAGCGTCTGCCACTTGGGTTTTTTTCCCAGTATTTTAGTTGTCCTTCCATCCTCCCACCACTAGGGCAAAGCCAATACACAGACACTGCTTAGAACTGTACCCACATGCTACTGGTAGCATGCAGTGCACCTTCTCCCCCCAACGGATACCGGCATACATGTGTGAAGCACCATGTCTCTGTGACAAACAGCAAGTGTTTGGGAAAATGCCCGTGAAACAGATTTCCACCAAAATCTAAGAACCAGTCGAAACAGAAAGATGCTGCAGAAACTGTTTTAAATGCAGCTCTTCCAGAAACCAGGAAGGTTCCTGCCAGATTGCCAGCCAACTGCCTCGCTGGTTGTCCTAGGCCGCAAGCCTCAGTGCCCCGAGACAGGGAGACAGGCAAGTAGCCTGGGGTTGGAGAAATCTAGGACTTCCATGTTCCAGCACCACTTAGGCACCAACTCCTAAATGTCTGGTCCCTACAAAAAAGGAAGCCATCCATTTTGGGAAAGGATTTTCTCATTTCAGAAGCTTTCCTCTGAATAAGTACAAGGCCACACTTCAAGACTGAAATGCCCACATGTAACTTCAAAAGGCACAGTATTTCCTAGTGGTTTCCCCCCACCTTCACCATTCAAGAAGATGCTTCTATTTTCAGAGTCAGCTTTACCTCATACTTTCTGTTGCTCCTGCAGCTCTTCAAACCGTCCTGGGATATTTGATTTCAAGGCCTCATCCATTTTTTCTCGCATTTCTGAAAGAATTTCTCTGCATTGTTTTGTGTTCCCTCAAGCACACTGTAAAACAAACCAAAAAAATCATTAGAAACTGTTGTGGTAGTCATGGTTTTCCTGGCAATGTTTGCATACAGTACAGCATCGTGGTTAGCAATACTAACATACTCAGGTTTTGCTTGGCACTTCGCTACCTCCTTCACCTGCAACCATCCAAATTTTTGCTTCGAGTAACTTGGAATACAAATAACCACTGAATAATCTGGATGTAGTTTTGTTAAAAGGTCAGGAATCCATCTTGGAAAGCCCCTAAGAAAGGGGCTGAGAGAAAGCTGAAAACAAATTGTAAGACTTCCTCTGGTTTAATTTGGTTTTCATCTTCCTCACAGAAAAGGAAATGGTTGGCAGTGGGGTTCTGGTTGCACTTCAGACCTGCAGCATTCCAGAGCAGTTGCTGTTTTCTGACTCCACTGCCGTATCAGGCTCTGCACTTTCTTCAGGGTGAAGTCATCGATTGGCAGCTTCAAGCTCACTTCATTCAAACTCTCTATGCTTGGAGAAAGCGCAGCAAGCTCCAGTGTGCGATTCTGGAAGTTAAAAAACCCATAAATATCCAAAAAAGCCCCTTTTTTCCTCTTTAAAAAAGCAAAATAAAGCACATGCCTTATGGGCTTTAAGCAGTAATTTAGAGATAGAAATTCTGTAGTCTGTGTAGTGTAAGAAAGCAGATTACTCTGTCACAACGTAAAAACCTGAGAAACTTACAAAGAAACAAATTCTTCTCTTCTGAAAATGAGAAAATGAGCCCATTACTGGCAACTGATGGAGCTCTGTGGATTCCGCATAAGTAAACATTGCAAGATTAGTCTTGCTACTGTTTGGAGACAACTTCCCAGTGCTCTTCAAAGGACCTGGGTTTTTATTCAGCAGTAAAGAGCTCGGCTGACTTGCACATGAGCACGCTGGAGTTTTGCTGGACAGTAGAAACTGAATTTCAAAGACCAGCCTTCTCTTCCCTTACTTCAGCCTAAGCACCTGACCTGAATTTTTTCCAGCAATGGGTAGTAGATTTACCCCAGCATAGAAAAGTTTCTATCTGCCTTTCAAAAACACAATTAAAATGCAAATCTGCAAAACTAGGGCTTCTAATACTGTCACACAAAATCTAAAGGATAGAGTGAAATCAACCTCCAACAGATAGCTAAAAGTAACCAGGCACAGCACCAAAGGGAAGAAGCCTGCCTCTCCTGAATCCACCCCTTGACCTTATCCCTGCACACAGAAACTTGCTTGAGCCTGTAGCTCAGCATGCCTGGGATCCCAGGTTACTTCCACCCTTTCTGGGTGCAATTTCTCTACTGTGATCAAGACCTAAGGCAGTCACCATTGCAAACAGCACTGTAAACAGCAAAATTAATTTGTTTCTTGAGAGCCCAAGACAAGTTTGTGTAGTACCAAAAAAACCCCCCAAGCCCACTATAGATTGCTCATCTGTAACCCGAATGCATTAACACTGACAAGTCTAACAGATGCTGCGAAACAAGATGTGCATTTGGCTGTGGAGTACCTGATAAATGGTATTATGATCCAGTCCAGCTTTCATGGAGCTGCTCCTTGAAGCAGTGGCAGCTTGAGTTCGTTCCAGATGCTCCTGCAAGTTGTGAAAGCACTTGCAGAACACATCTGTGCTCCCATCAGCACAGCTAATAGACTTTAGAAGATCATCTTTTCTATCACTCAGATCAGCGTGAAGTTTTTGCAGCTCAACAGAAAGAGTCTAAAGGGTTGAAAGAAACACGAGTGAAAACGGTCTCTGTCCAAGGACTCTTGCCTGTAAAAGGCAGCAGGACTCAAGCTGATAATTGATGGTAAAAGCAAGAGGCTCAAATCTGTGCAATACCAAATAATCTGGTGGTATTACTCCTGAATAATACCAGCAAAACAGGTGAAACATCAGGCCATGTATATTCTGTTTTACACCCTTCCCTGGGTGCTTTAGGACAGTTACCTCATACAGAGCCTGCTGCAGAGCCACCTCTTTGGTGGACAAGACTGAGGCACTCCACAGCCAAATGCACATGTTACTCAAACACCAGATAGCGGGGTTCCTTTTTTACCTTAAAATACAATTAAAAGACAACCATGAAAACAGTATGCAGGAACTCTTTGCTCTGGAGAACACTTGCACAGATTTCACTTATCTGGTGAAGAGATACGATATTAAGATGCTGGAAGATACACTCATTGCTATCTTTACCATAACCAATTGCCTGCTGAAGGAGTGTTTTACTGAACTTCAACAGACCTGGGGTTCCACAAGTTGGCAGAAACTTGCCAGTGTTCCTCACGCTCTCCCCCCACCACGCAATCACCTTGAGTCTCCTCAGAATGGCAGCGACTCGCTTCTGGAGGTTATCCCAGCGCTGGTTGCCTTCGTGTACCATCTGCTTCAACTTGCTGGCTGAGTCCGTGCGGTTCTCGTGGGCGAGGCGCCTGTACTGCTTATTGATCAGCTCCAACTGAGTGAGCCGCTCATGAATTTGCCTCTGGAATGCCTGCAAGGCACACCCAGGAACTTAGTCCCCTTGCCAGTAAGAGGAAGCATGATAGCATACATCAAGATGCTCACCCTTTAAAAACTGCAAACTACACTTAAACTTCCAAAATTAAATCTGGAGAAGGACTTAGATTTTAAATAGCCTGCTCAGACTTAACTCATTAGGAAAAGGAAAGAAAAGAAACACTAAATACAACCCACAAAGGTCTCCTGCCTGTAAAAATCAAATCTTTAACTTACTTGCAGCATCTCGTCAGTTCAAAGCACTAGAGTCTCCACATTAAAAAAAACCTGGAGACAAATAAATCAGCAAGATACCTGAGCAGCACCCAGGAGCACCACTCCTCCAACAAGCCCCTTTTATGGGGGAGTGATGTCAGGTGGTGTGGAAACAGCTCAGCTGGGTTAACTCAGCTCACCTCAGCTAACTGCTTGGGGAGAGAAACTCTGGCCTGGCCAGAACCAGGACACACATACTTAATTTTGACAGTGTCTCCTATCAGCTCATCACTCCTTAAGACTTGACAGAGAACTCGTGGCACAGTTCATGTGCTTTGCTGACTATATGAACACAAGCTGGCCTCGTGAACTGGCTTCAGTGAATTCATAAAGCAGAATTGGTTTTGCTGTAGACTTACAAAACTGAAACAAGAACCAAACAGACGCAGCCTGTAGTAAATACAAAAGAGTTGAAGGAAGATCTCAGTAGTCAACAAGCTGCTGCAAGGACCCGAGTATCACCCACTGGCAGCCTTCAGTGGTGTTACGTGGGTATCTGAAAGGGCTGAGCCAAAAGCAGTCAAAATTTGCCTTGTGGGATTTGTGGTTACATACACCTTTAAGGTGCTTAGAAGCCACAATCTTTACACAGGTGAGAGACTGCCAGAACCAACATAACTTTTGACAGCTCATTAAGGACTCAGATGCTTCCTAAGCAAGAATCACCAGTGCCTGAGAGCAGGCTCTACCCACTACTGGTACCTGGAGAGTCTCTTCTGAATTCATTAAATTACACTGGATTTACAGCTGTAGTATTGAAAACGAGACTTTGGACCACAGATTATGAGTCCACCCTGCGTTTTGGGTGGGGATTTTACCTGGCAAACGGCCGCATCCCTCCTCAGAACAAAACCACGGGAGCTTTATTCTGATGAGAGCATTAGCACGCCGAGAAGCGCACACCGAGCGGCTGGCAGCAGAAAGGCTGCAGGCTGGAGGGTTCGGCACCAAAAAAGGGAGATGTGGTGCTCGTTTCTTGTGCGGAAGAGAGATCACAGCCTCGCACCCGGATGATTTGCAGCAGAGGCAATTTGAAGCAAACCCAAACCAACCGAGACAACCTATATCCGCGCGCAGGCATTGCACCCAGAGATGTATCCTTACTGCCACTGGTTATTCTTTCTTGCCTTTACCATTACATCCCAGGTCTTTAAGGAGGAATTAAATCTCCCACACACTAACCTGTCCTCTCTTTAACCTTCCAGTGCAGGCAGAAGGCCTCCAGTGCAAGCAGCCTGTTACGCTGGAGAGGAAAATAACCCCTGATCTTCACTTGTGATCTCGTTCGTTAGTGGAGAAACACGCTGCCATGATTTGTGTGTTCTGACTGCCAGAGATCATGGGGTGGGGGAAAAAAAGCGGAAATTGGAGAACCTTGGGTAAAAAGTCACTCCCCACCCCGGCAATACCAGGGAAAAAAGTGAAGAAGTTACTATGATCCCACCAAAAATGCACGGAATGAGTTCTGAAATCGAAGGTGTTCAGGTGTTGCAGCGTTCAGGTAATCTTCTGCAGACCTGTATTGGCTTGCCAATGGCTCACATGCAGCATATGGCAGGATAAAAAGTGCCTGGGCGGTCACTGCACACCGTGAGAGAGCTTCAGGCGTTGGCACATGTAAATCATGCTCAGCCACTTTGACAGTTTAACCTGAGCACTGTCCAGGGAAGTTCAAAAACCCATGTCAAATGGGTTTAAGAAAACAGGGAAATAACCCTCCCAGCGTGGCAGGCAGACACTGGGAATGGGCACAGTGTGCAGAGGACAAGGACTCCTCTTGTACCACCAGTTCCCCCCACCCCCCTCCCCGCTCCTGGCGCACCTCGGCACACATGGCATAACCAAAATAAGCCCAACCATCCTGCCTGATAGGATAATGAACTCTGTCACAGCTTTTGCACTGAAGAGAAGCGTAATCCCTAAAGGAGAGGGAGCCAGGAGAACAGGGGAGAAGGAAGCAGACACTTCATGAGTGACATTTCAACTGGCCAGATTGGGTTTCTTGCACCAAAATAATTACACGAGTAAGATTTTACAGTGGTGCTGCCACAAACCAGTATAATTCTGCCCCCTGATATCTCATCTAAACCTTTCCTCCTTTTGCTTTAATCCATTTCCCTGCAATGAGCTCCATGAAGATGATCAGAGGGCTGGAGCACCTCTCCCATGAAGACAGGCTGGGAGAGTTGGGCTTGTTCAGCCTGGAGAAGAAAAGGCTCTGGGGAGACCTTATACTGGCCTTCCAGTACCTGAAGGGGGCTTAAAAGAAAGACAAGGGGAAAACATTTTGTCAGGGCCTGTTGTGATAGGATAGGGGTAGTGGTTTTAAGGTACAAGAGGGTAGATTTAGACGGATCCAAAGAAGAGATTTTTATTGTGAGGGTGGTGAAGCACTGGAGGAGGTCCCAGAGAGGTGGTAGATGCCCCATCCCTGGAAACAGAATCACAGAATTGTAGGGGTTGGAAGGGACCTCAAGAGATCGAGTCCAACCCCCACCATTCAAGGTCAGGCTGGACAGGGTTCTGAACAACCTGATGTAATTGAAGATGTCGCCCCCCCATGGCAGGGACACCTTAAAGGTTCTGAAGCCAGAGTCTTCTGTGACACAGTTTCTGAAGTGCTCCATGGTAACAGCTTTATGAAGTCAGCAGCTGTGACGCTGTTTACGGAGCGCTCCATGGTAACTGTCCACTCTACAGTGGCACCAGTCTCAGCCCCCAGTGCTCAGTACCTGCATGACTTCCGTGCAGACAGTACGCGTTGGGTGTTTGTGGAGACACTTGACTAGGTTGGTGCGGAACTTCCTGTGCTCCAACTTGCAGCCATTGCCCCTTGTCCTGTCTCCACACACCACTGAAAAGGGGCTGGCCATTTCCCCCTGCATCCCATACCTAAGATATTTATAAACATTAACATGTCCCACCCTTAGTCTTCTCCAGGCTGAACAGTCCCAGCTCACTCAGCCTTTCCTCACAGGGGAGGTGCTCCAGGCCCTTAACCATCTCCATAGGCCTCTGCTGTACTACTTCCAGGACATCCCTGTAGTTTTTATACCAGAGAGCCAAGAACTGGACACAATAGTCCAGGTGGGGTCTGACCAGGGCAGAGTAGAGGGGGAGGATCACCTCCTTCGACCTGCTGGCCACACTCCTGATGGCTCTCTTAGCTACCAGGGCACACTGCTGGCTCATGGCCAACCCGTCATCCACCAGGACCCCCAGGTCCTTCTCCTCAGAGCTCCTCTCCAGCAGGTCATCCCCCAGCCTGTACTCATTCAAGCAGTTATTCCTTCCTTCTCCTTGTCTTTTTCCTCCTTTTCTAATCTGGGAGAATGGTGGCAGAGTGTTTTCAGAACTCTGTGCACGTGAAAGTTAAACATTTCCCACTGGTAAGGGGACAGGGAAGGAAAGAAGGAAGGAAGGAAGGAAGGAAGGGAAGAAGGAAAGAAGGAAGGAGCAAAGCAGTTAACTGTATTTCTTTCATTTTCTTTGCTTCAGAGTGAGAAGCAAAAATGTCTCTGGAGTCAGACTCCCAGAGCCCCAGAATGCAGCGGATGCTGGAGCTGCAGCTTTCTAATTACCAGGTAAGACAGAGCGATCAGTTTGCTGCTGCCATCCAAACAATTGTCCTTCCCCAGGGTGTGCAGCTGCAGCTAGGCTGTGTTTACTGCTTCTCCTCTCCCCTCTTCATCAGCTTTGTTACAGTGTGCAGAAGACAGGTAGCCACTTGGTTTCAGCTTCAGGTGCAGCTTTCCAAGGGCTTAGTTAAAGTACCTATGTTTAGAGTTGGGACCTTTGTGCCTCTGGGGAATTTAGATAGAACTCTTGAGTCTTTTTAAAGCTTTGTTTCTCTTTGGATTATTTTCAGAAACAGAACTCAGTATAGTTTGACTGCTCTATTAAGAGGCAATTTTTGATTGGTCTCAGTCATGATAAATCCCCTAGAAAGAAAGGAATGGTTTTTCTTGGCCGTTTGGGTTTAGGCTGTGATTCACCCAAGTGTTTGGGTGATGAACCCTGTGGGAATTAAGATCCTGAATACACCCCAGTATCTGTGTGTGTCTGGATCCCATGCAGGGTTTTGGTCAGTATAGGCTTCAAGAGGGAAGTTCCAACCAGGAACCCCAAGCAGGCTTCAGGCAGCTGTGAGCGCCGCTGCCTTCCTGCTGGCTTTGAACAGTCTGGCTCAATGTGAAGACATGAACTGGTGGGGGGGCTCTAACCTTGTGACGATCTATGAGGCAGGATACACACAGCACAGAGCAGGAGCAGTCTCTGGGTATGGATGTGTGAGGTAAAGCAGGTAGTTTGTAGCAGTTGATTACTTAGCAGTTGAGAAACGGTACCTGTCTGCACACTCACCTTAAAAATGTGAGTTTGAAGTAATGCAGAGACACAGTTTGATTTCAAGCAGTATAAATCAAAAGCCAGGTCCCAACAGTAGCCTGCCTGACAGAGGGCACATTCCCATATTTTGGCAATTCGGCATCAGTCCTCCCAAAAGGGGATGTGACCAGTCTGTGCACGGCCTCCTCCTCTCCCACTGGAGAGGTTTCCTCTTGGTTACATTCACACGGAGTTTATCGTTTCTGCTCTCCTTTTTTATTATTCCATCTCTGAGTAATATCTTAAGTCACTGCCTGCAGAGACCGTTGCTTTTAAGGCTAACTGTATACAATTTATTGAATAGCTCAGAATAGAGACTAGATAGGAGAACATCTCAGGGTGTTGCAGCTATTTCTCTTTTTGACTGTGTTTTTCTATTCTTTTCAGAGGGGAAAGTGTGAGTATTGCCTTCAGAACACTGAGGAGTATTGTACTTCTAAGAATGAATAACTGACTGCTGTCCCTTCTAGGTGATGATATCAGAGATTGAACAAAAGGTTCACTATTTACTGGAAAGCTGTGAAGATACTGAAGACTACCAAGAACAGATAGACGCACTTTCCTCAAAGCTGGAGGAAGTGAAGCTCGATTTGGAAGGTGTTCAGATGATGCTTGAAGACACATCCCTTGAAGAGGAGGTAAATCATGGGAATGTTATGCGGGGCAAGAGCGAGTGTCACGGTGCTGTAATGTGCTGTAGTTCCAGAAGAACAGATAGAGCTCAGCACGTGAAGCAAAGAAGGAAGAAAAGTCCTTGGGCAATGCCAGGCTTACTATTATTCTGCTTTACAGAGATGTATAATTATTGGTAGATTGCAGCAAGAAGTGACTTTTGAATGACTATCTACATCTTTTCTGCTTTAAGTGCTCAGTGACAGAGGGCAAATTTTGTGAGTCCAGGCTTGGCTTGGAGGTTTCAAATGCCATGTCTGTGACAGTGGCACAGCAGAGAGGCCTTTAAGCAGTAACTTTCTCTGTGAAGAGTGCCTAAATGGCAAGGGCAGTGACCACCAGCTCTCCTGCACCACAGCTGCATGCTCCTTGCTGAGTATCCCAGCAAGGGAGACTGACTCCCAGCTTCAGACTTAACTCCCAGTGTGTTGTGCAAGGGGTCAGAGAAGCCCACCTGATGTGTTCCTGTAAAAGCAGCTGCAGTGTCTCTGGTGTTGGAGGAGCACAGTGTAAAAGAGAGCTTGCATGGCTCAGGAGAGAATTAGCACTGGTGAAGGCTTCTGTTGAAGTATCTGTGAACACAGGAAGAAAATCCAGATGCACAGGGAAATTTGTAAGCATTAATTGCACATCTCTCTAATTTGGTCAAACTGGGGGCTTTTTAGCATGCATCCCAATATTGAATCTGCTCCTGGGTGCTAAAACCATACCAAAATGGCTATTGTTCATTGGTACCTCAGTCTTGGTGGCTTTGCCAGCAGCTGCCAGGCTGGCTGGATCTGGACCAGTTGTCAGCACTCTCTCAGGTCCTGTTCTCTGGCTGGTTTTGTCATCATTAATCCAGGCTTAGAGCCTTCGAGTCAATATTGCCAAGACCCAGAATCCAGCAAAGAGCAAGTGTCCACTGTCTGGTCCATGTAGTGCAAAAGCAGTTGATCTGCCACGTCCAGTCTTGCAACAATTAGCACTGCTGTGGTCTCTGTGTGTTAATGAGAAGGTGCAGAGAGCCAGTGTACACTCAGCAAAGCTTCAGAAGCCCAGGGCTAAACCTGACTTGCAAGGGCTCAGCGGCAGCCCAGCCACCCCAGTAACACAAATTTGACCTCTGACAACTTAACCTGCAGGGCTCACCCACCAAAATGCCATTGCAGGTGAAGCAGCTCAGCTCTGCCAGCGACACCAGCATCAACAAGGAGAAAAACATGCCTGCTGACATGAGCGATGAAGAACCCCGAGATGAGCGAGACCTTGTGACTACTGGAGCTGCGGACAAGCAGCCAGGTATGGAGCATCTCAAGAAAGAAGGTGTTTGGACAGCAGCAGTACATGGCAGCAATTATGTGGCCATGGGTAGACTGGAGAAGAATTTCCTCATGAAACCCCTTCCCTTTGTTTTACAAACTCTTCCCCTTGCATAAGATTTAAGTGTCTGTTGTTCTATCATTTGCAGGCATTATTGAGGGGTGGGAACTCATCCAAGCTCAGGACCTCAGAACCAAATTTAGGATGAAACAGAAATTGCAGCAGTGGCAGCAGCTGAACTCAGATCTCAGCGACATCTCTGCTTGGCTTGATAAAACTGAGCAAGAGCTGAAAGAGCTGCAAGAAGTAAAACCTCCAACCAGCATGAAGGCGTTGGGACAAACAGTCAAGAAACTGAAAGTAAGTTATGGCATACTGAGGTGTGGGATTTCAGGATGCTGATGCTCCTGATCAGTGTCTTTGTGCTTCTGGGATCTGTGGGCAGCTGGATGCCAGTACAGTGGGTGTTTGCCATGGAGGAGCTGAGCTCTTTTCGACTAATTGGACTAAAGAGTTGTTAAGCAAGGTGCTGCTGCTGCCTTCTGCAGAGATGTGCAGGCAATACACCTGGGTGCAACAAGAAGCCAGGCTGAGATAAAAACCTCTCCTTTTTTTATCTTCTTCATTCTCTCTCAAACAAAAACTTTCAGCCCAAACTCCTCTTTTTAGGCCTCTTCTTTTAGACAACAAGCCTGGAGTAAAGCTAAAGACTGAAAGCTTAGACTGCCCAGATGCTTAGGGTCTGGCCTTGCCTTGGCAGCTTGGCTATTCTGAGCAGTGAGAGAGGCATTTTCTTCCCTTGTTCTGTGCCATTCCCCTCTGTGCAAACCAAACACAGATTGGAAATCCACCAGGACTACAGGCTGCAAAGTCTAGGAGGAGGTTTTTTTAAATTGAATTAAGGGGGGTGGAGTTGTAGCTCCAAAAGGGAGACTGGGTAAGATCTGCTCTAAAGCTGTGTATTTTACCAGTGTGGTGTTTGCCATCAATCTTCGACCTAAGCAGCGCTTTTGCCCAATAGTTGCAGGATACATCCTTTCAAAATGTGGAGTTGCATTTTTTCACTTGGCAAATGAAGATTTCTCATTGAATTGTCTCACTCTCAGACAGCAAGTGTTCCTCCTAACACTCATGGGAATAGAAAATCCCTGCATGCTCTCCCTTCTGCCAGTAACCTTACAGGGAGCCACTTAAATGCTGAGGCTATTGGTCACTTTGGTATCACACTTGGGATGATGCTCATAAGGAACGTGCTGTAGGACAGAGGAGGGATTTCTGAGGCAAGTTCAGAGAGTGCTTAAAGTTACACGTCCTGAAGTAGCCAACCTGGCTTAGGCACCAAACCCTAGGGAAGGTTTGGTGATGCCAGCACATTCTAAGACATGAATTACATGAGATGTCATGGTATCACAATTGCCTTGGATTAGGATAAGGCCAGTCTGGCTGCAGACTGGCTTACTGGCGTTGAGGAGTCTGGGCTGGACCATTTGTATAAACAAAATAACATAAAAAAGGCCACCTCTTCTTATTTATTTCATATCAGGATTGGAAGAGCCACCAGATTGCAACAGCTTTCCCCAATACCTGTGATGCTTTTGAGGGTCTTGTTTTCTTGTAAATAACCAACAAGTTTTTCATCATCCATGGAGGCTCCTAATCCTCTGTTTCTTCCAGGACATGCTTAAAGCATTTGATAATTACAAGACAGTGCTGCTTTCCATTAACCTGAGCAGCAAAGAATTCCAGAAAGCAGATAGCACAGAGTTTCAGAACAAGCTGCAGAAGATGAACTCGCATTGGGAGAAAGAAACCTGTGCATTGGATGACTGGAGGGAAGGTTTACAAGAAGCCCTACTGCATTGCAAGGTGCGTGCCACATGCCGGCTTACACAGGAAAGCTCCTCTTTAGGGTGCTACTGTGGGGTAAATAAGGGTAGAGGGGCAATTCCTGCACATCAGTGGAACAGTAAGCAGAATACAAGACTTAATTTCTTTATTAACTTGACTCTGTTGGGTTTAAAGAATTCAGTAAAACTAACATTGAACTAGGTAACATCCTTGTTGGCTTTGTGTATTCTCAGCTGTTCATTTTGTCTGTAGACAAAGGCAGGTGAAAGCACTGCAAAAGTGTTTTCTCTCTTATGTGCAAATCTTTTTGTTTCTCCAGGCCTTCCACGACCAGACCCAAAACCTAATCCTGTGGTTGGCGCGTGCCGAGAGCCAGCGTAATAAGGCACAAATCACAGATCCCAATGCTGACCTCAGTACAGTACTGGAATGCCAAAGGGCACTAATGGTGAGTGTACTCTTATCTTCAGCACCTCAGCTCTAACACTGAGTCAGTAGCTCTCACCACAAAATTAAAACCACTAAGTTTCTTTCTCAAGATGGCTGCAGCCTGTCCTTGAACCGGCTCTATTCAGGCACCTGGCTGGCTTCTGAACTGGACTAAGATTTTCCTGTAATTATGCATCATAATTGAGTTCCTTATGGACAGCTTGTATGCTGGAGTGAGACTTCCAATTTCCAAGATTTCATGTCTTTTCTAGATGGATTAATTACTGCTAGGTCTATTTCTAAATGTTAGCTCATGTAAGCAGGTACAACCAGTCTTTTCAAGAGAACTTCATTTTGTGTGTAGCTGTAGTAGGCATTCCTATGTATTGCAGATTCTCAGGCAGGTTGAGTTGTTCTTTAACACCTTCCAGTGTTCCTCCTTTTGTGAGGACATCCCTGAAGTTGAGAGTAACAGACTGTTGCACTGTTTTTTGTTTGTTTGTTCCAAGCAACTGGAGAAAGAGCTGATGGAACAACAGCTTAAAGTAAACTCACTGGAGGAACTCACTGCTTATCTACTGATTACATCCAGTGGTGAATACATTGAAGCTAAGGAGCTGGTCCATCTAATTGGAAGGAAACTGAGACACCTTATTGAACAAGTCTCAGATGACTTAAAAGCAATACAAGGGAATCTGGTGAGTCAGTTTAAATACTTGTTTGTGGGGTTTTCTTACTGAAAAGTAATAACATACTAGGAGTAAAGGTATATATTAGAGACTGACTTAACACTGAAGTACTTCCGCCTTCACAAGCTGAAAAAAACCCCCAACCAAACAATTAATTTGCTATAGGAAAAAATTCAGCACCGTGAGGCTTGTAAAGTATTGAAAGGGATTTCCCAAAGAAGCTGTGTGGCCTCCACCCTCGAGGGGTTTGAAGAACAGGCAGGATAAAACTTTGAGTAAGGCCTCTGGTCTGGTCTCCTAGCTGACCTTGCTTTGAGCAGGAGGCTAGGCCAGATGAACTCCCTGAAGTCCCTCCCACTCTGAATTGCCCTGTGAGCCCCATACCACGTGCAAGGGTAGGAGTGTGTAAGGAACACAGAGGAGTTGCAGTTCATAGCAGTACAGAGGCTATCCTGAGAGCTGTCAGGTATTTTCAAGTGAACACCTGTACACACCAGTTCCATCATCCTTCCTTCAGGCTGTGCATAGTGGTGTTTAACTCCAGCCGGCAGCTAAGCCCCATGTGGCCGCTCACTCATTGCCCCCTGTGGGATGGGGGAGTGAATCAGAAGAGTAAAAGTGAGAAACTCGTGGGTTAACACCAAGACAGTTTAATAGGTAAAGCAGTAACAAAAACTTCCCTGGGATACCAGCACTCTTCCCAGACAAATGCAAACACAGCCCCATAAGAGCTGCTGTGAGAAAATTACCTCTGTCCCAGCCAAAGGCAGCCCCACAGCAAAGCATTTCTTTATGCTGGGGAATTGTAACATCTGGTTACCACTGGTCCTGCACATCTGAAGGGGAAAAGGGTTGTGCACCTACAGAGAGACAATGCAAGGTGGCTCTCTGCACTCGTGTGTTGTGAGTTTTCCTTGTGCATTTTTAAGAGGAAGGTGTGGTTCTCTTTTAGGATACCAGAGAATGTCACCTGGTTCCAGGTGACTTGGGCTCCCGAGTCTGTAATCCTGCCACAACCCAATCCAGCCCTGCTGTGAAGAAGGCAAGTATTTGTTTCTCACCTCTTACTGTCAGTATACAGCATATTTGGACACATTTAGCCTGCAAGTTCCTCAAATGTAGTCATTTTTCCTTTTAGATGCATGTGCCTTATTACAGAATTTACAACAGGAGTTTAAAGTCTACAGCTGGTTTTTTTGAGAGAGAAATTCCTTGTAGTTTCTGAAACACTAAAAACTGTTTCTCTCAACAGATGCGCATGAAGAGAACTTCAGTTGGCAGGACCAGCAGCAGCACAAGGTATTACTTTATGTTTGATCTCTTGAAGGATAGTGAAAGCAGAGACGAGCAGAGTGCCAGCAGAAACCTGGGTGGCTGTTCCTCCTAGGTTGGCATACTAGTGGAGGGGATTTCTGCCCACCTGTAGTGTCTCCTCCACCTACCAGCTCCGGGCTGCACCTTGGTGAATGGTTTCCTTGCACAGTCCTGCTCCTAGACCTCTTCACCTTGTGCAACCCTGGCTTGTCTTCACTCTTGAGAAGATGTTTTCTTGTGCCGAGCAGGGCAACAGTTTAGTTTTAAATCTTCCTTCCATTCCACTGGCATACCTGGAGAAACAAAGTTGCAACTTGAAGCCACGTGTTACAAACAGACCAAGGACAAAGGGAGAACTTTGGAAGGGGGAGAGGGAGTTAAACAGCTTGTTTAATTTAAATTCTAAAGTGCCTTTTCTTTTCTGTTTTTTCTTTAAATTTTCAGAGATGAAAGCCATCTTCAACCTGTTCAAGCAGTTTCCCGCCCGCCTTCCTTCTTCTGCCGTGTCCTACGAGCAGCTTTCCCTTTCCTGATGTTCATTCTACTGCTCCTACTTCTGGCTTGCATGGTTCTCTATGTGGTAGCCTACAGCTGCACCAAGGCCAACAACTTCGCCTGTTCTTTCCATCCCATGCTGCACTACACCAACTGGCCTCTGCCATTTTAGGAAGCAGTCTGTTTCTCTTCAGTTAAACCAAAATATTAAACTACATAATGCCTCACGTGTACAGCCTCTTTTTTTTTTATCTTTGTGGTTGTATTTTAATCACCTAACACATTCAATAGCAGTCTGCACATTTGTTTTACATAGTGTGTTCTAGGGGTTAGAACTGCTGTGCTGTCATTTTATACCACAATTATACATTTCAACAGAACTGAAAAGTCCTGTCAGTATGTTCCTGATGGTCAAGGACAGTAGCCTCTGACTCTTATCTCTCATAAAACACTGAAACTCATTTTCTTACCGTGATCCCATGACATCAAAGAGGTGCTGCCAGCGATCATTGATTTTGCTGAGTTTATCATCTATTTCTGCAACTCGGCTCTTGTTGCTAGCCTTGATTAGCTGATCGCTCATTTGTTTCAATTGAAGCTTATTTTCACTGAAGAGGTTTATTTCCTCCATGCAATCCTGATAAATACAGGCAAACATTGCTTAATTCAAAACAAAACAACAAAACCACAACAAAACTGTTTCTTTTCCCACCTGTGCCATGTGAAGTCAGGTATGGCTAGCAAAGGCTGAGGTTTCTACAACAGCATGTAGTGCTCTCTCACTTAAAAATAATCCTCAATGGAAAAGCACTCTTACAATAAAGTCACAATGAATAAATAAGCTGCTTGAAGACTTGCAAGTGCCAGGAGTAAGTACCCTGAAAAACAGGAGTTTGATGTTCTAATTTTGCCTCTGCTTTCCTGATTTAACATAATTTTTCAGTCAAGCTACCTCAAAAGAACACCAATTCAACTCTGAGGTGGCTGCATTTTGTTGGTGTTCTTATCCAGAGGAGACCTGGGATTAGATACCTTTAAGCCATGGGGAGGACCACAGCAGCAAAATAATGGTCTTGTTCAAAATCAAGCTAATACACCAGCATTAGAAAGCAGCACTAACTGCACTAACTGCCCAGGAGAAGGGGCAGAATTAGGTTTTACTTTTGGTCATGGTAACTTCTTGTTTGTCTGGCATAAAAGGACCTACTGTAAGTCAACACAGTACTGAAATCACAGCAAACAAATTAGGCCTCACTAAAGAAAAGAAACAGGTGACTTTAAAACAGGACCAATTGCAATCAGCAGCATTTTAGCTCATTGACTCTGGCTGCAGCTATTTCCCACCTGCTGTTCTGCCAGTCTCTTCTGAATTTCCTGGTCATCACAGATGTCATAAACAACAGGCTTGGAAAGCTCAGACTCAATCCGGGCCAGCCAGGTGCGAAGGTTACTCATGTTTTTGTCCAGTAGTTGTATAAATGCAAATGTCTCCTTCAGTTTCTTCACCCTAAGCAAACCAGGAAGAACATTTTGTTACAGAGATCTGCAGTCAGTGGAAATGATGTTAGCAGGTGGCAAGGACAGGCATGGCTTTAATGAAGCACTTGGAGTTTACAGCCCGGCAAGGCAAATGAGATGCACAACCCAGGGAACCTTTGTTCAGTCAGCTGCAGGGCGAGCTTAGCCATGTGAGGGACAAAGGACCCGATCTGGAGAGGTGATGTATGAAAGGCAAGGCCGGTTCTCTGTACAGCACCCGGCCCTGGTACAGGGACAGGAAGGCCCCGTGCCCGTGGGCTGCGTTAGCACAGCGAGCAGAGCGGATGCGCCAGAGGCGGCTTTTCGTGCGGTACCCTGCCGGCCAGTCCCGGAGGTTGTTGATGCCGATGTTCACTGTCCTGGGTGCAAAACCCCCAAACGCAGCCGATTTTAAGCGAGAGGTTCCTGGGCACTGTTTATCCTGCTCCGCGTCTCCCACTCATCGCCTGGACCAAGGCGAACTGCAGGGAGCCACCGGCGCGTCGGCACTGCGGTGCCCTTTCCCCCGCCCCCCGCCGCCCAAGGCCGGCCCCTCCCGCTGCTCCGCTGAGGGCTGCTCAAACAAAACCCACCCCGACCAACCCGCAGCCCGTTACCAACACGGCACTTACGGTTTGCTAGAAAAAACCATTCCTCAGCGTGCAAAGCCCAAACTGCACGGGGGATCGTCTGTGCAACCACGGCAGGCATGAAAGAGGAAACCCCTCCTCCACAGATGCCCTATTTATTCTCCGCTTTAGCATCCCGCGCGGGGGGAGGCTCGCCCGGCCTCCTTCCCGACCCCCGAGCTGGGGAGCAACTGCAGCTCTCCCCAGGTCTAACCCTGCGTTTTGGGTGGGGATTTTACCTGGCAAACGGCCGCATCCCTCCTCAGAACAAAACCACGGGAGCTTTATTCTGACGAGAGCATTAGCACGCCGAGAAGCGCACGCCGAGCGGCTGCCTGCGGCTGGCAGCAGAAAGGCTGCAGGCTGGAGGCTTCGGCACCAAAAAAGGGAGATGTGGTGCTCGTTTCTTGTGCGGAAGAGAGATCACAGCCTCACACCCGGATGATTTGCAGCAGAGGCAATTTGAAGCAAACCCAAACCAACCGAGACAACCTATATCCGCGCGCAGGCATCGCACCCAGAGATGTATCCTTACTGCCACTGGTTATTCTTTCTTGCCTTTACCATTACATCCCAGGTCTTTAAGGAGGAATTAAATCTCCCACACACTAACCTGTCCTCTCTTTAACCTTCCAGTGCAGGCAGAAGGCCTCCAGTGCAAGCAGCCTGTTACGCTGGAGAGGAAAATAACCCCTGATCTTCACTTGTGATCTCGTTCGTTAGTGGAGAAACACGCTGCCATGATTTGTGTGTTCTGACTGCCAGAGATCATGGGGTGGGGGAAAAAAAAGCGGAAATTGGAGAATCTTGGGTAAAAAGTCACTCCCCACCCCGGCAATATCAGGGAAAAAAGTGAAGAAGTTACTATAATCCCACCAAAAAAGCACGGAATGAGCTCTGAAATCGAAGGTGTTCAGGTGTTGCAGCGTTCAGGTAATCTTCTGCAGACCTGTATTGGCTTGCCAATGGCTCACATGCAGCATATGGCAGGATAAAAAGTGCCTGGGCGGTCACTGCACACCGTGAGAGAGCTTCAGGCATTGGCACATGTAAATCATGCTCAGCCACTTTGACAGTTTAACCTGAGCACTGTCCAGGGAGGTTCAAAAACCCATGTCAAATGGGTTTAAGAAAACAGGGAAATAACCCTCCCAGCGTGGCAGGCAGACACTGGGAATGGGCACAGTGTGCAGAGGACAAGGACTCCTCTTGTACCACCAGTTCCCCCCACCCCCCTCCCCGCTCCTGGCGCACCTTGGCACACATGGCATAACCACAATAAGCCCAACCATCCTGCCTGATAGGATAATGAACTCTGTCACAGCTTTTGCACTGAAGAGAAGCGCCCTTAACCATCTCCATAGCCCTCAGCTGGACTACTTCCAGGACATCCCTGTAGTTTTTATACCAGGGAGCCTAGAACTGGACACAATAGTCCAGGTGGGGTCTGACCAGGGCAGAGTAGAGGGGGAGGATCACCTCCTTCGACCTGCTGGCCACACTCCTCCTGATGGCTCTCTTAGCTACCAGGGCACACTGCTGGCTCATGGCCAACCCATCATCCACCAGGACCCCCAGGTCCTTCTCCGCAGAGCTCCTCTCCAGCAGGTCATCCCCCAGCCTGTACTGATTCAAGCAGTTATTCCTTCCTTCTCCTTGTCTTTTTCCTCCTTTTCTAATCTGGGAGAATGGTGGCAGAGTGTTTTCAGAACTCTGTGCACGTGAAAGTTAAACATTTCCCACTGGTAAGGGGACAGGGAAGGAAAGAAGGAAGGAAGGAAGGAAGGAAGGAAGGAAGGAAGGAAGGAAGGAAGGAAGGAAGGAAGGAAGGAAGGAAGGAAGGAAGGAAGGAAGGAAGGAAGGAAGGAAGGAAGGAAGGAAGGAAGGAAGGGAAGAAGGAAAGAAGGAAGGAGCAAAGCAGTTAACTGTATTTCTTTCATTTTCTTTGCATCAGAGTGAGAAGCAAAAATGTCTCTGGAGTCAGACTCCCAGAGAGACTCCCAGAGCCCCAAAATGCAGCGGATGCTGGAGCTGCAGCTTTCTAATTACCAGGTAAGACAGAGCGATCAGTTTGCTGCTGCCATCCAAACAATTGTCCTTCCCCAGGGTGTGCAGCTGCAGCTAGGCTGTGTTTACTGCTTCTCCTCTCCCCTCTTCATCAGCTTTGTTACAGTGTGCAGAAGACAGGTAGCCACTTGGCTTCAGCTTCAGGTGCAGCTTTCCAAGGGCTTAGTTAAAGTACCTATGTTTAGAGTTGGGAAATTTGTGCCTCTGGGGAATTTAGATAGAACTCTTGAGTCTTTTTAAAGCTTTGTTTCTCTTTGGATTATTTTCAGAAACAGGACTCGGTATAGTTTGACTCCTCTATTAAAAGGCAATTTTTGATTGGTCTCAGTCATGATAAATCCCCTAGAAAGGAAGGAATGGTTTTTCTTGGCCGTTTGGATTTAGGCTGTGATTCACCCAAGTGCTTGGGTGATGAACCCTGTGGGAATTAAGATCCTGAATACACCCAAGTATCTGTGTGTGTCTGTATCCCATGCAGGGTTTTGGTCAGTATAGGCTTCAAGAGGGAAGTTCCAACCAGGAACCCCAAGCAGGCTTCAGTCTGCACACTCACCTTAAAAATGTGAGTTTGAAGTAATGCAGAGACACAGTTTGATTTCAAGCAGTATAAATCAAAAGCCAGGTCCCAACAGTAGCCTGCCTGACAGAGGGCACATTCCCATATTTTGGCAATTCAGCATCAGTCCTCCCAAAAGGGGATGTGACCAGTCTGTGCACGGCCTCCTCCTCTCCCACTGGAGAGGTTTCCTCTTGGTTACATTCACACGGAGTTTATCATTTCTGCTCTCCTTTTTTATTATTCCATCTCTGAGTAATATCTTAAGTCACTGCCTGCAGAGACTGTTGCTTTTAAGGCTAACTGTATACAATTTATTGAATAGTTCAGAATAGAGACTAGATAGGAGAACATCTCAGGGTGTTGCAGCTATTTCTCTTTTTGACTGTGTTTTTCTATTCTTTTCAGAGGGGAAAGTGTGAGTATTGCCTTCAGAACACTGAGGAGTATTGTACTTCTAAGAATGAATAACTGACTGCTGTCCCTTCTAGGTGATGATATCAGAGATTGAACAAAAGGTTCACTATTTACTGGAAAGCTGTGAAGATACTGAAGACTACCAAGAACAGATAGACGCACTTTCCTCAAAGCTGGAGGAAGTGAAGCTCGATTTGGAAGGTGTTCAGATGATGCTTGAAGACACATCCCTTGAAGAGGAGGTAAATCATGGGAATGTTATGCGGGGCAAGAGCGAGTGTCACGGTGCTGTAATGTGCTGTGGTTCCAGAAGAACAGATAGAGCTCAGCACTTGAGGCAAAGAAGGAAGAAAAGTCCCTGGGCAATGTCAGGCTTACTATTATTCTGCTTTACAGAGATGTATAATTATTGGTAGATTGCAGCAAGAAGTGACTTTTGAATGACTCTCTATCTACATCTTTTCTGCTTTAAGTGCTCAGTGACAGAGGGCAAATTTTGTGAGTCCAGGCTTGGCTTGGAGGTTTCAAATGCCATGTCTGTGAGTGGCACAGCAGAGAGGCCTTTAAGCAGTAACTTTCTCTGTGAAGAGTGCCTAAATGGCAAGGGCAGTGACCACCAGCTCTCCTGCACCACAGCTGCATGCTCCTTGCTGAGTTTCCCAGCAAGGGAGACTGACTCCCAGCTTCAGAGTTAAGTCCCAGTGTGTTGTGCAAGGGGTCAGAGAAGCCCACCTGATGTGTTCCTGTAAAAGCAGCTGCAGTGTGTCTGGTGCTGGAGGAGCACAGTGTAGAAGAGAGCTTGCATGGCTCAGGAGAGAATTAGCATTGGTGAAGGCTTCTGTTGAAGTATCTGTGAACACAGGAAGAAAATCCAGGTGCACAAGGAAATTTATAAGCATTAATTGCACATTTCTCTAATTTGGTCAAACTTTCAGTATCAAATTGCTAACAGGAGAGGCAAAACAAGCCTTGTAGCTGTCAGGGAGAAAAACATGAGGACTTTAGCAGCAAGTAAGAATCAGTCAAACTTTCAGTAAATGAAACTGGACAGAAATCTTTGCACAAGTATCAACTGTGTTTCATGCATTGCTAGGTCTGACACAGCTCCACTTTTGCCATTTCCCCAAACTGCACCTGTGGGTTCTGCCCTATTGTCAAGTCTGGAAGCCTTTCCACAACAGGTCTCTCTTTACAGATCGACGACAATGAGTGTATTGACCAAGAGCCTCCTGAGATCCTACACTCAAATGGCTTCAGCACATCCCAGCTTGCTCTTGATGAACAGCCGCTCAGTCAGCAGGATTTCCAGCACCCACAGGTAATTCTCTACTGCTCCACATCCCCTGTAGGTGGTGGGGACAGCTGCATTTATAACCTGCTGTGATTTCCACTGTGGGATCAAGGCTGTTGGGGTAGGTTTCAGTCATCCCCTTTGTTGGGATGGAGAGAGGCCTCACCCCTAAAATCCCGTCTCAAAAAGGTTCAGAAATACTTCAGAGCTGGATGGTACACATGCTTTGTATGGTAATGATTCAGGTGATATCACCCATCCCTCTGACCTCCTACCACTGAAGTATTGTATTCTGAAACCTGCATCTGTATATTGACACTGCTGTTGAAGATGAATTTGAAGCTAAAGCTATGTGAACAATTTCCCATGGGTTAATTCACCATTACTTAAAGGTTTTTGTTATCAGAATTAAAAAATCCTGTGATGTTCTGTGCTCTGTAAACTATTTTCAGTTCTCCTCACTGAAAACTAGCTTTCACCCCTTCAATGCTATTAGAAAAGAGGTGGAGCAAATGATCCAGCCTGAGCTACTCAAATTGCTCACTTTTCACTCAACACTCCTTTTAACTAGTGGAACTCGACCTCACCTCGTGTTTGAGCAAATCTCTGTTTCCTCTTGCCTTTTTCTCTGTATATGGGTGGCAGTTGATGGCTTTTGAATTTCCATATGTGCATAATTTGTTTCTGAGTGCTGGTTTTTGCTTTTAAAGCTTCAGCTCAGGTGGAATTGGATTCCATGAAAATACATGTTTTCAGCAGACTGTTTGATAAACTCATGTTTACACATAAACTGCATTTTGTTCTGATAGATGTATTCTATTTTCTTATTTTATTTGCTCCATGAATTGTGATGGAAAAGCACAATCCTAATTTCAGATTAATACAGTGCACATAGCTGATTTTCCTGTTCACACCATTCTCTCTACACAGGATCAGAATGTAACAGCAGCTGAGCAGAAATACCTCATTGATTTCATTGAGTCGTGTGTGGAAAAAATGCAGCTGCAGTTTGAGGACAGTGTGACTCAGAAATCAGAATCAAGGTACCAAATAAATAAAACTACTGAGACTGCACTGGAGCAGAACTTTGTTCTGTGCAGGTATCTGTGCCTTTAGAAGAAAAATTGCAGAAGCTGGGAGATTTCTGCCATCAACAGTCTAGAGAAATGGAGTCTCATCTATGTGACAGCCGCTGATTCCAGTGTTTAGATCAGCCTTGGTATCAGGCAGGACTGACATCTGCTGTAAACTAGAGGAGACCCATCCAGAGTCAAGTTTGGTCTGTCTGTCGGCAGCCTTTGCTGTACAAACGCATGCAGGTAGCCAGCCAGGTTCAAAGGCAGCATCTGAAAAGGGAGCACTGGGATTGTGCATGTTCCAGCACAGAACCAAGGCCTGCTACAGGACTGTGGTCCCCATATTGTCATTTCAGAGGCAGAGGCTGCCAGCAGGCCTTTAGGGTGTTTCATAGGAAGGGAAAAGCCCAAAGAAATGTATCAACCCTTGGATTAAGCACCGTCCATGCACTTGATTTCAGTTTGGTTTTGGGGGCGGTGGAATAGAAGCCAATCTTATACAACAAGTCTTGCAAATATAATTTTGCTTATTCTGCTTCAGTATTTGCCATTCTAACAATGTTTTCTCAATACAGCAATGGAGAATCTGGTGCAAAGAGCAAGCAGGCTGATCCCACCTTAGTTACAAAGGACCAAACGGGTAATAAATGGCAATATTTGCAACAAGAGCTGTCAGCAAAGATGAAATCGACCTTCTGCCAACTTGTGGAACCCCAGGTCTGTTGAAGTTCAGTAAAACACTCTTTCAGCAGGCAATTGGTTATGGTAAAGATAGCAATGAGTGTATCTTCCAGCATCATAATATCATATTTCTTCATCAGATAACTGAAATCTGTGCAAGTGTTCTCCAGAGCAAATAGTTCCTGCATACTGTTTTCATGGTTGTCTTTGTCTTTTAATTTTGTTTTGAGGTAAAGAACATCTACTAAGAATAGTGTGGAAGCACATAGGCAAATCCTTGTAGTTAACATTCAGACCAGATATTATCTGCTTAATTCTTTCAAGAGAACTAAGAGAATTAGCCAGCAAGCCTCCCAGCTGATGTGGATGTGGGTTAAGTCTCAGTTCTTGCAAGTGAGAATGTTTTGGTCAAAACAAATCTCTGGCTTAAACTTTGTTCTGCTTTCACCACTGTTTTCTCTCTCACATATCAAAAGCAGAGTTTGGACTGCAACAAGAGCATGCTAGGTATCCATTCTGAACAGACTGCAGAATGTTACTGCTTGGACAAAACTATAAATGCTGTTATTAACAGTTTTGTTCACGTTAAATTAGAACAACTGAATTCCTTGTTCTCTGAAATTACTGCATTACATGGAGGAATATCAGTCATGTAAAAGGATGACTGACAGCTCTTTCTCAGGCAAGACTCTCACTGCAGTGGGCAGCAGGGCTGCCTTGACACTAATTGCAACTTGTAGCCCTTTAAAGCTGGGAATCAGAGGCTCCTTTTTCAATCTCCTATCAAGGCTTAGCCTACCCAACTAATTTTTGCCAGTAAAAAATGAACCCTGCCATCCAGGTGCTTTATATTACTGCCTCAAAGCTTTTATTTTCATGCTTTTAAGAGGAGTGTTATCTAGCTGCCCATAGCCCTGTCTGCACTGGAGCTGTTCACCTATTTGCAACCTTCTTTTTTTCCAAACTTTAGATTACAACAAAGATGAATATGCTGCCCCGCAGCACATTTGCTACTGCAAGCACCCCAACTGTGGAAGAACTGAAAAATTACACAATCCAGCTGGGAGACCTAACCCAAGAAGCAAATGTGGTGCATGCACAGGTAAAAATGGCATGTCCTAGCACTGCAAAAATACCAGGGATTCCAGACATAAGGCACTGTTAGGTCACTGTGAATCACAGCTGATGATCATGTTGCAGATGTCATCCCCTGAGTGTAGCTTTTGCATCACGTATGGGCTGGAATGGAGAAATGGGCTCAGGATTTCAAGAGGAAAAATTTCTGGTTTCAGCTATGATACTTCTGCTACCTGAGTCCAAAGATTGGGTAAAACTCCTCAGACTGTATATGGCAAGGAGCCTGTGAGTGACTTCAGTAACTCTGCAGTACTGGAGCTGACAAACAAATGGTGTTGTACCCATTCCTGAGATTAGAGACCCGCAAAACCACGGGCACTCCCAGGACCTAAAGGGTCACTGTCTCAGTTACAGCCTTGGCATCTCAGTATATTATGTGTATTTATCTGTCTCATCCAAGTTGCTGTCTCAGGATTTTATTAATTCCGTTTTATTCGTATCTGACTGAACCTCTGAACTTGTACGAGTGAGTAAATCTTAGCTATGCCTTGGGTGAGAGTACTGAAAGCTTCTGATTTGCCTTTACCCAGGACAATGTGGCAGAGGAAGTCTCTTACAATTTGGAGAAGAAATTGTTTGAGCTGTTTCTGGCAATCAGCCGATGTTTGAGTAACATGGAGGAGATGTTAAACACCTCGGTCTTGTCCACCGAAGAGGCGGCTCTGCAGCAGGCTCTGTATGAGGTAACTGTCCTAAAGCACCCAGGGAAGGGTGTAAAACAGAATATACATGGCCTGATGTTTCACCTGTTTTGCTGGTATTATTCAGGAGTAATACCACCAGATTATTTGGTATTGCACAGATTTGGGCCTCTTGCTTTTACCATCAATTATCAGCTTGAGTCCTGCTGCCTTTTACAGGCAAGAGTCCTTGGACAGAGACCGTTTTCACTCGTGTTTCTTTCAACCCTTTAGACTCTTTCTGTTGAGCTGCAAAAACTTCACGCTGATCTGAGTGATAGAAAGGATGATCTTCTAAAGTCTATTAGCTGTGCTGATGGGAGCACAGATGTGTTCTGCGAGTGCTTTCACAACTTGCAGGAGCATCTGGAACGAACTCAAGCTGCCACTGCTTCAAGGAGCAGCTCCATGAAAGCTGGACTGGATCATAATACCAATTATCAGGTACTCCACAGCCAAATGCACATCTTGTTTCGCAGCATCTGTTAGACTTGTCAGTGTTAATGCATTCGGGTTACAGATGAGCAATCTATAGTGGGCTTGGGGGTTTTTTTTGGTACTACACAAACTTGTCTTGGGCTCTCAAGAAACAAATTAATTTTGCTGTTTACAGTGCTGTTTGCAATGGTGACTGCCTTAGGTCTTGATCACAGTAGAGAAATTGCACCCAGAAAGGGTGGAAGTAACCTGGGATCCCAGGCATGCTGAGCTACAGGCTCAAGCAAGTTTCTGTGTGCAGGGATGAGGTCAAGGGGTGGATTCAGGAGAGGCAGGCTTCTTCCCTTTGGTGCTGTGCCTGGTTACTTTTAGCTATCTGTTGGAGGTTGATTTCACTCTATCCTTTAGATTTTGTGTGACAGTATTAGAAGCCCTAGTTTTGCAGATTTGCATTTTAATTGTGTTTTTGAAAGGCAGATAGAAACTTTTCTATGCTGGGATAAACCTACTACCCATTGCTGGAAAAAATTCAGGTCAGATGCTTAGGCTGAAGTAAGGGAAGAGAAGGCTGGTCTTTGAAATTCAGTTTCTACTGTCCAGCAAAACTCCAGCGTGCTCATGTGCAAGTCAGCCGAGCTCTTTACTGCTGAATAAAAACCCAGGTCCTTTGAAGAGCACTGGGAAGTTGTCTCCAAACAGTAGCAAGACTAATCTTGCAATGTTTACTTATGCAGAATCCACAGAGCTCCATCAGTTGCCAGTAATGGGCTCATTTTCTCATTTTCAGAAGAGAAGAATTTGTTTCTTTGTAAGTTTCTCAGGTTTTTACGTTGTGACAGAGTAATCTGCTTTCTTACACTACACAGACTACAGAATTTCCATCTCTAAATTACTGCTTAAAGCCCATAAGGCACGTGATTTATTTTGCTTTTTTAAAGAGGAAAAAAGGGGCTTTTGCCATAAGAGGTAACCATTTTGTTTGCTGTGTAATTTTGCCTGGTCATTATTATATTCCTGACATGTGATCTACTTCTGAGGTTTGTTTCTTTTGCAGAATGAAATCAGGCTGCTCTATGATCAGTTGATTGAGAAGAAAGCTAGTTTACAGCAATGCTTGAATGCACTATGTGGACATGATGTTTCTGAAGAGCTTCAGGTAATTTCATTTGCAGGAAAGGAGAGGAGAGACTCAGCATTCTCTGTTCTTTCCTGTTTTGTGCAATCTGTTAAGTTTCATATTTTCTAAAGTTTGATTCTCACTTTGTTTTTAAGAATGGGGGAAGGAGAGAGTTCAGTATTTGCCACCCTAGGTTCTTGGTGGGGTTTGTTGGGTTTTAATATGTCACAATCTGTAGTCAGACCTAATTCCAGTCCTTACAGTAGTTGAGAGTGGCGGAACCAGTCTCTCCACAACCTCTCAGAGCAAATACACCCCACACTATGGCATTGACCTTCATAAGGATTAGCAGAGAATTTAAATCAAATAGAATGCATATCCTCCCCAGGATGGTTGTGGGCCATCTGGGGTTTTTTGTTGGTGAAGTAAAGAGGGCTGTCCCAGAGCTCATAACCTTGGTTACAGCCATAACTTTCTGCCAGGCTGAAAGCTATGCTCAGAACTGCTGAATCCCCTAGCAGGTACTGCTGCCTTAGATGCATTCTGTCAGATAACCACTCTTGGAAAAGGAATGGCAAAAGTATGTAACTTCCTTTCCTTCAGAGAAAACCTGTCTTGGTCCATCCCTGACTGAGTCTTTCTAATTCATAAGAAAAAACAGTATTTTCTGAGTGTATGATTCCTTTGGCTGCTGTGAATTAGTGAACTGAAATGCATATTGCGTGTTGTAGTGAGACATGAGACCTGAATTTCCTTCCGGGCTGTGCCACATGAACCCAGTAAGCTGTGTCATGGACAGGCTTGTCTATTTAGTTTACAAGCTTGTTGGATCTTGGGGTCTCATTGTGAATTTATGCAGTACTAGCACAGCAGAGGTCCAGCCCCAGGACTACTAGTGATAATAGAATTTTTAATGGAACATAACTCTTCCTAATAACTTATTTTGTCCTTCATTCAGAAAACTGATGCCTGTGCTTTGGAGCTGGAAAACCTGGAAAACCAAGTAGCAAAATTGAGAGGCCATGGGGAAAGATTTCAGTTGCCTACCACTTTAATCCAGGAAGTTTATAAATTAGAGGTAAGAGAACAGTATCCATTTACTCAGCAAGGTTTGATTCTTCTAAGCAAGGTATTTTTAGCATCAAAAGGCTGGTGGTTATTTTGTATTCTGGGAATGTGTGTGCAGGTTTGTAGGATTCATTTCTGTCTTTCACGAGTCAGTAAACTGTGTTTACGTTGTAGGATGTCTTGGATGACATGTGGGAGATTCTGAGAGTAAAGTATCTTGAGCTGAACTCTCCTGCTATCAGTGAGAGCCAGTATGAAGACTTACTTCATGGCTTTGCAGAGCTGGTAGCTATTGGACAACAGAAGATTGCACAAGATCCAAAGCAACTAGCAAGAAGCAGAGAAGCTCTACAGTCTTACCTGGAAAATCACAAGGTATAAAGTGCTTATCATGTAACTGCTCAGATCAGCAGCACTGTTTTCAGTGACTGGTGTCCCTCCAGTGTTTATGGAAAAGAACAGCTTCCTCATAGCTTAGGGGAGGGACTGTAGTACGTGCAAAAAATGAAACATATTTTTTTCACTAGACCAAAAGAGAACCCACCAAGATATAACAGAGAGGTTGTTATTGCAACTACAGTTTTGGTGATAAATTAAAATCAGGGTTTCAGTATTGTCAGTCTAATACTACTTTGGATTATCTCAGGACATACTGATACGCGAGGGAGACACGTGTCCTTCTAATTGCTGGTAAAAAATCAGTAACAAGGTTCCTGAAGTTACTATCTAGCAATTGGGAGTTCAGCCTTTGCTTTCAGTATTATGTGGCTTCATGGTCTGATGGAGGAATCTTGTCCACAGCAGCTCCATTTCTGGAGTAAGGATAGTTTAGATCCTCTCTTTGGCAGGACAGTTTCTCCTGTACCCAGATGCTACATGTTTGGTGGGCTATGGCTGCGAATGCATCTGCATCCTCACTGTCCTGGTTCTTGGCAAGAAGCCCTGGCTAATGCTAGTCACTCAGGGATGTCTGTCATGGCAATGCCTTCATTTAACTGCTCCATATAGCTCAAACTCCCTTAAGAACTGCTTCAGGAAGCCAAGGGCTGCAAACCACTACTACTACTCCAGAGTCATAGGAATGGGTTTTGTCATTCACAGATTGCCCTTAGCAAAGCAAAATGTTATGAATTTATTTATAAAGGAAATCAATGTATCTGCAGTCTAAATATACATACATTGATTTACAGAAGCAAAAGAAAACTGCAAAAGCCATTTTCCCTGCCCTGGTTATCAAGACTTACCAGGATGGTCACACAGCCTATGCCTGTGATATGGGCCTTCAGTGGAATTCTTGTACTAGTTATTAGTTCTTAAGTGAAGATCCTGACTGAAGATTGTGATCTTAAATCAAAGCTTTTCTGTGGGGGAACGTGTTCTTCTGGTATTCATACATTTCCCAAAAGCTCAGCTAGTGATAACTAAATTGAAGTGTTACGTTACAGTTATCCCAAAGTATTATTGTGCCAGGCCTTAGAACTGCTGGTACCCTTGGTGCTTGGAGTCACTTCCCATCCAGGTGAATGGATAATGGCTTCCTGTGATAACTACCTCACACTAAACTAAATATTTATTTATAGTTAAACACTTCTTCCATCATCTTCCAACAACATATTTTGTATGAACTGAAGGTATAAATACAGATCTTTTTCTTTAGAGATCTATAAATGAAAATAGCATATGCAACTCCTGACTCATTCCTGACAAACCATAAAATGATCAGTAACTGCCAATCATGGAGTGATGCAGAATTTTGGTGAAAGGTTCCTGTCTCCAGCTACAAGAGACCCTGAAATTGTCTGCTGTTCTGAATGAATCTTCTCTGACTTCTTACTCTTGCTCTGGGCATGTGTGTATGTTCTCTCTTAAAGAGCCAGCTTTAACTTGATTTTTTTCAGGACTTTTTCCACAACCTCATGACTCACATGAATTCCATACAAACATTTTCGGAGAAAGTGGCTCCCTCCATCCTACAAAAGCAAGAGGAATTCTGGAGAGAGTTGATGAATGAAGTCAGGTTGCTGGAGCAGAAGGCCTGCGAGCATGCTGTACACTTACAGAGCCTGTTACAGGTAATGAGTCTAAAGGAACCCAGAGTAAAAGCTGAAGGGAAGAAGAAGAGTTTCATCTAGGGGAACCGTTTCCACAAGAGAGATTCTTTGGCTAGCAGTTGTCCTTTCCTGTCTCCACTGGACAGCAACAGTCTATTACTTGTTCTGTGTGTGTCAATAAGCTGGCTTTTTTTTCCTTGAAAGCCTGTAGAAATGTACATTTCAACCCATTCCTCTGACATGGGTGGGACTTTTAGACTTCTTGCAGGAGGTTTTGAGTTCATGGACTGACAGGAGAGCCCTTCAAGGCACAAAAATACCAGTACCACTTTAAAATAAAACCTAAACATTTTTCTTAAAACACCCCTAGAGAATAAAAAGATTAAGTATACCACTTCAAATTAAGAAACCTTGGAAGATACTAGACAATTAATTAATTCACCTGTGGTGAAATAACATCTTACTTTAATATCTGTAACATTTCCATATTCACCTGGTTTTGTGTTCTGTTTCATTGAAGAGCTGCTGATGCTAGAATAAGTGTTAAGGCCTCAGACTGATGTGTGCTATATTAATGATGTGCTGTATTTTTTAGGAATGGGTGGAATTTGATGATGAATACCTAGTTATCAATAAGGAGTTAGAGACACTTGCCTCTACATTGCCTTCTGTGAATTTGGTTGAAGAAACAGAAGAAAGATTAGTGGAAAGGATTGCACTTCTACAGGTATTTGTGTCTGTCTCTCTGCCTGGTTTTCTTTGTGAATCTGTAGAGTTGGGAAAAAAATAATTAGAATATGAGAAGATGGTTTGCAAGGCACTGTTTCCTTTGTGTCCCTGTCTGTGTGTGGCTGCAAACCAGGAACTTACTCTTAAAAGTGGCAGATTGGGCTGCTGATTTCAGCCAGAGGCTGAAAAAAAAAAAAAAGGAAAAAAAAAACCCTCAGGAGAGGTTCATTTATGACTATAGAATATGGTCTTCAAATGCAAATATTTGGGAGAAGATCATGTGCAGGCTATATGGAACCCAAGGACAGTACAGAGCTTTGGGGTGAACAGAGAGCCACTTCTCTGTAATTCAGGAACAATTTTCGTGCCGTGGTGTAAACCAAATGGAAGAGGAGAATCAACCTGAACCCCTATTTGCAATAGAAGACTGCCAGGTTTCCCAGCTCCTTTTAAAATCCTGAGAATTCAAAATGAGATGCCCTGCTTTCTGTCTGACCAAAGAGAATAAAATTTCTTTTGTGTAGAATGGCAAGTAGGTTCCTGGTTTGATACCAACTGCATCTCTGATGGCAGAGCTACACCTTTATTTAGAGCATCAAGTCCAGTTGAAAACATTTTATCTCCCATTTAAATACATTTAAGTATAAGGATATGAAAGCAGCCTTTATGGTTGTTTAATATAAATTAAGAACTAGCATTCAATAAACTTCATGATGTATCCTCAGAGTGCTCAGCGTTCCTCACAGGTCTGACCTTCCTTGATTTTGAGGACCCACTCTATTAGAAATTTTTGAACTAATGTGTCTTTGGGTCTGCATTGAGTCCAGTGTGATATTCAGATTCACTGCCTGTACAGGCAAAAAGGACTGCTGTGATTTTGTCTAGGTGACTGTATGAAAGAGATCACTGGACATGCCCAGAAAATTCTGAGCCACAGTAAAGCTTTTGAAACAAATGAACAGTAGATCATTGCATACACAGTGGCCCTTTGGCCTGTTTGATGCCTGTCACACTGAGATGGGAGACACTCAAATTTTGCATAACCATTGATTGTGATGTTGCCTTATTTCCTTTGTGCTTTTAAGTTCTGAACTGGTTCTTTGCTTTCAAGTCTTTATTTGTCTTTAAAGACATGAAAAGCAAAGCAGTAGGGCTTTAGAGGATGCTTCTGGGGTGCATCCTTGCACTGAAGCTTCACATTTTCAAGGACAGAAAATGATAAAATTCCCTGGGGCTTAATTTCTGACAGAGAAATAGCCCTATTAATAATAAATATTGGACAAATCCCTTCTGCTTGGAGATCATGCATCACAAAATTGTTCCATCCTTCCTTCTCCCTAGGACTGATCTATGTCCTGAGGTTTTTTTCTTTTTTTCCCTTTTGTCATCTTCCAGTACAGTGTAGCAATGATAAAAATGATGCTTTGTTTTCATTCAGCTGACAAAGCAAACCAAACTGCTCCTATGTCTTTCACTTAATGTCCTCACTGATTATTATTCATTCCTCCTTGCCACCTTTATTCAACAATTATTCCAGCACCTTCTGGTGGAGGAACCCTCATCCCTGGAGTCAGGGTCAGGCTTGATGAAGCTCTGATCTAGGTAAAGGTGTCCCTGCTTACTGCAGGGCTGTTGGACTAGATGACCTTTAGAGGTCCCTTCCAACCTGTGCCATTCTGTGAATTTTTTATATAGGCTAGAGCCAGAAAGCCCTCTCAGAACAGGAGGGCAATAACTTTCTGCTGGGGACAGTCATACATGTGGACAATACAGCCAGATTCTGATAATATATAAAATGATATTGAGATCAGTCTTGATCTATCCAGAGAAGATGAAAAAACCCAAACAACTGTGTCCTTTTTACATGTAATGAAGTGCAGATACCTTCTGTTTGGAAAATAAAATAAATGACAGAGGAGATATGAGAATAAGAATTTAGAAGAAAAGATACATTTTTCTAGCAGTGTTTTGATTTTTGGTGAAATACAATAGGGATTAATACATTTCATTGCTGCTTTAACTTAAAAAATGAGAAAAAGAAAAAAACCCACAGTGGTAGTTAGAAAAAGTGGCCCTTTATTACACAGCTGTCCTCAGTGTAGACAAGTGTTTCACTTCCTGCTTATTTTTATAGGAACAATAGGTTAATTGCTGCTATTGCCAAGTCAGTGCATCTAGGTGAGAGTTAGCTGTACTGGGCTCCAGTTTGTGCACCAGAGGTGTTAACAGAAGCCCTGATCATGCTGCCCTAAGCATTTTGACCTGCTACAAATGCAAGTTGGCCTTGATTCCCACGCAAAGGCATAACACACCTGTCTGTGCATCTACACTGTCCACTTTACAAACATTCAAGACCTGGCTGGCATACTGCTTCCACTTGTGTTTTGAAGTTATCCAAGAGGGGAACACTCAAGCATGCTGAATGCTTTCACATGGCCCAAGTCAACTACTGGTGCAGTCCTGGCACTCAGGTGGAGGCAGTTTGGGGGTCTACAGCCCAGTCCAACAGCTGATATAACAAGCTCAGCTCTCCCTCCCCTTCGTCTTCATGTTCTGATCCCAGTCTGGCTAGACCCAGAGTATGGACAGATCTTGTCAGTTTTTGTTGGTTTCCACTCCTGCTGTGTATTATGCACTGTGTCTTGGAGCTTGCACAATCTCCTTTGGTGGTTTTGACCTCCAACAAAGCTGTGTTAATCTGTGTGAACTTGGCTTGGTGATGCTGGTTGGATACAGAAATAGGCCATTTTCAGGGAGAGCAGACCAGATGAAAAGAGCTGATAGGAACAGTCTCCTGTGCACCTCCAGCTGTGTTGCTCATCAATCCATGCTGTATTCATGGTTCTGCAGCATTACATAGCAGGGTAAGTGCCAGAATAGCACGTGCCTCCTCACAAAGAGGAAGACAACTTGGAGGGTGAGAAATGTATCCTAGACTCAGCTAAGAGATGTATGTTTGTGTGTTTTGTTCTCTCCTTGTAGCTACAAGAGAGACTCAGAGGAATTAAACAAATGGCTGGATTCTGCTCAGCAGAGAATGAATTTTTGGAAGGAGCAGTCTCTGAATGTGTCACAGGATCTTCCCACCATCAGGGATAACATCAACAGCTTGTTGGTAAGTCAGTTCTCCTGCCAGGTTTAGACACTTTTGAGTGGGTTTTATATTTGTCATGATGCAGAAGCTGCCCACATAATATAGTACTGAATTACTTTGTACCCCAAAGCCACCTCATTATCTGTGTGAGGAGCCATGACGATGGGAGGCCACCACAGACCTTCCTTCAATTGTGATGCCAGCCCAAATGCATAAATCGGAATGGAATCATCTAATGATAAACTCCAAGCTGCCACACATCACAGCCCAGCCAGAATTTCTTGTGCACCTGCAGTGTAATAGTATGGTTTCTCTCTTGCTCCTCATGCTGAATACCAGATACAGCAGTTGAGCCAAGCTGATGGACCACTTACCAACTGAACCTGGAGCGTGGGCTCTGGGAGCAGGGGCAAAGACAGGGGTTGTGAAGATGGCAAGCCCAAGTCAGGGAAAAGAAACATGCTGAATTGCATTTCCTGTCTTTGCCTGCCCCTCAATGCTGTGCTCCTCTTGTATGACTAGCTGGGCAGTTCAGCCCCAATGACAGAGAGAGTCCTGCACAGTGGGAAAACAAAGCACCATGAGTGTTGCACTGATAGGTGTTAGTTGGCCAGACACTCACCGACTGGCATTGCTTCCTGGACCACAGTGTGAAGTGGGGATAGGATATTCCCAATCCTTGTGCAGGAAAAGGTGGCATTCAGCATTTTGGCTAAGATGGGCAGAAGGCTGCCTTTGCTGACAGAACATGTTGAGTTTAGGTTTTCTGAAATTTACAAACTTGCTAAAATCTGTTTGTTGAGGCAGTTCATCCAGTGACTGAAAACCTGGTATATGTTCTTTATTTAAATAGATATATATTTACCCTCTCTTCAATTTCTCTCATGCTCCTCAGACATTCTCTAAGGAAGTTGATGAAAAATCTTCCCTGAAGTCATCTGTGGTGAGCACTGCCAACCAGCTCTTTCACGTGAAACAAGCTGATACTGCAGCGCTTAGGTCATCTTTGGCAAAGTTTGAGCAGAAGTGGGGAGAACTGATTATAGAGCTCCCAGCCATCCAAGAAAAGCTTCACCAGGTGAGGAGAAACTGCTCAGTTTGAGCTAAATAAGTACTATACAGTGGGATTCAGTTGGCTACTCCATAAGGCCCCTGAAGCACCTCTTGCCTAATTAGCTGTCTGTCTTGCTTTCAGAATATCCTCAGTATTGTCCTGCAGTTTAATTCCTGCAGTGTTCTTCCTGGGCTGTGTTGCATATAACAATCATCTTTACAGTTTTACGTGACAGTCTGTTACAGTGAGAAAGAACTTGATTTCAAATTACTGAATTCACCAACTTTTCTTAGTTTAAGTCATATGCCCCTCTGGAGCACAGGGCTCTCTTTCAAGTTCATACCCTGGTAACTGCAATTACAGTGCCTGAGCCCTTCTAAAAATACAGATGTCATCATCCTTGATATTTCTATGAGCAGACTGGAGAGGATTCATTATGTGCTTTACTCCCAGCTTCAGATGGAAAAACTTCCATCACGGGAAGCTATTGCTGAGCTGATGACCTGGCTGGACCATGTGGAACAACAGCAGGGACATGAGGAGCCAATAAATTCACAATGTAGCGCTGCCCAAGTGAGAAGCCTCCTTCAGAAGTACAAGGTAAATGGGAAGCTGTATGTCCAGGCCTTCTGCAAGGTGTTTGATGGAATCAGCCTACAGGCACTGTCATCTCTTTCCCTTACTCTCAGGAGAGTTCCTAAAGCAGTCTTACATCTTCCTTTATAAAAACCTTTTGCTTCCATGCCACACAACACACTGCCTGCCCTGCTACACAGCTACTGCCTGCTGTGCTTTAATCTCCTTTTCCTCATGCTGTCCCATCTGTTCTGCTTGTTCTCTCTCTTACATTTAGATTATAAAATGCACTGAGGAGGAAAGCTTTGCTTCCTTAGGAAGATTGTGTTTGTGCTGTTTTAGCCTGCCCTTTCAACAAGGAATAGCTCGTAATGTAGCTCCATAGCCAGGATCCATTTAACTAGAATCGGGGTTTTCAGTATTATGTTCCATCAGAAGAGAGAACCTGCTAGGAAAGAGAAACAAGATGAACATCCCTGCTGAGGGAGAGGCTTCAGCAAACTCTTTGCTCTGTTCAGATGCCAAAGCATCAGTGATGGAGGCTGATTGCCCTGGCCACAGGAGGAATTCAAGCCATGCGTGTACCTCCATAGATGCCATGGACCCCAACCTCAGAACATGAATCCCTGCAAAGTCATATTTTGCCCTTTGTGTCTTAGTATAGGAGATACATAACACTGTGGTCTATATCAGTTGGGTTTGGAAGTTGGAAGGTGTTTTTTGTATATGTGCCTTCTCCACTTGTCAGCAATGTCAGGATGCATATGCTGAGAAAAAAGCTGGGATCAAGGTCATAATTTCCTACAGGGAAGAAGCTGTGACTTCAGTGCCTCTGTTGCGGTATTCCCTGGTGGCCTTTTACTGGATACTACTAAATGTAATGAAGAGCCCTTTCCTCCCCTCTCCTCCTAAGACTTTCTGAAATAAAAGGGTATTTGTAGAATCATAGAACAGTTGGGGTTGGAAGGGACCTTAAAAATAACATCGTTCCACCCCCAAGGCTCTGTCTGTTTCTGCTTCCCAAGTGAGTGAGTGGCTGAACCACCACATACCTCTAGGTTTTATTCCCTGCTCCAGCACTAGCCTGTTATTACCTTGAGCTACCCACATAATAAAAATGATTTTCCACAAAAGTTACAATGGATGGAAAGAGCTACACAAATCAAGAATGGTAAAAATTGGGAATGCTTACTACAGCCAGGTTGCTTTCAGAAAAGCTGTGGTTCAGAATAAGCCATGAATGTCCCGTAACTGTCTTGAAGCATCGTTTGAACTGCTGAGATCAAAACTGGCCAACTAATTTTTTTACTTTCTGTTTTGTCTTTCCCCTCCAGGAACATATGATGGAAATGAACTTCAAACAGTGGATGGTAGATTTTGTTAACCAGTCGCTCTTGCACATGAGCACTTGTGATGTGGAAAGCAAGCGGCATGAAAGGACAGAATTTGCTGAGTGTCTTGGGGAGCTGAACCTGCAGTGGCACCGGCTGCAGGCATCTCTGAAGAGAAAGGTTTGATTGAGTTCTTAGTGCTTTGGCTCACCACTCGCACCCTGCCTGTGCTTTCTGTTGTCCCATGGCAATAGTGTGGTGCTGTCCCATGGCAATAGTGTTGTGCTGTCCCATGGCAACAGTGTTGTGCTGTCCCATGGCAACAGCGTTGTGATGTCCCATGGCAACAGCATTGTGATGTCCCATGACAACAGCGTTCTGCTGTCCCATAAGAACAGCGTTGTGCTGTCTCATGGCATTTGGAGTGTAAGGGTCTGACGATCCAGAACTCCAGAGTTTGGCTTAGAGTATCTTCGGGTGCTTTTCTGATAGAGACTCCGTAGGGCCGTTCCTCCCAGCTGTGGTGTAGAGGACATTTTTAATATCAGGCCCTATCTGGACGACTCTAAGATCTACTAAGATGGACTCTCAACGGTTTGATCTGTCGCAAGGATTCTTGCTGACGGTGGCCCCGTTGGAAGTCCTCTTCATTCTTCTGGATAACATGGTAGAGACGGTTCACAATTAGACTGTAGTTTGGGGATATACATTTGCCAGAAACCCACAGTGCCTAGGAAAGCTTGTGTCCCCTTTTTGTTGGTCAGTGAAGACATAGCTGCTGTTTAATTGATAGTGTTGATGGGAATCTGATGACATCCATCCTGCCATTTGATTCCTAAAAACTGGATTTCTTGTGCAGGTCCTTTGACTTGATGTAGTCTGAGAGTAAAACCAGCTTTTAGCAGAATATGGATTATTCCCTTTCTCCTTCCCTGGGGCTTCACCCTTTCCTAATGCAGTCTGGATCAGTCCATGGCAGATGGTGGGGCAGTGTTTCCACCCCTGGGACAATGGACACGAGGGAAGAAAAAAGTCAGATCCTAAGGAGCCAGTAAAACTTTTAATCTTTTCCTTTCAAAACATTTTCTTTAAATAGCATTTTCAATGTGACTATTGTAATCTCATTTTTGTTATGGAAGGGGGGAGCCCTATTTCTGTCCATCCCTAGCTTTAAGCAAGTTAAAAGACTTCTCTAACTTTCAGATACAAGACATGGAACAAACTTTAGAGGCTATTTCAGAAAATGAGAACCAAGTACAGACCTTGCGCAGTTGGATGGAGGCTCAGAGTGGTCGACTGAAATCTTTACAGACCCCAGCAAGTCTGGTCTCTGCCCAGAACACACTAGATGATTGCAAGGTAAGGCATTATATGTGTGATATTATTGCAAAAAACATATTTAGCATTTTGCTGAATCCAGAATAAAGAACTACAAAGATTTTAACAGGAAACAATATAAAGTTACCATTTCCTAGAGGAATACTACTGTGTAATGTTAATTAAAGCACAGTAGGTTGGAGTGATGAAGAGCCAGATCCACTTTAAACATGAATTGCTGTTTTATGGTTTTTCCCTCCAGTTGAAGATGCATTTGTTGTAGTTCCACAGTATTTGGAGTGGTGTGCAGCACTATTGTAGATCTTACTCTGAGATGCCTTTAAAAGAAGTAGTTCTCAGTTCAGCACAGGCATGGCAAAAGCTGTCAGTTCCATTAATCTAAGAGCTCTGAGGTGGAAGTGTCGTGGAAACTACATGGTCCCATTTAGAAAACAGCAACTCTCTCTGCTCCTGCCCTAGAATGTAGTGTCTGCACCAGGCTCAGGAATCTGGGTGTCCTTTGGTTTTGCTGTGCTTTTCTGGGCATCAGCTTCCTTAAAATTAGTACGGCTACAGCCAGGTCATAGTTGGCTCCTATTACTCTGCAGTCTACTGGTTTCATTCAGTACAGTGTTCCCTCTCCATTTTTTAACATGGAATATTTTTTCATTCATTGCTATGGTTACATGTCTCTCTCATAGTAGGCTGCTTTTATTGCCTAGAGTGCTGTTACACAGCAAGTAACTTGTCTCTCTGAAGCACTCAGAAATGATTCGAGGGGCCAGAATTGAAGAAAGACACAGGTTATCTTTGACTAAAACATTATCCTGCCCACAGCAAGGCACAGTGCTAGGATGTAGGTGGCTAAAATGTTTTGTTAAAATTAAATTTAAATTTTGTTAAAATGAATTTCCTCCATAAAATCCATGTCCAAATTTGAAAAACATTTTGGGGACAGTAAGGGCAGGGGCAGTAGGTCATGGCTCAAGTGTAGTGTTGTAGGAAAATGCTGTGGGAAAACTGAGTGTGTGGATATTTACTCATGTTGTGAGCCTTCCCCAGCATGTCAAGACTAGCTGATAATCTTGCTGATTGTGCTGGCGGGAAGTTAATCTCCCAGACTGATTTCAGTGGGGTTTGCCCCATGCAGGAAAGCCTCTGCCTAAGAGGATGTCGTGGTTTTGCCCCAGCTGAGAGCCAGGTACCACGCAGTCACTTGTTCTTTAAAAGGCAGTATGGGGAGGAAAGGGAAGGGGGAAAAAAGCCCAAACCAAAACCTCACGGGTTGGGATAAGGATAGTTTACTAGAATAGCAGAAAGATAGATTTAACAATGATAAGAGGACTTCAGAGCAAAAAATGTATGAGACTGGTGACAGACAATGCAGTTTCTCACTGAACCACACAGCCCAGGCTGTGCAGCCAAAGGCCGTCCCGAGAAACTGGACCGTCCCCAACACTGCTCATCCTGGAGCCACCAGCTCCTCCTCCCACCAGCCCCCCTTTATGCTGAGCATGATGTAATTGGCATGGAATACCCCCTTTGGCCAGTTCAGGTCACCTATCCTGTCTGCAGCCCCTCTCTTCTCCTTAGTAGGGAAATATGAACAGCTGAAAAAGTCCTTGCCTGCTTGGCAACAACTAGAAACATCAGGGTGCTATCAGCACTGCTCCCATCCTGACTCCCAGACACAGCATTCCACCCGCTGCTAGAAAAGAAATTAACTCCATCCTAGCCAAAACCAGGACAGAGGACAAAATGAAAATGACTTTCTAGGTGGTGTTGGGACATCAGGGACTCTTCAGTGCAAAATCAAGTTCCTATTCAGTCTAAAATCTAAATCAGTGAGCTGGAGCAGAGGAGGACCCAAGTGCTAACCTGCTCAAGGAAAAGCTCAGCTACACCAATAGAAAAACTTTTCTGCATCTGGAGAGGGACAGAGAGGCCTCTGTGATGGCTGAGGAATTAGGTCCTGATGGATGTCCAGTGCTCATACTGATACTTCATGGATTCGATCTAGCTCTACCTGCAGGAGACTGTCTAATGCAGCTGCTGTCATTTTGAACTCCTGTAAAGCAGTTGTGCTGTATCAGAATCGAAATGGTGTTGCATGGTTGAAGAATTACATGGAACTGTTTTCAAAGAAGGAATGTTTATCTAAGCTCCTCACACAGATTTTTTTCCTACAGTTTTATCAAAAGACCTTACCCTATCTCTCTTTTATTTTTTTCCTCTTTTGTCATTTAGGATCTAGAAAATCAACTCACAACTAAATCCAAAATTCTTGATCGGGTCAAACAGAGTTTGGCTTTGAATAGAAATGCAGAACAAACCCCAGAATCTTCCAGGATAACTGAGCTCTCTGAAATGGAGCACAGAAATGGAAGCCAGGTAAAAGCTTTGTTTGCATTCTGATTTCCTCTGGTACCTATTCTCTGTTATTAATCTTCATGGGCTGGCAGGAACTGATACAAAAAAGATGCAAAGTATTCCTTACTCTTAATCTTAACCTTCCTAGGAACTTCCTTCTAAATCTGTACCATAATGTAAATTAATGTATTTCCAAGTTTGAGAGACAAAACCAAGTCTGATCTCAAGGTAATTTGAATACAGGGGGAGAAGTGACAGACCCCCATCTGCAGTTTAAGAAAACAAAGAAATAGCACTGCTGTTTTTCTGTTGAGTTGCAAACTGAAACCTTAAGCTTTCTTATTTGATTGCTTCTCTTTCATACCCTCTTCTTTGTGCCCTGTAGTACGCTGGTGGAAGCTGCCTGGCCCTGCCCCATTCTCACTGTAGCTTTTCCACCTCCCAGTTACTCTTTCTTCCACACACCTGGATGGCTTTTGCTGTCTTCAAATCCTATGTAGCTTCCAACTGCTTCAAGGAGAGTCAGACAGGCTAATTTCCCATGCAAACTGACTACCCAGCAGTTTGCATTTATAGTTATCTTTATGCTCAGAACTGTTCTTTTCTTTAAATTTAGATGCAATTGATAGGCACAGAAGACACACTTAAGACTGCATTTATGGATTTAAATTTGTGATAATAATCATCTAGCATCGAGGATTATACACGATGTGGTGATGGTGTTTATAGTGGGTCACTTACCGTTTCTAAATGCCTTAGTTTTGTTCCTCAAAACTTTGGAAACCTGAACCCTTTCACTTGAACTTTTCCATATGAGGGGTTGGTCCAGGATGGGTCTGCTGCTTCTTAGTTTAGTTTCAGCAGGAACAATGTGGCTGTTTCTTACCAAGAAAGCAGAGGTGGTTTTGTCTGTATCCATGATGAAAGTTCTTCCTTCTGCTATAGAGCTGGTGATTGAAATTGGCAGGATTGACAGCCTAGTGCTTTTTTCTTCTTGCAGTCACCATGGCTCACAATCATTTTAGTATTTTTGTGACTTTAAGTATTAAACTTACAAACTGCAGAATGTTCTTGCAGCCTAGTTGTCTGTGTGTGCAGTGAAGCACCGAGTAAAGCTTTCTTCCTGGGGGTGACCACTCTCAGAAGAGCCAGGCTGTGATTTCAAATATAGGTGTAAGGAGATGTGGCACCTTGATTGTATTGTCCGTAGGTTGATCTCAAGACTGTGGCCCAGAGACATTTCACGAATACAATGTCTTTCTATCCTGCTTGTATGGGCAGTAATTAGCTGCAGGCTCCTCCCACCTACACCATGATTCAAATGAGAAAAGGCACGATTAATCCATCTACTCCTGCGTGCCTGGAACTAGGATACTAGGATACAATGAACTATGCAGTGTATCTGGCATGCACTGTGGTGCTGAAAAGTCTTCATCTTCCACTGTGTGGATGTGTAATCAGAACTGAAATCTGGGCCCATGAAGACCTGCCTGTTTGCTTGCCTGGCTTTCATGCTCTTCTCAAAGCATCTGGTACTGGCACGACTGAAAATAGATATTCATTTAGATTAATGTTTTGTCTAACCCAGGACACACCTTATGTATTTACCTGATACAGAAGGGTAAAAATCATGCTGAAGGAGTGCTGTAGTTTGGGGGTTGCGATGTCTAGGAGTATGTGGCAAATGGCAAGCATGCTTGCCCCAGTATAGATTAATTGACTTGAGTCATGAAAGAGACATAGCAAACAAAGAGGATATCCATCATTTAATGTTAGGAGAACCCTAAAGTTCTTAATAGCAATTCAGGTGGGCCTGTATTATAGGAGCACAGTGGCATAAGAGGAATGATACCTCTCCAGAGTATTGTAGAAGCGTCTTCTTCCGTACAAAACAATTTCTATTCAAATTTTCATTAAAAGAAAACTTGATCTCTGGATCAAACAATCTGCTACCAAAGAAGATTAAGGCTTTCAACTTCTTCCCATTTCAGGTTGATTTTTGGCAGGAAGCAATTCATTATTTCAATACTTTTTGGGAGGTTCTGGAATTGTGGCTGACAGAATAGTGCTACCTTGAAGTCTGGTTAAATTTTTATTTGCAACAAATTCTTACACTTCACTCTAAATACTGCCTACTGCTTGGTTTGAAGTCTGCAGAGTTCCTTCCCAAGTAGGAAGATACTCCACCTTATGGATTGTCATGGACTGAGTATTGAGCTTAGATTTTTAAGTCAGTTTAAATGTGATTTATGTTTCATGACTTCTACCCAAGAAATAATAACAACATTGGTTCACTTGCAGGTTGCACAGTTAAAGACCTCAATGCAGTCAGTACTGGGGCATTGGAAAGCTTATCATGAAATTTATGAAAAAGTCCACCTGATGACGACAAGATCTTCGTACTGCCTACAGCAGTGCAAACCTTTTGTGGTGTCATTGGAAACACTGAAAAACCAAGTCAGAACTCTCCAGGTAAATCTCCTGAAGTTGTTTTACTTCTGTACATCCTTCTGTGCATTCGAAGAAACAAACTCCACTGACAAAAAAGACAGAAAAATGTATTTGAGCAAGTTCCTCTTTAATATAGTGCTACTGAAGTGAGTAGTATTTTTTTTGTTAACCTCCAGAGGCACTAAGGTCTGTTGTTAAACTTCTTGCTTTATTTAGCACCTAAGTTCAGCTTTAGTGCAATTTAGTTACTGAGGTTCAAGAGAGAAGTATGGGTGAGCGGCCACCATGTCTGCCTGCCAGTGGGCTGACATGGGGTGGGTGCAGCAGCCCTGGGTCAGAGCAAGAGGAACCCTGAGCCTGGTGTTTCTGATTGATCCAGTGCAAAGTCTCTCTCCAGACCTGGAATAACCTGCACAGCCTCTGAATGAGGCTGGGCATAAATGCCGAGTGGAAATGTCCTGAATCATCCTGCTGCTCTGCTTGGCTATGGCAGAGTCTAACTGGGGCATCTAGTGTAGGCAGGCAGGCTGGCCCTGCATCGAAATGTTCTACAGATACGGCTAAAGCCCCTCACCTGGCTTGAAATGAGTGTTGAAAGGCTGTGTAAACACTCTCCATTTCAGTAAAAATAAGGCCTGTTTTGGTATATTTTAAAATTATATCAGAAGTGGTGCAGGCCAGACTGAGGCTGTGAATCCTGGGCATGTGTGTCTCGACAATAAAGCCTGCATAAGTGATTTCCATCCTCATCTGGGGACAGGTAATAACTGGAAGGAACTGGGCACTTTCTTACCCCTTCCTTCCATCACCCTCTTTATTTTTAATCAGAGTAAGTTCACAGATAACGATCCATGGCAGGGGTCTGCAATTGCCTGTATCAGGAGGGCAGCATGTGGCCAGAGACAGGAGCTGTCATGCAAACAGAAATTTCCCTGAAAGTGGCTTAAAACAAAAACATTTTTTTTGTTTCTAGTGAACAAATTTAATCAGTTCAAGGCTGTGTGTTTGTGAAATGAGCTGTTTCTTTAAAAGCAATTCAATTACCTCAGTTTAGAATACACCTCTTGAATGTTTTTTTTTTAACAAGGACCATTTCACCTCTCTCTTAGCTTCCTAATTTTTAGGATCCAGTGTAACATCTTTCACAAACATTTTAGTCTGTGCTGCAAATGTGTTGCTGCATTATAGCTGTCCATTCTATATAGCTTTTCCATATATAGACCTTAGAGTGGCCTTTTAATACCTGAAAGGTGCCTATGAGAAAGCTGTGGAAGAACTGTTCACCGGGGCAAGTAGCACTAGGGTGAGGGGTAATGGTTTTAAACTAGAAAAGGGCAGATTTAGGTTGGTTATTAGGAAAAAAGTCTTCAGTATGAGGGTGGTGGATCACTGGCACAGGTTGCCTAGAGACAGAGTGGAAGCCCCATCCCTAGAGATACTCCAGGTCAGGCTTGATGGAGCTCTGAGCAGCCTGATCTAGTGAAGGTGTCCCTGCTTCCTGCATGGGGGTTGGACTAGATGGCCTTTAGAGGTCCCTTCCAACCTCACCCATTCTACGATTCTATTCTGTGACTCTGTTATTGCTGTCCTACACCTACCAATCTGTAGGGGAAACTACACTTAGGCTGTTCATCTCCACAACTCATTTCCATAATACATTTTGCAGTCTCTTCAGGATGAATCAGAGAACAGTGAGGAAATTTGGGCCAAGCTCCATGCTGCTGCCAGTAACCTGAAGAACAACTCTTCCCCCACCTTTGCAAAGATTATTGCAAAGAAGTGTGTAGATGCACACGCAAGGTAAGCTTGCAAAAAAGACACACAGTTATTAGGATTTTAAAGAATCAAAACAAATGAGTTGCTGAAGTAGGATTTGAAAGTCTGTCGTATTTTTAAATCTATTACTGTAGCATACTCTGTCTAAGGGCACACGTGTGAGGGGTAGCTGATATCTTTTTTGACGGAGCACAAAATGGTCCTGTGTCAGTGTTCAGTAACATGGATATGAATGCAAAGAAACTCCCACAGGAATCCTATACTAATCATATTCTGGAGGAGAATGTTCTAGGAAAATTCTCTTATCCTTTAATGTGTTGACAGGTGGAACTCAGTAAATGAAGACATTGCAAATCAACTGCGGGCAGCGCAAGCGACTCTGCAGCTTTGGAAGCCCTTTGATACGTTATGCACTGAGACAACAGCCAAGTTACAGAAGCATGAAGAGCAGTGTACTAAGCTGTTGGATGCTCAAGTGCCCAAGGATAATATGATAGAAACCCTGATACAGAAAATACAGGATATAAAGGTACATGAATATGCTTCTGCTGCCTGATACAAAGCAGGATTTATATCTGAGCAACAAATTAATTGAATACCTCGTTCCACTTTCCTCCCCCAAATCCAGCTAGTGGATAGACAAAATCTGTGGGGGTTTTCCCTAATAGCATACACTATTTTATTTAAATATTTTGACCATATCCTGAGACCAAACCAAACTGGAGTTAGCATAGGATGAGAAGATATCAAAGAGAGCAATTATATTCCATTGTGCCATATACAAAGAATCAGGCCCGTGTTGGAAGGAATCATTAAAGAGTTATTTACATTATGGGACACTGCTTGGGAGGAGAGATAATATCTACTAGAACAATAACTGCAGAAAAGAGACCAGTTCTCCAGTACACAGAACCATCTTGAGGTCTTCTGCAGCCTTCAAATTGGTTTTATTTGGGCTTGGTACTTTTTTTGACCTGGTCTGATAAGTTCACAGAATTCTGAGCTCATTAGATTATTCTAAATGCTTTTGACTTTAGGCAAATGAGATCTCATGCTGAGACCGCAGGGTACATTTGATTCTCTCATGCAGCAAAGCTGTCGTTAGGTCCTGACATTCTTGGTTTCTTTAGACTTCAATAAAGAAAAATGATAATCCTTGTTTCAGGACAGAGCAATGATTCATCATGCTTTATGATCCTCTAGCCACATATTGGAAGAAGTTCAAAGTACTCCACTTTGCATATGGCCAGTTAAGAAACTTTACATTGTGGGAAAGAGAAGTCGTATACTTCTCCCTGTGTCAGAAAAAATAGACAGCAGCAAAACTCAGAGCAAAACATTTTCACTCCCTTCTGATCCATTAATGACTGTGACATAAATTCATCAGTTTGTCAGCAAAAAGGCACCATATTTTCTGGAAACTTTTTTGGAAGAGTTTTGCACCCACGAAGGCAGGCATGACTGCTGGAGTGCCATCAGCACTGCAGGTCCTGTCTGGTGTGTGTGGTGGGACACATGAAGCTAACTGGTTTTGGAAAGTGGTGACTTAGAAGAACAGGATCACTGATATGGCACATGAGTTGCATGTAAAGCTTTAATTTTATAGCATCATTTCTGTAGTAAAGGGGAACAAATAAAACCAAACCCAGGGTCCTTGGTCATTAAGGGATCCAAAGCACTGTTGTTTGTAACATAATAGCATTTCTCATCTGCAGCATGGGCCAGTTTCTCCGTCTGCTAGTGTAAATCCATTCTGTGGAGAGGCATACTCTGATTTCTCTCCCTAATCTTCTCTGTAGCAGTAGTATCCCACTGCCTGAAGTCACTGGTGTTCCATTGAACTCTGAACTGTGCCTTTCCCAGCACTAGAGTCAATGGAAGCAATTCCCTTTATCCTCTGACTAAAAGACCAAAGCTTTCACCATAGCTGAATTTGGCTCCCAGAGGAGATAAACAAAAAGAGCTTAGTTACAGCAACAAAAGATACTAAATGAAAGTGGCACATGAATGATGATCTGATTCATTTGCTGACTTTTTTTTTTCCTTTCCCCTTCCCTCATCAGGATTTACAGCACGACCTTCAAAACGTAGCAGCATGCCATGCCCAGATTTCTGCACTGGCTGATCAGATAAAGCAGCAGACTGGGACAGCTGCAGAAGCCTCTCTGTTGCAGAAGATGCAGCCGCTCCAGAGAGCATCCTATTTGGAGAAGATATTGCAGAGGAAGTTAGAGGAATTTGAGGTACTTTTTTCAATATTAGATTAGCTGTCAGTGTGAGGTAACGTCTTCACTAGAGTCCTGTGTGGGCTACCTTCTACACCAGAGCCCTGTAGTTCTTGAAATGAAATGAAATTTTAGTAAAATAAAGATTTTCAGGATGATGTAAAGAAATAATACATGAAGCCAGAGGGGCAGATGAAGGGTTTCATGCTGCTTACCTGTTTGTGTTGCTCTAACAAAGCTTTTTAAGAGCCTATTACAGTCAAGCAGTATGAGACCCTCAGATGATTACAGGTTCAGAAATGTATTTATATGCTATGAACTTTGAAATAAGCTGTAAACTTTCTCAGCTGTGCTTTGGAAAAAACTTATTTTTGCTTTGATATGAGTTCACACAATATATCTAACACAAGCAGAAAACTCTGGTCATTAGGAAAACCAGATTCACATCCCTGCTCAGGTAGCATAGGGAGGGACCTGGATCCAGGTTTCTCCATATGATGCTGTGATCACAAGAGTGCTGTGGGATTGACTACCACTCTGCACAAGTATTCCTGAGAAAACTTCCAAGCAAATATCCTGCTGTACATCTATTGATGAAAACCTATTCTGTTCCTGTGAAGAAGTCTGGTTTCAATGAATTGTGCTGTTCTAAAGTAAACCCAAATTCACCAAGAAATTTTCAGCCAGGTCTGTCTATGACTCCATCTACCAGCATAGTTCCACAGCTAGAAACCAGAGAAAAACTAAGAAAGTTCATTAGGTGGGTTATAAATACGTTGGAATTTGAATTGAACATCTCTTTGTTTTCCTGATAATACTGCTCTTTGCTCCTCTTTGTATACTGAATAAGTATATTAAACCATAATTAATGTGAATATACAATATTTATCCTAGTTCAATCTTTCACAACTGGAGGATTTCAAGAAATGCTTTGAAACGCTGGAGGGTCAGCTCACAAATTGCACAGAGTCCTTCAACAGACTCTGTCAACAGGACGAAACAGACAACTCAGAATTGCTCCTGGTATGTTTGATTCCCAAGTACAAAAAGACACATACTGAGGATTTTAGTGTCCGTAAGACACCAGCTCTTGCATACTTCAAGGAACATTTTGTGCCCTAAGTGTTGTACTTCTACTGCTTCTGTCAGAGTAACTGTAATGTCATCCAAAACAGAAAAACCACCAATAATTTAAGTTCATGAAACCTCAATATACACATTGCAGGCCAGATGCCTGCATGGAGGAGAGAAAAATCACATAGATTTGGGATTGATGGGAGATCTTTTCCCCCAGCTCTGCTCTGGAGCTACCCCATTGCCCTCAGTGTAAGGTAGAAAGTGAATCTGAAAGTATCAGCTCTTGAATATGTGTTCAGTACTGTTGGAAAGGGAGGACACTGTGTGAGGGAATTGTGACTTTTTTTGTTTCCTATGTTCTTTGAAGTTAACACAGAAATGTTAGGGGGGTGGGTTAGTATTTTGGATGCATACAGAAGAAGCTTCTATATACTTTAAAATCAAAGAAAGGCAGTGTTTTTGGCAATTCATGGGTTTTTTAACTTCCAGAATCGCACACTGGAGCTTGCTGCACTTTCTCCAAGCATAGAGAGTTTGAACGAAGTGAGCTTGAAGCTGCCAATTGATGACTTCACCCTGAAGAAAGTGCAGAGCCTGACACGGCAGTGGAGTCAGAAAACAGCAACTGCTCTGGAACGCTGCAGGTCTGAAGTGCAACCAGAACCCCACTGCCAACCATTTCCTTTTCTGTGAGGAAGATGAAAACCAAATCAAACCAGAGGAAGTCTTACAATTTGTTTTCAGCTTTCTCTCAGCCCCTTTCTTAGGGGCTTTCCAAATGGATTCCTGACCTTTTAACAAAACTACATCCAGATTATTCAGTGGTTATTTGTATTCCAAGCTACTTGAAGCAAAAATCTGGATGGTCATAAGTGAAAGAGGTAGCAAAGTGCCAAGCAAAACCTGAGTATGTTAGTATTGCTAACCACGATGCTGTACTGTATGCAAACATTGCCAGGAAAACCATGACTACCACAACAGTTTCTAATGATTTTTTGTTTGTTTTACAGTGTGCTTGAGGGAACACAAAAAAATGCAGAGAAATTCTTTCAGAAATGCGAGAACTGGATTAAATTCCTAGAAAAAATGGATGAGGCCTTGAAATCAAATATCCCAGGACGGTTTGAAGAACTGCAGGAGCAACAGAAAGTATATGAGGTAAAGTTGACTCTGAAAATAGAAGCATCTTCTTGAATGGTGAAGGTGGGGAGAAACCACTAGGAAATACTGTGCCTTTTGAAGTTACATCTGGGCATTTCAGTCTTGAAGTGTGGCCTTGTACTTATTCAGAGGAAAGCTTCTGAAATAAGAAAATCCTTTTCCAAAATGGATGGCTCCCTTTTTTGTAGGGACCAGACCTTTAGGAGTTGGTGCCTAAGTGGTGCTGGAACATGGAAGTCCTGGATTTCTCCAACCCCAGGCTACTTGCCTGTCTCCCTGTCTCAGGGCACTGAGGCTTGCGGCCTAGGACAACCAGCGAGGCAGTTGGCTGGCAATCTGGCAGGAACCTTCCTGGTTTCTGGAAGAGCTGCATTTAAAACAGAAAGTTTCTGCAGCATCTTTCTGTTTCGACTGGTTCTTAGATTTTGGTGGAAATCTGTTTCACGGGCATTTTCCCAAACACTTGCTGTTTGTCACAGAGACATGGTGCTTCACACATGTGTGCCGGTATCCGTTGGGGGGAGAAGGTGCACTGCATGCTACCAGTAGCATGTGGGTACAGTTCTAAGCAGTGTCTGTCTATTGGCTTTGCCCTAGTGGTGGGAGGATGGAAGGACAACTAAAATACTGGGAAAAAAACCCAAGTGGTAGACGCTAAACATCTCTTAGGGTGAGCTCCGTGCTGCCTCAGTGCACCAGAGCTTCACGCTGCCTGACTTACTGCTGCTTCACACCACCGGGTGGTGAGTCTCTGCACCTTACGGTCCAAGACAAGTTATTTTCTCTCGTTTACTTAGAAGTCTTCTCTTCATCCAGTGCAATGAAATTATCATTGTATTTTCAGATGCTGCAAGCTGAGATTTCCATAAATCAGCAGACACTCAATTCTATCATTTCAAAAGTTCTACTGTCCTTAGAATCTGGAGAAGCAGAGAAAAGGTAATCTATGTGTTTTTCTCCTTAAGTCTCTTCCATGACGTTGGTACTGAATCTTTGCTCTAAGGACATTCTTGACTGGGTTCACCTTTTAAATAACTCCCTGGCACATCTGCAGAAGTGTGAGGAGGTACAGTGACAAACACAGGCACCCCGGCCAGACTGCATTTTGGTTTGCAGCTGGATGTTCTGCCTAGCAAAAAAAATTGCTCCTGAACAGGAAGCTTCCATGTCTACTGCTACCCTGCAGTTGTTACAAGTGGTGTAACTGTGGCTGAGAAGCCACCTTCTTCCAGAGAGCATGTGCAGAGGTGTGAGACTATCCATGTTGCCCCTGGAACACCTGATGAAACATTGAGTCACCAGCCATGCAACTCGAAACAGGTGGTAGCCAAACCTGTTTTTTATCAGTACCATTTTGCACTTTTCTCGTAATCGTGAGTGGGAAGCAGCCAGTAATATTTGTGAGCAGAGGTTCAGCTCCTTCAGGCATGCTGTTAACACATTACCCCTTTGTGCCAGAGCTTGCTGCTTCCCCAGAGTTACCAGGACAGTGTGTGTGTGTGCTCCCCTCTGCTGCTTCAGGATAAAGTCCATAGCTTGGCTTAAACCTGCAAGGGAAAGCAGGGCTACACTAAGCAAAGCTGTGCTGGATTTTTGTGCTGAATTGAGCCCCACAAAAAAAAAAAAAAAGGGTGTGTGTAAGAGCTGCTCTGGGTGCCATGGTCTCCTGCAGAGGAGTAGACCTGACAATTGGGGCAGGGGGGCTTAGCCACTCCAGCTAAATCTGCTGGATTACTTAGAAGATGGAATAGTGAGAGCAGGGCTGAGTTTAGGGCTGCATAGAGTTTTTTGCATAGCTGGGTACGGTAATTGGAATACAATATTGCAAATGGAAATCCATCACAGTTACTGTAAAATACAGCCTTGAGGTTAAAATATGTTAACATTAAACACTTGCTATCCCCAGAACTGAGTTTATTTCCAAACTCACATTGCTGAAAGAGCAGTGGCAGAATGTTATCCGGATGGTTCAGCAGAGGAAGAAAGATATTGATGGACTCATGAGCCAGTGGCTGTTCTTCAGGTGTTGCTTGCAGAGACTCAGCAGATTTATTGCTGATACAAACAGCTTCCTCCTATCAGTGAAGAGCCAGGACTGCTATAACCTCTACCAGCTTTGTAATCTGACTCATGACTTCAAGGTACTATATTTACTTCTCATTAGTCTAAAATCTGTGTATTTTCTTAGACTGAAACAAATTCTGTCCAGTAAGGAAAAAAGCTTTAAAATCACATGTTTTTTGGATAAAAACAATTGCTGACACTTTTTCTTAAAGCTGAGCACAGATAAGAAAACATTGACATTGTGTAAGGCTTATTATACCAGAAAACTTCCTGGTCAGCACTGTCATTTAGTAGCCTTGCATGCTGTAAAAATAGTACATGGACAGGGTAATACACGGTGCCCTCTGGGTCTGTACGTGCCGCGTCGACACGGCTGCTGAATGCAGGCCTTGCGGTGTGGCTGAAGGACGCAGGCACATGGGTGGCAAGATGGTCCATGTGTGTCCTGTGTGTGCAGGCATGGGCAGGAGGAGGTGCCAAGAGCAGAAGTTAAAGCACTTGCAAGGGGGTCTGTCCTTGGAGCCACCGCTCCAGGATGCACAGACCTGGGCAGCAGCCCTTCAGGACAGCAACTTCTGTGTTTTACATGCAGTGGAAAAAATATTTTCCTTTGTTAACACTGGGTGTCTTGGTTTTCCATTTAATTATACACCTCTTTGTTTTATAAGAAAGTAAAACCAAGCAGTGAACTTGATGGTTGCCTAAGGCAATCTAAAACCTTTCAAAAATACATTATTGAATGCTATTTGCACAGTCCAAGATTTATTGTGTTCCCACACACCTAATGTTGATGGATTAACACATTATCAGTATTCCATTTGGTGCTTGCCCTATTTATTTCATCTTTACTTTTAACTGCTGTGTAAAGATGATGTTTGGTAGATTTTACAAGTTAATGCTCATGCTTTTCCTTCCTGGGAAAAGCCAGAAAATCTTCTTGCTCCTACTCCAAACTGCCCTTCCCTCCTGCTGCTGTTTTACAGAAAGAAACAGTCATCAGATCTGCTTGTGTTACAGGCCAGTTTGTGTTGTAGGAAAATAAATATGGATGGCTTACTTCACTTGGAGTATGTCAAGATCTACAGAGCTCTTATCTGTGAAAAATTCATCCTAGTTGTTGATGCTTGAGGTGCAAACAGAAGTTAAACTGGTTTTTAAATTCAGAATAATTCAGATAAAAAAAGATGGAAGTTCAGTTAACTGCTGCACTTTGTATGAAAAGCTATTGTGGAGTTTTATAGATCAGAAGATCAGAAAGAATCTTGTTTTTCTCAAATTTAAAAAGCAGATGGGAGAAGATTTATTCTTTACTCTTTCATGAAAGTGAACAAACAAGTGCCTTGTAATTCCCTTTGAGTTTTCACTTATTCCCAAGTGAAATGCCAAGAATGTGCTTCTAAAGCTTGTTATGAACAGCTGGGATACTTACTTTTTTGGGTTTTTTTTCTATTAAAGAGTAGGACAATGACTTTCCAGAGGTGGGAAACCATCTACTCCTTAATCATTGATGCCGGGGAAAAGTTACGCACTGTGTCTGATCCTGAGACCAGCGCTGTTCTCCAGGAGGAGCTCAGCCAGTTACAGCAGAACTGGGGGGACACCCAAGTGGAGCTGGACAAGCAGATGATGCAGATCAACAGCACCATTCAGGTAGATGATGCCCTCCCCAGGGAGCAGCTACACGAGCTTCTCCAGCATTGGGGTTGCAGGTGCTTCCCTGCTCCACTATCTCCAGCGCTGAGCTCTGTACCAACAGTGCAGACGCTGAGCTGCTGATCACTGTGGAGAGTTCTGAGCGAAGTGCATGTCATGCACCATCAGGCCTTGTGCTCCACTGATTCCCCAAAGGAAAATGGGCTTGGTGTCTGTCTGTTGCTACAGCAGATGTTTCCTGCTCTGGTTGTTCTGCTTCCTGCAGCCTGGAGCTCTCTCCTGCTTCAGGCTGTGACTTGAGCTAAAATTTAGCTTAGAGGGCGTTAGCGTGACCCGCTGCTCGTCCTGTTGTTGCCCCTCTAAACAGAAGGGTGGGTGATACTTAATTCCTTAGAGTAATGAATTTGCTTTCATGGCTAGACAGCACCTAGGTCTAAGTCTTCAAATTGAATACTGTCAGTGAAGGGATCAGCAGCCCAAAAGCTGTGCTTAAAGCCTCTGGGGTAAGGCAAAACAAAATGAGCAGCAGTGCTCTGTAAGTCAAAGTACAGGAGAGGGTTTAAGTTCTGTACATCCCTGCACCACGTTCTTGTGGGTGGTACTGTGTATCAAAAAGAAAATCCAAATAGCCAGTGCACATGATTATTTACTTTAGTGGGTTGAAGAGGCTATTTTTTAGCATTTCTGTATGGTTCAGTATATCATGATAAAGCCTCTCAACCTTTTGTAATGTCCTTGTCTCCTTGAGCAGAATTGGGGCTGCTGTGAAAACCAAATCAAGGAGTTAAGAAGCAGGCTGGAAGAGCTGAAGAAACAAGTAGAAGATCCACTTCCAGTTGAACATGAAGAGCTCTACAAAACCAAGGAACACATTAAGGTATTTAATAGCCGTGTTGCACTTATATGGAAGTTGTCTTTGTGTGACACCTGATCTCTGTAAAATCAGTTTTTCACCCTTACCTGCTCTTTAGTGACACTGACTTTCTCTCCATGCTGCCATCCTGATTGCTGCCAATCTTAAGTCATCAAATCACAAAACAGTTTGAGTTGGAGGGCACCTCAAAGCCCAATCTCTTTCCACCTCCCTGCCATGTTCAGGGACACCCTTCACTAGCCCAGGCTGCCCAAAGCCCCATCCAACCTGGCCTTGAACACTGCCAGGGATCCAGGGGCAGCCACAGCTTCTCTGGGCAGCCTGTGCAAGGGAGTCACCACCCTCACAGGGAAGAAGTTATGCTGTATATAGTATGTAATTTAAACCTAACCTTCTTCAGCCCAGAAAAGTCCAGCTGACCAAGATTACAAGAAGAGTAACAGGGTTTGGAGGGGTTTTTTTCCTGCTTCTGCTCCCCTTTCACAGTCTTGAATTTAATATGCAGTTCCTCAAACAGAAGGGAAAAATCTCCACGGTCTCACCTCACTTGGCTGCTATCCTAGTGGCTGAATCTCCCTCTTTGTTTTCCAATCCATTTTGGACAGGGAGCTCCTCAGGCCAGAGACCGTGTAAGTCTGCAAAGCACCGTGCACACCTCTGGGATTCAGGCATAATTAAAGAGAAAGAAAATTAAGAGTAAGGGAGTGGCAAAAGCCCTTGCAGCCCATAGTGCACCGTGAAAATTAAATTGCAAGGAAAACATTTCCAAGGGATAGGAGACATTTTGTCTGGACTGGTCAGTCTTTCATCATCCGTTTATGAAGTGAATTGTTGACCTATGTAGTGGGAACAAATAAGCTTATTAACAAGCCAAGGCTTTGAACTCATTATCAGCTGTCTGAAATCTTCTTTGTGAGTGCTGGCTGCCTTTCCCACGGCAGCAGTCTTGCTGTAGCCCTGAATAATTCGTGAGGTGGCAGCTCACAGCTCCTGCTTCTCATTCCAGTAAGAGAAATTCATTTGCGGAGGTGTCAGGGTCAGACAGTGTCAGTACAGTTGCTGCTCTTGGGAGCCACTGTACAATATAATAAAGGACCAAAATGGCATGGGGGAGAAGGGACCTCCTTTCCTCTCCCTGCATTTCACTCTTCTGTAGAATAAAGCTGTTTTTCTCAGGCCTGGACTTAATAGGGACTTGCAAAGTCCTGTGAAATTCCATCGTTACCTCCATTAATGCAGGGGTTTGACCTGCATTTACACATCTGTAGGGAGTATTTTCTTCTGAGCTCAGGTAAATTTTAGTCTCAGGCTCGGTTGTTTTTTTTTTCCTCCCAGTGCTGAAGCAGATCAGATATTTTTTTTAAATGATTTAAGTAAATGACAGGATCAAAAGACCTGTGAAAATGCTCTCCTGTGGCCTGGAACCACTGCTTCTCCTGATACAAATGCATTTTTTTCCATTTAAAATGAAACAGATTGGATGTTCTGCAGGAAATTTCTTTGTTAGAGGGGCCAGTGACACTTCCCAGCAGCTGCCTTGCAAAGAGGCACCTAGTACCTGGTGTGCAGAGCATCCCCTCTCCCAGCTGCATGCGGGGTGTCCTGGCTTTTTAGGTGACAGTTCTAACACTGATAAGGAAAATGCATAACCTTGTCGGAGAGGGAAGGGGGAGCCAGGAGGGCAAAGAATGGGCAGTTTAAAAGCTTCCCATTTCTGACAAATCTGACCAAGTGCTGGTGAACTCATCCAGTACAGAAAGGAACAAATTTTAGCCTTTTAGCATTCCAATAAGCACCCTGGAACTGGAACAAATGCAGGTAGAAAATAATAATTAAAAAAAAATAATTAAAAAGGCAACCCAGAGAACTGGGCACGATCCTGCCTGGGTGTGAAGCCCCAACCGCTGCCCTGGAGCACGGGGAGCTGCTGAGGTCAGGCAGCGTTTTGGCTCTTGGGGATGCAGCGGTGAATCGGCAGCAGCTCAGCCCTGGGTTCCAGTTGGGCTCCTGTGGGCTCCGAGCTGGGCCCGGAGCCAGATAGCCGGGACCCCGCGGAGCCCATCCGGTCCCGCAGGAGAGCGCTGCGCAAGTGGCTGCATATTCCCTTCCTCTCCTCCCCCACAGGGCAGGCAGGGGATTAACGAGCAGGTTTGGAAACCAGAAGAGCTTAGTGCCAAGGCTTGTTCTGGGTGCGTTTCCATGCAGGAGCTGGAGCAGTCGCTGGCAGACTGGGCCCGCGACATGAAGGAGCTGCGGGCCATGAAGGTGGAGCTGTCTCATTACATCCTCGACGAGGATATGATGGTGCTCAAGGAGCAAGTGGAACATCTGCACAGCCAGTGGGAAGAGCTCTGCTTTCGTGTAAGTCTTACTCCTCCTCGGCGGGTTTTATTGCGGGTACTGATAGAGCCTGGCCGAAAAGGGGGGGCGGGGTAGCTGCGAGGATTTCTCCTGGGGTTGCCTCATATTTGCAGTTTCGGGTGGGGATGGGTCTTCTGGTGCAGCTGAGCCGAAGTTTGCCCTTCGTTTCCTGGAGGCAGACTGCTGAGATTTTTTAATTTTTAATTTTTTTTTTTAAAGTCTTTGTAACTAGAGAACTGCACAGAGCTGAAACGCGGCTGTTTGCTGAAATAGGTGGCTTTGTTCGGGGCTGCCAAAGGTCGGGCGGGGCGGGGTGGGGGGGGATAAACACAGGAACTGCCCGAAGGCATGAAGCTGGGAAAGGAAGGGGGAGGTCTTTGCAATCCGATGGTTAAAAAACGTCAGGGGGGGTGATAAAACTAACTTGAGTGCGTTTAAATGCTGATTTCTTGGTTTCAAACACACGAAGAACGGACTTTTTCTGTGAGGCATTTGTGGCTGGTTGCTGCGTTACACCCCATGTGCTGCCTGCAAAATTGGCGGGGAGCGTTTAGCAGCAGAGTCCCACGCGCTGATTCCTGAGGCGGTTACGCAGGCCAGAAAGTGTGTTTACTTCACCCCTTAACCGGATTGGAAGAAGTCAAATACTTCGGGGTCTTAAATGACTCCGGATGGCTGTACATGCCAGCAAGCCCGACTCTTGCCTCTCTTTACTCACGAATCAGTCGCTTTCGTGTTGCAGTTTGTAAAGGACTATTGAAGCGAGTTAGTATTTGCTGTCCAACCCTTACTCAGGCAAAGGTAAAGCAGTGTTGGTGGGAGTATTGCTGGGGTGATGGACAGCTGTACTTACTTCACAAACTTTGGTGTGGTGAAATAGTTATTTGGGTTCATTTTTTTGCCTTGCAATAAGAATAATTCAGTATCTCTGCCTTAAACTGCGTGACCTACAAACTGTCTCTGTTATTGTTTCTGCATTCTGACAATAATTCCAGAGACAACCTCCCTCCCCCCCAAAAAAAATCCTGTAGAAATAGGGCATTATTTTAACTCAAAATGCCTGAACCATTGTTGGTTTTCCTTTTTTGGTGAATTGCTGATTTCAGCTGTGAGGAACAACCCTGAAAATTAAGCAGTCTTGATAGGTACCCCACTACAGTCTATCCAAGTAGTAATTTAAGTTCAGATTTAATTCAGAATTTCTGTTTTAATTTCCTGAGGGAACAACATTTAGTTCAGTGTCTGGCGGAGAGAAGGAAGGGGTGACACGAATGTGACTGTTAGGCACACAGAAATCTGTAGTGAGACGAATCCATTCAGCAGCCCAGAGGAGGGACATAGGGAAATGTTTGCACAGCACTAATGAGCCTCCCAAGAGTCTGTGCTGATGCCCAGTGCAGGACTAGAGGGTAGCAAAGCAGATTTCATCCGTTCTGCTGTTAGCGCAGCCGCTTTGTTTTGGCTAACAGATTAGAGGATGAGATGTATTGTGTGGGGAAGAAGTAAAAAAACCAACTAAATCTGCAGTATAAATGCGGGGAGGTGAAAGCCTTTAGGAGTGAGAGGCGGCTGCAGCTGTCACGGCCGCCGGAGCCGGGCAGCCAGATGCCTGTGCGGGACTGAGCAAGGGACACAGACACACAAGGGAGCAGATGCACTCTGGGGATTAGTGTTCACGTGGCAGCCTTTGCAAGGTGCATGTAGGTCAAACATTTAACTGTTCATACCAGCGAGTATCCTGTCCTAATGGACACCCGTGTATGGCTGACTTGCCTGGGCCTTGATATTCTTTTAGTGTCCCATGGGAACACCCACACTGCTCCTGTATCATGCTGTGGATGCCAAACTGGAGCTGGTATCCCAGCACAGCTGGTCTGAGGAGAAAGTGCTCAAAGCAAGGCCTGACTTGAAGGCTTGTGTTCCTAGAAGCTTGTCTGGGATTTTTTGGCTCGTTCCTGTTTTACCCCCAGTGTGTATTGCTTAGGTCTCTAAAAGCCTAGAAATTAGGTGGCTCATAATTGCCAGTTTTCCTTCCTGAGAAAGATGTTGCCAGCAGTTAAGCACAGAATCCCAAAATGTTGGGGGTTGGAAGGGGCCTCAAAAGATCATCTAGTCCAACCCCAATGTGTGTGCTTATCCATAGGTGTCTCTGCATAAGCAGGAGATCGAGGACAGACTCAATGCTTGGGTTGTGTTCAATGAAAAGAATAAGGAGTTGTGCGCCTGGCTGGTACACATGGAAAGCAAAGTGTTGCAGACCGCAGATGTTAGCATTGAAGACATGATAGACAAATTGGAGAAGGTAAGCAGTAATGCCCCTGTTCTCCATTGCAGCCTGATAACTCGTTGTAAAGACACCATTCCTCAGTTCTCCCTCGCCTCTGGGAAGTGATACGGGATATAAAACCAGCATGTGCAGGCTCTTGTGAGAAGATGAGCTCTCTTAGCCTCAGCTCTTTCCTCCTTCATGTGCAGACTTGGAGCATAATGCAGAACAGAAAAGCCACCTGGCTGTGTCTGCAGTTAGGCACGGGGTGTGCTATATGTGAGTTGGGGCGGGAGGGTCTGGATGGCTGGGCACGCACTGCAATGCCCAGAGCTGTCCCTGCTGGGGGTCACAGGTGTCCTGGGAGCACTTGCCACCTCCACCTCTCAGTGGTTATCAAGCTGGTAGCCTGAGGGCAAACAAAAGGTCCCCTTGTGCCAGACCAACAAGAAGTTACCATGACCAAAAGTAAAACCGAATTCTGCCCCCTCTCCTGGGCAGTCAGTGCAGTTAGTGCTGCTTTCTAATGCTGGTGTATTAGCTTGATTTTGAACAAGACCATTATTTTGCTGCTGTGGTCCTCCCCATGCCTTAAAGGTCTCGATATCTAATCCCAGGTCTCCTCTGGATAAGAACATCCAACAAAATGCAGCCACCTCAGAGTTGAATTGGTGTTCTTTTGAGGTAGCTTGATTGAAAAATTATGTTAAATCAGGAAAGCAGAGGCAAAATTAGAACATCACTCCTGTTTTTCGGGGTACTTACTCCTGGCACTTGCAAGTCTTTAAGCAGCTTGTTTTTTCATTGTGGCTTTATTGTAAGAGTGCTTTTCCATTGAGGGTTATTTTTCTTTTAAGTGAGAGAGCACTACATGCTGTCGTAGTAACCTCAGCCTTTGCTAGCCATACCTGACTTCACATCACACAGGTGGGAGAAGAAACAGTTTTGTTGCAGTTCTGTTGTTTTGTTTGAATTAAGCAATGTTTGCCTGTATTTATCAGGATTGCATGGAGGAAATAAACCTCTTCAGTGAAAATAAGCTTCAATTGAAACAAATGGGCGATCAGCTAATGAAGGCTAGCAACAAGAGCCGAGTTGCAGAAATAGATGATAAACTCAGCAAAATCAATGATCGCTGGCAGCACCTCTTTGATGTCATTGGAGCACGGTAAGAAAATGAGTTTCAGTGTTTTATGTGAGATAAAAGTCAGAGGCTACTGTCCTTGACCATCAGGAACATACTGACAGGACTTTTCAGTTCTGTTGAAATGTATTATTGCGAGTTAAATGAACCTGAAGCTCATGCTTTTTCGTTGCAGTATTATAACACCAAATGTCTGAATTTATCTAATGATAAGAATGTAAGAATTAATATAAAATATCACTTTAATCATGGGAACTATGTAAAAGGAAGGGTCAAAGTGGTTTCTCTGTTGTGTGAGTTGAATTGCAATTTAATTTTAGGGCAATATGGTAGGAGTTCATTGGAGCTCTTTAGGAGAGCCTCCTGGTTTAGGATGTGCCTCTCTTTCACCCTCTGTCTGAATGCACAAGTCTGGGAACAGATTCCTGGCCTGTGTCTTTATATAGTTTTATATAATGACAGAGTTCCTGTTTCACATTCAAAAGCATATAAACATTTCATTTTTAGCATTAGTGCCATTCCTTTGCTCAGGCTGATTGCTAAAAGCACCTGTAGGACCAAACAACAAGTTCCTTTTTTTAAATTCAGCATCTTTTGCGTGATGATGAAATGAAAATACTGTTGGCTGAAATGAAAACAAAACCCTGTATACTCTGAGCAACAACTTCTTCTTAAAGGATTCGACATCTTTATGATACTTGACAGAGTTAAGAACATCATGATTATTTTAGCATTAGCCTTCCTGGGACAACCCCATGTCACTGTTATCTCTGAGTTTCTGCCACAGCTTGGGAGGAAGACGCTGGACTGGTCTCACCACCTGCCCCAGTGTGTTGGTGACCCAGAAGTAGTAAGGCTTAAACCCAAACTGGAGTTGGACTAAACTCCACTGCCAAGGTTTTTTTTGGCCTGTAGCCCCCCTCTGTGGGCCTGCAGAAGCTCCCTTGCTCATTTAACATTTAGGACAGATAAGGCTGGCAGTCCTGCAGTGGCAATGTTGTGCTAAGTGTGTTGGATCTTAATCAGGAATGAGATCTGAATTAATGGTGACACATGAGCCATGAATGATTAAGCAGAAGCCGCCTTCTTAAGATCTAACACTCTGCAGATAGTCTTGCAATGGTTTGTTTCATGGTGTCTTTTTTTTATCTGGTGTGGGGGAAAGAAAGCTTTGCTTTTATAACAGCACTCCTTCTGTTCTCATTTTACAGTAACCTCCCACTTTAAAAATACTTCCATGATCATTTCTGTTCTGCTCTTAGTTTTGAATTGTAGCAATTTTAAAATGCAGATTCAAACTGAGTTAAGCATGGCATGTTTCTAGAATATTTAGGAAAAGATGTTAAATAATTGATGGTATATTTAGAGAGAGATCTGGCAGTCTTATTCAAGCAGTCTGTGGCAACAGAGTACTTGTCTACCTGGGGTGCCTTAAGTCTTTACTTTCAGAGGAGTGTATGGTGGTGCTTTGAGGTACATTGAAGCAGATTTGCCTGGAGCATCAGCGTAGCTCCCAGTATTGGATGTCCAAGTGGATATTGCAGCTACTAGTGACTTGGTGTGATGCTTTATGATTATTCCGGTGTTCTTAATCCCAAAAGGTCTGGAACATGCCAGCTTCTACTTGTGATTTCCACTAACTTTGTGCTCAGGGTGAGGCTAATGAACTTGAAAGGACCCAACAAAATGTGGTTTTAAGCAGCTCTCTCAGTTGCCCAAGATTATTAGGCAGCCCTGTGGTCTCTGTTGGTCCTCTTGGACTTGAGGTTCAGCGTATTGCAGTGTGTTGCAGCGTGGATATAGCACATCTTTTTTTCCATCTCATCCATCAGGTCTGGGCTTGGCTCTGAACTTGACTGTTCTTGGCTGCTCAGCAATACATAACACCAGGCTGGACACAATAGACTCTGAGTATGGGCTTAAGAGTACTTTACCCTGTTTACAATCTTGTGACTTTCTGTTTCAAGATTGATGCTGCAGTGGTGGCTTGGTGATGAGATTTGAATTCTGAAGGAATTCAGATTTCAGTTGACTGCAATTTCCACCTCACCCATAGCTACACCTTGGGCTCTGAAGAGGAGGCTCCTCCTGTGCTTTTGGTTATCTTCTTTGAAGCTCAGGCAATGGAGAGGAGTCAGCAGTTCTACCAATCGTAGATGTGACACAGGTTGGGCCTCCTCATGGGGTAGTGGAGCAGAGCAGGGGACCTAAGGCTGGAGGAAGCCTGTGAGCATGGGTTGCCATGCTCCATGATGTTAGACCGTCTCCTTCCTTTTCAGTTTGCTTTTGCAAAACTAAAAATACATCATATTGAAGCTGTGCTGAAAGAGCACGTGACAGTAAGAGTGGTGGTAAAGTTTGTGTTGCCCTTACTGTAGTGTAGCCTCAGCTGGCAGCTAAGCCCTCCCTTCCAGTGGGATGGGGAGCAGAATTGGAAGAAAAAGGTAAAAGTCATGGGTTGGGATAAGGACCATTTACTGGGACAGCAAAGGGAGAGGAAAATAACAGCACCAGTCCTTGGGTTAGATGAAGCAGGAGCTACACAGTGCAGTTTGCTCACCTGCCCTGATGCCCGGCCAGCCCCCTTTATTATATACTGAGCATGAGTCCTATGGTATGGAATAGCCCCTGGGTCAGCTGTCCTGGCTGTTTCCCCTCCCAGCCTCTGGTGAACATTAACTCTATCCCAGCTGAAAACTGGGACAGCACTGTTGAGGGAAGCCATTGTCATCCAGCCATCTTCACAGGATCTCAAACATCCACCATCACCAGTTTCATTCAGTGGGTAGGATGGGTTTGCTCCAGGGAGGTTGGAGCCTAGAGGTCATGGTACAGGGTCTGTCCCCACTGCTGCCCCATGGAAGAGAGACCATAGGGCCGTGCTACCGCTGCCTTGGCTGCTGACCCAGCTGAAGCCAGTTTTATTGGGTACAGCTTCATTTCTTGGGGAAGATAAAAGGAAGGAAGTGTTTCAGGGCTGAACTGCCAGAGGGCCTTGGAAAGTTTGGTGATGGAGCTCGGAATATGCTGCCTGGAGGGAAATGAATTTCAGCTGAGGCAGGAAGGCGATTATCTTGTCTTGCTCCTGAGAAAGGTACTTGAAGGAACTTATTTTCATGGCACCTCTGCAGAATGAGGAGGTGGGTTTTGCTCCTGGCTTCTCAGATCCCTAACTGTGGCAAGTAAATTGAAGTGAAAATTTTCTGAGTTGTTGGATGCCAAATCTGACCACTTGAAACTCTTTTTTGATAAGTATTATGACATAAGGACTTTCTGTTAAACACCTAATGAGCTGCTCCCTTTATTTGTGCTTGTGGGTACACCACAGCCCACTGCACTGGTTCCCTTGCTCACTGGCCATCCATCACAGGGGCAGGGACCAAACCTCATGCTGTCTTCATGGCCAGCTGTGACTTGGGCAGTAAGTAAACTACAGGTTATGTGTGGAGTAGGAGGGGAAAATGTACATTGAATAGGAATCCTTCATCCTGGGGGTGAATCTGGCAGTCAAGCACTTTATGATCAAGACTATAAAATAACCCATATCCACAAGGGAGTCTAATCAGGGTTTGTAGGCAGTTTCAGTTCTGTGGTTTCTAGTCTCTCCGAGGTTGACCTTGCAATCTGAGTAACATTTTATCTTTGTAGCACAGTGTGTGTCTGTGTGATAGCAACATGAAACCAAACAAGACTCAAGCCATGGTATCAATACAGAGCATTCCTCCTGATAGCTTATTTCACCTTTTTAAACCAATAAAGGTCCTGGGACAGATGGGCAAATTAGGTGAGCTCTCCATTTAGTCCTTGAAGTGATTCTCCTAGTTTATGGTGACAAGCTCAGATTTGCCATATGGCTGCACTTGCAGGACTTAACACTTTCATTATATGCCTGTGCCTGGCCTGTGTGGTGACAGAAGCTTTGCTGCATGTGTTGCAGCTGGGAGGGTGGCTTGGTGCAAATTCAAAAAGTCTCAGAAAGTTAATTCTCACGGGATAAAGTAACGCTCAAGGCATTAGCCTGCCTGGAAAGGACAACAGGTGACTTTGTGTTCAGCTCAAAAGGTACTCTTACCAGGGGAGGTTCTTGCGCTGAAGTCTCTCTTGATAGAGGGGGGAATGCAAACATACTGACAGCCAGAAAGGGAGCATTGTGCAGACTGTAAAAAATGGATGCATGGAATCTCTTGCTTTTGTTCTCCAAGCAGCACTCTGCCAGAAGAAACTGCTGCATGCTTGCACATACCCCCAAGTGAAGGCCTGAAACAGTAGGAGAGGGAGGGCACAGGCTTCACAGGGGTGGTAGACTGGTAGACAGCCAAAAACCTGTGGTGTGGGATTTACATCCCTGGTATGCTCTGGACCACCTCTCCCCAGCCATGCTTAATTGGCAAGAATTGCAAGGAACCATGCTGTGCACAGCTGTGTCCCTTAGTGTTTCCCTGCTGACACCCATCCTAACACCAGGCTTCGCTTCCCAGCCCCAGTGGGCACAAGTTTGCCTTCTGCACTGCTGTTTGCATTATGCCTGCTGGCAGACTGGAGGAGCACCCATGTGTCACGGGAGGGTGTCTGTGCTGCCTGGGGCTGTGCAAAGCTTTTGGATGGTGCTTCAGCCTTCATTAAAGCCACCAGCTTCATTGGGGCTGCCTGTGGCAGTTTTGGGTCTGCTGACTAGTCCCTACAGTAAGGAACATTGCATTTCTGTCCTCGTGGCCATCCTGCAGCTCTTGCCTCTGTTGTTAAGCTGTAGAAAAGGGACACTTTTTCTCAGCTGCTCTGATATGGGCACGGTCTTACTTGGTGGGTCTGGTCCATGTTTTCACAAGTGTGAAAATACAGGGAAGGTTAACAAGGCCAAATGTGCCTTCTCATTCTGTTAAACGTGAATCCTCGGCAAGTAAGGTCTTCTCCCTGTGTTTGCAAGCTGACAGCCCACTTTGTGCAGGTTCAGGAATCTTAAACTGTTGGCTCCTTCCTTCCCACATAGAGCCTGGGACACTGAAGGTGTTTGCAGGTGGTTTCCTGCATACCCCCACTGAAATTCCCAAACAGCCTGAAGCTGCTCAGGTTGCAGCAAAAGGGGAAGGAGTCAAAGCTCTCCAGTGATACCACCTTAGGCTGTGCCAGGGACTGCATGGAGGTTCTACTGGAGAGCTCCAGTGAACCACCCTTTTCCTCCCTTCCACCCTGGCTGAGCTCCCCCCATTGCCACTCCAGCAGTAAGTTTGGGGAGCGAGCAAGTTCATACCACCTCTCAGCTGGTCCCTCTCTTTATTTTCCATGACATTGCTTACCCTGTGGCAGGGCAGACGATCAAACACGTGTCGGTGTCCTGTCCTACCCTCTCACAGCTGAGGCCGGGCAGCCCGCAGTCAGTGGGGGTGTGCTCTGAGCTCAAAGGTCTCTTCAAAAAATTTCCACAGATCAGCATTGCATGGCAAGGGAACCAAAACACACTGCTTTGAGGCCTCCAGGTAAATGATACAGCCGTGTTGAGCAGAATTATACTAGTTTGTAGCAGCACCACTGTAAAATCTTATTTGTGTAATTATTTTGATGCAAAAAACCCAATCTGGACAGTTGAAATGTCACTCATGAAGTGACATTCCTTCTCCCCTGTTCTCCTGGCTCCCTCTCCTTTAGGGATTACGCTTCTCTTCAGTGCAAAAGCTGTGACAGAGTTCATTATCCTATCAGGCAGGATGGTTGGGCTTATTTTGGATATGCAATGTGTGCTGAGGTGCACCGGGAGCGAAGAGGGGGGTGGGGGGAACTGGTGGTACAAGAGGAGTCCTTGTCCTCTGCACACTGTGCCCATTCCCAGTGTCTGCCTGCCACGCTGGGAGGGTTATTTCCCTGTTTTCTTAAACCCATTTGACATGGGTTTTTGAACCTCCCTGGACAGTGCTCAGGTTAAACTGTCAAATGGCTGAGCATGATTTACATGTGCCAACGCCTGAAGCTCTCTCACGGTGTGCAGTGACCGCCCAGGCACTTTTTATCCTGCCATATGCTGCATGTGAGCCATTGGCAAGCCAATACAGGTCTGCAGAAGATTACCTGAACGCTGCAACACCTGTGTGTGAGCACTGTTTTGAATCAGGGTATCTTTTAAGCTGGGCCCATTGCAAAGTACAAGAGATGTCAGAGGTTGTTGGGGTCTTTTAGATTAGTGGTGAGATTTGTTGGAGTTACTTTTTATTAGTAGTGGTTTTTCTGCTTCTGAGGGCATGTTGAATGGTGGCAGGTGAGTTCACATCAGGAAGTGAACTATGGATAGGTTGGCCTTTATTCAGTAAACAGTAAGTTTTGCCTGTTTGAACAAATAATTTGAGAATTAGACTTTGCAGAGAAAGAATTCAATCAGTGGTGGTGGCAGCTCCTTCCCCCCTCTGGGTAACTGAGAGGACCTCATTTCCCCTACTGCACTTGAACTTTTATTGCTGTTAATTCACTGGGTCAAATTAATTGGATGATAGGTCACCTGGATGTGGGGGGAGCTTTTGCCCCCAGGCTTGGTGGCTTGCACTGTGCACTCCCACCCTGCTCTGTGTTTTTCTTTTTGGAACAAACAGTCCCTTCAGGATGCATCTCAAAAGAGTTGATGAGGTCCCTTTCATGCAAAGAGCAGATAATTTCTGGGAATACTTGCATTGTGCAGAAATGCACCAGATGCAGAAATGCACCTGAGAATGACTGTTGCAAACGTAGGACTTTCATGTATGTGATTAGTCATTTTTCTTTGAGCTGTAGCCAGAGAAATGGCATTTCCCTGTGACTTCGGTGGAAGATGAGGGTGCCCAATGAGGGTGCTCAAATTTTCCATCATTTCACCTGTTGCTTCAGTATAGAACCCTTCACCCTGGGCTCTGTGTCTTCAACAAGAGCAGATCAGGCAATGTGGACGCCTGGACAAGGCTGCCTTCCTGTTTCTACACTGCACTAATGTGAACTTCTGTTAGGCTTATATTCTTCCCTGGCTGCTAAGTTTGAGTTTGAGATGAATGACTTAGATCACTAGGGGTGGCTGAATGATTGACAAATACCATATTCTATCCGGCATATGTAACAAATCAAATTCCTTAATTACAATGGTGTGTCTGTAATGGCAATTTCTAGAAAGTAAATCCAAGCTCACAGTACCACAGTGATAGTGTCTTTGAGACTGTTGGTTCTAGTAACACCAGCAAATAAACACCCTGTGTATTTGTTGTAATATCTGTAACTTGGATTTCAGAGAGACTGCTAAACCAAAATAATAGTTTGAGGAGCTGTTTTGGTGCAAAATACCTCACTTGGATTCCAAAAGTGTTCCTTCTTAGATTTACTGAATGTGCTGGCAGACATAAAGACATTTATGCAATAAATGGGAACTTCAAGGAAAGATCTGAGAGCAGTGGGGCAGTTTAGCAGATCCTCCTCTGCTGCATGGGGACAGATTTGTCAAAATGTACAAAGATGCTACTGGATAATTTGCGGGGCTGATCAGGGGGGTTGACAGGGGAAGATGCTGTAAAGGCTGGAAATAGAGAAAAGGTTGTCAGTAGTTTGAGAACTGGGCTGCAAACAGCTGTAGGAGAAGTAAATGGTCTCTGTGGTTCAGGTGCTTGTCTCCTGCACATCTCTCTAACCGCTGGCAATTCTCCCTCTTCAAGATTGTCTTTTTTTCATCTTTACCCACCAGAAGAGTGGCAGTGGCACACCTCTGCACAAGTCAGTGTTTGGAAGAGCTTTTAATGTCATCATGGTGCTGTAAGCTCTACAGCAGCCATTGTTCAGGCCTTCTCTCCTGTCAGCAATCGTTTGCCCAGGGTGCTGGACCTGTGGTTTGGGCAAATTCTGCCTCTGTAGGTGGAGCAATACTGTGTTAATTAGGGTGGCCCTGCTGGTTCCTGGAGAAGACACTGGCCATAATTCACAGCAGAAAAATCAAGATCCCGTTTTAGTTTAACTATAGCACGTTACAGTACCAACTGCCACTAGCAGATGAATGAAGCTACAAAAATTCAATCTGATATAGTTTAATTAAGGAATTCACACAAGACCTTCCTGAAGCTGTAGAGCAGAGACCTGCTGAGCCAGGTTATGTGGGTTTTGACTAAAACATGGATCTGATTTACAGGCAACAGCTTGATGTGCCAGCAAGTGCTTCATTAAAGCCATGCCTGTCCTTGCCACCTGCTAACATCATTTCCACTGACTGCGGATCTCTGTAACAAAATGTTCTTCCTGGTTTGCTTAGGGTGAAGAAACTGAAGGAGACATTTGCATTTATACAACTACTGGACAAAAACATGAGTAACCTTCGCACCTGGCTGGCCCGGATTGAGTCTGAGCTTTCCAAGCCTGTTGTTTATGACATCTGTGATGACCAGGAAATTCAGAAGAGACTGGCAGAACAGCAGGTGGGAAATAGCTGCAGCCAGAGTCAATGAGCTAAAATGCTGCTGATTGCAATTGGTCCTGTTTTAAAATCACCTGTTTCTTTTCTTTAGTGAGGCCTCCTAACTGATTGCTTTTCGTGGCATGTTCCTGCCAAGATGTTACATGGAAAAATTTTGTTTGCTGTGATTTCAGTACTGTGTTGACTTACCCCACTTCTCCCTCCTGCCCTCCATCCAAGGAAAACACACAAAATGCAAACAAAACCATTTTACATTTGATAGTTTGCTCAGTTTAAGTACAGCAGGCTTCACAAGGGCCAGCAGAGCAAGCTTAGCAGAGAAGGATGTTTTAGCTTTGGAGAGTGGACTTGAGCAAACACACCTTTGACTGAGGCCTGATCTAGTAGGCAGGTTCTGAAGATCCCCTCAGGGTTGGGTGAGACGGTGCGTGAATCCTGCTGAGGCACAAGCATGAACAACCTGGTGGTGTTTGGTGTTGGCTGAGTGCACGTAGGCATTTGATGCGAAGCTTAATGTGAGCCAGCAATGTGCACTCATGTATGGCTGTTCTTCTCATCCTTCTCATCTCTCCTTGTGGGCTGTTCTTCCCATCCTTCTCATCTTCTCTCTTTATGGGGTGTTCTTCCCATCCTTCTCATCTTCTCTCTTTATAGCTGCTGCTTTTGCATCTAAGCAAAGATCGCTGAGTGGCCCAGACCTGAGGGCTCTGTTTGCTGCTGTTTGATATGGCTCTCCATCCACTGAGGTAGCAGACATCACAGCAAGGTCCATCCACCTGCTGGCCACACAATTAATGTACCCCAGGATGTCACTGTCCTTGGCCACAAGGGCACATTGCTGACTCATGGATAGCTCATTGTCCACCAGGACTTCCAGGTCCATCTCTGCCAAGCTGCTTCCCATCACGTCAACCCCTGACCTGTTCTGGTGCATGGGGTTTTTCCTCCCTAGGTGCAGGAGCCTACACTTGTCTTTGTTGAACTTCATTTGGTTCCTCTCCACCCAGTTCTCCAGCCTGTCCAGGTCTTGCTGAATGGCAGCAAAGCCTTCTGGTATATTCAGCCACTCCTCTAAGTTTAGTATCTTCAGCAGATTTGCTGAGGGTGCACTCTGTCCCTTCATTCATGTCACTATGAATATGCTGAACAAGACCAGCCCCAGTACTGACCCGTGGGGCACAGTGCTAAGCTACAGGCTTCCAGCTAAACTGTGCCACTTAGCACAACCCTTGGAACTTTGTCATTCAGCCAGTTCTCAACTCTTCTAACTCACACTTCCTAAGCTTGCCTACAAGGATGCTATGGGAGGCACTGTCAAGAGCCCTGCGGAAGTTGAGGTAGACAACATCCAGTACCCTCCCCTCATCCAGTCATGGCCTCATAGAAGGCTATCGAATTGGTCAAGCATGATCACGCTCTGGTGAATCTGTGCTGACTGCTCCTGATAAATGTCTTCTCTTCCACATGTTTACTGATGACCCCTAGAATAAGCTGCTCCATCGCCTTTCTAGGAATGGATGTGTGGCTGACTGGCCTGCAGTTTCCTGGGTCCCCCCTTCTTAACCTCTTGGAAGACTGTGGTGACATTGGCTTTTCTCCAGTCCTCCAGCATCTCTCCTGTTATCCATGACCTTTCAAAGACAATGGACAGTGGCTTAGCAGTAACCTCTGCCAGCTCCTTCAGCACTCATGGGTGTATCCCATCGGGGCCCATGGACTTGTGGGTGTCAAGTTTTCCTAAATGTTCTCTAACCCAATCCTCCTCAACCAAGGAAAGGTCTTCCTTTCTCCACACTTCATCTCTTACCTCCAGGGTCTGGGATTCCTGATGCCCAGCCTTAGAAGTAAAGACTGAAGCAAAGGCAGCATTCAGCAGCTCTGACTTCTTTGTGTCCTCAGTCACCAGGCACCCACCTCATTAAGCAGCGAGTCACATAAATGGTCGTGTAAACAGCACAGAAATATTTTCTCCCCACCCCAAGCCTTTGCATTCTCAAAGGCTATGTTAAATTGCCAGGCAGAGAAGAACGTGGGGCATAAAGGAATTGTGTCCAAACTAATTTATTTTTCTTATGAGTATTCAATCTTCAGCTTGCTGTAAGAGCCATCGTTTGCTGCTCAGAGCTCCTTACTGCTTCTGTTGTTTTGATTCTGTTTCAAACACAGACCTCTGGGTGCATCTAGACTCCTTCTACTGTAACCTTTTAGCAGGCTGAGTGTGAGAAGACTGTGCTGACTAAAAAGACCACAGTTTAAAAAAAAAGCCTCTTTTGATGTGCAATGACAAGTAAAAAGATCTTTCCTGGGTTTATCTGAACAATTCTTTCAGGAGTAGAGTGATGGTGAGAAAGATGCCCTACAGGCTTCTTTTATTTGACACCCATGGCTGGAAAAACTTTACCTGTTCAGTCTTGAATGACTTTTAAGAGCCTTGTGCATCCACAGAGAAGTTTTATGGCATGCTTGTTCAGTTAAAGGATGAAGATTGAATCATGAACAATATTTTAAGATTGCAGAGCTGCTTTGCTAACGCAGAAGTCTGGCAGCCTGTAGTCTGTTTAAGCTCTGTGCTATGCTGTGCAGAGTTGAAGGAAAAGCACTTAGTTGGGCTCGATGTATGTTCCTAGTGCTGTGACTTCGTTTGATGTGTTTGTCTCACTGTAATACACTCAGGTCATTTGGAATAACAGCTTGGGAAACAGCAAGGATTCTGCTTCGGGTTATTCTGCAAACCCAGGCACGACCAAAAGTAATGAGAACTTGTCAGCAACATTACATAGTATGAGTGGACTTGTAATCTGTGGTCCAAAGTCTCGTTTTCAATAATACAGCTGTAAATCCAGTGTAATTTAATGAATTCAGGAGAGACTCTCCAGGTACCTGTAGTGGGGTAGAGCCTGCTCTCAGGCACAGAGCCTGTGCTAAAAAGGCACTGGTGCTTCTTGCTTAGAAAATATCGGAGTCCTTAATGAGCTGTCAAAAGTTATGTTGGTTCTGGCAGTCTCTCACCTGTGTAAAGATTGTGGCTTCTAAGCACCTTAAAGGTGTATGTTACCACAAATCCCACAAGGCAAATTTTGGCTGCTTTTGGCTCAGCCCTTTCAGATACCCACGTAACACCACTGAAGGCTGCCAGTGGGTGATACTCAGGTCCTTGCAGCAGCTTGTTGACTACTGAGATCTTCCTTCAGCTCTTTTGTATTTACTACAGGCTGCGTCTGTTTGATTCTTGTTTCAGTTTTGTAAGTCTACAGCAAAACCAATTCTGCTTTATGAATTCACTGAAGCCAGTTCTACCATCTAAAGGGAGTTACTGTTTATTGCTGTCAGTTAAACATTTATTTGCGTTGGTGGTTCTAGTGTTATTCAAGGAAAAGTCTCCATATCCCCCAGTAGGGAAGCCAGAAATGGGTTGAAAAAATGGAAATGTAGTGGACATTGTCATTTCATTAATATTTACAATTGGTAGTGTTGTACAGAGCTGCCTTTTCAGTAAGAAACATTTTCTTTTTCTGTTACTCCATAATGTTGATTTTAGGAGTAGTTACAGGTAGAGAATGAACCCAGACTGTGATGGAGATGCAGGCTTTGGAGAAGAAACCTGTATTATTGTCATAGACAAAAGGTCTTTAAAACAGTCTGTCAAAATAGGAGCTCTACAAGAGGGAACAAGGAAAGTAACAGAGCTACCTGTGTGCTGTGTTCCTGTGTTTCATGAGGCCAGCTTGTGTTCATATAGTCAGCAAAGCACATGAACTGTGCCACGAGTTCTCTGTGAAGTCTTAAGGAGTGATGAGCTGATAGGAGGCACTGTCAAAATTAAGTATGTGTGTCCTGGTTCTGGCCAGGCCAGAGTTATCTCCCCAAGCAGTTAGCTGAGGTGAGCTGAGTTAACCCAGCTGAGCTGTTTCCACACCACCTGACATCACTCCCCCATAAAAGGGGCTTGTTTGGGGAGGGATGCTCCTGGGTGCCTTGCCTCCAGAGCTACCCCGAGTGTGAGTGTGGCCCAGGAATTGTGTTGGTCCTTGTGTCAAGCAGCACCCTCTAATGTCATCACCGGGTGTGAGTGTAACTGGCTGTTACTGTTCTACTTTCACGGTGCTTTTGTCAGTAAGCTGTCCTTGTCCTAGCCCATGGAGACTGTTTCTTTCTCCTCTGGGAGTGAGGGAGCAGGGTGTGGTGCTCAGACACTGGTTGGGGCTGAACCACCACAAAGTGTTTGTTATGTGTAAGGTTTGTGTTTTGATAGCACGTCAAAACTGTCCAGACTGTTAATGAGAAGATTGAGCTTTCACTAAAAAAACAAAGCTGGACAGTCATTTTTGCATGGCAGTTCTGTCCTGACCTGTCAGCCTGTCATCAGCACAACCCATCCTGCAAGTCTGTGTTCTAAAGTTAAGCTTTTCCTGACACACAAATTGCTCTTTCCCCATCCTCTGCAGCATTTTGAAAGGGTATGTCCAAAGTCTAGCCACGCGTCTTTCCTTGTGCTCAAGCTATTCTCTTGCCATTGGCAGGATCTGCAACGAGACATAGAGCAACACACTGCGGGAGTGGAATCTGTCTTTAATATCTGTGAAGTCCTGCTACACGATTCAGATGTGTGTGCTAATGAGACGGAGTGTGATTCCATCCAGCAGACGAGCAGGAGTCTGGACAGACGTTGGAGAAATATCTGCGCCATGTCTATGGAAAGACGAATGAAGTAAGTCCCTTGCCCTTCCTAAAGCAGCCTCTGGCAGCATTCAGAAGAAACAGTGGAGCTTTTGCCACAACCTGAATTTTGAAAAGGAAAACAAATAATCCTAAATGAATAGTTACCTTGTGCTGAACCCTTTCCATTTTGGCATCTCCCTCTCAGAATTGAGGAAACCTGGCGCCTATGGCAGAGGTTTCTGGAAGACTATTCTCGCTTTGAAGACTGGCTGAGTAAATCTGAAATGACTGCAGCTAAGCCTAATTCTTCAGAGGTTTTGTACACACATGCAAAGGAGGAGCTGAAGAAATTTGAGGTGAATTTTTCAGCTTTGCTTTTTTTTTTTTTTATGCTCAGCAGTAGGTTGAATGGTCAGACTGTGAAATGTTATTGTGTGTGTGAAATGCCCGGGTACCTGGAAGACACCAACCTACCAGTAGAGTTTCAGAGAACATAAATTATTTGGCCTGTGTGTGGCTGCTCAGGTATCTTGCTGATTTATTTGTCTCCAGGTTATTTTTAATGTGGAGACTCCAATGCTCTGAACTGACAAGATGCTGGAAATAAGTTAAAAGATTTGATTTTTATAGGCAGGAGACCTTTGTGGGTTGTATTTAGTGTTTTTTTTCTTTCCATTTCCTAATGAACTAAGTCTGAGCAGGCTATTTAAAATCTAAGTCCTTCTCCAGGCTTAATTTTGGAAGTTTAAGTGTAGTTTGCAGTTTTTAAAGGGTGAGCATCTTGATGTATGCTATCATGCTTCCTCTTACTGGCAAGGGGACTAAGTTCCTGGGTGTGCCTTGCAGGCATTCCAGAGGCAAATTCATGAGCGGCTCACTCAGTTGGAGCTGATCAATAAGCAGTACAGGCGCCTCGCCCGCGAGAACCGCACGGACTCAGCCAGCAAGTTGAAGCAGATGGTACACGAAGGCAACCAGCGCTGGGATAACCTCCAGAAGCGAGTCGCTGCCATTCTGAGGAGACTCAAGGTGATTGCGTGGTGGGGGGAGAGCGTGAGGAACACTGGCAAGTTTCTGTATGAATTACTCAAGGGCAAAACATCTACCAGAGCAACCCTCTTGTGTTGGTTGGTGTCTTGTGTCACCAGTGCAGGAGAGCAGCGCTGGAGAGGCCACCAAATATGTGGCATAAATACGCCCTTAGAGATGGGTCCTTGGTACTTCAGGAAGCGTAAGGAAAGCACGGGTACAAATTCTGGAAGGGGTGATCTCTGGGCCAATACTCTGTGCTGTGCCATGGGGGAAGCTTGTCACTACCTGGTTTTTAAATACAGCAGTACTGCAAGCAGTTGACAGGGAAAACTATTAGATCCCAAAAGTCAGTGGGGAGGCTGTGAGAGCGCTGGTGGGGTTTGATCTGTGCAGTTGGGAAGGGGTGTGTTGTGTTGTATAATCCCCTTCCCCAACAGTAAATCCAGCCAGGAGAACGGGGGCACTGCAGCTGTCTGTGTGATAGCTGCGATGGGAGATGGCAGCAGAGGGAGCTCCCCCTGGCTTCCAAGCCAAATGGTGCATTAATTACACTGGCGTGGTCACCCATGATCCAGCTTCTCTATTATTTCACTGGTTTTAATGTCATAGTTACTTTAGAGATTAGAAGTTTAATTAACTTCCTTTGTCTGCCTTCTAAATTTAGAACGAATTAGATGTTAAAACTGAGTCTGAACAACTGTTACACTGGTATAACGATGTAGGAAAAGGTATACAGTGTGGAAGCAGGAATATAATTTTAGAGAAGCATCTTGCCTTGCTGAAGTTTTATTCCCTGTCCCATATGATTAGTGAACTATCGTAGGACGCTTTGTTTCAGCATCACTACAGGAAGGGGATGGGTTTTGTACAAGGCATGCTGGCATTTGTGCCATGAAGGTGAACAGCAGTTTTGAAACAAGACACTGTTTTCTGAGGGCTCCTGTGACCATCTTTTTTTAGTAGCTGAAGTCTTGTAACACTGGCTCCCTTCTTCCTATTCAGCACTTCACCAATCGGAGGGATGAGTTTGAGGGGACGAGGGAAAGCATCCTGGTTTGGCTCACAGAAATGGACCTCCAGCTGACAAATGTGGAGCACTTCTCAAAAAGCAACTTCGATGACAAAATGCGCCAGTTAAATGTACGTATCCTTATGAAACAGTTGTCTAATGCAATTGGTCTCCCCTCTCTTGACAGGATCGTCTATTTTTTTGGAGCTTCACAATAGCTAACAGATCTCTGTAGGGCTGGATTTGTTTTAAGGACCAGTAAATTGTTAAGACTTGAAGCCAGAATCACAATTAAACTGCACAGTATTTAAATTCAGATTCACTGTTCAAGCTCAGTTCTAGTCTACCATTTGCTCCTTATACCAAATGTCAGCAACAGTGATACCAGGCCTGGAAAGGAGCACGTGGAGGTTAACAGTAGAAGCTGCATTCCTTACTTCAGATGTTTGTTGATGAGAACTTTTTGAATTGGCATTAGGGTAGGATCTCTCCTCCAGGTGCGTTCTTTGTAGCTGGGACTTCCAAACAGAAATAAGACAGGATGCATATGAATCTGAATACCAAACTAGTTTTTTCTTACCTACTCATACACTTGTTTCTCCTTTCCCACTGCACTGTCAATTGGTTTGGGATGTAGATTTACTGGTTTTAGGCTGGAGGCCCAACCAGGCAGGTGTCTTTGTTGCTGAGACAAAGATTGAGTGTATCCAAGCGAAAAATGAACTGATTAGCTGAACTGTGGTATCGTGATCCCCTGCGGGCTCAGGACACTGCAATGATACTGATGTGCACACAGGTGGAAAATGCCACTTAATTGGAACTGTAATACTGCTCATAAAACAAACCTCTGGACCGCTTGGGAAAAAAGATATTTGCCAAATGAAATGAGACAACGTCAGTTGTTGCTTTTCTTTCACTACGGTTGGCGGGAAAAGGACAAACCTCAGGCTACACAAAGGCGGCAGAAGTAATTGTTTTCTCTTATGTTTCAAATAGGGGTTCCAGCAGGAAATAACACTAAACACAAATAAGATTGATCAGCTAATTGTTTTTGGGGAGCAGTTGATTCAGAAGAGTGAGCCTTTGGATGCTACCCTGATTGAAGACGAATTGGAAGAACTTCACAGATACTGTCAGGAAGTGTTTGGGCGAGTTGCCCGGTTCCATCAAAGACTGACTTCAAGGCATCCTGTAAGAAGCAACAGTTTAGATCTTTGGCAAGATTTTGATATTTAAACTGCAATATTCATTGCTTATCCCTAGAAGCTTGACTGAGTGGTTTGAGCTCAAAAGGGTCTGGAGCTCCTTCATAATTGTGCCAGCTTTGCTAAGTCTTTGTCACCAGTCTTGTCTCCTCAAGCCTCTCATACTTGGTTTCCATCTGCACAGTCTGGATAATAGCATGGAAGTAATTCACATGGTTAATACTGAGATAGTAGTGGCTGGAGGGCTGTGTGGCTCAATCATTAGCTCATGAAGTGGTGTAGATCTATTGTAGATCTTACTGATATGCAAAATTATTTCTTTTTAGGGATTGGATGATGAAAAAGAGACCTCTGGAAATGAGACAGATCTGCAAGACTCCAGAGAAATCCAGATTGACCCCTGGCATAAGAATGCCATTTGTGACGGGCCTTCTTCAGCACAGTCTCTTAGCCACCTTGTGCCCCCTACTCAAGGCCATGAAAGATCAGGCTGTGAAACCCCCGTCAGTGTTGACTCCATCCCACTCGAGTGGGATCACACAGGTGATGTGGGAGGTTCTTCCTCTCATGAAGATGAAGAAGAAGGAAAATACTACAGTGCTCTGTCAGGTGAGAACCAATTGCCACCTGTTTGTTTTGACATGGACAACTGCAGGCTGTTCCTGTGTGGGGAGGGAGGGGGATTGAGGTCTTGCTTCCGTGTTGTTGGTTTCCAAGTCATCTTAATAGAGTCTTATCTCGTAGATGTCTTGATGAACGGAATGGTATTGTCTACTTCTTAAGAATTTTTGAGGAAAAGAGCACCGACAATTTTTGTTGTTTGTCTTTGCTGTCCCTCATTGTTTCAGTTGGTTTTAATAGTTGGAAAATACTGACTAGTGAGGAAAATGTCGTTATTCTTTTTTCAGATGTAGAAATCACTGAAAATCCTGAGGCTTATCTTAAAATGACCACAAATACTTTGAAAGCATCTTCTGGTAGGCACCTGCTAATGCATGTGTCTGAACATGGCAATCTCCCTGTGCTGCACGCTATATTCCTCAACCTCTCTCATACGTAACGTCTGACTTCTGCCTTGTGTGGACACCATGTCCCATCCTGTCATGGTGTTCTTATGCTGCAGTGTTCACATGTACATTACAAAGCAGTCGAGAACATACCATTTAGATTTTGCCTAGTCAGTGCCAAGGTGGTTAAGGTGCATTTCATTGTCTAGATCCAAATACTTTTGGTACTTTCTTGGTGATTTGCTCTGGGTAGTATCACTTTTTCTGTTGTGCTGATGTTGTGTAATTCCTGAAGGAAATTCCACAAGTATTTTTGGGGGTTTGGGCATGATAGAACCACTTGTGTCCTGTCTATTAACTCCAGAACAAACGTTACGTAAATCAGGACACGTCTTTACTTGACCCCACTGAAACGCACTGTAGATGTGTCATAGTTTTGTTGGGATGCAAACTCTCCAAAAACACAGTGCAGCCTTTGTATTTTTTGAATACTCCTACCTGCATTCAGGCATTTTCCAGAAGAACACAGAATGCCCCATAATAACTGCATGGCTCTCATCTCATTCCCTTTGAAACACTGTTGATGTTTTGCAAATGTGCATGATTTGCAAGGAAAGCTGCAAAACTGTCATTTTTATGCCATAACTTGATGCCATTTTATTCATAGCGCTTTCTAACTTAATACAAAGCAACACGTTCCTTGTGGAGGTGGGATTTTGCACTCATGGTTTATGGTTTCTGTTTTCAGTTTCAGAAGCTCATCCTTGGTGTTCTCCAGATAGCCCAGTCTTCAGGAAACACCGATACAATCAGGCAGAGATGGTTGGAAATGTGCTGTCTGGTCCAGAGACAAGCACTCCCTATAAGCAAGACTATGTGAGTTAAAGGCTCTGTGGGCACTGAACTGTATTACAGAGTCTGTTTGTTGTTCCTGTGTAACTCCCATCCTCTTCCAGTATCAAGAAAAAATAGTAGTGGCAGGAGAATGTTCACTTTATGCAATCATCTCAGACGTGATTTCTGGTGGCTCAGGTCAACACTGGGAGTCTCTATCCACTCACTAGAAAAGCTTCTTTAAAGCCATTCCAAGCAATGGTGTTAGGCTCCTAATCAGAGTCAGTGTCTGGAGGAACTTACTTCCTCTATTGTCATAGGACAAATTGAGGAGAATTTAACAGCCTTCCCCCAGTGTCAATATTGTCCCTTGATGGTTACTGACATGTCTACCTTTCCTAAGCAGACTGACTTCAAGGGGGCTTTTTAGCATGCATCCCAATATTGAATCTGCTCCTGGGTGCTAAAACCGTACCAAAATGGCTATTGTTCATTGGTACCTCAGTCTTGGTGGCTTTGCCAGCAGCTGCCAGGCTGGCTGGATCTGGACCAGTTGTCAGCACTCTCTCAGGTCCTGTTCTCTGGCTGGTTTTGTCATCATTAATCCAGGCTTAGAGCCTTCAAGTCAATATTGCCAAGACCCAGAATCCAGCAAAGAGCAAGTGTCCACTGTCTGGTCCATGTAGTGCAAAAGCAGTTGATCTGCCACGTCCAGTCTTGCAACAATTAGCACTGCTGTGGTCTCTGTGTGTTAATGAGAAGGTGCAGAGAGCCAGTGTACACTCAGCAAAGCTTCAGAAGCCCAGGGCTAAACCTGACTTGCAAGGGCTCAGCGGCAGCCCAGCCACCCCAGTAACACAAATTTGACCTCTGACAACTTAACCTGCAGGGCTCACCCACCAAAATGCCATTGCAGGTGAAGCAGCTCAGCTCTGCCAGCGACACCAGCATCAACAAGGAGAAAGACATGCCTGCTGACATGAGCGATGAAGAACCCCGAGATGAGCGAGACCTTGTGACTGCAGGAGCTGCGGACAAGCAGCCAGGTATGGAGCATCTCAAGAAAGAAGGTGTTTGGACAGCAGCAGTACATGGCAGCAATTATGTGGCCATGGGTAGATTCCCTCTGTTTTACAAATTCTTCACCTGGCATAAGATGTCTGTTGTTCTATCATTTGCAGGCATTATTGAGGGGTGGGAACTCATCCAAGCTCAGGACCTCAGAACCAAATTTAGGATGAAACAGAAATTGCAGCAGTGGCAGCAGCTGAACTCAGATCTCAGCGACATCTCTGCTTGGCTTGATAAAACTGAGCAAGAGCTGAAAGAGCTGCAAGAAGTAAAACCTCCAACCAGCATGAAGGCGTTGGGACAAACAGTCAAGAACCTGAAAGTAAGTTATGGCATACTGAGGTGTGGGATTTCAGGATGCTGATGCTCCTGATCAGTGTCTTTGTGCTTCTGGGATCTGTGTGGAACGTGAGTGCTAATACAGTGTGTGTGTGCCACAGAGGAGCTGAGCTCATTTCAACTTGGCAATCATTTAAGAAAAAAAACCCCCAAATTTAAAAAAAAAAAAAAACAACACCCCCCCCCCCCCAAAAAAAGCTTTCATTGAATAGAATGTATTCATTAATGATGCAGTCTGCTAGTCTACTGCCACACAATAGAACCCCTACAACGTTTGTCATCATGTGTGCCCATGTTGCCTGCATGACTCAGCTTCCATAAATTAGGACGAAGTCAGGTCTACAGTTTGAACCAGTAGGTTCCCAGGCTACAGGCAAGTGCTGGGTCCCTAGGACTTAGGACTTGGGTTGCACTCTGAGACAGCAAGTGTTCCTCCTAACACTCATGGGAATAGAAAATCCCTGCATGCTCTCCCTTCTGCCAGTGACCTTATAGGGAGCCACTTAAATGCTGAGGCTATTGGTCACTTTGGTATCACACTTGGGATGATGCTCATAAGGAACGTGCTGTAGGACAGAGGAGGGATTTCTGAGGCAAGTTCAGAGAGTGCTTAAAGTTACACGTCCTGAAGTAGCCAACCTGGCTTAGGCACCAAACCCTAGGGAAGGTTTGGTGATGCCTTGTGACTAGAGGGAGGTGCTTCCCTTCAGCCTGGAGCTGGCTGTCAGACTTCAAGGAGCAGAGCTTTACTACTTCTGTCCTAGGCATTTCTTAAGAGGAGTCCAGCTGGCTGTAAATCCCCTTTTCAGACAGCCTGGCTTTCTGTGGGTGTCTAAAAGAGCCAGCACGTTCTAAGACATGAATTACAAGAGATGTCATGGTATCACAATTGCCTTGGATTAGGATAAGGCCAGTCTGGCTGCAGACTGGCTTACTGGCGTTGAGGAGTCTGGGCTGGACCCTTTGTATTGTCTGATACTGAAAGAAAGTTTGTTGCTTGAAGGAGGGAGAGAGGGTTCTTTGTTGGGTTAAATGTAATTTACACCAGCAGTTTTCGACAAGTGGGACGTGGTTCTTGAGAACATACAGGCTGACACTCCTAGTTACAAAGGCTGCTAAGAAAAGCAACCTGGGCTGTGTTGATTGCAGGACTCATCCTGCAGCTGTTCCCTTTCTACTGCAAGAGAAAGGTACCCTTGAAAAAGACTTGAGTACCCTTGATTGAAACTGTAAACTTCTTGAGGGTAGGAGGCGTTGTTTGGCAATGATTTAAAAAAAACACCCAAAACTTTAAAAGAAAAGAAAGAAAAGGCTCTACCTTCACATGCAGGTGGTTGGGGAATACAACCTGACTTCACAAATTGCATGTTATTTCCCCCTGCAATGTTAAGGGAGAGGACGGGGTCGGGGGGGTGGGCGCATTTGGAGGGAACTTCATGAGTCAGAAATAGGGGCTGATAAACTCTGACTAGAGAGAAGCAGAAGAATTTGTCATCACAGGGTGACCTGATGTGGGACCAGGAGCCCAGAGGTGATAGGGAATCTCCATCCAGCTAGATACTCAAAATTTGACGGGATGGGGCCCTAAGGAACCAGCTCATAGCTTGAAGTTGGCCCTACTTGGAGGAGGATGGGAGTAAAGATCTCTGGCTGTCCCTTTCAGCATAACTGTAGGATTCTGAGGCAGCAAAACCTTTATAAATCAAGAGGAAGTGTAATGTTACAACCTATGGGAATATTTCTCCAAATGTCAGGAAGAGAGACAGCTCAGAATAATGAAGGGCAGATGTGGGTTAAGCCATAATGCCTGTGATTTAGGGATATATACAGAACAGACAAGACTTCTTCAAAATGAAGTATTTTACTTTGAAAGAAATAACATAAAGGCCACCTCTTTTTAATTATTCCTTATCAGGATCGGAAGAGCCACCAGATTGCAACAGCTTTCCCCAATACCTGTGATTCTTTTGAGGGTCTTGTTTTCTTGTAAATAACCAACAAGATTTTCATCATCCATGGAGGCTCCTAATCCTCTGTTTCTTCCAGGACATGCTTAAAGCATTTGATAATTACAAGACAGTGCTGCTTTCCATTAACCTGAGCAGCAAAGAATTCCAGAAAGCAGATAGCAGAGAGTTCAAAGAGCTTCAGAACAAGCTGCGGAAGGTAAACTTGCATTGGGAGAAAGAAACTCGTGCATTGGACAACTTGAGGAAAGGTTTACAAGAAGCCCTACTGCATTGCAAGGTGCGTGCCACATGCTGGCTTATACAGGAAAGCTCCTCTTTAGGGTGCTACTGTGGGGTAAATAAGGGTAGAGGGGCAATTCCTGCACATCAGTGGAACAGTAAGCAGAATACAAGACTTAATTTCTTTATTAACTTGACTCTGTTGGGTTTAAAGAATTCAGTAAAACTAACATTGAACTAGGTAACATCTTTGTTGGCTTTGTGTATTCTCAGCTGTTCATTTTGTCTGTAGACAAAGGCAGGTGAAAGCACTGCAAAAGTGTTTTCTCTCTTATGTGCAAATCTTTTTGTTTCTCCAGGCCTTCCATGCCCAGACCCAAAACCTAATCCTGTGGTTGGCGCGTGCCGAGAGCCAGCGTAATAAGGCACAAATCACAGATCCCAATGCTGACCTCAGTACAGTACTGGAATGCCAAAGGGCACTAATGGTGAGTGTACTCTTATCTTCAGCACCTCAGCTCTAACACTGAGTCAGTAGCTCTCACCACAAAATTAAAACCAGTAAGTTTCTTTCTCAAGATGGCTGCAGCCTGTCCTTGAACCGGCTCTATTCAGGCACCTGGCTGGCTTCTGAACTGGACTAAGATTGCCTGTAAGAGGCGATTTTTTCCTGTAATTATGCATCATAATTGAGTTCCTTATGGACAGCTTGTATGCTGGAGTGAGACTTCCAGTTTCCAAGATTTCATGTCTTTTCTAGATGGATTAATTACTGCTAGGTCTATTTCTAAATGTTAGCTCATGTAAGCAGGTACAACCAGTCTTTTCAAGAGAACTTCATTTTGTGTGTAGCTGTAGTAGGCATTCCTATGTATTGCAGATTCTCAGGCAGGTTGAGTTGTTCTTTAACACCTTCCAGTGTTCCTCCTTTTGTGAGGACATCCCTGAAGTTGAGAGTAACAGACTGTTGCACTGTTTTTTGTTTGTTTGTTCCAAGCAACTGGAGAAAGAGCTGATGGAACAACAGCTGAAAGTAAACTCACTGGAGGAACTCACTGCTTATCTGCTGATTAAATCCGATGGTGAATACATTGAAGCCAATGAGAAGGTCCATGTAATTGGAAGAAAACTGAGACACCTTATTGAACAAGTCTCAGATGACTTAAAAGCAATACAAGGGAATCTGGTGAGTCAGTTTAAATACTTGTTTGTGGGGTTTTCTTACTGAAAAGTAGTAACATACTAGGAGTAAAGGTATATATTAGAGACTGACTTAACACTGAAGTACTTCCACCTTCACAAGCTGAAAAAAACCCCCAACCAAACAATTAATTTGCTATAGGAAAAAATTCAGCACCGTGAGGCTTGTAAAGTATTGAAAGGGATTTCCCAGAGAAGCTGTGTGGCCTCCACCCTCAAGGGGTTTGAAGAACAGGCAGGATAAAACTTTGAGTAAGGCCTCTGGTCTGGTCTCCTAGCTGACCTTGCTTTGAGCAGGAGGCTAGGCCAGATGAACTCCCTGAAGTCCCTCCCACTCTGAATTGCCCTATGAGCCCCATAGCAAGTGCAAGGGTAGGAGTGTGTAAGGAACACAGAGGAGTTGCAGTTCATAGCAGTACAGAGGCTATCCTGAGAGCTGTCAGGTATTTTCAAGTGAACACCTGTACACACCAGTTCCATCATCCTTCCTTCAGGCTGTGCATAGTGGTGTTTAACTCCAGCCGGCAGCTAAGCCCCATGTGGCCGCTCACTCATTGCCCCCCGTGGGATGGGGGAGAGAATCAGAAGAGTAAAAGTGAGAAACTCGTGGGTTAACACCAAGACAGTTTAATAGGTAAAGCAGTAACAAAAACTTCCCTGGGATACCAGCACTCTTCCCAGACAAATGCAAACACAGCCCCATAAGAGCTGCTGTGAGAAAATTACCTCTGTCCCAGCCAAAGGCTCGTGTGTTGTGAGTTTTCCTTGTGCATTTTTAAGAGGAAGGTGTGGTTCTCTTTTAGGATACCAGAGAATGTCGCCTGGTTCCAGGTGACTTGGGCTCCCAAGTCTATAATCCTGCCACAACCCAACCCAGCCCTGCTGTGAAGAAGGCAAGTATTTGTTTCTCACCTCTTACTGTCAGTATACAGCATATTTGGACACATTTAGCCTGCAAGTTCCTCAAATGTAGTCATTTTTCCTTTTAGATGCATGTGCCTTATTACAGAATTTACAACAGGAGTTTAAAGTCTACAGCTGGTTTTTTTGACAGAGAAATTCCTTGTAGTTTCTGAAACACTAAAAACTGTTTCTCTCAACAGAGGCGCATGAAGAGAACTTCAGTTGGCAGGACCAGCAGCAGCTCAAGGTATTACTTTATGTTTGATCTCTTGAAGGATAGTGAAAACAGCAGAGACGAGCAGAGTGCCAGCAGAAACCTGGGTGGCTGTTCCTCCTAGGTTGGCATACTAGTGGAGGGGATTTCTGCCCACCTGTAGTGTCTCCTCCACCTACCAGCTCCGGGCTGCACCTTGGTGAATGGTTTCCTTGCACAGTCCTGCTCCTAGACCTCTTCACCTTGTGCAACCCTGGCTTGTCTTCACTCTTGAGAAGATATTTTCTTGTGCCGAGCAGGGGAACAGTTTAGTTTTAAATCTTCCTTCCATTCCACTGGCATACCTGGAGAAAGAAAGTTGCAACTTGAAGCCACGTGTTACAGACAGACCAAGGACAAAGGGAGAACTTTGGAAGGGGGAGAGGGAGTTAAACAGCTTGTTTAATTTAAATTCTAAAGTGCCTTTTCTTTTCTGTTTTTTCTTTAAATTTTCAGAGATGAAAGCCATCTTCAACCTGTTCAAGCAGTTTCCCGCCCGCCTTCCTTCTTCTGCCGTGTCCTACGAGCAGCTTTACCTTTCCAGTTCATTCTACTGCTCCTACTTCTGGCGTGCATGGTTCCCTTCTGTGAGGAAGCCTACAGCGGCACCAAGGCCAACAACTTTGCCCGTTCTTTCCATCCCATGCTGCAGTACACCAACGGGCCTCCGCCATTTTAGGAAGCAGTCTGTTTCTCTTCAGTTAAACCAAAATATTAATCTAAATAATGCCTCGTGTGTACAGCCTCTTTTCTTGTCCCAGGGTGTGAGTTGACTTTCACAGCACAAAATGTATATCTTGATGGAATTCCAGCATTTTTGTACAGAAAACAACCTTTTTCTATCGATTTTTAAACCATAAGCGACACACTTTCTACTTTGATGCTGCAATAGATATATTTTTATAGGTGCAGATCTCTTGAGCTGGCAGGGGGATTGAATACTGAGTGATTAGATGTGGATCCTACACGACAGCAATCTTAAACACAGCAGTCTGTCTCAGGTTAGCACAGCGAACAAGCCCTTGAAGAAACACTGGGGTGTGTCTGGTGGGGAGTGACCATTCAGATGTTCCCACAGCACTGACCCTTCCATCCCTGTGTAAGTCAACTTCTTTGCGTGCTTCTAAGGCCCTCTGGCAGTTCAGCCCTGAAACACTTCCTTCCTTTTATCTTCCCCAAGAAATGAAGCTGTACCCAATAAAACTGGCTTCAGCTGGGTCAGCAGCCAAGGCAGCGGTAGCACGGCCCTATGGTCTCTCTTCCATGGGGCAGCAGTGGGGACAGACCCTGTACCTTGACCTGTAGGCTCCAACCTCCCTGGAGCAAACCCATCCTACCCACTGAATGAAACTGGTGATGGTGGATGTTTGAGATCCTGTGAAGATGGCTGGATGACAATGGCTTCCCTCAACAGTGCTGTCCCAGTTTTCAGCTGGGATAGAGTTAATGTTCACCAGAGGCTGGGAGGGGACACAGCCAGGACAGCTGACCCAGGGGCTATTCCATACCATAGGACTCATGCTCAGTATATAATAAAGGGGGCTGGCCGGGCATCAGGGCAGGTGAGCAAACTGCACTGTGTAGCTCCTGCTTCATCTAACCCAAGGACTGGTGCTGTTATTTTCCTCTCCCTTTGCTGTCCCAGTAAATGGTCCTTATCCCAACCCATGACTTTTACCTTTTTTCTTCCAATTCTGCTCCCCATCCCACTGGAAGGGAGGGCTCAGCTGCCAGCTGAGGCTACACTACAGTAAGGGCAACACACACTTTACCACCACTCTTACTGTCACGTGCTCTTTCAGCACAGCTTCAATACGATGTATTTTTAGTTTTGCAAAAGCAAACTGAAAAGGAGACGGTCTAACATCATGGAGCATGTCAACCCATGCTCACAGGCTTCCTCCAGCCTTAGGTCCCCTGCTCAGCTCCACTATCCCATGAGGAGGCCCAACCTGCGTCACATCTGCAATAGGTAGAACTGCTGTGGTTTGGTCCTATACAGATGCTTTTAGCAATCACCCTGAGCAAAGGAATGGCACTAATGCTAAAAATGAAATGTTTATATGCTTTTGAATGTACAAGAGGAACGCTGACATTATATAAAACTATATAAAAACTCAGCTCTTGTTGCTAGCCTTGATTAGCTGATCGCTCATTTGTTTCAACTGAAGCTTATTTTCACTGAACAGGTTTATTTCCTCCATGCAATCCTGATAAATACAGGCAAACATTGCTTAATTCAAACAAAACAACAAAACCACAACAAAACTGTTTCTTTTCCCACCTGTGCCATGTGAAGTCAGGTATGGCTAGCAAAGGCTGAGGTTTCTACAACAGCATGTAGTGCTCTCTCACTTAAAAATAACCCTCAATGGAAAAGCACTCTTACAATAAAGCCACAATGAAAAAATAAGCTGCTTGAAGACTTGCAAGTGCCAGGAGTAAGTAGCCTGAAAAACAGGAGTGATGTTCTAATGCTGCCTCTGCATTCCTGATTTAACATAATTTTTCAATCAAGCTACCTCAAAAGAACACCAATTCAACTCTGAGGTGGCTGCATTTTGCTGGTGTTCTTATCCAGAGGAGACCTGGGATTAGATATCGAGACCTTTAAGGCATGGGGAGGACCACAGCAGCAAAATAATGGTCTTGTTCAAAATCAAGCTAATACACCAGCATTAGAAAGCAGCACTAACTGCACTGACTGCCCAGGAGAGGGGGCAGAATTCGGTTTTACTTTTGGTCATGGTAACTTCTTGTTGGTCTGGCACAAGGGGACCTTTTGTTTGCCCTCAGGCTACCAGCTTGATAACCACTGAGAGGTGGAGGTGGCAAGTGCTCCCAGGACACCTGTGACCCCCAGCAGGGACAGCTCTGGGCATTGCAGTGCGTGCCCAGCCATCCAGACCCTCCCGCCCCAACTCACATATAGCACACCCCGTGCCTAACTGCAGACACAGCCAGGTGGCTTTTCTGTTCTGCATTATGCTCCAAGTCTGCACATGAAGGAGGAAAGAGCTGAGGCTAAGAGAGCTCATCTTCTCACAAGAGCCTGCACATGCTGGTTTTATATCCCATATCACTTCCCAGAGGCGAGGGAGAACTGAGGAATGGTGTCTTTACAACGAGTTATCAGGCTGCAATGGAGAACAGGGGCATTACTGCTTACCTTCTCCAATTTGTCTATCATGTCTTCAATGCTAACATCTGCAGTCTGCAACACTTTGCTTTCCATTTGTACCAGCCAGGAGCACAACTCCTTATTCTTTTCATTGAACACAACCCAGGCATTGAGTCTGTCCTCGATCTCCTGCTTATGCAGAGACACCTATGGATAAGCACACACATTGGGGTTGGACTAGATGATCTTTTGAGGCCCCTTCCAACCCCCAACATTTTGGGATTCTGTGATTAACTGCTGGCAACATCTTTCTCAGGAAGGAAAACTGGCAATTACAAGCCACCTAATTTCTAGGCTGCATTTGATCATATTCCATTTTGCAGGAGCAGTTATCAAATATCTCTATTTAACTAAGTAATATTACTAAGTAATATTACTAAGTAAATATTACTTAGTTAAAACCTGAAAATGGCAAACAAAGCAGCACTATAAAATATATCATTACTAAGTATCATATATAACACAAGAGACATAACACACATCCACTGCCCACAGAAGGGGTGGGTGCCCCATCCCGGGAGGTGTTCAAGGCCAGGTTGGATGGGGCCCTGGGCAACCTTGTGTAGCTCCAGGCCTGTAGGTTGGTGGCCCTGCCTGTGGCAGGGGGGTTGGAGCTCTATGATCCTTGGGGTCCCTTCCAACCCAGACCATTCTATGAGTCCAAGTGAGTGCTTGTTTCTCTGCAACTGTAAGAGAAACTCTGCAACTATTATTATGCAATTCTTTTCTCTCTATAAAAGCCTCCCTCTTTCCATTTCCTTACCAGTTCTTGGAGAACTAAAAGAAAAAAATCAGCATGAAGTATCTACACTTTTTGTTGAAGACTATGGGTATTTTTTCCTCAAAATTACATCTAGCAGGATGGACAGACAAATTGTCCAGACAGAGAAATTACGTCTGATGCTGCCTGAACAAACAAAGCTAACATCACTGCTCCGACATCACGGAGAGGGGAAGGGTGACTCTTGTAATAACACTTAGTTAACCCCGCTCTCGCTATTCCATCTTCTAAGTAATCCCAAAAAATCCAAAAAAAATTTACATGATACAAGGATGGATAACGCAAGATACTACAGTACAGAAAACATGTAGTACAGCAATCCCAGAAACAGTACGTGCTAAACATTTCTCTGAGGAAGGTCAATGCAAGTGAGACAAGATCTGTGAATACTCTGCACAACTGATCTTTGCTTTTACCAGGCTGAAGTGGGAATTCAACCATCATCGTATCCTACGGCAGTAGGACCTAACTGCAAAGTGAAAAAGCTCCTTGTTGCTATTAAACCTTCCCAGGTAGTTTTTTTGGGCTCTCCTACAACATCGTTAGATGATCCAGCAGATTTAGCTGGAGTGGCTAAGCCCCCCTGCCCCAATTGTCAGGTCTACTCCTGACAATTCGAGTTTAAAGATTGTATTATATTACGTCTTGGCTGACGGCAGTGTGGACTTCTTTTGCCCCTCACCCACCCGAGAAACAACATGCGTCTTTAAGGTCTCAAAAATGACCCGCCAAAAGGTTAACAAACCAGCCGCCATTTTAGCGGCGCAGTCCCGAAGTCTGAGCCCACCTTCATCCCAGATCGCTGGATGATAAATACTCCGACTGTTCGTGGAAGGAGCACTTTTAAAAGTCCACAGAAAAAGTCGTTGTAACTCTCCGCAATCCACTTTCTTCCCTTGTTCCTTCGGTATCTTATTGATTAGATTCATCCTCGTAGTTCTCAGCTGCTTACCTTCGTCCCGCGAAAGGAAATGGAGCGCGCCGCTAACGCTGCCTTTCAGCGTTCTTCCCTGAGTTCAGCTGAGCTATGCCACCGGATCGACAGCAAGTCGTTTCGATGCCCCACGTTAGGCGCCATTTGTGGCGTATTGCAAGGCACGGCCTCCGACTGCGGCGGATCGAAGACAACTTTAATAACTGAGCACACTTCTATACCCTCTGGGTGGCTGACGCAGCAGCCTCGAGTCACGTTTCAGGAATTGCCGTTAATACAAGAACCACAACATTTCTCTCCAAAAGCTTGTCCCACCTTGTGGGGATTCCTGCTGTGCGGGAGTCTTCCCGTCTGCACCTTCCTTACCATGACAAAGTACACCGTGAGGCCACCCCGCTAAAGGACGCACAAATTTACATCTCTAAACAACCCTCTTTCCTGCCCTTTCTGGGGACAAGGGGCTCGCTTCAGCTCAAAAATCCAGCACAGCTTTGCTTAGTGTAGCCCTGCTTTCCCTTGCAGGTTTAAGCCAAGCTACGGACTTTATCCTGAAGCAGCAGAGGGGAGCACACACACACACTGTCCTGGTAACTCTGGGGAAGCAGCAAGCTCTGGCACAAAGGGGTAATGTGTTAACAGCATGCCTGAAGGAGCTGAACCTCTGCTCACAAATATTACTGGCTGCTTCCCACTCACGATTAAGAGAAAAGTGCAAAATGGTACTGATAAAAAACAGGTTTGGCTACCACCTGTTTCGAGTTGCATGGCTGGTGACTCAATGTTTCATCAGGTGTTCCAGGGGCAACATGGATAGTCTCACACCTCTGCACATGCTCTCTGGAAGAAGGTGGCTTCTCAGCCACAGTTACACCACTTGCAGCAACTGCAGGGTAGCAGTAGACATGGAAGCTTCCTGTTCAGGAGCAATTTTTTTTGCTAGGCAGAACATCCAGCTGCAAACCAAAATGCAGTCTGGCTGGGGTGCCTGTGTTTGTCACTGTACCTCCTCACACTTCTGCAGATGTGCCAGGGAGTTATTTAAAAGGTGAACCCAGTCAAGAATGTTCTTAGAGCAAAGATTCAGTCCCAACGTCATGGAAGAGACTTAAGGAGAAAAACACAAAGATCGTGATAAATCACTCAGTCCCAAACAGGATTATCATCAAAATGGACAATTTAGTAAAAGAATAAAGGCAAGCAAACGGCGCTGGGGTGCACAGACAGCGCCAGGTGCCCTGATAGTCTTTGCTCCACCGAGACGCATGCTGCACGGCTCCAGTTTCATGCTCAGATGCCGTTGAAGAGCAGAAACGTCTTTCGGTGGTTGGTCGGTGTTCTGCGGGTAACGCTGTTCCGTTAGGCAACGAGGCTTGCGCATGCGCCGGACTGCTCCCCTGGAGCTCAACCCCCCCTTCCCGCCAGAAACCGTTTACGTCGCCGCCGGCCATACAAGGGGGTCAGTGCCAGGTCTCATTATGCGGTCCCAACGTTATTCCATATTAACACGAATCAGATGGACAAATATCACATAGACTACCTTTCCTCTGCTTCTCCAGATTCAAAAGGATAGTAGAACTTCTGAAATGATAGAATTAAATGTCTGCTGATTTCTGGAAACCTCAGCTTGCAGCATCTGAAAATCCCATGAGAAGCACATTTTTTACTATTTACTGCACAACCTTTGCTATGAAAGCTGGTTCTGCTCCTCTAGAGTGACAGCACTTGTTAAATACTGAAAGCCCTGTTACAGGTAACCTGAAGCCTAAATTTTGCTGGACTCGTTCACAAAAAATGCAACGTGGAAAGAAACCCATGGAAAAGGTATAAAAAGGCTACACATAAGGGTGCACTTATTCTTTATCACAAAGAGCAAAAGTTCATTCTATAAATAATTTCATTGCACTGGACGAAGAGAAGACTTCTAAGTAAACGAGAGAAAATAACTTGTCTTGGACCGTAAGGTGCAGAGACTCACCACCCGGTGGTGTGAAGCAGCAGTAAGTCAGGCAGCGTGAAGCTCTGGTGCACTGAGGCAGCACGGAGCTCACCCTAAGAGATGTTTAGCGTCTGCCACTTGGGTTTTTTTCCCAGTATTTTAGTTGTCCTTCCATCCTCCCACCACTAGGGCAAAGCCAATACACAGACACTGCTTAGAACTGTACCCACATGCTACTGGTAGCATGCAGTGCACCTTCTCCCCCCAACGGATACCGGCATACATGTGTGAAGCACCATGTCTCTGTGACAAACAGCAAGTGTTTGGGAAAATGCCCGTGAAACAGATTTCCACCAAAATCTAAGAACCAGTCGAAACAGAAAGATGCTGCAGAAACTGTTTTAAATGCAGCTCTTCCAGAAACCAGGAAGGTTCCTGCCAGATTGCCAGCCAACTGCCTCGCTGGTTGTCCTAGGCCGCAAGCCTCAGTGCCCCGAGACAGGGAGACAGGCAAGTAGCCTGGGGTTGGAGAAATCTAGGACTTCCATGTTCCAGCACCACTTAGGCACCAACTCCTAAATGTCTGGTCCCTACAAAAAAGGAAGCCATCCATTTTGGGAAAGGATTTTCTCATTTCAGAAGCTTTCCTCTGAATAAGTACAAGGCCACACTTCAAGACTGAAATGCCCACATGTAACTTCAAAAGGCACAGTATTTCCTAGTGGTTTCCCCCCACCTTCACCATTCAAGAAGATGCTTCTATTTTCAGAGTCAGCTTTACCTCATACTTTCTGTTGCTCCTGCAGCTCTTCAAACCGTCCTGGGATATTTGATTTCAAGGCCTCATCCATTTTTTCTCGCATTTCTGAAAGAATTTCTCTGCATTGTTTTGTGTTCCCTCAAGCACACTGTAAAACAAACCAAAAAAATCATTAGAAACTGTTGTGGTAGTCATGGTTTTCCTGGCAATGTTTGCATACAGTACAGCATCGTGGTTAGCAATACTAACATACTCAGGTTTTGCTTGGCACTTCGCTACCTCCTTCACCTGCAACCATCCAAATTTTTGCTTCGAGTAACTTGGAATACAAATAACCACTGAATAATCTGGATGTAGTTTTGTTAAAAGGTCAGGAATCCATCTTGGAAAGCCCCTAAGAAAGGGGCTGAGAGAAAGCTGAAAACAAATTGTAAGACTTCCTCTGGTTTAATTTGGTTTTCATCTTCCTCACAGAAAAGGAAATGGTTGGCAGTGGGGTTCTGGTTGCACTTCAGACCTGCAGCATTCCAGAGCAGTTGCTGTTTTCTGACTCCACTGCCGTATCAGGCTCTGCACTTTCTTCAGGGTGAAGTCATCGATTGGCAGCTTCAAGCTCACTTCATTCAAACTCTCTATGCTTGGAGAAAGCGCAGCAAGCTCCAGTGTGCGATTCTGGAAGTTAAAAAACCCATAAATATCCAAAAAAGCCCCTTTTTTCCTCTTTAAAAAAGCAAAATAAAGCACATGCCTTATGGGCTTTAAGCAGTAATTTAGAGATAGAAATTCTGTAGTCTGTGTAGTGTAAGAAAGCAGATTACTCTGTCACAACATAAAAATCTGAGAAATTTACAAAGAAACAAATTCTTCTCTTCTGAAAATGAGAAAATGAGCCCATTACTGGCAACTGATGGAGCTCTGTGGATTCCGCATAAGTAAACATTGCAAGATTAGTCTTGCTACTGTTTGGAGACAACTTCCCAGTGCTCTTCAAAGGACCTGGGTTTTTATTCAGCAGTAAAGAGCTCGGCTGACTTGCACATGAGCACGCTGGAGTTTTGCTGGACAGTAGAAACTGAATTTCAAAGACCAGCCTTCTCTTCCCTTACTTCAGCCTAAGCACCTGACCTGAATTTTTTCCAGCAATGGGTAGTAGATTTACCCCAGCATAGAAAAGTTTCTATCTGCCTTTCAAAAACACAATTAAAATGCAAATCTGCAAAACTAGGGCTTCTAATACTGTCACACAAAATCTAAAGGATAGAGTGAAATCAACCTCCAACAGATAGCTAAAAGTAACCAGGCACAGAACCAAAGGGAAGAAGCCTGCCTCTCCTGAATCCACCCCTTGACCTCATCCCTGCACACAGAAACTTGCTTGAGCCTGTAGCTCAGCATGCCTGGGATCCCAGGTTACTTCCACCCTTTCTGGGTGCAATTTCTCTACTGTGAGAAGGAAGGAAGGAAGGAAGGAAGGAAGGAAGGAAGGAAGGAAGGAAGGAAGGAAGGAAGGAAGGAAGGAAGGAAGGAAGGAAGGGAAGAAGGAAAGAAGGAAGGAGCAAAGCAGTTAACTGTATTTCTTTCATTTTCTTTGCTTCAGAGTGAGAAGCAAAAATGTCTCTGGAGTCAGACTCCCAGAGCCCCAGAATGCAGCGGATGCTGGAGCTGCAGCTTTCTAATTACCAGGTAAGACAGAGCGATCAGTTTGCTGCTGCCATCCAAACAATTGTCCTTCCCCAGGGTGTGCAGCTGCAGCTAGGCTGTGTTTACTGCTTCTCCTCTCCCCTCTTCATCAGCTTCGTTACAGTGTGCAGAAGACAGGTAGCCACTTGGTTTCAGCTTCAGGTGCAGCTTTCCAAGGGCTTAGTTAAAGTACCTATGTTTAGAGTTGGGACCTTTGTGCCTCTGGGGAATATAGATAGAACTCTTGAGTCTTTTTAAAGCTTTGTTTCTCTTTGGATTATTTTCAGAAACAGGACTCAGTATAGTTTGACTCCTCTATTAAAAGGCAATTTTTGATTGGTCTCAGTCATGATAAATCCCCTAGAAAGAAAGGAATGGTTTTTCTTGGCCGTTTGGGTTTAGGCTGTGATTCACCCAAGTGTTTGGGTGATGAACCCTGTGGGAATTAAGATCCTGAATACACCCCAGTATCTGTGTGTGTCTGGATCCCATGCAGGGTTTTGGTCAGTATAGGCTTCAAGAGGGAAGTTCCAACCAGGAACCCCAAGCAGGCTTCAGGCAGCTGTGAGCGCCGCTGCCTTCCTGCTGGCTTTGAACAGTCTGGCTCAATGTGAAGACATGAACTGGTGGGGGGGCTCTAACCTTGTGACGATCTATGAGGCAGGATACACACAGCACAGAGCAGGAGCAGTCTCTGGGTATGGATGTGTGAGGTAAAGCAGGTAGTTTGTAGCAGTTGATTACTTAGCAGTTGAGAAACGGTACCTGTCTGCACACTCACCTTAAAAATGTGAGTTTGAAGTAATGCAGAGACACAGTTTGATTTCAAGCAGTATAAATCAAAAGCCAGGTCCCAACAGTAGCCTGCCTGACAGAGGGCACATTCCCATATTTTGGCAATTCGGCATCAGTCCTCCCAAAAGGGGATGTGACCAGTCTGTGCACGGCCTCCTCCTCTCCCACTGGAGAGGTTTCCTCTTGGTTACATTCACACGGAGTTTATCGTTTCTGCTCTCCTTTTTTATTATTCCATCTCTGAGTAATATCTTAAGTCACTGCCTGCAGAGACCGTTGCTTTTAAGGCTAACTGTATACAATTTATTGAATAGCTCAGAATAGAGACTAGATAGGAGAACATCTCAGGGTGTTGCAGCTATTTCTCTTTTTGACTGTGTTTTTCTATTCTTTTCAGAGGGGAAAGTGTGAGTATTGCCTTCAGAACACTGAGGAGTATTGTACTTCTAAGAATGAATAACTGACTGCTGTCCCTTCTAGGTGATGATATCAGAGATTGAACAAAAGGTTCACTATTTACTGGAAAGCTGTGAAGATACTGAAGACTACCAAGAACAGATAGACGCACTTTCCTCAAAGCTGGAGGAAGTGAAGCTCGATTTGGAAGGTGTTCAGATGATGCTTGAAGACACATCCCTTGAAGAGGAGGTAAATCATGGGAATGTTATGCGGGGCAAGAGCGAGTGTCACGGTGCTGTAATGTGCTGTAGTTCCAGAAGAACAGATAGAGCTCAGCACGTGAAGCAAAGAAGGAAGAAAAGTCCTTGGGCAATGCCAGGCTTACTATTATTCTGCTTTACAGAGATGTATAATTATTGGTAGATTGCAGCAAGAAGTGACTTTTGAATGACTATCTACATCTTTTCTGCTTTAAGTGCTCAGTGACAGAGGGCAAATTTTGTGAGTCCAGGCTTGGCTTGGAGGTTTCAAATGCCATGTCTGTGACAGTGGCACAGCAGAGAGGCCTTTAAGCAGTAACTTTCTCTGTGAAGAGTGCCTAAATGGCAAGGGCAGTGACCACCAGCTCTCCTGCACCACAGCTGCATGCTCCTTGCTGAGTATCCCAGCAAGGGAGACTGACTCCCAGCTTCAGACTTAACTCCCAGTGTGTTGTGCAAGGGGTCAGAGAAGCCCACCTGATGTGTTCCTGTAAAAGCAGCTGCAGTGTCTCTGGTGTTGGAGGAGCACAGTGTAAAAGAGAGCTTGCATGGCTCAGGAGAGAATTAGCACTGGTGAAGGCTTCTGTTGAAGTATCTGTGAACACAGGAAGAAAATCCAGATGCACAGGGAAATTTGTAAGCATTAATTGCACATCTCTCTAATTTGGTCAAACTGGGGGCTTTTTAGCATGCATCCCAATATTGAATCTGCTCCTGGGTGCTAAAACCATACCAAAATGGCTATTGTTCATTGGTACCTCAGTCTTGGTGGCTTTGCCAGCAGCTGCCAGGCTGGCTGGATCTGGACCAGTTGTCAGCACTCTCTCAGGTCCTGTTCTCTGGCTGGTTTTGTCATCATTAATCCAGGCTTAGAGCCTTCGAGTCAATATTGCCAAGACCCAGAATCCAGCAAAGAGCAAGTGTCCACTGTCTGGTCCATGTAGTGCAAAAGCAGTTGATCTGCCACGTCCAGTCTTGCAACAATTAGCACTGCTGTGGTCTCTGTGTGTTAATGAGAAGGTGCAGAGAGCCAGTGTACACTCAGCAAAGCTTCAGAAGCCCAGGGCTAAACCTGACTTGCAAGGGCTCAGCGGCAGCCCAGCCACCCCAGTAACACAAATTTGACCTCTGACAACTTAACCTGCAGGGCTCACCCACCAAAATGCCATTGCAGGTGAAGCAGCTCAGCTCTGCCAGCGACACCAGCATCAACAAGGAGAAAAACATGCCTGCTGACATGAGCGATGAAGAACCCCGAGATGAGCGAGACCTTGTGACTACTGGAGCTGCGGACAAGCAGCCAGGTATGGAGCATCTCAAGAAAGAAGGTGTTTGGACAGCAGCAGTACATGGCAGCAATTATGTGGCCATGGGTAGACTGGAGAAGAATTTCCTCATGAAACCCCTTCCCTTTGTTTTACAAACTCTTCCCGTTGCATAAGATTTAAGTGTCTGTTGTTCTATCATTTGCAGGCATTATTGAGGGGTGGGAACTCATCCAAGCTCAGGACCTCAGAACCAAATTTAGGATGAAACAGAAATTGCAGCAGTGGCAGCAGCTGAACTCAGATCTCAGCGACATCTCTGCTTGGCTTGATAAAACTGAGCAAGAGCTGAAAGAGCTGCAAGAAGTAAAACCTCCAACCAGCATGAAGGCGTTGGGACAAACAGTCAAGAAACTGAAAGTAAGTTATGGCATACTGAGGTGTGGGATTTCAGGATGCTGATGCTCCTGATCAGTGTCTTTGTGCTTCTGGGATCTGTGGGCAGCTGGATGCCAGTACAGTGGGTGTTTGCCATGGAGGAGCTGAGCTCTTTTCGACTAATTGGACTAAAGAGTTGTTAAGCAAGGTGCTGCTGCTGCCTTCTGCAGAGATGTGCAGGCAATATGCCTGGGTGCAACAAGAAGCCAGGCTGAGATAAAAACCTCTCCTTTTTTTATCTTCTTCATTCTCTCTCAAACAAAAACTTTCAGCCCAAACTCCTCTTTTTAGGCCTCTTCTTTTAGACAACAAGCCTGGAGTAAAGCTAAAGACTGAAAGCTTAGACTGCCCAGATGCTTAGGGTCTGGCCTTGCCTTGGCAGCTTGGCTATTCTGAGCAGTGAGAGAGGCATTTTCTTCCCTTGTTCTGTGCCATTCCCCTCTGTGCAAACCAAACACAGATTGGAAATCCACCAGGACTACAGGCTGCAAAGTCTAGGAGGAGGTTTTTTTAAATTGAATTAAGGGGGGTGGAGTTGTAGCTCCAAAAGGGAGACTGGGTAAGATCTGCTCTAAAGCTGTGTATTTTACCAGTGTGGTGTTTGCCATCAATCTTCGACCTAAGCAGCGCTTTTGCCCAATAGTTGCAGGATACATCCTTTCAAAATGTGGAGTTGCATTTTTTCACTTGGCAAATGAAGATTTCTCATTGAATTGTCTCACTCTCAGACAGCAAGTGTTCCTCCTAACACTCATGGGAATAGAAAATCCCTGCATGCTCTCCCTTCTGCCAGTAACCTTACAGGGAGCCACTTAAATGCTGAGGCTATTGGTCACTTTGGTATCACACTTGGGATGATGCTCATAAGGAACGTGCTGTAGGACAGAGGAGGGATTTCTGAGGCAAGTTCAGAGAGTGCTTAAAGTTACACGTCCTGAAGTAGCCAACCTGGCTTAGGCACCAAACCCTGCCCTTAAAAGCAATACAAGGGAATCTGGTGAGTCAGTTTAAATACTTGTTTGTGGGGTTTTCTTACTGAAAAGTAATAACATACTAGGAGTAAAGGTATATATTAGAGACTGACTTAACACTGAAGTACTTCCGCCTTCACAAGCTGAAAAAAACCCCCAACCAAACAATTAATTTGCTATAGGAAAAAATTCAGCACCGTGAGGCTTGTAAAGTATTGAAAGGGATTTCCCAGAGAAGCTGTGTGGCCTCCACCCTCGAGGGGTTTGAAGAACAGGCAGGATAAAACTTTGAGTAAGGCCTCTGGTCTGGTCTCCTAGCTGACCTTGCTTTGAGCAGGAGGCTAGGCCAGATGAACTCCCTGAAGTCCCTCCCACTCTGAATTGCCCTGTGAGCCCCATACCACGTGCAAGGGTAGGAGTGTGTAAGGAACACAGAGGAGTTGCAGTTCATAGCAGTACAGAGGCTATCCTGAGAGCTGTCAGGTATTTTCAAGTGAACACCTGTACACACCAGTTCCATCATCCTTCCTTCAGGCTGTGCATAGTGGTGTTTAACTCCAGCCGGCAGCTAAGCCCCATGTGGCCGCTCACTCATTGCCCCCTGTGGGATGGGGGATTGAATCAGAAGAGTAAAAGTGAGAAACTCGTGGGTTAACACCAAGACAGTTTAATAGGTAAAGCAGTAACAAAAACTTCCCTGGGATACCAGCACTCTTCCCAGACAAATGCAAACACAGCCCCATAAGAGCTGCTGTGAGAAAATTACCTCTGTCCCAGCCAAAGGCAGCCCCACAGCAAAGCATTTCTTTATGCTGGGGAATTGTAACATCTGGTTACCACTGGTCCTGCACATCTGAAGGGGAAAAGGGTTGTGCACCTACAGAGAGACAATGCAAGGTGGCTCTCTGCACTCGTGTGTTGTGAGTTTTCCTTGTGCATTTTTAAGAGGAAGGTGTGGTTCTCTTTTAGGATACCAGAGAATGTCACCTGGTTCCAGGTGACTTGGGCTCCCGAGTCTGTAATCCTGCCACAACCCAATCCAGCCCTGCTGTGAAGAAGGCAAGTATTTGTTTCTCACCTCTTACTGTCAGTATACAGCATATTTGGACACATTTAGCCTGCAAGTTCCTCAAATGTAGTCATTTTTCCTTTTAGATGCATGTGCCTTATTACAGAATTTACAACAGGAGTTTAAAGTCTACAGCTGGTTTTTTTGACAGAGAAATTCCTTGTAGTTTCTGAAACACTAAAAACTGTTTCTCTCAACAGATGCGCATGAAGAGAACTTCAGTTGGCAGGACCAGCAGCAGCACAAGGTATTACTTTATGTTTGATCTCTTGAAGGATAGTGAAAGCAGAGACGAGCAGAGTGCCAGCAGAAACCTGGGTGGCTGTTCCTCCTAGGTTGGCATACTAGTGGAGGGGATTTCTGCCCACCTGTAGTGTCTCCTCCACCTACCAGCTCCGGGCTGCACCTTGGTGAATGGTTTCCTTGCACAGTCCTGCTCCTAGACCTCTTCACCTTGTGCAACCCTGGCTTGTCTTCACTCTTGAGAAGATGTTTTCTTGTGCCGAGCAGGGGAACAGTTTAGTTTTAAATCTTCCTTCCATTCCACTGGCATACCTGGAGAAAGAAAGTTGCAACTTGAAGCCACGTGTTACAAACAGACCAAGGACAAAGGGAGAACTTTGGAAGGGGGAGAGGGAGTTAAACAGCTTGTTTAATTTAAATTCTAAAGTGCCTTTTCTTTTCTGTTTTTTCTTTAAATTTTCAGAGATGAAAGCCATCTTCAACCTGTTCAAGCAGTTTCCCGCCCGCCTTCCTTCTTCTGCCGTGTCCTACGAGCAGCTTTCCCTTTCCTGATGTTCATTCTACTGCTCCTACTTCTGGCTTGCATGGTTCTCTATGTGGTAGCCTACAGCTGCACCAAGGCCAACAACTTCGCCTGTTCTTTCCATCCCATGCTGCACTACACCAACTGGCCTCTGCCATTTTAGGAAGCAGTCTGTTTCTCTTCAGTTAAACCAAAATATTAAACTACATAATGCCTCACGTGTACAGCCTCTTTTTTTTTTATCTTTGTGGTTGTATTTTAATCACCTAACACATTCAATAGCAGTCTGCACATTTGTTTTACATAGTGTGTTCTAGGGGTTAGAACTGCTGTGCTGTCATTTTATACCACAATTATACATTTCAACAGAACTGAAAAGTCCTGTCAGTATGTTCCTGATGGTCAAGGACAGTAGCCTCTGACTCTTATCTCTCATAAAACACTGAAACTCATTTTCTTACCGTGATCCCATGACATCAAAGAGGTGCTGCCAGCGATCATTGATTTTGCTGAGTTTATCATCTATTTCTGCAACTCGGCTCTTGTTGCTAGCCTTGATTAGCTGATCGCTCATTTGTTTCAATTGAAGCTTATTTTCACTGAAGAGGTTTATTTCCTCCATGCAATCCTGATAAATACAGGCAAACATTGCTTAATTCAAAACAAAACAACAAAACCACAACAAAACTGTTTCTTTTCCCACCTGTGCCATGTGAAGTCAGGTATGGCTAGCAAAGGCTGAGGTTTCTACGACAGCATGTAGTGCTCTCTCACTTAAAAATAATCCTCAATGGAAAAGCACTCTTACAATAAAGTCACAATGAATAAATAAGCTGCTTGAAGACTTGCAAGTGCCAGGAGTAAGTACCCTGAAAAACAGGAGTTTGATGTTCTAATTTTGCCTCTGCTTTCCTGATTTAACATAATTTTTCAGTCAAGCTACCTCAAAAGAACACCAATTCAACTCTGAGGTGGCTGCATTTTGTTGGTGTTCTTATCCAGAGGAGACCTGGGATTAGATACCTTTAAGCCATGGGGAGGACCACAGCAGCAAAATAATGGTCTTGTTCAAAATCAAGCTAATACACCAGCATTAGAAAGCAGCACTAACTGCACTGACTGCCCAGGAGAAGGGGCAGAATTAGGTTTTACTTTTGGTCATGGTAACTTCTTGTTTGTCTGGCATAAAAGGACCTACTGTAAGTCAACACAGTACTGAAATCACAGCAAACAAATTAGGCCTCACTAAAGAAAAGAAACAGGTGACTTTAAAACAGGACCAATTGCAATCAGCAGCATTTTAGCTCATTGACTCTGGCTGCAGCTATTTCCCACCTGCTGTTCTGCCAGTCTCTTCTGAATTTCCTGGTCATCACAGATGTCATAAACAACAGGCTTGGAAAGCTCAGACTCAATCCGGGCCAGCCAGGTGCGAAGGTTACTCATGTTTTTGTCCAGTAGTTGTATAAATGCAAATGTCTCCTTCAGTTTCTTCACCCTAAGCAAACCAGGAAGAACATTTTGTTACAGAGATCTGCAGTCAGTGGAAATGATGTTAGCAGGTGGCAAGGACAGGCATGGCTTTAATGAAGCACTTGGAGTTTACAGCCCGGCAAGGCAAATGAGATGCACAACCCAGGGAACCTTTGTTCAGTCAGCTGCAGGGCGAGCTTAGCCATGTGAGGGACAAAGGACCCGATCTGGAGAGGTGATGTATGAAAGGCAAGGCCGGTTCTCTGTACAGCACCCGGCCCTGGTACAGGGACAGGAAGGCCCCGTGCCCGTGGGCTGCGTTAGCACAGCGAGCAGAGCGGATGCGCCAGAGGCGGCTTTTCGTGCGGTACCCTGCCGGCCAGTCCCGGAGGTTGTTGATGCCGATGTTCACTGTCCTGGGTGCAAAACCCCCAAACGCAGCCGATTTTAAGCGAGAGGTTCCTGGGCACTGTTTATCCTGCTCCGCGTCTCCCACTCATCGCCTGGACCAAGGCGAACTGCAGGGAGCCACCGGCGCGTCGGCACTGCGGTGCCCTTTCCCCCGCCCCCCGCCGCCCAAGGCCGGCCCGTCCCGCTGCTCCGCTGAGGGCTGCTCAAACAAAACCCACCCCGACCAACCCGCAGCCCGTTACCAACACGGCACTTACGGTTTGCTAGAAAAAACCATTCCTCAGCGTGCAAAGCCCAAACTGCACGGGGGATCGTCTGTGCAACCACGGCAGGCATGAAAGAGGAAACCCCTCCTCCACAGATGCCCTATTTATTCTCCGCTTTAGCATCCCGCGCGGGGGGAGGCTCGCCCGGCCTCCTTCCCGACCCCCGAGCTGGGGAGCAACTGCAGCTCTCCCCAGGTCTAACCCTGCGTTTTGGGTGGGGATTTTACCTGGCAAACGGCCGCATCCCTCCTCAGAACAAAACCACGGGAGCTTTATTCTGACGAGAGCATTAGCACGCCGAGAAGCGCACACCGAGCGGCTGCCTGCGGCTGGCAGCAGAAAGGCTGCAGGCTGGAGGCTTCGGCACCAAAAAAGGGAGATGTGGTGCTCGTTTCTTGTGCGGAAGAGAGATCACAGCCTCACACCCGGATGATTTGCAGCAGAGGCAATTTGAAGCAAACCCAAACCAACCGAGACAACCTATATCCGCGCGCAGGCATCGCACCCAGAGATGTATCCTTACTGCCACTGGTTATTCTTTCTTGCCTTTACCATTACATCCCAGGTCTTTAAGGAGGAATTAAATCTCCCACACACTAACCTGTCCTCTCTTTAACCTTCCAGTGCAGGCAGAAGGCCTCCAGTGCAAGCAGCCTGTTACGCTGGAGAGGAAAATAACCCCTGATCTTCACTTGTGATCTCGTTCGTTAGTGGAAAAACACGCTGCCATGATTTGTGTGTTCTGACTGCCAGAGATCATGGGGTGGGGGAAAAAAAAAGCAGAAATTGGAGAACCTTGGGTAAAAAGTCACTCCCCACCCCGGCAATATCAGGGAAAAAAGTGAAGAAGTTACTATAATCCCACCAAAAAAGCACGGAATGAGCTCTGAAATCGAAGGTGTTCAGGTGTTGCAGCGTTCAGGTAATCTTCTGCAGACCTGTATTGGCTTGCCAATGGCTCACATGCAGCATATGGCAGGATAAAAAGTGCCTGGGCGGTCACTGCACACCGTGAGAGAGCTTCAGGCGTTGGCACATGTAAATCATGCTCAGCCACTTTGACAGTTTAACCTGAGCACCGTCCAGGGAGGTTCAAAAACCCATGTCAAATGGGTTTAAGAAAACAGGGAAATAACCCTCCCAGCGTGGCAGGCAGACACTGGGAATGGGCACAGTGTGCAGAGGACAAGGACTCCTCTTGTACCACCAGTTCCCCCCACCCCCCTCCTCGCTCCCGGTGCACCTCAGCACACATTGCATATCCAAAATAAGCCCAACCATCCTGCCTGATAGGATAATGAACTCTGTCACAGCTTTTGCACTGAAGAGAAGCGTAATCCCTAAAGGAGAGGGAGCCAGGAGAACAGGGGAGAAGGAAGCAGACACTTCATGAGTGACATTTCAACTGGCCAGATTGGGTTTCTTGCACCAAAATAATTACACGAGTAAGATTTTACAGTGGTGCTGCCACAAACCAGTATAATTCTGCCCCCTGATATCTCATCTAAACCTTTCCTCCTTTTGCTTTAATCCATTCCCCTGCAATGAGCTCCATGAAGATGATCAGAGGGCTGGAGCACCTCTCCTATGAAGACAGGCTGGGAGAGTTGGGCTTGTTCAGCCTGGAGAAGAAAAGGCTCTGGGGAGACCTTATACTGGCCTTCCAGTACCTGAAGGGGGCTTAAAAGAAAGACAAGGGGAAAACATTTTGTCAGGGCCTGTTGTGATAGGATAGGGGTAGTGGTTTTAAGGTACAAGAGGGTAGATTTAGACAGATCCAAAGAAGAGATTTTTATTGTGAGGGTGGTGAAGCACTGGAGGAGGTCCCAGAGAGGTGGTAGATGCCCCATCCCTGGAAACAGAATCACAGAATTGTAGGGGTTGGAAGGGACCTCAAGAGATCGAGTCCAACCCCCACCATTCAAGGTCAGGCTGGACAGGGTTCTGAACAACCTGATGTAATTGAAGATGTCGCCCCCCCATGGCAGGGACACCTTAAAGGTTCTGAAGCCAGAGTCTTCTGTGACACAGTTTCTGAAGTGCTCCATGGTAACAGCTTTATGAAGTCAGCAGCTGTGACGCTGTTTACGGAGCGCTCCATGGTAACTGTCCACTCTACAGTGGCACCAGTCTCAGCCCCCAGTGCTCAGTACCTGCATGACTTCCGTGCAGACAGTACGCGTTGGGTGTTTGTGGAGACACTTGACTAGGTTGGTGCGGAACTTCCTGTGCTCCAACTTGCAGCCATTGCCCCTTGTCCTGTCTCCACACACCACTGAAAAGGGGCTGGCCATTTCCCCCTGCATCCCATACCTAAGATATTTATAAACATTAACATGTCCCCCCCCTTAGTCTTCTCCAGGCTGAACAGTCCCAGCTCACTCAGCCTTTCCTCACAGGGGAGGTGCTCCAGGCCCTTAACCATCTCCATAGCCCTCAGCTGGACTACTTCCAGGACATCCCTGTAGTTTTTATACCAGGGAGCCCAGAACTGGACACAATAGTCCAGGTGGGGTCTGACCAGGGCAGAGTAGAGGGGGAGGATCACCTCCTTCGACCTGCTGGCCACACTCCTCCTGATGGCTCTCTTAGCTACCAGGGCACACTGCTGGCTCATGGCCAACCCATCATCCACCAGGACCCCCAGGTCCTTCTCCGCAGAGCTCCTCTCCAGCAGGTCATCCCCCAGCCTGTACTCATTCAAGCAGTTATTCCTTCCTTCTCCTTGTCTTTTTCCTCCTTTTCTAATCTGGGAGAATGGTGGCAGAGTGTTTTCAGAACTCTGTGCACGTGAAAGTTAAACATTTCCCACTGGTAAGGGGACAGGGAAGGAAAGAAGGAAGGAAGGAAGGAAGGGAAGAAGGAAAGAAGGAAGGAGCAAAGCAGTTAACTGTATTTCTTTCATTTTCTTTGCTTCAGAGTGAGAAGCAAAAATGTCTCTGGAGTCAGACTCCCAGAGAGACTCCCAGAGCCCCAGAATGCAGCAGATGCTGGAGCTGCAGCTTTCTAATTACCAGGTAAGACAGAGCGATCAGTTTGCTGCTGCCATCCAAACAATTGTCCTTCCCCAGGGTGTGCAGCTGCAGCTAGGCTGTGTTTACTGCTTCTCCTCTCCCCTCTTCATCAGCTTCGTTACAGTGTGCAGAAGACAGGTAGCCACTTGGCTTCAGCTTCAGGTGCAGCTTTCCAAGGGCTTAGTTAAAGTACCTATGTTTAGAGTTGGGAACTTTGTGCCTCTGGGGAATTTAGATAGAACTCTTGAGTCTTTTTAAAGCTTTGTTTCTCTTTGGATTATTTTCAGAAACAGGACTCGGTATAGTTTGACTCCTCTATTAAAAGGCAATTTTTGATTGGTCTCAGTCATGATAAATCCCCTAGAAAGGAAGGAATGGTTTTTCTTGGCCGTTTGGATTTAGGCTGTGATTCACCCAAGTGCTTGGGTGATGAACCCTGTGGGAATTAAGATCCTGAATACACCCAAGTATCTGTGTGTGTCTGGATCCCATGCAGGGTTTTGGTCAGTATAGGCTTCAAGAGGGAAATTCCAACCAGGAACCCCAAGCAGGCTTCAGTCTGCACACTCACCTTAAAAATGTGAGTTTGAAGTAATGCAGAGACACAGTTTGATTTCAAGCAGCATAAATCAAAAGCCAGGTCCCAACAGTAGCCTGCCTGACAGAGGGCACATTCCCATATTTTGGCAATTCAGCATCAGTCCTCCCAAAAGGGGATGTGACCAGTCTACCATGAACAGATAGACGCACTTTCCTCAAAGCTGGAGGAAGTGAAGCTCGATTTGGAAGATGTTAGATGATGCTTGAAGACAGATCCCTTGAAGAGGAGGTAAATCATGGGAATTTTATGCGGGGCAAGAGCGAGTGTTACGGTGCTGTAATGTGCTGTAGTTCCAGAAGAACAGATAGAGCTCAGCACGTGAAGCAAAGAAGGAAGAAAAGTCCCTGGGCAATGCCAGGCTTACTATTATTCTGCTTTACAGAGATGTATAATTATTGGTAGATTGCAGCAAGAAGTGACTTTTGAATGACTCTCTATCTACATCTTTTCTGCTTTAAGTGCTCAGTGACAGAGGGCAAATTTTGTGAGTCCAGGCTTGGCTTGGAGGTTTCAAATGCCATGTCTGTGACAGTGGCACAGCAGAGAGGCCTTTAAGCAGTAACTTTCTCTGTGAAGAGTGCCTAAATGGCAAGGGCAGTGACCACCAGCTCTCCTGCACAACAGCTGCATGCTGCTTGCTGAGTATCCCAGCAAAGGAGACTGACTCCCAGCTTCAGAGTTAAGTCCCAGTGTGTTGTGCAAGGGGTCAGAGAAGCCCACCTGATGTGTTTCTGTAAAAGCAGCTGCAGTGTCTCTGGTGCTGGAGGAGCACAGTGTAAAAGAGAGCTTGCATGGCTCAGGAGAGAATTAGCATTGGTGAAGGCTTCTGTTGAAGTATCTGTGAACACAGGAAGAAAATCCAGATGCACAGGGAAATTTATAAGCATTAATTGCACATCTCTCTAATTTGGTCAAACTGGGGGCTTTTTAGCATGCATCCCAATATTGAATCTGCTCCTGGGTGCTAAAACCGTACCAAAATGGCTATTGTTCATTGGTACCTCAGTCTTGGTGGCTTTGCCAGCAGCTGCCAGGCTGGCTGGATCTGGACCAGTTGTCAGCACTCTCTCAGGTCCTGTTCTCTGGCTGGTTTTGTCATCATTAATCCAGGCTTAAAGCCTTCAAGTCAATATTGCCAAGACCCAGAATCCAGCAAAGAGCAAGTGTCCACTGTCTGGTCCATGTAGTGCAAAAGCAGTTGATCTGCCACGACCAGTCTTGCAACAATTAGCACTGCTGTGGTCTCTGTGTGTTAATGAGAAGGTGCAGAGAGCCAGTGTACACTTAGCAAAGATTCAGAAGCCCAGGGCTCCTTCATAATTGTGGCAGCTTTGCTAAGTCTTTGTCACCAGTCTTGTCTCCTCAAGCCTCTCATACTTGGTTTCCATCTGCACAGTCTGGATAATAGCATGGAAGTAATTCACATGGTTAATACTGAGATAGTAGTGGCTGGAGGGCTGTGTGGCTCAATCATTAGCTCATGAAGTGGTGTAGATCTATTGTAGATCTTACTGATATGCAAAATTATTTCTTTTTAGGGATTGGATGATGAAAAAGAGACCTCTGGAAATGAGACAGATCTGCAAGACTCCAGAGAAATCCAGATTGACCCCAGGCATAAGAATGCCATTTGTGACGGGCCCTCTTCAGCACAGTCCTTTTACCACCTTGTGCCCCCTATTGAAGACCATGAAAGATCAGGCAGTGAAAGCCCCGTCAGTGTTGACTCCATCCCACTCGAGTGGGATCACTCAGGTGATGTGGGAGCTGCTTTGTATTACGAAGATGATGAAGAAAGAAAATACTACAGTGCTCTGTCAGGTGAGAACCAATTGCCACCTGTTGTTTTGACATGGACAACTGCAGGCTGTTCCTGTGTGGGGAGGGAGGGGGATTGAGGTCTTGCTTCCGTGTTGTTGGTTTCCAAGTCATCTTAATAGAGTCTTATCTCGTAGATGTCTTGATGAACGGAATGGTATTGTCTACTTCTTAAGAATTTTTGAGGAAAAGAGCACCGACAATTTTTGTTGTTTGTCTTTGCTGTCCCTCATTGTTTCAGTTGGTTTTAATAGTTGGAAAATACTGACTAGTGAGGAAAATGTCGTTATTCTTTTTTCAGATGTAGAAATCACTGAAAATCCTGAGGCTTATCTTAAAAATGACCACAAAAACTTTGAAAGCATCTTCTGGTAGGCACCTGCTAATGCATGTGTCTGAACATGGCAATCTCCCTGTGCTGCACGCTATATTCCTCAACCTCTCTCATACGTAACGTCTGACTTCTGCCTTGTGTGGACACCATGTCTCATCCTGTCATGGTGTTCTTATGCTGCAGTGTTCACATGTACATTACAAAGCAGTCGAGAACATACCATTTAGATTTTGCCTAGTCAGTGCCAAGGTGGTTAAGGTGCATTTCATTGTCTAGATCCAAATTCTTTTGGTACTTTCTTGGTGATTTGCTCTGGGTAGGTAGTATGACTTTTTCTGTTGTGCTGATGTTGATTGTGTAATTCCTGAAGGAAATTCCACAAGTATTTTTGGGGGTTTGGGCATGATAGAACCACTTGTGTCCTGTCTATTAACTCCAGAACAAACGTTACATAAATCAGGACACGTCTTTACTTGACCCCACTGAAACGCACTGTAGATGTGTCATAGTATTGTTGGGATGCAAACTCTCCAAAAACACAGTGCAGCCTTTGTATTTTTTGAATACTCCTACCTGCATTCAGGCATTTTCCAGAAGAACACAGAATGCCCCATAATAACTGCATGGCTCTCATCTCATTCCCTTTGAAACACTGTTGATGTTTTGCAAATGTGCATGATTTGCAAGGAAAGCTGCAAAACTGTCATTTTTATGCCATAACTTGATGCCATTTTATTCATAGCGCTTTCTAACTTAATACAAAGGAACACGTTCCTTGTGGAGGTGGGATTTTGCACTCACGGTTTATGGTTTCTGTTTTCAGTTTCAGAAGCTCATCCTTGGTGTTCTCCAGATAGCCCAGTCTTCAGGAAACACCGATACAATCAGGCAGAGATGGCTGGAAATGTGCTGTCTGGTCCAGAGACAAGCACTCCCTATAAGCCAGACTATGTGAGTTGGAGGCTCTGTGGGCACTGAACTGTATTACAGAGTCTGTTTGTTGTTCCTGTGTAACTCCCATCCTCTTCCAGTATCAAGAAAAAATAGTAGTGGCAGGAGAATGTTCACTTTATGCAATCATCTCAGACGTGATTTCTGGTGGCTCAGGTCACCACTGGGAGTCTCTATCCACTCACTAGAAAAGCTTCTTTAAAGCCATTCCAAGCAATGGTGTTAGGCTCCTAATCAGAGTCAGTGTCTGGAAGAACTTACTTCCTCTATTGTCATAGGACAAATTGAGGAGAATTTAACAGCCTTCCCCCAGTGTCAATATTGTCCCTTGATGGTTACTGACATGTCTACCTTTCCTAAGCAGACTGACTTCAAGGGGGCATGCATCCCAATATTGAATCTGCTCCTGGGTGCTAAAACCGTACCAAAATGGCTATTGTTCATTGGTACCTCAGTCTTGGTGGCTTTGCCAGCAGCTGCCAGGCTGGCTGGATCTGGACCAGTTGTCAGCACTCTCTCAGGTCCTGTTCTCTGGCTGGTTTTGTCATCATTAATCCAGGCTTAAAGCCTTCAAGTCAATATTGCCAAGACCCAGAATCCAGCAAAGAGCAAGTGTCCGCTGTCTGGTCCATGTAGTGCAAAAGCAGTTGATCTGCCACGTCCAGTCTTGGAACAATTAGCACTGCTGTGGTCTCTGTGTGTTAATGAGAAGGTGCAGAGAGCCAGTGTACACTTAGCAAAGATTCAGAAGCCCAGGGCTCCTTCATAATTGTGGCAGCTTTGCTAAGTCTTTGTCACCAGTCTTGTCTCCTCAAGCCTCTCATACTTGGTTTCCATCTGCACAGTCTGGATAATAGCATGGAAGTAATTCACATGGTTAATACTGAGATAGTAGTGGCTGGAGGGCTGTGTGGCTCAATCATTAGCTCATGAAGTGGTGTAGATCTATTGTAGATCTTACTGATATGCAAAATTATTTCTTTTTAGGGATTGGATGATGAAAAAGAGACCTCTGGAAATGAGACAGATCTGCAAGACTCCAGAGAAATCCAGATTGACCCCAGGCATAAGAATGCCATTTGTGACGGGCCCTCTTCAGCACAGTCCTTTTACCACCTTGTGCCCCCTATTGAAGACCATGAAAGATCAGGCAGTGAAAGCCCCGTCAGTGTTGACTCCATCCCACTCGAGTGGGATCACTCAGGTGATGTGGGAGCTGCTTTGTATTACGAAGATGAAGATGAAAGAAAATACTACAATGCTCTCTTAGGTGAGAACCAATTGCCACCTGTTGTTTTGACATGGACAACTGCAGGCTGTTCCTGTGTGGGGAGGGAGGGGGACTGAGGTCTTGCTTCCGTGTTGTTGGTTTCCAAGTCATCTTAATAGAGTCTTATCTCGTAGATGTCTTGATGAACGGAATGGTATTGTCTACTTCTTAAGAATTTTTGAGGAAAAGAGCACCGACAATTTTTGTTGTTTGTCTTTGCTGTCCCTCATTGTTTCAGTTGGTTTTAATAGTTGGAAAATACTGACTAGTGAGGAAAATGTCGTTATTCTTTTTTCAGATGTAGAAATCACTGAAAATCCTGAGGCTTATCTTAAAATGACCACAAATACTTTGAAAGCATCTTCTGGTAGGCACCTGCTAATGCATGTGTCTGAACATGGCAATCTCCCTGTGCTGCACGCTATATTCCTCAACCTCTCTCATACGTAACGTCTGACTTCTGCCTTGTGTGGACACCATGTCTCATCCTGTCATGGTGTTCTTATGCTGCAGTGTTCACATGTACATTACAAAGCAGTCGAGAACATACCATTTAGATTTTGCCTAGTCAGTGCCAAGGTGGTTAAGGTGCATTTCATTGTCTAGATCCAAATTCTTTTGGTACTTTCTTGGTGATTTGCTCTGGGTAGGTAGTACCACTTTTTCTGTTGTGCTGATGTTGATTGTGTAATTCCTGAAGGAAATTCCACAAGTATTTTTGGGGGTTTGGGCATGATAGAACCACTTGTGTCCTGTCTATTAACTCCAGAACAAACGTTACGTAAGTCAGGACACGTCTTTACTTGACCCCACTGAAACGCACTGTAGATGTGTCATAGTATTGTTGGGATGCAAACTCTCCAAAAACACAGTGCATGCAGCCTTTGTATTTTTTGAATACTCCTACCTGCATTCAGGCATTTTCCAGAAGAACACAGAATGCCCCAGAAGTGTGTCTCTGTCTAAAATAAGATTGCTGTAATTGGTTTTCTCAGCTATTTGTACTCCATAGAGCAAGATGTGACAGCTCCCATGTACAGATGTTTTGTCAAAGCTGGGAACGTATTGTGTTCTTCACTGTCTTCACTGTGGTCCTTTCTTCCAAAGAGGCCATCAAGCTGGTTCTCTTAACCTTTTAGGACCTCACTCCTGATTTCAGGTGCTTGAGATTGTAATAACATGTCTGTACTGCAATCACAGAAGTGAATCAAGTGGTAAAAAGAAGGCTGCAGCTAGATGCACCAGCTTACTTACAGTTTCTGGTCTCACAGTTAGACTAGGGTTGAGTCCATACTTGGGATGAATAGGAAATTACTCTTCAATTAATGTGGTTAAAATTCTGCCTAGCATTACTGCCTGGATAACCTGACCAGTAATACGAAACTTACAGACTGCGGCATCTCAAGAAAGAAGGTGTTTGGACAGCAGCAGTACATGGCAGCAATTATGTTTCTGAAACACTAAAAACTGTTTCTCTCAACAGATGCGCATGAAGAGAACTTCAGTTGGCAGGACCAGCAGCAGCACAAGGTATTACTTTATGTTTGATCTCTTGAAGGATAGTGAAAACAGCAGAGACGAGCAGAGTGCCAGCAGAAACCTGGGTGGCTGTTCCTCCTAGGTTGGCATACTAGTGGAGGGGATTTCTGCCCACCTGTAGTGTCTCCTCCACCTACCAGCTCCGGGCTGCACCTTGGTGAATGGTTTCCTTGCACAGTCCTGCTCCTAGACCTCTTCACCTTGTGCAACCCTGGCTTGTCTTCACTCTTGAGAAGATGTTTTCTCGTGCCGAGCAGGGGAACAGTTTAGTTTTAAATCTTCCTTCCATTCCACTGGCATACCTGGAGAAAGAAAGTTGCAACTTGAAGCCACGTGTTACAAACAGACCAAGGACAAAGGGAGAACTTCACCCCCCAGCACGTTAGGGCCTGTTCAGAGGACAGAGCTCAGTAATGCCCAGACCAAGAAGATCCTCCTGACTCTGAATGCTGGCTGCCCTGTATACATCAACCTGTATTTGGAGTGGTTGGTTTGTCTCCTGGGGAAAGTTAAGTTTGCACCTGAGAGTAGGGTAAATACACATACAAAACAAATAGTTGTTTCTTCACTAGTGAGGATGGTGAACCCAAACCAGCAGCTGGCTCCCCACCGAGCAGCCTTGCACGCTTTAAGTTGTAGTCAGTGTTCAATGTGCAGAGTGCATTTGCCTGCAGATACACAGCCCTGCCTCTTGGAAGAGTGAACCCTGAAGAGGGAGTGAAACAAAATTCTAAAGTGCCTTTTCTCTTCTGTTTTTTCTTTAAATTTTCAGAGATGAAAGCCATCTTCAACCTGTTCAAGCACTACACCAACTGGCCTCTGCCATTTTAGGAAGCAGTCTGTTTCTCTTTAGTTAAACCAAAATATTAAACTACATAATGCCTCACGTGTACAGCCTCTTTTTTTTTTATCTTTGTGGTTGTATTTTAATCACCTAACACATTCAATAGCAGTCTGCACATTTGTTTTACATAGCGTGTTCTAGGGGTTAGAACTGCTGTGCTGTCATTTTATACCACAATTATACATTTCAACAGAACTGAAAAGTCCTGTCAGTATGTTCCTAATGGTCAAGGACAGTAGCCTCTGACTCTTATCTCTCATAAAACACTGAAACTCATTTTCTTACCGTGATCCCATGACATCAAAGAGGTGCTGCCAGCGATCATTGATTTTGTTGAGTTTATCATCTATTTCTGCAACTCGGCTCCTGTTGCTAGCCTTGATTAGCTGATCGCTCATTTGTTTCAACTGAAGCTTATTTTCACTGAAGAGGTTTATTTCCTCCATGCAATCCTGATAAATACAGGCAAACATTGCTTAATTCAAAACAAAACAACAAAACCACAACAAAACTGTTTCTTTTCCCACCTGTGCCATGTGAAGTCAGGTATGGCTAGCAAAGGCTGAGGTTTCTACAACAGCATGTAGTGCTCTCTCACTTAAAAATAATCCTCAATGGAAAAGCACTCTTACAATAAAGTCACAATGAATAAATAAGCTGCTTGAAGACTTGCAAGTGCCAGGAGTAAGTACCCTGAAAAACAGGAGTTTGATGTTCTAATTTTGCCTCTGCTTTCCTGATTTAACATAATTTTTCAGTCAAGCTACCTCAGAAGAACTCCAATTCAACTCTGAGGTGGCTGCATTTTGTTGGTGTTCTTATCCAGAGGAGACCTGGGATTAGATACCTTTAAGCCATGGGGAGGACCACAGCAGCAAAATAATGGTCTTGTTCAAAATCAAGCTAATACACCAGCATTAGAAAGCAGCACTAACTGCACTGACGGCCCAGGAGAAGGGGCAGAATTAGGTTTTACTTTTGGTCATGGTAACTTCTTGTTTGTCTGGCATAAAAGGACCTACTGTAAGTCAACACAGTACTGAAATCACAGCAAACAAATTAGGCCTCACTAAAGAAAAGAAACAGGTGACTTTAAAACAGGACCAATTGCAATCAGCAGCATTTTAGCTCATTGACTCTGGCTGCAGCTATTTCCCACCTGCTGTTCTGCCAGTCTCTTCTGAATTTCCTGGTCATCACAGATGTCATAAACAACAGGCTTGGAAAGCTCAGACTCAATCCGGGCCAGCCAGGTGCGAAGGTTACTCATGTTTTTGTCCAGTAGTTGTATAAATGCAAATGTCTCCTTCAGTTTCTTCACCCTAAGCAAACCAGGAAGAACATTTTGTTACAGAGATCTGCAGTCAGTGGAAATGATGTTAGCAGGTGGCAAGGACAGGCATGGCTTTAATGAAGCACTTAGAGTTTACAGCCCGGCAAGGCAAATGAGATGCACAACCCAGGGAACCTTTGTTCAGTCAGCTGCAGGGCGAGCTTAGCCATGTGAGGGACAAAGGACCCGATCTGGAGAGGTGATGTATGAAAGGCAAGGCCGGTTCTCTGTACAGCACCCGGCCCTGGTACAGGGACAGGAAGGCCCCGTGCCCGTGGGCTGCGTTAGCACAGCGAGCAGAGCGGATGCGCCAGAGGCGGCTTTTCGTGCGGTACCCTGCCGGCCAGTCCCGGAGGTTGTTGATGCCGATGTTCACTGTCCTGGGTGCAAAACCCCCAAACGCAGCCGATTTTAAGCGAGAGGTTCCTGGGCACTGTTTATCCTGCTCCGCGTCTCCCACTCATCGCCTGGACCAAGGCGAACTGCAGGGAGCCACCGGCGCGTCGGCACTGCGGTGCCCTTTCCCCCGCCCCCCGCCGCCCAAGGCCGGCCCGTCCCGCTGCTCCGCTGAGGGCTGCTCAAACAAAACCCACCCCGACCAACCCGCAGCCCGTTACCAACACGGCACTTACGGTTTGCTAGAAAAAACCATTCCTCAGCGTGCAAAGCCCAAACTGCACGGGGGATCGTCTGTGCAACCACGGCAGGCATGAAAGAGGAAACCCCTCCTCCACAGATGCCCTATTTATTCTCCGCTTTAGCATCCCGCGCGGGGGGAGGCTCGCCCGGCCTCCTTCCCGACCCCCGAGCTGGGGAGCAACTGCAGCTCTCCCCAGGTCTAACCCTGCGTTTTGGGTGGGGATTTTACCTGGCAAACGGCCGCATCCCTCCTCAGAACAAAACCACGGGAGCTTTATTCTGACGAGAGCATTAGCACGCCGAGAAGCGCACACCGAGCGGCTGCCTGCGGCTGGCAGCAGAAAGGCTGCAGGCTGGAGGCTTCGGCACCAAAAAAGGGAGATGTGGTGCTCGTTTCTTGTGCGGAAGAGAGATCACAGCCTCACACCCGGATGATTTGCAGCAGAGGCAATTTGAAGCAAACCCAAACCAACCGAGACAACCTATATCCGCGCACAGGCATCGCACCCAGAGATGTATCCTTACTGCCACTGGTAATTCTTTCTTGCCTTTACCATTACATCCCAGGTCTTTAAGGAGGAATTAAATCTCCCACACACTAACCTGTCCTCTCTTTAACCTTCCAGTGCAGGCAGAAGGCCTCCAGTGCAAGCAGCCTGTTACGCTGGAGAGGAAAATAACCCCTGATCTTCACTTGTGATCTCGTTCGTTAGTGGAAAAACACGCTGCCATGATTTGTGTGTTCTGACTGCCAGAGATCATGGGGTGGGGGAAAAAAAAGCGGAAATTGGAGAACCTTGGGTAAAAAGTCACTCCCCACCCCGGCAATATCAGGGAAAAAAGTGAAGAAGTTACTATAATCCCACCAAAAATGCACGGAATGAGCTCTGAAATCGAAGGTGTTCAGGTGTTGCAGCGTTCAGGTAATCTTCTGCAGACCTATATTGGCTTGCCAATGGCTCACATGCAGCATATGGCAGGATAAAAAGTGCCTGGGCGGTCACTGCACACCGTGAGAGAGCTTCAGGCATTGGCACATGTAAATCATGCTCAGCCACTTTGACAGTTTAACCTGAGCACTGTCCAGGGAGGTTCAAAAACCCATGTCAAATGGGTTTAAGAAAACAGGGAAATAACCCTCTCAGCGTGGCAGGCAGACACTGGGAATGGGCACAGTGTGCAGAGGACAAGGACTCCTCTTGTACCACCAGTTCCCCCCACCCCCCTCCCCGCTCCTGGCGCACCGTGGCACACATGGCATAACCACAATAAGCCCAACCATCCTGCCTGATAGGATAATGAACTCTGTCACAGCTTTTGCACTGAAGAGAAGCGCCCTTAACCATCTCCATAGCCCTCAGCTGGACTACTTCCAGGACATCCCTGTAGTTTTTATACCAGGGAGCCTAGAACTGGACACAATAGTCCAGCTGGGGCCTGACCAGGGCAGAGTAGAGGGGGAGGATCACCTCCTTCGACCTGCTGGCCACACTCCTCCTGATGGCTCTCTTAGCTACCAGGGCACACTGCTGGCTCATGGCCAACCCGTCGTCCACCAGGACCCCCAGGTCCTTCTCCGCAGAGCTCCTCTCCAGCAGGTCATCCCCCAGCCTGTACTGATTCAAGCAGTTATTCCTTCCTTCTCCTTGTCTTTTTCCTCCTTTTCTAATCTGGGAGAATGGTGGCAGAGTGTTTTCAGAACTCTGTGCACGTGAAAGTTAAACATTTCCCACTGGTAAGGGGACAGGGAAGGAAAGAAGGAAGGAAGGAAGGAAAGTAAGAAGGAAAGAAGGAAGGAACAAAGCAGTTAACTGTATTTCTTTCATTTTCTTTGCTTCAGAGTGAGAAGCAAAAATGTCTCTGGAGTCAGACTCCCAGAGAGACTCCCAGAGCCCCAAAATGCAGCGGATGCTGGAGCTGCAGCTTTCTAATTACCAGGTAAGACAGAGCGATCAGTTTGCTGCTGCCATCCAAACAATTGTCCTTCCCCAGGGTGTGCAGCTGCAGCTAGGCTGTGTTTACTGCTTCTCCTCTCCCCTCTTCATCAGCTTTGTTACAGTGTGCAGAAGACAGGTAGCCACTTGGTTTCAGCTTCAGGTGCAGCTTTCCAAGGGCTTAGTTAAAGTACCTATGTTTAGAGTTGGGAACTTTGTGCCTCTGGGGAATTTAGATAGAACTCTTGAGTCTTTTTAAAGCTTTGTTTCTCTTTGGATTATTTTCAGAAACAGGACTCAGTATAGTTTGACTCCTCTATTAAAAGGCAATTTTTGATTGGTCTCAGTCATGATAAATCCCCTAGAAAGGAAGGAATGGTTTTTCTTGGCCGTTTGGATTTAGGCTGTGATTCACCCAAGTGCTTGGGTGATGAACCCTGTGGGAATTAAGATCCTGAATACACCCAAGTATCTGTGTGTGTCTGTATCCCATGCAGGGTTTTGGTCAGTATAGGCTTCAAGAGGGAAGTTCCAACCAGGAACCCCAAGCAGGCTTCAGTCTGCACACTCACCTTAAAAATGTGAGTTTGAAGTAATGCAGAGACACAGTTTGATTTCAAGCAGTATAAATCAAAAGCCAGGTCCCAACAGTAGCCTGCCTGACAGAGGGCACATTCCCATATTTTGGCAATTCAGCATCAGTCCTCCCAAAAGGGGATGTGACCAGTCTGTGCACGGCCTCCTCCTCTCCCACTGGAGAGGTTTCCTCTTGGTTACATTCACACGGAGTTTATCGTTTCTGCTCTCCTTTTTTATTATTCCATCTCTGAGTAATATCTTAAGTCACTGCCTGCAGAGACCGTTGCTTTTAAGGCTAACTGTATACAATTTATTGAATAGTTCAGAATAGAGACTAGATAGGAGAACATCTCAGGGTGTTGCAGCTATTTCTCTTTTTGACTGTGTTTTTCTATTCTTTTCAGAGGGGAAAGTGTGAGTATTGCCTTCAGAACACTGAGGAGTATTGTACTTCTAAGAATGAATAACTGACTGCTGTCCCTTCTAGGTGATGATATCAGAGATTGAACAAAAGGTTCACTATTTACTGGAAAGCTGTGAAGATACTGAAGACTACCAAGAACAGATAGACGCACTTTCCTCAAAGCTGGAGGAAGTGAAGCTCGATTTGGAAGGTGTTCAGATGATGCTTGAAGACACATCCTTTGAAGAGGAGGTAAATCATGGGAATGTTATGCGGGGCAAGAGCGAGTGTCACGGTGCTGTAATGTGCTGTAGTTCCAGAAGAACAGATAGAGCTCAGCACTTGAGGCAAAGAAGGAAGAAAAGTCCCTGGGCAATGCCAGGCTTACTATTATTCTGCTTTACAGAGATGTATAATTATTGGTAGATTGCAGCAAGAAGTGACTTTTGAATGACTCTCTATCTACATCTTTTCTGCTTTAAGTGCTCAGTGACAGAGGGCAAATTTTGTGAGTCCAGGCTTGGCTTGGAGGTTTCAAATGCCATGTCTGTGAGTGGCACAGCAGAGAGGCCTTTAAGCAGTAACTTTCTCTGTGAAGAGTGCCTAAATGGCAAGGGCAGTGACCACCAGCTCTCCTGCACCACAGCTGCATGCTCCTTGCTGAGTTTCCCAGCAAGGGAGACTGACTCCCAGCTTCAGACTTAACTCCCAGTGTGTTGTGCAAGGGGTCAGAGAAGCCCACCTGATGTGTTCCTGTAAAAGCAGCTGCAGTGTCTCTGGTGCTGGAGGAGCACAGTGTAAAAGAGAGCTTGCATGGCTCAGGAGAGAATTAGCATTGGTGAAGGCTTCTGTTGAAGTATCTGTGAACACAGGAAGAAAATCCAGGTGCACAAGGAAATTTATAAGCATTAATTGCACATTTCTCTAATTTGGTCAAACTTTCAGTATCAAATTGCTAACAGGAGAGGCAAAACAAGCCTTGTAGCTGTCAGGGAGAAAAACGTGAGGACTTTAGCAGCAAGTAAGAATCAGTCAAACTTTCAGTAAATGAAACTGGACAGAAATCTTTGCACAAGTATCAACTGTGTTTCATGCATTGCTAGGTCTGACACAGCTCCACTTTTGCCATTTCCCCAAACTGCACCTGTGGGTTCTGCCCTATTGTCAAGTCTGGAAGCCTTTCCACAACAGGTCTCTCTTTACAGATCGACGACAATGAGTGTATTGACCAAGAGCCTCTTGAGATCCTACACTCAAATGGCTTCAGCACATCCCAGCTTGCTCTTAATGAACAGCCGCTCAGTCAGCAGGATTTCCAGCACCCACAGGTAATTCTCTACTGCTCCACATCCCCTGTAGGTGGTGGGGACAGCTGCATTTATAACCTGCTGTGATTTCCACTGTGGGATCAAGGCTGTTGGGGTAGGTTTCAGTCATCCCCTTTGTTGGGATGGAGAGAGGCCTCACCCCTAAAATCCCGTCTCAAAAAGGTTCAGAAATACTTCAGAGCTGGATGGTACACATGCTTTGTATGGTAATGATTCAGGTGATATCACCCATCCCTCTGACCTCCTACCACTGAAGTATTGTATTCTGAAACCTGCATCTGTATATTGACACTGCTGTTGAAGATGAATTTGAAGCTAAAGCTATGTGAACAATTTCCCATGGGTTAATTCACCATTACTTAAAGGTTTTTGTTATCAGAATTAAAAAATCCTGTGATGTTCTGTGCTCTGTAAACTATTTTCAGTTCTCCTCACTGAAAACTAGCTTTCACCCCTTCAATGCTATTAGAAAAGAGGTGGAGCAAATGATCCAGCCTGAGCTACTCAAATTGCTCACTTTTCACTCAACACTCCTTTTAACTAGTGGAACTCGACCTCACCTCGTGTTTGAGCAAATCTCTGTTTCCTCTTGCCTTTTTCTCTGTATATGGGTGGCAGTTGATGGCTTTTGAATTTCCATATGTGCATAATTTGTTTCTGAGTGCTGGTTTTTGCTTTTAAAGCTTCAGCTCAGGTGGAATTGGATTCCATGAAAATACATGTTTTCAGCAGACTGTTTGATAAACTCATGTTTACACATAAACTGCATTTTGTTCTGATAGATGTATTCTATTTTCTTATTTTATTTGCTCCATGAATTGTGATGGAAAAGCACAATCCTAATTTCAGATTAATACAGTGCACATAGCTGATTTTCCTGTTCACACCATTCTCTCTACACAGGATCAGAATGTAACAGCAGCTGAGCAGAAATACCTCATTGATTTCATTGAGTCGTGTGTGGAAAAAATGCAGCTGCAGTTTGAGGACAGTGTGACTCAGAAATCAGAATCAAGGTACCAAATAAATAAAACTACTGAGACTGCACTGGAGCAGAACTTTGTTCTGTGCAGGTATCTGTGCCTTTAGAAGAAAAATTGCAGAAGCTGGGAGATTTCTGCCATCAACAGTCTAGAGAAATGGAGTCTCATCTATGTGACAGCCGCTGATTCCAGTGTTTAGATCAGCCTTGGTATCAGGCAGGACTGACATCTGCTGTAAACTAGAGGAGACCCATCCAGAGTCAAGTTTGGTCTGTCTGTCCACAGCCTTTGCTGTACAAACGCATGCAGGTAGCCAGCCAGGTTCAAAGGCAGCATCTGAAAAGGGAGCACTGGGATTGTGCATGTTCCAGCACAGAACCAAGGCCTGCTACAGGACTGTGGTCCCCATATTGTCATTTCAGAGGCAGAGGCTGCCAGCAGGCCTTTAGGGTGTTTCATAGGAAGGGAAAAGCCCAAAGAAATGTATCAACCCTTGGATTAAGCACCATCCATGCACTTGATTTCAGTTTGGTTTTGGGGGCGGTGGAATAGAAGCCAATCTTATACAACAAGTCTTGCAAATATAATTTTGCTTATTCTGCTTCAGTATTTGCCATTCTAACAATGTTTTCTCAATACAGCAATGGAGAATCTGGTGCAAAGAGCAAGCAGGCTGATCCCACCTTAGTTACAAAGGACCAACCGGGTAATAAATGGCAATATTTGCAACAAGAGCTGTCAGCAAAGATGAAATCGACCTTCTGCCAACTTGTGGAACCCCAGGTCTGTTGAAGTTCAGTAAAACACTCTTTCAGCAGGCAATTGGTTATGGTAAAGATAGCAATGAGTGTATCTTCCAGCATCATAATATCATATTTCTTCATCAGATAACTGAAATCTGTGCAAGTGTTCTCCAGAGCAAATAGTTCCTGCATACTGTTTTCATGGTTGTCTTTGTCTTTTAATTTTGTTTTGAGGTAAAGAACATCTACTAAGAATAGTGTGGAAGCACACAGGCAAATCCTTGTAGTTAACATTCAGACCAGATATTATCTGCTTAATTCTTTCAAGAGAACTAAGAGAATTAGCCAGCAAGCCTCCCAGCTGATGTGGATGTGGGTTAAGTCTCAGTTCTTGCAAGTGAGAATGTTTTGGTCAAAACAAATCTCTGGCTTAAACTTTGTTCTGCTTTCACCACTGTTTTCTCTCTCACATATCAAAAGCAGAGTTTGGACTGCAACAAGAGCATGCTAGGTATCCATTCTGAACAGACTGCAGAATGTTACTGCTTGGACAAAACTATAAATGCTGTTATTAACAGTTTTGTTCACGTTAAATTAGAACAACTGAATTCCTTGTTCTCTGAAATTACTGCATTACATGGAGGAATATCAGTCATGTAAAAGGATGACTGACAGCTCTTTCTCAGGCAAGACTCTCACTGCAGTGGGCAGCAGGGCTGCCTTGACACTAATTGCAACTTGTAGCCCTTTAAAGCTGGGAATCAGAGGCTCCTTTTTCAATCTCCTATCAAGGCTTAGCCTACCCAACTAATTTTTGCCAGTAAAAAATGAACCCTGCCATCCAGGTGCTTTATATTACTGCCTCAAAGCTTTTATTTTCATGCTTTTAAGAGGAGTGTTATCTAGCTGCCCATAGCCCTGTCTGCACTGGAGCTGTTCACCTATTTGCAACCTTCTTTTTTTCCAAACTTTAGATTACAACAAAGATGAATATGCTGCCCCGCAGCACATTTGCTACTGCAAGCACCCCAACTGTGGAAGAACTGAAAAATTACACAATCCAGCTGGGAGACCTAACCCAAGAAGCAAATGTGGTGCATGCACAGGTAAAAATGGCATGTCCTAGCACTGCAAAAATACCAGGGATTCCAGACATAAGGCACTGTTAGGTCACTGTGAATCACAGCTGATGATCATGTTGCAGATGTCATCCCCTGAGTGTAGCTTTTGCATCACGTATGGGCTGGAATGGAGAAATGGGCTCAGGATTTCAAGAGGAAAAATTTCTGGTTTCAGCTATGATACTTCTGCTACCTGAGTCCAAAGATTGGGTAAAACTCCTCAGACTGTATATCGCAAGGAGCCTGTGAGTGACTTCAGTAACTCTGCAGTACTGGAGCTGACAAACAAATGGTGTTGTACCCATTCCTGAGATTAGAGACCCGCAAAACCACGGCCACTCCCAGGACCTAAAGGGTCACTGTCTCAGCTACAGCCTTGGCATCTCAGTATATTATGTGTATTTATCTGTCTCATCCAAGTTGCTGTCTCAGGATTTTATTAATTCCGTTTTATTCGTATCTGACTGAACCTCTGAACTTGTACAAGTGAGTAAATCTTAGCTATGCCTTGGGTGAGAGTACTGAAAGCTTCTGATTTGCCTTTACCCAGGACAATGTGGCAGAGGAAGTCTCTTACAATTTGGAGAAGAAATTGTTTGAGCTGTTTCTGGCAATCAGCCGATGTTTGAGTAACATGGAGGAGATGTTAAACACCTCGGTCTTGTCCACCGAAGAGGCGGCTCTGCAGCAGGCTCTGTATGAGGTAACTGTCCTAAAGCACCCAGGGAAGGGTGTAAAACAGAATATACATGGCCTGATGTTTCACCTGTTTTGCTGGTATTATTCAGGAGTAATACCACCAGATTATTTGGTATTGCACAGATTTGGGCCTCTTGCTTTTACCATCAATTATCAGCTTGAGTCCTGCTGCCTTTTACAGGCAAGAGTCCTTGGACAGAGACCGTTTTCACTCGTGTTTCTTTCAACCCTTTAGACTCTTTCTGTTGAGCTGCAAAAACTTCACGCTGATCTGAGTGATAGAAAGGATGATCTTCTAAAGTCTATTAGCTGTGCTGATGGGAGCACAGATGTGTTCTGCGAGTGCTTTCACAACTTGCAGGAGCATCTGGAACGAACTCAAGCTGCCACTGCTTCAAGGAGCAGCTCCATGAAAGCTGGACTGGATCATAATACCAATTATCAGGTACTCCACAGCCAAATGCACATCTTGTTTCGCAGCATCTGTTAGACTTGTCAGTGTTAATGCATTCGGGTTACAGATGAGCAATCTATAGTGGGCTTGGGGGGTTTTTTTGGTACTACACAAACTTGTCTTGGGCTCTCAAGAAACAAATTAATTTTGCTGTTTACAGTGCTGTTTGCAATGGTGACTGCCTTAGGTCTTGATCACAGTAGAGAAATTGCACCCAGAAAGGGTGGAAGTAACCTGGGATCCCAGGCATGCTGAGCTACAGGCTCAAGCAAGTTTCTGTGTGCAGGGATGAGGTCAAGGGGTGGATTCAGGAGAGGCAGGCTTCTTCCCTTTGGTTCTGTGCCTGGTTACTGTTAGCTATCTGTTGGAGGTTGATTTCACTCTATCCTTTAGATTTTGTGTGACAGTAGTAGAAGCCCTAGTTTTGCAGATTTGCATTTTAATTGTGTTTTTGAAAGGCAGATAGAAACTTTTCTATGCTGGGATAAACCTACTACCCATTGCTGGAAAAAATTCAGGTCAGATGCTTAGGCTGAAGTAAGGGAAGAGAAGGCTGGTCTTTGAAATTCAGTTTCTACTGTCCAGCAAAACTCCAGCGTGCTCATGTGCAAGTCAGCCGAGCTCTTTACTGCTGAATAAAAACCCAGGTCCTTTGAAGAGCACTGGGAAGTTGTCTCCAAACAGTAGCAAGACTAGTCTTGCAATGTTTACTTATGCAGAATCCACAGAGCTCCATCAGTTGCCAGTAATGGGCTCATTTTCACATTTTCAGAAGAGAAGAATTTGTTTCTTTGTAAGTTTCTCAGGTTTTTACGTTGTGACAGAGTAATCTGCTTTCTTACACTACACAGACTACAGAATTTCCATCTCTAAATTACTGCTTAAAGCCCATAAGGCACGTGATTTATTTTGCTTTTTTAAAGAGGAAAAAAGGGGCTTTTGCCATAAGAGGTAACCATTTTGTTTGCTGTGTAATTTTGCCTGGTCATTATTATATTCCTGACATGTGATCTACTTCTGAGGTTTGTTTCTTTTGCAGAATGAAATCAGGCTGCTCTATGATCAGTTGATTGAGAAGAAAGCTAGTTTACAGCAAAGCTTGAATGCACTATGTGGACATGATGTTTCTGAACAGCTTCAGGTAATTTCATTTGCAGGAAAGGAGAGGAGAGACTCAGCATTCTCTATTCTTTCCAGTTTTGTGCAATCTGTTAAGTTTCATATTTTATAAAGTTTGATTCTCACTTTGTTTTTAAGAATGGGGAAGGAGAGAGTTCAGTATTTGCCACCCTAGGTTCTTGGTGGGGTTTGTTGGGTTTTAATATGTCACAATCTCTAGTCAGACCTAATTCCAGTCCTTACAGTAGTTGAGAGTGGCGGAACCAGTCTCTCCACAACCTCTCAGAGCAAATACACCCCACACTATGGCATTGACCTTCATAAGGATTAGCAGAGAATTTAAATCAAATAGAATGCATATCCTCCCCAGGATGGTTGTGGGCCATCTGGGGTTTTTTGTTGGTGAAGTAAAGAGGGCTGTCCCAGAGCTCATAACCTTGGTTACAGCCATAACTTTCTGCCAGGCTGAAAGCTATGCTCAGAACTGCTGAATCCCCTAGCAGGTACTGCTGCCTTAGATGCATTCTGTCAGATAACCACTCTTGGAAAAGGAATGGCAAAAGTATGTAACTTCCTTTCCTTCAGAGAAAACCTGTCTTGGTCCATCCCTGACTGAGTCTTTCTAATTCATAAGAAAAAACAGTATTTTCTGAGTGTATGGTTCCTTTGGCTGCTGTGAATTAGTGAACTGAAATGCATATTGCGTGTTGTAGTGAGACATGAGACCTGAATTTCCTTCCGGGCTGTGCCACATGAACCCTGTAAGCTGTGTCATGGACAGGCTTGTCTATTTAGTTTACAAGCTTGTTGGATCTTGGGGTCTCATTGTGAATTTATGCAGTACTAGTACAGCAGAGGTCCAGCCCCAGGACTACTAGTGATAATAGAATTTTTAATGGAACATAACTCTTCCTAATAACTTATTTTGTCCTTCATTCAGAAAACTGATGCCTGTGCTTTGGAGCTGGAAAACCTGGAAAACCAAGTAGCAAAATTGAGAGGCCATGGGGAAAGATTTCAGTTGCCTACCACTTTAATCCAGGAAGTTTATAAATTAGAGGTAAGAGAACAGTATCCATTTACTCAGCAAGGTTTGATTCTTCTAAGCAAGGTATTTTTAGCATCAAAAGGCTGGTGGTTATTTTGTATTCTGGGAATGTGTGTGCAGGTTTGTAGGATTCATTTCTGTCTTTCACGAGTCAGTAAACTGTGTTTACATTGTAGGATGTCTTGGATGACATGTGGGAGATTCTGAGAGTAAAGTATCTTGAGCTGAACTCTCCTGCCATCAGTGAGAGCCAGTATGAAGACTTACTTCATGGCTTTGCAGAGCTGGTAGCTATTGGACAACAGAAGATTGCACAAGATCCAAAGCAACTAGCAAGAAGCAGAGAAGCTCTACAGTCTTACCTGGAAAATCACAAGGTATAAAGTGCTTATCATGTAACTGCTCAGATCAGCAGCACTGTTTTCAGTGACTGGTGTCCCTCCAGTGTTTATGGAAAAGAACAGCTTCCTCATAGCTTAGGGGAGGGACTGTAGTACGTGCAAAAAATGAAACATATTTTTTTCACTAGACCAAAAGAGAACCCACCAAGATATAACAGAGAGGTTGTTATTGCAACTACAGTTTTGGTGATAAATTAAAATCAGGGTTTCAGTATTGTCAGTCTAATACTACTTTGGATTATCTCAGGACATACTGATACGCGAGGGAGACACGTGTCCTTCTAATTGCTGGTAAAAAATCGGTAACAAGGTTCCTGAAGTTACTATCTAGCAATTGGGAGTTCAGCCTTTGCTTTCAGTATTATGTGGCTTCATGGTCTGATGGAGGAATCTTGTCCACAGCAGCTCCATTTCTGGAGTAAGGATAGTTTAGATCCTCTCTTTGGCAGGACAGTTTCTCCTGTACCCAGATGCTACATGTTTGGTGGGCTATGGCTGCGAATGCATCTGCATCCTCACTGTCCTGGTTCTTGGCAAGAAGCCCTGGCTAATGCTAGTCACTCAGGGATGTCTGTCATGGCAATGCCTTCATTTAACTGCTCCATATAGCTCAAACTCCCTTAAGAACTGCTTCAGGAAGCCAAGGGCTGCAAACCACTACTGCTACTCCAGAGTCATAGGAATGGGTTTTGTCATTCACAGATTGCCCTTAGCAAAGCAAAATGTTATGAATTTATTTATAAAGGAAATCAATGTATCTGCAGTCTAAATATACATACATTGATTTACAGAAGCAAAAGAAAACTGCAAAAGCCATTTTCCCTGCCCTGGTTATCAAGACTTACCAGGATGGTCACACAGCCTATGCCTGTGATATGGGCCTTCAGTGGAATTCTTGTACTAGTTATTAGTTCTTAAGTGAAGATCCTGACTGAAGATTGTGATCTTAAATCAAAGCTTTTCTGTGGGGGAACGTGTTCTTCTGGTATTCATACATTTCCCAAAAGCTCAGCTAGTGATAACTAAATTGAAGTGTTACGTTACAGTTATCCCAAAGTATTATTGTGCCAGGCCTTAGAACTGCTGGTACCCTTGGTGCTTGGAGTCACTTCCCATCCAGGTGAATGGATAATGGCTTCCTGTGATAACTACCTCACACTAAACTAAATATTTATTTATAGTTAAACACTTCTTCCATCATCTTCCAACAACATATTTTGTATGAACTGAAGGTATAAATACAGATCTTTTTCTTTAGAGATCTATAAATGAAAATAGCATATGCAACTCCTGACTCATTCCTGACAAACCATAAAATGATCAGTAACTGCCAATCATGGAGTGATGCAGAATTTTGGTGAAAGGTTCCTGTCTCCAGCTACAAGAGACCCTGAAATTGTCTGCTGTTCTGAATGAATCTTCTCTGACTTCTTACTCTTGCTCTGGGCATGTGTGTATGTTCTCTCTTAAAGAGCCAGCTTTAACTTGATTTTTTTCAGGACTTTTTCCACAACCTCATGACTCACATGAATTCCATACAAACATTTTCGGAGAAAGTGGCTCCCTCCATCCTACAAAAGCAAGAGGAATTCTGGAGAGAGTTGATGAATGAAGTCAGGTTGCTGGAGCAGAAGGCCTGCGAGCATGCTGTACACTTACAGAGCCTGTTACAGGTAATGAGTCTAAAGGAACCCAGAGTAAAAGCTGAAGGGAAGAAGAAGAGTTTCATCTAGAGGAACCGTTTCCACAAGAGAGATTCTTTGGCTAGCAGTTGTCCTTTCCTGTCTCCACTGGACAGCAACAGTCTATTACTTGTTCTGTGTGTGTCAATAAGCTGGCTTTTTTTTCCTTGAAAGCCTGTAGAAATGTACATTTCAACCCATTCCTCTGACATGGGTGGGACTTTTAGACTTCTTGCAGGAGGTTTTGAGTTCATGGACTGACAGGAGAGCCCTTCAAGGCACAAAAATACCAGTACCACTTTAAAATAAAACCTAAACATTTTTCTTAAAACACCCCTAGAGAATAAAAAGATTAAGTATACCACTTCAAATTAAGAAACCTTGGAAGATATTAGACAATTAATTAATTCACCTGTGGTGAAATAACATCTTACTTTAATATCTGTAACATTTCCATATTCACCTGGTTTTGTGTTCTGTTTCATTGAAGAGCTGCTGATGCTAGAATAAGTGTTAAGGCCTCAGACTGATGTGTGCTATATTAATGATGTGCTGTATTTTTTAGGAATGGGTGGAATTTGATGATGAATACCTAGTTATCAATAAGGAGTTAGAGACACTTGCCTCTACATTGCCTTCTGTGAATTTGGTTGAAGAAACAGAAGAAAGATTAGTGGAAAGGATTGCACTTCTACAGGTATTTGTGTCTGTCTCTCTGCCTGGTTTTCTTTGTGAATCTGTAGAGTTGGGAAAAAAATAATTAGAATATGAGAAGATGGTTTGCAAGGCACTGTTTCCTTTGTGTCCCTGTCTGTGTGTGGCTGCAAACCAGGAACTTACTCTTAAAAGTGGCAGATTGGGCTGCTGATTTCAGCCAGAGGCTGAAAAAAAAAAAAAAGGAAAAAAAAAACCCTCAGGAGAGGTTCATTTATGACTATAGAATATGGTCTTCAAATGCAAATATTTGGGAGAAGATCATGTGCAGGCTATATGGAACCCAAGGACAGTACAGAGCTTTGGGGTGAACAGAGAGCCACTTCTCTGTAATTCAGGAACAATTTTCGTGCCGTGGTGTAAACCAAATGGAAGAGAAGAATCAACCTGAACCCCTATTTGCAATAGAAGACTGCCAGGTTTCCCAGCTCCTTTTAAAATCCTGAGAATTCAAAATGAGATGCCCTGCTTTCTGTCTGACCAAAGAGAATAAAATTTCTTTTGTGTAGAATGGCAAGTAGGTTCCTGGTTTGATACCAACTGCATCTCTGATGGCAGAGCTACACCTTTATTTAGAGCATCAAGTCCAGTTGAAAACATTTTATCTCCCATTTAAATACATTTAAGTATAAGGATATGAAAGCAGCCTTTATGGTTGTTTAATATAAATTAAGAACTAGCATTCAATAAACTTCATGATGTATCCTCAGAGTGCTCAGCGTTCCTCACAGGTCTGACCTTCCTTGATTTTGAGGACCCACTCTATTAGAAATTTTTGAACTAATGTGTCTTTGGGTCTGCATTGAGTCCAGTGTGATATTCAGATTCACTGCCTGTACAGGCAAAAAGGACTGCTGTGATTTTGTCTAGGTGACTGTATGAAAGAGATCACTGGACATGCCCAGAAAATTCTGAGCCACAGTAAAGCTTTTGAAACAAATGAACAGTAGATCATTGCATACACAGTGGCCCTTTGGCCTGTTTGATGCCTGTCACACTGAGATGGGAGACACTCAAATTTTGCATAACCATTGATTGTGATGTTGCCTTATTTCCTTTGTGCTTTTAAGTTCTGAACTGGTTCTTTGCTTTCAAGTCTTTATTTGTCTTTAAAGACATGAAAAGCAAAGCAGTAGGGCTTTAGAGGATGCTTCTGGGGTGCATCCTTGCACTGAAGCTTCACATTTTCAAGGACAGAAAATGATAAAATTCCCTGGGGCTTAATTTCTGACAGAGAAATAGCCCTATTAATAATAAATATTGGACAAATCCCTTCTGCTTGGAGATCATGCATCACAAAATTGTTCCATCCTTCCTTCTCCCTAGGACTGATCTATGTCCTGAGGTTTTTTTCTTTTTTTCCCTTTTGTCATCTTCCAGTACAGTGTAGCAATGATAAAAATGATGCTTTGTTTTCATTCAGCTGACAAAGCAAACCAAACTGCTCCTATGTCTTTCACTTAATGTCCTCACTGATTATTATTCATTCCTCCTTGCCACCTTTATTCAACAATTATTCCAGCACCTTCTGGTGGTGGAACCCTCATCCCTGGAGTCAGGGTCAGGCTTGATGAAGCTCTGATCTAGGTAAAGGTGTCCCTGCTTACTGCAGGGCTGTTGGACTAGATGACCTTTAGAGGTCCCTTCCAACCTGTGCCATTCTGTGAATTTTTTATATAGGCTAGAGCCAGAAAGCCCTCTCAGAACAGGAGGGCAATAACTTTCTGCTGGGGACAGTCATACATGTGGACAATACAGCCAGATTCTGATAATATATAAAATGATATTGAGATCAGTCTTGATCTATCCAGAGAAGATGAAAAAAACCCAAACAACTGTGTCCTTTTTACATGTAATGAAGTGCAGATACCTTCTGTTTGGAAAATAAAATAAATGACAGAGGAGATATGAGAATAAGAATTTAGAAGAAAAGATACATTTTTTATTTTTTTTTTCAAACTTTCCATGTTCTGATAGCAAATCAAAAGCAGTGTTGATGAAAAGCATGCCAGGGTGGACCAGACGGTGAAAGAAGGAAAGAAATTGCTGACTGCTGTCAACTGTCCAGAAATAGGAAGCCAGATTGGGAAGCTGGAAGAGCAGTGGTTGTCTTTAACCAAAAAAGTTGGGCAGGAACTACAACGGCTTCAGACATTACTCAAACTCTCGGTCAGGTGGGTATAATTCAGGAAGCAATTAGAGATACCAGCTATAAGTTCGTTACTGACCTTCTATAGATGTATTTGGTGAAATACAATAGGGATTAATACATTTCATTGCTGCTTTAACTTAAAAAATGAGAAAAAGAAAAAAACCCACAGTGGTAGTTAGAAAAAGTGGCCCTTTATTACACAGCTGTCCTCAGTGTAGACAAGTGCTTCACTTCCTGCTTATTTTTATAGGAACAATAGGTTAATTGCTGCTATTGCCAAGTCAGTGCATCTAGGTGAGAGTTAGCTGTACTGGGCTCCAGTTTGTGCACCAGAGGTGTTAACAGACGCCCTGATCATGCTGCCCTAAGCATTTTGACCTGCTACAAATGCAAGTTGGCCTTGATTCCCACGCAAAGGCATAACACACCTGTCTGTGCATCTACACTGTCCACTTTACAAACATTCAAGACCTGGCTGGCATACTGCTTCCACTTGTGTTTTGAAGTTATCCAAGAGGGGAACACTCAAGCATGCTGAATGCTTTCACATGGCCCAAGTCAACTACTGGTGCAGTCCTGGCACTCAGGTGGAGGCAGTTTGGGGGTCTACAGCCCAGTCCAACAGCTGATATAACAAGCTCAGCTCTCCCTCCCCTTCGTCTTCATGTTCTGATCCCAGTCTGGCTAGACCCAGAGTATGGACAGATCTTGTCAGTTTTTGTTGGTTTCCACTCCTGCTGTGTATTATGCACTGTGTCTTGGAGCCTGCACAATCTCCCTTGGTGGTTTTGACCTCCAACAAAGCTGTGTTAATCTGTGTGAACTTGGCTTGGTGATGCTGGTTGGATACAGAAATAGGCCATTTTCAGGGAGAGCAGACCAGATGAAAAGAGCTGATAGGAACAGTCTCCTGTGCACCTCCAGCTGTGTTGCTCATCAATCCATGCTGTATTCATGGTTCTGCAGCATTACATAGCAGGATAAGTGCCAGAATAGCACGTGCCTCCTCACAAAGAGGAAGACAACTTGGAGGGTGAGAAATGTATCCTAGACTCAGCTAAGAGATGTATGTTTGTGTGTTTTGTTCTCTCCTTGTAGCTACAAGAGAGACTCAGAGGAATTAAACAAATGGCTGGATTCTGCTCAGCAGAGAATGAATTTTTGGAAGGAGCAGTCTCTGAATGTGTCACAGGATCTTCCCACCATCAGGGATAACATCAACAGCTTGTTGGTAAGTCAGTTCTCCTGCCAGGTTTAGACACTTTTGAGTGGGTTTTATATTTGTCATGATGCAGAAGCTGCCCACATAATATAGTACTGAATTACTTTGTACCCCAAAGCCACCTCATTATCTGTGTGAGGAGCCATGACGATGGGAGGCCACCACAGACCTTCCTTCAGATTGTGATGCCAGCCCAAATGCATAAATCGGAATGGAATCATCTAATGATAAACTCCAAGCTGCCACACATCACAGCCCAGCCAGAATTTCTTGTGCACCTGCAGTGTAATAGTATGGTTTCTCTCTTGCTCCTCATGCTGAATACCAGATACAGCAGTTGAGCCAAGCTGATGGACCACTTACCAACTGAACCTGGAGCGTGGGCTCTGGGAGCAGGGGCAAAGACAGGGGTTGTGAAGATGGCAAGCCCAAGTCAGGGAAAAGAAACATGCTGAATTGCATTTCCTGTCTTTGCCTGCCCCTCAATGCTGTGCTCCTCTTGTATGACTAGCTGGGCAGTTCAGCCCCAATGACAGAGAGAGTCCTGCACAGTGGGAAAACAAAGCACCATGAGTGTTGCACTGATAGGTGTTAGTTGGCCAGACACTCACCGACTGGCATTGCTTCCTGGACCACAGTGTGAAGTGGGGATAGGATATTCCCAATCCTTGTGCAGGAAAAGGTGGCATTCAGCATTTTGGCTAAGATGGGCAGAAGGCTGCCTTTGCTGACAGAACATGTTGAGTTTAGGTTTTCTGAAATTTACAAACTTGCTAAAATCTGTTTGTTGAGGCAGTTCATCCAGTGACTGAAAACCTGGTATATGTTCTTTATTTAAATAGATATATATTTACCCTCTCTTCAATTTCTCTCATGCTCCTCAGACATTCTCTAAGGAAGTTGATGAAAAATCTTCCCTGAAGTCATCTGTGGTGAGCACTGCCAACCAGCTCTTTCACGTGAAACAAGCTGATACTGCAGCGCTTAGGTCATCTTTGGCAAAGTTTGAGCAGAAGTGGGGAGAACTGATTATAGAGCTCCCAGCCATCCAAGAAAAGCTTCACCAGGTGAGGAGAAACTGCTCAGTTTGAGCTAAATAAGTACTATACAGTGGGATTCAGTTGGCTACTCCATAAGGCCCCTGAAGCACCTCTTGCCTAATTAGCTGTCTGTCTTGCTTTCAGAATATCCTCAGTATTGTCCTGCAGTTTAATTCCTGCAGTGTTCTTCCTGGGCTGTGTTGCACATAACTATCATCTTTACAGTTTTACGTGACAGTCTGTTACAGTGAGAAAGAACTTGATTTCAAATTACTGAATTCACCAACTTTTCTTAGTTTAAGTCATATGCCCCTCTGGAGCACAGGGCTCTCTTTCAAGTTCATACCCTGGTAACTGCAATTACAGTGCCTGAGCCCTTCTAAAAATACAGATGTCATCATCCTTGATATTTCTATGAGCAGACTGGAGAGGATTCATTATGTGCTTTACTCCCAGCTTCAGATGGAAAAACTTCCATCACGGGAAGCTATTGCTGAGCTGATGACCTGGCTGGACCATGTGGAACAACAGCAGGGACATGAGGAGCCAATAAATTCACAATGTAGCGCTGCCCAAGTGAGAAGCCTCCTTCAGAAGTACAAGGTAAATGGGAAGCTGTATGTCCAGGCCTTCTGCAAGGTGTTTGATGGAATCAGCCTACAGGCACTGTCATCTCTTTCCCTTACTCTCAGGAGAGTTCCTAAAGCAGTCTTACATCTTCCTTTATAAAAACCTTTTGCTTCCATGCCACACAACACACTGCCTGCCCTGCTACACAGCTACTGCCTGCTGTGCTTTAATCTCCTTTTCCTCATGCTGTCCCATCTGTTCTGCTTGTTCTCTCTCTTACATTTAGATTATAAAATGCACTGAGGAGGAAAGCTTTGCTTCCTTAGGAAGATTGTGTTTGTGCTGTTTTAGCCTGCCCTTTCAACAAGGAATAGCTCGTAATGTAGCTCCATAGCCAGGATCCATTTAACTAGAATCGGGGTTTTCAGTATTATGTTCCATCAGAAGAGAGAACCTGCTAGGAAAGAGAAACAAGATGAACATCCCTGCTGAGGGAGAGGCTTCAGCAAACTCTTTGCTCTGTTCAGATGCCAAAGCATCAGTGATGGAGGCTGATTGCCCTGGCCACAGGAGGAATTCAAGCCATGCGTGTACCTCCATAGATGCCATGGACCCCAACCTCAGAACATGAATCCCTGCAAAGTCATATTTTGCCCTTTGTGTCTTAGTATAGGAGATACATAACACTGTGGTCTATATCAGTTGGGTTTGGAAGTTGGAAGGTGTTTTTTGTATATGTGCCTTCTCCACTTGTCAGCAATGTCAGGATGCATATGCTGAGAAAAAAGCTGGGATCAAGGTCATAATTTCCTACAGGGAAGAAGCTGTGACTTCAGTGCCTCTGTTGCGGTATTCCCTGGTGGCCTTTTACTGGATACTACTAAATGTAATGAAGAGCCCTTTCCTCCCCTCTCCTCCTAAGACTTTCTGAAATAAAAGGGTATTTGTAGAATCATAGAACAGTTGGGGTTGGAAGGGACCTTAAAAATAACATCGTTCCACCCCCAAGGCTCTGTCTGTTTCTGCTTCCCAAGTGAGTGAGTGGCTGAACCACCACATACCTCTAGGTTTTATTCCCTGCTCCAGCACTAGCCTGTTATTACCTTGAGCTACCCACATAATAAAAATGATTTTCCACAAAAGTTACAATGGATGGAAAGAGCTACACAAATCAAGAATGGTAAAAATTGGGAATGCTTACTACAGCCAGGTTGCTTTCAGAAAAGCTGTGGTTCAGAATAAGCCATGAATGTCCCGTAACTGTCTTGAAGCATCGTTTGAACTGCTGAGATCAAAACTGGCCAACTAATTTTTTTACTTTCTGTTTTGTCTTTCCCCTCCAGGAACATATGATGGAAATGAACTTCAAACAGTGGATGGTAGATTTTGTTAACCAGTCGCTCTTGCACATGAGCACTTGTGATGTGGAAAGCAAGCGGCATGAAAGGACAGAATTTGCTGAGTGTCTTGGGGAGCTGAACCTGCAGTGGCACCGGCTGCAGGCATCTCTGAAGAGAAAGGTTTGATTGAGTTCTTAGTGCTTTGGCTCACCACTCGCACCCTGCCTGTGCTTTCTGTTGTCCCATGGCAATAGTGTTGTGCTGTCCCATGGCAACAGTGTTGTGCTGTCCCATGGCAACAGTGTTGTGCTGTCCCATGGCAACAGCGTTGTGATGTCCCATGGCAACAGCATTGTGATGTCCCATGACAACAGCGTTCTGATGTCCCATAAGAACAGCGTTGTGCTGTCTCATGGCATTTGGAGTGTAAGGGTCTGACGATCCAGAACTCCAGAGTTTGGCTTAGAGTATCTTCGGGTGCTTTTCTGATAGAGACTCCGTAGGGCCGTTCCTCCCAGCTGTGGTGTAGAGGACATTTTTAATATCAGGCCCTATCTGGACGACTCTAAGATCTACTAAGATGGACTCTCAACGGTTTGATCTGTCGCAAGGATTCTTGCTGACGGTGGCCCCGTTGGAAGTCCTCTTCATTCTTCTGGATAACATGGTAGAGACGGTTCACAATTAGACTGTAGTTTGGGGATATACATTTGCCAGAAACCCACAGTGCCTAGGAAAGCTTGTGTCCCCTTTTTGTTGGTCAGTGAAGACATAGCTGCTGTTTAATTGATAGTGTTGATGGGAATCTGATGACATCCATCCTGCCATTTGATTCCTAAAAACTGGATTTCTTGTGCAGGTCCTTTGACTTGATGTAGTCTGAGAGTAAAACCAGCTTTTAGCAGAATATGGATTATTCCCTTTCTCCTTCCCTGGGGCTTCACCCTTTCCTAATGCAGTCTGGATCAGTCCATGGCAGATGGTGGGGCAGTGTTTCCACCCCTGGGACAATGGACACGAGGGAAGAAAAAAGTCAGATCCTAAGGAGCCAGTAAAACTTTTAATCTTTTCCTTTCAAAACATTTTCTTTAAATAGCATTTTCAATGTGACTATTGTAATCTCATTTTTGTTATGGAAGGGGGGAGCCCTATTTCTGTCCATCCCTAGCTTTAAGCAAGTTAAAAGACTTCTCTAACTTTCAGATACAAGACATGGAACAAACTTTAGAGGCTATTTCAGAAAATGAGAACCAAGTACAGACCTTGCGCAGTTGGATGGAGGCTCAGAGTGGTCGACTGAAATCTTTACAGACCCCAGCAAGTCTGGTCTCTGCCCAGAACACACTAGATGATTGCAAGGTAAGGCATTATATGTGTGATATTATTGCAAAAAACATATTTAGCATTTTGCTGAATCCAGAATAAAGAACTACAAAGATTTTAACAGGAAACAATATAAAGTTACCATTTCCTAGAGGAATACTACTGTGTAATGTTAATTAAAGCACAGTAGGTTGGAGTGATGAAGAGCCAGATCCACTTTAAACATGAATTGCTGTTTTATGGTTTTTCCCTCCAGTTGAAGATGCATTTGTTGTAGTTCCACAGTATTTGGAGTGGTGTGCAGCACTATTGTAGATCTTACTCTGAGATGCCTTTAAAAGAAGTAGTTCTCAGTTCAGCACAGGCATGGCAAAAGCTGTCAGTTCCATTAATCTAAGAGCTCTGAGGTGGAAGTGTCGTGGAAACTACATGGTCCCATTTAGAAAACAGCAACTCTCTCTGCTCCTGCCCTAGAATGTAGTGTCTGCACCAGGCTCAGGAATCTGGGTGTCCTTTGGTTTTGCTGTGCTTTTCTGGGCATCAGCTTCCTTAAAATTAGTACGGCTGCAGCCAGGTCATAGTTGGCTCCTATTACTCTGCAGTCTACTGGTTTCATTCAGTACAGTGTTCCCTCTCCATTTTTTAACATGGAATATTTTTTCATTCATTGCTATGGTTACATGTCTCTCTCATAGTAGGCTGCTTTTATTGCCTAGAGTGCTGTTACACAGCAAGTAACTTGTCTCTCTGAAGCACTCAGAAATGATTCGAGGGGCCAGAATTGAAGAAAGACACAGGTTATCTTTGACTAAAACATTATCCTGCCCACAGCAAGGCACAGTGCTAGGATGTAGGTGGCTAAAATGTTTTGTTAAAATTAAATTTAAATTTTGTTAAAATGAATTTCCTCCATAAAATCCATGTCCAAATTTGAAAAACATTTTGGGGACAGTAAGGGCAGGGGCAGTAGGTCATGGCTCAAGTGTAGTGTTGTAGGAAAATGCTGTGGGAAAACTGAGTGTGTGGATATTTACTCATGTTGTGAGCCTTCCCCAGCATGTCAAGACTAGCTGATAATCTTGCTGATTGTGCTGGCGGGAAGTTAATCTCCCAGACTGATTTCAGTGGGGTTTGCCCCATGCAGGAAAGCCTCTGCCTAAGAGGATGTCGTGGTTTTGCCCCAGCTGAGAGCCAGGTACCACGCAGTCACTTGTTCTTTAAAAGGCAGTATGGGGAGGAAAGGGAAGGGGGAAAAAAGCCCAAACCAAAACCTCACGGGTTGGGATAAGGATAGTTTACTAGAATAGCAGAAAGATAGATTTAACAATGATAAGAGGACTTCAGAGCAAAAAATGTATGAGACTGGTGACAGACAATGCAGTTTCTCACTGAACCACACAGCCCAGGCTGTGCAGCCAAAGGCCGTCCCGAGAAACTGGACCGTCCCCAACACTGCTCATCCTGGAGCCACCAGCTCCTCCTCCCACCAGCCCCCCTTTATGCTGAGCATGATGTAATTGGCATGGAATACCCCCTTTGGCCAGTTCAGGTCACCTATCCTGTCTGCAGCCCCTCTCTTCTCCTTAGTAGGGAAATATGAACAGCTGAAAAAGTCCTTGCCTGCTTGGCAACAACTAGAAACATCAGGGTGCTATCAGCACTGCTCCCATCCTGACTCCCAGACACAGCATTCCACCCGCTGCTAGAAAAGAAATTAACTCCATCCTAGCCAAAACCAGGACAGAGGACAAAATGAAAATGACTTTCTAGGTGGTGTTGGGACATCAGGGACTCTTCAGTGCAAAATCAAGTTCCTATTCAGTCTAAAATCTAAATCAGTGAGCTGGAGCAGAGGAGGACCCAAGTGCTAACCTGCTCAAGGAAAAGCTCAGCTACACCAATAGAAAAACTTTTCTGCATCTGGAGAGGGACAGAGAGGCCTCTGTGATGGCTGAGGAATTAGGTCCTGATGGATGTCCAGTGCTCATACTGATACTTCATGGATTCGATCTAGCTCTACCTGCAGGAGACTGTCTAATGCAGCTGCTGTCATTTTGAACTCCTGTAAAGCAGTTGTGCTGTATCAGAATCGAAATGGTGTTGCATGGTTGAAGAATTACATGGAACTGTTTTCAAAGAAGGAATGTTTATCTAAGCTCCTCACACAGATTTTTTTCCTACAGTTTTATCAAAAGACCTTACCCTATCTCTCTTTTATTTTTTTCCTCTTTTGTCATTTAGGATCTAGAAAATCAACTCACAACTAAATCCAAAATTCTTGATCGGGTCAAACAGAGTTTGGCTTTGAATAGAAATGCAGAACAAACCCCAGAATCTTCCAGGATAACTGAGCTCTCTGAAATGGAGCACAGAAATGGAAGCCAGGTAAAAGCTTTGTTTGCATTCTGATTTCCTCTGGTACCTATTCTCTGTTATTAATCTTCATGGGCTGGCAGGAACTGATACAAAAAAGATGCAAAGTATTCCTTACTCTTAATCTTAACCTTCCTAGGAACTTCCTTCTAAATCTGTACCATAATGTAAATTAATGTATTTCCAAGTTTGAGAGACAAAACCAAGTCTGATCTCAAGGTAATTTGAATACAGGGGGAGAAGTGACAGACCCCCATCTGCAGTTTAAGAAAACAAAGAAATAGCACTGCTGTTTTTCTGTTGAGTTGCAAACTGAAACCTTAAGCTTTCTTATTTGATTGCTTCTCTTTCATACCCTCTTCTTTGTGCCCTGTAGTACGCTGGTGGAAGCTGCCTGGCCCTGCCCCATTCTCACTGTAGCTTTTCCACCTCCCAGTTACTCTTTCTTCCACACACCTGGATGGCTTTTGCTGTCTTCAAATCCTATGTAGCTTCCAACTGCTTCAAGGAGAGTCAGACAGGCTAATTTCCCATGCAAACTGACTACCCAGCAGTTTGCATTTATAGTTATCTTTATGCTCAGAACTGTTCTTTTCTTTAAATTTAGATGCAATTGATAGGCACAGAAGACACACTTAAGACTGCATTTATGGATTTAAATTTGTGATAATAATCATCTAGCATCGAGGATTATACACGATGTGGTGATGGTGTTTATAGTGGGTCACTTACCGTTTCTAAATGCCTTAGTTTTGTTCCTCAAAACTTTGGAAACCTGAACCCTTTCACTTGAACTTTTCCATATGAGGGGTTGGTCCAGGATGGGTCTGCTGCTTCTTAGTTTAGTTTCAGCAGGAACAATGTGGCTGTTTCTTACCAAGAAAGCAGAGGTGGTTTTGTCTGTATCCATGATGAAAGTTCTTCCTTCTGCTATAGAGCTGGTGATTGAAATTGGCAGGATTGACAGCCTAGTGCTTTTTTCTTCTTGCAGTCACCATGGCTCACAATCATTTTAGTATTTTTGTGACTTTAAGTATTAAACTTACAAACTGCAGAATGTTCTTGCAGCCTAGTTGTCTGTGTGTGCAGTGAAGCACCGAGTAAAGCTTTCTTCCTGGGGGTGACCACTCTCAGAAGAGCCAGGCTGTGATTTCAAATATAGGTGTAAGGAGATGTGGCACCTTGATTGTATTGTCCGTAGGTTGATCTCAAGACTGTGGCCCAGAGACATTTCACGAATACAATGTCTTTCTATCCTGCTTGTATGGGCAGTAATTAGCTGCAGGCTCCTCCCACCTACACCATGATTCAAATGAGAAAAGGCACGATTAATCCATCTACTCCTGCGTGCCTGGAACTAGGATACTAGGATACAATGAACTATGCAGTGTATCTGGCATGCACTGTGGTGCTGAAAAGTCTTCATCTTCCACTGTGTGGATGTGTAATCAGAACTGAAATCTGGGCCCATGAAGACCTGCCTGTTTGCTTGCCTGGCTTTCATGCTCTTCTCAAAGCATCTGGTACTGGCACGACTGAAAATAGATATTCATTTAGATTAATGTTTTGTCTAACCCAGGACACACCTTATGTATTTACCTGATACAGAAGGGTAAAAATCATGCTGAAGGAGTGCTGTAGTTTGGGGGTTGCGATGTCTAGGAGTATGTGGCAAATGGCAAGCATGCTTGCCCCAGTATAGATTAATTGACTTTAGTCATGAAAGAGACATAGCAAACAAAGAGGATATCCATCATTTAATGTTAGGAGAACCCTAAAGTTCTTAATAGCAATTCAGGTGGGCCTGTATTATAGGAGCACAGTGGCATAAGAGGAATGATACCTCTCCAGAGTATTGTAGAAGCGTCTTCTTCCGTACAAAACAATTTCTATTCAAATTTTCATTAAAAGAAAACTTGATCTCTGGATCAATCAATCTGCTACCAAAGAAGATTAAGGCTTTCAACTTCTTCCCATTTCAGGTTGATTTTTGGCAGGAAGCAATTCATTATTTCAATACTTTTTGGGAGGTTCTGGAATTGTGGCTGACAGAATAGTGCTACCTTGAAGTCTGGTTAAATTTTTATTTGCAACAAATTCTTACACTTCACTCTAAATACTGCCTACTGCTTGGTTTGAAGTCTGCAGAGTTCCTTCCCAAGTAGGAAGATACTCCACCTTATGGATTGTCATGGACTGAGTATTGAGCTTAGATTTTTAAGTCAGTTTAAATGTGATTTATGTTTCATGACTTCTACCCAAGAAATAATAACAACATTGGTTCACTTGCAGGTTGCACAGTTAAAGACCTCAATGCAGTCAGTACTGGGGCATTGGAAAGCTTATCATGAAATTTATGAAAAAGTCCACCTGATGACGACAAGATCTTCGTACTGCCTACAGCAGTGCAAACCTTTTGTGGTGTCATTGGAAACACTGAAAAACCAAGTCAGAACTCTCCAGGTAAATCTCCTGAAGTTGTTTTACTTCTGTACATCCTTCTGTGCATTCGAAGAAACAAACTCCACTGACAAAAAAGACAGAAAAATGTATTTGAGCAAGTTCCTCTTTAATATAGTGCTACTGAAGTGAGTAGTATTTTTTTTGTTAACCTCCAGAGGCACTAAGGTCTGTTGTTAAACTTCTTGCTTTATTTAGCACCTAAGTTCAGCTTTAGTGCAATTTAGTTACTGAGGTTCAAGAGAGAAGTATGGGTGAGCGGCCACCATGTCTGCCTGCCAGTGGGCTGACATGGGGTGGGTGCAGCAGCCCTGGGTCAGAGCAAGAGGAACCCTGAGCCTGGTGTTTCTGATTGATCCAGTGCAAAGTCTCTCTCCAGACCTGGAATAACCTGCACAGCCTCTGAATGAGGCTGGGCATAAATGCCGAGTGGAAATGTCCTGAATCATCCTGCTGCTCTGCTTGGCTATGGCAGAGTCTAACTGGGGCATCTAGTGTAGGCAGGCAGGCTGGCCCTGCATCGAAATGTTCTACAGATACGGCTAAAGCCCCTCACCTGGCTTGAAATGAGTGTTGAAAGGCTGTGTAAACACTCTCCATTTCAGTAAAAATAAGGCCTGTTTTGGTATATTTTAAAATTATATCAGAAGTGGTGCAGGCCAGACTGAGGCTGTGAATCCTGGGCATGTGTGTCTCGACAATAAAGCCTGCATAAGTGATTTCCATCCTCATCTGGGGACAGGTAATAACTGGAAGGAACTGGGCACTTTCTTACCCCTTCCTTCCATCACCCTCTTTATTTTTAATCAGAGTAAGTTCACAGATACGATCCATGGCAGGGGTCTGCAATTGCCTGTATCAGGAGGGCAGCATGTGGCCAGAGACAGGAGCTGTCATGCAAACAGAAATTTCCCTGAAAGTGGCTTAAAACAAAAACATTTTTTTTGTTTCTAGTGAACAAATTTAATCAGTTCAAGGCTGTGTGTTTGTGAAATGAGCTGTTTCTTTAAAAGCAATTCAATTACCTCAGTTTAGAATACACCTCTTGAATGTTTTTTTTTTAACAAGGACCATTTCACCTCTCTCTTAGCTTCCTAATTTTTAGGATCCAGTGTAACATCTTTCACAAACATTTTAGTCTGTGCTGCAAATGTGTTGCTGCATTATAGCTGTCCATTCTATATAGCTTTTCCATATATAGACCTTAGAGTGGCCTTTTAATACCTGAAAGGTGCCTATGAGAAAGCTGTGGAAGAACTGTTCACCGGGGCAAGTAGCACTAGGGTGAGGGGTAATGGTTTTAAACTAGAAAAGGGCAGATTTAGGTTGGTTATTAGGAAAAAAGTCTTCAGTATGAGGGTGGTGGATCACTGGCACAGGTTGCCTAGAGACAGAGTGGAAGCCCCATCCCTAGAGATACTCCAGGTCAGGCTTGATGGAGCTCTGAGCAGCCTGATCTAGTGAAGGTGTCCCTGCTTCCTGCATGGGGGTTGGACTAGATGGCCTTTAGAGGTCCCTTCCAACCTCACCCATTCTACGATTCTATTCTGTGACTCTGTTATTGCTGTCCTACACCTACCAATCTGTAGGGGAAACTACACTTAGGCTGTTCATCTCCACAACTCATTTCCATAATACATTTTGCAGTCTCTTCAGGATGAATCAGAGAACAGTGAGGAAATTTGGGCCAAGCTCCATGCTGCTGCCAGTAACCTGAAGAACAACTCTTCCCCCACCTTTGCAAAGATTATTGCAAAGAAGTGTGTAGATGCACACGCAAGGTAAGCTTGCAAAAAAGACACACAGTTATTAGGATTTTAAAGAATCAAAACAAATGAGTTGCTGAAGTAGGATTTGAAAGTCTGTCGTATTTTTAAATCTATTACTGTAGCATACTCTGTCTAAGGGCACACGTGTGAGGGGTAGCTGATATCTTTTTTGACGGAGCACAAAATGGTCCTGTGTCAGTGTTCAGTAACATGGATATGAATGCAAAGAAACTCCCACAGGAATCCTATACTAATCATATTCTGGAGGAGAATGTTCTAGGAAAATTCTCTTATCCTTTAATGTGTTGACAGGTGGAACTCAGTAAATGAAGACATTGCAAATCAACTGCGGGCAGCGCAAGCGACTCTGCAGCTTTGGAAGCCCTTTGATACGTTATGCACTGAGACAACAGCCAAGTTACAGAAGCATGAAGAGCAGTGTACTAAGCTGTTGGATGCTCAAGTGCCCAAGGATAATATGATAGAAACCCTGATACAGAAAATACAGGATATAAAGGTACATGAATATGCTTCTGCTGCCTGATACAAAGCAGGATTTATATCTGAGCAACAAATTAATTGAATACCTCGTTCCACTTTCCTCCCCCAAATCCAGCTAGTGGATAGACAAAATCTGTGGGGGTTTTCCCTAATAGCATACACTATTTTATTTAAATATTTTGACCATATCCTGAGACCAAACCAAACTGGAGTTAGCATAGGATGAGAAGATATCAAAGAGAGCAATTATATTCCATTGTGCCATATACAAAGAATCAGGCCCGTGTTGGAAGGAATCATTAAAGAGTTATTTACATTATGGGACACTGCTTGGGAGGAGAGATAATATCTACTAGAACAATAACTGCAGAAAAGAGACCAGTTCTCCAGTACACAGAACCATCTTGAGGTCTTCTGCAGCCTTCAAATTGGTTTTATTTGGGCTTGGTACTTTTTTTGACCTGGTCTGATAAGTTCACAGAATTCTGAGCTCATTAGATTATTCTAAATGCTTTTGACTTTAGGCAAATGAGATCTCATGCTGAGACCGCAGGGTACATTTGATTCTCTCATGCAGCAAAGCTGTCGTTAGGTCCTGACATTCTTGGTTTCTTTAGACTTCAATAAAGAAAAATGATAATCCTTGTTTCAGGACAGAGCAATGATTCATCATGCTTTATGATCCTCTAGCCACATATTGGAAGAAGTTCAAAGTACTCCACTTTGCATATGGCCAGTTAAGAAACTTTACATTGTGGGAAAGAGAAGTCGTATACTTCTTCCTGTGTCAGAAAAAATAGACAGCAGCAAAACTCAGAGCAAAACATTTTCACTCCCTTCTGATCCATTAATGACTGTGACATAAATTCATCAGTTTGTCAGCAAAAAGGCACCATATTTTCTGGAAACTTTTTTGGAAGAGTTTTGCACCCACGAAGGCAGGCATGACTGCTGGAGTGCCATCAGCACTGCAGGTCCTGTCTGGTGTGTGTGGTGGGACACATGAAGCTAACTGGTTTTGGAAAGTGGTGACTTAGAAGAACAGGATCACTGATATGGCACATGAGTTGCATGTAAAGCTTTAATTTTATAGCATCATTTCTGTAGTAAAGGGGAACAAATAAAACCAAACCCAGGGTCCTTGGTCATTAAGGGATCCAAAGCACTGTTGTTTGTAACATAATAGCATTTCTCATCTGCAGCATGGGCCAGTTTCTCCGTCTGCTAGTGTAAATCCATTCTGTGGAGAGGCATACTCTGATTTCTCTCCCTAATCTTCTCTGTAGCAGTAGTATCCCACTGCCTGAAGTCACTGGTGTTCCATTGAACTCTGAACTGTGCCTTTCCCAGCACTAGAGTCAATGGAAGCAATTCCCTTTATCCTCTGACTAAAAGACCAAAGCTTTCACCATAGCTGAATTTGGCTCCCAGAGGAGATAAACAAAAAGAGCTTAGTTACAGCAACAAAAGATACTAAATGAAAGTGGCACATGAATGATGATCTGATTCATTTGCTGACTTTTTTTTTTCCTTTCCCCTTCCCTCATCAGGATTTACAGCACGACCTTCAAAACGTAGCAGCATGCCATGCCCAGATTTCTGCACTGGCTGATCAGATAAAGCAGCAGACTGGGACAGCTGCAGAAGCCTCTCTGTTGCAGAAGATGCAGCCGCTCCAGAGAGCATCCTATTTGGAGAAGATATTGCAGAGGAAGTTAGAGGAATTTGAGGTACTTTTTTCAATATTAGATTAGCTGTCAGTGTGAGGTAACGTCTTCACTAGAGTCCTGTGTGGGCTACCTTCTACACCAGAGCCCTGTAGTTCTTGAAATGAAATGAAATTTTAGTAAAATAAAGATTTTCAGGATGATGTAAAGAAATAATACATGAAGCCAGAGGGGCAGATGAAGGGTTTCATGCTGCTTACCTGTTTGTGTTGCTCTAACAAAGCTTTTTAAGAGCCTATTACAGTCAAGCAGTATGAGACCCTCAGATGATTACAGGTTCAGAAATGTATTTATATGCTATGAACTTTGAAATAAGCTGTAAACTTTCTCAGCTGTGCTTTGGAAAAAACTTATTTTTGCTTTGATATGAGTTCACACAATATATCTAACACAAGCAGAAAACTCTGGTCATTAGGAAAACCAGATTCACATCCCTGCTCAGGTAGCATAGGGAGGGACCTGGATCCAGGTTTCTCCATATGATGCTGTGATCACAAGAGTGCTGTGGGATTGACTACCACTCTGCACAAGTATTCCTGAGAAAACTTCCAAGCAAATATCCTGCTGTACATCTATTGATGAAAACCTATTCTGTTCCTGTGAAGAAGTCTGGTTTCAATGAATTGTGCTGTTCTAAAGTAAACCCAAATTCACCAAGAAATTTTCAGCCAGGTCTATTTATGACTCCATCTACCAGCATAGTTCCACAGCTAGAAACCAGAGAAAAACTAAGAAAGTTCATTAGGTGGGTTATAAATACGTTGGAATTTGAATTGAACATCTCTTTGTTTTCCTGATAATACTGCTCTTTGCTCCTCTTTGTATACTGAATAAGTATATTAAACCATAATTAATGTGAATATACAATATTTATCCTAGTTCAATCTTTCACAACTGGAGGATTTCAAGAAATGCTTTGAAACGCTGGAGGGTCAGCTCACAAATTGCACAGAGTCCTTCAACAGACTCTGTCAACAGGACGAAACAGACAACTCAGAATTGCTCCTGGTATGTTTGATTCCCAAGTACAAAAAGACACATACTGAGGATTTTAGTGTCCGTAAGACACCAGCTCTTGCATACTTCAAGGAACATTTTGTGCCCTAAGTGTTGTACTTCTACTGCTTCTGTCAGAGTAACTGTAATGTCATCCAAAACAGAAAAACCACCAATAATTTAAGTTCATGAAACCTCAATATACACATTGCAGGCCAGATGCCTGCATGGAGGAGAGAAAAATCACATAGATTTGGGATTGATGGGAGATCTTTTCCCCCAGCTCTGCTCTGGAGCTACCCCATTGCCCTCAGTGTAAGGTAGAAAGTGAATCTGAAAGTATCAGCTCTTGAATATGTGTTCAGTACTGTTGGAAAGGGAGGACACTGTGTGAGGGAATTGTGACTTTTTTTGTTTCCTATGTTCTTTGAAGTTAACACAGAAATGTTAGGGGGGTGGGTTAGTATTTTGGATGCATACAGAAGAAGCTTCTATATACTTTAAAATCAAAGAAAGGCAGTGTTTTTGGCAATTCATGGGTTTTTTAACTTCCAGAATCGCACACTGGAGCTTGCTGCACTTTCTCCAAGCATAGAGAGTTTGAACGAAGTGAGCTTGAAGCTGCCAATTGATGACTTCACCCTGAAGAAAGTGCAGAGCCTGACACGGCAGTGGAGTCAGAAAACAGCAACTGCTCTGGAACGCTGCAGGTCTGAAGTGCAACCAGAACCCCACTGCCAACCATTTCCTTTTCTGTGAGGAAGATGAAAACCAAATCAAACCAGAGGAAGTCTTACAATTTGTTTTCAGCTTTCTCTCAGCCCCTTTCTTAGGGGCTTTCCAAATGGATTCCTGACCTTTTAACAAAACTACATCCAGATTATTCAGTGGTTATTTGTATTCCAAGCTACTTGAAGCAAAAATCTGGATGGTCATAAGTGAAAGAGGTAGCAAAGTGCCAAGCAAAACCTGAGTATGTTAGTATTGCTAACCACGATGCTGTACTGTATGCAAACATTGCCAGGAAAACCATGACTACCACAACAGTTTCTAATGATTTTTTGTTTGTTTTACAGTGTGCTTGAGGGAACACAAAAAAATGCAGAGAAATTCTTTCAGAAATGCGAGAACTGGATTAAATTCCTAGAAAAAATGGATGAGGCCTTGAAATCAAATATCCCAGGACGGTTTGAAGAACTGCAGGAGCAACAGAAAGTATATGAGGTAAAGTTGACTCTGAAAATAGAAGCATCTTCTTGAATGGTGAAGGTGGGGAGAAACCACTAGGAAATACTGTGCCTTTTGAAGTTACATCTGGGCATTTCAGTCTTGAAGTGTGGCCTTGTACTTATTCAGAGGAAAGCTTCTGAAATAAGAAAATCCTTTTCCAAAATGGATGGCTCCCTTTTTTGTAGGGACCAGACCTTTAGGAGTTGGTGCCTAAGTGGTGCTGGAACATGGAAGTCCTGGATTTCTCCAACCCCAGGCTACTTGCCTGTCTCCCTGTCTCAGGGCACTGAGGCTTGCGGCCTAGGACAACCAGCGAGGCAGTTGGCTGGCAATCTGGCAGGAACCTTCCTGGTTTCTGGAAGAGCTGCATTTAAAACAGAAAGTTTCTGCAGCATCTTTCTGTTTCGACTGGTTCTTAGATTTTGGTGGAAATCTGTTTCACGGGCATTTTCCCAAACACTTGCTGTTTGTCACAGAGACATGGTGCTTCACACATGTGTGCCGGTATCCGTTGGGGGGAGAAGGTGCACTGCATGCTACCAGTAGCATGTGGGTACAGTTCTAAGCAGTGTCTGTCTATTGGCTTTGCCCTAGTGGTGGGAGGATGGAAGGACAACTAAAATACTGGGAAAAAAACCCAAGTGGTAGACGCTAAACATCTCTTAGGGTGAGCTCCGTGCTGCCTCAGTGCACCAGAGCTTCACGCTGCCTGACTTACTGCTGCTTCACACCACCGGGTGGTGAGTCTCTGCACCTTACGGTCCAAGACAAGTTATTTTCTCTCGTTTACTTAGAAGTCTTCTCTTCATCCAGTGCAATGAAATTATCATTGTATTTTCAGATGCTGCAAGCTGAGATTTCCATAAATCAGCAGACACTCAATTCTATCATTTCAAAAGTTCTACTGTCCTTAGAATCTGGAGAAGCAGAGAAAAGGTAATCTATGTGTTTTTCTCCTTAAGTCTCTTCCATGACGTTGGTACTGAATCTTTGCTCTAAGGACATTCTTGACTGGGTTCACCTTTTAAATAACTCCCTGGCACATCTGCAGAAGTGTGAGGAGGTACAGTGACAAACACAGGCACCCCGGCCAGACTGCATTTTGGTTTGCAGCTGGATGTTCTGCCTAGCAAAAAAAATTGCTCCTGAACAGGAAGCTTCCATGTCTACTGCTACCCTGCAGTTGTTACAAGTGGTGTAACTGTGGCTGAGAAGCCACCTTCTTCCAGAGAGCATGTGCAGAGGTGTGAGACTATCCATGTTGCCCCTGGAACACCTGATGAAACATTGAGTCACCAGCCATGCAACTCGAAACAGGTGGTAGCCAAACCTGTTTTTTATCAGTACCATTTTGCACTTTTCTCGTAATCGTGAGTGGGAAGCAGCCAGTAATATTTGTGAGCAGAGGTTCAGCTCCTTCAGGCATGCTGTTAACACATTACCCCTTTGTGCCAGAGCTTGCTGCTTCCCCAGAGTTACCAGGACAGTGTGTGTGTGTGCTCCCCTCTGCTGCTTCAGGATAAAGTCCATAGCTTGGCTTAAACCTGCAAGGGAAAGCAGGGCTACACTAAGCAAAGCTGCTGGATTTTTGTGCTGAAGCGAGCCCCACAAAAAAAAAAAAAAAGGGTGTGTGTAAGAGCTGCTCTGGGTGCCATGGTCTCCTGCAGAGGAGTAGACCTGACAATTGGGGCAGGGGGGCTTAGCCACTCCAGCTAAATCTGCTGGATTACTTAGAAGATGGAATAGTGAGAGCAGGGCTGAGTTTAGGGCTGCATAGAGTTTTTTGCATAGCTGGGTACGGTAATTGGAATACAATATTGCAAATGGAAATCCATCACAGTTACTGTAAAATACAGCCTTGAGGTTAAAATATGTTAACATTAAACACTTGCTATCCCCAGAACTGAGTTTATTTCCAAACTCACATTGCTGAAAGAGCAGTGGCAGAATGTTATCCGGATGGTTCAGCAGAGGAAGAAAGATATTGATGGACTCATGAGCCAGTGGCTGTTCTTCAGGTGTTGCTTGCAGAGACTCAGCAGATTTATTGCTGATACAAACAGCTTCCTCCTATCAGTGAAGAGCCAGGACTGCTATAACCTCTACCAGCTTTGTAATCTGACTCATGACTTCAAGGTACTATATTTACTTCTCATTAGTCTAAAATCTGTGTATTTTCTTAGACTGAAACAAATTCTGTCCAGTAAGGAAAAAAGCTTTAAAATCACATGTTTTTTGGATAAAAACAATTGCTGACACTTTTTCTTAAAGCTGAGCACAGATAAGAAAACATTGACATTGTGTAAGGCTTATTATACCAGAAAACTTCCTGGTCAGCACTGTCATTTAGTAGCCTTGCATGCTGTAAAAATAGTACATGGACAGGGTAATACACGGTGCCCTCTGGGTCTGTACGTGCCGCGTCGACACGGCTGCTGAATGCAGGCCTTGCGGTGTGGCTGAAGGACGCAGGCACATGGGTGGCAAGATGGTCCATGTGTGTCCTGTGTGTGCAGGCATGGGCAGGAGGAGGTGCCAAGAGCAGAAGTTAAAGCACTTGCAAGGGGGTCTGTCCTTGGAGCCACCGCTCCAGGATGCACAGACCTGGGCAGCAGCCCTTCAGGACAGCAACTTCTGTGTTTTACATGCAGTGGAAAAAATATTTTCCTTTGTTAACACTGGGTGTCTTGGTTTTCCATTTAATTATACACCTCTTTGTTTTATAAGAAAGTAAAACCAAGCAGTGAACTTGATGGTTGCCTAAGGCAATCTAAAACCTTTCAAAAATACATTATTGAATGCTATTTGCACAGTCCAAGATTTATTGTGTTCCCACACACCTAATGTTGATGGATTAACACATTATCAGTATTCCATTTGGTGCTTGCCCTATTTATTTCATCTTTACTTTTAACTGCTGTGTAAAGATGATGTTTGGTAGATTTTACAAGTTAATGCTCATGCTTTTCCTTCCTGGGAAAAGCCAGAAAATCTTCTTGCTCCTACTCCAAACTGCCCTTCCCTCCTGCTGCTGTTTTACAGAAAGAAACAGTCATCAGATCTGCTTGTGTTACAGGCCAGTTTGTGTTGTAGGAAAATAAATATGGATGGCTTACTTCACTTGGAGTATGTCAAGATCTACAGAGCTCTTATCTGTGAAAAATTCATCCTAGTTGTTGATGCTTGAGGTGCAAACAGAAGTTAAACTGGTTTTTAAATTCAGAATAATTCAGATAAAAAAAGATGGAAGTTCAGTTAACTGCTGCACTTTGTATGAAAAGCTATTGTGGAGTTTTATAGATCAGAAGATCAGAAAGAATCTTGTTTTTCTCAAATTTAAAAAGCAGATGGGAGAAGATTTATTCTTTACTCTTTCATGAAAGTGAACAAACAAGTGCCTTGTAATTCCCTTTGAGTTTTCACTTATTCCCAAGTGAAATGCCAAGAATGTGCTTCTAAAGCTTGTTATGAACAGCTGGGATACTTACTTTTTTGGGTTTTTTTTCTATTAAAGAGTAGGACAATGACTTTCCAGAGGTGGGAAACCATCTACTCCTTAATCATTGATGCCGGGGAAAAGTTACGCACTGTGTCTGATCCTGAGACCAGCGCTGTTCTCCAGGAGGAGCTCAGCCAGTTACAGCAGAACTGGGGGGACACCCAAGTGGAGCTGGACAAGCAGATGATGCAGATCAACAGCACCATTCAGGTAGATGATGCCCTCCCCAGGGAGCAGCTACACGAGCTTCTCCAGCATTGGGGTTGCAGGTGCTTCCCTGCTCCACTATCTCCAGCGCTGAGCTCTGTACCAACAGTGCAGACGCTGAGCTGCTGATCACTGTGGAGAGTTCTGAGCGAAGTGCATGTCATGCACCATCAGGCCTTGTGCTCCACTGATTCCCCAAAGGAAAATGGGCTTGGTGTCTGTCTGTTGCTACAGCAGATGTTTCCTGCTCTGGTTGTTCTGCTTCCTGCAGCCTGGAGCTCTCTCCTGCTTCAGGCTGTGACTTGAGCTAAAATTTAGCTTAGAGGGCGTTAGCGTGACCCGCTGCTCGTCCTGTTGTTGCCCCTCTAAACAGAAGGGTGGGTGATACTTAATTCCTTAGAGTAATGAATTTGCTTTCATGGCTAGACAGCACCTAGGTCTAAGTCTTCAAATTGAATACTGTCAGTGATGGGATCAGCAGCCCAAAAGCTGTGCTTAAAGCCTCTGGGGTAAGGCAAAACAAAATGAGCAGCAGTGCTCTGTAAGTCAAAGTACAGGAGAGGGTTTAAGTTCTGTACATCCCTGCACCACGTTCTTGTGGGTGGTACTGTGTATCAAAAAGAAAATCCAAATAGCCAGTGCACATGATTATTTACTTTAGTGGGTTGAAGAGGCTATTTTTTAGCATTTCTGTATGGTTCAGTATATCATGATAAAGCCTCTCAACCTTTTGTAATGTCCTTGTCTCCTTGAGCAGAATTGGGGCTGCTGTGAAAACCAAATCAAGGAGTTAAGAAGCAGGCTGGAAGAGCTGAAGAAACAAGTAGAAGATCCACTTCCAGTTGAACATGAAGAGCTCTACAAAACCAAGGAACACATTAAGGTATTTAATAGCCGTGTTGCACTTATATGGAAGTTGTCTTTGTGTGACACCTGATCTCTGTAAAATCAGTTTTTCACCCTTACCTGCTCTTTAGTGACACTGACTTTCTCTCCATGCTGCCATCCTGATTGCTGCCAATCTTAAGTCATCAAATCACAAAACAGTTTGAGTTGGAGGGCACCTCAAAGCCCAATCTCTTTCCACCTCCCTGCCATGTTCAGGGACACCCTTCACTAGCCCAGGCTGCCCAAAGCCCCATCCAACCTGGCCTTGAACACTGCCAGGGATCCAGGGGCAGCCACAGCTTCTCTGGGCAGCCTGTGCAAGGGAGTCACCACCCTCACAGGGAAGAAGTTATGCTGTATATAGTATGTAATTTAAACCTAACCTTCTTCAGCCCAGAAAAGTCCAGCTGACCAAGATTACAAGAAGAGTAACAGGGTTTGGAGGGGTTTTTTTCCTGCTTCTGCTCCCCTTTCACAGTCTTGAATTTAATATGCAGTTCCTCAAACAGAAGGGAAAAATCTCCACGGTCTCACCTCACTTGGCTGCTATCCTAGTGGCTGAATCTCCCTCTTTGTTTTCCAATCCATTTTGGACAGGGAGCTCCTCAGGCCAGAGACCGTGTAAGTCTGCAAAGCACCGTGCACACCTCTGGGATTCAGGCATAATTAAAGAGAAAGAAAATTAAGAGTAAGGGAGTGGCAAAAGCCCTTGCAGCCCATAGTGCACCGTGAAAATTAAATTGCAAGGAAAACATTTCCAAGGGATAGGAGACATTTTGTCTGGACTGGTCAGTCTTTCATCATCCGTTTATGAAGTGAATTGTTGACCTATGTAGTGGGAACAAATAAGCTTATTAACAAGCCAAGGCTTTGAACTCATTATCAGCTGTCTGAAATCTTCTTTGTGAGTGCTGGCTGCCTTTCCCACGGCAGCAGTCTTGCTGTAGCCCTGAATAATTCGTGAGGTGGCAGCTCACAGCTCCTGCTTCTCATTCCAGTAAGAGAAATTCATTTGCGGAGGTGTCAGGGTCAGACAGTGTCAGTACAGTTGCTGCTCTTGGGAGCCACTGTACAATATAATAAAGGACCAAAATGGCATGGGGGAGAAGGGACCTCCTTTCCTCTCCCTGCATTTCACTCTTCTGTAGAATAAAGCTGTTTTTCTCAGGCCTGGACTTAATAGGGACTTGCAAAGTCCTGTGAAATTCCATCGTTACCTCCATTAATGCAGGGGTTTGACCTGCATTTACACATCTGTAGGGAGTATTTTCTTCTGAGCTCAGGTAAATTTTAGTCTCAGGCTCGGTTGTTTTTTTTTTCCTCCCAGTGCTGAAGCAGATCAGATATTTTTTTTAAATGATTTAAGTAAATGACAGGATCAAAAGACCTGTGAAAATGCTCTCCTGTGGCCTGGAACCACTGCTTCTCCTGATACAAATGCATTTTTTTCCATTTAAAATGAAACAGATTGGATGTTCTGCAGGAAATTTCTTTGTTAGAGGGGCCAGTGACACTTCCCAGCAGCTGCCTTGCAAAGAGGCACCTAGTACCTGGTGTGCAGAGCATCCCCTCTCCCAGCTGCATGCGGGGTGTCCTGGCTTTTTAGGTGACAGTTCTAACACTGATAAGGAAAATGCATAACCTTGTCGGAGAGGGAAGGGGGAGCCAGGAGGGCAAAGAATGGGCAGTTTAAAAGCTTCCCATTTCTGACAAATCTGACCAAGTGCTGGTGAACTCATCCAGTACAGAAAGGAACAAATTTTAGCCTTTTAGCATTCCAATAAGCACCCTGGAACTGGAACAAATGCAGGTAGAAAATAATAATTAAAAAAAAATAATTAAAAAGGCAACCCAGAGAACTGGGCACGATCCTGCCTGGGTGTGAAGCCCCAACCGCTGCCCTGGAGCACGGGGAGCTGCTGAGGTCAGGCAGCGTTTTGGCTCTTGGGGATGCAGCGGTGAATCGGCAGCAGCTCAGCCCTGGGTTCCAGTTGGGCTCCTGTGGGCTCCGAGCTGGGCCCGGAGCCAGATAGCCGGGACCCCGCGGAGCCCATCCGGTCCCGCAGGAGAGCGCTGCGCAAGTGGCTGCATATTCCCTTCCTCTCCTCCCCCACAGGGCAGGCAGGGGATTAACGAGCAGGTTTGGAAACCAGAAGAGCTTAGTGCCAAGGCTTGTTCTGGGTGCGTTTCCATGCAGGAGCTGGAGCAGTCGCTGGCAGACTGGGCCCGCGACATGAAGGAGCTGCGGGCCATGAAGGTGGAGCTGTCTCATTACATCCTCGACGAGGATATGATGGTGCTCAAGGAGCAAGTGGAACATCTGCACAGCCAGTGGGAAGAGCTCTGCTTTCGTGTAAGTCTTACTCCTCCTCTGCGGGTTTTATTGCGGGTACTGATAGAGCCTGGCCGAAAAGGGGGGGCGGGGTAGCTGCGAGGATTTCTCCTGGGGTTGCCTCATATTTGCAGTTTCGGGTGGGGATGGGTCTTCTGGTGCAGCTGAGCCGAAGTTTGCCCTTCGTTTGCTGGAGGCAGACTGCTGAGATTTTTTAATTTTTAATTTTTTTTTTTAAAGTCTTTGTAACTAGAGAACTGCACAGAGCTGAAACGCGGCTGTTTGCTGAAATAGGTGGCTTTGTTCGGGGCTGCCAAAGGTCGGGCGGGGCGGGGATAAAGACAGGAACTGCCCGAAGGCATGAAGCTGGGAAAGGAAGGGGGAGGTCTTTGCAATCCGATGGTTAAAAAACGTCAGGGGGGGTGATAAAACTAACTTGAGTGCGTTTAAATGCTGATTTCTTGGTTTCAAACACACGAAGAACGGACTTTTTCTGTGAGGCATTTGTGGCTGGTTGCTGCGTTACACCCCATGTGCTGCCTGCAAAATTGGCGGGGAGCGTTTAGCAGCAGAGTCCCACGCGCTGATTCCTGAGGCGGTTACGCAGGCCAGAAAGTGTGTTTACTTCACCCCTTAACCGGATTGGAAGAAGTCAAATACTTCGGGGTCTTAAATGACTCCGGATGGCTGTACATGCCAGCAAGCCCGACTCTTGCCTCTCTTTACTCACGAATCAGTCGCTTTCGTGTTGCAGTTTGTAAAGGACTATTGAAGCGAGTTAGTATTTGCTGTCCAACCCTTACTCAGGCAAAGGTAAAGCAGTGTTGGTGGGAGTATTGCTGGGGTGATGGACAGCTGTACTTACTTCACAAACTTTGGTGTGGTGAAATAGTTATTTGGGTTCATTTTTTTGCCTTGCAATAAGAATAATTCAGTATCTCTGCCTTAAACTGCGTGACCTACAAACTGTCTCTGTTATTGTTTCTGCATTCTGACAATAATTCCAGAGACAACCTCCCTCCCCCCCAAAAAAAATCCTGTAGAAATAGGGCATTATTTTAACTCAAAATGCCTGAACCATTGTTGGTTTTCCTTTTTTGGTGAATTGCTGATTTCAGCTGTGAGGAACAACCCTGAAAATTAAGCAGTCTTGATAGGTACCCCACTACAGTCTATCCAAGTAGTAATTTAAGTTCAGATTTAATTCAGAATTTCTGTTTTAATTTCCTGAGGGAACAACATTTAGTTCAGTGTCTGGCGGAGAGAAGGAAGGGGTGACACGAATGTGACTGTTAGGCACACAGAAATCTGTAGTGAGACGAATCCATTCAGCAGCCCAGAGGAGGGACATAGGGAAATGTTTGCACAGCACTAATGAGCCTCCCAAGAGTCTGTGCTGATGCCCAGTGCAGGACTAGAGGGTAGCAAAGCAGATTTCATCCGTTCTGCTGTTAGCGCAGCCGCTTTGTTTTGGCTAACAGATTAGAGGATGAGATGTATTGTGTGGGGAAGAAGTAAAAAAACCAACTAAATCTGCAGTATAAATGCGGGGAGGTGAAAGCCTTTAGGAGTGAGAGGCGGCTGCAGCTGTCACGGCCGCCGGAGCCGGGCAGCCAGATGCCTGTGCGGGACTGAGCAAGGGACACAGACACACAAGGGAGCAGATGCACTCTGGGGATTAGTGTTCAGGTGGCAGCCTTTGCAAGGTGCATGTAGGTCAAACATTTAACTGTTCATACCAGCGAGTATCCTGTCCTAATGGACACCCGTGTATGGCTGACTTGCCTGGGCCTTGATATTCTTTTAGTGTCCCATGGGAACACCCACACTGCTCCTGTATCATGCTGTGGATGCCAAACTGGAGCTGGTATCCCAGCACAGCTGGTCTGAGGAGAAAGTGCTCAAAGCAAGGCCTGACTTGAAGGCTTGTGTTCCTAGAAGCTTGTCTGGGATTTTTTGGCTCGTTCCTGTTTTACCCCCAGTGTGTATTGCTTAGGTCTCTAAAAGCCTAGAAATTAGGTGGCTCATAATTGCCAGTTTTCCTTCCTGAGAAAGATGTTGCCAGCAGTTAAGCACAGAATCCCAAAATGTTGGGGGTTGGAAGGGACCTCAAAAGATCATCTAGTCCAACCCCAATGTGTGTGCTTATCCATAGGTGTCTCTGCATAAGCAGGAGATCGAGGACAGACTCAATGCCTGGGTTGTGTTCAATGAAAAGAATAAGGAGTTGTGCTCCTGGCTGGTACACATGGAAAGCAAAGTGTTGCAGACCGCAGATGTTAGCATTGAAGACATGATAGACAAATTGGAGAAGGTAAGCAGTAATGCCCCTGTTCTCCATTGCAGCCTGATAACTCGTTGTAAAGACACCATTCCTCAGTTCTCCCTCGCCTCTGGGAAGTGATACGGGATATAAAACCAGCATGTGCAGGCTCTTGTGAGAAGATGAGCTCTCTTAGCCTCAGCTCTTTCCTCCTTCATGTGCAGACTTGGAGCATAATGCAGAACAGAAAAGCCACCTGGCTGTGTCTGCAGTTAGGCACGGGGTGTGCTATATGTGAGTTGGGGCGGGAGGGTCTGGATGGCTGGGCACGCACTGCAATGCCCAGAGCTGTCCCTGCTGGGGGTCACAGGTGTCCTGGGAGCACTTGCCACCTCCACCTCTCAGTGGTTATCAAGCTGGTAGCCTGAGGGCAACCAAAAGGTCCCCTTGTGCCAGACCAACAAGAAGTTACCATGACCAAAAGTAAAACCGAATTCTGCCCCCTCTCCTGGGCAGTCAGTGCAGTTAGTGCTGCTTTCTAATGCTGGTGTATTAGCTTGATTTTGAACAAGACCATTATTTTGCTGCTGTGGTCCTCCCCATGCCTTAAAGGTCTCGATATCTAATCCCAGGTCTCCTCTGGATAAGAACATCCAACAAAATGCAGCCACCTCAGAGTTGAATTGGTGTTCTTTTGAGGTAGCTTGATTGAAAAATTATGTTAAATCAGGAAAGCAGAGGCAAAATTAGAACATCACTCCTGTTTTTCGGGGTACTTACTCCTGGCACTTGCAAGTCTTTAAGCAGCTTGTTTTTTCATTGTGGCTTTATTGTAAGAGTGCTTTTCCATTGAGGGTTATTTTTCTTTTAAGTGAGAGAGCACTACATGCTGTCGTAGTAACCTCAGCCTTTGCTAGCCATACCTGACTTCACATCACACAGGTGGGAGAAGAAACAGTTTTGTTGCAGTTCTGTTGTTTTGTTTGAATTAAGCAATGTTTGCCTGTATTTATCAGGATTGCATGGAGGAAATAAACCTCTTCAGTGAAAATAAGCTTCAATTGAAACAAATGGGCGATCAGCTAATGAAGGCTAGCAACAAGAGCCGAGTTGCAGAAATAGATGATAAACTCAGCAAAATCAATGATCGCTGGCAGCACCTCTTTGATGTCATTGGAGCACGGTAAGAAAATGAGTTTCAGTGTTTTATGTGAGATAAAAGTCAGAGGCTACTGTCCTTGACCATCAGGAACATACTGACAGGACTTTTCAGTTCTGTTGAAATGTATTATTGCGAGTTAAATGAACCTGAAGCTCATGCTTTTTCGTTGCAGTATTATAACACCAAATGTCTGAATTTATCTAATGATAAGAATGTAAGAATTAATATAAAATATCACTTTAATCATGGGAACTATGTAAAAGGAAGGGTCAAAGTGGTTTCTCTGTTGTGTGAGTTGAATTGCAATTTAATTTTAGGGCAATATGGTAGGAGTTCATTGGAGCTCTTTAGGAGAGCCTCCTGGTTTAGGATGTGCCTCTCTTTCACCCTCTGTCTGAATGCACAAGTCTGGGAACAGATTCCTGGCCTGTGTCTTTATATAGTTTTATATAATGACAGAGTTCCTGTTTCACATTCAAAAGCATATAAACATTTCATTTTTAGCATTAGTGCCATTCCTTTGCTCAGGCTGATTGCTAAAAGCACCTGTAGGACCAAACAACAAGTTCCTTTTTTTAAATTCAGCATCTTTTGTGTGATGATGAAATGAAAATACTGTTGGCTGAAATGAAAACAAAACCCTGTATACTCTGAGCAACAACTTCTTCTTAAAGGATTCGACATCTTTATGATACTTGACAGAGTTAAGAACATCATGATTATTTTAGCATTAGCCTTCCTGGGACAACCCCATGTCACTGCTCCCTTGCTCATTTAACATTTAGGACAGATAAGGCTGGCAGTCCTGCAGTGGCAATGTTGTGCTAAGTGTGTTGGATCTTAATCAGGAATGAGATCTGAATTAATGGTGACACATGAGCCATGAATGATTAAGCAGAAGCCGCCTTCTTAAGATCTAACACTCTGCAGATAGTCTTGCAATGGTTTGTTTCATGGTGTCTTTTTTTTATCTGGTGTGGGGGAAAGAAAGCTTTGCTTTTATAACAGCACTCCTTCTGTTCTCATTTTACAGTAACCTCCCACTTTAAAAATACTTCCATGATCATTTCTGTTCTGCTCTTAGTTTTGAATTGTAGCAATTTTAAAATGCAGATTCAAACTGAGTTAAGCATGGCATGTTTCTAGAATATTTAGGAAAAGATGTTAAATAATTGATGGTATATTTAGAGAGAGATCTGGCAGTCTTATTCAAGCAGTCTGTGGCAACAGAGTACTTGTCTACCTGGGGTGCCTTAAGTCTTTACTTTCAGAGGAGTGTATGGTGGTGCTTTGAGGTACATTGAAGCAGATTTGCCTGGAGCATCAGCGTAGCTCCCAGTATTGGATGTCCAAGTGGATATTGCAGCTACTAGTGAGTTGGTGTGATGCTTTATGATTATTCCGGTGTTCTTAATCCCAAAAGGTCTGGAACATGCCAGCTTCTACTTGTGATTTCCACTAACTTTGTGCTCAGGGTGAGGCTAATGAACTTGAAAGGACCCAACAAAATGTGGTTTTAAGCAGCTCTCTCAGTTGCCCAAGATTATTAGGCAGCCCTGTGGTCTCTGTTGGTCCTCTTGGACTTGAGGTTCAGCGTATTGCAGTGTGTTGCAGCGTGGATATAGCACATCTTTTTTTCCATCTCATCCATCAGGTCTGGGCTTGGCTCTGAACTTGACTGTTCTTGGCTGCTCAGCAATACATAACACCAGGCTGGACACAATAGACTCTGAGTATGGGCTTAAGAGTACTTTACCCTGTTTACAATCTTGTGACTTTCTGTTTCAAGATTGATGCTGCAGTGGTGGCTTGGTGATGAGATTTGAATTCTGAAGGAATTCAGATTTCAGTTGACTGCAATTTCCACCTCACCCATAGCTACACCTTGGGCTCTGAAGAGGAGGCTCCTCCTGTGCTTTTGGTTATCTTCTTTGAAGCTCAGGCAATGGAGAGGAGTCAGCAGTTCTACCAATCGTAGATGTGACACAGGTTGGGCCTCCTCATGGGGTAGTGGAGCAGAGCAGGGGACCTAAGGCTGGAGGAAGCCTGTGAGCATGGGTTGCCATGCTCCATGATGTTAGACCGTCTCCTTCCTTTTCAGTTTGCTTTTGCAAAACTAAAAATACATCATATTGAAGCTGTGCTGAAAGAGCACGTGACAGTAAGAGTGGTGGTAAAGTTTGTGTTGCCCTTACTGTAGTGTAGCCTCAGCTGGCAGCTAAGCCCTCCCTTCCAGTGGGATGGGGAGCAGAATTGGAAGAAAAAGGTAAAAGTCATGGGTTGGGATAAGGACCATTTACTGGGACAGCAAAGGGAGAGGAAAATAACAGCACCAGTCCTTGGGTTAGATGAAGCAGGAGCTACACAGTGCAGTTTGCTCACCTGCCCTGATGCCCGGCCAGCCCCCTTTATTATATACTGAGCATGAGTCCTATGGTATGGAATAGCCCCTGGGTCAGCTGTCCTGGCTGTTTCCCCTCCCAGCCTCTGGTGAACATTAACTCTATCCCAGCTGAAAACTGGGACAGCACTGTTGAGGGAAGCCATTGTCATCCAGCCATCTTCACAGGATCTCAAACATCCACCATCACCAGTTTCATTCAGTGGGTAGGATGGGTTTGCTCCAGGGAGGTTGGAGCCTAGAGGTCATGGTACAGGGTCTGTCCCCACTGCTGCCCCATGGAAGAGAGACCATAGGGCCGTGCTACCGCTGCCTTGGCTGCTGACCCAGCTGAAGCCAGTTTTATTGGGTACAGCTTCATTTCTTGGGGAAGATAAAAGGAAGGAAGTGTTTCAGGGCTGAACTGCCAGAGGGCCTTGGAAAGTTTGGTGATGGAGCTCGGAATATGCTGCCTGGAGGGAAATGAATTTCAGCTGAGGCAGGAAGGCGATTATCTTGTCTTGCTCCTGAGAAAGGTACTTGAAGGAACTTATTTTCATGGCACCTCTGCAGAATGAGGAGGTGGGTTTTGCTCCTGGCTTCTCAGATCCCTAACTGTGGCAAGTAAATTGAAGTGAAAATTTTCTGAGTTGTTGGATGCCAAATCTGACCACTTGAAACTCTTTTTTGATAAGTATTATGACATAAGGACTTTCTGTTAAACACCTAATGAGCTGCTCCCTTTATTTGTGCTTGTGGGTACACCACAGCCCACTGCACTGGTTCCCTTGCTCACTGGCCATCCATCACAGGGGCAGGGACCAAACCTCATGCTGTCTTCATGGCCAGCTGTGACTTGGGCAGTAAGTAAACTACAGGTTATGTGTGGAGTAGGAGGGGAAAATGTACATTGAATAGGAATCCTTCATCCTGGGGGTGAATCTGGCAGTCAAGCACTTTATGATCAAGACTATAAAATAACCCATATCCACAAGGGAGTCTAATCAGGGTTTGTAGGCAGTTTCAGTTCTGTGGTTTCTAGTCTCTCCGAGGTTGACCTTGCAATCTGAGTAACATTTTATCTTTGTAGCACAGTGTGTGTCTGTGTGATAGCAACATGAAACCAAACAAGACTCAAGCCATGGTATCAATACAGAGCATTCCTCCTGATAGCTTATTTCACCTTTTTAAACCAATAAAGGTCCTGGGACAGATGGGCAAATTAGGTGAGCTCTCCATTTAGTCCTTGAAGTGATTCTCCTAGTTTATGGTGACAAGCTCAGATTTGCCATATGGCTGCACTTGCAGGACTTAACACTTTCATTATATGCCTGTGCCTGGCCTGTGTGGTGACAGAAGCTTTGCTGCATGTGTTGCAGCTGGGAGGGTGGCTTGGTGCAAATTCAAAAAGTCTCAGAAAGTTAATTCTCACGGGATAAAGTAACGCTCAAGGCATTAGCCTGCCTGGAAAGGACAACAGGTGACTTTGTGTTCAGCTCAAAAGGTACTCTTACCAGGGGAGGTTCTTGCGCTGAAGTCTCTCTTGATAGAGGGGGGAATGCAAACATACTGACAGCCAGAAAGGGAGCATTGTGCAGACTGTAAAAAATGGATGCATGGAATCTCTTGCTTTTGTTCTCCAAGCAGCACTCTGCCAGAAGAAACTGCTGCATGCTTGCACATACCCCCAAGTGAAGGCCTGAAACAGTAGGAGAGGGAGGGCACAGGCTTCACAGGGGTGGTAGACTGGTAGACAGCCAAAAACCTGTGGTGTGGGATTTACATCCCTGGTATGCTCTGGACCACCTCTCCCCAGCCATGCTTAATTGGCAAGAATTGCAAGGAACCATGCTGTGCACAGCTGTGTCCCTTAGTGTTTCCCTGCTGACACCCATCCTAACACCAGGCTTCGCTTCCCAGCCCCAGTGGGCACAAGTTTGCCTTCTGCACTGCTGTTTGCATTATGCCTGCTGGCAGACTGGAGGAGCACCCATGTGTCACGGGAGGGTGTCTGTGCTGCCTGGGGCTGTGCAAAGCTTTTGGATGGTGCTTCAGCCTTCATTAAAGCCACCAGCTTCATTGGGGCTGCCTGTGGCAGTTTTGGGTCTGCTGACTAGTCCCTACAGTAAGGAACATTGCATTTCTGTCCTCGTGGCCATCCTGCAGCTCTTGCCTCTGTTGTTAAGCTGTAGAAAAGGGACACTGTTTCTCAGCTGCTCTGATCATGGGCACGGTCTTACTTGGTGGGTCTGGTCCATGTTTTCACAAGTGTGAAAATACAGGGAAGGTTAACAAGGCCAAATGTGCCTTCTCATTCTGTTAAACGTGAATCCTCGGCAAGTAAGGTCTTCTCCCTGTGTTTGCAAGCTGACAGCCCACTTTGTGCAGGTTCAGGAATCTTAAACTGTTGGCTCCTTCCTTCCCACATAGAGCCTGGGACACTGAAGGTGTTTGCAGGTGGTTTCCTGCATACCCCCACTGAAATTCCCAAACAGCCTGAAGCTGCTCAGGTTGCAGCAAAAGGGGAAGGAGTCAAAGCTCTCCAGTGATACCACCTTAGGCTGTGCCAGGGACTGCATGGAGGTTCTACTGGAGAGCTCCAGTGAACCACCCTTTTCCTCCCTTCCACCCTGGCTGAGCTCCCCCCATTGCCACTCCAGCAGTAAGTTTGGGGAGCGAGCAAGTTCATACCACCTCTCAGCTGGTCCCTCTCTTTATTTTCCATGACATTGCTTACCCTGTGGCAGGGCAGATGATCAAACACGTGTCGGTGTCCTGTCCTACCCTCTCACAGCTGAGGCCGGGCAGCCCGCAGTCAGTGGGGGTGTGCTCTGAGCTCAAAGGTCTCTTCAAAAAATTTCCACAGATCAGCATTGCATGGCAAGGGAACCAAAACACACTGCTTTGAGGCCTCCAGGTAAATGATACAGCCGTGTTGAGCAGAATTATACTAGTTTGTAGCAGCACCACTGTAAAATCTTATTTGTGTAATTATTTTGATGCAAAAAACCCAATCTGGACAGTTGAAATGTCACTCATGAAGTGACATTCCTTCTCCCCTGTTCTCCTGGCTCCCTCTCCTTTAGGGATTACGCTTCTCTTCAGTGCAAAAGCTGTGACAGAGTTCATTATCCTATCAGGCAGGATGGTTGGGCTTATTTTGGATATGCAATGTGTGCTGAGGTGCACCGGGAGCGAGGAGGGGGGTGGGGGGAACTGGTTGTACAAGAGGAGTCCTTGTCCTCTGCACACTGTGCCCATTCCCAGTGTCTGCCTGCCACGCTGGGAGGGTTATTTCCCTGTTTTCTTAAACCCATTTGACATGGGTTTTTGAACCTCCCTGGACAGTGCTCAGGTTAAACTGTCAAAGTGGCTGAGCATGATTTACATGTGCCAACGCCTGAAGCTCTCTCACGGTGTGCAGTGACCGCCCAGGCACTTTTTATCCTGCCATATGCTGCATGTGAGCCATTGGCAAGCCAATACAGGTCTGCAGAAGATTACCTGAACGCTGCAACACCTGTGTGTGAGCACTGTTTTGAATCAGGGTATCTTTTAAGCTGGGCCCATTGCAAAGTACAAGAGATGTCAGAGGTTGTTGGGGTCTTTTAGATTAGTGGTGAGATTTGTTGGAGTTACTTTTTATTAGTAGTGGTTTTTCTGCTTCTGAGGGCATGTTGAATGGTGGCAGGTGAGTTCACATCAGGAAGTGAACTATGGATAGGTTGGCCTTTATTCAGTAAACAGTAAGTTTTGCCTGTTTGAACAAATAATTTGAGAATTAGACTTTGCAGAGAAAGAATTCAATCAGTGGTGGTGGCAGCTCCTTCCCCCCTCTGGGTAACTGAGAGGACCTCATTTCCCCTACTGCACTTGAACTTTTATTGCTGTTAATTCACTGGGTCAAATTAATTGGATGATAGGTCACCTGGATGTGGGGGGAGCTTTTGCCCCCAGGCTTGGTGGCTTGCACTGTGCACTCCCACCCTGCTCTGTGTTTTTCTTTTTGGAACAAACAGTCCCTTCAGGATGCATCTCAAAAGAGTTGATGAGGTCCCTTTCATGCAAAGAGCAGATAATTTCTGGGAATACTTGCATTGTGCAGAAATGCACCAGATGCAGAAATGCACCTGAGAATGACTGTTGCAAACGTAGGACTTTCATGTATGTGATTAGTCATTTTTCTTTGAGCTGTAGCCAGAGAAATGGCATTTCCCTGTGACTTCGGTGGAAGATGAGGGTGCCCAATGAGGGTGCTCAAATTTTCCATCATTTCACCTGTTGCTTCAGTATAGAACCCTTCACCCTGGGCTCTGTGTCTTCAACAAGAGCAGATCAGGCAATGTGGACGCCTGGACAAGGCTGCCTTCCTGTTTCTACACTGCACTAATGTGAACTTCTGTTAGGCTTATATTCTTCCCTGGCTGCTAAGTTTGAGTTTGAGATGAATGACTTAGATCACTAGGGGTGGCTGAATGATTGACAAATACCATATTCTATCCGGCATATGTAACAAATCAAATTCCTTAATTACAATGGTGTGTCTGTAATGGCAATTTCTAGAAAGTAAATCCAAGCTCACAGTACCACAGTGATGGTGTCTTTGAGACTGTTGGTTCTAGTAACACCAGCAAATAAACACCCTGTGTATTTGTTGTAATATCTGTAACTTGGATTTCAGAGAGATTGCTAAACCAAAATAATAGTTTGAGGAGCTGTTTTGGTGCAAAATACCTCACTTGGATTCCAAAAGTGTTCCTTCTTAGATTTACTGAATGTGCTGGCAGACATAAAGACATTTATGCAATAAATGGGAACTTCAAGGAAAGATCTGAGAGCAGTGGGGCAGTTTAGCAGATCCTCCTCTGCTGCATGGGGACAGATTTGTCAAAATGTACAAAGATGCTACTGGATAATTTGCGGGGCTGATCAGGGGGGTTGACAGGGGAAGATGCTGTAAAGGCTGGAAATAGAGAAAAGGTTGTCAGTAGTTTGAGAACTGGGCTGCAAACAGCTGTAGGAGAAGTAAATGGTCTCTGTGGTTCAGGTGCTTGTCTCCTGCACATCTCTCTAACCGCTGGCAATTCTCCCTCTTCAAGATTGTCTTTTTTTCATCTTTACCCACCAGAAGAGTGGCAGTGGCACACCTCTGCACAAGTCAGTGTTTGGAAGAGCTTTTAATGTCATCATGGTGCTGTAAGCTCTACAGCAGCCATTGTTCAGGCCTTCTCTCCTGTCAGCAATCGTTTGCCCAGGGTGCTGGACCTGTGGTTTGGGCAAATTCTGCCTCTGTAGGTGGAGCAATACTGTGTTAATTAGGGTGGCCCTGCTGGTTCCTGGAGAAGACACTGGCCATAATTCACAGCAGAAAAATCAAGATCCCGTTTTAGTTTAACTATAGCACGTTACAGTACCAACTGCCACTAGCAGATGAATGAAGCTACAAAAATTCAATCTGATATAGTTTAATTAAGGAATTCACACAAGACCTTCCTGAAGCTGTAGAGCAGAGACCTGCTGAGCCAGGTTAGGTGGGTTTTGACTAAAACATGGATCTGATTTACAGGCAACAGCTTGATGTGCCAGCAAGTGCTTCATTAAAGCCATGCCTGTCCTTGCCACCTGCTAACATCATTTCCACTGACTGCGGATCTCTGTAACAAAATGTTCTTCCTGGTTTGCTTAGGGTGAAGAAACTGAAGGAGACATTTGCATTTATACAACTACTGGACAAAAACATGAGTAACCTTCGCACCTGGCTGGCCCGGATTGAGTCTGAGCTTTCCAAGCCTGTTGTTTATGACATCTGTGATGACCAGGAAATTCAGAAGAGACTGGCAGAACAGCAGGTGGGAAATAGCTGCAGCCAGAGTCAATGAGCTAAAATGCTGCTGATTGCAATTGGTCCTGTTTTAAAATCACCTGTTTCTTTTCTTTAGTGAGGCCTCCTAACTGATTGCTTTTCGTGGCATGTTCCTGCCAAGATGTTACATGGAAAAATTTTGTTTGCTGTGATTTCAGTACTGTGTTGACTTACCCCACTTCTCCCTCCTGCCCTCCATCCAAGGAAAACACACAAAATGCAAACAAAACCATTTTACATTTGATAGTTTGCTCAGTTTAAGTACAGCAGGCTTCACAAGGGCCAGCAGAGCAAGCTTAGCAGAGAAGGATGTTTTAGCTTTGGAGAGTGGACTTGAGCAAACACACCTTTGACTGAGGCCTGATCTAGTAGGCAGGTTCTGAAGATCCCCTCAGGGTTGGGTGAGACGGTGCGTGAATCCTGCTGAGGCACAAGCATGAACAACCTGGTGGTGTTTGGTGTTGGCTGAGTGCACGTAGGCATTTGATGCGAAGCTTAATGTGAGCCAGCAATGTGCACTCATGTATGGCTGTTCTTCTCATCCTTCTCATCTCTCCTTGTGGGCTGTTCTTCCCATCCTTCTCATCTTCTCTCTTTATGGGGTGTTCTTCCCATCCTTCTCATCTTCTCTCTTTATAGCTGCTGCTTTTGCATCTAAGCAAAGATCGCTGAGTGGCCCAGACCTGAGGGCTCTGTTTGCTGCTGTTTGATATGGCTCTCCATCCACTGAGGTAGCAGACATCACAGCAAGGTCCATCCACCTGCTGGCCACACAATTAATGTACCCCAGGATGTCACTGTCCTTGGCCACAAGGGCACATTGCTGACTCATGGATAGCTCATTGTCCACCAGGACTTCCAGGTCCATCTCTGCCAAGCTGCTTCCCATCACGTCAACCCCTGACCTGTTCTGGTGCATGGGGTTTTTCCTCCCTAGGTGCAGGAGCCTACACTTGTCTTTGTTGAACTTCATTTGGTTCCTCTCCACCCAGTTCTCCAGCCTGTCCAGGTCTTGCTGAATGGCAGCAAAGCCTTCTGGTATATTCAGCCACTCCTCTAAGTTTAGTATCTTCAGCAGATTTGCTGAGGGTGCACTCTGTCCCTTCATTCATGTCACTATGAATATGCTGAACAAGACCAGCCCCAGTACTGACCCGTGGGGCACAGTGCTAAGCTACAGGCTTCCAGCTAAACTGTGCCACTTAGCACAACCCTTGGAACTTTGCCATTCAGCCAGTTCTCAACTCTTCTAACTCACACTTCCTAAGCTTGCCTACAAGGATGCTATGGGAGGCACTGTCAAGAGCCCTGCGGAAGTTGAGGTAGACAACATCCAGTACCCTCCCCTCATCCAGTCCCCTCCCCTCATCCAGTCATGGCCTCATAGAAGGCTATCGAATTGGTCAAGCATGATCACGCTCTGGTGAATCTGTGCTGACTGCTCCTGATAAATGTCTTCTCTTCCACATGTTTACTGATGACCCCTAGAATAAGCTGCTCCATCGCCTTTCTAGGAATGGATGTGTGGCTGACTGGCCTGCAGTTTCCTGGGTCCCCCCTTCTTAACCTCTTGGAAGACTGTGGTGACATTGGCTTTTCTCCAGTCCTCCAGCATCTCTCCTGTTATCCATGACCTTTCAAAGACAATGGACAGTGGCTTAGCAGTAACCTCTGCCAGCTCCTTCAGCACTCATGGGTGTATCCCATCGGGGCCCATGGACTTGTGGGTGTCAAGTTTTCCTAAATGTTCTCTAACCCAATCCTCCTCAACCAAGGAAAGGTCTTCCTTTCTCCACACTTCATCTCTTACCTCCAGGGTCTGGGATTCCTGATGCCCAGCCTTAGAAGTAAAGACTGAAGCAAAGGCAGCATTCAGCAGCTCTGACTTCTTTGTGTCCTCAGTCACCAGGCACCCACCTCATTAAGCAGCGAGTCACATAAATGGTCGTGTAAACAGCACAGAAATATTTTCTCCCCACCCCAAGCCTTTGCATTCTCAAAGGCTATGTTAAATTGCCAGGCAGAGAAGAACGTGGGGCATAAAGGAATTGTGTCCAAACTAATTTATTTTTCTTATGAGTATTCAATCTTCAGCTTGCTGTAAGAGCCATCGTTTGCTGCTCAGAGCTCCTTACTGCTTCTGTTGTTTTGATTCTGTTTCAAACACAGACCTCTGGGTGCATCTAGACTCCTTCTACTGTAACCTTTTAGCAGGCTGAGTGTGAGAAGACTGTGCTGACTAAAAAGACCACAGTTTAAAAAAAAAAGCCTCTTTTGATGTGCAATGACAAGTAAAAAGATCTTTCCTGGGTTTATCTGAACAATTCTTTCAGGAGTAGAGTGATGGTGAGAAAGATGCCCTACAGGCTTCTTTTATTTGACACCCATGGCTGGAAAAACTTTACCTGTTCAGTCTTGAATGACTTTTAAGAGCCTTGTGCATCCACAGAGAAGTTTTATGGCATGCTTGTTCAGTTAAAGGATGAAGATTGAATCATGAACAATATTTTAAGATTGCAGAGCTGCTTTGCTAACGCAGAAGTCTGGCAGCCTGTAGTCTGTTTAAGCTCTGTGCTATGCTGTGCAGAGTTGAAGGAAAAGCACTTAGTTGGGCTCGATGTATGTTCCTAGTGCTGTGACTTCGTTTGATGTGTTTGTCTCACTGTAATACACTCAGGTCATTTGGAATAACAGCTTGGGAAACAGCAAGGATTCTGCTTCGGGTTATTCTGCAAACCCAGGCACGACCAAAAGTAATGAGAACTTGTCAGCAACATTACATAGTATGAGTGGACTCGTAATCTGTGGTCCAAAGTCTCGTTTTCAATAATACAGCTGTAAATCCAGTGTAATTTAATGAATTCAGGAGAGACTCTCCAGGTACCTGTAGTGGGGTAGAGCCTGCTCTCAGGCACAGAGCCTGTGCTAAAAAGGCACTGGTGCTTCTTGCTTAGAAAATATCGGAGTCCTTAATGAGCTGTCAAAAGTTATGTTGGTTCTGGCAGTCTCTCACCTGTGTAAAGATTGTGGCTTCTAAGCACCTTAAAGGTGTATGTTACCACAAATCCCACAAGGCAAATTTTGGCTGCTTTTGGCTCAGCCCTTTCAGATACCCACGTAACACCACTGAAGGCTGCCAGTGGGTGATACTCGGGTCCTTGCAGCAGCTTGTTGACTACTGAGATCTTCCTTCAACTCTTTTGTATTTACTACAGGCTGCATCTGTTTGGTTCTTGTTTCAGTTTTGTAAGTCTACAGCAAAACCAATTCTGCTTTATGAATTCACTGAAGCCAGTTCTACCATCTAAAGGGAGTTACTGTTTATTGCTGTCAGTTAAACATTTATTTGCGTTGGTGGTTCTAGTGTTATTCAAGGAAAAGTCTCCATATCCCCCAGTAGGGAAGCCAGAAATGGGTTGAAAAAATGGAAATGTAGTGGACATTGTCATTTCATTAATATTTACAATTGGTAGTGTTGTACAGAGCTGCCTTTTCAGTAAGAAACATTTTCTTTTTCTGTTACTCCATAATGTTGATTTTAGGAGTAGTTACAGGTAGAGAATGAACCCAGACTGTGATGGAGATGCAGGCTTTGGAGAAGAAACCTGTATTATTGTCATAGACAAAAGGTCTTTAAAACAGTCTGTCAAAATAGGAGCTCTACAAGAGGGAACAAGGAAAGTAACAGAGCTACCTGTGTGCTGTGTTCCTGTGTTTCATGAGGCCAGCTTGTGTTCATATAGTCAGCAAAGCACATGAACTGTGCCACGAGTTCTCTGTGAAGTCTTAAGGAGTGATGAGCTGATAGGAGGCACTGTCAAAATTAAGTATGTGTGTCCTGGTTCTGGCCAGGCCAGAGTTATCTCCCCAAGCAGTTAGCTGAGGTGAGCTGAGTTAACCCAGCTGAGCTGTTTCCACACCACCTGACATCACTCCCCCATAAAAGGGGCTTGTTTGGGGAGGGATGCTCCTGGGTGCCTTGCCTCCAGAGCTACCCCGAGTGTGAGTGTGGCCCAGGAATTGTGTTGGTCCTTGTGTCAAGCAGCACCCTCTAATGTCATCACCGGGTGTGAGTGTAACTGGCTGTTACTGTTCTACTTTCACGGTGCTTTTGTCAGTAAGCTGTCCTTGTCCTAGCCCATGGAGACTGTTTCTTTCTCCTCTGGGAGTGAGGGAGCAGGGTGTGGTGCTCAGACACTGGTTGGGGCTGAACCACCACAAAGTGTTTGTTATGTGTAAGGTTTGTGTTTTGATAGCACGTCAAAACTGTCCAGACTGTTAATGAGAAGATTGAGCTTTCACTAAAAAAACAAAGCTGGACAGTCATTTTTGCATGGCAGTTCTGTCCTGACCTGTCAGCCTGTCATCAGCACAACCCATCCTGCAAGTCTGTGTTCTAAAGTTAAGCTTTTCCTGACACACAAATTGCTCTTTCCCCATCCTCTGCAGCATTTTGAAAGGGTATGTCCAAAGTCTAGCCACGCGTCTTTCCTTGTGCTCAAGCTATTCTCTTGCCATTGGCAGGATCTGCAACGAGACATAGAGCAACACACTGCGGGAGTGGAATCTGTCTTTAATATCTGTGAAGTCCTGCTACGCGATTCAGATGCGTGTGCTAATGAGACGGAGTGTGATTCCATCCAGCAGACGAGCAGGAGTCTGGACAGACGTTGGAGAAATATCTGCGCCATGTCTATGGAAAGACGAATGAAGTAAGTCCCTTGCCCTTCCTAAAGCAGCCTCTGGCAGCATTCAGAAGAAACAGTGGAGCTTTTGCCACAACCTGAATTTTGAAAAGGAAAACAAATAATCCTAAATGAATAGTTACCTTGTGCTGAACCCTTTCCATTTTGGCATCTCCCTCTCAGAATTGAGGAAACCTGGCGCCTATGGCAGAGGTTTCTGGAAGACTATTCTCGCTTTGAAGACTGGCTGAGTAAATCTGAAATGACTGCAGCTAAGCCTAATTCTTCAGAGGTTTTGTACACACATGCAAAGGAGGAGCTGAAGAAATTTGAGGTGAATTTTTCAGCTTTGCTTTTTTTTTTTTTTTATGCTCAGCAGTAGGTTGAATGGTCAGACTGTGAAATGTTATTGTGTGTGTGAAATGCCCGGGTACCTGGAAGACACCAACCTACCAGTAGAGTTTCAGAGAACATAAATTATTTGGCCTGTGTGTGGCTGCTCAGGTATCTTGCTGATTTATTTGTCTCCAGGTTATTTTTAATGTGGAGACTCCAATGCTCTGAACTGACAAGATGCTGGAAATAAGTTAAAAGATTTGATTTTTATAGGCAGGAGACCTTTGTGGGTTGTATTTAGTGTTTTTTTTCTTTCCATTTCCTAATGAGCTAAGTCTGAGCAGGCTATTTAAAATCGAAGTCCTTCTCCAGGCTTAATTTTGGAAGTTTAAGTGTAGTTTGCAGTTTTTAAAGGGTGAGCATCTTGATGTATGCTATCATGCTTCCTCTTACTGGCAAGGGGACTAAGTTCCTGGGTGTGCCTTGCAGGCATTCCAGAGGCAAATTCATGAGCGGCTCACTCAGTTGGAGCTGATCAATAAGCAGTACAGGCGCCTCGCCCGCGAGAACCGCACGGACTCAGCCAGCAAGTTGAAGCAGATGGTACACGAAGGCAACCAGCGCTGGGATAACCTCCAGAAGCGAGTCGCTGCCATTCTGAGGAGACTCAAGGTGATTGCGTGGTGGGGGGAGAGCGTGAGGAACACTGGCAAGTTTCTGTATGAATTACTCAAGGGCAAAACATCTACCAGAGCAACCCTCTTGTGTTGGTTGGTGTCTTGTGTCACCAGTGCAGGAGAGCAGCGCTGGAGAGGCCACCAAATATGTGGCATAAATACGCCCTTAGAGATGGGTCCTTGGTACTTCAGGAAGCGTAAGGAAAGCACGGGTACAAATTCTGGAAGGGGTGATCTCTGGGCCAATACTCTGTGCTGTGCCATGGGGGAAGCTTGTCACTACCTGGTTTTTAAATGCAGCAGTACTGCAAGCAGTTGACAGGGAAAACTATTAGATCCCAAAAGTCAGTGGGGAGGCTGTGAGAGCGCTGGTGGGGTTTGATCTGTGCAGTTGGGAAGGGGTGTGTTGTGTTGTATAATCCCCTTCCCCAACAGTAAATCCAGCCAGGAGAACGGGGGCACTGCAGCTGTCTGTGTGATAGCTGCGATGGGAGATGGCAGCAGAGGGAGCTCCCCCTGGCTTCCAAGCCAAATGGTGCATTAATTACACTGGCGTGGTCACCCATGATCCAGCTTCTCTATTATTTCACTGGTTTTAATGTCATAGTTACTTTAGAGATTAGAAGTTTAATTAACTTCCTTTGTCTGCCTTCTAAATTTAGAACGAATTAGATGTTAAAACTGAGTCTGAACAACTGTTACACTGGTATAACGATGTAGGAAAAGGTATACAGTGTGGAAGCAGGAATATAATTTTAGAGAAGCATCTTGCCTTGCTGAAGTTTTATTCCCTGTCCCATATGATTAGTGAACTATCGTAGGACGCTTTGTTTCAGCATCACTACAGGAAGGGGATGGGTTTTGTACAAGGCATGCTGGCATTTGTGCCATGAAGGTGAACAGCAGTTTTGAAACAAGACACTGTTTTCTGAGGGCTCCTGTGACCATCTTTTTTTAGTAGCTGAAGTCTTGTAACACTGGCTCCCTTCTTCCTATTCAGCACTTCACCAATCGGAGGGATGAGTTTGAGGGGACGAGGGAAAGCATCCTGGTTTGGCTCACAGAAATGGACCTCCAGCTGACAAATGTGGAGCACTTCTCAAAAAGCAACTTCGATGACAAAATGCGCCAGTTAAATGTACGTATCCTTATGAAACAGTTGTCTAATGCAATTGGTCTCCTCTCTCTTGACAGGATCGTCTATTTTTTTGGAGCTTCACAATAGCTAACAGATCTCTGTAGGGCTGGATTTGTTTTAAGGACCAGTAAATTGTTAAGTCTTGAAGCCAGAATCACAATTAAACTGCACAGTATTTAAATTCAGATTCACTGTTCAAGCTCAGTTCTAGTCTACCATTTGCTCCTTATACCAAATGTCAGCAACAGTGATACCAGGCCTGGAAAGGAGCACGTGGAGGTTAACAGTAGAAGCTGCATTCCTTACTTCAGATGTTTGTTGATGAGAACTTTTTGAATTGGCATTAGGGTAGGATCTCTCCTCCAGGTGCGTTCTTTGTAGCTGGGACTTCCAAACAGAAATAAGACAGGATGCATATGAATCTGAATACCAAACTAGTTTTTTCTTACCTACTCATACACTTGTTTCTCCTTTCCCACTGCACTGTCAATTGGTTTGGGATGTAGATTTACTGGTTTTAGGCTGGAGGCCCAACCAGGCAGGTGTCTTTGTTGCTGAGACAAAGATTGAGTGTATCCAAGCGAAAAATGAACTGATTAGCTGAACTGTGGTATCGTGATCCCCTGCGGGCTCAGGACACTGCAATGATACTGATGTGCACACAGGTGGAAAATGCCACTTCATTGGAACTGTAATACTGCTCATAAAACAAACCTCTGGACCGCTTGGGAAAAAAGATATTTGCCAAATGAAATGAGACAACGTCAGTTGTTGCTTTTCTTTCACTACGGTTGGCGGGAAAAGGACAAACCTCAGGCTACACAAAGGCGGCAGAAGTAATTGTTTTCTCTTATGTTTCAAATAGGGGTTCCAGCAGGAAATAACACTAAACACAAATAAGATTGATCAGCTAATTGTTTTTGGGGAGCAGTTGATTCAGAAGAGTGAGCCTTTGGATGCTACCCTGATTGAAGACGAATTGGAAGAACTTCACAGATACTGTCAGGAAGTGTTTGGGCGAGTTGCCCGGTTCCATCAAAGACTGACTTCAAGGCATCCTGTAAGAAGCAACAGTTTAGATCTTTGGCAAGATTTTGATATTTAAACTGCAATATTCATTGCTTATCCCTAGAAGCTTGACTGAGTGGTTTGAGCTCAAAAGGGTCTGGAGCTCCTTCATAATTGTGCCAGCTTTGCTAAGTCTTTGTCACCAGTCTTGTCTCCTCAAGCCTCTCATACTTGGTTTCCATCTGCACAGTCTGGATAATAGCATGGAAGTAATTCACATGGTTAATACTGAGATAGTAGTGGCTGGAGGGCTGTGTGGCTCAATCATTAGCTCATGAAGTGGTGTAGATCTATTGTAGATCTTACTGATATGCAAAATTATTTCTTTTTAGGGATTGGATGATGAAAAAGAGACCTCTGGAAATGAGACAGATCTGCAAGACTCCAGAGAAATCCAGATTGACCCCAGGCATAAGAATGCCATTTGTGACGGGCCTTCTTCAGCACAGTCTCTTAGCCACCTTGTGCCCCCTACTCAAGGCCATGAAAGATCAGGCTGTGAAACCCCCGTCAGTGTTGACTCCATCCCACTCGAGTGGGATCACACAGGTGATGTGGGAGGTTCTTCCTCTCATGAAGATGAAGAAGAAGGAAAATACTACAGTGCTCTGTCAGGTGAGAACCAATTGCCACCTGTTTGTTTTGACATGGACAACTGCAGGCTGTTCCTGTGTGGGGAGGGAGGGGGATTGAGGTCTTGCTTCCGTGTTGTTGGTTTCCAAGTCATCTTAATAGAGTCTTATCTCGTAGATGTCTTGATGAACAGAATGGTATTGTCTACTTCTTAAGAATTTTTGAGGAAAAGAGCACCGACAATTTTTGTTGTTTGTCTTTGCTGTCCCTCATTGTTTCAGTTGGTTTTAATAGTTGGAAAATACTGACTAGTGAGGAAAATGTCGTTATTCTTTTTTCAGATGTAGAAATCACTGAAAATCCTGAGGCTTATCTTAAAATGACCACAAATACTTTGAAAGCATCTTCTGGTAGGCACCTGCTAATGCATGTGTCTGAACATGGCAATCTCCCTGTGCTGCACGCTATATTCCTCAACCTCTCTCATACGTAACGTCTGACTTCTGCCTTGTGTGGACACCATGTCTCATCCTGTCATGGTGTTCTTATGCTGCAGTGTTCACATGTACATTACAAAGCAGTCGAGAACATACCATTTAGATTTTGCCTAGTCAGTGCCAAGGTGGTTAAGGTGCATTTCATTGTCTAGATCCAAATACTTTTGGTACTTTCTTGGTGATTTGCTCTGGGTAGTATCACTTTTTCTGTTGTGCTGATGTTGTGTAATTCCTGAAGGAAATTCCACAAGTATTTTTGGGGGTTTGGGCATGATAGAACCACTTGTGTCCTGTCTATTAACTCCAGAACAAACGTTACGTAAATCAGGACACGTCTTTACTTGACCCCACTGAAACGCACTGTAGATGTGTCATAGTTTTGTTGGGATGCAAACTCTCCAAAAACACAGTGCAGCCTTTGTATTTTTTGAATACTCCTACCTGCATTCAGGCATTTTCCAGAAGAACACAGAATGCCCCATAATAACTGCATGGCTCTCATCTCATTCCCTTTGAAACACTATTGATGTTTTGCAAATGTGCATGATTTGCAAGGAAAGCTGCAAAACTGTCATTTTTATGCCATAACTTGATGCCATTTTATTCATAGCGCTTTCTAACTTAATACAAAGCAACATGTTCCTTGTGGAGGTGGGATTTTGCACTCATGGTTTATGGTTTCTGTTTTCAGTTTCAGAAGCTCATCCTTGGTGTTCTCCAGATAGCCCAGTCTTCAGGAAACACCGATACAATCAGGCAGAGATGGTTGGAAATGTGCTGTCTGGTCCAGAGACAAGCACTCCCTATAAGCAAGACTATGTGAGTTGGAGGCTCTGTGGGCACTGAACTGTATTACAGAGTCTGTTTGTTGTTCCTGTGTAACTCCCATCCTCTTCCAGTATCAAGAAAAAATAGTAGTGGCAGGAGAATGTTCACTTTATGCAATCATCTCAGACGTGATTTCTGGTGGCTCAGGTCACCACTGGGAGTCTCTATCCACTCACTAGAAAAGCTTCTTTAAAGCCATTCCAAGCAATGGTGTTAGGCTCCTAATCAGAGTCAGTGTCTGGAGGAACTTACTTCCTCTATTGTCATAGGACAAATTGAGGAGAATTTAACAGCCTTCCCCCAGTGTCAATATTGTCCCTTGATAGTTACTGACATGTCTACCTTTCCTAAGCAGACTGACTTCAAGGGGGCTTTTTAGCATGCATCCCAATATTGAATCTGCTCCTGGGTGCTAAAACCGTACCAAAATGGCTATTGTTCATTGGTACCTCAGTCTTGGTGGCTTTGCCAGCAGCTGCCAGGCTGGCTGGATCTGGACCAGTTGTCAGCACTCTCTCAGGTCCTGTTCTCTGGCTGGTTTTGTCATCATTAATCCAGGCTTAGAGCCTTCGAGTCGATATTGCCAAGACCCAGAATCCAGCAAAGAGCAAGTGTCCACTGTCTGGTCCATGTAGTGCAAAAGCAGTTGATCTGCCACGTCCAGTCTTGCAACAATTAGCACTGCTGTGGTCTCTGTGTGTTAATGAGAAGGTGCAGAGAGCCAGTGTACACTCAGCAAAGCTTCAGAAGCCCAGGGCTAAACCTGACTTGCAAGGGCTCAGCGGCAGCCCAGCCACCCCAGTAACACAAATTTGACCTCTGACAACTTAACCTGCAGGGCTCACCCACCAAAATGCCATTGCAGGTGAAGCAGCTCAGCTCTGCCAGCGACACCAGCATCAACAAGGAGAAAGACATGCCTGCTGACATGAGCGATGAAGAACCCCGAGATGAGCGAGACCTTGTGACTGCAGGAGCTGCGGACAAGCAGCCAGGTATGGAGCATCTGAAGACAGAAGGTGTTTGGACAGCAGCAGTACATGGCAGCAATTATGTGGCCATGGGTAGATTCCCTCTGTTTTACAAATTCTTCACCTGGCATAAGATGTCTGTTGTTCTATCATTTGCAGGCATTATTGAGGGGTGGGAACTCATCCAAGCTCAGGACCTCAGAACCAAATTTAGGATGAAACAGAAATTGCAGCAGTGGCAGCAGCTGAACTCAGATCTCAGCGACATCTCTGCTTGGCTTGATAAAACTGAGCAAGAGCTGAAAGAGCTGCAAGAAGTAAAACCTCCAACCAGCATGAAGGCGTTGGGACAAACAGTCAAGAACCTGAAAGTAAGTTATGGCATACTGAGGTGTGGGATTTCAGGATGCTGATGCTCCTGATCAGTGTCTTTGTGCTTCTGGGATCTGTGTGGAACGTGAGTGCTAATACAGTGTGTGTGTGCCACAGAGGAGCTGAGCTCATTTCAACTTGGCAATCATTTAAGAAAAAAAAAACCCAAATTTAAAAAAAAAAAAAAACAACACCCCCCCCCCAAAAAAAGCTTTCATTGAATAGAATGTATTCATTAATGATGCAGTCTGCTAGTCTACTGCCACACAATAGAACCCCTACAACGTTTGTCATCATGTGTGGCCATGTTGCCTGCATGACTCAGCTTCCATAAATTAGGACGAAGTCAGGTCTACAGTTTGAACCAGTAGGTTCCCAGGCTACAGGCAAGTGCTGGGTCCCTAGGACTTAGGACTTGGGTTGCACTCTGAGACAGCAAGTGTTCCTCCTAACACTCATGGGAATAGAAAATCCCTGCATGCTCTCCCTTCTGCCAGTGACCTTATAGGGAGCCACTTAAATGCTGAGGCTATTGGTCACTTTGGTATCACACTTGGGATGATGCTCATAAGGAACGTGCTGTAGGACAGAGGAGGGATTTCTGAGGCAAGTTCAGAGAGTGCTTAAAGTTACACGTCCTGAAGTAGCCAACCTGGCTTAGGCACCAAACCCTAGGGAAGGTTTGGTGATGCCTTGTGACTGGAGGGAGGTGCTTCCCTTCAGCCTGGAGCTGGCTGTCAGACTTCAAGGAGCAGAGCTTTACTACTTCTGTCCTAGGCATTTCTTAAGAGGAGTCCAGCTGGCTGTAAATCCCCTTTTCAGACAGCCTGGCTTTCTGTGGGTGTCTAAAAGAGCCAGCACGTTCTAAGACATGAATTACAAGAGATGTCATGGTATCACAATTGCCTTGGATTAGGATAAGGCCAGTCTGGCTGCAGACTGGCTTACTGGCGTTGAGGAGTCTGGACTGGACCCTTTGTATTGTCTGATACTGAAAGAAAGTTTGTTGCTTGAAGGAGGGAGAGAGGGTTCTTTGTTGGGTTAAATGTAATTTACACCAGCAGTTTTCGACAAGTGGGACGTGGTTCTTGAGAACATACAGGCTGACACTCCTAGTTACAAAGGCTGCTAAGAAAAGCAACCTGAGCTGTGTTGATTGCAGGACTCATCCTGCAGCTGTTCCCTTTCTACTGCAAGAGAAAGGTACCCTTGAAAAAGACTGAGTACCCTTGATTGAAACTGTAAACTTCTTGAGGGTAGGAGGCGTTGTTTGGCAATGATTTAAAAAAAACACCCAAAACTTTAAAAGAAAAGAAAGAAAAGGCTCTACCTTCACATGCAGGTGGTTGGGGAATACAACCTGACTTCACAAATTGCATGTTATTTCCCCCTGCAATGTTAAGGGAGAGGACGGGGTCGGGGGGGTGGGCGCATTTGGAGGGAACTTCATGAGTCAGAAATAGGGGCTGATAAACTCTGACTAGAGAGAAGCAGAAGAATTTGTCATCACAGGGTGACCTGATGTGGGACCAGGAGCCCAGAGGTGATAGGGAATCTCCATCCAGCTAGATACTCAAAATTTGACGGGATGGGGCCCTAAGGAACCAGCTCATAGTTTGAAGTTGGCCCTACTTGGAGGAGGATGGGAGTAAAGATCTCTGGCTGTCCCTTTCAGCATAACTGTAGGATTCTGAGGCAGCAAAACCTTTATAAATCAAGAGGAAGTGTAATGTTACAACCTATGGGAATATTTCTCCAAATGTCAGGAAGAGAGACAGCTCAGAATAATGAAGGGCAGATGTGGGTTAAGCCATAATGCCTGTGATTTAGGGATATATACAGAACAGACAAGACTTCTTCAAAATGAAGTATTTTACTTTGAAAGAAATAACATAAAGGCCACCTCTTTTTAATTATTCCTTATCAGGATCGAAAGAGCCACCAGATTGCAACAGCTTTCCCCAATACCTGTGATGCTTTTGAGGGTCTTGTTTTCTTGTAAATAACCAACAAGATTTTCATCATCCATGGAGGCTCCTAATCCTCTGTTTCTTCCAGGACATGCTTAAAGCATTTGATAATTACAAGACAGTGCTGCTTTCCATTAACCTGAGCAGCAAAGAATTCCAGAAAGCAGATAGCAGAGAGTTCAAAGAGCTTCAGAACAAGCTGCGGAAGGTGAACTTGCATTGGGAGAAAGAAACTCGTGCATTGGACAACTTGAGGAAAGGTTTACAAGAAGCCCTACTGCATTGCAAGGTGCGTGCCACATGCTGGCTTATACAGGAAAGCTCCTCTTTAGGGTGCTACTGTGGGGTAAATAAGGGTAGAGGGGCAATTCCTGCACATCAGTGGAACAGTAAGCAGAATACAAGACTTAATTTCTTTATTAACTTGACTCTGTTGGGTTTAAAGAATTCAGTAAAACTAACATTGAACTAGGTAACATCTTTGTTGGCTTTGTGTATTCTCAGCTGTTCATTTTGTCTGTAGACAAAGGCAGGTGAAAGCACTGCAAAAGTGTTTTCTCTCTTATGTGCAAATCTTTTTGTTTCTCCAGGCCTTCCATGCCCAGACCCAAAACCTAATCCTGTGGTTGGCGCGTGCCGAGAGCCAGCGTAATAAGGCACAAATCACAGATCCCAATGCTGACCTCAGTACAGTACTGGAATGCCAAAGGGCACTAATGGTGAGTGTACTCTTATCTTCAGCACCTCAGCTCTAACACTGAGTCAGTAGCTCTCACCACAAAATTAAAACCAGTAAGTTTCTTTCTCAAGATGGCTGCAGCCTGTCCTTGAACCGGCTCTATTCAGGCACCTGGCTGGCTTCTGAACTGGACTAAGATTGCCTGTAAGAGGCGATTTTTTCCTGTAATTATGCATCATAATTGAGTTCCTTATGGCAGCTTGTATGCTGGAATGAGACTTCCAATTTCCAAGATTTCATGTCTTTTCTAGATGGATTAATTACTGCTAGGTCTATTTCTAAATGTTAGCTCATGTAAGCAGGTACAACCAGTCTTTTCAAGAGAACTTCATTTTGTGTGTAGCTGTAGTAGGCATTCCTATGTATTGCAGATTCTCAGGCAGGTTGAGTTGTTCTTTAACACCTTCCAGTGTTCCTCCTTTTGTGAGGACATCCCTGAAGTTGAGAGTAACAGACTGTTGCACTGTTTTTTGTTTGTTTGTTCCAAGCAACTGGAGAAAGAGCTGATGGAACAACAGCTGAAAGTAAACTCACTGGAGGAACTCACTGCTTATCTGCTGATTAAATCCGATGGTGAATACATTGAAGCCGATGAGAAGGTCCATGTAATTGGAAGAAAACTGAGACACCTTATTGAACAAGTCTCAGATGACTTAAAAGCAATACAAGGGAATCTGGTGAGTCAGTTTAAATACTTGTTTGTGGGGTTTTCTTACTGAAAAGTAGTAACATACTAGGAGTAAAGGTATATATTAGAGACTGACTTAACACTGAAGTACTTCCGCCTTCACAAGCTGAAAAAAACCCCCAACCAAACAATTAATTTGCTATAGGAAAAAATTCAGCACTGTGAGGCTTGTAAAGTATTGAAAGGGATTTCCCAGAGAAGCTGTGTGGCCTCCACCCTCGAGGGGTTTGAAGAACAGGCAGGATAAAACTTTGAGTAAGGCCTCTGGTCTGGTCTCCTAGCTGACCTTGCTTTGAGCAGGAGGCTAGGCCAGATGAACTCGCTGAAGTCTCTCCCACTCTGAATTGCCCTGTGAGCCCCATACCACGTGCAAGGGTAGGAGTGTGTAAGGAACACAGAGGAGTTGCAGTTCATAGCAGTACAGAGGCTATCCTGAGAGCTGTCAGGTATTTTCAAGTGAACACCTGTACACACCAGTTCCATCATCCTTCCTTCAGGCTGTGCATAGTGGTGTTTAACTCCAGCCGGCAGCTAAGCCCCATGTGGCCGCTCACTCATTGCCCCCCGTGGGATGGGGGAGAGAATCAGAAGAGTAAAAGTGAGAAACTCGTGGGTTAACACCAAGACAGTTTAATAGGTAAAGCAGTAACAAAAACTTCCCTGGGATACCAGCACTCTTCCCAGACAAATGCAAACACAGCCCCATAAGAGCTGCTGTGAGAAAATTACCTCTGTCCCAGCCAAAGGCTCGTGTGTTGTGAGTTTTCCTTCTGCATTTTTAAGAGGAAGGTGTGGTTCTCTTTTAGGATACCAGAGAATGTCGCCTGGTTCCAGGTGACTTGGGCTCCCAAGTCTATAATCCTGCCACAACCCAACCCAGCCCTGCTGTGAAGAAGGCAAGTATTTGTTTCTCACCTCTTACTGTCAGTATACCGCATATTTGGACACATTTAGCCTGCAAGTTCCTCAAATGTAGTCATTTTTCCTTTTAGATGCATGTGCCTTATTACAGAATTTACAACAGGAGTTTAAAGTCTACAGCTGTTTTTTTTGACAGAGAAATTCCTTGTAGTTTCTGAAACACTAAAAACTGTTTCTCTCAACAGAGGCGCATGAAGAGAACTTCAGTTGGCAGGACCAGCAGCAGCTCAAGGTATTACTTTATGTTTGATCTCTTGAAGGATAGTGAAAACAGCAGAGACGAGCAGAGTGCCAGCAGAAACCTGGGTGGCTGTTCCTCCTAGGTTGGCATACTAGTGGAGGGGATTTCTGCCCACCTGTAGTGTCTCCTCCACCTACCAGCTCCGGGCTGCACCTTGGTGAATGGTTTCCTTGCACAGTCCTGCTCCTAGACCTCTTCACCTTGTGCAACCCTGGCTTGTCTTCACTCTTGAGAAGATATTTTCTTGTGCCGAGCAGGGGAACAGTTTAGTTTTAAATCTTCCTTCCATTCCACTGGCATACCTGGAGAAAGAAAGTTGCAACTTGAAGCCACGTGTTACAGACAGACCAAGGACAAAGGGAGAACTTTGGAAGGGGGAGAGGGAGTTAAACAGCTTGTTTAATTTAAATTCTAAAGTGCCTTTTCTGTTTTTTCTTTAAATTTTCAGAGATGAAAGCCATCTTCAACCTGTTCAAGCAGTTTCCCGCCCGCCTTCCTTCTTCTGCCGTGTCCTACGAGCAGCTTTACCTTTCCAGTTCATTCTACTGCTCCTACTTCTGGCGTGCATGGTTCCCTTCTGTGAGGAAGCCTACAGCGGCACCAAGGCCAACAACTTTGCCCGTTCTTTCCATCCCATGCTGCACTACACCAACGGGCCTCCGCCATTTTAGGAAGCAGTCTGTTTCTCTTCAGTTAAACCAAAATATTAATCTAAATAATGCCTCGTGTGTACAGCCTCTTTTCTTGTCCCAGGGTGTGAGTTGACTTTCACAGCACAAAATGTATATCTTGATGGAATTCCAGCATTTTTGTACAGAAAACAACCTTTTTCTATCGATTTTTAAACCATAAGCGACACACTTTCTACTTTGATGCTGCAATAGATACATTTTTATAGGTGCAGATCTCTTGAGCTGGCAGGGGGATTGAATACTGAGTGATTGGATGTGGATCCTACACGACAGCAATCTTAAACACAGCAGTCTGTCTCAGGTTAGCACAGCGAACAAGCCCTTGAAGAAACACTGGGGTGTGTCTGGTGGGGAGTGACCATTCAGATGTTCCCACAGCACTGACCCTTCCATCCCTGTGTAAGTCAACTTCTTTGCGTGCTTCTAAGGCCCTCTGGCAGTTCAGCCCTGAAACACTTCCTTCCTTTTATCTTCCCCAAGAAATGAAGCTGTACCCAATAAAACTGGCTTCAGCTGGGTCAGCAGCCAAGGCAGCGGTAGCACGGCCCTATGGTCTCTCTTCCATGGGGCAGCAGTGGGGACAGACCCTGTACCTTGACCTGTAGGCTCCAACCTCCCTGGAGCAAACCCATCCTACCCACTGAATGAAACTGGTGATGGTGGATGTTTGAGATCCTGTGAAGATGGCTGGATGACAATGGCTTCCCTCAACAGTGCTGTCCCATTTTTCAGCTGGGATAGAGTTAATGTTCACCAGAGGCTGGGAGGGGACACAGCCAGGACAGCTGACCCAGGGGCTATTCCATACCATAGGACTCATGCTCAGTATATAATAAAGGGGGCTGGCCGGGCATCAGGGCAGGTGAGCAAACTGCACTGTGTAGCTCCTGCTTCATCTAACCCAAGGACTGGTGCTGTTATTTTCCTCTCCCTTTGCTGTCCCAGTAAATGGTCCTTATCCCAACCCATGACTTTTACCTTTTTCTTCCAATTCTGCTCCCCATCCCACTGGAAGGGAGGGCTCAGCTGCCAGCTGAGGCTACACTACAGTAAGGGCAACACACACTTTACCACCACTCTTACTGTCACGTGCTCTTTCAGCACAGCTTCAATACGATGTATTTTTAGTTTTGCAAAAGCAAACTGAAAAGGAGACGGTCTAACATCATGGAGCATGTCAACCCATGCTCACAGGCTTCCTCCAGCCTTAGGTCCCCTGCTCAGCTCCACTATCCCATGAGGAGGCCCAACCTGCGTCACATCTGCAATAGGTAGAACTGCTGTGGTTTGGTCCTATACAGATGCTTTTAGCAATCACCCTGAGCAAAGGAATGGCACTAATGCTAAAAATGAAATGTTTATATGCTTTTGAATGTACAACAGGAACGCTGACATTATATAAAACTATATAAAAACTCAGCTCCTGTTGCTAGCCTTGATTAGCTGATCGCTCATTTGTTTCAACTGAAGCTTATTTTCACTGAACAGGTTTATTTCCTCCATGCAATCCTGATAAATACAGGCAAACATTGCTTAATTCAAAACAAAACAACAAAACCACAACAAAACTGTTTCTTTTCCCACCTGTGCCATGTGAAGTCAGGTATGGCTAGCAAAGGCTGAGGTTTCTACAACAGCATGTAGTGCTCTCTCACTTAAAAATAACCCTCAATGGAAAAGCACTCTTACAATAAAGCCACAATGAAAAAATAAGCTGCTTGAAGACTTGCAAGTGCCAGGAGTAAGTACCCTGAAAAACAGGAGTGATGTTCTAATGTTGCCTCTGCATTCCTGATTTAACATAATTTTTCAATCAAGCTACCTCAAAAGAACACCAATTCAACTCTGAGGTGGCTGCATTTTGCTGGTGTTCTTATCCAGAGGAGACCTGGGATTAGATATCGAGACCTTTAAGGCATGGGGAGGACCACAGCAGCAAAATAATGGTCTTGTTCAAAATCAAGCTAATACACCAGCATTAGAAAGCAGCACTAACTGCACTGACTGCCCAGGAGAGGGGGCAGAATTCGGTTTTACTTTTGGTCATGGTAACTTCTTGTTGGTCTGGCACAAGAGGACCTTTTGTTTGCCCTCAGGCTACCAGCTTGATAACCACTGAGAGGTGGAGGTGGCAAGTGCTCCCAGGACACCTGTGACCCCCAGCAGGGACAGCTCTGGGCATTGCAGTGCGTGCCCAGCCATCCAGACCCTCCCGCCCCAACTCACATATAGCACACCCCGTGCCTAACTGCAGACACAGCCAGGTGGCTTTTCTGTTCTGCATTATGCTCCAAGTCTGCACATGAAGGAGGAAAGAGCTGAGGCTAAGAGAGCTCATCTTCTCACAAGAGCCTGCACATGCTGGTTTTATATCCCGTATCACTTCCCAGAGGCGAGGGAGAACTGAGGAAGGGTGTCTTTACAACGAGTTATCAGGCTGCAATGGAGAACAGGGGCATTACTGCTTACCTTCTCCAATTTGTCTATCATGTCTTCAATGCTAACATCTGCGGTCTGCAACACTTTGCTTTCCATTTGTACCAGCCAGGAGCACAACTCCTTATTCTTTTCATTGAACACAACCCAGGCATTGAGTCTGTCCTCGATCTCCTGCTTATGCAGAGACACCTATGGATAAGCACACACATTGGGGTTGGACTAGATGATCTTTTGAGGCCCCTTCCAACCCCCAACATTTTGGGATTCTGTGATTAACTGCTGGCAACATCTTTCTCAGGAAGGAAAACTGGCAATTACAAGCCACCTAATTTCTAGGCTGCATTTGATCATATTCCATTTTGCAGGAGCAGTTATCAAATATCTCTATTTAACTAAGTAATATTTACTAAGAAAATATTACTTAGTTAAAACCTGAAAATGGCAAACAAAGCAGCACTATAAAATATATCATTACTAAGTATCATATATAACACAAGAGACATAACACACATCCACTGCCCACAGAAGGGGTGGGTGCCCCATCCCGGGAGGTGTTCAAGGCCAGGTTGGATGGGGCCCTGGGCAACCTTGTGTAGCTCCAGGCCTTGAGGTTGGTGGCCCTGCCTGTGGCAGGGGGGTTGGAGCTCTATGATCCTTGGGGTCCCTTCCAACCCAGACCATTCTATGAGTCCAAGTGAGTGCTTGTTTCTCTGCAACTGTAAGAGAAACTCTGCAACTATTATGCAATTCTTTTCTCTCTATAAAAGCCTCCCTCTTTTCTTTCCATTTCCTTATCAGTTCTTGGAGAACTAAAAGAAAAAAGTCAGCATCTAGTATCTACACTTTTTGTTGAAGACTATGGGTATTTTTTCCTCAAAATTACATCTAGCAGGATGGACAGACAAATTGTCCAGACAGAGAAATTACGTCTGATGCTGCCTGAACAAACAAAGCTAACATCACTGCTCCGACATCACGGAGAGGGGAAGGGTGACTCTTGTAATAACACTTAGTTAACCCCGCTCTCGCTATTCCATCTTCTAAGTAATCCCAAAAAATCCAAAAAAAATTTACATGATACAAGGATGGATAACGCAAGATACTACAGTACAGAAAACATGTAGTACAGCAATCCCAGAAACAGTACGTGCTAAACATTTCTCTGAGGAAGGTCAATGCAAGTGAGACAAGATCTGTGAATACTCTGCACAACTGATCTTTGCTTTTACCAGGCTGAAGTGGGAATTCAACCATCATCATATCCTATGGCAGCAGGACCTAACTGCAAAGTGAAAAAGCTCCTTGTTGCTATTAAACCCACCCAGGTAGCTTTTTTGGGCTCTCCTACAACATCGTTAGATGATCCAGCAGATTTAGCTGGAGTGGCTAAGCCCCCCTGCCCCAATTGTCAGGTCTACTCCTGACAATTCGAGTTTAAAGATTGTATTATGTTATGTCTTGGCTGACGGCAGAGTGGACTTCTTTTGCCCCTCACCCACCCGAGAAACAACATGCGTCTTTAAGGTCTCAAAAATGACCCGCCAAAAGGTTAACAAACCAGCCGCCATTTTAGCGGCGCAGTCCCGAAGTCTGAGCCCACCTTCATCCCAGATCGCTGGATGATAAATACTCCGACTGTTCGTGGAAGGAGCACTTTTAAAAGTCCACAGAAAAAGTCGTTGTAACTCTCCGCAATCCACTTTCTTCCCTTGTTCCTTCGGTATCTTATTGATTAGATTCATCCTCGTAGTTCTCAGCTGCTTACCTTCGTCCCGCGAAAGGAAATGGAGCGCACCGCTAACGCTGCCTTTCAGCGTTCTTCCCTGAGTTCAGCTGAGCTATGCCACCGGATCGACAGCAAGTCGTTTCGATGCCCCACGTTAGGCGCCATTTGTGGCGTATTGCAAGGCACGGCCTCCGACTGCGGCGGATCGAAGACAACTTTAATAACTGAGCACACTTCTATACCCTCTGGGTGGCTGACGCAGCAGCCTCGAGTCACGTTTCAGGAATTGCCGTTAATACAAGAACCACAACATTTCTCTCCAAAAGCTTGTCCCACCTTGTGGGGATTCCTGCTGTGCGGGAGTCTTCCCGTCTGCACCTTCCTTACCATGACAAAGTACACCGTGAGGCCACCCCGCTAAAGGACGCACAAATTTACATCTCTAAACAACCCTCTTTCCTGCCCTTTCTGGGGACAAGGGGCTCGCTTCAGCTCAAAAATCCAGCACAGCTTTGCTTAGTGTAGCCCTGCTTTCCCTTGCAGGTTTAAGCCAAGCTACGGACTTTATCCTGAAGCAGCAGAGGGGAGCACACACACACACTGTCCTGGTAACTCTGGGGAAGCAGCAAGCTCTGGCACAAAGGGGTAACGTATTAACAGCATGCCTGAAGGAGCTGAACCTCTGCTCACAAATATTACTGGCTGCTTCCCACTCACGATTAAGAGAAAAGTGCAAAATGGTACTGATAAAAAACAGGTTTGGCTACCACCTGTTTCGAGTTGCATGGCTGGTGACTCAATGTTTCATCAGGTGTTCCAGGGGCAACATGGATAGTCTCACACCTCTGCACATGCTCTCTGGAAGAAGGTGGCTTCTCAGCCAGTTACACCACTTGCAGCAACTGCAGGGTAGCAGTAGACATGGAAGCTTCCTGTTCAGGAGCAATTTTTTTTGCTAGGCAGAACATCCAGCTGCAAACCAAAATGCAGTCTGGCCGGGGTGCCTGTGTTTGTCACTGTACCTCCTCACACTTCTGCAGATGTGCCAGGGAGTTATTTAAAAGGTGAACCCAGTCAAGAATGTTCTTAGAGCAAAGATTCAGTACCAACGTCATGGAAGAGACTTAAGGAGAAAAACACAAAGATCGTGATAAATCACTCAGTCCCAAGCAGGATTATCATCAAAATGGACAATTTAGTAAAAGAATAAAGGCAAGCAAACGGCGCTGGGGTGCACAGACAGCGCCAGGTGCCCTGATAGTCTTTGCTCCACCGAGACGCATGCTGCACGGCTCCAGTTTCATGCTCAGATGCCGTTGAAGAGCAGAAACGTCTTTCGGTGGTTGGTCGGTGTTCTGCGGGTAACGCTGTTCCGTTAGGCAACGAGGCTTGCGCATGCGCCGGACTGCTCCCCTGGAGCTCAACCCCCCCTTCCCGCCAGAAACCGTTTACGTCGCCGCCGGCCATACAAAGGGGTCAGTGCCAGGTCTCATTATGCGGTCCCAACGTTATTCCATATTAACACGAATCAGATGGACAAATATCACATAGACTACCTTTCCTCTGCTTCTCCAGATTCAAAAGGATAGTAGAACTTCTGAAATGATAGAATTAAATGTCTGCTGATTTCTGGAAACCTCAGCTTGCAGCATCTGAAAATCCCATGAGAAGCACATTTTTTACTATTTACTGCACAACCTTTGCTATGAAAGCTGGTTCTGCTCCTCTAGAGTGACAGCACTTGTTAAATACTGAAAGCCCTGTTACAGGTAACCTGAAGCCTAAATTTTGCTGGACTCGTTCACAAAAAATGCAACGTGGAAAGAAACCCATGGAAAAGGTATAAAAAGGCTACACATAAGGGTGCACTTATTCTTTATCACAAAGAGCAAAAGTTCATTCTATAAATAATTTCATTGCACTGGACGAAGAGAAGACTTCTAAGTAAACGAGAGAAAATAACTTGTCTTGGACCGAAAGGTGCAGAGACTCACCACCCGGTGGTGTGAAGCAGCAGTAAGTCAGGCAGCGTGAAGCTCTGGTGCACTGAGGCAGCACGGAGCTCACCCTAAGAGATGTTTAGCGTCTGCCACTTGGGTTTTTTTCCCAGTATTTTAGTTGTCCTTCCATCCTCCCACCACTAGGGCAAAGCCAATAGACAGACACTGCTTAGAACTGTACCCACATGCTACTGGTAGCATGCAGTGCACCTTCTCCCCCCAACGGATACCGGCACACATGTGTGAAGCACCATGTCTCTGTGACAAACAGCAAGTGTTTGGGAAAATGCCCGTGAAACAGATTTCCACCAAAATCTAAGAACCAGTCGAAACAGAAAGATGCTGCAGAAACTGTTTTAAATGCAGCTCTTCCAGAAACCAGGAAGGTTCCTGCCAGATTGCCAGCCAACTGCCTCGCTGGTTGTCCTAGGCCGCAAGCCTCAGTGCCCCGAGACAGGGAGACAGGCAAGTAGCCTGGGGTTGGAGAAATCTAGGACTTCCATGTTCCAGCAACACTTAGGCACCAACTCCTAAAGGTCTGGTCCCTACAAAAAAGGAAGCCATCCATTTTGGAAAAGGATTTTCTTATTTCAGAAGCTTTCCTCTGAATAAGTACAAGGCCACACTTTAAGACTGAAATGCCCAGATGTAACTTCAAAAGGCACAGTATTTCCTAGTGGTTTCCCCCCACCTTCACCATTCAAGAAGATGCTTCTATTTTCAGAGTCAGCTTTACCTCATACTTTCTGTTGCTCCTGCAGCTCTTCAAACCGTCCTGGGATATTTGATTTCAAGGCCTCATCCATTTTTTCTCGCATTTCTGAAAGAATTTCTCTGCATTGTTTTGTGTTCCCTCAAGCACACTGTAAAACAAACCAAAAAAATCATTAGAAACTGTTGTGGTAGTCATGGTTTTCCTGGCAATGTTTGCATACAGTACAGCATCGTGGTTAGCAATACTAACATACTCAGGTTTTGCTTGGCACTTCGCTACCTCCTTCACCTGCGACCATCCAAATTTTTGCTTCGAGTAACTTGGAATACAAATAACCACTGAATAATCTGGATGTAGTTTTGTTAAAAGGTCAGGAATCCATCTTGGAAAGCCCCTAAGAAAGGGGCTGAGAGAAAGCTGAAAACAAATTGTAAGACTTCCTCTGGTTTAATTTGGTTTTCATCTTCCTCACAGAAAAGGAAATGGTTGGCAGTGGGGTTCTGGTTGCACTTCAGACCTGCAGCATTCCAGAGCAGTTGCTGTTTTCTGACTCCACTGCCGTGTCAGGCTCTGCACTTTCTTCAGGGTGAAGTCATCAATTGGCAGCTTCAAGCTCACTTCATTCAAACTCTCTATGCTTGGAGAAAGCGCAGCAAGCTCCAGTGTGCGATTCTGGAAGTTAAAAAACCCATAAATATCCAAAAAAGCCCCTTTTTTCCTCTTTAAAAAAGCAAAATAAAGCACATGCCTTATGGGCTTTAAGCAGTAATTTAGAGATGGAAATTCTGTAGTCTGTGTAGTGTAAGAAAGCAGATTACTCTGTCACAACATAAAAATCTGAGAAATTTACAAAGAAACAAATTCTTCTCTTCTGAAAATGAGAAAATGAGCCCATTACTGGCAACTGATGGAGCTCTGTGGATTCCGCATAAGTAAACATTGCAAGATTAGTCTTGCTACTGTTTGGAGACAACTTCCCAGTGCTCTTCAAAGGACCTGGGTTTTTATTCAGCAGTAAAGAGCTCGGCTGACTTGCACATGAGCACGCTGGAGTTTTGCTGGACAGTAGAAACTGAATTTCAAAGACCAGCCTTCTCTTCCCTTACTTCAGCCTAAGCACCTGACCTGAATTTTTTCCAGCAATGGGTAGTAGATTTACCCCAGCATAGAAAAGTTTCTATCTGCCTTTCAAAAACACAATTAAAATGCAAATCTGCAAAACTAGGGCTTCTAATACTGTCACACAAAATCTAAAGGATAGAGTGAAATCAACCTCCAACAGATAGCTAAAAGTAACCAGGCACAGCACCAAAGGGAAGAAGCCTGCCTCTCCTGAATCCACCCCTTGACCTTATCCCTGCACACAGAAACTTGCTTGAGCCTGTAGCTCAGCATGCCTGGGATCCCAGGTTACTTCCACCCTTTCTGGGTGCAATTTCTCTACTGTGATCAAGACCTAAGGCAGTCACCATTGCAAACAGCACTGTAAACAGCAAAATTAATTTGTTTCTTGAGAGCCCAAGACAAGTTTGTGTAGTACCAAAAAAAACCCCCAAGCCCACTGTAGATTGCTCATCTGTAACCCGAATGCATTAACACTGACAAGTCTAACAGATGCTGCGAAACAAGATGTGCATTTGGCTGTGGAGTACCTGATAATTGGTATTATGATCCAGTCCAGCTTTCATGGAGCTGCTCCTTGAAGCAGTGGCAGCTTGAGTTCGTTCCAGATGCTCCTGCAAGTTGTGAAAGCACTTGCAGAACACATCTGTGCTCCCATCAGCACAGCTAATAGACTTTAGAAGATCATCTTTTCTATCACTCAGATCAGCGTGAAGTTTTTGCAGCTCAACAGAAAGAGTCTAAAAGGTTGAAAGAAACACGAGTGAAAACGGTCTCTGTCCAAGGACTCTTGCCTGTAAAAGGCAGCAGGACTCAAGCTGATAATTGATGGTAAAAGCAAGAGGCTCAAATCTGTGCAATACCAAATAATCTGGTGGTATTACTCCTGAATAATACCAGCAAAACAGGTGAAACATCAGGCCATGTATATTCTGTTTTACACCCTTCCCTGGGTGCTTTAGGACAGTTACCTCATACAGAGCCTGCTGCAGAGCCACCAAGATCTTTGGTGGACAAGACTGAGGCACTCCACAGCCAAATGCACATGTTACTCAAACACCAGATAGCGGGGTTCCTTTTTTACCTTAAAATAAAATTAAAAGACAACCATGAAAACAGTATGCAGGAACTCTTTGCTCTGGAGAACACTTGCACAGATTTCAGTTATCTGGTGAAGAGATACGATATTAAGATGCTGGAAGATACACTCATTGCTATCTTTACCATAACCAACTGCCTGCTGAAGGAGTGTTTTACTGAACTTCAACAGACCTGGGGTTCCACAAGTTGGCAGAAACTTGCCAGTGTTCCTCACGCTCTCCCCCCACCACGCAATCACCTTGAGTCTCCTCAGAATGGCAGCGACTCGCTTCTGGAGGTTATCCCAGCGCTGGTTGCCTTCGTGTACCATCTGCTTCAACTTGCTGGCTGAGTCCGTGCGGTTCTCGCGGGCGAGGCGCCTGTACTGCTTATTGATCAGCTCCAACTGAGTGAGCCGCTCATGAATTTGCCTCTGGAATGCCTGCAAGGCACACCCAGGAACTTAGTCCCCTTGCCAGTAAGAGGAAGCATGATAGCATACATCAAGATGCTCACCCTTTAAAAACTGCATACTACACTTAAACTTCCAAAATTAAGCCTGGAGAAGGACTTAGATTTTAAATAGCCTGCTCAGACTTAACTCATTAGGAAAAGGAAAGAAAAGAAACACTAAATACAACCCACAAAGGTCTCCTGCCTATAAAAATCAAATCTTTAACTTACTTGCAGCATCCTGTCAGTTCAAAGCACTAGAGTCTCCACATTAAAAAAAACCTGGAGACAAATAAATCAGCAAGATACCTGAGCAGCACCCAGGAGCACCACTCCTCCAACAAGCCCCTTTTATGGGGGAGTGATGTCAGGTGGTGTGGAAACAGCTCAGCTGGGTTAACTCAGCTCACCTCAGCTAACTGCTTGGGGAGAGAAACTCTGGCCTGGCCAAAACCAGGACACACATACTTAATTTTGACAGTGTCTCCTATCAGCTCATCACTCCTTAAGACTTGACAGAGAACTCGTGGCACAGTTCATGTGCTTTGCTGACTATATGAACACAAGCTGGCCTCGTGAACTGGCTTCAGTGAATTCATAAAGCAGAATTGGTTTTGCTGTAGACTTACAAAACTGAAACAAGAACCAAACAGACGCAGCCTGTAGTAAATACAAAAGAGTTGAAGGAAGGTCTCAGTAGTCAACATGCTGCTGCAAGGACCCGAGTATCACCCACTGGCAGCCTTCAGTGGTGTTACGTGGGTATCTGAAAGGGCTGAGCCAAAAGCAGCCAAAATTTGCCTTGTGGGATTTGTGGTAACATACACCTTTAAGGTGCTTAGAAGCCACAATCTTTACACAGGTGAGAGACTGCCAGAACCAACATAACTTTTGACAGCTCATTAAGGACTCAGATGCTTCCTAAGCAAGAATCACCAGTGCCTGAGAGCAGGCTCTACCCACTACTGGTACCTGGAGAGTCTCTTCTGAATTCATTAAATTACACTGGATTTACAGCTGTAGTATTGAAAACGAGACTTTGGACCACAGATTATGAGTCCACCCTGCGTTTTAGGTGGGGATTTTACCTGGCAAACGGCCGCATCCCTCCTCAGAACAAAACCACGGGAGCTTTATTCTGACGAGAGCATTAGCACGCCGAGAAGCGCACGCCGAGCGGCTGCCTGCGGCTGGCAGCAGAAAGGCTGCAGGCTGGAGGGTTCAGCACCAAAAAAGGGAGATGTGGTGCTCGTTTCTTGTGCGGAAGAGAGATCACAGCCTCGCACCCGGATGATTTGCAGCAGAGGCAATTTGAAGCAAACCCAAACCAACCGAGACAACCTATATCCGCGCGCAGGCATCGCACCCAGAGATGTATCCTTACTGCCACTGGTAATTCTTTCTTGCCTTTACCATTACATCCCAGGTCTTTAAGGAGGAATTAAATCTCCCACACACTAACCTGTCCTCTCTTTAACCTTCCAGTGCAGGCAGAAGGCCTCCAGTGCAAGCGGCCTGTTACACTGGAGAGGAAAATAACCCCTGATCTTCACTTGTGATCTCGTTCGTTAGTGGAAAAACACGCTGCCATGATTTGTGTGTTCTGACTGCCAGAGATCATGGGGTGGGGGAAAAAAAGCGGAAATTGGAGAACCTTGGGTAAAAAGTCACTCCCCACCCCGGCAATATCAGGGAAAAAAGTGAAGAAGTTACTATAATCCCACCAAAAATGCACAGAATGAGTTCTGAAATCAAAGGTGTTCAGGTGTTGCAGCGTTCAGGTAATCTTCTGCAGACCTGTATTGGCTTGCCAATGGCTCACATGCAGCATATGGCAGGATAAAAAGTGCCTGGGCGGTCACTGCACACCGTGAGAGAGCTTCAGGCATTGGCACATGTAAATCATGCTCAGCCACTCTGACAGTTTAACCTGAGCACCGTCCAGGGAGGTTCAAAAACCCATGTCAAATTGGTTTAAGAAAACAGGGAAATAACCCTCCCAGCGTGGCAGGCAGACACTGGGAATGGGCACAGTGTGCAGAGGACAAGGACTCCCCTTGTACCACCAGTTCTCCCCACCCCCCTCCCCGCTCCTGGCGCACCTCGGCACACATGGCATAACCACAATAAGATTTTACAGTGGTGCTGCCACAAACCAGTATAATTCTGCCCCTTGATATCTCATCTAAACCTTTCCTCCTTTTGCTTTAATCCATTCCCCTGCAATGAGCTCCATGAAGATGATCAGAGGGCTGGAGCACCTCTCCCATGAAGACAGGCTGGGAGAGTTGGGCTTGTTCAGCCTGGAGAAGAAAAGGCTCTGGGGAGACCTTATACTGGCCTTCCAGTACCTGAAGGGGGCTTAAAAGAAAGACAAGGGGAAAACATTTTGTCAGGGCCTGTTGTGATAGGATAGGGGTAGTGGTTTTAAGGTACAAGAGGGTAGATTTAGACTGATCCAAAGAAGAGATTTTTATTGTGAGGGTGGTGAAGCACTGGAGGAGGTCCCAGAGAGGTGGTAGATGCCCCATCCCTGGAAACAGAATCACAGAATTGTAGGGGTTGGAAGGGACCTCAAGAGATCGAGTCCAACCCCCACCATTCAAGGTCAGGCTGGACAGGGTTCTGAACAACCTGATGTAATTGAAGATGTCGCCCCCCCATGGCAGGGACACCTTAAAGGTTCTGAAGCCAGAGTCTTCTGTGACACAGTTTCTGAAGTGCTCCATGGTAACAGCTTTATGAAGTCAGCAGCTGTGACGCTGTTTACGGAGCGCTCCATGGTAACTGTCCACTCTACAGTGGCACCAGTCTCAGCCCCCAGTGCTCAGTACCTGCATGACTTCCGTGCAGACAGTACGCGTTGGGTGTTTGTGGAGACACTTGACTAGGTTGGTGCGGAACTTCCTGTGCTCCAACTTGCAGCCATTGCCCCTTGTCCTGTCTCCACACACCACTGAAAAGGGGCTGGCCACTTCCCCCTGCATCCCATACCTAAGATATTTATAAACATTAACATGTCCCCCCCCTTAGTCTTCTCCAGGCTGAACAGTCCCAGCTCACTCAGCCTTTCCTCACAGGGGAGGTGCTCCAGGCCCTTAACCATCTCCATAGGCCTCTGCTGTACTACTTCCAGGACATCCCTGTAGTTTTTATACCAGAGAGCCAAGAACTGGACACAATACTCCAGCTGGGGCCTGACCAGGGCAGAGTAGAGGGGGAGGATCACCTCCTTCGACCTGCTGGCCACACTCCTCCTGATGGCTCTCTTAGCTACCAGGGCACACTGCTGGCTCACGGCCAACCCATCATCCACCAGGACCCCCAGGTCCTTCTCCGCAGAGCTCCTCTCCAGCAGGTCATCCCCCAGCCTGTACTGATGCAAGCAGTTATTCCTTCCTTCTCCTTGTCTTTTTCCTCCTTTTCTAATCTGGGAGAATGGTGGCAGAGTGTTTTCAGAACTCTGTGCACGTGAAAGTTAAACATTTCCCACTGGTAAGGGGACAGGGAAGGAAAGAAGGAAGGAAGGAAGGAAAGTAAGAAGGAAAGAAGGAAGGAGCAAAGCAGTTAACTGTATTTCTTTCATTTTCTTTGCTTCAGAGTGAGAAGCAAAAATGTCTCTGGAGTCAGACTCCCAGAGAGACTCCCAGAGCCCCAGAATGCAGCGGATGCTGGAGCTGCAGCTTTCTAATTACCAGGTAAGACAGAGCGATCAGTTTGCTGCTGCCATCCAAACAATTGTCCTTCCCCAGGGTGTGCAGCTGCAGCTAGGCTGTGTTTACTGCTTCTCCTCTCCCCTCTTCATCAGCTTCGTTACAGTGTGCAGAAGACAGGTAGCCACTTGGCTTCAGCTTCAGGTGCAGCTTTCCAAGGGCTTAGTTAAAGTACCTATGTTTAGAGTTGGGAACTTTGTGCCTCTGGGGAATTTAGATAGAACTCTTGAGTCTTTTTAAAGCTTTGTTTCTCTTTGGATTATTTTCAGAAACAGGACTCGGTATAGTTTGACTCCTCTATTAAAAGGCAATTTTTGATTGGTCTCAGTCATGATAAATCCCCTAGAAGGAAAGGAATGGTTTTTCTTGGCCGTTTGGGTTTAGGCTGTGATTCACCCAAGTGCTTGGGTGATGAACCCTGTGGGAATTAAGATCCTGAATACACCCAAGTATCTGTGTGTGTCTGGATCCCATGCAGGGTTTTGGTCAGTATAGGCTTCAAGAGGGAAGTTCCAACCAGGAACCCCAAGCAGGCTTCAGTCTGCACACTCACCTTAAAAATGTGAGTTTGAAGTAATGCAGAGACACAGTTTGATTTCAAGCAGTATAAATCAAAAGCCAGGTCCCAACAGTAGCCTGCCTGACAGAGGGCACATTCCCATATTTTGGCAATTCGGCATCAGTCCTCCCAAAAGGGGATGTGACCAGTCTGTGCACGGCCTCCTCCTCTCCCACTGGAGAGGTTTCCTCTTGGTTACATTCACACGGAGTTTATCATTTCTGCTCTTTTTTATTATTCCATCTCTGAGTAATATCTTAAGTCACTGCCTGCAGAGACCGTTGCTTTTAAGGCTAACTGTATACAATTTATTGAATAGTTCAGAATAGAGACTAGATAGGAGAACATCTCAGGGTGTTGCAGCTCATTTCTCTTTTTGACTGTGTTTTTCTATTCTTTTCAAAGGGGAAAGTGTGAGTATTGCCTTCAGAACACTGAGGAGTATTGTACTTCTAAGAATGAATAACTGACTGCTGTCCCTTCTAGGTGATGATATCAGAGATTGAACAAAAGGTTCACTATTTAGTGGAAAGCTGTGAAAATATTGAAGACTACCAAGAACAGATAGACGCACTTTCCTCAAAGCTGGAGGAAGTGAAGCTCGATTTGGAAGGTGTTCAGATGATGCTTGAAGACACATCCCTTGAAGAGGAGGTAAATCATGGGAATGTTATGCGGGGCAAGAGCGAGTGTCACGGTGCTGTAATGTGCTGTAGTTCCAGAAGAACAGATAGAGCTCAGCACGTGAGGCAAAGAAGAAAGAAAAGTCCCTGGGCAATGCCAGGCTTACTATTATTCTGCTTTACAGAGATGTATAATTATTGGTAGATTGCAGCAAGAAGTGACTTTTGAATGACTCTCTATCTACATCTTTTCTGCTTTAAGTGCTCAGTGACAGAGGGCAAATTTTGTGAGTCCAGGCTTGGCTTGGAGGTTTCAAATGCCATGTCTGTGACAGTGGCACAGCAGAGAGGCCTTTAAGCAGTAACTTTCTCTGTGAAGAGTGCCTAAATGGCAAGGGCAGTGACCACCAGCTCTCTTGCACCACAGCTGCATGCTCCTTGCTGAGTATCCCAGCAAGGGAGACTGACTCCCAGCTTCAGAGTTAAGTCCCAGTGTGTTGTGCAAGGGGTCAGAGAAGCCCACCTGATGTGTTCCTGTAAAAGCAGCTGCAGTGTCTCTGGTGCTGGAGGAGCACAGTGTAAAAGAGAGCTTGCATGGCTCAGGAGAGAATTAGCATTGGTGAAGGCTTCTGTTGAAGTATCTGTGAACACAGGAAGAAAATCCAGATGCACAGGGAAATTTGTAAGCATTAATTGCACATCTCTCTAATTTGGTCAAACTGGGGGCTTTTTAGCATGCATCCCAATATTGAATCTGCTCCTGGGTGCTAAAACCATAGCAAAATGGCTATTGTTCATTGGTACCTCAGTCTTGGTGGCTTTGCCAGCAGCTGCCAGGCTGGCTGGATCTGGACCAGTTGTCAGCACTCTCTCAGGTCCTGTTCTCTGGCTGGTTTTGTCATCATTAATCCAGGCTTAGAGCCTTCGAGTCAATATTGCCAAGACCCAGAATCCAGCAAAGAGCAAGTGTCCACTGTCTGGTCCATGTAGTGCAAAAGCAGTTGATCTGCCACGACCAGTCTTGCAACAATTAGCACTGCTGTGGTCTCTGTGTGTTAATGAGAAGGTGCAGAGAGCCAGTGTACACTCAGCAAAGCTTCAGAAGCCCAGGGCTAAACCTGACTTGCAAGGGCTCAGCGGCAGCCCAGCCACCCCAGTAACACAAATTTGACCTCTGACAACTTAACCTGCAGGGCTCACCCACCAAAATGCCATTGCAGGTGAAGCAGCTCAGCTCTGCCAGCGACACCAGCATCAACAAGGAGAAAGACATGTCTGCTGACATCAGCGATGAAGAACCCCGAGATGAGCGAGACCTTGTGACTGCAGGAGCTGCGGACAAGCAGCCAGGTATGGAGCATCTCAAGAAAGAAGGTGTTTGGACAGCAGCAGTACATGGCAGCAATTATGTGGCCATGGGTAGACTGGAGAAGAATTTCCTCATGAAACCCCTTCCCTTTGTTTTACAAACTCTTCCCGTTGCATAAGATTTAAGTGTCTGTTGTTCTATCATTTGCAGGCATTATTGAGGGGTGGGAACTCATCCAAGCTCAGGACCTCAGAACCAAATTTAGGATGAAACAGAAATTGCAGCAGTGGCAGCAGCTGAACTCAGATCTCAGCGACATCTCTGCTTGGCTTGATAAAACTGAGCAAGAGCTGAAAGAGCTGCAAGAAGTAAAACCTCCAACCAGCATGAAGGCGTTGGGACAGTCAGTCAAGAAACTGAAAGTAAGTTATGGCATACTGAGGTGTGGGATTTCAGGATGCTGATGCTCCTGATCAGTGTCTTTGTGCTTCTGGGATCTGTGGGCAGCTGGATGCCAGTACAGTGGGTGTTTGCCATGGAGGAGCTGAGCTCTTTTCGACTAATTGGACTAAAGAGTTGTTAAGCAAGGTGCTGCTGCTGCCTTCTTCTGCAGAGATGTGCAGGCAATATGCCTGGGTGCAACAAGAAGCCAGGCTGAGATAAAAACCTCTCCTTTTTTTATCTTCTTCATTCTCTCTCAAACAAAAACTTTCAGCCCAAACTCCTCTTTTTAGGCCTCTTCTTTTAGACAACAAGCCTGGAGTAAAGCTAAAGACTGAAAGCTTAGACTGCCCAGATGCTTAGGGTCTGGCCTTGCCTTGGCAGCTTGGCTATTCTGAGCAGTGAGAGAGGCATTTTCTTCCCTTGTTCTGTGCCATTCCCCTCTGTGCAAACCAAACACAGATTGGAAATCCACCAGGACTACAGGCTGCAAAGTCTAGGAGGAGGTTTTTTTAAATTGAATTAAGGGGGGTGGAGTTGTAGCTCCAAAAGGGAGACTGGGTAAGATCTGCTCTAAAGCTGTGTATTTTACCAGTGTGGTGTTTGCCATCAATCTTTGACCTAAGCAGCGCTTTTGCCCAATAGTTGCAGGATACATCCTTTCAAAATGTGGAGTTGCATTTTTTCACTTGGCAAATGAAGATTTCTCATTGAATTGTCTCACTCTGAGACAGCAAGTGTTCCTCCTAACACTCATGGGAATAGAAAATCCCTGCATGCTCTCCCTTCTGCCAGTAACCTTACAGGGAGCCACTTAAATGCTGAGGCTATTGGTCACTTTGGTATCACACTTGGGATGATGCTCATAAGGAACGTGCTGTAGGACAGAGGAGGGATTTCTGAGGCAAGTTCAGAGAGTGCTTAAAGTTACACGTCCTGAAGTAGCCAACCTGGCTTAGGCACCAAACCCTAGGGAAGGTTTGGTGATGCCAGCACATTCTAAGACATGAATTACATGAGATGTCATGGTATCACAATTGCCTTGGATTAGGATAAGGCCAGTCTGGCTGCAGACTGGCTTACTGGCGTTGAGGAGTCTGGGCTGGACCATTTGTATAAACAAAATAACATAAGAAAGGCCACCTCTTTTTATTTATTTCATATCAGGATTGGAAGAGCCACCAGATTGCAACAGCTTTCCCCAATACCTGTGATTCTTTTGAGGGTCTTGTTTTCTTGTAAATAACCAACAAGTTTTTCATCATCCATGGAGGCTCCTAATCCTCTGTTTCTTCCAGGACATGCTTAAAGCATTTGATAATTACAAGACAGTGCTGCTTTCCATTAACCTGAGCAGCAAAGAATTCCAGAAAGCAGATAGCACAGAGTTTCAGAACAAGCTGCAGAAGATGAACTCGCATTGGGAGAAAGAAACCTGTGCATTGGATGACTGGAGGGAAGGTTTACAAGAAGCCCTACTGCATTGCAAGGTGCGTGCCACATGCCGGCTTATACAGGAAAGCTCCTCTTTAGGGTGCTACTGTGGGGTAAATAAGGGTAGAGGGGCAATTCCTGCACATCAGTGGAACACCAAGCACAATACAAGACTTAATTTCTTTATTAACTTGACTCTGTTTGGTTTAAAGAATTCAGTAAAACTAACATTGAACTAGGTAACATCCTTGTTGGCTTTGTGTATTCTCAGCTGTTCATTTTGTCTGTAGACAAAGGCAGGTGAAAGCACTGCAAAAGTGTTTTCTCTCTTATGTGCAAATCTTTTTGTTTCTCCAGGCCTTCCACGACCAGACCCAAAACCTAATCCTGTGGTTGGCGCGTGCCGAGAGCCAGCGTAATAAGGCACAAATCACAGATCCCAATGCTGACCTCAGTACAGTACTGGAATGCCAAAGGGCACTAATGGTGAGTGTACTCTTATCTTCAGCACCTCAGCTCTAACACTGAGTCAGTAGCTCTCACCACAAAATTAAAACCAGTAAGTTTCTTTCTCAAGATGGCTGCAGCCTGTCCTTGAACCGGCTCTATTCAGGCACCTGGCTGGCTTCTGAACTGGACTAAGATTTTCCTGTAATTATGCATCATAATTGAGTTCCTTATGGACAGCTTGTATGCTGGAGTGAGACTTCCAATTTCCAAGATTTCATGTCTTTTCTAGATGGATTAATTACTGCTAGGTCTATTTCTAAATGTTAGCTCATGTAAGCAGGTACAACCAGTCTTTTCAAGAGAACTTCATTTTGTGTGTAGCTGTAGTAGGCATTCCTATGTATTGCAGATTCTCAGGCAGGTTGAGTTGTTCTTTAACACCTTCCAGTGTTCCTCCTTTTGTGAGGACATCCCTGAAGTTGAGAGTAACAGACTGTTGCACTGTTTTTTGTTTGTTTGTTCCAAGCAACTGCAGAAAGAGCTGATGGAACAACAGCTTAAAGTAAACTCACTGGAGGAACTCACTGCTTATCTACTGATTACATCCAGTGGTGAATACATTGAAGCTAAGGAGCTGGTCCATCTAATTGGAAGGAAACTGAGACACCTTATTGAACAAGTTTCACATGACTTAAAAGCAATACAAGGGAATCTGGTGAGTCAGTTTAAATACTTGTTTGTGGGGTTTTCTTACTGAAAAGTAATAACATACTAGGAGTAAAGGTATATATTAGAGACTGACTTAACACTGAAGTACTTCCGCCTTCACAAGCTGAAAAAAACCCCCAACCAAACAATTAATTTGCTATAGGAAAAAATTCAGCACCATGAGGCTTGTAAAGTATTGAAAGGGATTTCCCAGAGAAGCTGTGTGGCCTCCACCCTCGAGGGGTTTGAAGAACAGGCAGGATAAAACTTTGAGTAAGGCCTCTGGTCTGGTCTCCTAGCTGACCTTGCTTTGAGCAGGAGGCTAGGCCAGATGAACTCCCTGAAGTCCCTCCCACTCTGAATTGCCCTATGAGCCCCATACCACGTGCAAGGGTAGGAGTGTGTAAGGAACACAGAGGAGTTGCAGTTCATAGCAGTACAGAGGCTATCCTGAGAGCTGTCAGGTATTTTCAAGTGAACACCTGTACACACCAGTTCCATCATCCTTCCTTCAGGCTGTGCATAGTGGTGTTTAACTCCAGCCGGCAGCTAAGCCCCATGTGGCCGCTCACTCATTGCCCCCCGTGGGATGGGGGAGAGAATCAGAAGAGTAAAAGTGAGAAACTCGTGGGTTAACACCAAGACAGTTTAATAGGTAAAGCAGTAACAAAAACTTCCCTGGGATACCAGCACTCTTCCCAGACAAATGCAAACACAGCCCCATAAGAGCTGCTGTGAGAAAATTACCTCTGTCCCAGCCAAAGGCAGCCCCACAGCAAAGCATTTCTTTATGCTGGGGAATTGTAACATCTGGTTACCACTGGTCCTGCACATCTGAAGGGGAAAAGGGTTGTGCACCTACAGAGAGACAATGCAAGATGGCTCTCCGCACTCGTGTGTTGTGAGTTTTCCTTGTGCATTTTTAAGAGGAAGGTGTGGTTCTCTTTTAGGATACCAGAGAATGTCACCTGGTTCCAGGTGACTTGGGCTCCCGAGTCTGTAATCCTGCCACAACCCAATCCAGCCCTGCTGTGAAGAAGGCAAGTATTTGTTTCTCACCTCTTACTGTCAGTATACAGCATATTTGGACACATTTAGCCTGCAAGTTCCTCAAATGTAGTCATTTTTCCTTTTAGATGCATGTGCCTTATTACAGAATTTACAACAGGAGTTTAAAGTCTACAGCTGTTTTTTTTGAGAGAGAAATTCCTTGTAGTTTCTGAAACACTAAAAACTGTTTCTCTCAACAGATGCGCATGAAGAGAACTTCAGTTGGCAGGACCAGCAGCAGCACAAGGTATTACTTTATGTTTGATCTCTTGAAGGATAGTGAAAACAGCAGAGACGAGCAGAGTGCCAGCAGAAACCTGGGTGGCTGTTCCTCCTAGGTTGGCATACTAGTGGAGGGGATTTCTGCCCACCTGTAGTGTCTCCTCCACCTACCAGCTCCGGGCTGCACCTTGGTGAATGGTTTCCTTGCACAGTCCTGCTCCTAGACCTCTTCACCTTGTGCAACCCTGGCTTGTCTTCACTCTTGAGAAGATGTTTTCTTGTGCCGAGCAGGGGAACAGTTTAGTTTTAAATCTTCCTTCCATTCCACTGGCATACCTGGAGAAACAAAGTTGCAACTTGAAGCCACGTGTTACAAACAGACCAAGGAAAAAGGGAGAACTTTGGAAGGGGGAGAGGGAGTTAAACAGCTTGTTTAATTTAAATTCTAAAGTGCCTTTTCTTTTCTGTTTTTTCTTTAAATTTTCAGAGATGAAAGCCATCTTCAACCTGTTCAAGCAGTTTCCCGCCCGCCTTCCTTCTTCTGCCGTGTCCTACGAGCAGCTTTCCCTTTCCTGATGTTCATTCTACTGCTCCTACTTCTGGCTTGCATGGTTCTCTATGTGGTAGCCTACAGCTGCACCAAGGCCAACAACTTCGCCTGTTCTTTCCATCCCATGCTGCACTACACCAACTGGCCTCTGCCATTTTAGGAAGCAGTCTGTTTCTCTTCAGTTAAACCAAAATATTAAACTACATAATGCCTCACGTGTACAGCCTCTTTTTTTTTTATCTTTGTGGTTGTATTTTATTCACCTAACACATTCAATAGCAGTCTGCACATTTGTTTTACATAGTGTGTTCTAGGGGTTAGAACTGCTGTGCTGTCATTTTATACCACAATTACATGTTTCAACAGAACTGAAAAGTCCTGTCAGTATGTTCCTGATGGTCAAGGACAGTAGCCTCTGACTCTTATCTCTCATAAAACACTGAAACTCATTTTCTTACCGTGATCCCATGACATCAAAGAGGTGCTGCCAGCGATCATTGATTTTGCTGAGTTTATCATCTATTTCTGCAACTCGGCTCTTGTTGCTAGCCTTGATTAGCTGATCGCTCATTTGTTTCAACTGAAGCTTATTTTCACTGAACAGGTTTATTTCCTCCATGCAATCCTGATAAATACAGGCAAACATTGCTTAATTCAAAACAAAACAACAAAACCACAACAAAACTGTTTCTTTTCCCACCTGTGCCATGTGAAGTCAGGTATGGCTAGCAAAGGCTGAGGTTTCTACGACAGCATGTAGTGCTCTCTCACTTAAAAATAATCCTCAATGGAAAAGCACTCTTACAATAAAGCCACAATGAAAAAATAAGCATTAGAAAGCAGCACTAACTGCACTGACTGCCCAGGAGAAGGGGCAGAATTAGGTTTTACTTTTGGTCATGGTAACTTCTTGTTGGTCTGGCACAAGAGGACCTTTTGTTTGCCCTCAGGCTACCAGCTTGATAACCACTGAGAGGTGGAGGTGGCAAGTGCTCCCAGGACACCTGTGACCCCCAGCAGGGACAGCTCTGGGCATTGCAGTGCGTGCCCAGCCATCCAGACCCTCCCGCCCCAACTCACATATAGCACACCCCGTGCCTAACTGCAGACACAGCCAGGTGGTTTTTCTGTTCTGCATTATGCTCCAAGTCTGCACATGAAGGAGGAAAGAGCTGAGGCTAAGAGAGCTCATCTTCTCACAAGAGCCTGCACATGCTGGTTTTATATCCCGTATCACTTCCCAGAGGCGTGGGGGAACTGAGGAACGGTGTCTTTACAACGAGTTATCAGGCTGCAATGGAGAACAGGGGCATTACTGCTTACCTTCTCCAATTTGTCTATCATGTCTTCAATGCTAACATCTGCGGTCTGCAACACTTTGCTTTCCATTTGTACCAGCCAGGAGCACAACTCCTTATTCTTTTCATTGAACACAACCCAGGCATTGAGTCTGTCCTCGATCTCCTGCTTATGCAGAGACACCTATGGATAAGCACACACATTGGGGTTGGACTCGATGATCTTTTGAGGTCCCTTCCAACCCCCAACATTTTGGGATTCTGTGATTAACTGCTGGCAACATCTTTCTCAGGAAGGAAAACTGGCAATTACAAGCCACCTAATTTCTAGGCTGCATTTGATCATATTCCATTTTGCAGGAGCAGTTATCAAATATCTCTAGTTCTCTTTTCAAAGCCAGGAAGGAGATTGTTATTGCATCTTATTTTGGAGTGCAGGGCAAAAAGTTGACTAGCAAACACCAGACTCCCTCCCCCAGAAAAACTAAACTGAGTGACAGTTTCATGAACAATGAGCTTATGTAACAATGTAAATATTACTTAGTTAAAACCTGAAAATGGCAAACAAAGAAGCACTATAAAATATATAATTACTAAGTATCATATATAACACAAGAGACATAACACACATCCACTGCCCACAGAAGGGGTGGGTGCCCCATCCCGGGAGGTGTTCAAGGCCAGGTTGGATGGGGCCCTGGGCAACCTTGTGTAGCCCTGCCTGTGGCAGGGGGGTTGGAGCTCTATGATCCTTGGGGTCCCTTCCAACCCAGACCATTCTATGAGTCCAAGTGAGTGCTTGTTTTTCTGCAACTGTAAGAGAAACTTTGCAACTATTATTATGCAATTCTTTTCTCTCTATAAAAGCCTCCCTCTTTTCTTTCCATTTCCTTATCAGTTCTTGGAGAACTAAAAGAAAAAAGTCAGCATCTAGTATCTACACTTTTTGTTGAAGACTATGGGTATTTTTTCCTCAAAATTACATCTAGCAGGATGGACAGACAAATTGTCCAGACAGAGAAATTACGTCTGATGCTGCCTTGAAACGGGGAAAGTTATAGGAATGTTATGTTATATAGGAATGTTAGGTTATAGGAAGGTTATAGGAATGTTTGTCATAGAATTAAATGGTTGAGGGTCTGGCCAGTAAGAATGTCACACCCTTTATTCCATGGATGGCCTGCTTAGATAACGGGAAACTCCCAAGGACTGGTGTTACCCCCTGCTTAGATAACGGGCGCCTGGTGTTACCCCCTGCTTAGATAAAAGCCCAGCTTGCCTAGTACGCATGCGTCAAGAAGAAAGGTGAAAAGTTTATTTCTGAGGAAGACTTTGAGCCTTCATCTTGGGACCCCCGACGACCACCCTCAAAAGACACTGCGCCTGCGCCACTAGGAGGAGACTATGGAAATGCTCATTTTAATACGAAGCGGGACAGGCCATGCATATGTATAGGCGGGTTGGGCGACCTTATGAATTTTGTAACAATTTGCGGTATAAATATGAGTGCGTTACTGTATCGGGCACGCACGTCTTTGGAGGAGCTATCCCCCGTGCGTCCGCCGGCGATTAAACATACCTTCTTTATAACTTTCTAAGTTGTAAAGTGTGTTTTCCGCGTGTCAGTTTTGGCGACCCAGATGGGACCTCCTCTGCCTGGCTGCAGGACCGCCTGAGGCGCGGACGCCCTAGCTGCAGCCCGAAACACTTTTTTCGGAGGGACTCCGCTCTCAGCTGGTCACTACAGGGGTAGACAAGGACCATCTTCTTTGCGGACAAGGTATGTGAAATAATATTTCTGGGATCGTGCACCTGTATTGTGCACCCGTATTGTGCACCTGTATTGTGCACCTGTATTGTGCACCTGTATTGTGCACCTGTATTGTGCACCCGTATTGTGCACCCGTATTGTGCACCTGTATTGTGCACCCGTATTGTGCACCCGTATTGTGCACCCGTATTGTGCACCCGTATTGTGCACCCGTATTGTGCACCCGTATTGTGCACCTGTATTGTGCACCCGTATTGTGCACCCGTATTGTGCACCTGTATTGTGCACCTGTATTGTGCACCCGTATTGTGCACCCGTATTGTGCACCTGTATTGTGCACCCGTATTGTGCACCTGTATTGTGCACCTGTATTGTGCACCTGTATTGTGCACCTGTATTGTGCACCCGTATTGTGCACCTGTATCGTGCACCTGTATCGTGCACCTGTATTAACTGAGTGTGATCGCGATCGGGGCGGTCTATAAGTCGCGGAGAGACGTCTCGCGCACGACGGAGTCCCCTTGTCCTGGACCTGGAAGTGCTAGAGTAGTGGGGGGGTCACTGAACTGTGACTTATGGCCCATACGGCTAGTACCTGGTAACTGGTTGACTCGAGTCATCTGTGTACTGTTTTGTCTTGTCCTATTGCACGTGTGTCCTTTTGCTATAACTGAGTGTAACTGTTTATTGTGTGAGTGACTTGGGTAAGTGAATGAATGAATGAATGAATGAATGAATGAATGAATGAGACGTGGTCTGACTGTGAGGTTTGTAACGTAACTGTGTAACTACAGTGTGACCTCCTGAGAGTGAATAGGGGAAATTTGGATACTAAGGTGTGGCCCTCTCAGGATGTATTGCCCCTGTGAAGTTTGTACCTAATTATAGGATGGCCGCCCCTAAGGCAGTCAATATCTAATGATGTCTCTTCCCTGGCCCAGGGGATAGATAAGACAATCTTGAGATGCACTGATCTCGTCCCTTACACCAGGGACAGGATTGGGTGAACAACTGCTAGCTCCTTGAAATCATCTGGGCTGGCTGAATCAGTGCCAAAAGGCTGTGTGTATACAAGCCATGTATGAGCGTGGGAGATAGGGTGTTCCCCTTGCTGCTCCAATTGACCCCACCCGCCTTAAACCATTGATTAGGGGTCTCCCGGATGCCTTGAAAATCTATATGCAAACCCTAAAGGAAAAGATTGCACAGACAATTGACTGTAATGCTCACAACCCAAACCAGCTACAGCCTGTTTTAACGTGGGGGGAGCTATTACAAGAAATGGTGATTTACGGCAGAGAGATGGGCTGGTTAGAAGAGGGTCCAAATTTGCAGCGCCGGGTCCGCCAAGCACGTTTTTTCGAGAGAAATAATCCCCACCCTCCTCGACAAACCAATCTCTATTTCAAATCTCAGCGCAATGAGCTGTGAAAAAAGGCGCTAGCATTAGGGATACCGCGGGCGGCGCTAGATGGGCAATCCACAGAGATTATTCGCACACTGATAAATTTATTGGAACGGCCGATCAGCAAGGCCTTAGAATCTGTGATACCACCAAAATGCAGGAGAAGGTCAAATACTACAATATGCGGATGACATCCTAATCGCTACCAAAACAAAGGAGGTATGCATTTCTTGGACTGTAAGCTTACTGAACTTTTTAGGGCTACAGGGATACCGGGTGTCACGAAAGAAGATAGCTGAAGTCACGCATGAGCTGCAAGAACAAATAGAGGACACTTGGTTGGGAAATATTTTTGGTAGAATAGGATGGGTATTTTCAGAGTGGGTTACTAACCTGCTGCAGACCTTAATTGTTATTATAATTTGCATTATTATAGTAAGTATTGCTATCAGTTGTATCAAAAGAATCATGGTAAAATCCATCTCTCACATAAGGGTTCACTTAAAAACCAAGGAATATGTAGCTCTGCTGGAGTATGCAGATGAAACCCATGCATCTGCCAATGGTAATATGTGGGTGGTTGAATTGTGACTCGGATCACGGTGTGGAATGTGAGGCTGAACTACACACACAGGTTTCAATAGTACCTAGGCAGAGCAGGTGGCCTACGGGGAGTTGTAATACACAACTCAGTCTTGGGCTGCTTTTAAGCTCTTTATCTGCAGAGACACCTCATGGGGAGCTGTGTAGATGGCTCCGACTTGAGTTGTGTGTAAACAGACTGAAGCCAGCACTTCACAGAACCTGAAAAACCTGCATGGAGCCTTGCTAAGCCTTGGCTTCCTTCCACAAACATATGTCCTGAGTCCCAGTCAAACCACTACTCAAACTGTTTGACAAGCCCTAAGGATCCGCATTTGGTTTCGATGGGCCAAGACAATAGGAATATGCAAGAGATAGGGCCGAAGATGTCAGGCCCAGTCCTGCATCCTGTCACACACATCAGCAAAATGAACCAAATAAAAAGCCCTGGCATTCGAGCTCGTATTGGGAGCCGTTCCTCCAACCTTAGGAGGAGACCCTTCCCCCTTAGCCGGGCGGCTGGCTGAGGTAATGTATTGGGAACCCTTACCTGAGAGACAGGGTAAGTGACTATGTGATATGTTTTAAGGTTTTAAGTGTGTCGTTCTGAGTGACTATTTTGTGTGCTTGTGAGCTGTGATCCTAAGTTTTAGGGAAGCCACAGTGGTTGTAATAAGAGTATTTTGTGGATCTTTTGTGATTGTAATCAGTGTGGTCATACTTCCAAACTGCAATAGTGAATTCCCCATTGTATCCAACAATAACCTGCAAGTGACGTACTGAATTAAACACCAAAATTGAGAATGGGTCAAATTGGACGAGGAAAGGGGCCGGGACAACAATGACAGATTGATTTCTCGGAACTTCCAAGAAAAGGGGGGTACAGATATCTATTGGTATTAACAGAAAGAAGGCCCCAGGAAGGTGAAGAAGTGAGCCTGCTGGACCCTTGAAGATCCGACTACAGAGGCAACCCCAACGATGATAACTCATGTGACTGTGTTTGTAAGTATGTACCTGGTATACATTGGTGCCGGATTCGAAGTATGGGCCCCACATAAACAATATGAAGTTGCCGAAGGGGAGTCAGTGCTCTTGCAATGTGCTTTTACCAAACCCCAATCAGCAGGATATGAAGTATTATCTGTAAGTTGGGATAGGAATAAATAAAGATGATACTTCTTGGGGGTTTGCTGAGGTTTGGGGATAACTGACATCTTGGATATCAGTACCATGGATATGGGTAAGACACCTCATAATGATAATTATCATCATTATTGGATTTTGTATTGTGGTTGGGACCAGCATAAAATGTCTCCAATGCATTATACAAAAGAGCTTTTAGAAAAGGGCAATCTACAAGGGAATGAATGAATCATGGCACCATGTAACCAGTTACATACTTTATGACATTGAGCGCATATCAACTAAAGTCTCATGACATTGGAGGGATATGTAGTAAAAGAATTTACTAACTTTGTAGAAAAGGGGGGAATTGAAACGGGGAAAGTTATAGGAATGTTATGTTATATAGGAATGTTTGTTATAGAATTAAATGGTTGAGGGTCTGGCCAGTAAGAATGTCACACCCTTTATTCCATGGATGGCCTGCTTAGATAACGGGAAACTCCCAAGGACTGGTGTTACCCCCTGCTTAGATAACGGGCGCCTGGTGTTACCCCCTGCTTAGATAAAAGCCCAGCTTGCCTAGTACGCATGCGTCAAGAAGAAAGGTGAAAAGTTTATTTCTGAGGAAGACTTTGAGCCTTCATCTTGGGACCCCCGACGACCACCCTCAAAAGACACTGCGCCTGCGCCACTAGGAGGAGACTATGGAAATGCTCATTTTAATACGAAGCGGGACAGGCCATGCATATGTATAGGCGGGTTGGGCGACCTTATGAATTTTGTAACAATTTGCGGTATAAATATGAGTGCGTTACTGTATCGGGCACGCACGTCTTTGGAGGAGCTATCCCCCGTGCGTCCGCCGGCGATTAAACATACCTTCTTTATAACTTTCTAAGTTGTAAAGTGTGTTTTCCGCGTGTCAGCCTGAACAAACAAAGCTAACATCACTGCTCCGACATCACGGAGAGGGGAAGGGTGACTCTTGTAATAACACTTAGTTAACCCCGCTCTCGCTATTCCATCTTCTAAGTAATCCCAAAAAATCCAAAAAAAATTTACATGATACAAGGATGGATAACGCAAGATACTACAGTACAGAAAACATGTAGTACAGCAATCCCAGAAACAGTACGTGCTAAACATTTCTCTGAGGAAGGTCAATGCAAGTGAGACAAGATCTGTGAATACTCTGCACAACTGATCTTTGCTTTTACCAGGCTGAAGTGGGAATTCAACCATCATCATATCCTATGGCAGCAGGACCTAACTGCAAAGTGAAAAAGCTCCTTGTTGCTATTAAACCCACCCAGGTAGCTTTTTTGGGCTCTCCTACAACATCGTTAGATGATCCAGCAGATTTAGCTGGAGTGGCTAAGCCCCCCTGCCCCAATTGTCAGGTCTACTCCTGACAATTCGAGTTTAAAGATTGTATTATGTTATGTCTTGGCTGACGGCAGAGTGGACTTCTTTTGCCCCTCACCCACCCGAGAAACAACATGCGTCTTTAAGGTCTCAAAAATGACCCGCCAAAAGGTTAACAAACCAGCCGCCATTTTAGCGGCGCAGTCCCGAAGTCTGAGCCCACCTTCATCCCAGATCGCTGGATGATAAATACTCCGACTGTTCGTGGAAGGAGCACTTTTAAAAGTCCACAGAAAAAGTCGTTGTAACTCTCCGCAATCCACTTTCTTCCCTTGTTCCTTCGGTATCTTATTGATTAGATTCATCCTCGTAGTTCTCAGCTGCTTACCTTCGTCCCGCGAAAGGAAATGGAGCGCACCGCTAACGCTGCCTTTCAGCGTTCTTCCCTGAGTTCAGCTGAGCTATGCCACCGGATCGACAGCAAGTCGTTTCGATGCCCCACGTTAGGCGCCATTTGTGGCGTATTGCAAGGCACGGCCTCCGACTGCGGCGGATCGAAGACAACTTTAATAACTGAGCACACTTCTATACCCTCTGGGTGGCTGACGCAGCAGCCTCGAGTCACGTTTCAGGAATTGCCGTTAATACAAGAACCACAACATTTCTCTCCAAAAGCTTGTCCCACCTTGTGGGGATTCCTGCTGTGCGGGAGTCTTCCCGTCTGCACCTTCCTTACCATGACAAAGTACACCGTGAGGCCACCCCGCTAAAGGACGCACAAATTTACATCTCTAAACAACCCTCTTTCCTGCCCTTTCTGGGGACAAGGGGCTCGCTTCAGCTCAAAAATCCAGCACAGCTTTGCTTAGTGTAGCCCTGCTTTCCCTTGCAGGTTTAAGCCAAGCTACGGACTTTATCCTGAAGCAGCAGAGGGGAGCACACACACACACTGTCCTGGTAACTCTGGGGAAGCAGCAAGCTCTGGCACAAAGGGGTAATGTGTTAACAGCATGCCTGAGGGAGCTGAACCTCTGCTCAAATATTACTGGCTGCTTCCCACTCACGATTAAGAGAAAAGTGCAAAATGGTACTGATAAAAAACAGGTTTGGCTACCACCTGTTTCGAGTTGCATGGCTGGTGACTCAATGTTTCATCAGGTGTTCCAGGGGCAACATGGATAGTCTCACACCTCTGCACATGCTCTCTGGAAGAAGGTGGCTTCTCAGCCACAGTTACACCACTTGTAACAACTGCAGGGTAGCAGTAGACATGGAAGCTTCCTGTTCAGGAGCAATTTTTTTTGCTAGGCAGAACATCCAGCTGCAAACCAAAATGCAGTCTGGCCGGGGTGCCTGTGTTTGTCACTGTACCTCCTCACACTTCTGCAGATGTGCCAGGGAGTTATTTAAAAGGTGAACCCAGTCAAGAATGTTCTTAGAGCAAAGATTCAGTACCAACGTCATGGAAGAGACTTAAGGAGAAAAACACAAAGATCGTGATAAATCACTCAGTCCCAAACAGGATTATCATCAAAATGGACAATTTAGTAAAAGAATAAAGGCAAGCAAACGGCGCTGGGGTGCACAGACAGCGCCAGGTGCCCTGATAGTCTTTGCTCCACCGAGACGCATGCTGCACGGCTCCAGTTTCATGCTCAGATGCCGTTGAAGAGCAGAAACGTCTTTCGGTGGTTGGTCGGTGTTCTGCGGGTAACGCTGTTCCGTTAGGCAACGAGGCTTGCGCATGCGCCGGACTGCTCCCCTGGAGCTCAACCCCCCCTTCCCGCCAGAAACCGTTTACGTCGCCGCCGGCCATACAAAGGGGTCAGTGCCAGGTCTCATTATGCGGTCCCAACGTTATTCCATATTAACACGAATCAGATGGACAAATATCACATAGACTACCTTTCCTCTGCTTCTCCAGATTCAAAAGGATAGTAGAACTTCTGAAATGATAGAATTAAATGTCTGCTGATTTCTGGAAACCTCAGCTTGCAGCATCTGAAAATCCCATGAGAAGCACATTTTTTACTATTTACTGCACAACCTTTGCTATGAAAGCTGGTTCTGCTCCTCTAGAGTGACAGCACTTGTTAAATACTGAAAGCCCTGTTACAGGTAACCTGAAGCCTAAATTTTGCTGGACTCGTTCACAAAAAATGCAACGTGGAAAGAAACCCATGGAAAAGGTATAAAAAGGCTACACATAAGGGTGCACTTATTCTTTATCACAAAGAGCAAAAGTTCATTCTATAAATAATTTCATTGCACTGGACGAAGAGAAGACTTCTAAGTAAACGAGAGAAAATAACTTGTCTTGGACCGTAAGGTGCAGAGACTCACCACCCGGTAGTGTGAAGCAGCAGTAAGTCAGGCAGCGTGAAGCTCTGGTGCACTGAGGCAGCACGGAGCTCACCCTAAGAGATGTTTAGCGTCTACCACTTGGGTTTTTTTCCCAGTATTTTAGTTGTCCTTCCATCCTCCCACCACTAGGGCAAAGCCAATAGACAGACACTGCTTAGAACTGTACCCACATGCTACTGGTAGCATGCAGTGCACCTTCTCCCCCCAACGGATACCGGCACACATGTGTGAAGCACCATGTCTCTGTGACAAACAGCAAGTGTTTGGGAAAATGCCCGTGAAACAGATTTCCACCAAAATCTAAGAACCAGTCGAAACAGAAAGATGCTGCAGAAACTGTTTTAAATGCAGCTCTTCCAGAAACCAGGAAGGTTCCTGCCAGATTGCCAGCCAACTGCCTCGCTGGTTGTCCTAGGCCGCAAGCCTCAGTGCCCTGAGACAGGGAGACAGGCAAGTAGCCTGGGGTTGGAGAAATCTAGGACTTCCATGTTCCAGCAACACTTAGGCACCAACTCCTAAAGGTCTGGTCCCTACAAAAAAGGAAGCCATCCATTTTGGGAAAAGATTTTCTCATTTCAGAAGCTTTCCTCTGAATAAGTACAAGGCCACACTTCAAGACTGAAATGCCCAGATGTAACTTCAAAAGGCACAGTATTTTCTAGTGGTTTCCCCCCACCTTCACCATTCAAGATGATGCTTCTAGGTTAAAAGGTCAGGAATCCACCTTGGAAAGCCCCTAAGAAAGGGGCTGAGAGAAAGCTGAAAACAAATTGTAAGACTTCCTCTGGTTTAATTTGGTTTCCATATTCCTCACAGAAAAGGAAATGGTTGGCAGTGGGGTTCTGGTTGCACTTCAGACCTGCAGCATTCCAGAGCAGTTGCTGTTTTCTGACTCCACTGCCGTGTCAGGCTCTGCACTTTCTTCAGGGTAAAGTCATCGATTGGCAGCTTCAAGCTCACTTCATTCAAACTCTCTATGCTTGGAGAATGCGCAGCAAGCTCCAGCGTGCGATTCTGGAAGTTAAAAAACCCCATAAATTGCCAAAAAACCTGCCTTTCTTTGATTTTAAGACTGGAGAAGGACTTAGATTTTAGGAAAAGGAAAGAAAAGAAACCGCTAAATACAACCCACAAAGGTCTCCTGCCTGTAAAAATCAAATCTTTAACTTACTTGGAGCATCTTGTCAGTTCAGAGCACTGGAGTCTCCACATTAAAAAAAAACCTGGAGACAAATAAATCAGCAAGATACCTGAGCAGTACCCTAGAGCACCTCTCCTCCAACAAGCCCTTTTTATGGGGGAGTGATGTCAGGTGGTGTGGAAACAGCTCAGCTGGGTTAACTCAGCTCACCTCAGCTAACTGCTTGGGGAGGGTAACTCTGGCCTGGCCAGAACCAGGACACACATACTTAATTTTGACAGTGTCTCCTATCAGCTCATCACTCCTTAAGACTTGACAGAGAACTCGTGGCACAGTTCATGTGCTTTGCTGACTATATGAACACAAGCTGGCCTCGTGAACTGGCTTCAGTGAATTCATAAAGCAGAATTGGTTTTGCTGTAGACTTACAAAACTGAAACAAGAACCAAACAGACGCAGCCTGTAGTAAATACAAAAGAGTTGAAGGAAGATCTCAGTAGTCAACATGCTGCTGCAAGGACCCGAGTATCACCCACTGGCAGCCTTCAGTGGTGTTACGTGGGTATCTGAAAGGGCTGAGCCAAAAGCAGTCAAAATTTACCTTGTGGGATTTGTGGTTACATACACCTTTAAGGTGCTTAGAAGCCACAATCTTTACACAGGTGAGAGACTGCCAGAACCAACATAACTTTTGACAGCTCATTAAGGACTCAGATGCTTCCTAAGCAAGAATCACCACTGCCTGAGAGCAGGTTCTACCCACTACTGGTACCTGGAGAGTCTCTTCTGAATTCATTAAATTACACTGGATTTACAGCTGTAGTATTGAAAACGAGACTTTGGACCACAGATTATGAGTCCACCCTGCGTTTTGGGTGGGGATTTTACCTGGCAAACGGCCGCATCCCTCCTCAGAACAAAACCACGGGAGCTTTATTCTGACGAGAGCATTAGCACGCCGAGAAGCGCACACCGAGCGGCTGCCTGCGGCTGGCAGCAGAAAGGCTGCAGGCTGGAGGGTTCAGCACCAAAAAAGGGAGATGTGGTGCTGGTTTCTTGTGCGGAAGAGAGATCACAGCCTCGCACCCGGATGATTTGCAGCAGAGGCAATTTGAAACAAACCCAAACCAACCGAGACAACCTATATCCGCGCGCAGGCATCGCACCCAGAGATGTATCCTTACTGCCACTGGTTATTCTTTCTTGCCTTTACCATTACATCCCAGGTCTTTAAGGAGGAATTAAATCTCCCACACACTAACCTGTCCTCTCTTTAACCTTCCAGTGCAGGCAGAAGGCCTCCAGTGCAAGCAGCCTGTTACGCTGGAGAGGAAAATAACCCCTGATCTTCACTTGTGATCTCGTTCGTTAGTGGAAAACACGCTGCCATGATTTGTGTGTTCTGACTGCCAGAGATCATGGGGTGGGGGAAAAAAAAAGCAGAAATTGGAGAACCTTGGGTAAAAAGTCACTCCCCACCCCGGCAATATCAGGGAAAAAAGTGAAGAAGTTACTATAATCCCACCAAAAATGCACAGAATGAGTTCTGAAATCGAAGGTGTTCAGGTGTTGCAGCGTTCAGGTAATCTTCTGCAGACCTGTATTGGCTTGCCAATGGCTCACATGCAGCATATGGCAGGATAAAAAGTGCCTGGGCGGTCACTGCACACCGTGAGAGAGCTTCAGGCGTTGGCACATGTAAATCATGCTCAGCCACTTTGACAGTTTAACCTGAGCACTGTCCAGGGAGGTTCAAAAACCCATGTCAAATGGGTTTAAGAAAACAGGGAAATAACCCTCTCAGCGTGGCAGGCAGACACTGGGAATGGGCACAGTGTGCAGAGGACAAGGACTCCTCTTGTACCACCAGTTCCCCCCACCCCCCTCCCCGCTCCTGGCGCACCTCGGCACACATGGCATAACCAAAATAAGCCCAACCATCCTGCCTGATAGGATAATGAACTCTGTCACAGCTTTTGCACTGAAGAGAAGCGTAATCCCTAAAGGAGAGGGAGCCAGGAGAACAGGGGAGAAGGAAGCAGACACTTCATGAGTGACATTTCAACTGGCCAGATTGGGTTTCTTGCACCAAAATAATTACATGAGTAAGATTTTACAGTGGTGCTGCCACAAACCAGTATAATTCTGCCCCCTGATATCTCATCTAAACCTTTCCTCCTTTTGCTTTAATCCATTTCCCTGCAATGAGCTCCATGAAGATGATCAGAGGGCTGGAGCACCTCTCCCATGAAGACAGGCTGGGAGAGTTGGGCTTGTTCAGCCTGGAGAAGAAAAGGCTCTGGGGAGACCTTATACTGGCCTTCCAGTACCTGAAGGGGGCTTAAAAGAAAGACAAGGGGAAAACATTTTGTCAGGGTCTGTTGTGATAGGATAGGGGTAGTGGTTTTAAGGTACAAGAGGGTAGATTTAGACGGATCCAAAGAAGAGATTTTTATTGTGAGGGTGGTGAAGCACTGGAGGAGGTCCCAGAGAGGTGGTAGATGCCCCATCCCTGGAAACAGAATCACAGAATTGTAGGGGTTGGAAGGGACCTCAAGAGATCGAGTCCAACCCCCACCATTCAAGGTCAGGCTGGACAGGGTTCTGAACAACCTGATGTAATTGAAGATGTCCCCCCCCCATGGCAGGGACACCTTAAAGGTTCTGAAGCCAGAGTCTTCTGTGACACAGTTTCTGAAGTGCTCCATGGTAACAGCTTTATGAAGTCAGCAGCTGTGACGCTGTTTACGGAGCGCTCCATGGTAACTGTCCACTCTACAGTGGCACCAGTCTCAGCCCCCAGTGCTCAGTACCTGCATGACTTCCGTGCAGACAGTACGCGTTGGGTGTTTGTGGAGACACTTGACTAGGTTGGTGCGGAACTTCCTGTGCTCCAACTTGCAGCCATTGCCCCTTGTCCTGTCTCCACACACCACTGAAAAGGGGCTGGCCACTTCCCCCTGCATCCCATACCTAAGATATTTATAAACATTAACATGTCCCCCCCCTTAGTCTTCTCCAGGCTGAACAGTCCCAGCTCACTCAGCCTTTCCTCACAGGGGAGGTGCTCCAGGCCCTTAACCATCTCCATAGCCCTCAGCTGGACTACTTCCAGGACATCCCTGTAGTTTTTATACCAGGGAGCCCAGAACTGGACACAATAGTCCAGGTGGGGTCTGACCAGGGCAGAGTAGAGGGGGAGGATCACCTCCTTCGACCTGCTGGCCACACTCCTCCTGATGGCTCTCTTAGCTACCAGGGCACACTGCTGGCTCACGGCCAACCCGTCGTCCACCAGGACCCCCAGGTCCTTCTCCGCAGAGCTCCTCTCCAGCAGGTCATCCCCCAGCCTGTACTGATGCAAGCAGTTATTCCTTCCTTCTCCTTGTCTTTTTCCTCCTTTTCTAATCTGGGAGAATGGTGGCAGAGTGTTTTCAGAACTCTGTGCACGTGAAAGTTAAACATTTCCCACTGGTAAGGGGACAGGGAAGGAAAGAAGGAAGGAAGGAAGGAAAGTAAGAAGGAAAGAAGGAAGGAGCAAAGCAGTTAACTGTATTTCTTTCATTTTCTTTGCTTCAGAGTGAGAAGCAAAAATGTCTCTGGAGTCAGACTCCCAGAGAGACTCCCAGAGCCCCAGAATGCAGCAGATGCTGGAGCTGCAGCTTTCTAATTACCAGGTAAGACAGAGCGATCAGTTTGCTGCTGCCATCCAAACAATTGTCCTTCCCCAGGGTGTGCAGCTGCAGCTAGGCTGTGTTTACTGCTTCTCCTCTCCCCTCTTCATCAGCTTCGTTACAGTGTGCAGAAGACAGGTAGCCACTTGGCTTCAGCTTCAGGTGCAGCTTTCCAAGGGCTTAGTTAAAGTACCTATGTTTAGAGTTGGAACTTTGTGCCTCTGGGGAATTTAGATAGAACTCTTGAGTCTTTTTAAAGCTTTGTTTCTCTTTGGATTATTTTCAGAAACAGGACTCGGTATAGTTTGACTCCTCTATTAAAAGGCAATTTTTGATTGGTCTCAGTCATGATAAATCCCCTAGAAAGGAAGGAATGGTTTTTCTTGGCCGTTTGGATTTAGGCTGTGATTCACCCAAGTGCTTGGGTGATGAACCCTGTGGGAATTAAGATCCTGAATACACCCAAGTATCTGTGTGTGTCTGGATCCCATGCAGGGTTTTGGTCAGTATAGGCTTCAAGAGGGAAGTTCCAACCAGGAACCCCAAGCAGGCTTCAGTCTGCACACTCACCTTAAAAATGTGAGTTTGAAGTAATGCAGAGACACAGTTTGATTTCAAGCAGTATAAATCAAAAGCCAGGTCCCAACAGTAGCCTGCCTGACAGAGGGCACATTCCCATATTTTGGCAATTCAGCATCAGTCCTCCCAAAAGGGGATGTGACCAGTCTACCAAGAACAGATAGACGCACTTTCCTCAAAGCTGGAGGAAGTGAAGCTCGATTTGGAAGGTGTTCAGATGATGCTTGAAGACACATCCCTTGAAGAGGAGGTAAATCATGGGAATGTTATGCGGGGCAAGAGCGAGTGTCACGGTGCTGTAATGTGCTGTAGTTCCAGAAGAACAGATAGAGCTCAGCACGTGAGGCAAAGAAGGAAGAAAAGTCCCTGGGCAATGCCAGGCTTACTATTATTCTGCTTTACAGAGATGTATAATTATTGGTAGATTGCAGCAAGAAGTGACTTTTGAATGACTCTCTATCTACATCTTTTCTGCTTTAAGTGCTCAGTGACAGAGGGCAAATTTTGTGAGTCCAGGCTTGGCTTGGAGGTTTCAAATGCCATGTCTGTGACAGTGGCACAGCAGAGAGGCCTTTAAGCAGTAACTTTCTCTGTGAAGAGTGCCTAAATGGCAAGGGCAGTGACCACCAGCTCTCCTGCACAACAGCTGCATGCTGCTTGCTGAGTATCCCAGCAAGGGAGACTGACTCCCAGCTTCAGACTTAACTCCCAGTGTGTTGTGCAAGGGGTCAGAGAAGCCCACCTGATGTGTTCCTGTAAAAGCAGCTGCAGTGTCTCTGGTGCTGGAGGAGCACAGTGTAAAAGAGAGCTTGCATGGCTCAGGAGAGAATTAGCATTGGTGAAGGCTTCTGTTGAAGTATCTGTGAACACAGGAAGAAAATCCAGGTGCACAAGGAAATTTATAAGCATTAATTGCACATCTCTCTAATTTGGTCAAACTGGGGGCTTTTTAGCATGCATCCCAATATTGAATCTGCTCCTGGGTGCTAAAACCATACCAAAATGGCTATTGTTCATTGGTACCTCAGTCTTGGTGGCTTTGCCAGCAGCTGCCAGGCTGGCTGGATCTGGACCAGTTGTCAGCACTCTCTCAGGTCCTGTTCTCTGGCTGGTTTTTGTCATCATTAATCCAGGCTTAGAGCCTTCGAGTCAATATTGCCAAGACCCAGAATCCAGCAAAGAGCAAGTGTCCGCTGTCTGGTCCATGTAGTGCAAAAGCAGTTGATCTGCCACGTCCAGTCTTGCAACAATTAGCACTGCTGTGGTCTCTGTGTGTTAATGAGAAGGTGCAGAGAGCCAGTGTACACTTAGCAAAGATTCAGAAGCCCAGGGCTCCTTCATAATTGTGGCAGCTTTGCTAAGTCTTTGTCACCAGTCTTGTCTCCTCAAGCCTCTCATACTTGGTTTCCATCTGCACAGTCTGGATAATAGCATGGAAGTAATTCACATGGTTAATACCGAGATAGTAGTGGCTGGAGGGCTGTGTGGCTCAATCATTAGCTCATGAAGTGGTATAGATCTATTGTAGATCTTACTGATATGCAAAATTATTTCTTTTTAGGGATTGGATGATGAAAAAGAGACCTCTGGAAATGAGACAGATCTGCAAGACTCCAGAGAAATCCAGATTGACCCCAGGCATAAGAATGCCATTTGTGACGGGCCCTCTTCAGCACAGTCCTTTTACCACCTTGTGCCCCCTATTGAAGACCATGAAAGATCAGGCAGTGAAAGCCCTGTCAGTGTTGACTCCATCCCACTCGAGTGGGATCACTCAGGTGATGTGGGAGCTGCTTTGTATTACGAAGATGAAGATGAAAGAAAATACTACAGTGCTCTGTCAGGTGAGAACCAATTGCCACCTGTTGTTTTGACATGGACAACTGCAGGCTGTTCCTGTGTGGGGAGGGAGGGGGATTGAGGTCTTCCTTCCGTGTTGTTGGTTTCCAAGTCATCTTAATAGAGTCTTATCTCGTAGATGTCTTGATGAACGGAATGGTATTGTCTACTTCTTAAGAATTTTTGAGGAAAAGAGCACCGACAATTTTTGTTGTTTGTCTTTGCTGTCCCTCATTGTTTCAGTTGGTTTTAATAGTTGGAAGATACTGACTAGTGAGGAAAATGTCGTTATTCTTTTTTCAGATGTAGAAATCACTGAAAATCCTGAGGCTAATCTTAAAATGACCACAAACACTTTGAAAGCATCTTCTGGTAGGCACCTGCTAATGCATGTGTCTGAACATGGCAATCTCCCTGTGCTGCACGCTATATTCCTCAACCTCTCTCATTCGTAACGTCTGACTTCTGCCTTGTGTGGACACCATGTCTCATCCTGTCATGGTGTTCTTATGCTGCAGTGTTCACATGTACATTACAAAGCAGTCGAGAACATACCATTTAGATTTTGCCTAGTCAGTGCCAAGGTGGTTAAGGTGCATTTCATTGTCTAGATCCAAATTCTTTTGGTACTTTCTTGGTGATTTGCTCTGGGTAGGTAGTACCACTTTTTCTGTTGTGCTGATGTTGATTGTGTAATTCCTGAAGGAAATTCCACAAGTATTTTTGGGGGTTTGGGCATGATAGAACCACTTGTGTCCTGTCTATTAACTCCAGAACAAACGTTACGTAAATCAGGACACGTCTTTACTTGACCCCACTGAAACGCACTGTAGATGTGTCATAGTATTGTTGGGATGCAAACTCTCCAAAAACACAGTGCAGCCTTTGTATTTTTTGAATAATACTACCTGCATTCAGGCATTTTCCAGAAGAACACAGAATGCCCCAGAAGTGTGTCTCTGTCTAAAATAAGATTGCTGTAGTTGGTTTTGTCAGCTATTTGTACTCCATAGAGCAAGATGTGACAGCTCCCATGTACAGATGTTTTGTCAAAGCTGGGAACGTATTGTGTTCTTCACTGTCTTCACTGTGGTCCTTTCTTCCAAAGAGGCCATCAAGCTGGTTCTCTTAACCTTTTAGGACCTCACTCCTGATTTCAGGTGCTTGAGATTGTAATAACATGTCTGTACTGCAATCACAGAAGTGAATCAAGTGGTAAAAAGAAGGCTGCAGCTAGATGCACCAGCTTACTTACAGTTTCTGGTCTCACAGTTAGACTAGGGTTGAGTCCATACCTGGGATGAATAGGAAATTACTCTTCAATTAATGTGGTTAAAATTCTGCCTAGCATTACTGCCTGGATAACCTGACCAGTAATACGAAACTTACAGACTGCGGCATCTCAAGAAAGAAGGTGTTTGGACAGCAGCAGTACATGGCAGCAATTATGTTTCTGAAACACTAAAAACTGTTTCTCTCAACAGACGCGCATGAAGAGAACTTCAGTTGGCAGGACCAGCAGCAGCACAAGGTATTACTTTATGTTTGATCTCTTGAAGGATAGTGAAAACAGCAGAGACGAGCAGAGTGCCAGCAGAAACCTGGGTGGCTGTTCCTCCTAGGTTGGCATACTAGTGGAGGGGATTTCTGCCCACCTGTAGTGTCTCCTCCAACTACCAGCTCCGGGCTGCACCTTGGTGAATGGTTTCCTTGCACAGTCCTGCTCCTAGACCTCTTCACCTTGTGCAACCCTGGCTTGTCTTCACTCTTGAGAAGATGTTTTCTTGTGCCGAGCAGGGCAACAGTTTAGTTTTAAATCTTCCTTCCAATCCACTGGCATACCTGGAGAAAGAAAGTTGCAACTTGAAGCCACGTGTTACAAACAGACCAAGGACAAAGGGAGAACTTCACCCCCCAGCACGTTAGGGCCTGTTCAGAGGACAGAGCTCAGTAATGCCCAGACCAAGAAGATCCTCCTGACTCTGAATGCTGGCTGCCCTGTATACATCAACCTGTATTTGGAGTGGTTGGTTTGTCTCCTGGGGAAAGTTAAGTTTGCACCTGAGAGTAGGGTAAATACACATACAAAACAAATAGTTGTTTCTTCACTAGTGAGGATGGTGAACCCAAACCAGCAGCTGGCTCCCCACCGAGCAGCCTTGCACGCTTTAAGTTGTAGTCAGTGTTCAATGTGCAGAGTGCATTTGCCTGCAGATACACAGCCCTGCCTCTTGGAAGAGTGAACCCTGAAGAGGGAGTGAAACAAAATTCTAAAGTGCCTTTTCTCTTCTGTTTTTTCTTTAAATTTTCAGAGATGAAAGCCATCTTCAACCTGTTCAAGCACTACACCAACTGGCCTCTGCCATTTTAGGAAGCAGTCTGTTTCTCTTCAGTTAAACCAAAATATTAAACTACATAATGCCTCACGTGTACAGCCTCTTTTTTTTTTATCTTTGTGGTTGTATTTTATTCACCTAACACATTCAATAGCAGTCTGCACATTTGTTTTACATAGCGTGTTCTAGGGGTTAGAACTGCTGTGCTGTCATTTTATACCACAATTATACATTTCAACAGAACTGAAAAGTCCTGTCAGTATGTTCCTGATGGTCAAGGACAGTAGCCTCTGACTCTTATCTCTCATAAAACACTGAAACTCATTTTCTTACCGTGATCCCATGACATCAAAGAGGTGCTGCCAGCGATCATTGATTTTGCTGAGTTTATCATCTATTTCTGCAACTCGGCTCTTGTTGCTAGCCTTGATTAGCTGATCGCTCATTTGTTTCAACTGAAGCTTATTTTCACTGAACAGGTTTATTTCCTCCATGCAATCCTGATAAATACAGGCAAACATTGCTTAATTCAAAACAAAACAACAAAACCACAACAAAACTGTTTCTTTTCCCACCTGTGCCATGTGAAGTCAGGTATGGCTAGCAAAGGCTGAGGTTTCTACGACAGCATGTAGTGCTCTCTCACTTAAAAATAACCCTCAATGGAAAAGCACTCTTACAATAAAGTCACAATGAATAAATAAGCTGCTTGAAGACTTGTAAGTGCCAGGAGTAAGTACCCTGAAAAACAGGAGTTTGATGTTCTAATTTTGCCTCTGCTTTCCTGATTTAACATAATTTTTCAGTCAAGCTACCTCAAAAGAACACCAATTCAACTCTGAGGTGGCTGCATTTTGTTGGTGTTCTTATCGAGAGGAGACCTGGGATTAGATACCTTTAAGCCATGGGGAGGACCACAGCAGCAAAATAATGGTCTTGTTCAAAATCAAGCTAATACACCAGCATTAGAAAGCAGCACTAACTGCACTGACTGCCCAGGAGAAGGGGCAGAATTAGGTTTTACTTTTGGTCATGGTAACTTCTTGTTTGTCTGGCATAAAAGGACCTACTGTAAGTCAACACAGTACTGAAATCACAGCAAACAAATTAGGCCTCACTAAAGAAAAGAAACAGGTGACTTTAAAACAGGACCAATTGCAATCAGCAGCATTTTAGCTCATTGACTCTGGCTGCAGCTATTTCCCACCTGCTGTTCTGCCAGTCTCTTCTGAATTTCCTGGTCATCACAGATGTCATAAACAACAGGCTCGGAAAGCTCAGACTCAATCCGGGCCAGCCAGGTGCGAAGGTTACTCATGTTTTTGTCCAGTAGTTGTATAAATGCAAATGTCTCCTTCAGTTTCTTCACCCTAAGCAAACCAGGAAGAACATTTTGTTACAGAGATCTGCAGTCAGTGGAAATGATGTTAGCAGGTGGCAAGGACAGGCATGGCTTTAATGAAGCACTTGGAGTTTACAGCCCGGCAAGGCAAATGAGATGCACAACCCAGGGAACCTTTGTTCAGTCAGCTGCAGGGCGAGCTTAGCCATGTGAGGGACAAAGGACCCGATCTGGAGAGGTGATGTATGAAAGGCAAGGCCGGTTCTCTGTACAGCACCCGGCCCTGGTACAGGGACAGGAAGGCCCCGTGCCCGTGGGCTGCGTTAGCACAGCGAGCAGAGCGGATGCGCCAGAGGCGGCTTTTCGTGCGGTACCCTGCCGGCCAGTCCCGGAGGTTGTTGATGCCGATGTTCACTGTCCTGGGTGCAAAACCCCCAAACGCAGCCGATTTTAAGCGAGAGGTTCCTGGGCACTGTTTATCCTGCTCCGCGTCTCCCACTCATCGCCTGGACCAAGGCGAACTGCAGGGAGCCACCGGCGCGTCGGCACTGCGGTGCCCTTTCCCCCGCCCCCCGCCGCCCAAGGCCGGCCCGTCCCGCTGCTCCGCTGAGCGCTGCTCAAACAAAACCCACCCCGACCAACCCGCAGCCCGTTACCAACACGGCACTTACGGTTTGCTAGAAAAAACCATTCCTCAGCGTGCAAAGCCCAAACTGCACGGGGGATCGTCTGTGCAACCACGGCAGGCATGAAAGAGGAAACCCCTCCTCCACAGATGCCCTATTTATTCTCCGCTTTAGCATCCCGCGCGGGGGGAGGCTCGCCCGGCCTCCTTCCCGACCCCCGAGCTGGGGAGCAACTGCAGCTCTCCCCAGGTCTAACCCTGCGTTTTGGGTGGGGATTTTACCTGGCAAACGGCCGCATCCCTCCTCAGAACAAAACCACGGGAGCTTTATTCTGACGAGAGCATTAGCACGCCGAGAAGCGCACACCGAGCGGCTGCCTGCGGCTGGCAGCAGAAAGGCTGCAGGCTGGAGGCTTCGGCACCAAAAAAGGGAGATGTGGTGCTCGTTTCTTGTGCGGAAGAGAGATCACAGCCTCACACCCGGATGATTTGCAGCAGAGGCAATTTGAAGCAAACCCAAACCAACCGAGACAACCTATATCCGCGCGCAGGCATCGCACCCAGAGATGTATCCTTACTGCCACTGGTTATTCTTTCTTGCCTTTACCATTACATCCCAGGTCTTTAAGGAGGAATTAAATCTCCCACACACTAACCTGTCCTCTCTTTAACCTTCCAGTGCAGGCAGAAGGCCTCCAGTGCAAGCAGCCTGTTAAGCTGGAGAGGAAAATAACCCCTGATCTTCACTTGTGATCTCGTTCGTTAGTGGAGAAACACGCTGCCATGATTTGTGTGTTCTGACTGCCAGAGATCATGGGGTGGGGAAAAAAAAGCGGAAATTGGAGAACCTTGGGTAAAAAGTCACTCCCCACCCCGGCAATATCAGGGAAAAAAGTGAAGAAGTTACTATAATCCCACCAAAAAAGCACGGAATGAGCTCTGAAATCGAAGGTGTTCAGGTGTTGCAGCGTTCAGGTAATCTTCTGCAGACCTGTATTGGCTTGCCAATGGCTCACATGCAGCATATGGCAGGATAAAAAGTGCCTGGGCGGTCACTGCACACCGTGAGAGAGCTTCAGGCGTTGGCACATGTAAATCATGCTCAGCCACTTTGACAGTTTAACCTGAGCACTGTCCAGGGAGGTTCAAAAACCCATGTCAAATGGGTTTAAGAAAACAGGGAAATAACCCTCTCAGCGTGGCAGGCAGACACTGGGAATGGGCACAGTGTGCAGAGGACAAGGACTCCTCTTGTACCACCAGTTCCCCCCACCCCCCTCCCCGCTCCTGGCGCACCTTGGCACACATGGCATAACCACAATAAGCCCAACCATCCTGCCTGATAGGATAATGAACTCTGTCACAGCTTTTGCACTGAAGAGAAGCGTAATCCCTAAAGGAGAGGGAGCCAGGAGAACAGGGGAGAAGGAAGCAGACACTTCATGAGTGACATTTCAACTGGCCAGATTGGGTTTCTTGCACCAAAATAATTACACGAGTAAGATTTTACAGTGGTGCTGCCACAAACCAGTATAATTCTGCCCCCTGATATCTCATCTAAACCTTTCCTCCTTTTGCTTTAATCCATTTCCCTGCAATGAGCTCCATGAAGATGATCAGAGGGCTGGAGCACCTCTCCCATGAAGACAGGCTGGGAGAGTTGGGCTTGTTCAGCCTGGAGAAGAAAAGGCTCTGGGGAGACCTTATACTGGCCTTCCAGTACCTGAAGGGGGCTTAAAAGAAAGACAAGGGGAAAACATTTTGTCAGGGCCTGTTGTGATAGGATAGGGGTAGTGGTTTTAAGGTACAAGAGGGTAGATTTAGACGGATCCAAAGAAGAGATTTTTATTGTGAGGGTGGTGAAGCACTGGAGGAGGTCCCAGAGAGGTGGTAGATGCCCCATCCCTGGAAACAGAATCACAGAATTGTAGGGGTTGGAAGGGACCTCAAGAGCTCGAGTCCAACCCCCGCCATTCAAGGTCAGGCTGGACAGGGTTCTGAACAACCTGATGTAATTGAAGATGTCGCCCCCCCATGGCAGGGACACCTTAAAGGTTCTGAAGCCAGAGTCTTCTGTGACACAGTTTCTGAAGTGCTCCATGGTAACAGCTTTATGAAGTCAGCAGCTGTGACGCTGTTTACGGAGCGCTCCATGGTAACTGTCCACTCTACAGTGGCACCAGTCTCAGCCCCCAGTGCTCAGTACCTGCATGACTTCCGTGCAGACAGTACGCGTTGGGTGTTTGTGGAGACACTTGACTAGGTTGGTGCGGAACTTCCTGTGCTCCAACTTGCAGCCATTGCCCCTTGTCCTGTCTCCACACACCACTGAAAAGGGGCTGGCCATTTCCCCCTGCATCCCATACCTAAGATATTTATAAACATTAACATGTCCCCCCCCTTAGTCTTCTCCAGGCTGAACAGTCCCAGCTCACTCAGCCTTTCCTCACAGGGGAGGTGCTCCAGGCCCTTAACCATCTCCATAGCCCTCAGCTGGACTACTTCCAGGACATCCCTGTAGTTTTTATACCAGGGAGCCCAGAACTGGACACAATAGTCCAGCTGGGGCCTGACCAGGGCAGAGTAGAGGGGGAGGATCACCTCCTTCGACCTGCTGGCCACACTCCTCCTGATGCCCCCCAGGATCCCACTGGCTCTCTTAGGCACCAGGGCACACTGCTGGCTCATGGCCAACCCGTCATCCACCAGCACCCCCAGGTCCTTCTCCGCAGAGCTCCTCTCCAGCAGGTCATCCCCCAGCCTGTACTGATGCAAGCAGTTATTCCTTCCTTCTCCTTGTCTTTTTCCTCCTTTTCTAATCTGGGAGAATGGTGGCAGAGTGTTTTCAGAACTCTGTGAACATGAAAGTTAAACATTTCCCACTGGTAAGGGGACAGGGAAGGAAAGAAGGAAGGAAGGAAGGAAGGGAAGAAGAAAAGAAGGAAGGAGCAAAGCAGTTAACTGTATTTCTTTCATTTTCTTTGCTTCAGAGTGAGAAGCAAAAATGTCTCTGGAGTCAGACTCCCAGAGCCCCAGAATGCAGCGGATGCTGGAGCTGCAGCTTTCTAATTACCAGGTAAGACAGAGCGATCAGTTTGCTGCTGCCATCCAAACAATTGTCCTTCCCCAGGGTGTGCAGCTGCAGCTAGGCTGTGTTTACTGCTTCTCCTCTCCCCTCTTCATCAGCTTCGTTACAGTGTGCAGAAGACAGGTAGCCACTTGGCTTCAGCTTCAGGTGCAGCTTTCCAAGGGCTTAGTTAAAGTACCTATGTTTAGAGTTGGAATCTTTGTGCCTCTGGGGAATATAGATAGAACTCTTGAGTCTTTTTAAAGCTTTGTTTCTCTTTGGATTATTTTCAGAAACAGAACTCAGTATAGTTTGACTCCTCTATTAAGAGGCAATTTTTGATTGGTCTCAGTCATGATAAATCCCCTAGAAAGAAAGGAATGTTTTTTCTTGGCCGTTTGGGTTTAGGCTGTGATTCACCCAAGTGCTTGGGTGATGAACCCTGTGGGAATTAAGATCCTGAATACACCCCAGTATCTGTGTGTGTCTGGATCCCATGCAGGGTTTTGGTCAGTATAGGCTTCAAGAGGGAAGTTCCAACCAGGAACCCCAAGCAGGCTTCAGGCAGCTGTGAGCGCCGCTGCCTTCCTGCTGGCTTTGAACAGTCTGGCTCAATGTGAAGACATGAACTGGTGGGGGGGCTCTAACCTAGTGACGATCTATGAGGCAGGATACAAACAGCACAGAGCAGAAGCAGTCTCTGGGTATGGATGTGTGAGGTAAAGCAGGTAGTTTGTAGCAGTTGATTACTTAGCAGTTGAGAAACGGTACCTGTCTGCACACTCACCTTAAAAATGTGAGTTTGAAGTAATGCAGAGACACAGTTTGATTTCAAGCAGCATAAATCAAAAGCCAGGTCCCAACAGTAGCCTGCCTGACAGAGGGCACATTCCCATATTTTGGCAATTCAGCATCAGTCCTCCCAAAAGGGGATGTGACCAGTCTGTGCATGGCCTCCTCCTCTCCCACTGGAGAGGTTTCCTCTTGGTTACATTCACACGGAGTTTATCATTTCTGCTCTCCTTTTTTATTATTCCATCTCTGAGTAATATCTTAAGTCACTGCCTGCAGAGACCGTTGCTTTTAAGGCTAACTGTATACAATTTATTGAATAGCTCAGAATAGAGACTAGATAGGAGAACATCTCAGGGTGTTGCAGCTATTTCTCTTTTTGACTGTGTTTTCTATTCTTTTCAGAGGGGAAAGTGTGAGTATTGCCTTCAGAACACTGAGGAGTATTGTACTTCTAAGAATGAATAACTGACTGCTGTCCCTTCTAGGTGATGATATCAGAGATTGAACAAAAGGTTCACTATTTACTGGAAAGCTGTGAAGATACTGAAGACTACCAAGAACAGATAGACGCACTTTCCTCAAAGCTGGAGGAAGTGAAGCTCGATTTGGAAGGTGTTCAGATGATGCTTGAAGACACATCCCCTGAAGAGGAGGTAAATCATGGGAATGTTATGCGGGGCAAGAGCGAGTGTCACGGTGCTGTAATGTGCTGTAGTTCCAGAAGAACAGATAGAGCTCAGCACGTGAGGCAAAGAAGGAAGAAAAGTCCCTGGGCAATGCCAGGCTTACTATTATTCTGCTTTACAGAGATGTATAATTATTGGTAGATTGCAGCAAGAAGTGACTTTTGAATGACTCTCTATCTACATCTTTTCTGCTTTAAGTGCTCAGTGACAGAGGGCAAATTTTGTGAGTCCAGGCTTGGCTTGGAGGTTTCAAATGCCATGTCTGTGACAGTGGCACAGCAGAGAGGCCTTTAAGCAGTAACTTTCTCTGTGAAGAGTGCCTAAATGGCAAGGGCAGTGACCACCAGCTCTCCTGCACCACAGCTGCATGCTCCTTACTGAGTTTCCCAGCAAGGGAGACTGACTCCCAGCTTCAGACTTAACTCCCAGTGTGTTGTGCAAGGGGTCAGAGAAGCCCACCTGATGTGTTCCTGTAAAAGCAGCTGCAGTGTCTCTGGTGCTGGAGGAGCACAGTGTAAAAGAGAGCTTGCATGGCTCAGGAGAGAATTAGCATTGGTGAAGGCTTCTGTTGAAGTATCTGTGAACACAGGAAGAAAATCCAGGTGCACAAGGAAATTTATAAGCATTAATTGCACATCTCTCTAATTTGGTCAAACTGGGGGCTTTTTAGCATGCATCCCAATATTGAATCTGCTCCTGGGTGCTAAAACCATACCAAAATGGCTATTGTTCATTGGTACCTCAGTCTTGGTGGCTTTGCCAGCAGCTGCCAGGCTGGCTGGATCTGGACCAGTTGTCAGCACTCTCTCAGGTCCTGTTCTCTGGCTGGTTTTGTCATCATTAATCCAGGCTTAGAGCCTTCGAGTCGATATTGCCAAGACCCAGAATCCAGCAAAGAGCAAGTGTCCACTGTCTGGTCCATGTAGTGCAAAAGCAGTTGATCTGCCACGTCCAGTCTTGCAACAATTAGCACTGCTGTGGTCTCTGTGTGTTAATGAGAAGGTGCAGAGAGCCAGTGTACACTCAGCAAAGCTTCAGAAGCCCAGGGATAAACCTGACTTGCAAGGGCTCAGCGGCAGCCCAGCCACCCCAGTAACACAAATTTGACCTCTGACAACTTAACCTGCAGGGCTCACCCACCAAAATGCCATTGCAGGTGAAGCAGCTCAGCTCTGCCAGCGAGACCAGCATCAACAAGGAGAAAGACATGCCTGCTGACATGAGCGATGAAGAACCCCGAGATGAGCGAGACCTTGTGACTACTGGAGCTGCGGACAAGCAGCCAGGTATGGAGCATCTCAAGAAAGAAGGTGTTTGGACAGCAGCAGTACATGGCAGCAATTATGTGGCCATGGGTAGATTGGAGAAGAATTTCCTCATGAAACTCCTTCCCTTTGTTTTACAAACTCTTCCCGTTGCATAAGATTTAAGTGTCTGTTGTTCTATCATTTGCAGGCATTATTGAGGGGTGGGAACTCATCCAAGCTCAGGACCTCAGAACCAAATTTAGGATGAAACAGAAATTGCAGCAGTGGCAGCAGCTGAACTCCGATCTCAGCGACATCTCTGCTTGGCTTGATAAAACTGAGCAAGAGCTGAAAGAGCTGCAAGAAGTAAAACCTCCAAAAAGCATGAAGGCGTTGGGACAGTCAGTCAAGAACCTGAAAGTAAGTTATGGCATACTGAGGTGTGGGATTTCAGGATGCTGATGCTCCTGATCAGTGTCTTTGTGCTTCTGGGATCTGTGGGCAGCTGGATGCCAGTACAGTGGGTGTTTGCCATGGAGGAGCTGAGCTCTTTTCAACTAATTGGACTAAAGATTTGTTAAGCAAGGTGCTGCTGCTGCCTTCTTCTGCAGAGATGTGCAGGCAATATGCCTGGGTGCAACAAGAAGCCAGGCTTCATTCTCTCTCAAACAAAAACTTTCAGCCCAAACTCCTCTTTTTAGGCCTCTCCTTTTAGACAACAAGCCTGGAGTAAAGCTAAAGACTGAAAGCTTAGACTGCCCAGATGCTTAGGGTCTGGCCTTGCCTTGGCAGCTTGGCTATTCTGAGCAGTGAGAGAGGCATTTTCTTCCCTTGTTCTGTGCCATTCCCCTCTGTGCAAACCAAACACAGATTGGAAATCCACCAGGACTACAGGCTGCAAAGTCTAGGAGGAGGTTTTTTTAAATTGAATTAAGGGGGGGTGGAGTTGTAGCTCCAAAAGGGAGACTGGGTAAGATCTGCTCTAAAGCTGTGTATTTTACCAGTGTGGTGTTTGCCATCAATCTTTGACCTAAGCAGCGCTTTTGCCCAATAGTTGCAGGATACATCCTTTCAAAATGTGGAGTTGCATTTTTTCACTTGGCAAATGAAGATTTCTCATTGAATAGAATGTATTTGTTAATGATTCAGTCTGCTAATCTACTGCCACACAATAGAACCCCTATAACATTTGTCATCATGTGTGCCCATGTTGCCTACATGACTCAGCTTCCATAAATTAGGACTAAGGTCTACAGTTTGAACCAGTAGGTACCCAGGCTACAGGCAAGTGCTGGGTCCCTGGGACTTAGGTCTTGGGTTGCAAGACCCTCAGACAGCAAGTGTTCCTCCTAACACTGATGGGAATAGAAAATCCCTGCATGCTCTCCCTTCTGCCAGTGACCTTATAGGGAGCCACTTAAATGCTGAGGCTATTGGTCACTTTGGTATCACACTTGGGATGATGCTCATAAGGAATGTGCTGTAGGACAGAGGAGGGATTTCTGAGGCAAGATCAGAGAGTGCTTAAACTTACACATCCTGAAGTAGCCAATCTGGCTTAGGCACCAAACCCTAGGGAAGGTTTAGTGATGCCAGCACGTTCTAAGACATGAATTACATGAGATGTCATGGTATCACAATTGCCTTGGATTAGGATAAGGCCAGTCTGGCTGCAGACTGGCTTACTGGCGTTGAGGAGTCTGGGCTGGACCATTTGTATAAACAAAATAACATAAGAAAGGCCACCTCTTTTTATTTATTTCATATCAGGATCGGAAGAGCCACCAGATTGCAACAGCTTTCCCCAATACCTGTGATGCTTTTGAGGGTCTTGTTTTCTTGTAAATAACCAACAAGCTTTTCATCATCCATGGAGGCTCCTAATCCTCTGTTTCTTCCAGGACATGCTTAAAGCATTTGATAATTACAAGACAGTGCTGCTTTCCATTAACCTGAGCAGCAAAGAATTCCAGAAAGCAGATAGCACAGAGTTTCAGAACAAGCTGCAGAAGATGAACTCGCATTGGGAGAAAGAAACCTGTGCATTGGATGACTGGAGGGAAGGTTTACAAGAAGCCCTACTGCATTGCAAGGTGCGTGCCACATGCCGGCTTACACAGGAAAGCTCCTCTTTAGGGTGCTACTGTGGGGTAAATAAGGGTAGAGGGGCAATTCCTGCACATCAGTGGAACAGTAAGCACAATACAAGACTTAATTTCTTTATTAACTTGACTCTGTTGGGTTTAAAGAATTCAGTAAAACTAACATTGAACTAGGTAACATCCTTGTTGGCTTTGTGTATTCTCAGCTGTTCATTTTGTCTGTAGACAAAGGCAGGTGAAAGCACTGCAAAAGTGTTTTCTCTTATGTGCAAATCTTTTTGTTTCTCCAGGCCTTCCACGACCAGACCCAAAACCTAATCCTGTGGTTGGCGCGTGCCGAGAGCCAGCGTAATAAGGCACAAATCGCAGATCCCAATGCTGACCTCAGTACAGTACTGGAATGCCAAAGGGCACTAATGGTGAGTGTACTCTTATCTTCAGCACCTCAGCTCTAACACTGAGTCAGTAGCTCTCACCACAAAATTAAAACCAGTAAGTTTATTTCTCAAGATGGCTGCAGCCTGTCCTTGAACCAGCTCTATTCAGGCACCTGGCTGGCTTCTGAACTGGACTAAGATTGCCTGTAAGAGGCAATTTTTTCCTGTAATTATGCATCATAATTGAGTTCCTTATGGACAGCTTGTATGCTGGAGTGAGACTTCCAGTTTCCAAGATTTCATATCTTTTCTAGATGGATTAATTACTGCTAGGTCTATTTCTAAATGTTAGCTCATGTAAGCAGGTACAACCAGTCTTTTCAAGAGAACTTCATTTTGTGTGTAGCTGTAGTAGGCATTCCTATGTATTGCAGATTCTCAGGCAGGTTGAGTTGTTCTTTAACACCTTCCAGTGTTCCTCCTTTTGTGAGGACATCCCTGAAGTTGAGAGTAACAGACTGTTGCACTGTTTTTTGTTTGTTTGTTCTAAGCAACTGCAGAAAGAGCTGATGGAACAACAGCTTAAAGTAAACTCACTGGAGGAACTCACTGCTTATCTGCTGATTAAATCCGATGGTGAATACATTGAAGCCAAGGAGCTGGTCCATCTAATTGGAAGGAAACTGAGACACCTTATTGAACAAGTTTCACGTGACTTAAAAGCAATACAAGGGAATCTGGTGAGTCAGTTTAAATACTTGTTTGTGGGGTTTTCTTACTGAAAAGTAGTAACATACTAGGAGTAAAGGTATATATTAGAGACTGACTTAACACTGAAGTACTTCCACCTTCACAAGCTGAAAAAACCCCCCAACCAAACAATTAATTTGCTATAGGAAAAAATTCAGCACTGTGAGGCTTGTAAAGTATTGAAAGGGATTTCCCAGAGAAGCTGTGTGGCCTCCACCCTCGAGGGGTTTGAAGAACAGGCAGGATAAAACTTTGAGTAAGGCCTCTGGTCTGGTCTCCTAGCTGACCTTGCTTTGAGCAGGAGGCTAGGCCAGATGAACTCCCTGAAGTCCCTCCCACTCTGAATTGCCCTATGAGCCCCATACCACGTGCAAGGGTAGGAGTGTGTAAGGAACACAGAGGAGTTGCAGTTCATAGCAGTACAGAGGCTATCCTGAGAGCTGTCAGGTATTTTCAAGTGAACACCTGTACACACCAGTTCCATCATCCTTCCTTCAGGCTGTGCATAGTGGTGTTTAACTCCAGCCGGCAGCTAAGCCCCATGTGGCCGCTCACTCATTGCCCCCCGTGGGATGGGGGAGAGAATCAGAAGAGTAAAAGTGAGAAACTCGTGGGTTAACACCAAGACAGTTTAATAGGTAAAGCAGTAACAAAAACTTCCCTGGGATACCAGCACTCTTCCCAGACAAATGCAAACACAGCCCCATAAGAGCTGCTGTGAGAAAATTACCTCTGTCCCAGCCAAAGGCAGCCCCACAGCAAAGCATTTCTTTATGCTGGGGAATTGTAACATCTGGTTACCACTGGTCCTGCACATCTGAAGGGGAAAAGGGTTGTGCACCTACAGAGAGACAATGCAAGATGGCTCTCTGCACTCGTGTGTTGTGAGTTTTCCTTGTGCATTTTTAAGAGGAAGGTGTGGTTATCTTTTAGGATACCAGAGAATGTCACCTGGTTCCAGGTGACTTGGGCTCCCGAGTCTATAATCCTGCCACAACCCAACCCAGCCCTGCTGTGAAGAAGGCAAGTATTTGTTTCTCACCTCTTACTGTCAGTATACAGCATATTTGGACACATTTAGCCTGCAAGTTCCTCAAATGTAGTCATTTTTCCTTTTAGATGCATGTGCCTTATTACAGAATTTACAACAGGAGTTTAAAGTCTACAGCTGTTTTTTTTGAGAGAGAAATTCCTTGTAGTTTCTGAAACACTAAAAACTGTTTCTCTCAACAGATGCGCATGAAGAGAACTTCAGTTGGCAGGACCAGCAGCAGCACAAGGTATTACTTTATGTTTGATCTCTTGAAGGATAGTGAAAACAGCAGAGACGAGCAGAGTGCCAGCAGAAACCTGGGTGGCTGTTCCTCCTAGGTTGGCATACTAGTGGAGGGGATTTCTGCCCACCTGTAGTGTCTCCTCCACCTACCAGCTCCGGGCTGCACCTTGGTGAATGGTTTCCTTGCACAGTCCTGCTCCTAGACCTCTTCACCTTGTGCAACCCTGGCTTGTCTTCACTCTTGAGAAGATGTTTTCTTGTGCCGAGCAGGGGAACAGTTTAGTTTTAAATCTTCCTTCCAATCCACTGGCATACCTGGAGAAAGAAAGTTGCAACTTGAAGCCACGTGTTACAAACAGACCAAGGACAAAGAGAGAACTTCACCCCCCAGCACGTTAGGGCCTGTTCAGAGGACAGAGCTCAGTAATGCCCAGACCAAGAAGATCCTCCTGACTCTGAATGCTGGCTGCCCTGTATACATCAACCTGTATTTGGAGTGGTTGGTTTGTCTCCTGGGGAAAGTTAAGTTTGCACCTGAGAGTAGGGTAAATACACATACAAAACAAATAGTTGTTTCTTCACTAGTGAGGATGGTGAACCCAAACCAGCAGCTGGCTCCCCACGAGCAGCCTTGCACGCTTTAAGTTGCAGTCAGTGTTCAATGTGCAGAGTGCATTTGCCTGCAGATACACAGCCCTGCCTCTTGGAAGAGTGAACCCTGAAGAGGGAGTGAAACAAAATTCTAAAGTGCCTTTTCTCTTCTGTTTTTCCTTTAAATTTTCAGAGATGAAAGCCATCTTCAAACTGTTCAAGCAGTTTCCCGCCCTCCTTCCTCCTTCTGCCATGTCCTACGAGCAGCTTTCCCTTTCCTGATGTTCATTCTACTGCTCCTACTTCTGGCTTGCATGGTTCTCTATGTGGTAGCCTACAGGTGCACCAAGGCCAACAACTTCACCTGTTCTTTCCCTGTCGCACTGCACTACACCAACGGGCCTCCGCCATTTTAGGAAGCAGTCTGTTTCTCTTCAGTTAAACCAAAATATTAATCTAAATAATGCCTCGTGTGTACAGCCTCTTTTCTTGTCCCAGGGTGTGAGTTGACTTTCACAGCACAAAATTTATATCTTGATGGAATTCCAGCATTTTTGTACAGAAAACAAACTTTTTCTATCGATTTTTAAACCATAAGCGACACACTTTGTACTTTGATGCTGCAATAGATACATTTTTATAGGTGCAGATCTCTTGAGCTGGCAGGGGGATTGAATACTGAGTTATTAGATGTGGATCCTACACGACAGCAATCTTAAACACAGCAGTCTGTCTCAGGTTAGCACAGCGAACAAGCCCTTGAAGAAGCACTGGGCCTAAAATGGTTCCTGCACACACTTCCTGATGCCTGTAGCTGTTGCTACTGTAGTCCCTTGGGGGAAACAGAGACAAATCTCCTTTGTTTTTTATCTTTGTTGTTGTATTTTATTCACCTAACACATTCAATAGCAGGCTGCACATTTGTTTCACATAGCGTGTTCTAGGGCTTAGGACTGCTGTGCTGTCGTTTTATACCACCTTTGAAGTAAGAAATTGTTGCAGTGCATGGAAGTGGTTTATAATGCACATGTTTTCTGGATGAACATGACTATGTAGACTATCCATGATGTATACAAATAATGTAATGACTTTTTTAATGAAAGATTTTTTTTCAGTTTTTACCTTGCTTAATAGTGTACAGTATCTTGGGAGAGAATTGTGTGTTTTTATAAGCTTCCTCTTGAAATGAAACTGACCCTTGGGCAATGGCTGCAGAAACACTGTGTACAGTTGCTGGTGCCATTGTTGCATCTCCATTGTACAGTTTGAGTACTGTTATTAAAATTGCCAGTGGCTGTGGGGACTTTGGGTGTGTCTGGTGGGGAGTGACCATTCAGATGTTCCCACAGCACTGACCCTTCCATCCCTGTGTAAGTCAACTTCTTTGCATGCTAATGCAGCAGTGTCCAAAAGAACAACCCCTGTCTGGCTGCTTGAGGCAAGAGAGGAAAAAGCCCAAGAGGAGCCTGTGTTTGGTGGCACAGGTCCTTTCCTTTGTAATTTCCTGGAGGAAGAAGACAAAGTTGAACCAGCTCATGCTTATTATGCTGAGCTATTTCTCCACCCTGAAACTGATTTTTCTAACCTGGCAGTTATGGCAGTGCTGGAGAGGTGGAGGTGCATGTCAAGGAGAGCTCAGTGCAATCCTAAGGGGGTTAGTTGAACTCATGAGACCTTGTCTTTGGGTTTTTTGGGAAAATCACCTGGCAGCTAACCTGATTTCTGTAATGCTTCCCTATGGGAAATGGGAGCTGTGATCAGCCTGTGAGAATTTCCCTACCTTTTCTACAGTTGTCATTGCCGGTGGTTGCATGTTCCCATCATCTGGCAGAGGGATTATGAAGCAGTTGGCTTTGCCGCCCTGTGTTCAGAGAAAGTCCCTGTAGCAAGCCAACAGCTTCTCTCCAGCTGTGGAGGCAAAACCAGCATGGTTTATTACCAGGACTTTAAACTAATTCGTTAACTGTGATACAGTTAAGGTTGCAAAGTTAGCAGCAGCGCTTAGGAAAATCAAAGATTAGAATCTGGCACTTCTTAGGAGCAGTGCTGCAGGGTTCTCCACGACAGGTTGAGGTGGGCAGCCCCGTGCTGGATGTGTCAGCCGCAGTCCCAGGGAGCAGTGCCTGGGCTCCATCCTGCTGTAGGCACAGGGATCCGGCAGTGCTTGTGCTACAGCTAAACAAGTCACAGCTCCCGCTCTCGTGGGGAGTGCTGTATCACCAGATAAAGGATGGATCCTCCTGCCCCTCACTCTACACAGGGACACACTCTCCCTCTGCCATCATGATTTTTGTCTTTTGAAACCAATTACTTTCAGATGGAGCTCATTTAAGTTTCTGGCTCTGTGAAGTCAGCCAACTCTTAACCATTATTTCATTGCCAGTTTGTCACAAATGCCCATGCAAACCTTTCTGCCAAGAACTAATAGTCAGTTGCTGGCGTGATATTAAGTTCTTCTGCCATTAAAGAACCTGTGCAGGGGGGAAAAATTTGAACAATGTTAAAAGGTCTAAAGAAAATTTCATAGCCTGCAATTTCCTTTCATTATGGACAGTTATACCAAATTGTTGAGCTGATGTAACATATAAAACGAAGAGCTTTCATGAAATTATCTCTAAATGTCACCTCCCCTTCCCCCCCCAAAAAATGTCTGGGAAAATAACTGAAATGTTTTTTTCCCAAAAACCTATTTTACATAGTTTTACTTCTAGTTGATTATAAGCACTGCACCATAGGAGACACTACTGTCTGCTTCAAGTCAGTCATTATGCATGCCCACCGATTTCTTGTGTCGTCTTCTTGCTCAGGACTGGGCTGTTAGCCTTCAGCAAAGGGAAAAGAGGGTGAGAGCCATCACACCTGCATGTGCTTTTGGACATGCATTGTGTGTAGGCGTGAAACCAGGCCCAAACTGGTTTTCATCTGGGGTCCTACTCCTTTGCCAGGGAGACATGGCCTCAACGTGTTTGCAACTGTACCTACCCCTGAAGAGTCAACAACAATTCTGCCAGGATGGCAAGCAGGAGACCCTCTTTTTCTTATGACCTGTTCCTCCCACCCCCCAAAACACTAGGGCAGAGTCTGCATCTTCTGTAGTGCTGGGAAACCTCTGCAGAACTCCAGTACCTGACAGTAAACTCAACCTGTGGCTTGTGGAGTGACTGCCGAGCTCAGGACAAGATGCTTACTCCCAAACAGTGTTATCACGTACATCATGTGGGCTGGGCTGCATATGGGAGGGAAATGAGCAAAACCAGCCCCGTATTTAGGTTTTGTGATACCTGTTTGTTGAGCCACAGCAATCTGGAAGCAAACAAAACACACGTTGCTGGGCAGATACTGCAAGGTCACTGGAAGAGCAGCCACCAGAAGGGGAGGCATGTCCCCATTAGCTTAACATATCTGAGGTGCTTTAGAGGACACCAACTTCAGTCCTAAACCCGCTTCCTTTACAAACTTGCACCAAGGCTGAAACAGTGGAACTAAAACCACATGCAAGGTAAGACTGAGAAACCTCTGGGGCAGGCAGACATCGGAAATGTGCAGCACCTGCCATTGATGGCTGTGCCAGCTCCTCAGGACATGATGTGATGAGCGAAGGAGATTTTGGCTGGTTAGGCAGTAGTGACAGCAGTTGGCATTCTCATGGCCCAGCAACCTTGTTTTCTCCATGCGTGTAAACTGAACTTGCTGAGGCACAGCAATGCATGAGGGCAGTAGGTGGTGCCTGTGTGTAAAGAGGGAAAGAGTTAAAAAATACTCAACTGGTAAATAACATGAAGTGTTAGCTGTGAACCAGTGTGCTGTTTAACTCACCACACTTCGGTGTCAAAACGCTGTGAAAAAATGAATGGAAATATTTATCTTCTAGATTTTAGCAGCCCACGCTGCCTTTAGTAGTAGTTCAGGCAGTGGGTTGGTGCTGCAGGTAACCACATCCTTAATGGCTTTGCTGAACTGGCATCTTACAGGCCATAAATAGGCGATTGCAAATGGTGACATAGCGAAGGCCTTGCCACGACTTCCAGCTCTGAGTGCGTGGTAGGATCACAGGACTCTGCACCACTGCGAGAAACCATAGGATCATAGAATGGTTCAGGTTGGAAGGGAGCTTAAAGTTCCAGCTCCCTGCCATGGGCAGGGACACCTCTCACCTGCCCAGGCTGCTCAAGGCCCTATTCAAGCCAGCCCTGAGCATCTCCAGGGAGGAGGTAGCCACCACCTCCCTGGGCTACCTGTGCCAGGGCCTCACCACTCTTGTGAAGAATTTTTTCCTGATATCCAATCTCAAATTTACCCCCTTCCAATTTAAAACCACTCCTCCTCATCCTATCACTGCATGCCCTTTAAAAAGTCCCTTACCATCTACCTTGTAGGCCCCTTCAGGTACTGGCAGGCTTCTATAAAGTCTCCCCAGAACCTTCTCTTTTCCAGGCTGAACAACCCCAACTGTCTCAGCCTGTCTTCATAGGAGAGGTGTTCCAGCCCCCTGATAATCTTCATGGTCCTCCTCTGGACTCATTCCAAGAGTTCCATGTCCTCCTCATGTTGGGGATGTTAGAGCTGGACACAGTACTCCAGGTGAGGTCTCAGGAGAGCAGAGTATAGGGGCACAATTCCTTCCCTTGACCTGCTGGCCATGCTCCTTTTGATGCAGCCCAGGGTACAGTTGGCTTTCTGTCCTCCACCAGTCTCGCTTACAGCAGCCAGGGACAGGGGATATCATCAGGGATACGATTCAGTCAATTTAAAATGTATTAATGGTGTGCAGTAAATCAGAGGTTGAATTTCAGCAGCACTCAATGGTTAATTAGTTTAAAGATTTACAAGTAATTCAGTAAAATAGAGTGTGATCAAAACGGCCTCTGATTTACACAGCTGTTGATGAGAATTCACACTAACGTGCTATAAGGTATCTTAAGGTGCATAGCTATAGGTGTGTATCTAAAAACACAGCACAGAGGCACACATATTTGGGCCCCCCACTCATGAAGGCAAGTGTGTGGTATTTACATGGGGAGGTAGGCAGGGAGGTAGGTGAAGGAAGCTAGCTTATAGTTAAAATTTCCCTCTTTGAGTTTGGGATCAGTACTCGGGGTGCACTGGCATCCCTCAACAGGCAATGGCTGGGACTTGAGGAGGCTGCTTTGCCCTGGCCGTTCTCCCTGGTTTCCAGGGCTTGTGCCCAAGGCCAGTCCCAGCAATGCTTTTCACAGCCTGCTGTGATCCCCGAGAGCTCAAAGGGACTCACTTGGAATCACTCTTTATAGGGGCTGAGAGAACTGACTTATGTCAGTAGTTTTCAGCCCAGCTCTGATGGTGAAACATTCTGGTACTTCCCACCAGTCGTGCAGACTCTGAACTTCTCTGGCATCTCCCATTTTCAGGCTGCAGCCCCTGTACAGGTGCAATGGGCTGCCAGGAGCTGATGAACTGTCAGTAGTGTTCCCAAGCAAAAAGTAGGTAAAAAGGTCTCAGGCTCAGCACAGATGTCCCAGGCTGTTACTGCTGCCCAGCAAAGCAGGAACAGGCACGTTATGGGGACACCTCGACACTCTGGTCTACACCTGGGTGTATGGCCTGGAAAACGAGGAAACTGCATGAGGTACTGAGCAGCTCCAGAGGAGCAGGAGCTGCACCACCACATTCTGCCATCCAAGGGACTGGCCAGAATAAGTTGATGTACATATGTTGGATGCACATCTGTCAGGGCTCAGCCCTACAAACCAGAAACTCCTGTGGCTGCACTCACTGTACAGCACCTCAGACAAAGCCATGCAAACCCATACGTGGTTTTCAGCTTCAGCTCTCAAAGAGCAACCTGTTACCCACGGGCACTTATCTTGGTGGGGGAGGCAGGGAAGGGAGAGTGCCATTGATCTTTGCCATGTGTTCGTTGTGCAAAGATCGAAACAGACCCATCATCACAACCACCTTTTTAACGTGTGTGGGTTAAAGCACATCCTAGGGAAGAGCGGCTGTTTCATCACTGCCCAACTATTTCCCATTATTCAGTCAAAGGAACAACCGTGGATGCACAAAAGCAGGCTCACTGGGCCAGCTTTTAAAAATCATTTGGGTCCAGCTTAATGGGAAAAGCTCGGGCTTGCTTTCTGTACAGTTAGGCTCCGAAGCCATCAGCGCGCCCGGCAGCCGCAGCAGCATTGTGCCTTCAAAACCCCAGTCATGGCCATGGCCATTAGTGATACTCGGCATGCTCAGGCTGAGCTTCCACCTGAAGCTTTTGTGCCAATTGAGATTTATGCAATTTGAATCTTTTGCAAGCAATTTTAAGTGGCATTTGGGAGCCCTGATCCTGACCAACGAACTTCAACCACCCAGACATCTGTTGGAAAAGCCACTTAGCAAACTGCAAGCATTCCTAGTGCAGGCAACAGTGAGCCTGACCACAGGAGAGACACTGCTGGACCTGTTGCTCACTAGTGCAGAAGATTAAGACTGGAAGGATTAAGACTGGACACAGCCTGGGATGCAGTGATCATGCCCTGCTGGAATTCTCAGTTGTGAAGGGTAGAAGATGGCACTGGCTGCCCCCTCCCTGGCAGTGTTCAAGGCCAGGTTGGATGGGGCTTTGGGCAGCCTGGGCTAGTGGAGGGTGTCCCTGCACATGGCAGGGGTTGGAATGAGATGGGTTTGGAGGTCCCTTCCAACCCAAACTAGTCTTTAATTCTATGATAAAGTCTAAAGACAACAAGAATTCTTACCTTGCCAGAGGCTAATCACTAGCCACAGCTCAAGACCAAGAGGCAGCTTTCTCTGGGCTTAATTCATGGACATGTCTGCCAGAGTCTGCAGGCCCTCAGGAAAAAAAAAAGTTCCAGCACTTTCCACATTATCATTATGATGTAAATATACATATTTATTGAAAAAGAACCAAACCAACCCACTTTAAGTGCCACTTATCTCTGTTTGCTACACATTTTATAGGAGCAGCCCACCTGTCAGGCACTGTCTCAAGGGAGAACATTCCAACACATCTTTTCCCCATGTTCTCTCTGTCTGGCAACATTACAGCACTACAAGTGGGGAATTCACCAGAAGATGGATGTGTGGGAATGGTCTCACGTTCCTGGAGAAAAAAATCAAGGTCACTTTATGATTTGGTTTCAATTCTAGGCTGGAGAGGAATCTCAGCATGTTTAAGAGGAAAAAGGAAAAGCTTGGGCTTTTCCTAGTTTTGTTTTGTTTTTAAATCCATGGGTACTGGTACTCCTGCATGAACCAAGGTTACTCACCTCTGCAAACATCCCAGAGCTGCAGCATCATTTCTTCAGGCAGGAACAGCCGGTCCTGGTGTAGCAGCAGGAGCTGACGTGCAGCAGAGCAGTGGGGGAAAGCCATAAACCATCCCACTCTACTCCCTGCCTCACCACCCTCACAGCTCCCCAGCACTCGATCCATTCATGCTGAAACTGGAAGAGCCCCCCAGTATCCAAACAGAAACACAGCCTGGCAGCTCTGCTCAGGCCTGGCAGGGACAAGGACACACTCCAAGAATGCAGCATCTGAGAGAGTCTGTGGGATACAGACCCACAATAAACCCAACATCACTCTCAAGGGAGTAAGTCACCATTGTCCCATCATTTTATCACACAGCCCTCTGTTTATCCATCAGTGTGCCACACACCAGCTTCTCCAGTTATGGACAGTGCTATAATCCAGCGAGTCGACAGCTATTGGCTTTTGCCCATTTTAAAACACTAGTAGTAACTTTTAATAAAATTATGTTCAACAAGACAAAAAATATCTGTTAAAATCACATCAATCTCCCTATTTGCACTGTGCTAGTAACAGCAAACATGAATCACAACAGGTGGCACAAATCTGCAGCATCACCCTTTTACAGAGTCAGTCCAGAGCAAATTTCCATTTCAGAAGTTAATTTTACAGGTTATACCTGCTCTTTCCTGTTTTCTTTCTAAGAAGTTCGCTTCAAGATTGCACATAAATTCACCACTGCTAAAGCAAAACAAAGTCACTTAAACATTGCTGTGGAAAACTGTATTGAACAAAAAGATGACACAGGAGGAGGAAAATCAGAGGAAGAACAATACAGCAGGCACCGAGGCCAGAAGGTGAACAAGCCCAAGAAGCACTGAAAGACATCTGCTTCACAGCAAAACTTCCCTCAAAATGAAAGTACCCATGAATTCCAGACTGTACTCACATTTTCTCTCTCTTTTTCTGTTTTTGTAGTAAATGTTGCACTTCTGTAGCAGGGCACTGCTATAGTACAGTTCCTTAAAAACAATAAAAAGATAGCTAGTAAAAGTTGAGACCAGCAGCAGCATCTGCTATAGTACAAGATCAAAACAAGACACTAGTTTTGTGTATCTCACTGAAAACTCTTTATGCCCCTTCTATAAAAAATATTGTCCTTGGCTTTAAAAAAAACCCACCAAGATCAGAGGTTTGGCTGATACACAAAGTATGCAAACAGCATACTAATCAAAATCCCTAAGCCAAAAGACTTATTGGCTCAAAAGAGACTTTTGGTATGACCCCAATTTAATTTCACCATACCTGAAATGCCCAGAACACACGTGTATTATAATTAAACCTCTCCATTTCGAGTGATTGCAATTCTAGCTCACACCAAAATGCGATACTGGCAGTTGCCAGAATGAATGATGTCATCCTGCTGTCCACTGAGGATACCGGGCAGGTTTTCTCTGCTATTCTCTTTTTTCCTCAGTGCAGCTGAAAGGCAGCAGAAATCAGCACAACAGGGGGTCTTAGACCCGCCTGGTCAGGGAAACGCAAAGAAGTCACCGCACTCGCGAAGCAAAGGAAGTTCCTGAACCATCACCCTCTGCTCTTTGAGGGAACCTGTACGAGATACAAGCAGCACAGCATAAGGTGCCATGCGCTCTGAAAACAAGCCAGCAGCAAACCTGAGGGCAGCAGGCAAAAGCAGGTCCCAGCTTAGTGTGCCATCCACCACCTCACCCCCTGTAAGAGGTTTCAGGTGGGCAGGACAGAGCCCCTATGCGCGTCGAAAGGGGAGGGAAGATGGTTTGTTTCCAGCTCATTTCACAAGCCCCAGTTAGGAGATCGGATACAAATACAAACAGTGAATATTCACAGAGCGACCTCTTGTACCTAAATATCATAATAGATTTAACATCATTAATAAATATATAAACCAACATGTTAATCTCACAGATGAAACACATTTCAAAGGTCAGCAATGACTGAGATATCTAGGCAGTTTGGTCATCGTTTAAAGCACTGAAGAATCATACACAGATAATCTGAGTGTTAAGAACAGGCTCACAAAATACAAACTCAAGCTTGGTTTAACATTACCAAAGAGGCTCAACAGCTGGCCCGAGAAGCTATTTTGAGTGGCCTCCTAACGAAGGCCCTTGCAGCCATTGCATATTTAAGAATAGAAGAAACACCTTTGCACTGTGTGTACCTCGGCACTTTATGTAGATCAGCTGCATGGCAGGTATTGCCCAGGGACCAGCACACCCCAGCGAGCAGATCCGTCCCAAAGGATGCTGCTCTACTTTTCAAACACTCCCACTCTGAAAGTGGAGATCATCTAGTCAGCACTTAAAAGCCTTAGTCTGGGAGACAGAGACCTAGGTGCTCAGTCCCAGCCCTGACACAGACTGCTGTCATCTTAACCCAGGCCTGTTATCTCTGTCTCAGTTCATCTGCCTCTGAAAAGGAGAGGCAGTAATTCCCTGTCTTGCAGTACTGTTCTGAGGCTTAATTTCATAAGGTGCTTTTGAGGATTCTCAGAAAAGGCACTATAAAAGTGCAGCTATTATCATGTCAGAAACACGGATGGCGGTGTGGATCCCACCGGCCTTTCCCGAGATGCCGATGTGCAAATCTAGGAGAGATGAGGACATGCACGTGGTCACACTCCAGCAGTCCCATCACAGCAGCTTTGTTTCCTCCCACCACTTTGAACAAGCTTCACATTTCCAGGTCTCAACAGAATTACTGGGCTGCCCCGTTCCGCAGACTCTCCCCAGTCTCCATTTGTTCTAGTGGGCCAAATTCGGGATGTGTGACCGGGGATTTCCTTTGGCCTCGGAGAGTGTGTGCATTCAGCATCTCCAGCAGCAAGTCATACACTGGGACCACGTTTTTACACTTCATGCTTAGTAGATGCTCCATTCCCTTGTTACTGTGAAGAGGAACAGAAAATAAGTCAGCAATCTGGGTCCAACAATGCAGAGAAGGAACATACGCTCCTGACTTCAAGGGAGTCCTTTTTTCATTGGAAATTAAGGGGAGTTTGCCACTGTCGTCTCTGAAATGACTTGTCACTATCAACAGGAATGACATCCCAACACTTTGAAGCTGAGTGGTTCACTAGAGAACCAAGATTCACTTTACACAGCACAAACTGACTTGAAATCAGAGGAAAACCCCTCTGATGCCGTAAGCGTGTCAGACCCACACACAGCAGCTTAATGCAAAAGGGGAACATACAAAGTGTAACTCCAGTAACTGCCCACCTGTCCTGCCAGTAGGAAGACCAAATTACTCTGGCCAGCTTCAAGCAGCTTGTTTCCTCCCTGCATGGCCAGTGGCAGATCTTGCTACAGGCTTTAAAAGTACTTTGTTACGCAGCAAAGTACAACACCACCTTTTTAGCATGAACACTCTGTGGCCACGCCATGGTTTGGACTAGCAGGAGATGGCTGTTGACTTTGCCGTTGCACATACAGACACTCCAGCTGCACTCAAGGCTTTGGGGTTGAACCCTAAGTGCATGTGCTCAGTGATAAATGTATCATGGTGGAAGCAGCAGCAGACAGGCAGCACATAGCTGACCTGGTGGGTTGGATTTGAGAGGGGGCAACACTGCCAGAAAAATGAGGTTCTGCTACAATTCAAGAGTTATAAATATGTTAATGGCAAAGAAGAAATTGCAGGGTTTCCCCCCACCCTCCCCCCGCCCCTTTCCCCCAGCTCTTGGGAGTCCTGCATCATTTGGTAATCAAGCCTGAGAGCATCAGTTATTTCCATAACAAAATATATGTTGCTTTGCACTGGTCAGTCAGTTAAAGGAGACACATCACAAGTAGCCTCTGGGCTTCAGCTGAGGCAGGCACAGCACAGAACCTCTTGTTTTAGTAAGAAAATGTAAAAATTATTCAAAGATTCACAATATTTATTTACACTGTGCTAGAAGGAAAGCTCCTGCAATGCTGTGATGTGGTGTCATACCATGTTGGGCACCCCAGGTGACAGCAGTGCATCAGAGCCATGAGTTGGGTTCAGCTCTGGCTGGGGCTGCAGGTCTCACAGGGCCAGCACTCAAACTCTCCCCCAGTCCACAGCCTGGCTGCTAAAAGCTTCTGCTGCTACCAGCTCTGCCAGGAAGCTTGTTGCAAAGGTGGCTGTCCCTCTTCCAGTGCCCCTACACAGGCAGATATGCCCACCTCTTCCGTGCATGCTCCAGCCTGGTCCCAGGACCAGCTTTCCTGGACACAAGCTCCTTTGCAAGACACAAGATTTCTTCATGGATAGCCAGTCTCTGGGTAATAATTTAAAATTGCAAACAGCCTGAAGGTTAAAGCATCTGTTCAAGTCCACTGTGCTGCAAGCAAAGGCGAGCAACTCAGGGAGGTCCAGGAACTGGCAGGGAGCAGAGGACCTGCTTCCCATGGGGAAAGTGGAAGCAGCTTGGCATCACAGTGGCACGATTCACTGGGCAGAATTGCTGTGGTCCTGAACAAGAGACCTAATAGTTGCTCTCAGGACACAAATTTGGCCTAAGACAAACATGGCACTCAGCACAGACTCTGCTCCACCCAAGCCCCCACTGCAGATCAGTTTTGAAAGAGACTTTGTTTGGGGCAGAAGTGTTTCAGGGGCTGGATTTGTATTTTATTTTTTGAAAGGCTGGATTCATGTTATTTTCATTAAGTGTTTCAGGCAGATACATAACAATTTACTGTGATACAGTTAAAACAGCATTTTAAAATCATCACAGTGGGTTTGAGCCCCAGCAAGCACTTGAGGACATCGCCTATTTAGCTGCGCTGGGAAGGAAAGGCTTACAATGAGCAGAGAGATCAAGAGCAGCACCAGGACGCCCTCCAGAGCTCTCCAGAGGTCAGGCCTTGCTCTGGTGCTGCCATAAACAGGCACGAACGCTCTGCACAGTCTGGATAATTTACCTTGCGTGCCGGACGTGGGAGAGGAGCATCAGCAGGTTGGCCAGGCGAGTGGTCTGCTGCTGCGAGGGGATGCCGCTCTTCGCAATAACCCACACCAGGGCGTCCGTGACTACGTTGAGCAGATGATGCAGCTTCCTGTTGCTTTCAGGTTCTTCTGCTGACAAGGGAAACATGCCTAAGCGGAGAGAGAAAGAAATACTCCCTTGCTGATGGGGAAGGGAAAAGAAGCCTAGGACTGGATTTTTCCCTGATGTAATATTTCAACAGGATTGAGAAGATAAAATTCCCAGCCTTCCCCCTCCACCCCAATACCTCACAGACGGTGCTCTGGGGATCACACTAAGCTCCAACTTAAATTCCTTTGCCAAAATTTGCAAAATGAGTAATTGTCCCAGATCCTCCCAAGACAACATGTGGGACTTAGGCCCTTCAGTCCAGAGAACAGACATGCTCACCATTCTCCAGGACTTTTTCCTTTGAATCCCTCTGTAACCTTTATTTCAGCGACTGTTATGAATTATAGCATTATGCTCACTCTCATCCCTTCTTGCTGGAAGAACCCCCCATTTTTTAATCTGATGATACCTAGGGAAGGGAGAAGATATTGCTCATAGACCCAGCCTGCCAGGGTCTCCCTACAGCTCACTAAAGGCACCCTAATATGGAGCTTCCCTACAGTGAGAAACCTTAGAAGTCAGCAAAAGCCAAAAAGTGGAATTAGTGGTATGGAGAGAGGATAGAAGAAATCACCACAAGGAAGGTCTGGAAATACACAACAACATTATTGAAGGAAACCTAGGGCAGATGACAGCAAGCTGAGTGTTGTGGTCAACATGCCAGACAGAAAGCCAATCTCATCCTGGGTTGCATCAAAAGTGTGGCCAACAGATCAAGAGAGGCAATTCTTCCCCTCTACTCTGCTCTTGTGAGACCCCACCTGGAGTACTGGTGTCCAAATCTGGAGCCCTCAGCACAAGAAGGACATAGACCTCTTGAAGATGGTCCAGAGGAGGGCCACAAGGATGATCAAAGGGCTGGAGCACCTCTGCTATGAAGAGAGGTTAGAGAGTTGGGTTGTTCAGCCTAGAGAAGGCTCAGGGGAGACCTTATAGCAGCCTTCCAGTACCTGAAGTAGCTACAGGAAAGCTGGGAAAGAACTGTTTGTTAGGGAATGGAGCAATAGGATGAGCAGCAGAGGTTTTAAACTAGAGCAGGGCAGGTTTAGGTTAGACATGAAGAAGTTTTTCACTATGAGGGTGGTGAGACACTGTAACAGGTTGCCCAGAGAGATAGTAGAGACCCCAACCCTGGAGACATTCAAGGTCAGGCTCGATGAAGCTCTGAGCAATATGATCTAATTAAAGGTGTCCCAGCTTACTGCAGGGGGGTTGGACTAGATGACCTGTAAAGGTCCCTTCCAACCTATAGTACTCTATGATTCTAATAAATAAATAAATCATCCCAAAAGTACTTATGGAAGAACAGAACTCCAGAACACCTAGAAAATTAGGAGGAAAAGATTAACTATTATAAGAAAGGAGAGCAGGGAGAGGCAAAAGAAGAGGGCTTTTTTAGAAGGTGTGGTTTTGAGGAAAAAATAGCTCATGAACCTGTTTTTTGTTGGGTTTTTGGCTGGTTGGCATGATTTTTTTTAAGAAAAAAAGAAAAGCAGCTTTTTAGCTTTTGTTGTCTGTTTAAATAATGGTATCCATCTATCAATGAGTGGGATAACAGCTGGACTACTCCCCTTCAGAATCGGGCTGAGAATCACTCAGCAGCTCCTGGCTGAAAACAGTAGATGTAAAGAGGTAGCTGTTATTTCGTTGTTGAGCTTTTTTGACAACAGTAATTACAAAATGTTCTGGGGAATAAAATTCTTTTACTGCTGACTGCCCTACTCACACACACACACTCCTGTTTGCCTGGTGTAAATGGCTGCAAAGCAAAGCTGCTGTCCTGAAATTCAGCTTGCAGAACAGCTGAGTATTTTCAATCAATTAATTATTGTTAAATAGGAACATTTAAGCCCAATTAATCAGCATTCAGTTGAGTAGTTTTACTAGAATTAACAACAAGTTTATAGAGCTGTACAACTTTAGGCATGAGAAGGTTCTACAGTGAGATGAGCAAAAGTTCTCACTGAAAAGGATATACCCAGAGCCTGGGACATGAGCACCAGCTTGTGAGGAGGCTTCACACTTTGGGTCTTTCATGCAGTTCTTACAACAGGACATAGACCCTAAATCCAGCAAATGATACAGCTCAGACGTTTCTTGAGCAAAAGTCCTTACACTCTGACAGTTGGATGTCCTTTCCTGTTGTTCTCTCAACGGCATTATCTCATGTGATATTTATACCATTTCTAGAGGCTGATTTCCCAGCCACCCTCAACATAAAAAGTACAATTTGGTGAGTGTCAGTCAGCCATCTACTCACTGGAATTGAGGAGGATCATTGCCTTGACACACAGATACTCCTTGTGCTGCAGTTTCAGCTCTCGGAACCTCGAGGTCATGGCCAGGAGCATATCAAAGATCTCCAAAATTCCCTCTACGCATTTCCCCTCGTCCCTATGGAAACACATTTAAAACGTTACCAAAAAAGTAGAATTAAGGAACTCTGACTCAGCCAGACAAAAGTCAAAGCACGAAGGAGGCTGCAAAAGGCCTCTCCATTTCATCTTTAGGAGAAGGCAGAAAGTTCTATCATGAGATCTAAATTGAAAATTACAATGGTATAGGAGGTCTGCATCTCCAAGAAACTGATCTTCTCTTTAAAGCAGATGCAGGACTGAGCACAGGTATGTCTATTCCTGTGAGAAGCTTTAACCTCACAGCCAGTGTAATTCCAGATAATCCCTTTGAATCTCCACAGTGTTGATTTCCAGCTTTGCTTCACAAGGAGTTAATACCACAACTGGTGACATCACTGTTTGTATGTGAGGGAAGCCCCAGGACTTGAAGTAGAAAGACCCCCTAAACTGAGTTCCTTGGAGCAATAAGCCATTTTTAAAGAATAAAACAACCTCTATCCCCATCTCCCAGCACCTTTTACTTTGAAGGCATTTAAATGTAAACAGATTTTGTTGGAGGTTTTGTGGTTTGGTTATTTTTATGTTTACGTGTGTTTAATGAATGCAGCTTTCTTCATTTCTCCACATTAGAAACAGTCCTATTTTCTGATCTGAAAGAAACCCCAACTCCAAACCAACAAAAAAAAAAACAAACCACCACCCTAAAAGGCAGCAAATTTAAAACCACTGAAGTTTGTCCCTGCTTTCTGCTTGGGTTTTCTTTTTGGGGGGTGTGTGTTCATTTACTGGACTAAAAAAAAAACCAATTAGACTCTATAACACTGTATTTAAAGGAATGCTTCATATATTATCTAGAATATGAATTTCTTTTCCCTGTAATGTTTTTAAGACAAGACAGGCTGTGCAGGAGAATTAAAAGACCTTTATCTACTGTGTCCCATGAGGGAGGCACTGAGCCTCCGGGCTGCAAGGCAGGCACAGGCAGATAACACTGACCAGGTGCACATTGCCAGCTCCTGTGTTCCTCACAGCAAAGGAGGATTTTCAGCTTTGGGAAAGGATGGGCAGCTGCCAGATTCCAAACACAGACTCAACCATGGGAGAAGTACTTGTCTACACAGAGGATGTAGGAAATGTACCTGAAGTTCAGCTAGGATAAAAACAGTCGAGCTACAGACCATTTTTATATAGGCATGTCTTTGAAAAATTAGTATTACAGCATGCCCAGATGCTCACTAGCTCCTGCTTTGCTGTGTGGTGTGGAGATGCAGGAATGCATCAAAGCAGCTCACACTGTTCAGCACATATTAGCTCCTAAGTAATTAAATGTATCATATGTTTTCAGGAATTTATCATTGTGTTGAACACCACAGCGTGTCCTTGCACTGAATTTTATGTGAGCAAATAATAATAATCATAATGATGTATTTCATATCTTTCATAAATTAAATTTATTTCTCTTACTGACTCGTTTTGCTTTTTGTATCTACTATGATGACTATTATTCAGCTCCAGCCACAGGGCTGGTACAGATCTGCATTTCCCCAGGTCAAAAAGGTTAAGAGGCATTTTAAACCTACCCAAGAGAGCAGATTGTTCCCCTGATTTTTTTACCAACGTGAAGCCCAAGTCAAATCCTTCTAAGGTCCCGTAGAAAAACACTCTTACTAATCTATATTCTTCCCTGCTGGTACATGCTGTTATGGAGAAATAATATTTAATCTTGCAAACATTCTGCTTTAGTTTAATAAAGACAGTTTCAGTATTAAAAAGCAACCTAGGATTTTTCAATCCCTTTGACTAGTGCTGCAATGTACATTATTACAGGTATTTATGAAGTCTGCACTAGGGGTGGGAAGAAAAATGGGTAGAAAAGCTACTTAAAATAATGAAAATATGGTGTGACAGTATGTCTGCTTTTTATGAGGGGTTGGGGAAGAAAAATCTATCAGCTGGAAGAAATTGATTTGCAGTGTAGTGCATTGTATTGATGTGTCCACAGTTTCAGCACCTAGGGACCCGGGCCAAAAGAAACAAAACCAATAAAAGATGTGAAAAATACAGAGAAACTTCACACTGTCACATGGAACCAAGGAGCTGGCAAGACCAACAATGCTATTTCTGGTTAGCATTCCTTTCAGTCCCTGCAAGGATGGGGAACCTCAAGAGATTTTTGTTACAAATACAAGTGAAGGCAATTTTCAGATAAACCAACACCTCCCATACTTAATCCTCTATCTCTTTCCATTCACCCCACTTCCAATCTAATACGAAGTGTTTCTCTTACCTGTCTAGTACAAGGTCTGGTGCAAAAATCAGCTTCCCTGGATGGTCGATTGATCTCCACATCAAACCAACCATTAAAACTTCCATCCAGCAGCTCTCCAAGAGTCTGACTTGGTCATAAAGGCTGAGATCAATGAAGCCTAAAATGATGAAAATGGCATAAAATAACTCAATCTGTTTATTTCTCTGTTTTGATTAAGACAACTGAATAGAGAATCAAAAAGAAACAAAAAAAAGGAATTATGTGTTGTGAAGAAAGCCAGACAAGGGAGCACTGGCATTGGAAGGACCATCTCAAATAGGAACATAAGTATTTGTTGTTCTGGTTGTCAAATCTTCCACAAAACATTTGAAATAAAGCAGATTGGTGTTTGCATTGCAATTACTCCCATACAGCTGGTGAACCTCAAAGTGACTGCAGTGAACTTGCCTTGTGTTTGGGCACCTCTTTAGCTGATGGTCCCACAACCTCCTGGAGAGGCACCAGGGAATAGCTTGGGAAACTCAGAGATTATTGCATTGCCTTGCAGAGGACTACTAGGAAAACAGTCCACTCTCTCCCCAGAACACACATGGTTGCCACTTTGCATGGGTTTTTTTAAAATCTTGTTAAGACAGGCATGCTTCTAGGTTTGTTGGTAACTCTGGAAAAATCCACATCTCGGTTCCTCTGTGTTATCATCCCCTTTGTAAGCGACATGTGTTGACCCCAGCCCATCCCTTTCCTGCCACCCTCTTCCCCATAATTGTGAAAAAACAGGAAAAAAAATAAAGAAAAAAAAGGCAAAGGCAGTTGGTGAAAGTGTTAGTGTCCTCATTGTCTCCATTCACAGCACCCTAAAAGCAAGAACCAAATTAAGACAGTGGTGTGTGAGCCTGTTCCAACATTCAGTTGTCTCCTGAAGTTATAGCAAGGTGTCAGACAGCACTGCAGCACAGCCAGGAGGGACATGCAGTTGTTGCTCTCCCTGTCCTCTCCCCTGCAAAAGAAGACCTGGGAAAAGAGACACACAGAAGCCAGATAAAGGGAAACAAAACTGAGACACACAAAAAAAATAAAACAAAACTAATAAACCAAAGAAAACCAACCAACCCACACCCAAACACACAGAAGAGAGACATATGAATTATCAAAATGGAAGCAGGAAAGCAGACTGCTCAGTCGAGGAGTAAAACACAATGACATCCAGTTTGGTGGTCAAACTGTAGCCGTGTTCAAAGCTGAGACCAGTTTTCAAATCAGAGCTGCATTAGGTAGGCATCATTTTGAGACGAGCTGGTATCTATGACCCTGCATAGTGAAAAATCACTATACAGCCTGGCTGTGGGGGACAGGTTTCCCATAGTTCTTGCCAGTTCTCAGAGGTCTTAAAATACACACACAGTACATTTGCACTGTCAAAAAATCTGCTGTCAGTAATTTATACAAATGCTCCATGTATTTTAATCTGACTAAACTACCAGGCTGGAAGACAGTTGGTGATAGCCCTGGGTTGACATGAACTGGGTAACGTGCACTCTCTCCTATCACAGCCAGAGTGCTGCCTTCCAAAATCGATAGCCTTGCTCCTTATTTAATAAGAAGGGTAAACAGGAGCCTCTGAGCTGTGCCTTCCCTCCTGGATTTCACTGTCACAGAATTTACTACGGAATCCACAGCCAACAACAGATTATCTGTCAGACACACGCTCATGATTTTGAAAGTGCTTTTGGAAAAACAATCACAGGAGTGTGAATAGCAGAAACTGACAGTGGCAGTTTCCTGGGAAACAACAGCCCAAAGACATTTCAGAAGTTTATTTAAATAAACTTTCACACGGGTGTGAGCTGATTTCTCCAGCATAAACCACCAGTTACTGGGTTTAGAAATTCTCTCAGTTTAGCGACACGTCAGACCAAGTCCCAGCGTTCAATCTACAAATACTTAAAGAGCCAGATTTATCCTGGATGTCATCTGCTAAACTCTTGTTATCAGCACCAGCAGTAAGATTTATGGCTGTTGAGCTCAGCTATTAGGGGACTGTACTTTTCCTTTCCCAATCTTATGCCTTAGAGCCCAAGGACAGCTGACAACCACCACAGCTGCTGCTGCAGCATCAGAAGTCCCATTTCATCTGCTGCAGAGAGTACATTAAACAACTTATTTTTCTATGGCTGTAGTTCCTGTCCTTTAAATCATCCATTCTATACTTAATCATTTAATTACAAATTACTAAGACAAGAAGAAACTTGTGCTGGATGCACAGTAACTGGCAAATGCCACAGCAACATCCTAAGTTGCATAATGATTCCAAATTTCAATACTATCACATCACCCTATCGATTTGGAATACAGTCAGCTATGAACCACGTTCAACTCTCTTAGCCTAGGTCAACAATGTAAAAGGCAATTACAGAAGTTATGTTCTGTTTGGTAATTGAGGATTAAAATATTTGGAATTCGGAAGGAAAAAGATCCAGGTGTCAGCTCTTCTTTTACTGAGCAACAACAAACGTACAATCCATCAAGCTGAAAGTTCAGACAAAAACACAGCTCCAGAGTAAGAGACACAACAGTAAAAGGTCACTAAATATTAAATACAAAAGCCATTAAAATGTAAACATTTATATTTCCTGTTTAGGCAAGTTGCATTTAACATCAACATCTATACAGAAAAGTAATTATGTTTCCTTTCACTTTTGGTGAGTGTCAAGATAGCATCCAATAATAATTTAGAGGTGAGAATGGGCTTCTTGCACAGCTACACCAAAGAAAATATTTAGCTTTGCAGAAAGTCAAATTACTGGTCACCCAGCTGTCAGTGGAGAACCTGTTGTTTGGGTTTTGTTTGGGTTTTTTTGTGGCAGTTTTTGGGTTTGTTTGTTTGGTTTTGTTCCAAAGGCCTTACCTCCAGGAGCCAAAACATAGATCTGGGAGATTAACTTCAGGCAAGAATTTTTGAAAAATGAAAGTCTATGTCCTGAGCTTCAGTCATCACAGTTATTTTAATGGAAAAAATTAATAAATCCACATTAAAGCAAATGCTCTAAGTACTACATAATATGGCAGTATTACTTATGATTAAGTACTTGTTAAGCATCACATTTATTTTTGGTGTTTATTTCTGTTCTGTGTAACAGGAGTGATCAGAAAAAACAAACACAGACAATAAAGCATTGACATTCCCAGGAACTGTTTTAAAGGGGTTTGATTGCTTCAATGGGTTTTCTTCATACCCTTCTCTGACTGCCAAGAAAATGTGTTTATTTCTAACATATGTTGAAAGTCAACATAAAGTTGGGGGTTGGGTTGGAAATGGATCTTTTAAAAAATAAAAATTCAAAACACTAATCTCAACAAGCAGATAAGGGTTTGGGCTTGTGCTTGTGTGGGTGTTTCTAAAAAAGTTGACATAGTTTAAAAAATAAAAAGAAATTAAGAACAATCAGAAAATGGAAAAAGTTTGGTTTATTTTTTTTTCCATTCAACTATTTCCTAATTTGTCTGGTTTTCTTTCACGATTCACTTGATACCCAATTAACATACTATTTGGAGTCCTCTGAAACAGCACCTTTAGTCACCTTTCTCTGATTAGACAAGAAATTATAGCTATAGACACCACAACCCCGCATGGTTACTTATTTCACAGTTATTTTTGGATTTCATTAAATCAGGATATATAAGGATTAAGGGTTCAGGCTCTTGGTTTAAAAACATTCTACATTAATGGCAAAAACCACTGTCACTTTGCTATTAGCTAGCGTGGTTTCAGATGCTCATGCTGTGCAAGCATCTCCTCCTCAGCAGCTCTGCAGCCGACCTGGAATTTGCACATCCCAAAAAGCACTACACCTGAACCCTGTGGCTCTGAGGCTGAGCTGTGGAGACTGTAACCTGCAACTAGGAGATGTGGTCCAGCAACTGGAACTGGTAGAGCCTTCAGCCCCTCCACCCAGATCTGGAACAGGAGATACAAAACATCCACTACTGAGGTTGTTTCCTGTGCTATGGACACACTCTGTTTATTTCTGGACATAAGGACATGTCTGCACTCGTCTACCTGCAGGAGCATTCAAGCAAAGGCAGCGCTGTTCACAGTGCACAAGTGTGACAAGACCAGGGCATGCACCAGCACGCTCTGGCTGCCTTCAGCATAAATCCAGGAGAGAAGCTGCCCTGTGCTGACTTTTCAGTCCCAGTGGACACAGGGTGAGGGCTACACTGCAGAACAGATCAGCCATGCGAGGTAAGTGCAGTCATAGGCATCACTTCTAGCAGAGCACTCCACCTGGGGCTGGGGATTCATCCCCATGCTGCTACATCCCTGCCAGTATTCAGTGCATCTTTCAGCTCACTGTCATCAGTTGGTCTCACCGAATGGCCAGAGCCCACGGTTTGGTCTATGCCAGCCAGCAAGCTTTTCCACAGTTTTGCCAGCTATCTTCTCTGTGTGCTGGCTGCTTTTATTCTGGCTTTTGCTCTTTGTTCTGACTGTTGTAATTGTGAGCACTGCATGGAGCAGAAACTGCAATGCTCACCTCTTCCTATTTACAAGCAGCAAAAGGGCACATTGCCACAATACCGTGGTCTCACCAGCCATTCAAGGCAACATACATAGTTGTACTTGAGTGTGTGTTCTTTGTGTTGCCAACAAAAAAGAGCATCTGCATTGGTTTTTTTGTTTTGAAGGAGAGTGCACAATAATTATGACATCAATACTATGTGCCACATTGCATCAGATGTTCTTCTGTAGCAACTACAACAACTGAAGTAGTGGCAGATGTTTAGTGCCTGGACGCACTTTAATTTTCATCAACTCTGTTAGAAAACCTCTATCAGGATTCAGAGAAAGCATTTGGTCTTAATTTCTGTTTCATAGCAATCTAGTTAATAGTCCTTTTTAATGAACCTTCTCAATCAGATTAATCAGGTATTTATAGTTGATGAGGTAGCAATTACATGCAACACCAACCATGCTTTTTAGCAAAATTAACAAGTATTTCACTAACATCAGGTAGCAGTTTATAGGCTAGGTCATTGTCTAAATCAAAATAAATCCAGGTGAATTACTGAGAGCAATAAATTGTCCATTACTTTGCAGTAGAAAGAGCTTAAGATTTTGATACCACACATTTACTGTGCTGTACTATTATTTCAGGGCAGAGAATGATACATTGATGGGAAAAGTATTGAATAAAATAAACAAAAGCAAGATTGAAATTCTTACCAGGAATTTTTTTGGCCCATCCAATCATGTGAACCAGCTCTTTGTCTGCCAGTTTTGTCAGGGACATCATCATGGAGGCCTCTGTGAATGGTTTGCTGGGACGACTCACCAACACGTTGGGAGGCTCCGCTTCAAGTAGTGTTAAAACAAACTGCTCTGGGCTGACTGTGCTGAGCAGGATCTCTTTCACTCTGGTTGCTGTCTCGTTGTATTTCTTCGCTTTGCCAATGCAATGCATCTGATCTTCTGAGTTACGATGACGACGCAGGATTCGATACCCACAGCGTTCTCTTCTTGATCCTAACATGAGAGGCACACAACTGCATTGAAGTATTTTTCTCTTAGTGTTACATTATGTAAAGCCCAATGCTTGGGGAGAAGGGGAAAGACCCTATAATAGTGGGAGTTCTAATATTGAATGTCAAGTTTTGTAATTTCTGGAGCACACAGACTTAACTTGGTGCTGACTTAGCTGAGGATTTGTTTATTCTTCTAAAAAAATAATGTTAAAAATGTTTATTTTTGAACTTCAGTTACCTCACTTTAAAGTCCATGGGAAAATTCCCATTGACATCAAAGAGGGAGATATCAGGTCTTTCAATGCAAATAAAGCTAGCTGGCTGCAATTCCTGTTTTCAAATTCTGGTTGATATGTGAACTGGGGGAAGAAGAGACTTCTGAAAGCCTGGGCTGTGATACAGTAAAAATCTCTGCCTGAAGCACTGCTGGGTCTTGTGGCTAGCTGGGTGCTCAGGTAGGGACTTACTGAGATGCAGCTCATTTTCTCCTCACATCCCACTAAGGCAGCAAGAGTTTCCCTGAAGCAAATCCAGATACCTACAACTAGAAGGAGCAAGCTCCCCATTTGGAGTTCTGCATGCAGAATACTATGGGTTGCAAAGAGCAGTCCTTTAAATTCCTGGACTTACTGTTCATTCTGACAACATCAAACATTCTGCAATTCTGTCTCAGTGTTACTAGTGGGACCACTGTTATCTGTTCTTGCATAGCTGCCTTTGAATCTAAAAGCATCTCCAAAAACATGGCATGGGGATTTGCTAAAAGATTCAGCCATGGCTGCTTCTTCCCTCACCCCTTCAGCATATTCTATAACAAGAATTATGTTTACAGATTCAGAAATTCTCCTTGGCAGTATCTACTGTGCAAGTTTGCACCATATTAAAAATCAGGATATTTTAAAATATACTGAAGAGGAACTTAGTCTGGAGTCTCCCAGCACTTAACATCTCTAATATCACAGCTAAATTGTCCTCTAAATCTTTTTAGAAGTTAAGTTTTTGTGCTGGTCATCAACACTTTTACTGACATATGATACTCAAAGGTTGAATTTTCACAGGTATGAAAATGTCTGTGCTAACATAAATCTATACCAGCCTAACTTTTACTACTGCACACACAGAGACTGTGGAGCCTAAAGCATAATAAATGGTCTCATTTGGTCTCAGTCCCACACAAATTTTACAACAACATACTTTTTTGCTACTGGTTCTATCTTGACACTACTATATTTATGAAGTCTTTTTGGTGTGTTGCCTAAGGACTTCTTGCCCTGGTCACAGACTCTGGGTCTTCTTCATTAGGGTATGTGATTGAAGGCTTCATAAAGCGCGTGAGGACAAAGGAGCAATGGAAAGATGAAGATGGAAGAATCACAAGCCTGTGGACTGGGCATGACACCCAGCAGATGAGTCAAGAGGAAAGGCTTTTCAGCTCACCTGGCATTCCAAGCCATCCACTAGAAAGAACAGAGGATCTGGGTGCCAGCTACCAGTAGGTTACAGGTTTGGATCAGCTGCTAGAGAACTGTTTTTGTGCTATGCAGAAGAGAGTTTGTGCACAAGATACCTGGAAGAGCAGAGGATCTAGGGGCTAAATACTTAAATATCTGTGTCTAATAACAATACACGCTCAGACTTGGTACTGGAGCTGAGGGCATGGCAGTGTGGAGGTTTCCCTTGTCAAGCTACTGAAGTCAGCAATTCCTGTCACTCTTCATCCATATCTATCAGAGTTACAGAGACCACGTGTTGTCTAAATTCAGGCAATGCAATTCTGGCCATGGTTTCAGTTAGCAAAGAGGTTCAAACAATCCAAATTGGAAATAAAGGGAGTGGGGGCACACACAATTAATTTCAGATGCTGTTGACAAGGCTTTGTCTTGTTAAATAGTATCTCAGGTGAATGCAGACTCTCACTGGTGGCAGCTCCTCAGATCAGGTGACTTTTCAAGTCCTGTCTTGTCTTCAGCAGCTCTCAAGCACCATTTGAGTCAACTTGTGGGGAGGGTGAGATGCAAAGGATAGTCCAGTACAACCTGAAGCACTGAAAAGACTTGATAAGGACTAACAAAGTCTGCCAGGTCTTTAGGGATGTTCAACTTTTGACAGCACATGCTATCATCCTCACTTGCTGCCTGTTCAGTAAACCACCTCAGATGTGAAAGAGAACAGGTTGACCATTGAAGAAGTTAGTGTTGGAGAACATCTACCTGGAAACCCAAGAGACTGGAGAAGACAGATAGGCAAAGCTGGTTCAACGAACCTCAGGCATGGCAGAAGCCAACTGGAACAAGGCATTTGGAACTGGAAGTCCAGATTAAAGTCTGCACCATTATGGGTACGCAGGGTTTTGCATCCTTAAAAGGTATATGGGTATGAAGAAATGGGTTTAGTACTGACATGACATTTGCATAAGCAATGGATTGAAGAAAAACACTCAGTGATTTGCAGAACCAAATGTTTAGCCAAATTATATCTATCTAGAAGTTGCCAGAGCAGCTGAACAGCAGTTATGGAAATATAACGCAGCAGCAGAGACCATCAGAGTGGAGACACTATCTTATGGTAGATTGATGAAAAGACTTGATATGATACATCAAAAAAAAATGTTACCTGCAGAACTACACAAGTCACAGAGCAATTTCTTCAACCATCTGCCTGGACAAATCCTTTTCTTCCTGAGAGAGTCAAAGGACAGTAAGACATAGACTAGTTCCTACAAAAACACTTGGATGATGTAGTGAACTCTGTGCTGAGGCTTTTTTTAGACTAATGCACAAAGGTCAAGAGAGAAATCATAAAGTGCTTTGTCAGCTTCAGAATAACATTAGAATGGCACGGTGGGCTGCAGACTGTGCTGATGTCATGCACAGAAAGTATGTAAATATTTTCCATCAGGGAAGACAAAGAGGAAAGGTCGACAGTGAGCTGAGGAACTGGAACAAAAGTACAACTGGAGAGACAGGAGGAAATGCCTAGGTATCAGTGTGCTCTATCTACAGAGAGATCCACAGCTCTGGTTTCTGTATGATTGTGTATGGTAGAGACCATAACCACAAGGAGAGATCTGAGCTAAAGCAAGAAGAAACACCTCACATTGTTTCTACTGTTTGGAAAGCTGAAGCTTTTTGACCTCCTTCAGGGTCCCTTTCAACTCCCAATGTTCTGTGATTCTGTGAAGCCCACTGAGCAGGGGCATCTTGAACAGAAGAAGAAAACTAGCACAGAGGGACTAAAAGGCATAGGGAGATGCAGGGAGGAATTTTCTTGGGCTATCAAAAAATAACTGCTCCACGACATGCATATTTTTTACTCTCCGGCACCTGGTGGAGCTGTGATGCCCCAAGAAAGATGACACATGAATAGCAGTCTTCTAATCAAACATTGGGAAAAATTGTTCAGCTAGGGATCATATCCAAAAGAACGAAGGCAGAAAAACTGCTGGTTTAAGAGGGAGCTGGGAAGAGGAGGAGATGCCTGATGACACGAGTTAGAAATTCCAGCAGTTTGGACACACCGTCCAGAAATAACAATTGGTCAAGCAAGAACTTGCAGCCTATTCATTGACCCCACTTCAGCTCCTGGCACTAAAGTGAACCAAGTCCACTCTTGTAGGACTCAACATCCCATGATCAGCTCTGTTATATTGTCACCCAGACTTCTCTCTGACACAGCATATGTCAGGCTTTTGGTGCTGAGACCCAGTTGTCCTTTCCAGTTCACTCTTGTAAAGATTTTTAAATAACACTTTGTAGCCCATCCAAAATACAAATAGCCAGGTAAGTGATGAGCTACTTCAATGAAGATAAAAGAAATCAATGGAATTAAAAAAAAACCCAACAAAAACCCCAATAGTCCAGCATCCTGTTCTAATTGAAACAATCTTGTACAATTTTAATCTGCACAGCTAAACCCTCTGCTCCACCTTAAACTAATTCAGTCAAGTTGTGATATTTACTGACAATATTAAAGGTCTCAACACTTGTGGAGGGTTTTTACTAGGAAATAGCAAGCTCCTTTAGGTTACTTTAGGTTAGCTAACTAAAACAAGTTTCATATATAACCAGTACTTATTTTACAAAAAAAAAAACCCAACAAAAAAAACCCAAAAAGCAGTTTATTTTAAAACAAACCCCATTTCTAGGAGTGTTATGACATTTCTGCATAAAATACTTGTTACAAAATAAATATATTGTTGGTGATGAAAAAAAGATGGGGGAGGGTGGAGGGGAAACAAAAACCAAACAAACCATATTCTGAATTGTTGTTGGGTTTTTTTTTTAATCACCATACATTGCCAAAGCAGGTGAAGGCTGATTTGCTGAGTAGTGTGTAAAACACAGGAGTGTATTGTAAGATTACTAAGAAAACAGCATTTGTGCTGACTAATCAATCAACACATCAAAAACCTTTTCCAATTAAAACACATTTCAACAATTTAAAGAGACATATGCTTTCAATTCAAATCCAAAGTTTAGGTAGGACTTAGAAATTTTACCTGTACATCTATTAGCATCCAACAGACATGTATGAGTGCTTATAAATCTATATATTAAAATAACTATAGACCAGCTTAATGTTTGGCTTAACAAGACAAAGATGTGGATCAAGCTGGGTAAAGGCACAACAAAACACTTATAATTTCCCAAATTAGGGGCTATTTACCACAAAGTCCCTAACTATACTTGGCAGCTAATAGTCATTCACTTACAGGTAACTCAGGCAATTGAGACAGTGTACAAGATGATTAAATCCTTCATCCTTCCTACAGCACTCACCTTATTTAGGGCTATTCTTTACCCAAGACAGTAGTTGTATTCAACTAAAAATGCTGGACCAAAGGCAAGACCTTGAGCTACAGTGCTATTGACCACATGGGTAAATGAGCACAAGAACATAAGAAATAAAACACATTGAAAAAAAAGTTGCTAAAAATGAGCCTGTTGTCCACTCCCTCATGAACAAACCAACATGGGCATTACTGGCAGTGAAACACACTATTTTTAAAGCAACTCCTGCTTTACAAATTCTTCGAAAATTGCCAATGCCTCTGCTGTGTGATGCAGTGGGCAGTCACACTGCATCTTGCTCTTAATATTGATATTTGGCCCTAGCAATTGTTTACATAACCAACCAGCTCAGCAGCTACTGCAGATTATACCGCTGAATATATTATCATAAGTTTTAGTAAGTGCTTGAGCTTAAAACTCACTCAAGTATACATTAGTAAATCATTATCACTCCAGTCACCTTTGAAAGCAAATGCAAATGTTCTGGTGAGTGCCGCTGTATGCAGGGAGCAGACCTACTGACAAAGAAGCTGCTGTCTGCCACAAGCACAGGAGAACAGGAGCTGAAATTACTGTAATTTCTATAATAGCTGAAATGCAATTAATACATCTGATGTCCAGAGAATTCCATGAAACATGTTTTTACACACTTACTTTCTCTGAGAAAAGTAATTCTCAGTATTTCAAAGTGCTGTCTAGAAACAGGAGGAAAAGCAATTCCAAACCCTGAGCCCTATGGGCTCACAGAAAAGTCCAGTTTCCTTTCTGCAGACTTGTGGAACGATGCCAGTATTCAAGGGCAGTATCCATTGCTTTTTAGCCTCCTCATTTGGGTTGGGGGGGGCAGAGAGGAGTTTTATCTCTGGAACATTTTCAACACATTGTGAACTGGCACATGGGGAAAAGAGAGACAGAGAGGAGGGAAAGGGGAGCAGAAATAAGAGTCTAGTGAGAGTGGGAAACTGAGGGGGAAACTGAAGGATCCTTGGAGATGATCTGTTTGAGCCTCAGGAAGCAAAAAAGGCTCCCAGAGTGGCTATAGCTAAATGATGAAGCAACTCTCCCTTTCCTTTGCTGCCGTTGGCAACCAGCACAGTCTTTCCCAGGCTCCCCAGGTAAACACCAAAAAGCTCCAAGAGAAGATCCATTTTGTCCTGATCTGTCTTATTTGAATTTGCTGGGCAGACTCTACTTTTCATTTATTTGCAGTAATTCTGTTTTCCTTTCTCCTGGGTGAGTGGTTTCCAGTTATTTTTTGTCATTGCTGGCAGTCCTGGTGCCAAAATTTAGCAGTAGCTTGCTTTCATTGGAAGAGTAGGCAACAGACTTCCTACAGAGAAATTTGCAGATGCAGCACCCAAGACCCTCATTGCTATTTTGGCAATGATGGTATATATTTTGTAAGAAAAAATCCATTACCACTGTAAGACAAGGCAGCCCCCAAGCTAACCTCAACCTGTGGCTTGTTGGGCCAGCTTCTCAATGGTTGAGTGCAGTGACAGCCAGACCAGGGTGCTCCAAAGCAACCAGGAAGCTCCAAAGCAACACTTCCCTACTGTTTGAAAGACAGCATGTGGTGCCCAATCCTATTGACACATGGGAATGTGTGCTATATACATACAAACACATGAATATTTTCCCCAAGGTGACCATCAATAATACACAAACTGAGGATTTAAAGACTTGATGCAAACAGTGCAGAGGTTTTCTGAAGAGCTTTCATAACCTACAAAGTGGTGATTGAAGGCCCTTTATTATTTCTGCTGGACAAGTCTCCACTGAGCAATACTGCACTTACAAACAGCTCTACCCTATCCAGGGTTTCAGCAGATGTGAAGCAGTGCATTCACCAAGTGACCTGGGAAAGGAGCAGAGATGAGGGAAAGCTTTCATTAAGAAGAAAATATAATCTTTTGTAACATTCTATGGTAAAAAACTGGAATTAAAGCATGGCTCTAGCAAGAAGAAATTTGAAAGATAGTCACTCCAGTCTGTCTGTAGGAAAGGGTGTTTATATTTCATGCAAGAAATACAGTATTAAAACCTGTCTGGTTTAAATATCTGTCACTATGTGTCCAGGCATCAGTTTTACTCACGTATGTCTTAACTCATTAAGTAAATCAGATAATTCTGGGTCATTTTTATATCACTTTTTATCAAATTGAATTGTTAAGACTCTCAAATTTCAGTGCTACTATTTAAAAAAAAACCAGCTGAATTTAAAAACTACAATTCCTGTTACTTTACTGTCATAGTTTCACAGCACCATTTCTAGCCTGGCAAAGTCATTAATCTCCTATAAATGTTCATTATTGTAGGAAAATCCTGTTTATATGAGTAGATAAAAAGGAACACAGTACATATCACAGAATCACAGACTGGTTTGGGTTGGAAGGGACCTCAAAGCCCATCTACTCCCACCACCCCTGCCATGGGCAGGGACATCCTCCATTAAGTAAGGTTTCAAAAGGACTCTCATTTGCAAGGCTTTCCTTTCTGGAAGCCAGATAGCAAATGTAGCTAAGAGAACATTAATGAAAAACACCAATAAAGTTGAGATGCATCATCAATGCAGAGGAAGATAGGAGCTTCATATAGAAAGAACTATCTGGCTTCAGCAACAGAAGCTAAACCTACTTCAGGAGTACAAATATAATACAAGGAACAACTGAAATTGTAGCTCTAAACTGAGAGTGATAGATAGAAATGAACAGGCTGCATTGTAACAGCTCATAGAGTGATAATGGACTGCCAGCATGATGCAACCATGAAACAGGCAAATAGGATCCTGGGCTGCACACAGAGAAAAACTCCAATAGAAGCAGATATATATTGGAGCTACTACAGTGAGGAGACTTCACAGGAATACTGTCCATGATTATGGTCATCCAAGTGCAAACCAGATTATTGCAGCCTGGAGGAGACTGAGGGACAAACTACCCTGATGACTTCCAGGTTGTCTCCTTTTTACGCAAAAAGAGGAGATTTCTTGGTTTATTTAGCCTAATAAAACAAAGGTTGTGAGGGGATATGATGAAGTCTGTAAATAAAACCAGAGCATTAACAATAAAGAGAAGAGTCTCTAAGCTACAAGACAGTGTTGCCAAAAGAACAAGTGGGCATTAATTGTCCAGCAACAAATGCAGGTTGTGATTCTGAAGAATGTTCCTAATGAGGGAAATAATATTCTGCAAACAGCTGTCAGATCAAAACAGTGGGAGCATGAAAACACTGCCTAGCCTTGCAACAGAAATTTCTACATCAAATGGGACGAAATGAGATGCACGCCCACAAATCACAGAGGACCGAGCACAGTGACCTTCTCCTTTCCACTGCAGTCTTCCTATGTGTTATTTTCCCAACCCATTTCTATCAGGTACATTGGGGAATCTATAAGAAAGAACAACAAGCCTTGACTGAAGTATATTAGATACTGAAATAACTTTTAAGTTATTTTCTTCTTAAAAGTACCCTTTAAAAAGATCATCTGTAAATGTAGATCTACAGTGAAGTCCCATTGCTCTAAGTACAAGATGGAAATAAGAGAAAAGGATGGATAATTCTGAGAGGTGCAGAAACAGACTGTTCAGTGCTTCTTTTAGTGAGGAAGCTGGAGGACATCATCTGAAAATAGACTGTTCAAAAAAACTCCAGACCCACCCCCCACTGCTGCCTTCCCACTCCTGCCCCACCAAAGCCCCACAAAAAAGCCTGGCAACCAGAGCTCTAGTTCTTCACATGACACGTGGTCAAGTTGCAGAACTCCTTGCTGCAGGATGTTGTAGATGCCAGGACTTTATAGGATTTAGAAGTGGGACACTGGTTAAGTATATATTGTGAGCCATTAAATACAGGAAACCTCTTCCAGACCAGAAGTTCCCAACTGCAAAATTTTTGGAAGCTGAGAGTTCTCAGCAGTAGTTTCATTTTAGTGTCAGTCTCATTCTCATGCTCCTCCTGAGGCATTCACTCTGGCCACTGCTGCAGGCAGGATACCAGGTAAATTAGCTGCTTCTCTGACATGGCCCTGCTGTTCTTGCATTACATTCAACCTGCAGAACTCAGTACAGGCTCACTGACCCTGTATTAAAAGGGATTTAAGTTTGGTTTGAGGTTCAGGCAGCAGCAGGTCTTGGGTTCCCATTCTGCAGGATGTAGCATGCAAGTAAACTGCCTTCAGAGCATGCTGCAGAGGTTTTCCTCCACTGAACCCACTCCTTACTCCTTCCCACAGATTATTTTCTGAAAACGAAGCAGTTTTCTACTCCAAGAATCAATGCATTCCTTCCTACAGAACAAGCTCTAATTGCCTGAAATGCCTTTTTAGGATTTTGGGGCTGTAGGGGGGAACAACTAAAAAAACCCAAACCAAAGCCAAAAAGTCACACAGAATTCACTGAAGGGGAAAAGAAAAAAAAAAGCAGCCATCAAGCCCCAAGCAAACACCACAAACACAAAACTCACCACATTTCATCATTCCCACTTCATAGCATTTCCGTAGCCGACACGCCTGGCAGCTCTTGCGCCTGTTCTTGTCTATCGTGCATTGATTGGTGGCTGGGCAGATGTAATCGTTATGTCCTGCAGCAGAGTACAAAAGAGAAAGTTTAACACCTCCAGCAGCTTCTCTTGGTCATTTCCCTAAGCAGGACCTTCACGAATTTAAGCACCTCAACTTTTCCTTGCACATATTACCTAAGCTCCATTAATTTAACTGTTGCCAAAATGCATATTTATCCTATACTGAAAACATCAATCTGTGGCCTCAGAAAGCAACCAGGCAGCTTGGACCAGCTTTTAGTGATGATTTGGATAACAAAGCACCTTCTGATACCAAGTCATTTTTGAAACTGGGACATATCTTGTAAAAATTTGCTCCCAGTCTCCAGATTCTTACTGTATACTGGGATTCTGCAGATGGCAGACAGCAGGTTTTTCTCCTCAGCAGAGCTGAAAACAGCAGTGCACACAGCCTCAGTCCTGCAAAGATTTAAGTAAACTACAGCTCTATTTACTGAACTCTTGCTGATGCGGTGAGTTCCAGGAATGAAGAAGCCTTTGAAGGATTGACCCTGGACCAAAGTTAATAAAAAAGGCAGCCCAAGAGAGAAAGACATCTAGTACAAAGTAACACATACTGTGTAGCACAGAGAAAAGCACAAGCATAAGGTCTGTCTTTTAGATATTCTGGACAAATGTTTGTCTTGATTTCATCAGTTGGCACTACAGTCTCTTCTGTAGTCTTCTTGTCTTGTCATCCCCACCCAAACCCTTTTACATCATTGTATTACATTAATCAATAATCTGGTCCAAAGGTTCATTCCTGTAAACTGGACTTGAGTATTCTCTTAGTTTCAGCACAGTAAAATCATGCCCTGCCCAATATTGTGAATCTCTCCTGCAGTAGTTACCAAAAGATGCAGAAAATACTCATTTACCTTTCTTAATCTCTTTTCTCTCAGGCTGCTTTTCCAGACATTTTTTTCAAACTTTAAGAACAGCTCAGGCAAAGATGCAGCTACTAGAGGGTTTTTTTACTTGATGCAAGTCCCAAGAGTTCATGTCCCCAAGAGTCATTATTTAACTGAACCATTGTGACTATTTCCTTGCAAAATTAAAATAATTTTAACCTTGAATTTTTGAACCGACGATTTTGAAGAGAAAAGATCAGGTTACAGTTTGTCCTGTTTCCTACTGGCAGATACAGCTGAAAAACAAATTACTGTTTATCACTCTTCACACAACATGGGGGGAAAGAGGAGGAAGCTCTCTGCTGCACTATAACCCAAGCACACAAGAGTATAAAGCGCTTTAAAACTCCTGTGGCCTTGGGATAATTTAGCTTGAAGGCAGATGGTCAGAGACATGGGACAAATACACTGCACTACAAACGTGGACAAGCAGAGACCACCCACAGTTGCTCAGTCATACTAATTTTAATTAGACATTCGTCCAACATTTTGGTCTATGGTGGAGGCCCAGAAGTTTTTTATTTATATAAGCAGTATTCTTCATAACAACAGCTTTAACTGAGTGCTTGGTAGTATTTTATGCCAAGAACTTACTTGCATTTATTTGAATTCCAAACAAATGTTACCTGACAGGGTACATTAAGGTGTACAAAAGGCAACAATGGGCAACTCGTTCATGGCCAAAGCACATCTGAGCAATGCAGATAATTTTCTGCATTGAGCAGGCAAATAATTTTCCTGACAGAAAACACTTTGAGTTCAAATTCAGTCTCCATTTGTGACAAAGTGGAGACAAAGTTCTCTTCAATTATTTTAGAAATCAAAAGACCTTGCACCAGCTTAGAGTAATTGTTATTCACCCATGCAGAACTCACACAATAAATATAAAAGGTAAACAAATTTTGAATTAAAGTTGATTCTAATGGTGACAGCAACTCTGCCATATTGAGCCAAAAGAAAATCTCTCAAGATTGCTAAAGGCTTTGTGTGCAGAAGAGGAAGGGAACATTGCAGTCTGAAAAGTGACAGGACTTTCTCTGCTAGCATCTGCATGTAGTACCCAATGGCAATCCAATTTTCCACCAAGAGTGCCCAGATGAGGCTAAAGAAGTAAGTAGAGCCAAGGTTAAAGAAATGAAGTGGTTCATTGCTGCAATATGGCACATGTGTCACTGTCCATAGACTGGGATAACAAACATGGAGACCTACCTTTATTTCATCCTGCAGCCACTCAGCAAATTTGAACAAAATGTTAAATATTTAAGAATTTAAACACTGAAGTGGAAATCTTAGAGAGATCTGGCAGAGTAAGAATTACTGCCATGGAGGCTCTGGGAATGGAGGGCTGAGAAATAACAATAATCAGATTTGTACCTAATACTTAGTAGACACAGTTTTATATCCTACATACTGTGTAGATATTATATGCTATGACTCAACAGCTCCAGGCAATACATTCCTGTCAAGAAAAGTCTCCAGACAATTACCTGCTCTGTGTCTATTATAACAAATTCACAATTACTACTGTTTACGTCAGGACACAAAGTGCAATCTGATACACAGGTCTGCAGTGCCATCCCACCAAGACCTTTGCTGCAGGGTCTTCCCATGCTGTGCATTCCACCTCTTCACTAAAGAAATCTGTTGCTTTAGTTTGTAATGTTTCCAGATCTTGATAACACAAGAACCAAAAGATAAAGTAGTCAAATCATGTGTTGCTCTGTTTTCAGCCCACAACACTGCACACCAGGACTCCTAGATCAACTGCTGCAGCCCCTGATCAAATGAAACAACTTCTATGATCAAAGTTTATCAAAGCTGATTCTCCTACCTTGAATACTTCTTTTAAAGAATGCTTTGCAGCCTTCACATGACCAGACCCCATAGTGGTATCCTGAAGCATAGTCGCTGCAGACTGCACAGAAGTGGGCATCCCTTTTTGAGCCAGGATTATTTGCAACTGGGCTTGTACAGTCATTGATGTTAGCTTTTCTTTTTAATGTGTCTCTGATAGAAAAGAAAAACATCTGTTATAGAAGAGGAAAAAATTAATCTACATTACAAACATATAATTATTTTTCATTGTCTTCAATTCTTCCTCTACAGAATCACAGAACTGTAGGGGTTGGAAAGGACCTCAGGAGATCGACTCCAACCCCCTTTTATTATTTCAGAACACAGGGTACTGTGAAACACTAAGCCTTTTTCTGATGAGGTTATATTGTCTGAACCCAGAGCTTCCAATAATGACAGACTACAAACTTTTAATGTACTCAAAGCCATGAAACTTGCTTGCTGATGTGTCATTCAGTTGAACTCTGGGAAAAATCCTATGGAATGCTGATGGACTCTGAAGAATTCCTGGAAATGTACAGGTCCAGGAATCTATGACCAGAGTGGACTTTGGCTTTGGGAGCTAGGCATGGAAAATACAAACTCAGACAGCTTGGACTGACACGATAAACACCACTGCAAATAGAGCTGCAGTTTCTTTGTGCTGTTAGCAAGGGTAAATTCTAGCTGGAGCAAAGCTGAACAGTCTCAAGTGTTACATCCTTTAAATGAAAGTTCATTCAGGCAAAGAGGTGTGGGAGGCATATTTTGAAGTTGAATCTCAGCCTACAAAATAAACTCAAAATGTTAGGCAAAGTTTTCTGTTCCAGGTGATGACCCATGTCCATCACCCTAATGCTGCATCAAAGTCTGAATGCAAGGAGAATGGAGAAACACAATTAATAAAATGCTTTCATACATATAAAAATTATTACTCCATATAAATTAATTAGATATATTAATTCCTAAAGTACTGCACATAGTTCCAAATTACTGGAACTATGCTTTCAACTAGATTAAAATTAGAACAGGATAAAACCATGAAATAACAGCCAATTCCTGACACACAGATCCTGTAAATAAACAGCAAGAGGAAAGGACCTTAGATTATCAGTAAAGTGGTTTTTTTGCTATAGGAAGCACATCCAGTGTGTACCTTTTCTCTGGACCTCATTTTCTTGGTGAGTTTAGAATGTTTTACTGTCATGGTCAATACAATGTTGAGATAGAGGGACTAGAGAGTCATGTGCATGTACTCAGCAGCAGGTTAACAAAAGCAAACCTGTCAAGTCAACTTGTACATATAAAATATTTGAATTTTCCTCAGCAGGTAGCAGGGTTTACAACTTCTAAAAAACAAGAGGACATTGCTAGGGCAGAAGAAACATGTTCACCAACAATGCAAGTTTAAACAGAACAGTAGAAACGTGCTGAAAGTGCTGTTGAAGAGGCTTCAACTAATGTTAAAAATAGACTTTGTGCTGTTTCCATTACAGTTGGTAAGGACAAAGACATCTGCATGACAAACAAAAATCAAGTTTATAAATATTTGAGAAAAATGTGCTCTAATTTCATAATAGAAAATGTAGAAAGGTAAAAAGGGGTGGTACTCTGAGCAGATTCCCAAAGAGAAAAATTCTGGTTTGGAATTTGGAATTCCAAAGTTGAGGTATTTGTTGCAGAATTAAGTTACTGCAGGCTTTGAAAAAAATGTTAAGTCACTCAGATATTGCAAGGAATAAAGGTGTTCAGATGCTTAACAAGCCCAGTCTTTGATTACACACACACCCCCATCGACACCCTGTGAATCACTAAGTTATTTCCCCTTCTGCCACACAGGGAAGACCAATGTGGGTGAAACTCTCCCTTAGAATAAAGGGCTTGTACCATGCTTGCCTAACATGCTGCTAACTCAAGGAGTGAGAAGCCCTCTTATTCCTTCCTGCTTCACATTTTATGGGGAAAAAAAAAGTAATTGGCGATTTCAGATTAACAGAAGAATCAGTAATTTAGTCTCCACTTGGGAATCAAGATCCAATTGTGAGAGTCAGAAGGGAATAAAAATCAGCTAGAGAAGATCTCAGCAACTGACTGATATGCCATAGAGAGGGATGTTTCTTGCCTTCATTAAAGCACCAAGATGTTATGGAGGAAGCTACTGAAAACGCACACCCCGTGACATCTTGCTGAGGAGGGTTGCTTTTGACCTTCCAGTCATGACAAGCATTTGGAAAAAGAGGTTTTTCACTCCCTGCTTAGACATTTAACAGTCAGGCAGCACACATGGAGCTGTGTGGCTTCCGCAGGCTGCAGCGAACAGCTTGTGCACAGAGCAACAGTCTTGGACCAGTTCCTCACGGGCATCAAATCAGCTCGCCTGCCATAGCTGCAGCAGCACAGCAGGAGGTCCAAACACAACCGTTATCTTTGATAACTAGGAAAACCTTGAGAGCTTTAAGGTGCACATTCCTTACCCTAAGGACCTTGTGATCAGATGGTGTATCTATGCCAACAACAAACTGGAGTGGGCAGCCCCACGTGTGGTCAGAGACCACCTCCCAGTGCTCTTGGGAGTGGTGTGCTCCAGCATGTTCAGCAGATGAATTTGCTGCCAGGTCCTACAGAAGAACTGGCTGCATCTGGCAGGATGCTCACAAAGTTCCTGCACCAAAGGATGCAGGAAAATGGGGGATGTGTCCTGGCTGCTAATGAGGAACATCATGGACAAAGATTTATCACTTCACACCTCCTAATACACCTCTCTTTTATGATTATGACATCTATGTATGGATATTATGTTTCCATAAAAAGAATTAAGGTCTTTTTGAAAGTAACGAGTCAATCATTTCCTACTAGACATTGACAGCAACAAGATGATTACCCTAAAGGAGAGGGAATCAGCAAGACTATTTAGGTTATTTGGTATCTATCACATCTCTAGCTTTGCCACAGCAAGTGTTTGATGTGCATGCCACCCCTGTAATGCATGAATCTAAATTCAACTTTTTATTAAAAATAAAGATGGGTAACAAGGATTTGACTTGAAGTAGCAACATCTGCTCATGGCATTTGGTTTCTGTCAGGCTTCTAAAAAACTTTTATAACTCAATCCCGTATGAGTCTATGCTGTAGGTTGAAGGTGACCACATCTGAAGGTCCCATGCTTTCTGTGCTCACATTCTTGCCCTGTTCAGTGTGGTGGGAGTCAAGAGAGCCTCACAGTGACTAAGGTTTGTTCCAAGCAATTTGAATATCTTCCTTTTCCCCCCTGTGTGTGCAAGATGGTGGGCAGAACTCAGCTGAAGAATACTTTTCAATCGTTATCTTCCTCATCCTCTAGAGCCTCCCTCCACCATAACTTTCTGGAGATGTTAATACCACAGTATTGTCCAAAAGCCCAGGTTCTACTGCACTCCAAGTCCTGATTAGTATGCTGAAAATTGTGTCATAGGTATCTCAAAATGAAGGGAAAACTTTCTGTCTAATCTCTAACTCCTCCATTATAAAATGGAGATGCCAATCCATCACCCTAAAGAGATGGCACAATATGTGTAAGTGCTCTACAGAATAAGCACAATAAAAAAAGCACAGGAGGCTAATGCAAATAATTATGGCTTCAGAGCAAAGGCTAAACAATGTATAAATACAGTAATGCAAAATGAACAAGACAAATTAAGTTGCTAAATAATTTCCAATTAAGCAAGCACTGCTAGCCTGTGCACCCAAAACCCTTCACTTACAGCCTCTACCTACAATTAGTTGGAAGGGAAGAACAAATTAAGTTCCAAAAGCATCACTCTGGCAACTTCATTAAAGTTGCCTGATACTTTTTAGAAAGTAATATATCTGTTAATTTTGAAAATAAATCTTTTGTTTCATTAATTAAAACCCTTTTATTTAGGGGATGAAGACAGAAATTAATTTCAGGCTACTTTTAAATATAATACACTGTTATATTCCTTTTCCTGTCACTGTGATATAAATGAAGTGATCCTGCACCAACAAGATATATGAGACTACTTCTATTGTCTTTGCAATATCCAGGACCTATAATGCAAATAAAGATACTAGTCCTTACCTGTAAATATTACCATTTTGTAAAAAAACCCTGCAACCACCTGTAAAAATTTGGTACTAAGTAATACTACACTGCAGAACATTTTAACAAAGTTAAAAAATTTCTTCTGTATTCATATAATGAAGCTATTTGTGAGGAAAGGGAATGCCAAAAAGTCATGTTCCTTGTTTTAAGCTGATCTAGAAGAAGATCCGAATTACAGTGACCTCCTTTAGCAAATCAGACCACATTAGATAAGATAATGTTAATGGAGATTTTACACCCAGGGAAAACAAACTCCTCTCACAGTGAGACTCCTGCTTTATTTTGAAAGGAAAAATACCCTGTGTAACAGGCCGAAATACACAGCAATGTTTCCTTACTCAGCTTCCAAACAAAATCTATTTCTCCAAATCCAATGTGTTTAGATTTACTTACACTTCACAGGGAAAGCTCTCCCTTCCCCCAGAGCTATTCCTTTAAGTTACAATCCTAAGAACTCTTCCTTCAAGGTATAATCCACAAACCTGTAGTGTCACAGTCATTGTTCCCATGGCAATAAATATAATGTTCATGACATTAATTTAAGACCTTACCAAAGGATAAAGCAAAAGGAAAGGAAGGGTTTTTTTTCTTTGCAGCCTTATTTCAGGACAGATATCCACAATGAGGGAATTATAGTTCTCACTTTGTTTTTCCAAGGCTATTTTTTTTTTCTTTTTCACACCTTCTACATACTAAGTGGGGGTTACAATGCCTCATGTTGAGACAAAGCATCCAGAGGTCCAGCTTCCAAGCAACACAGTACCTACTTGGCAGCTGAACAATAAAGATAATCTACCAATTTAGACTCCAGATTTAATTGATTTCTCAATTGATTTTCTTTAAATTAAATCATCATCAGCTACAAGAGCAATAGTCTCTATGAAGCTATACAAGAGTTATTTGCTTGAACTCCCAGATTTGGTATCCCTCCTGCCTGTGTAGAGAGCACGCCCCAGAGCATCAGATGGGGAACTCTCACTCCTGGATTATTCCAGCTGCTGTCACATCATCTGGACAGCTTCAAACACCAATATTCAGCAGCTTTCCCAGGGCCGTCAAAGTTTGGAAATATTAACCAAAGTGGGAAGAGTTTGGATGTTAGCCCTATTGACATTAGACCCACTTGGGGAATCCTTCTGCATGTCAGGGCTACCCAAACAGCCTCTCCCAATCCACACACCTACACTCAAAGTAGATTTGTACTCCAGAACTGCTTGTTACCCTCTGCTGACTCCAAATAGAGACTGGTCAGGTGTCCAGGCTGAAGATTTGTGCAGCCTACATGTCTGAAGCAGAGGCAGATCTCATGCCTTAGTCCTGTGCAGACAACAGAAGGTGCACCCACTGCAGAAGGAATGTGGGTAGTTTCAAAAAGAGCACAAATCCTTTATTAACAATTGAACTTAAACTGTTGCCAGGACACGCTATTTTTCACACTGACAATGACTGCTGAAGTTAAATAAGGAGCCCTATGAATAAACATACAGCTGCTAAAACAGGAACAGCACCTGCAAGACCCTGTGCTTTTATCCAGCCAGCAGCTGTCGTGCCCATGAATCGAGTAATTTCATCAGCTGATGATATACACACTGCTTATGGTTTGCAACATGAGTAAACGTGCAGAATGGGAATGTGTTTTTGCAAATACAGCTTAATTACAGCCGAACATTTAGCCTGTGAATCTGCTGTTCACAACTCCTTCATAAAGTCAGTTGAGAACAGCAACAAGAAACAGCGTCAGACTCCTTCAGCAGCAGCACCCTTTTGAACATGGTGTGTGCTGCTGTGTGACTGTTCATCCTAATGCCCAAAATCAAAGAAAATATATCCTTTGGCTTCCAAGTTCACAGAAAGCCTTCACACCTATTAGATTCTGTAAAAAACCCAAAACCAAAAACCCACCATCCCAACCAGAAACAAAGAAAAAAACCCCATGATAAAATGGAATTCAAATGTCATATGAAAAGGGAAAAAGGAGCCTTTACCTCATGCATTCAAAGGACTTAATTTGTCAGAGCAAAATTAATGTTTATTGTACTAAGTAATACCCAGCAATCCTGAACTTTTGTCTGTACACTACAGTAAACTATTCCCACACTGAAGGCATTCGTGTTGGTGGATCATTCTCTAAAGAGCTACTGAAAAAGAAACCCTCTCTCAGAAGTTACATTAAGAAATCCCACAGAACCCAGCACTGCTCCTGTGTCTGGTGGAGACTTGTTTGGTTCAATGTTAAAAGAAAGGACTTAAGAGAAGGAAAAAACCTGGGAATTGTTTTCAGTTCTAAAGAAATGAGTAGTACTGACCTGCTCCCAGGTAACACCGGCTCCATCGGTCTTGCCTCGCACCACGGACTCTTTGGCTGCTCTGCATACAGAAGCGCTGACTGGCAGTGCAATGTCAGAGGGGAGAGGTGGTCAGGAGCAGACCACAGCACATTGGGGCTTGATGTTTGCCTCACAGACGCACTCTCTGCATCACCCAAATTGCTGGTAATGTTGTAATTCATCATAGCAGGACTGCAGAATGCCATTGCGGAGTATTCATGTCTGTTTTCCATGTAAGATGAGGGAATATAGACTGGGCTGTGTTCTGCTGTCAACGTGGACTGATTACAGCTGTAGGGAACTGGAGAGACGATACCAGCGGGTGAGTTTTTAATTTCTGTTTTATTGCATCCAATATCCTGAAGGGGCAGCAACTGAGAAAAGTCCTTGTGAGAAGATGCACACAGGGACATTTTTGAAGCAAGACTGAAGATTGTTGTTTAAATATTCATCCTAAGATGTTAAGGTATAAAAAAAGTTGAATTAAAAAGAAAGAAAGTGCTGTGTTAAGTCTTTTCTGTAAAAGAATAAAGGAATCAGTAAAAAAGAAAATATAAAAAAACCTGGTTAAAACAGATTACATGCCAAATGTACTTGAACTGTCACTGTAAAATTTATACTTTTAGGAAAAAGAAAGCTTTCTAGAACTTCCTTACAAATAAAGACTATGCTGAGTACAGACTCCCTTAAAAATAATAATGAAAAACATTTTTTAAATTGCCTCAAGTCTGAAACAAAGATGCTGGTGATCCTAATGAAAGTAACTTGTTACAACCAGGGCAAAGCTGCTCTGTGACAGAGGGAAAAAGTACCCTCTGGACCACAATCGTGGAATGAGTGCCCTGAGAAATCCATTCTCTCTGTAAAAACTCACCACATCCTGCTCTCACTGCAAGTGTACTACTCCATCCTTCTCTTTACCAACACAAACACGTAACAGCAGAGGTTTTGAACACACACACACACACACACATCCTTTACCTTCCAAACCCAGAACTCCACTGCACATCCCTCTCCACAGAGCAGGTAGACACAGTAAGCAACGCAACTTCATCACTGACAGGTCCTTGGAGATGGCACCCCTGACCAGATCCATTATGAAAGCAGAAGTCACAAAATGCAGATATTTCTGAAACTGACAGCACAGAACCCAAATGTTTCCACAAGGTCCGAAAGTTTTATAGTTCCCTGCTGTTCTCCATCCCCATCCTAAGTATTCCCTATCCTTTCTTGCATCTGAATCAACAGTCAAAACAGAGACCTTAACTGTCCACAGTATACACTTTTTTTTCCAGATCCAAATTATTTAAGGGAGGGGGAAAAAATAAAACCCAAAAGAAAAAAAAAAGCATTCTCCTAAGACATAAATCCTGCCCTGGAAGCAGTACTTTCACAGTAGCATTCAAAAATATTTCAGTTTTTATTCTTCACTATAGCTTCATCTGTAACCCGCTCCAGCTCTGCAGCCCTCTTACAGCTTGCAATCCAAAACAATTCCATTTCCAAAATAGGAAGTCCCAGCCCTCAGAACTGATACTGTGGAGTGCTTTTACAGAGGGCAATAAAATCTGAAAAAGAAAAATCGCAGCATAATTTTAAAAGTATCCCACAGCTCTGCTATTCCAGGTATGGCCAAAGTATCAATGCTCAATAGTCTCATTTCACCTCTGTTTCACCTCACGTGAGCATAAAATGAGATGAGGAAGACTGAAACAGGTTGGCTGAAGTAGCAGTACCTCCCTATCCCAAAAACTCCCAGCCAGGCAGTATTTCTAGCATGCCATATTGGGGAATTTACATATTTTTCTCCTCTAGGGCCAGGACTGAGGGTAAAACTGTTAACAAGAAACGTAAGAAATAGTCTTTTTGAATAAAATGGATAGTTTTGGGGTCCTTCACCTTGCACTCTGTTGATGAAACTGGAGATATCTGTAGAAATAACCAGGAACTCACTTAAATCATCTCAGGCACTTTAGACCCAGCTGCTGTTTTTTCCCTTGTGGGAAACAGGAAAAGGAGATATCTCAGCAGCTGTTTATGGCCAGCAGTTGTTGCACTGGAACTCTGATGCAGCCAAAGCAGGAGTATCTGACCTCACTCCTCACGCAATCTACACACTTAATTTGCCCCAGCCAGATGCTTCAGTCTCCTCTAAGAGGAGCCAAGCAGCATTCCATTCTCACTGCAAGAACTACTGAAAATTCTCAAAGGTGTTTTCGCTCCCGGATTTGGGGTGAGTACCCCAAACAAATTTTAAGCAGCAAATAACGGAACCAAGACATTATCTTAAGACTATTCTCATTGGTTACTGTGAAGGACCTACCAAAGCCAAAACACATTTAAAGGTTCTGTGTAGGTAGAGCTGTGTCCTGTGTGCAATCTCAGAGCTGTATTTGAGGTGTGCATGGACTGCATCCCTCTGCTTCCTTGTAAAGGGCACCCAGTGCGGACTAACCCCAAACCCTTCTGAGAGAATTACTTGAGAGGTATCACAGCACCACCTCTGTTCTACTCAGCAAGAGATATCCTGGTATGATACTCTGATAGCTTTTGCAGCAGGGAACTGGTTGTGTAGTTTACCTCAGAGCTGGAAAACAGATGCACAGAGCTGGTACTACACAACTTCATGACCTGAAAGCAGCTGAACTTTAAGCCACGATTTTTTCTGGAGAGGTAGAGCAGTAGAGTTGTGTGCAGGATAACTGCCTATTTAGCAGAAGGATATATTTCTCTGTGAAGGGCAACACACAGTATTTAGAAACAAGCACAGAAGTTACAAGAAACAAGAGTGAAGTGTGTTTTCGAGGGAGGAGTCCAGGCAAGCATGAGAAGTCAGTACAGCCTTCCTCAAAGACAGGCAGCTCATGACTTATTTACAGGAGAAGGGACTCTGGCTGCCAGGAGGTTAAAGAAAACTGTACTCATGGTCTGCAACAGACTGCAATATAGTGAAAAAATAACAGCATTGGCTTAAAATAATTAACCTGGGTAGTAGAAATAGCTTAGCCACAGTAGACTATGGATCTACATGCAACCACAGTGTTCACATTTCCTTATACCTACAGAATTTAGAATGGGAAGCAGAGAATGACAAATAAAGACAAGCTGCTGAAATAATCCAGTATTGCTCAGAAGGCCCTAAAAACTCACTGTGAATTTCTAAGGACTGTGAAGTTAGGGAATGACTGCAGATTCAGGGAGCTAGAGCTGAGGATTTAAGGCTGGAAAAACCAAACTCCACTAACAGAAAGACCTCAGAAGGAAGCACAACCAACTTTCGGTCATGGATTAGAATAAATCATGCAACAGACTAAGAAATTTATTCCACCCTGGGCTAATGTCTTCATATCTTACATGCCATTCTTTAAGAAGAAATAAAGTCCTACATGAAGTGAACACTCATTTCAACATCTCCTCCTTGTCTGAAGAAAGATTTTAAGAACAAGATTCAATTGTATATTATTTAGGTCTAATTTATCAGCACTGCACTAGATCTGTACCAGGCACAGAAACATAACAGGTATCTGTACTACTTATACCTCACCTTCTGGGACACTGCGAATGTTTCAGCCCACTTAAGTCAGTGCTGCTTACCAAGATACTCAACAACTAAAATGCCATTATTAAGGAAATAACCATTTTTTTCTGATTCCTTGAGTAACACTTACCATTCACAACTCTAAGTCACGAAGGGCAGGGTTCACATCTGGCATAATGGGAAAGAGTTCCATTGGCTCCAGTACACAGAGGATGACATCCATGAGGAGTAGGAACAAAAATGTGATGTTATAAATGCTCTCCACCAAAAAAAAAAAAAATAGAAGAAAGAAAAGGTGGCTTCTTGTCTTTAAAAAGCTCTACATATTGAACTCAACATATCTTGAGTGTGACCAGTTCAGGCACAAGAACTGGTTTAGATGTCATAGTCAAACAGATACATGGGTAAATAATTAAGCCATCTGACCTATTTGAACAAACTCAAAAGCCAGTTACCGCACATGACCTACATCAAGTATCTTTTTTAAAGTCTTGTATGAAGTCAATAATTCTAAATTATTTTTTGTTTGTTTCAGAAAGGGGGAAAACAGGTAGAGAGGGCAGGCTGCCAGGTTTTGGAGTCTGCTTCAAAATGCAATAGCTGTTCCTAGAAAAATGCAACAGTCTGCAAAATGCAAGAGAGTGATGATGTTCTCAGGCACCACTCCACCAGCATACACTACAACATGCTCAGAATTTTATAGGCAGGTCCTGTATTTTGAGCAAAGACTTTTTTGCAGTGGAGAATTAAGCTGATCTTTTTCTCTGCTAGGCTTACAGTGCAATCATTCTTCCTTTTGTTTTAATAGAGGTGATTCAGGAAGCATAGGTTCCTCTACCTCACAGTCCAAGCCCCTCAGTGATGTTGCAAAGCGTTCTATTAATATTCTGCTAAGTTAAGCTCTACACAAATCACCACAACAACGAGCAGAATCATTTTCTCAAAACCTGAACGTTAAAGGAATGTCATTCCTGATGCACTTGTGAAAAACTTATTACTCATTAAACACAGCAGTGCCAGATACTGCCAACCAAAGGCATGTAAGTAAACAAGTTTATTATTACCCTAGAAGGACTAGATGCAACAAGGAGGGGACAGATAGCGAAGCAAAGTGAAAACACAGTGATCTGTCCAGACCTCAGATGCTGTAGTCATGCCTGAAAAACTAACAGCCTGCTCTCAATGAGATCAAGACCTCCTCTGAAGAAAATGTTGCAGATTAAAAGCACACAGGCAAGAATACTTTGAGACACTTAAGCAAAACGAGCACTCTCGTTGGCCTGTCTTAGCCTTTGAGCTACTGACACTGATAATTTCTAGGTTACTCTAAACATCAGTAATTATATTTCAGGGCTCAATAGATATGCCATACAGGGAAACATCAAGGGAATGGGGTTTATTGCACCAGAGAAACACAGGACTGCAGAAGGGTGTAACTGCAGGCTGCTACTACCTACAGTGAGTCACAAAGAGAAATCTTTTCAGAAGTAGTGCACAAGGTAAGACTAGAGATAAGAGTCATAGGTCAGTGCAAGGGAAATTGCATCTGGACATATGGAAAAATTATCCAAAATGAGAATTAAGAGCAGAAACAGGAATCACAGAAAAGCTGGGAAATCTCCATCTTTGGAGATAATTGAGAAAAGGTCCCTCAGCAAGCTCAGCTCACTTTGAGCAGGTTGCTGGATTAGTTGCTCTCCAGATACCCCTTCCCACCAGTGGAGGCACTCATAGCAGATGGAATTCCATTTTACAGGTGCTGGGAAAAGTGAGGCATATAAAATTAATTTGATATGATTATTAATTATCCTGTACACTGGCCGCCTTGTCAACTTGTTCAAGGTAACAGCTGTGAGCCTTGTCCAGAGACAATCAGCATTTAGCACTTCATGGTACATGGAAACAGCTGTCTTGCATCTAACTGCACTGGGATTAGTTCACTAGACAATAGGAAAAGATTTTCAGATCTCAATTCCAACTGGAGTTCAGATTGACTGAAGTGGTTTCTAACCTTTGACTTTGTAGGCCTTTAAATTATCAGGCCAGGCCTCAGAACAGACTTAAGTTTTCTATGATTTACACTTCTTACATACTTTTCACAGACTTAAGGATCCAGAGACCAGAAATGGAAAGCCACTCTCCAGCTCAAGAACAGAAATGCAACTGAGACTTCAGGTCCTTTATTCTTTATGTCATTACTTCTAAGTATAGCGTGGACCCTCAATATATATTCCATCAAAAAGAATATTTGAATTTCAGTGGGAAAAGTTTAGCATGCTCAACTAGAAAAGTCTATTACACAAGAAGCAGTTACAAGGATTTATCAGCAGATTTCTTAATCACATTTCAATACACAGCAGTGTCATAAAACAGTAGTACACAGATTATCACCCTTGTCTAGTAAAAACTTCGCTGTTGAAAAAAAGCATCTCCTTCCAATGCTAGGAAGGGCAGGAAAGAGTGTTACAGGCTGGTCTACATCTGGGACCCAGATTTTCATGGAGCTCGAATGTGCATCTATATCCAGCATCTCTGAAGTACACTCGAGTCTCTCAACAAAAGCTAATTAATTAAGCTAATTCTTAAGAAGTTAATTCTGAGAAGATAATTCTTGGTTTGATGATCAGAACATAGCTCTGTGCCAACAGCAGGGAATACACCAGTTCCTTGGGTCCAGGAGAAATTAATTCCTTCAACCACCATCTCTCCCCTAATGACAATGAAGAACAAGCATACAGGAGCCTTCCTCCACCTCATTACTTTCTAGTTGTTACAAAAGACTGTATTGAGGGGTATCTTTAATTTGAATGGCTTTGATGAGACACAGAGCACCACACTCAATCATCTGCCTTCCAAAAGGACAACTATATATGGAGAAACAGCCCCATTTTGCCTGGTAGGACTGGTACAACCTGATGGGTTATTGAATACTATCTCATTTTTTGACATGCTCTAGACACGAGCTGGCAGAGGGGCTGAGATTCTTTGACTCTATACAAATTCTTTCTGTTGACTCTTATAACAATTCAGCATCTCCCATATTGTAAGGAAATCATAAATTGGGGGCTGAAAATCCCACGGCATTTATTCCCTGTTCTCACAGCAGTTCTCCCACGCAAGTCTGTGAGGATACACAGCAGGCACACCCAGAGCAGTGCCAGCAGCAATGCACACGTGCCAGACAGAAATTTAGGAGAGAAAAGGAAGGGGTGTGTGTGTGGGGGCAAGTCAATAAGTGAAGAAAAAACCAAGTAAGTCAGGCAACAGGAATAGAGCAGGAATGGAAACTTCCTTTTCTCTCAGGAAAGACTGTCTTGCTTTCTGAGGAAAGCAGAGATGCAAGGTTTATCCTTGGCAGCAGCTGTCCATCACTAGGCATAAAAACCTGTGATGAGATTAAGAGCCCTTTGGCCAACCGACAATAAAGCAAGGTCATAACTGCCCCTACAACCTAGACAACCTGGCAATCTGTAGGCAACAAGATTAGATTGGTGGGTAGACTAACAGGACTTATCCCCAAATGTCCTGAACTTATTTATGTCTGCAGCACATCCTATACCACCTGAGGATCTGACCTGCCATTGCTCCAAAACATGGGGTGGGAGTGAGTTTGGCACCTATGTCAGTGAACACAAGATACAGTTTCTCCTGGCTAAGCAGACATGATGCATTGGCAGTTCCCTTAAGTGTGCTGTGCCTTGGGCTCCTGAAATGACCTCTTACTTCATGAGGCTGAGAGAAACAGTGATAATCAGAGTTGTCTTTGGCATTAGGAAAGCTTCCTTGCAGACTTGCTGTCAGGGAATCACTTTTCAGATCTAAATGACCCGAGGACAAAAGCAGAAGACTTTTTCCTGGGAGATGGATGAGCAATATCCTTTATTCAAGGCTCCCCTCCCGCAGGTAAACCAGGTTTGTTTACTGTGTTTTTTCCACACATCCTCTTTACTCTGTGAATTAGCTATTCTGTAGGACTAATTTACATAACAAAGAGTCCGTTTCACTAGTGGTCTTACTAAGCAACAAGCCCAAAGCCTCTTCAACTAACAGCACTAGCCAGCATGGGTTTCAAGACAGCCCATTTTGTCTGCCCAAGGAAAACATGCCACATGCAAGATGCCTTTTCCACCATCACCACTCAGGCAACAACTAACACTGTGGGGTCGAACTGTGTTTTGGGGAGTCTTGCTTTGTTTCTGTGGCTATGACAGCAAGGAGTGTCCGGTTTGCATCTTGCTCTGCTCAGTACCCAAACAACACACTTCATAAACATGTGGGTGCCTTACCAAATATCCGTGGGTGCCTTTTTACTGCACAAACCAAACTTTTGTCATTTTAGTCATAAAACTTGAATGAAAAACCTTTTTTGTAATCAGATAGAAGTGAAATCTCCGTATGAATATGTATGAAATGCAGTACAATTCTAGCAGCTCTTCTGGTTTTAGCTATAATTCAATTTGTTTCCTTATTGGAACTTATGTGAAACACTGTTCCATTTGTACTCATTTTGCTCTACATCTTCACATTAACAGAAAATTTAAGACTAAATATTTTTGCAATTTTGTTCTAACTTTAAACAATAAAATTTGCAACACAGTTATTTGATACCAAATTTTGATGACTTAAAAGACTTACAACTGCCTGACAAATTAGTAATTATACTGTGACTTTCCCCTCATTATCACTAATTCACTGAAATGACACAGAAACTGAGGCATTGCTTATTCTTGGCTTTCAAGCTATGAACACTGTTACAATGCTGCATGAACTCCCAGATCAGATATATTTAACATCATCCATGGGTAACAAAAGTTTGTGTATACATTTTAATACCTTAACCAAAAAACAAAAAGCCATTCTAGATTTGTCTTATTGTTAACCTGGACCCTAAAAACTGGAGTTTACTGTGGGTAAAATCATGTCTCAACTGAGCTAGAATTTAGAGGTCAATTCACACAGGTGGACATTTGTCTAATATATTAATCAAGACAAAATTTGAATGTCGTCCTAGTCTCATTAAAATGAAATCAGAGAAATAATTCTGTGATTTCTGCTCCCTGAGCTTTGTATTTCTTGTCTCTGGAGACATCGACCAGCAGACTCTATGTGAACATTTCTTGCTGCTAGCACAGGCATGCTGCAGGTAACTGAAGAACACAGCAACATAGTGGATATAAAATCTATTCAGCCCCTGCATCACCATTCCTTTTCTACTTCCTTACTTAAAGTTCTTTCCTAATTTATCTTCAAGTCAATATTCAAGAACCAGAACTAAAACTAAGTGTATTTAGAGATGGATTTATAGCAGTTTTAATTAATACACTGTAATAATTTTTAATCAGATCTCATTGTAGACAGTCACAGTGGCTGACTCCTATCAAAGGCAATTCTGCAAATGCAACATTTTAAACCATCTCTAAAATTATGGGTATTTTTTTCTGTGATATTTTAAATTTATCAGGTTATGAACAAATTCACTGGCATATGAAATCACTTTTGTGATTCCACTTTCTCCAGTAATACTTGAAGCTCAGTTAACCAGTTGTCATAATTTACAGCACTTGAGAGATCAACTGTAAAGATGATTTAGTCCATCCCTTCAGGTGTAAGGGTTTTATTATTTCTCCTTTGAAAATCCAAGCTGAACTGTTCACTCACACACACTCAGTAACCAGTCTGAGAATGGAGACACTACAGCTGTCTTCCTCTAACACTGTGTTACAGTCATTGCTGTCTGCAAAACAAGTTACATCTTATTTTAAAAGGATATAGGAAAGTTATGAAGAGAAAGCAAAAAGAAGGACAGCACCAGAGGAGTTATTCTATGTCTAAACTTATTTCAAGCATAAAAAGGAATTTTCACAAGCATAAAAAGCATTTTTGATGAAGTTCTGAAATAGCAAGCAAAAGTTCTTAAGCTTTAAATTAGAAATACAAACTGGTTTTGTTACTTCAGTTAAGGCAAGATCTTCAGTCTCAAATCTCCCCCCCTCTTGGGGGGACAACAGATGAGCAAGGAATTTCAGGGATATGGATGAGAAAACAGATTGCTGGTAATACTCAGCACATCAGAATCAAATGCTAAATGACCTTATGTTCAAAAGAGGTTTCTCATGCAAGTCTTAACCTTATCAAAACTTTCTCTGTACATAGATGGTAATTGTACATCATTCTCCATATGACAAGACCTAACCCTTTCCCAAAAAGAAATAGCACATTTACCAGCCATTCCAAGGTCTAAATTGCATAATTTACCATTTATCCCATCCTCTCTCCACACTGAAATCTATTTTCTCTAATAAAACCTCACTTGTAAAACCTCCAAGATAAAAGGAGCAGATGATTCTTGTCATTGCTCTCCAAAAGTCTTCACTAGTGTTCAGGCAGAGGTTCTGATGGGTTTGCTGAAGATTTACAGGTCCTGACCAATTTTTAGTAATTGTTAAATATATCTTTTAACATTTCAAAAAGCAAATGTAAGAAACAGGTTTGTATCTTCTTGTGTAATTAGAGAGATTATTTTCAAAACTGAAATTGTCATTAATAGAATGTAAACCTATATCACTGACTTTAATATGGGAAAACTACTAAACTAGACACAGCAACTCTAAGAACTAAACCTGAGACACTTATCAGTATGAGACCTGAAATTTGAAAAGCCTGATCCACAGTCCAGTCAAGTCAATAAAGAAACTTCTAATAACTCAAATTTACTTTGGATATTGTCCTAAAAAACAATATGATGCTAAGAAGTGCCTTTTACCTTTTATTTTCATACTCATTTGTGCAGTTTTCCAAAAACCTTTAAAAAAGTCTAACCCCCTTAAGTTATCTTCAGAAATATTCCTGCTTTAGTGCAGTGATCCTACCCTAATTAGATTCTTAAAGTCCTAAAATACAGCAAACTCTCACAATTTTCTCTGATTCCTCAAAGATTTTTTAAAACAAACCTGTTGAAAGATCATCTTATCTGCATAAACTGCTAGACTCTCAGAACAAACGTGACCAGCGCTAAAACAAACTCTCAATAATTTAACTATCCCATTTCACTTAGAGAGGTTATTGTTCACAAATCCAGTGGCTATCAATTGCAGAGCTTTGGAAACATTTAAAATAATAAGTATTTCATTCAATATAGCACGTACCTGATTGACACTGAATAGGGTTTCTGCTCTTTATAAATGTTCTGACAGCCTTACATGTCAGCAAGGTTTTCACATAGCATTGTTTTCCTTCTTTCCTTTATCTCTTGATTCTAAAGCAGCTGTGCCCACCACCACTTAGTCACCAGATTTCAAATATGAATCTTTTCAAAGCAATGTGATGCCAGCTCATCAGTGCAAGATTACACAGATACTATCAGTGTTTCCTTTCCCTATGAAGGCAAGACCTAAACAGAAGTTCCTCCTCCTCCTTTCTGACATAACAAGCTTCTGAATTTGTCGTTCACTGCAGTTAAAGCTCTTACATGATTGAATCATTTTGTAAGCCAAGCATTCTCATATTTAGCACAGAAATATGAATGATTAACCAACCAGCAATCCTGAAAGCAAATACTAGGATTTAAAAATCAAACTTTCTATATCTGTCAGAGGAAAACATGAAGCATAATTAGCAATTGATCTGAACCAATAATGCACTCATCTTAGATATTTTGGGCAACATAATCAATAAGCTACTTAAACATTGTTTTTAAACACTAGATGCATAAACACAGATGGGGAGGGATTTACTTTCATAATTTAACTACATCCTTTTTCAAACAAAGCAAGTTAACTGGATGCCATTTAAGGTGATACTATTTTACCAAGATAACACTTATTAAAAAAATAGAAGACATACAGCAAGGTCTAATTATCAATTATATAGTGGGATTATTTTCAAAATGCTTGATTACTTGCACAGCATTAACCTCCTTTAGTCTAGGGAAGCTGACATGCTTGTAGATTTGCTTGCATAAAGCCTGATGTCATTTGTTCTTGCATTTTAGACCCCCAAATACCTCAAAGTGCACACAACCTTCTGAAATCTCATCTGAGTTAGGATATTTGACTCTTGTCAACCCATGCAGCTGAAATAGTCCTGCCCTCTTTGCTATCAACAGCTTCTCTGCAAGCACAACCAGGACCAAACCAGGGTAGTATTACTATCCACTCAGCCATGCCCATAATAATTTCATGCTAATGCAATTTCTCAGCATCAGATTTGCCTTTCTATCTTGTTTGTGTGTTCTTTTCCTTGAGCCTTCCCATCTCCTCTCATTACTATTTTACAGGTCCAAAGACAGCTGCTTTGAATCTGAAATTCCTATTCTTATGACAGAGCCTTTTGCAAGCTGAACAGGATTGAAATCCCTTCTGCCAGCATTTCTTGATTATAATTTCTTTTATAGAACCAGACCTGTGTCTATCCAATCCCACTTGTGCCTGCAGTATCCCTTAAACTGTTAAAGGGCAAGGTCATGTTCTCTGCCATCCTCAAGACTAATGGGACATGAACATAAAGGTTTACAGCTAAAGACCATGAGAGTGCACCTCAGTTGTTCACATGTACAAGAGCTGCTTTCTCCTCATGTCCTGACATAGCCCCTAAACCATCTGTACCTGGTCTTGTGAGTCCTTTTACTCTAAATACCTGACCTTTGCCAAAGATCCCTGCTATTTGGAGCAACTGTCTTGCTGCCCCTTTCACAAGACAGCAACAGAGACTCTACTGCTAAAGGGCCCCTTATCTTCCACAAATGGATGGCAAAAAGCTTTCAAAGCCTGGAGGGAGAGAGGGGCCACTACCCATAGCTGCCAGTAGTTGTTTGTCTTGTGAGAACATCTGTGGGGCTAAGAGATCTTTATAGCTGTCTTCTTCCCATGAAGGGGAAGTTAAGGAGTAAAACAAACACCTGAAACTACCAGAAACTACAGCAGTTCCTGTCACAGAATCACAGACTGGTTTGGGTTGGAAGGGACCTAAAGCTCATCAAGTTCCAATCCCCTGCCACGGGCAGGGATGCCCTCCACTAGCCAAGGCTGCCCAGGGATCCAGGGGCAGCCACAGCTTCTCTGGGCACCCTGTGCCAGAGCCTCACCACCCTCAAAGTAAAGGATTTCTTCCTCATATCCAATCTAGATCTACCCTCCTTCACCTTAAAGCCATTTCTCCTTGTTCTATCACCCCCTGCCCTTGTACTCAGTCCCTCTCCAGCTTTTCTGTAACCCCTTCAGGAACTGGAAGGCTGCTATAAGGTCTCCCCACAGCCTCCCTTTTCTTCATCAGTCATATTACAGCACACCAGGTTTCTGCAGAAGAAAACTCTTCTCTATTTGACTGCCTTCAGTAACTTCAGTAAGAAGTGTTGCCACAGGCATATCTAAGAGCTAACACAGATATTCTGCCTGGCAGACAGCCCTGACTAATATTAGGATAATATATGTGCAGCTCTGCAGAAATGTCCACAAAATGCAGATCTAAGGGAGAAAAGGGAACAAGGACTGCAGATACCAAATAAGCTACATTAAATAGCTACCTGTTAATTGCATATTTCCTCTCCATTCAGATCTTCTCCCAGTTAAGAGCCACAGCTAATTTGGGTAATATAAGCAAAACCTTTCAATCAAGACAAATTAAGATTTTGTGTTAGATAAGCAGATGGAATTAAATGCAACTAGATATACAATCAGGAACAGGTTGGCAGCTGAACAAAAATATGTCAAGTTCTCTTTTCTTTCTATTATATATTATGTGTATTAATGTTTCCTAAAACAATATAAAATGAGAAGGCCTTTAATTAATGTATTTTCCTCATACATTTTTTTTTGGAATGAGTGTGAACACAGGAGTTTCCATGCATAGAAAGGGATGATTAGACTCTGAGCCACAGCAGTTTGTAACTGGAGCAGCACCTGTCTAGCAGGCATGTGGAGCAGCTACAAGGAACCTTGAGACAATACACAAGACAAAAATAGTCCAAATAAGAGGTAGCTCAGGATGGTGTGCTTCCCTGTGTGTACAAGAGTATGGAAGAGAACACATTGATGCCAACAGATTCAAAGAGCAGTTCCCTTAGACAAAGGTGCTGTAGTGAATAGAATGAGCAAACTTACCTATTTGACAACCAGTATTGTCCCAGATACAAGGAGTTACTTACACCATTACCAGCTAAAATTATTCAAAGTTGAGCAGCTCCTGGGACCACAGGGTTCTCCATGCCAACTCTATGGTATATACTGTCTCTATACACCCCAAAGCAGCACCAGGTTTTCTTCTCAGCATTCTAACTATATTTAGCTACCCAGGTCTCACAGTCACAACTTGGCTTTCTAGCAAATTCGTGCTATATAAGCAATTTGGAGAGTGGTTTGACTTGAAGATTCATCTAACAAAGAACCTTTTTACCACCTCCCACAAGTTTTAAAAGTGCTACAGTAAAAGGATCACACTGAAGGAAGAGTGAAGAAAATGGGCCAGAACAGAACAGTAGAAGAAACCTTTCTGAACAGTGTTCAGCAGTGGCTACGTGCTCTTGCATGCCTATCATGAAATTGCTGTGGCAGTCTCCTTAAGGACACCTGCTGACAGCTGTAAAAAAAGCCACACAATTTCATCGTAGTAACTCACACATCCTAAAAAGAAATGAAGTTTAAGCAAAAGAAGGCTGCAATATTAAGTTTCCAGAAATAAATACCACAATTAAGCCTAAAAGAATTTGAAGGAAAGTACCCATCCCTGTATTATGTGGACAAAAGCATATTCCCCTCATCACCTGGGAGTATCTAATGGATAGATACTCAAGGTAGAGATAAATACCTTGCTTTGCTACCACAATTTCCACCCCAGCACCCTACAGCTTTACTCCCTAACTATTGCCCAATGAAATGAAAAACCAGTATCCCAAGGGAAGGCTTATTTCCACTCCATGCAGAAAAGCATCTATGAATAATTACCAGCTTTAAATACACTCACCTGGTTCACAGCACCTAAAGTCTGATAGAGCTTTGAGCCACAATACCAGACCTTCTCCTTGAGGCTCCTAGCTTCAAGATGAAAAAGAACATGTGACATTTCTGGATCCTGCAAACTATTCAGATCATGTGCCATGCTGGCTGCAGGTTCTGAAGATCCACTCTTTCAGAACTCAGCTGTAGTGATAGGCAGCTCCACCACTGCATGAGGGAGAGGTCAATAAACATATGGAGTCTGTCCTGATAAGGACTCCTTCTTGCTTGGATTCCAAGGGACCCGTTTATCCAGGTCTTTTATCTAGTAGGCTGAAAGTGAAGAAAAACACTTCTAAAAGATTCATCCTTTAGAGAGAAAATAAGGCACCTAAACTTTTAAATGTTAAATATTAAATTATTGCAACATACATTAGAATTCAAGATTTCTGTAGTATTTTATTCTCCATTTTGCCATTTTTGTCAGCAGACAACTGAGGTCAAAGGCTGAAAGTCACAGGCTGAGTATGTGGAACCTGATTCTGTGCAAGGGAGAATTCTCTTTCTCCAATTTATCTCAGCTAATAAGGATTCAACAAAGGTAGATAGGAATTTAACTTGGTTTTCAAAATTAGGAAAGCTGGGGTTCCAGATACTCAGTATGGATCCAAAATTTGCATATAAACCACTCTCTGGAGGAGGGTCTTAGCAATTCCTTTTCATTTAATCTAGTTACATTTAGTCTACTGGACAAGTTAAGAAAAAAACCCACGATAATCCTAATAGTGTAGGAGCCCTTAGGCAGACTGCTTGCCATAAAGCTACAAAGAATCAGCAGAGAAAATTAACTGTCTTATATATCAGATGCTATGAAATGCAAACCATGCAATTACAGAAGACAACAACTGCTTTGAAGGATGTGACATGTCATACATGTGTTTATTAGATAAAAATCAACCTAAGCTTATAAATGATTGCTCTTATTTTTTTTGTTTTGTTTGCTATGGTTTTATGATGAAGTAGGCAATGGGAAAGGGAAGAGTAGTTTGGCAAGATAGAGAAGGAAGGCCTGCTAGCTCACAGCAATCACTAATGAAGTGGCTTTGGTATGGGGATAAAATGTAATTGGTCACACCCAGTGCTCTTCAATAGTTTTTCAACAGACATCAAGAGCAGCTGTCCTTAATTCAGACACTCTTTACAACAGAACTATTACACTCAAGCAAACTGAAATATATTTTCTTTCTCCATCAGACAATCTGAATCATCTAACTAGCAAAGCAAAGTTCAAGAGGCAGAAGATTCTGCCAGTGGAAGAACAAGAGAAGAGAGTTAGAAAGCCACCTGAAGTGGCTGAAAGATTCCCAAAGTATTTACAACAATTGGTGCAACTGAGCTTTATTCTTTGATCGATGCAGACGCTCAAAAACAACTTGCCCCTTAAGGTGTCTGTTTAAAAAGAAATCAAACCATCATGAACATCACAGTGGTGAAGATTCCTGTTTCTCTTTTCAGTGCCACCACAAAGAAGTAGGTACAAAAAACTGGTGACTCTTCCCACATATCTTTTTTAATTCACAGCTTCCTGAATCAGATCTCATTGTAGTTCAACTTCCCCTTCAAAAATAATCAGTCTTCAATGGCAGCAGCTACTGGCTGAGGTCAGATTGGGTCATCTCCTCTTGTCTGACAGCTCGCTGCCATCACCAGCAACAGTGTCTCTTCCTTGCCTACTCAAGAGCACATGGTCCTTCCCAGTCCCTTGTGCTGTCTCTGGAGCTCCCCTGACCCAGGAGAAGTCACTTCAGCTTGGGAACTTCACAGAAATCTATCCTAGCAAAAGGAGAGGGAGAGAGAGAGAGGGAGTTTATTTTTTTTCCCCTTTCTTTCTTCCCCTCACTGCCAGGCCAGTAAGATGAATCTGCTCCTCAAGAGGTCAGACAAATGGCAAACCAAGAGAAAGGCAGGGCTGCAAAAGCAGAAGTGGGGCAGGAGAGACTGCTCCTTTGTCTGACTGCAACCTGTTAGATCAGTTCCTTTCTTCTTGCAAGTAGGGCTCCTAGCTATGGCTGAGGCATGAAGTTACAGGATAAAATTAGATTTGTGTCAGGACACATGTTCTCTATGCACCCCTTTTACCCCATCATCCCATACTGTGGAGGAGTCACTCCCCTGCCCAAACTCATGAAGAGCCATCAGGTTCCCCTCGCTCCCCCCCAAGCAAATCCTCCCTTGCCACTCAGGGAAGTGAAACTGCATCTAATATCCAGCAAGAGAGCAGGATGATGGGCAGCAGGAGCCAGCAGGAGGTGTCACAAAAGCAACATTAGGGTATAGTCTGGAACGTGCAATGCCCTATAGCCACACTGTGCTGTGGGTTGCTCTCCCATGGCACACTCCTGCACTTCAGTTTCCTTCTACATCAGCCTTCTCCCACTTCACAAACCACTTCGCTTTCCTACCTTTCTAGCCAGCTGATCCATGACCTACCTCCACCCTTCCAAAAGATTTGTCTTCCTCCTCCTATGCCCCACTGCCCAGAAGGGATCCAGATTAAAGATTTATATGGTGGAGAAAAAAAATCAAACTAAATAAACAAAAAAAGACCACTTTCTAAAGGAAACAACAAATGAACAATTCAAACCTAAACCAGTTCTCCACAATAAATGCAGTAATAAAATGTAAACATCATTATTCCAAGGAGTCACAAAACAACAGCATCTGAAGCACATTTTACTGAGAAGCTTTAGAGCCAAGATGCTCTGATACAGAGACAGAACATTTGGACAGGGGTTAAACTCCTTCAGTGGGGACATAACTTCTGCATTACCACAGGAAAGCAGCTCCAGATTTTCAACAAGGATGACTCGAGGGATGGAGGGCATAGTATATGCCAAGACTAATCAGGTTTGCTCTTCACCCAGAATCCCTAGGAATTCAGGCAACATTTTAAATGTAAATAGGCTTTAAATGTAATAGAGTTTAGAGAAAATTTGCTGCTGCCGACATATTGGTACAGAACATGTGCTTTCCACCTATTATCTTGCTAACACAAATATAATGGGAGAAAAGGGAAGTAGCAGACTATGATTTGCTTTAACTGTTGAAAAAAATAAAACCTCAAGAAAAAAAGAGCTCTAATCTCAAAAGAAGCCTGGCTATCCAGTTGAGGGGATCAGCAAGGATAATCAGCTGGGTGACTGGTTGCTGTTTCACACTTGTTCTGCTGAACTCTGCCCTGCCTGTTGCCTGGTTCCTGAAAGCTGGAAGGTAGGGACTTAGATTCCCTACTAGAATGGGGACAGCAATGGGGAAAGAGAGTAGGAGCAGATAAGCAACCCAATCACTCCACTGTAAAATGTCACCTAGCACTACATAATACATTGGTGGAAAAAAAATCCAGTCTTCCAAGTAATTTGCCTTAAATGTTTTATACTTTTTTTCCCAGAAGCAGCCTGTTTCTTATGCTTTAACTCAATAAGTTATGAGGCCAGACAGACTAGGGAACTGCATCTTTCATCACTCCAGTACTTGTTCCTGAAGCAGAGTTCAGGGAGGACCATGTCACTCAGGACAGGAGTAGGAAGCTAAATACAGAAGATACATGGCACCTAAATGAAGACTATACAGGTGAGATCAGTTAAAGACTTCCAAACTACCCTGCACCAATTGTGTTCATTAAACAATTTTGCTGTAAGTGTTTATGGTCAATCTCTCTAACCCCATGCTTTTATACCATGTGGGGTCTGTGGTCATTTCTCTGACAATTTATTTGCAAAATATATAAAAACATTTCTCCAATCAGGGTAGCAATCAATAGGAAGTTGTTTTTACTCTTCCTGAAATGGTCTGCACAAAAAGCTACAGGCAATTTTTGTTTTTCTCTCAGGCTTATACTAGAAGCACTTCTCTCTCTAGTTGCCTCTTTAGTTGCTTACTTTTAAACACACCTACCCACAAGCAGAGCAAAACCTCCCAGCTTGTACTTGCAGAGTGGTCTCAGAAGCAACTTTCCATGTTCCAATTATTGTTAAACAAAGGGGCACACCATTGTTCCCACTTTCAGCCAGAATGGAAAGCAACTAGCACACCCATCAGTTTCAAGGACGTTTTTACCCAGCCTTGATGGCTGTGAAAAGCAAGAAGCAACAATGGTTAGTTTTCAAAGGGCGGCTTCCATCTAAAAGTCCAATAATGCAGAGTGCACTTGAAAGGATCAGGGCCTGGACACACAAAATCAGAATCTAAAATTGAGAGGAACTTGACATTTTAACCTTAATCTCTTTCTGTTGGTTTCCTCATCTAGAAGATGAAGGACAGAGCTCATGTGAAACCAGGAGACAGGAAGAGAGATAGGAAAGGACTTTTCACAAAATCCACAGGATTGTCAAGACTGGAACCAGCAGAGACAGCAGTCATTTACTCCTGCTGCACTAGTTCTGAATGTAATAAAGAGGGTGTTAGAGACCAACAACAGTGGCTCTAAGTTGCGTGCAAACACCATTCTTACTCATCTCTTAAAGCTATTTTATCCTGAATAGCCAAAAAATTCGTGAACATTAGAGACATTTCACCAATTAATTTCCTATTTTGTCAGTCGCTGCCTAGGCAGCATTATGCAGAGATGTAGTAATAGCGATGGTAGGAATTAGGAAGGAATAGAACAGGACTCTCAATAGAGGCCCATGCCTGAACAAATGTAACACATAAAAAGACTCTGTTCAATTATTCCATGCAGATGAAACCTTTGTAACATGCAAATGAAAGATATTTAGTTTGTCTCTTTTGAGAGGTTTAGAGAAAAAAAGATGTGTTTTTATATAAAGGTACAGTCAAAAGAAACAAGATATAAAGATGAATCCAGTCTAGGGCTAACGGGGAATTTGCCAAGACGACAGTATCAGTCCGCTGTCTGAAGAAGAAAAACATCAGAAATAGATTAGAGGAAGAAATATAGATAAAAGGCACAGATATTCACAAGGTTTCATTTTTTTTGTGTAATTCTGTGCATGAACAAAACTATCTTTACTTCTCCTATATCCCCCATCCTACCTGCAGTATCCTCAAATTTATTCCAACGTCTCTAGTTATATATGGATTTTACACTGCTTTTGGCAATATTTCAATCTAGTGGGCACTGAACAAACTCAAGAGACCCAAAAGCTTTAATTGTCCAAATATGTTTAGAATTTAGCAGATACTCCCAGCTTGGTTTAGATTAGAAAAGCCCTTCGGGCTTCTGTACACCCCACCCCACTTCCTTACTCCACTGACAAAGATGGATACCACACAATTTCAGTCTCATTGGAGAACACACCACCAAGTAGATGAAAGTTTCAACCAGTTCTCACAAGGGTGGTTCATATGAGATGAGAGCAAGGAAGAAAATATCTTTCTGGAAAGAAGCAAAAGGCTCACAAGGATCTGCATGTCATTAACTTTCCCTTCAGTTTCTCCTCACATCTCCCATAGGATGACACTGAGAGGAACACCATCTAGCAAAGCTGAACTAGGATCAATATTTAAAAGCACTCACTAGGTTTTTTTTGAGAAGTTAAACGTGAGCACTCTAGGGCCTTTAGCTCTCAGAAGTGCACATGCTCAAGATGGCTAAACAGAGCTCCTAGGAGCTGTAAAGTTTTAAAAGTGACAGCATTTAGGACAATTGGAGTAGATTTATAGAGAAGGAGGCTGGAGGGAGACTATGCTCTCTTATACTCCACAGCATATGTTTTCTGTTCTAGAACTGAAGAGCAGCTGCAGCTCCCTGTGTATCTCTAAGTGACAGTCACCAATCTCTTGGGACCACAAATAAAAATCTAGAAATAGCAATTAACTGTGTCCTTTTGCACCTTTACCATGCTGATTGCTATTTCAAGCAAACAGTATCTCTTGGAAGATCACAACATTTAGCCAGTTGCTGAGATGCAAACAGGAGAGTGCTTTATTCCTTCCCTGTTTTGTCTCTGGGCTCACTATCATGAAACTTCAGCAGGTACAAGGACCAGGACATCTTTCTTCGGCGCCTCCTGAATTGGAGTTGTTGCTGGGAAATGTACTAGTCACAAATCCAAAGAATCATCCATACCAGGGCTAGCACACCTCAGGGAGACTCCTGCAGACCAAGGTAGCAGACCTTTCCTATGAATGCTTTGAAAGATAGGAGCCTATCTTTGGTAGCCACCCCTGAAGGCTGATGACTATTGTAGAAGCACCAGGAGGAATTGACTGCATACTGCTGGTTAATCCACTCTCCTCCAAATGTTAAACTAGATATTTTTTTTAAAGTGTGTCCAGCACTGAAAGAAGAGCCTGTAATTCTGAAGCAGATTTCTATATGGCGTATTTGCAACAGTCAAATTACTTCTGCCAATGCCTTCTGTAGTCTTGGAGGAAAAAGAAAGCCAGCACAATGAAGGATGCTTTTGTGTAATTTGCATAATTAGTTTCTGGTTGATATTTAAACTATTTCTTGCACATGCACTGTATATTCTCAGTCACTGATCAGCAAATTGAATTTCAGCATCTAATTTGTTAAATGGTTTCCTCTGTCAGGAGAATGTTCCCACCGTAATAGTGATATTTTATCCTGTCAAAAAAATGATTAGGCTAAAACATCTTAGTAAATACCATAAACTACCCAATAACATCAAAAATTGAAGATGTACAAAGGCTATTCAATTACTCAGGAAACTTCTAAATTTTCAGGTAACAGAACTCATTTTCTCCTTGAATGAGTAATCAAGGAAATATCATTTTCTTTTATATTGATCATGGTATAAGGCACAGCCTAAGGACAGGAGCATAAAATGGTCTATTACATTTTCTTTATTAGTGTTAGAAAATCATTTTCAAAACTATTTCACTGATTTTCTTCTGAGAAAGGATCCTCCTTTCTAGATATTTTGATGCCCTGTCTCCAAATTCGCAGCTGTGTGAAACTGTGGCTGGTGGAATGGCATGGTGTCTCTGAGCTCTGTCCTTGCTGAAGTCAGTGCAAGTCTTGCCATTAAATTCACCATGGCCAGGACCTCTACTTCTACATGGGATTAAGCTCCAGGAAAATTACTATTTACAATCCAAAATAATCCCAATACTTCATTGACTAGGCTTTGCTTGCATTCTGTGCTGAGCTCACTGAAACAAGTGAGGTTTTATATCACCATAAGAGCTCCTGATCTGAAGGCTGATTGTAGGCTACTTCTGTGCCTCAGGGAAACTAAAACACCTGAGATGCTAGAGGGCTGCTAAAAGCAGCCCCAGCAGGGCCAACTATCTTCTCTCTCTTGACTTCACCCTCTTGTTAAGATCCCCTCATGTGACAGTAACTCAAAAGCTTGGAGCACTGTTATACCAAACTCTCATTAGTTAAACATCCTTGATTAAACATGCCTTTCAGAGCTGGGATGCACCACTAAGATACATAATCAGAAATATAGCAGCTTGATGGTGACCCAAAGGTAGCACAAATATTTCTCTCCAGAAGTCAGAATTCATAGCTTCAGGGAAACAGACTGTTCTACAATGACACAGCATGTAGTAAGATTGGACTTACAACTTCCCAAGCAGCATTTTGAGTAAGAGAAAATACATGTATTCGACCTACATGTAGTAGACTCCTGACTAATTATTTCCTGACTCCAACGGCTACTTATTTTGAATTTGACTTCAATTTAGTTCCTTCCAACTTCCCATACTGTGAAAAGGCTACTAGGAGAATTTATACAATATTAATTGGAAAAGCACACTGTAAGTACTTCCCATGTATCTGGAACATGAGATCTTTAATCTAGATACAAGTTTGTTTAAATGACTTCCCAATCTGTGAGCATTTGCTTGCCACCTGTAAGTTATCCTTAAATATTCCACATAGTTTGTAAACCCTGTGCTTCTCATGAAAAGCCTAAAGCATGTTCCTTAAAACAAATAAGGAGTACCCATCAATAATCCAATACTTCCTGGTTTTTCTTTTCCAACAGGTCATGTTCCCAGGAGTATCATAAAGAGCAGTGAGGCACAGATAAGAAAGATGCTGAATATTTTCTTACAATGAGAAAGAATTGCTCCTGAACAACACTGCATTGCTTACAATCATCATAACCATCTGCATTTGAAGATGCACCTACCTTACTGAAGCTGCTTTATGCATAAAAACTAAACATACATGTGTATACAGACACATATATATGTTGGGGTTTTTTTTACTTCCTTCAACATATAGTTCAATTCTAAGTATAGGTCTGTAAGAAAAAAAACAAAAGACATTCATCCAGATACTTCTTGGAGTTTTTTGCATTGGTAACTAGTCACTTGCAATAATTTCTTCTACTACCTCCTATTCAGACACAATGGAGTGGGAGCCATGAAAATGTGCAGATAAATAGGCAAAAGAATGAGGGCTTTTCTCTGAATACAGCTTGGGTTTAACATCCAGCCTCCCAAAGGAAGGATGGCAGTGTAAGAATTCAATCAGGGGACCAAATGCATTAAGGAAGTAAGTAAAAGGAGTACTTCAAAATAAATCTGTGAATCTACATCTAGATGAGATTAGTATTGCCATTCTAGAAGTGCTATCAAGTAAACAACCATCCTTCTTACATTTTGTACTTTAAATGGCTTAAGGAAAATAAATGTTCTGATTTTGTTCTATGCTTTGAATTAGATATTTTTATTTGTCACACATGGAAAGAATGCAGATATAAATGAATACATTATATTAAGCTGGGCTACTGCACTGAAGCCTACCAGGAGCTACTAGAAGTCCAAAAGCTATCCATTAAATTCAAAGCATGAGAAAAATACATGTAGTTCTTCACCAGTTATATGACAGGAAGCTTACCAAGCACATGTTCTCTCATGAAATTTGACATTCACTTGCTTGTGACCCTGAGTCAAAATAATTCAATTACAAAAATACACAAGAATTAACAAATGGTTCCTATAACATAATTTATGTTAACCACTATTGCAGATATTAAAGGCATATATCCTTGAGAGCTCACAAATTCCTAATTGGGTCCACATATTTGAGCCAGAGACCACAGAACAAAGTAGCATGGAACATAGCTAAAATGTATGAGATGTGCATGCAGCAGGACTGTAGGATTCCTGCATGACAGCTGAAGTCAATGAATGATAGTGTCAGAAAGTTAACTGGAATTCAGACTTCCTGGTGTTAATTCCTCTTTCTAGGGCTTACACATATTCTTCACCAGCTTTAAACAGTGAGAATATATGGAATGAAATAAGCCACCTTAGATTTACAGGGATTTCTTTCCAGTTTAGAAGCTGTTCTGGATTTTTTTCTTTTTCTTTAGATTCAACAGAAATAAAAATGAACCTCACTGACTCCACAGAAATATTAAATGAAGGTGGTAGACTTTGAGAAGACATTGTTGTGGAACGTATATGACTGTTGGTAGTACCTGTTGTTTGAGTTCTCTCAAAAGTTAGACTTGGACAGAAGAAGTTTAGCAAAAAAAAAAAAAGGTGGCACAACTACTCCATTTCCTGTGTTTTCAGTTCCTTTCTCTGTGTTTTATCCTTTAGAACATTTCTTCTGACCAGATCCACATCTACACCTATTTGTTTTATTGTACCTTTTCTGTAGGTTTACTTTCTTGGCCATGCTCATGAGGTATTTTTAATTCCCCTACATGTTGTGAGAAGGTTGTTTAGAAAGATATCATAGCAATGGATGCTGGTATAGAAAAACAGTAAGACTGTACTGGAGCAAAAGAGTGAGAATGAGAGACTTAAGGCAAACATACATAATTTATAGATACATTCCAATAATCTTGCTTGTAAGGTGTACCTAGTTAAACCTTTGGTCAATCTTCCTCTCCTCACATTTCATAGGAAAATAACCTGTATTCTCTTTAGCTTAAAACATCCACTACATTTTTAACATCTATAGATATAAGTAAATAGAAAGGCAGTGTGAGAAAGAGCTACTCTGTGTATTGCAAATAAGAGCAAAGCCAGACATAGAATCCAGTCCCATATTTTGATCATGTGAAAGTAGCATCCATATTATACCACTTCTGATTCTACTGAATCTGTTTCTTGAGATCCAGGTTGCTCTGATGCTAAACCACCCCCGTGTCTTAAAAGTTCTAATTCATTTTTAAAGTTTATCTAGTGTTTAAATTTGATAATCAATGCACTTATAAAGTACATTATCTTCATAGCACTTTTTGTGAAGACAGCAAGCTATAGAGAACCAGTGACTCTTTACTTTCATATCATTATGCTAATAATAGTAGTGGTATGAAAGGAATGAGACTAAAAATATTTTTAGGATAGAAGATCAAGAACAATTTTAATTAAAACCTCTAAAATTTTTTTGAAAACTCTAGATAAACCAAAGAAAACTCTTGATTGTCTTTCAGAGGAACAATACAGTTCTTATAACTCCTCTTACATACAAACAGTATTTTTCTTCTGCAATGTATTGTATCTTGTATTGTATCACAAAAGTCATTCTTTTAGGTTGCAGAAGTAGTCCCTTAAAAACTCCTGAAATTACCATCATATGAACAAAGAGTCAACTTGTAATAGCTAAAGCACCCAAAAACTGTTTAATAAGCTTTTAAAGAGTCTCTTAAGAGATTTTAATGATTTACTTTTATAGCAATACCTGGCTCTTTCTTTTTTTCCTCCTCTTGATATTTCTTCAAGTGCTCTTTTGGCTGAGTGCAGCTCATTAGCGTCTGCTTCCAGCATACGCTGTCTTGGTCCTTCTCTATTTGATGGTTTGTGGAGACTCATTCTGTTTTCAAACTGACCACCTTTCCAGATACTTCTTTTTTTTAGTTTTCAAAAATCCTTCCAAAATACTCAGGGTCCTGCTGTGATTTTTTTCTGCAAAATATAGTTCATAAAGACAGGAAATAAGTCAGAAATTGAATTCAAACAAACAAATTATTAACAAGGAGCTAAATTAATCCAATAGGCAGTTTGAAGTGGAATCCAGATCTTCATTAAACTAAACTCTTATCTTCAGCACCCACCTGCTTTTTTCCACGTGTGTTGTACAGAAAACACAACACTAAACAGCATTAAGATAATTTTACCATTGTTGTAGCTACAATTGCTAAGAGATCAAATAACAGTCTTAGAAATCTGTTTAGCATTTTCCTTCCTTTTTGAATCCTCTTGTCTTTAAGGCATATTATTTCAAGTAGATTTTATGCAAAGACACTGATGATGTCTACTGTATTTGTAAGAAGTATCAGAAGAGCTTTAACCTCAAAGCAGCACACTAGAAATAAAAATACTTTGATTCTATTTGATTATTCAGTTAAATCTAGTTAAGAGGTGAACCTAAGCATAAAGATAATCAGATGTTCCTTTATACTCCTTTATGCTCTGCACAGCAGCAAAGGGAACAGAGAGAATGGATGCAGGCAGAAGGACCACATGTATATACTCCTTATCTTCTCACAGACCCATGAGTAACAACTTAGAAGAAATGGATGTATGTAATTGGATGAAGCATCAGAAAGAGAAATGAGAAGTCATGGACAATAATGAAAAAAACACTAAGCAGAAAACATAGTGAAAGGAAAGTGTAAGAGTTCCCAGTTCATTTGCTCTCTGGGCTCTTTTGCCTTGTCAAAAGTCTTTGCTTCTACTCAGAAATTTGAGAGTTGTCAGTGCCTTCAGAGCTGCTCCCCTCTTGCTTTATACCTACTGTTACTAAGCCTTGCTGAGGCAGCAAAGTGCAAATTAATCATTGGGATGTCAGAGCTGCTATTACCAGAATTACACAGTGGCTTTAGCAAGGTCCACTATTCTTTAGAGTCATTCTCTCTGTATGCAAATGTTCTTCCTCAAGCTTTCTTTTCCAAGTGTTTCAATTTTTTTTAAGTACACCTCTGGCTTTACAAGTTGTCCTCAGTTTTGTGGTGGGATCTCACTGCTATTCTAGACCTAGTTAGTGATTGAATTTTCTTAGAATAACTGAATAATTTAGATCATCTATTCACACTCCACTGTTCAAAGCAGAGAGCTCTGTAGTTATATCAGGTTGCTCAGGGCAGTCAAATTCTGAGCATCTCTAAAGTTCCAGAACCCCTCTGAGCTGCTTGTCCCAGTGCTGGTTAAATCTTTTGACAATTTTTTCTCCTTATATCTGACTGGAATTTTCTCTGCTGCAATTTGTTTCTGTTCTTGTCCTTTCATTGTTCACGTGAATGGAGAGTCTGGCTGTGTTTTCTAGTGGTTGTTTACAGAAGTATTTGAATTAGATTAGATAATCTCTTTATCTTCTTCACACTGGAAGCAAGCAAACAAACAGAACTCCAAAACAACAAAACCCTACAAAACCCTCTTCAGACAGCTTCTCATTGTGCACCATTTGCTCCATCCCTCTAATCATCTTGGTGGCCACTTGCTGGGCTTGATGTAGGGTAGGCTAGAGGGCTGCCACAATTCTTGTTCTCTCTGGTACTGGAAACACTGGTTCCCTCATGGCACCTCAGGCTCTTCACCTCTAAGAGCATTTACAGACTATCTTCCTTGTGAACAAATCCATACAGGAATCATGGAGGGCAGCAAAAGCTGCCATGGAAGACTTTTGCCACCACAGATAAAGTTTAAAGAGGGTAGTGCAAAGGATGCTCTGCTGAAGGTTATGCCTGTTTGTGTCTGCATCCAGTTATTCATACAAATCTAGACAGCCCAATGGCCAAGGGATTGAAACACTTGCCACTAAACTCATCATTCCCCACTTCAGGCCACATTTCATCAGGCATTTGCTTCCAGACTCTCAATGAACAGCCAACTGAGAATGCTGCCCTGCTAAAACCCTTGACAGAAGAACTGTGCTCTGCCTTTATTAATCCTCACTTGCACTGTGGGGAAATGAATATCCAGAGTATTCTCTACCACTCCAGAAGTCAAGGAGTTAAGAAATAGTGGACTGCAGTAGTCAGGGAAATCAGTTACCCACTCCAGTATTTATTTTGCCTCTTGTCAAAACAGTCATTGCTGTATAAAACAGTATGCCTGTACCATGGATATATCCAATATAGCTTTACGAAGTGCAAGTTACAGGAGCACTTCATGACTTCTCACCTGTGAGAACTTGGTAGAGAAATGAAGGCTCTGAAACACCATGTTCTTACCTCTGATGCCATGGCTAGTTGGCTTTCAATAGGACTATATGAAGTTTCCTTCTGCAACACAAACACTGAGGAAAATTAAACTAAACATGATTTTTCAGCCTAGGTGTCCAATATTAGACAGTTTTGCCAGTACCTTCCTGGTTACCAGCTCCTTACATTGTGAATTCTGAAGGCTGCATAATTTTTTTTAATGAAGCGACAGCAGATGCTATGTTAATTTGTGTAGGAGGCTATTTTATTATAAGATTTCACAGAAAGCTGGCCAGGAATTTGTTTTTAATTTGAATTTTTTGAGAGCAAGAGTAAACGCAATAGAATAAATGGCAAAAATATTGCTAAATGTCTTATTAGACCTACTACAGTTTCATCAAAATTATATTACATAATTACTCATCTGCTACTTTTATAATGCAGTGGGGAAGAGGGGAAAAAACCTCCAAAAATCATTGAGAAAAATGCTATTTACATACAGATGGAACAGCACCATAGCTGTCTGGGACAGCAGGCTCGTGTGACATGCTCCTATCAAATTAGTGTGGATTTCAGGGGTAAGGGACAGAATGGACACAGTTGGCTTTAGCTATTTGGCTCTGTCAGCCCATAGCCAGGTTTAAGCTCAATTATGTAAGATAGTAGAAAGGGATTTTATAGTTCTCTAGTTTGAGCTCCTTCCAGTGTTGAATCTAAAATATCCTTGAGCTCACAAGACCCTCACTTCTCTATCTGCTGGAAGCATGCACCAATGAAGAGAGAGTGTCTTTAAAACAAGACCTCTTCCTACAATAAAGCTAACTTACACAAAAAGATTTGTTACAGGCTATAAATACCTGGCAATTCTGCATTAACACCTTGCTAAAAATTGCAATGGTTTTCTGGGTTTTTTTGTGCTACCTCTAGCTATCAGAGACAGTGGAAGTATATGTCCAAATAATACTGATTTATCATAATAATTTTAGCAAGTGTTCAGGGAAAATTCATCCAACTTGCCTTTTCTGCAAAGTTTCCCTATAGATGAATTTAGTCTATTGTCACTCTGGGGCAGACACTTGGAGACTAAGCATTTTCCAACACAATCATGTATCATGCAGGATGTATTGCTTGCAGATTTATCAGGAAGGCTGAATAGCAGCGGGGATGTCTGCCACATCTATGCAGAGTCATTATGTTCAATATGAATCTCACACAAAGAAAAAGCAAATAACATAACCACTGTGGCAGGTATAAGGGAAGCCTGAAAATGAAGAAAGCTTCACTAAAGTAAACCTCAGGTGGCAGGAAGGTGGAACTAGATGAACTTTGAGGTTCCTTCTGACCCAGGTCATTCTATGATTCTGTATTCCAGCCCTCCCTTCAGTTTGTCTCAAAAGCACAGGGCTAGAAAGCATTCTAATGCTTTGTCTATTGTCCAAATGCCTGTGGATTTTCATGATGCTTAAGTGGAAAGTGGAAACAAAGACTTTCTTAGAAAAAAGCATGTGGTTCTGTACATTGTATCTCACCAACTGGTGTAACTGCAGCACTTCAAATTATTATAAATTAATGGAAATCATTTATAGTGCAGAATTGCAGACAAGTAAGGTACCCAGTGTTGAAGTAGAAGACACAAAGTTCTACATTCCAGGACTTGTTACAAATCCTAGAGGAAAAGAATTTAAATCAGGCAGTTCCATCACATTTCTGGAATCTTCATTGCCACAGATTTGTTATATCAGTTTTTGGCTGGTTTTGCCTCAATTGGTCATGCAGCTGTTGGTCAGGAGTGCAGCCAACCATGTAGGTATCTGGAGGCAATCCATTTTAATTTAGTGGGTTTTTTTTTTCTTTTTATGTGGAAGTTTGTGGAATTAGACCTTGGCAAATATTTTGCCTGACTCTAGGAAAATACTATTGTTCGTTTTAGGATTTGCATGGTTAGTACAGCTTCATCTCTTTCAACAGTACCGAATTACATCAACACATTGCTCCTCAGACTGTGGAGATGGTCACAATCAATTAATACCAACTTCACTCAGAAAAGTGGTGATCATTTTCTCCTGCCTATTACATAGTGCATATTGCTTCTGTTTCCTAAGAGAAAGATTATCACTTTTTTTACTAAAACTTTCTCAATCCTAAATACACCAGTTTTCTCATAATGCAATTTTCATAGAAAAGTACTTGCTTTGTGAGTTGCACTTCTGCAGAAGTGATAAAAAACCTTTCATATTTCACTATCTATTTATTTTTCTGTTTTACAGAAAAAACAGAATGTTTTGCTCATGCTCGAGGCAAGGATGGCACCTGTACTTTGTGCTCTTTACTGCAGGACCCTCCTGCATCATCCACTGCTCCCATAACTTTTTAACCAGTAAGCATCTAGGCACTAAAGCTCAGCAACAAAGAAAAGTGACCTATTACTGAACCTGAGAACAGCAAGTACTATGCCCCAGATAAGTACTTCCTTTAGCATCAACAGGTAGCAGTTCAAGATACCATAAATTAATGTTATTTTTCTCACAGGGCATCTTGCTTTCCTTTTTTGCTCAACAAGATACCTCTTCACAATTACTCTAGACAACTGACAGTTATCAGAAGTAAATAAGAAGAATTCCTTACCTTTTCTTGGCATTATTTCATATTCAATGAAGCCAGCTGCTGCTGCTTGTTCCCTTTACTGTATTTCTCAAAATGAAGTCACTTTAAACTTAAAATTAGTAGGGAAGCTAATTTTCTGAGCAGTCCATGTCCTTTCAAGAGTGCAGTGCCAGCCTTCCTCAGCCAATTGCCTTCCAAGGCATTGTGAATCATATAGAAAAAAACAAGTACCCAAAGGAAGGGCTACATTTTGCTGTCCTACTTATGGCTCAACTCAGGGAATGAAAGTAATATTGAACAGTATAATGCAATATGGGAAGACCAGTGCCATTCAACAGCAAACACCTTTCACTGTTTACACCGTACTTGTGGATATACCAAGTGAATGGCAAGTCAATAAAGGAGTCATTTTACACCTCTGAGATGCCATTGATTACTCTGACACCTACAAAAGCAAGTGTCCACTCTGGAAAGAGTTTTTAACAGACAAAAGTATCTTTCCTTTAGCGTCATGGAAGGCTGTAGCCATGAAAACTATCACAGCAAGTCACTGCAATCATTCCACCCATAATCTCTGCAAAAAAAGAGGGAATTGAATACCCTCACCTTTATTAGTAGAAATCCCAGACAATACATTAATGTCATATAAGACAACAAACCATCTCTGGCCTCTCAGCTTCTTCTCTAAGCTGTTTCTGTTCCTCTTTCTCTCCCTTTATAGACACATTCAGAATAAAATATTAATGAGCATTCTTCTAAACAAAATCAGCTAAAAGCTGTATCTAGGGATAAGCACATACCTCTTGGATATTTCTTGGCTTCTCAGGGGTAGGAAAGCTAGCTTAAGTTCAGAAAGCTTTTCAAGGAATAGTTATGTTTTCATAGCAAGCTGAAGCCTACCCTATGTGTGAGGGCTGTAATATCTTTCCAGCTAGACTTTCACAAAGAAAATGAATGCTCTTATTGGACACAAAACTGTATGTCAGTCCTTGCATATGCCTCAGTCACTCTATGTAGTTCCATAACATGTGGCTGAGTAGATGCCTGAACTCTCTCCTAACTCCTGGCAGAGATCAGTGTTTAAGAAGCATTTGGACAATGCCCATAATAATATGCTTTACCTTTTGGTGAACCCTCAAATGGTCAGGCAGATGATCATTTCAAGTCCCTGTCAACTGAAGTTATTCTATTCTATTCATCATGCGTGTGCTAGACCCAGACAGGTTGTTGTGGTTGTTTTTCATTTAAAGCATCATGTGTCATTGTTACAGTCAAATTATTAACAACTGTAATACCTGTAAATCTGACACTTGAGACTTCTACTTCAGACACTTTCTCAATTCTCAAATTCTTTCACTTACTTCTCCCTACTGAGTGCATAAATACTGAGATTTGTCTATGTCTCTATAGTGGTTACAGAGGTAGCAATTTCTTTCAGCTACTTGACATGAGATCTCAAGGACTGAATGCAAGACGACTGCCAAGAATGATTTTTTTTTTTAGATTCCTAATTTTGACTTCATTTCTTGCAAAGGTGACTGTTTAGTTACCAGCTGACTTTGGAGAAGCCACACCACAAGAAAAAAAAGATCACAGAAAAGGAGTACCTGTACTTGCAAGAGACAGTATTACAGAATGGTTGAGGTTCAAAGAGATCATCTAACCCAGCCTCCCCACGCAGAGTAAGGCAGCTAGACTAGGTTACTCAGAGTCATGTCCAGTTAGGTTTTGAGTACATCCCAGGATGATGACACCACCACCTCTCTGAGCAACCTTTTCCAGTTATTTACTACCTTCACAGTAAAAAAGTTGTTTTTTTACTCTAAGTGGAATTCTGTTTATTTCAGTTTGTGTTCATTGCCTCTTGTCTTCTCACTGTGCACCACTGAGAAGAGTCTGGCTGTCTTTACATCCTTTATATACACTGGTAAGATAACTCCCCACAGACTTTTCTTGACAATACTAAACAATCCCAGCTCCCTCAGCCTTTCCTCATATGGCAGATGCTCCAGTCCTTTCAATGAAGTCACTTCAGTTACACCCATGTCTCTCCTGTTTGAGGGTGCCCAGCACTGGCCCAGAACTCCACATATTACAGAACTACAGAATGACAGGGGTTGGAAGGGACCTCTTGAGATCTAGTCCAACCCTCCTGACAGAGCAGGATCACCTAGAGCAGGTTTCACAGGACACCATCCAGGCAGATTTTTTAATATCTGCAGAGATGAAGACTCCACAACCTCTCTGGGCAGAGAAGACCCTCAGCCCCTCTTTGTAAGACAGGTGTTCTAGTCCCCTAATCATCTTCACAGCCTTTTTTTGTACCCTTTCCAGTAGCTCCCTGTCCTTCTTGACCTGAGGAGCCCAGAATTGCACACATTTTCCTCTTTCTTTTAGTACCCCTTCCTGTCACTAGAGAAATTGAAGAGAACACTACCTGTGCTCCTGAGCCCTCCACCAGTCTCCCCAAAGCCCAGGACCATGATCCTGCTATTTGCCTTGTTTCCTTCTCACAGAATGCTGAGCTCCACCATCTTATGGTTGACTTTGCACAGCTGTGGTATGGAAAGAAAAAGCAGCTCAGAAATTAAAACCATCTTCTGGTGGCCACGACCATGCTTTGCATGATGTTAACTGAAAGAACAGCAGCCAAATTGCACCTCAATTACATATGGCAGCCACAGAACTCAATACCTTTGAAAATAACTTTCTACAGTGGCTAAAGTAAAGTGGTCAGAAAGAGCTCACAGACAAAACTAAGATGCTCAGTGTCATTTCAATGTTGCAGCACGTAAAGTACCTCCCAAGCCCCTAAATGCACGTATAGATTCATCAGTTCCTCTACTCTCTATATAATCATTGCCCAGATTCTGGCTCAAGCTAAAAAACTGATATTTGTAAGGAAAATATTTCAGCTTACTCACAGCTATCTTCTCTTTTCAGTGTGATGGGTCCACAGGAGACATGTTGCAGTCAAAACAGAAAAACTTTTCACCCCCAATAAAACTTACTGTCACAAAGGTGATATCACTCAAAGGTGAAAAGGGAGCACAGAGCAGGGATGAGCACCATCACAAGGTTCTACATGCTTCTTGCTCCTCTCTCTCCTCTGACCCTTGCCAAGCTCTCCTCTGACAAAACTGAGGGCTTTTTCTCTGGGTTTATATAGGCTGTGATTTGCTTAACGAGCATCACCAGGTGCCAATATGCAGAATAAAGTACTTAACTTGCAGTAGCAGTATCATTGCTTGGTGGGGCTGTTAGTGTTTGCTGTGGAACTGGCCTGGTGGTTAAGACAAGGAATTGGCTGTGGAATGTTTCATGTGTCCTTATTTTGCAAAAAAGTCCCTGTATTAAAACGTTCTTCAGCATCACACTGACAGCTCCTTTGCTCTTGCATGTGAATGTACATGTTCTAATCGCCTGTAAACATGCAAAATACTGAAATAGGAAGGTTGAGATAGCTGCTTGGTGGCCATTAAAGTCTTCAACTGTAACACTCTGGTCTAATCTACTTAGTTCCAATTTCTTATGAAGCAGCCTAGAGAACTAACAGGAGAGGAATAGGAGTGATATTTGATTTTACTTGACATACTAAAAGTACATTTGCTTTGTGATCAACAAAAGGTCAGGAACATTTTATTATTGCAAGAAATTGCATCAATTACAAGCTGTCCAACCTCTCCCTGCAAAACTGAACGTGCACATGAGTTACTTGCAGCCTCCAGGCTTTGTTCCTTGTTTTCTTCTGGGTTTTTCCTTTTGGAAAAAAAAAAATTCCCTTTAGATAGCTTCAGCACAGTTAATAGTGTTGAACATGGCATGCAACAGCTTATTGAAGAAAGAGCTTAAGAAAACAGGTTGCACAATGAAGTCCATGTATTCAGACACAGGCAAAAGGGATTTCTGTCTTCACACAAAAACTGAACTTAGATTACTGATTGCCAGGAGCAGTCAAATCAAGGATCATTTCATACATGAGCCCTTTCTTACACTTTTCCCTGGACATTAATTACTATCCAGTATGAGAAATGGGATGTTTTTCTAAGTAGAACTTTGTTCTAAACCATGTATTAATTCGTAGGTGTTACATATCATAAATTATTGGTTGTAATACATTTTCTGGATAAAGCAATGGTTTGCATTTCTTAGAAAAAAAAGCCTGTTTCTGGAAGGAGCTGTCACACATAGTCCAGAGCTGCTCAGATCTGCAATGTTGCAAGCACACAGAGATTTTGCCATTCACAATCGAAGTTGCAGTCAGGTGAGTTTTGATGGTTTGATGCAGTACCTGTACCTGTCAGGGCAGGCACTGAGGTTCTGCCTGCCCGTTAGGTTTACGTTTTTCTCTGCCTGTGGCTGAAATAATAGACTTTTTATAATTACTGTGCAAATGGCCACACCTCCATTTTTCACGAAAGCCACCTGAACAACAACTTCCCCGAAGCATGATACCCCATCAGCCTCCTTATGTTCCCTTCCAGATTTTACAGTATCACCCAGCTAAGGAAGAATTCATGCCTGGATTTTCCATGGCAAAACACTTCTGGTTGAAGACAATATTTAGGCAAATCACATAGAAAACTAAGACTGTTCTTTGTAACTCATTCCAAGTAAATATATGATTCAGCAAGACATTAAAAAAAGATGTTTTACAAGCACATGTTAATATCAGATGCAATGGAACACCATTAAGGAGAAGATGCAATATAAGGTGAACAAGTGCTTATCAGGCACTTTTGCAGGTGCAGAATAATACATTAATGTGGCTATACTTAAGGTTCTCTTTTTCAAGCCTCATTTTAATAACTGCTTGAGAGGTGTGGTGTTGCAAAGAAAAATTTACTTCTTACTAATCATTTTAGGTTTAAATGGGGTTACCTTTAAAAATCTGTTTTGTTAAAAAATAACAATACTACTAGCTGTAAGAAGTTCTTAGAAGTATATTAAGGGATTTTAAAATGCCATAAAACCTTCCTTTTCTCCTGACAACACTATGCTGACTGGTCCTAACGTTTATATATACAATATCTGCAGTTTCCAGCATCCGTGAAACCAACAAGAAAGCTGATGACATCATTCCTAGCTGCTGCTCCTGTTCTCATGGAAACAGGTGTCAGAAGTAGGTACTTTAAACTAATCATAGTTTCATTTTGTTATGGTTTAACTCCAGCCAGACACTATGCACCACCCAGTCGCTCACTCACCCACCCCCTAGTGAGATGCAGGAGACAATTGGAAGAGTAAAAGTGAGAAAACTCGTGGGTTAACACAAAGACAGTTTAATAGGTAAAGCAAACCCAGGAACTCATTCCCCACATCCCATGGGGAGCAAAGGACTCGGCTCTGTGTAAGCCCTGCCCTGCAGTCACTGAAACATCCCTGTGATATCAAGGCCATTTCCAGATAAATTCAAAGTACAGCCCCACACAAGCTGAAGAAAATCCTGGCCATAATCAGCACAGAGTTAAAAAAAGTCCTTTGAGAAACCATGGTTAGGTATAGGCATGGGTGTCCCCCTTCTTTTTTCTTAGAAATGATTCTATTACTCTGAGGGATCTGTTAAAATAAACTGCTCCATAAGAGGAGCCAACCACCTAGACAGGAAAAAGAAAAAAGAATACGACAACAACAAAACCCCCAGTGAAATTCTGACAGGAGCAGAGATACAAAAATTTCATCTGGGAGAGAGACTGGGCATTTGAAATTATCCTTCTGATCTTAATGTAGCAATGTACCTATCAAAAGCAAGACTAGATTGCAGAAGAGCCAAAATGATAAGGTGAAATGTAGCGTCTGGTGGTCTAAGTAGGGAGGTTCAGTAGATGTAACCAGAGTAAGCAATCATGGCTTAGCATCAGAAACAAGAGGTGTGTTAATGGAAATGCAGGAGATCCAATACAGGGAGGACACAAGAAACTTTATTCAAAGATAGAAGTCTTTTTTGACAGAAGAACTAACCAGGTTTTCACACAGACATCATTATGTCCCTACTTGCTACCACAATACCTGCCAGATCACAGCTCCAGCTGGCAAACTGTGAGCAATATTAAGACCCACAGGAAAATGTCAGAGACCTAGCTATGATGAAGGCAGTACTAACTAAGCCAGAATCCACAGCATCTTCTTGATTACAGGCTCTAGACTTATCTTTAACTGACAAAAATCTTTGGTGATACCAAAGATGGTGATACCCTTAATCATACTGAGCAGCATCTTCCTAAACAACCAGAACAGAGGAGAGGAGATACTACTTGTCTAAGTAGGGTGCCACAACATAAAAGACAATAAGGACTGGGCAGGTTTGCAGCCAAAATTCAAACCATGCTGAGAATCTAAGCTGTTCATCAGTTTTGGACAGAAAATGTAGCCAGAACAAGAAAAGTGTTTTGGTTTGGTTTTTTCTCAAGCTTGAGGCAGTTTGTCATGAAAATATACAGCAAGCGAGCAACCAGCAAATCATCTGTCATTCCAAGAGGTAAACCAGTTAATAACTTGCTCAAACTTATCCAGATGCCGGAGGAAGGGTGCAATTAAAATAAACTGCCTTCTGTAAAAGAACTAAAAGCTTTTCTTTCACAAAACATACGAGTTTGTTTCTCACAAATTGTGCTGTTCAGCCCTGCCTCTTGAAATGTAGTAATCCCGTCTATGGTCCCATCTCCATTTGCTCCTGACTCCCTGTTTGTACTCTGGATCTGGTTCATTGCTTGTCAGGTCTGGGACTGCTGATGTACTCTGTTACCATCATCCAGCTCTGCCCACTATGCCCAGACAGGACATGACCATCTATCAGAGGAGGGACTGCCAGGCTGGAGTCACACACGGCTCCTGGCTCGTCTCCCCTCACCTTCCCCTTTGCTGCTCCATGACGATTATTTTGCAACCACCAAAAAGATTAAACCAGTCTGAACTTTCCTTCTGCCTTTAACCTGCCCATAAGAAAACTGAAAAGGATTAATAAAATGATAGTGTTTTGTTCCCTTTGTTAACAGTAACAGGGGCAATACAGGTGAGACCACCGTACAACAAAGGATCTTGCCTTCAGACAAAGCACAAACCCGGTTCTTTAGACTAGGAACAAGCCAAGGGGTCACAGGGATTGAACTAATTTGAGGCCAGTAGATCTGTGGCTGAAACCTGGAAGATTAGAAAGACAAAAAGAAAGCTTTTGTCTTCAGCTGGAGAAGCAGGAGCTCAGCAGCGCGCAGGCAGGGTGGTTATTTCACCAGCTGCAGAAGCAACAGCTGCCTGCAGAAAAAGAGCTCTTTTATCGTAACAAAGGAGATAAATACACTTAGCTTCTACAGAATAAAGCCGTAAGACTAGCCTAACGCTACAGGCAGCCTTACAGCATCTTTTCCATGCTCAATGTCCGTAAGAGAGGAGGGGAGCTTCTCGTCTCTGTGACCAGAGCTCCCCTTAGTGTCGGACGGGTGAATAACGGCTTTGCGGCCTACCTTGCGTCCAGCCTCCCAGGCTCTGGGGCAAGAACCATAAGGTCACTAAACTCCGTGTAGCGCCTTTACTACATGCCGGAGTGAAAATGCGGTACTGAAATCCTCAGGTGGAAATGTCTGCAAATTATCCCGGCTTTACAACTGTGGGAGTCCTGAGGAGAAATCTGCAGGCGCTCACTTGGCCAGAAAAAACTCCACTGTCTGTTCTCAGCCCACTGATGTCCCATGAGGTGCTGGGAGACTGCTTTGTCTTTTGACATTTTTGATTTTATCAGATTTATTCCAGGAGTGGTTTTGCTACTAGGGCAAATGGCAGAATATGCAGTTACGGCTGTGAAGTTCTTGTTTAAGTTAAGGAACACCATAAACATTCATAAGACAGGCTTGAGTACTGGGTCTGTGTTAGACTCACAGGCTGTTCAATTCAGTATAACGTGTTTGCCATTGTTTTTAATGATACAGAGGACTCTTCAACAAAGCTGCAAGACATCTAGACTCTTCCAAGAGAGACTTCTGACTGTATTAACCACCTGCAGAACACAGCACTGCCAAAATATTTCTTGAAAAGCCCAAAGGTTTTCAGGGAAGAGAATGATACAGAAGAATTCACATTGCTTTTCTATAAAGAATAGTCTCCTTCCAACTACAATTGGGAACATGGAAAGGCTTGTGCTGCTGCAAGGGCCTTGGGCAAAATGATGTCGGGCCTAGCCAGGTCTGTTCCTGAAGCTGGGGGGAGCCACTGCCTGAATGGGTTCAGCATGTGCTGTCGTGAAAGGGTGGGGGAAAAGGTTCAATTCATACCCATCTCTCCCTCAGAGCTGGAAGCAACAGCACTGCTTTTCACCAAGAGATTCCTTCTGCTGCTTAAAATGCCCCTTCTGCTCCCTGCAGATTTTCATCTGGTGCTCACCTCCAGCGTTACCGGACGCAGTATCTGCCATACCCGGGGCAGAGCCAGGGCCATATTCAGAAAGCCTTAAAACCATGTCTGGAGTGATTGCTTTTAGCTGGCCCCTTGGCTTTCAGGGTGCCTGCAGACATAGCTGACATAATCCACTCTAGACCCCACGTAATAATAATAATATTAAAGAAGATCTTTGTGAAATCCATATTTCTACAGCACTGAGGAAAGCAGCCCTGATTTCTACTCTTGCTGTGTGAGAAGCTTTTACTGTGAACTTCCCCTGTAGCCAGAATCTTGATTACTACTTAAGAAATGTTGACTAATTCTTCTCCAGTGCTAATTAATAACAAGAACAGAAATTCTGTGTGTCTCCAGAGCACTTTGTAAAAGTTAAAAAGAATAAAATCCCAAGCAACGTAGCTTCTTCCAATTCTCTGTTTGTCTTGGGTGGCTGCTGCTGGCTCTTGTTTGTTTGCTTTTTTGCCACACGGTCAAGCACCTACATTGTGAAGTTTGTATCACTGTACCACATATATTGCATCACCGATGAGAACAGAAGTCACTGACATGGTCACAGAACGAATGGCATGATTCCCACTGACTCCAGTGGTCTGACATTTCACACAGTGTGTACCGTCCCAACACCATGGCAGGAACAGCACCACACCAGGACCCTATGAGTACCTTTAATCCTGACCCACAAGCTTTCTATCAGCTCCTCATCCATCTCCAGATGGAGTTCCATGCACTCCAGCTGGTCATTGACATAGACGTGACACCCCCTCCTTGTCTTCCCTCCATGTCCTTCCTAAAAAGCCTGTATCTTTTCATCCCAACACTCAGTCATAGGAGCCATCACAGCATCTCTCCATGATGCCAGTGAAATCATAGCCCTGCAGGTATGTGCACATTTTTGTTTGATCCCCATGCTACCTTCGTTTGCATAGAAATACTTCAGTTGGGCCCCACTATGAGACTGACTTAATGGCTGGAGTGGTTGGACTTTCTCTGATGTCCTTCATCGCTTCCCTGTTGGTTCCTATTTCCTCAGGAGCCCCTGGCTCATCTCTCCTAGACTTCAAGTGTGCTGCAGTACATGCAGCAGGTCTCTGAGCAACATTTAGTGGAACCTGAAGTCTGAGAGTAACAGCAGCACAAGCCCCTGCTCTTCCTATTCTCTTTGGTACATTTGGTATATTGCACCGTGCACCTCAATACAGCACAGCAATGCTTTCTAATGAGAGCTCCTTTCAGGTTAGAAACCTGGCCATGAATGGCCTCTAGCTGGAGCTAGAGATTTGTGTATTGCACTATGGTCCTAAAAAGCCTAAGTGAGTGGCTAAAGACACACTTGCCCTCTCCAAAACATCAGTCTCCCATTGTCCATGTTGACAGTAGTTGGTGCAATGGGAAAATGAGAAGTTAGACCTTTTTTTCTCCAACTGATTAAATTGCCAAATTGTCAATAAAATGTTTGAACATGTTTTTTTTATATATGCCAGAGTGCCTTATAACTCTCATGGGAAAGGATTTGTTAAACAAACCAGGGGCACAGATAACCTTTGACAAAAACAACATTAGAGTTCATATTCCATAAATTCAAATTTTCTACTAATTCAAATTAGAATTCAAATTCGACATCTATTCTGTTTGGGAGGCAGAAATGTGTGTAGTACAGGAATTACTGGAGACAACAGAAACTGGAGAAAAGGAAGTAATAGTCATATCTCTTTACAAGATAGTGGATTCCTTTCATGTGGCAGCTGAGACACCTGGAAGAGCTAAATTAGCTGAACCAATAAAAGCAGAATTGAAGCCAGGAGCAAAAACAGTAAGATGAAAACAGTATCCAATGAAATTGGAAGCCCATGATGGACTGGAACCTATTATAAATAATTTTGTCAAATATGGACTATTACAAGAGTGCCAGTTGGGATATAATACCTCACTTCTACATGTGAAGAAGCCACATCCACAGGAATACAGATTGGTACAAGATTTGAGTGCCTTCAATCAAATAGTAGTAGATTTCCATCCAGTGGTACCTAATCCCTATACTTTGCTAGTAACTATAGTTAGCTCCAGTGTTTCTTTTATAGTACTGGACTTAAACAACACTTTCTTCTGCATTCCCTTAGAAGAATAAAGCCAGAAGTTGTTTGCCTTTGAATGGCAAAGTCCCACAGCAGGATGGAAAATTAAGTTATGATGGACAGTGTTTCCCCAAGGATTCCAGAACAGCCCCACAGCTTTTGACAGTGTACTTGCAAAGAAACTGGAGTGATGAAAAGGCAAGGAAGATGATGTCACCTTGTTACAGTATGTAGATGATATACTGCTGGGGCTAGCACAGCTGAAGAATACAAAAAAAACCACCCCAGCCATAAGTCTATTGAACTTTTTGGAGCTAGCAGGATATGGTGTGTCACAGAAAAAGGTGCAAGTCATTCAAACAACTGTGACTATTGTCATCACAAGGAAACCCTATAAAATACAGCAAGGAAATTATGAGATTGTTTGAGCCAATCAACAAACCAATTGGAGTGGCAGTGACACATTGCAGACCACATCAGTCCAGGCATACTGCTATCATCAAAGGACACTGAAAGGCTGAGGAGAGTGCAAAAATGTTGCTCTATTCATAAATATAGCAGTCTTAGTCCATGGAAGGCCTTTTAACATCAATGTCCCTAAGTATATGGGGATGGACGATAAAGTGGCTGAGTTTCTAAAGTGTACAAAGGCCCCCGAAGGCTGATGGAAATCTCCTGAAAGACAATGAATAGTTACCCTTCAAATAATGAAGGAGCTCATAAAACAAACTCATGGTACAGCTCATATGGGAGCTGAAACCTTAGTAGAAATGGTGAGAACATATGCAATAGGCATCAGTATGTTGAACATAGCTAAAGGTATCCCACAAGGATGTAAGGTTTATTTGATAAACACAAAATTCAGAAAAGGGCCTTACCATGAGAGGTAAAAAGAGAGTCTGTGCCTGGGAATCTTACCAGAACAATCAGTAGCATTAAAGATTCGCAGGCAGGTATGAAGAAACAGACTGAGAAAAGATCATGGGCATTCCCTGTTCCAGAGCTAGAGCAAAATACAGGTAACCAATCTTCTGAATTCTTCTTTGCAGTCAAGGGTTTCTGGACATGCCTGCACAAACAGCAAGATGGGGCTAGAGGGCAACCCAGCTTGGTACATAGCCACTTCAGAGGAGACAGCATGAGAAAGCTGAGGTTTCATGCCATCTTACACACCTTGATCAAACCACTGCAACTGAAATCAGTATCAAAATTCCCACCATCTTCCATAAGTTTCACGTTTTTCTCCATTCATTTGCCCCTCATATGTACTGATGAAAGAATCCACCTGTATTGTATGTCTGCTGTGCAGGTGAGAAAATGCTGCATTTGAACATATAAATGGATTTCTCTTGTCTCACTGGGCTGGGATTCTGAGAGGAACAAAAGGGAGAAGCCATAGTTGCCATTATTAATACAGAAATAGTTTAAATCTGAGGAAGAAACACACCTTTGACACCCTGTAGCTTCAAAAGAAGTAAAAGGAAATGTGACACATCCTGTTTCTACAAGCACTTTTCCAGTAACTCTAAAGAAAATCTTTAAACTTTTAAGGGTTTGCAAAGCTGCTTACCCTTACTCATAGTCTTCCTGTTTTCCTCTGAGGTCAAACAGATTTATGTGTGAAAGGACAACCTGCACTTGACAGAGCAAAGCCATCCACCCCTTTCCACCAGTTCTGTGAAGATAATCCCAGAGTCTCTGCGTTGTCTTGTATTTTCAAACTCAATGAAAACACAAATGCTTGAAGAGCAGAATAGGTGGCATATTTCAAATGCTTCAGCAAATGAAAAGGCTGCTTTGCTTCAGTGTTTTGTTATGATTAAAGTAGGATGTCTGCTGAAATAATGAAGAAATTGTTCACAAAGCAAATTAAAATGCTGGAAAATGAAAGATCAAACAAGTTAATCTGGGTGTTAAGAATGTCCTTGGTACAGCCAAGTTTAAATGTGTCTGACATCTGTTCCAAATTGAATATTGTCATTGAAGGACTTGGGTCTCCCACCCTACAAATTCTTCTCAGTGACAGCCAAATTATCCCTGAAGTTGATGGGAACATGTGAGTGAGTTCCCAGTGCATGGGAACCATCCCTCTGAAATCAGTAGAGAGTATGTTACTGAAGGTAACATGAAGCAAAGACCCTTAAAATCATTGAGTCCAACCACAAACCTAACACTGTCAAATCCACCACTAAACCATGTCCCTAAATGCCACACCTGCAGGTCCTTTAAATAGCACCAGGCATGGTGCCTCAACCACAACTGTTTGGGCCTAGCCATCCAGCCAGTTTTTACTCAGAGAAGAGTACACTTGTCCAAGCTACGAGCAGCTGCTTTCTCTAGAAGAATATTGTGGGAAATGTTGTCAAGGGCTTTACTAAAGTCCAGGTAGACAACATTCACAGCCTTTCCCTCACCTACTAAGCAGGTCACCTTGTCATAGAAGGAGATCAGATTAGTAATCACAGTGTACAGACAAGAATTTATTTATGAAAGCTGAGTCTATCTTACATGATATTCTGTGGAACACAGCAAGTCACTGACATCTCATCATTCTTAAACCAGCAACCCCAAGCTGCCTGGAGGACCCTGATCCTCATGTAAGTAGCCTTTAGGCTACACACAGAGTGATTATTAGAGTTCATTGGAGATGTCCTGGGTTGGTGAGGAGATGAAGGCACAGCTGTGCACTCACCATGTAAGAAATGTACCAATACCTCGTAGAAGCCATGACTTAAAGAAGAACTCCTGACAAATGCAATGATGAAGGAGGTGTGTACATACTAGAAGCTAGAACCAATGAGTATGGGCTTTTGAGTGGATCTTTTGGTACCTTCATGCTTGGGGGGGAGGGGTGAGACATCAAGCTCTTGGAAAAAAACCCACAAACCTTTTCAGCCATGTAGTAGCCCTGTCCTAAGGGAGCTGGGAGTTTCATGGGAAACACTCCCATGAAACACATGGAGATGCTTAGGGAACCACTCCAGGCAGGCTTAGAATTAGATGCATTAGTGACTGACTCCAAGCACTCTTCTATACTTATCATCTGGTCATGTCATAAAAAAATAGACCCTAGGAATTTATCAAGGCACACAGACCCTAGGGTCATCCACTGTTCCTGCCACTGTGACCCCAAAGTCCCTTCTTTCCCTGGGATCAGGCCAGGCCTATGTTGTGGAGTGACCCAGTGGGCAGATAAGCACCACAGAGTCACTAAGTCACTTCTCCCCCCATCCCCAGTGGGACAGGGAAAGAAGGGGCTTCCGGGGTCATGTGGGCTTGGCCTGGAGTCCAGTTCTTGGAGTGAGCAGGAGACAGAGGAGACACAATAATGTTTTTCCAAGCAAGGTCCCCTCTGGGCCCTTTGCAGGCTATCCTCACCTGTCCCCAGAGCCTCTTGAGCAGGACATGGCCTACTGCCAGCCAGCTCCTCACATCCTGACCCACTTTTCCTGAGAACCTAGCAAGTCAGAGTTTCACAGACAAGAGGAAATCCCTAAACAGCACGCATTCCAAAGAGTGGAAAGTTTTTTTTGGGGGGTTGGGTTTGTTTTGGTTTGGGTTTTTTTTTTTTTTCCCAGCTTGCCCATTAATGCATTTGACAGCTCACTGCTAACTGCCCCTGTCAGCACAGGATAACCAGTGGAAACCGGAGCTGGGAGGGCTTTTCCTGACTGGCAGAGGCTTCCCAGGAACGTGAGGGATTTACCAATCGCCACTTTTCACTCCCCATCCCTTGCTGTGTCCCACTGAAGGCCATGTACAGTGGCAAGCTGCAGACAGGTTTGCTGGTGGCCGGCTACTTCATCTACCTGCTCGTGGGTGCTGCTGTGTTCCAGGTTCTGGAGAGGACTGCTGAGAAGCAGGAGAAAATGGCAGCTGCCCAGATGAAGGAGACTTTTCTGCAGAACTTCACTCGCCTCACAGTGGCGGAGATGGAGCAGTTTATGAAGGTAAGTGCCAGATCTGCAGAAGCCCTTTCTCCCTCCTGTTTCCCTATGAGATGCTTTTTTCTTACCCAGCCTTGCTACACAGATAACTTTGTGTTCTACTGATGTGGTCATTTGGATTATTTTAGCAAACCTCAAGCCCGATCTCCTGTCTGAGCAGGCAGATCACACTGATGGTAAATACATTCATGCAGCATGACAAAACTTCACGTTAGCTGTTATCAGTCCCCATAGCTGTGACCAATGTTAGCTGTGACCAATGACTGCATTGTCCTTTAAGTATTTTTCAGGAACTCCCAGCATGATTTTTTCCATAATTTTACCAGGCACTGAGGTGAGACTGACAGGCCTGTAATTACCAGGGTCTTGTTTCTTACCCTTCTTGAAAACTGGGACAACATTTGCCAGCTTCCAGTCAACTGGGACCTCTCCAGATTCCCAAGACCATTGAAAAATAATTGAAAGAGATCTCACAACGACATCAGTCAGCTCCCTGAGTAACCTCAGATGGATCCTGTTGGGGACAATGGACTCATATGGATCCAAGTGGAGCAGCAAATCACCCACAAGTTTGATGTTCACTAGGAATTTATCATTACCACAGTCATGGTCCCCCCAACTCAGGGCATCAGAGCCCAGGAATGGAGCATTAGTTAGATCAATCTGTAGTATTCTTGCAGCAAATACCTGAGAAAGCAGCTACGTTGATACCAAACTCTGCTTTCCTTCCCAGAACCTGACTGAAGCCATTCAGAATGGAGTATACCCCGTTGGAAATGAATCACAGATTGAAGAAAGCAACTGGGATTTCAGTAACTCCTTCTTCTTTGCAGGCACAGTTGTCTCCACGATAGGTGGGTCTAATGCTTTCCATGTATGTGTGTGTGTGTCTGTGTGTGTGATGCTTATTATGTCTGGTATTGGGACCTGAATGGAAAATACTTTCAAGGATAAAAACTCCAGCATTTCATCATTCAGCAGCAACAGACTTGATCCTGAGGCCTCACCACTGCACAGCTCTTTGTGCATTATTTTGCCTTGTGAAATACCAGTGGCCTTTCATAGTATTTATTTCCCACTCCTCCTTCTTTTTGAGCTGTCCATGAAAATCTTCACCCTGCTGCCCGTTGTGGGTGGGAGATAAACCTCACTTTTGCAGTCTATTTTTCTGTCAAATAGGCTTTAAATCTGAAGCATAAAATAGTGGTAGGAAAGAAGTGAACTCTGCTGGGGCATGGACACTGCCTCAATAACCTGCTCTGGGCTGTTAGTGCACATACTGGATTAGTAATATGCCAGAAGGAAATAAATGAGGAGGAGTCGAGGTAAATGCTGAGACTTACACACTGCTGCTTCAGGCTGGTCTTACCTTTTCAGGGACTGCCTGCCCCTGGCTGCCTCTCCCTTTCTCTTATATATGCATCCCCAAAAGTGCAGGCCTGCCAAACTTAAGCATAAATTCCACACTGCTGACTTCTCTCATGCAGTGAGAGTCAGATGTGTGTTTTTGCACAAGAGAAGCTGAGGCCTCACTCCCTCTCCACCCTAGGCACAGCTGCTCCACTGATCTCTGACTGCAGCAGGGCCCTGGAGTGGTGTCCCAGCTTCATGGAGGCTGTGTAGGTGTTGCATGAACCCACCTGAGAGAATTAGAAGACCAGGAGTGAGCAAACTCGTGGGTTGAAATAAACACAGTTTAATAAGTAAAGCAAAGGCCATGCACCCAAGAAAATCAAAACAAGGCATTCATTCCCCACTTCCCATGGGTAGGAGGTGTTCAGCCATCTGCAGGAAAGCAGGGTTCCATCATGTGTAACAGTTGCTTGGGAAGACAAATGCCATTACTCAGGGAAAATGCTGCATTTTCCAAGTAATGGATGCTTTAAGATGGACTGTACTCAGAAAAGTGCCTTTTCTCAGGGTCACTGATAGAGTAAGGACATACACAAAGTACAGGACTCTTGCACACAGGGATGTACCTCATAAGGTCTAAGAGCAACAAAAGATCATTAAAGGACATGTTTGGAGTTCTGCAGATGTTCCACTATTTAGATAAATCCCCTTTTAGTAGGACTTTAAGACAAATATCTCTGGCAAGAATAAATCAGCCATCAGTAAGGTCTGGACTAATTAGTAATATCAATTCTAATGCACACTGCACTGCCTCCAGGACCAGAGCCAGCATCCAGACATACCAACTTACTGGCATTTAGCCAGGGAGGTCACTAACACACAAGGCAGATCAACAAGAACCTAGAGATAGCTATATGTGATTCTAACATGGCAAACAGCCTGGGACTCCAGCCTTGATTTCTTCCAGGTCCCCAAACTTCTGGTTTCTGTCTTTCCATGCATTTGTCATAGGACAGCACATGTTCTCCCATAACTGCTTTTACATTGTGCTTTCATTCCTGCTGAGGCTGGGTGGGGAACACACAGTGCTCTCTGTATCCCCTAAAATATGGAGGATGAATCACCTCATCTTTTAATTGCCTACTGCAGAGGAAAAAAAAAGAGTACATGTGGACTGAGAAGTGCTAGCCACATCTTTTGGGGTCAAAGGCAAGCCAGGTTGCAGTAGGTGTGAATGTGACTGTGCTGTGCTCCAGTTCTCTGGAATATCTCCTCTGACCCATGGGGTTTTTTTTCATAGGCTATGGCACACTGCATCCTAAAACTGCTGGGGGACAGATCTTCTGTGTCTTTTTTGCTCTGTTTGGAATCCCTCTGAATATTGTTTTTCTGCACCGTGTTGGTAAGATGCTCTCACTGCTGTGTAAAAAGCTGGGGAAATTCCTCTATGAGAAAGGAATGAGAAAGGTAATTTGTTTTACTTACTCAGGCACAGTTATATGCCCAATTCCAGTTTGTTGTGGTTTTTCCCTCAAAATTCATGCTGGCATTACCCTCTATTATATCTTTTCTCATGCTGTGTTAGACATTGTGCTAGGAGAGGGAAAGAGACATTCTTCACTTGCAGAGCTAAACAGACAAGGCAACCATAGAGGAGATATTCAGAGAAGGGGATGCATTTTGCCTATCTAAATGGCAGACAACCAGCCCCCTTCAGCAATCAATGGAAGGAATGGGTGCCCCCTCCCACTTCTCTAGAAACTTATCTCAGGGCCTAACACTCTAGGGAAGTACCTGTCTCCCTTCATAGCCAGTAAAGGCAGCAAAAAAGCAGGTGAACTGTATAAAGCTCTAAAAAGTAGGTGAGCTGTAGGGGTTTCAGTGAATATTGACTCGATGTGCAGTGTGCCACCTCTTCTTATTCATTATGCAACCCTTTAATCCTCCTCCCTTGACTATGATGTCCATTTGAGCCCAGTTGCTGAAAGGTGATGAGACAACCTGTAAAGGGCTAGAGACAGGATGTGTCTTGCTGGTTATGTCCCGAGTTATTTGCAGCTCCTCCCCTTCTCTCACCACTACTGAGGAAGTGAGAATAGTTTTCTGTGTCTCCTACTGTAATTCCCTTTCAGGACAAGGTATGAATGTTACTGATAACCCTGTTGAAAGAGCTGTTTGTCCCCATGTGTGGCAAACTTACATAGAACATAAGGCTTGATCAGGTAGAAACTCAAACACATGAAGAATGCACAAAGGCATGAGAAACTGTCCAACAGTTGCCATTCATTTCCAGACAATCTGGACTTACAAAATGTTATTCACAAACTCTGTGTGTGTGTCTGGCTGATAAATCTTTATTTATTCTTTTTTAATAGAAAAAGTGTGTTTTTTCCAGGCAAATTTGAATGCTCTTTAGGTGCCACAACTGAATACCTAAAAACCAGAAGTAACATTGTCTGGTGAAAAGTAGAAATAGTCTGACTTCAGTGAAAGTCATTGGATAGGAGTTCCTCCCATACTTACATTCATTGAAGGTTGAGACAATCAGATAAAAGACTAAATGTCCCAGAGCTCTGTGGACATACAACACCTGTAATACAAAACTTCCCTCTGCTTCAGAGCAAGGCCAGGGTACTTTCAAAAGAAGAGCATTCAAAACAAATCTTTCAGATCCCATGTTCCTAGTAGGTATTCCTAGATAGCCACACATTTTGAACAGCTAACATTATATGACTGCTAGCATGTTAAATTATTATTATAATTGCATTGTTTTCTTTTTCAGAAGAAGATCAAATTTCTGACCCTTTTGTTCTTCCTGGCAACGGGGATCCTCGTTTTTCTGTGCTTGCCATCAGTCTTCTTCCAGATAACAGAGGGCTGGTCCTACAGCGAAGGAATTTACTTTGCATTTATTACTCTCAGCACCATTGGCTTTGGAGATTATGTAGTAGGTAAGGTTGATTTCACACAGGAGACACAGGTTTATGACTGTAATTAGCATGGCCTGACTGCTCAGTCCATCAATGTACTGTAGGGACAAATCTCCTCTTTGAGTCTTTGACCAGGCTTTGCCTTGTCCAGTTCTGGGAGAAATACTCATTTCTTCATGAGAAATGAGTATATAACATGAGAAATTTAACATTTCTTCATGAGAAATATATATATAACAGTGGAAGTGGCCTTCTTTAGTCTCCTAAGCATCACTGGAGGTTCTCTTTCTTCACAAGCCAGAGCTTAGGATTTCCCCTGAAAATGAACTGTGTGAACTACACTCCAGCATGCTGGAATACTTCTCCAAACACTTCTCAAAACACTTCAATGGATCTGCTGAATAAAATACATTCTCCATAGAACAGCTTGTGGAGAAACTCCAAAATGATCACCAGCTGCCAAATCAGGGTCCACAGAAGCAGCAGGTCATACACTTGGTCTCCTTGTCTCTGTAGCATCCATCAGTTTACTGCAACAAGAGACTTGCCCACCCTTAACCTAATGTTGCAGAGACCCCCTACCATGAAAAATTCACCTTAAAGTGCTCAATACACAGAGGAATCCATTAGGCTGGACCACTTTACCCTGGCAAAGTAATTGTAACTTGCTTTCTTCTTTCTCTCCCCTTACCTGCAGGTAAACAGCCTGGCAGGAATTATTTCTCCTACTACCGAACACTGGTGGCCATTTGGATTCTTTTTGGCCTTGCCTGGATCGCTCTCCTATTTAATTTATTGACAACAGTACTAGAAGATACTGAAAAAAAAATTGTCAAGGACCTCCATCAAATTGGAAAGGTGAGTAAGGACAATGCAGCAAGCCAACAAAGAAGATGCTGGCCTGCTCAATTTGTTACAGAAGAATTACTACCACCTTGTGCTGGAGGGGATGCACAGAAAGTGGAGACATGAGCAGCAGATTCTGACCACACAAACATTGGAAAAAATGTTTCTTATTCTAGCAAAACTATTGCCATAACATGTGAGAATTGAATTCTTCACTGGAGTGTTGCTAGTAAATTATTCTAAAGAACTTCCCATAGAAATAAAATTTCTCCTACCTTTTGCTGAGATATGACCTTTCAGTACTCAAGACTTACAGTTACACAAAGCCCAAATATTAATGGTAAGAGATTTGCTCCTCAATTTGAAGCTGGGTTGTACTGACAACCCAAGAAGTGCACTTGTTTTGCAAGGGATTTTTAAGGCGCTTCCACAAAAATGCAGAGGAGGGACATAGTAGAGCTTGCTGGTTCTATTTGGATTTTGCTGCTTGCAAGGAATCACATCTCTTCCAGGAACTGACATGCACAATCTTTTCTGAGGCATTGCACAGCGCCTTTGGAGGAAGAAATCAGGGTATAGAACTTAATAGATGCCTGATCTGAGCCATCACATTGGACAAGCTATTATGATGTGAAAGATGTTTAAAGGACAAGGCCTGGGCTCAGTTCAGAGACACTAAAAGCATCTAATGGTCAGGGTTATAAAAAGATTAGTGTGTTAGAAATTAATTCTACCTCTTCCTGTTTTATACTAAGATGAATAAAGGAAATTTCACCTTTTATCCCTGTGGTTTTGAAAACCCTTTCCGCTGCTGTTTATAAAGAGCATATAAATGCATGTCTTTTAATTTTATAGTAATTGTATTCTATAAGCACTTTGTAAGAACAGACACTGGTTTGAATGGAGAAGTCCTCACAGCATTGGTGCTTCCTGATATGTTTGTATTCCATTAGGGCTATAATGTCATTTAAAAACAATTCTGTTGGGCTATGCTAAGGTCCTTTCCAAGTACAAGTGTTGTCTAAACAGTAGATCCTCAACCAGGTGAAAAAAGGATCTCATATCTGAGCATTGTGTTTCAGATCTGGCATGCAGGACATCTCTGGGTGAAGACCTTGGCTTTTAAAGGCTAGATCTACATATTAGGTGCCTTATGTGTGTCAAGAGTGCATGAAACCCTACCCTGAAGTGCTGGCAAAGCACCTGTGGTAGACACAGTCATAGAGGTGAAAAGTTCTATGAGTGTATATGGTTACACTAGAAGTCAGTCTGTTTCTGAACATGCCTACTAGCATATACCTCCAAATAGCACAAGTACAAGACAGTTCTGCCATGCCAGTAATTAGTGGCCCAAAGGCACCCAAACAAGAGTTTGGGGTCTCTGTATTTCAAAGTCCATGAACCTGCCCAAACGCTGAACTCAGATCAGCACTCACAGGACACACCCAAGGCAGTCTGTAGGTTTTGTACTTGACCTGCCTCTCTGATGGTGCTGAATGTGTCACTTGACAGGTTTTCATGATACCCTCAGGTTCCTGTTTTGTCAGACAGTGAATAATTGCTCTCTTGGCTCACCCTCTGGGTGTTAGCTACAGCGAGACCAGCCCTTGCCAGAGCTATTCCTGTATGAAAGGAGGAATCAATTACAGCTATAAAGCAATTTTAAGCCATAAAGATGCAATCAGCCTTGAAGTTGAATTCATAACTATTTCAGTCAAAGCAAGCCATACTTCTTGCCAAAACAGCTCTGCTGGTTCAAGACTTGGCATGTAGACCTGACCAAATATATACTTTCTTTCCTTTCCCAACATTTACCAGTGGTGCCCTCAAGGCTGACTTCTTGCCTAATATGTCTCACTCATTAAACCTTTCTGAGGCAGCAGGAACAAGAGCTGAACAAAATCAGGGCAAGGTGGCAGGGCTGTCATAGGACATAGGTGTCCTTGTGCCAGCTGTGACCTTATTGCTATCACAAGGTGACACCACAGCCAGGCAGAGAAAGGAGCAGGATGCTCCCAGCTGAGAATCTCTTCACTTGTTTGTGTTCTGCTCTCACCAAGGGGACTCCCATTACTATTTTCCAGGCATCATGCATTCTGTGATTCTAAGGGTTTTTTCTCTTCTGCCTTTTCCCAGCCATTCCTACAAGGACCATGAGAGGTACTGTTGGGGGCTGTTTTAGGGGCAGGTGGTCTGCTTTGGGGCAGGATGGCCACTTTGCACAGCCTCTCACAGTTCCTTCCAGGTCGGTTTGTGATGTTTCAGAGCCCCCCAGCCCCAAGGTGGCAGGCAGTCGTCTGGGCCAGCACAACACATGTTTGCTGGGGAGAAAGAAGGGCCTCCAAGGAACACCTTGAAGACAAGACACCTCCAAAGGGTTTTCTTCACCTTGTTCCCACTATCCTGCTTGCTCCCCATCACGGCACATGACACAGCCAGGCCCTGAAACAAGTTGGTGATGTTCCATTGCAACACAGATTGTTGCTGGTTTAGATGTTTCAGGAAGGGTAAAAGAGATGGCCCATGGACTCTGACCATAAACAATAAGCACAGAGCCAGGCAGTGGCTCTTTGAGCAAAGTAGGACAACATCTTCATCCTTCACACTGGCAGGTATTTTAATAATGAGTCATGAAAACCAAACACTTCCCATTTCCAAAAGCCAGTCTGCCCCGTGCATCTATTGTCACAGGGTGCAGGCGATTCCCCTTTTAACTCATTCCCTCTTGCTACACTCCCTGGGTGAGGATGTGCCCCTCCAGACCAGGCACAGAGGGACTGAACAGCTCACCCAGGGCCAGGGTGAGCCAGGAACGGCCATCAGTGGGCTGTTCTCCTTCAGGCACCAAGAATTAAGGTGTCCCTTCAGCTGTAGATGCCAGCCTGGGAACAGGGAAAACATCACCATAAAAACCATAACAGCTCTCAGGAGAAATGCAGGCAACTGCCCCGAGGAAGAAAACTGGCCATTCATAATGCCTCATACCTGCAGGGAGGACCTTTGAAGGAGGGTGTCAGCTTTGCTTGTCGTGCCCTCTCGTGGCTGTGTGCAGCAGCTTTGGTCCTGTGTTTCTATGCACTTCATACAAGCTTGCTCAGGCTGAAAACATGCCTCATTCTCAGGGAGATGAGCACGGGCACCCCAAACTGGCCTAACCAGGCAGCCGGCCTTGCACTCACACTGAAACCTTGTGGAGGTCAGCTCAGAGGTGTCACAGCTTCCCATCAGCAAACCGTCATGCAAAGGACCCTCACTGCCAGCACCACAGCGATGACAGTGGAGGACACCCCTTCCATGTTCCCCATGCACCAGCTTGCCCTGCTGCAGGACTGAGACACACACCTTCACACCCTCTGTCTTGTGAGGAAATGGATTGATCCAGAGGGAGAAAAAAATCTGCAAAATGCCAATTTTTGGTGCAGGCTTTGGGACCAGGATGAGCTGGCTCACTCTGTGGGAGCCTTGAGGGCAGGCAGGGCCTCATGCAGCAGGAAGGGTGGAGGTAGAAGCTGCAGATACCTGGAAGAAAGAACCAGCACCAAAGCGGGGGGTGTGGTCCTCTCCACTGGGAAAGGCAAGTGAAAAGCCCAGGAAAGCTGCAAGCCAGGGTGGGAGAAGAACATTTTTGGATTTGATGTTGTTCCTTGTGCTTACACTGAACAATAAAGCTGTCTCCAGAAGGGCTTAGGCACAGCAACAAACCTCTCCAGGGCTGGAGCAAGCAGCCTATTCCAGCATTACCATCCTCTGAGTGCTGCACAGCTGCAGCAGATCTTGTCCTTGCATCACCTCTGAAAGGGGGAGCTGTTGTTTTCTGTGCAGATAGGAAGGGCCTCAGAGAAAATTAAGTGTATCACCAGAGTTCATGCATGAGACCTTTGGCAAACACCTGGTCTGCTGCTCTCTCAACCAGGACCAGGTGTCCTAGTACTGCTTACTAATAAATTAGACCCAGGTACTGTTTTTGTATCTGTTGAGGTTAAGAAAAATAATATTGAATTGAGAACAAGTTACAACAGAACTTCTCCTCCACAGCTAGAGATTTAAAATGGTCTCAAGACTTTCAATTCATGAGTGTAAGCCAGGCTCGGACTCTTCCTCTGCATGTTCCCCTTTCTGCCCAAGGGACAGAAAGCAGCTACAAAAATCCATTCTGAAGTCTCAGTTCTGCAAGTGTTGAGGTGACAACAATCCTCTGGAGACCAGGTGGAGGGGTTCTCCATCAGCACAGCCTGGAGCCTTTCCCAGGTCCTGTTCAAAAGCCTTTGCTGTGACCCAGCCCCAACGCACCACTCAGGGACACCCAGTTTTCATGGAGCAGCCTCCTGTGCAGCTGCCAGCTCTTCCACTGCAGCTTGTTTTCAAATGGGAAACATTTTCAAGGCAAGCCAAATACTTTCCTATACATTAAAAGAGTTGCTGGAAAACACCAGGAATATGATCATGAAATATATTATCTTGGATTAAGTGGCAGCAGCATGTTCCTGCGTTCAGTCTGGACTGCTCCTCATACATCACCCATGTCTTTGCTTCCAGCTAGCAAACAGTGTGCATTTCTGCACTTGAAACCAAGGAAATGCCATGAGGAAATATTTTTCCCTCAGAAAGAAGGCCTTCAGAAATTCAATTGCCTCCAGAAATAGAGTAGGATAAACTGTACTTTTATCTGTCTTTAATTAGTGTATGGGATTGCTTAGGGATCTTTTGAGGTCTCCTTCAGTTAATAGCCAGGTTATTTGGAGAGATTAGCTTTTTCTGGAAGCAGAAGGACTACTCAAATTAGTGGAACAGCTTGGTTAATGTAACATCATATAGCCAGTGGGATAATTTTTTTACAGAAATTACTAAACATGGGCCACACACATGCTATTTTCCACTCTGTCACACTTGGACATGTGCTTTCTTGCCTGACATGTGACTAAAAGGCACTGGACCCAACTTAGAATTGCTTTAACAAACATAGCTAATCACTCTACAAAGGCCTGTTCTCCAACCCTCATGACTGCTCTCAAAGAAACAAAAAAAAAATCAGATTTCATTGTCATCAAAGTTGCCTTGTACCATCCCAGCAGGATCCAAAATGGTCTTGAAGATTTCCTGTGAGGCTTTATATCAGCTCCCACCATTAAGGAAGGGGATCCTTGGGATCCCTGACTGGTGCGGCTCAGGATTGGCCTGGGGCAACATTGCCTGTTCCATGCTAGTGAAGTCAGTATTTAGCTATTTGGGGATTAAAAAATTGGGGGGAAGCAAAAGTTCTGTCCTCCAGAGAACCTTGTCCTTGCCTCTGCATCCTTGCAGCCAGTCTCATCCTCATCTCAGGACATGAACTCAAACAGCTGCAAATCAGCCTAGAGAAATTCAGTATTTTCTATCATGAGGGTGTCTGGACTTGATTAGGATGATTCTCCACCAGAGGTTTGTTAAGGCTCATTTTGCTGAGGTAAAGCTAGGGCAATTATGAAATCCATTTAATTACTAGTTCAACATGATGTAGGAGACCTGTCTCCTGAATAAAGACTTTACAAATTCTCTTTCAATTATCCTCATGTATGTGGTTGGAAACCATAGCTGTACTTTTGTGGTGAGAAGCTGAAGCATGAAACAATCCATCCCAGAAAGAGATACACTGATAAGCAGAACAATAATAGTAACAAGCATGCACCACTGAAAAGAGAAGGGAGGTACAATTTATCATTTAGGTTAATGTCTTCCTTGAGCTGGATTAGCATGACAGATGCTGATATTCTCAGAGAAAAATATGGCTTGAGGTCAATCCAGCTTCTCAAAGTAAGAGAAGATTATTCATCATAGCAAGGCATGGAGAAAATAACATTTCAAGACCAGAAAAGAATATGGCAGAATTTTTGCTGGAAACCTCCCAGAATTCACAGTTCTGTTAATTTAAATGACTCATTGAATGCTTTAAAATCAAGGTTAAGGTCTTAAATTTAACATGGTATAGACCTTTACTAGAAACCAATGATGAAACCCAAGCAGAGATCTGTCTATTCTCAACTTCAATATCCAGGCATCCATCTCAAAATATAAAACACACTGGCTCAGAACTAGGAAGATGCAAAAAGCCCAGTATAGACACCTTCCATTGCTAGAGACCAATTGTCTGTTTTCAAACAGTCTGCCTCTTCACAAAACACACAGGAGCTATTCAGCATCTCTATTGTGCAAGTCTGATCGACAGAAATGCCAGGAACAGAACATGTGTCTTCCCCAAAAGAAGATATAAATCAATTGAATCAGATTAAATGCCCATCTCTGCAGAACTTTGGCCAGTTTCCCAACTGCCAGTATAAAATACCAATACATAAGTGCTTTTTTAATGGAATATATTTTTTCTTTTCTTCCTTTCCTTCCTTATTTCTGTCTCCCTTATAGCTGTGATAGGGTGAATAGATGAAGCAGAGCTCACTACAGTCCCAGAAATGCTTGGACAGCTCCTAGAGAAACATGGCCCAGCAGCCAAGTGTATAAAGTGCTTAAAAGTTGCAGCCCTTTGTGGGAGCTCAGCCTGCCCTGGGAAACTGACCAACAAAGGTGGAAAACATCCTCTTAGGATGCAGATGTTATGGGAGAAGCACAATTTCAGGCACATGACCATTTGCATACACGTAATAATAAACAGGAGCAAACCATGCCAGAGTGAGTCAGGTTTTGGTGGAGCAGCCAGGGTGCCTTTCAGCTAGGCTTCTGGGAAGTTAAAAGCATGACTGGAAATTTCCATATAAAGAGCCTTGCTTTGGCACATGGTTTTCTCATTTACTGTGGTTCATGGGCAAAAGCAACCTCATGCTAAAATCCCCAAAGCCCTTACTCCCCAGGTGCCACAAAGCAGAGGAGTGAGTTACAGAAATGTTGTCACTCCACCACCACAGCCATCTGTCATACATGGCGACAGCATGGCAAGGAGATGTGACACAAAGAAGGACAGGCACAGCAGTCTTCCCTATGGAAATATGGACAGTGGCTCATTTTTTGGCATCAGCAGTGTAAAACAGCCTGCATTGTTAAGTGAACCCCCCCTCATGAACACCAGCGATGCTCCAGGTGTCCATCAGCTGAAGCAATAAGCCCTTTGCCATCATCTGAAAGCCGAATGCAATTTTCCCTGACGTTTAAACTTGGGCACATTACAGTTTGTCTTGGACCCACACCTGCCTTACTTGCCTGACCCAGTCACTAGCAGATGTCACTTAAACATGGGGAACCAGAGCAAACATACTAAATGCTGCCCAAATCAGAAGTAAGATTTCATGAAAGACATCCAGAAAACCAGACATGCCCCAGGGTCAAATCATTCTTACATACCAGGATAGGCAAAAAAAGAAATGGTGCTTCTTACAAAATACGATCATGAAGATGAGCAGTAACTGTGCTTGCACACTGCCATGGTGTAGCCTCCAGATGTCAGCATCAACCCAAGCAAGAGAGGCACAGCGCACACGGTGCAGGGAAAAAACCACTTGCAGGCTATGCCTTCCAGAAACACTCCTCTGCAGTCCTTGCCCTCCTGCCTGGGACAAACAGACAGGAAAGACAGGAGAGTTTCCAGTTCTCCTGGAAAAAGTGCTTGGTTCACAGACAAAGCCAAGTGGTGTAGTTTGGAGATGTGCATGCAAATGTTTTCCATGCAGGTCTTACTGATGGAGATCACGGGTGTCCATCTGTGTGTGTAGGTGCTCATGACCTACATATATACACACATACATGAAAGGCAGGTGGATGGATGGATGGATAGATAGATGGATAGATAGATGGATAGATAGATAGATAGATAGATAGATAGATAGATAGATAGATAGATAAACTTCTGATGTTAAGACTAAAAGTGTCTTTGTTTTCCATCTGAAGGCAAAAGCTTCAAGGCATGGCCTCCAGTGCCTTTTCTAAGCATATGCATATTCATCTCTTCCAGTACACATTCCTGTGCCCCACGCAGCTGATGAGCTGGGAAACACAGCAATCAGCCCTGGATAAAGGCTCTGAAAACCTAAGCAGGGGTTGTATCCCTCAGTAGTGTAAGGCAGCATGCCTTACTAAGATCAGTCAAGGAACTGGTTGTCTATTCCCCTTGGCCTAAGTTCATCTTATGCTAATCTTCCAATCATGTACATTTGTCTATTAGGAAAAAAAGGTTTAAAAAATCCCACCTTTTCCTCTTCTTCCCCTTAACTCTGCCCTCTTCTTAAAACCCACAAGATTTAAATGCATTCAAAATTTGCTAGGAAGGAAAAGGCCATAAATTCCACTCAAAGCAGGCATTTACATTACATTACAGTGTGCACCGGTGATGCAGAATAAAGTCACAAATGCAGCAGCATGGGTCTTGTGCAGTTTGGCAGAGCATCCTCTAGTCTGACCTTGCACCTGCAGATATCTGGAGGGGGAGGGAAATTCAGGAGTTGTTTATTTAAACAGACATTGTCCCTTAACACTATATCAAATAACAACAACAATAATAATAATGATGATGATGATGATGATGATGAAGGAGATGCCAGATTCCTCAGTAGGGCACCGAGGTTTTGGTTTTTTTACATGAAAAGACCCTCAAAGTCCTCCTGCACCAAAGTGTTCATCCTCAGAGCAGAGCTGCACATAGCTAAGGTTGAGTGGGGGCCAGTGGAGCCCAGGAGGATCAGGACATTGAAGATTAATGGATCTCTTCCAGTCATAGGCTGTCAGTTAAGTCAAGCACTGCTAATGTGGGATATTGTCCCCAGACCTCTGTTAGCACAATGACGAAGCTTTTTGTAAGTCCTCTGTGTAAAAGGCATAATCCTTGTATGCCAGTGGATCATATCCTTGAGATCCCTAGAGAACAGGGCAAATGTGGAAAGAAAGGGAAAGGAAATCCCTTATTTCATAATGGTGCAAACAGACATGTCAGGAGAATTACATCAACATGCAGCACATGTGAAATGTAATACTACTCCTAATGCATTTAGATGAGGCAAAATGCAAAGTCTATACTGCCTCTGGGAATAATTCTGGTAGGAAGCTTTCACCACTAGGAACCAAGGACTTTCTACTTACTCTGGAATATGAGCCTTTGTTTTCAAAGCCTTCCTGAGAGACTTCAAAATCAAGTTTGTTAAGTGTACATTACCCTTTGAAGATCTGTCTTCCAGAATGAAACACCATCCAGAATGAAACACCAGTGTTTACCCCAGCAGTGCTGGTGTACATAAGAGTAGCGTGCTTGAAAATGAGTAAACATCCACGGGGTTGCCCACAATCTGCAAAAGAGGAGAGCCTGATCCTTTGCATTGCAGAAAGCCAAGATACACACATTCATGCACCCATTGTGATTTGCCTAGAGTCAGCTGGCAGAGCTGCAAGGGTGCATCAGACCTGCGTGGAATTCCAACAGCTTTGACTGTGTCCTCAAAGGTTTATAAATGCAAACAATACTTGCTTTGGAGTCCTGGCAGGCAGGAGGAGCCTGAGGTCTTCTGTCTGGTTTCCCTCCCTCCATATCAGACTATAGATATGGGATTCAGCAAAGGATACAGCTCAGATGTGGCTTGAATTCAGACAAGTGACTTAAAGTGATGATTTCCCCCCCCACCAGGCTGCAGATGATCGATGTATTATGCATGAAAATAGCGCCAGGCACAGATGGGGTGGGAGTAGAAGGTGTGAGCTGATAATGACAGCAGCCAAGCTCTGCTAGAAAAGGCTCTACAGTACACTTGCATATTGGGCAGAAAAAGAGTGCAACATGCATGAGAGACTAGCCATGGTTTAAAAGGCCAGTTTAATTACCCCCAAAACTGAGGTTTATGGCAGGATTTGAGTGGCATGGTTGCCAGAGGGAGCAGGGGATTAGCCTGGCTGATTGAAGGAAATGTCTTCCCATCCTGAACGAAACAAGAGATGAGAAATAATTATTCTGAGTTTTAAAAGCTGAAGACAGAGAATCCAAAGTTTTGACATGGTGCTTGTATCAGGTACTAGAATCACAGAATCATAAAATCATGGAGTCATAGAATCACAGGCTGGTTTGGGTTGGACGGGGCCTTAAAGATCATCTAGTTGCAACCCACTGCCATGGGCAGGGACACCCTCCACTTTATCTTTCTAATATCTAACATAAATCTCCCTTCTATCAGTTAAAAGCCATTACTCCTTGCTCTATCAATATTTGCCCTTGTAATGAGCCCCTCTCCAGCTTTCCTGTAGGCCTCTTCAGGCACTGGAAGGCTCTAAGGTCTCCCTGGAGCTGAACAACCCAACTCTCTCAGCCTGTCTTCACAGGAGAGCTGCTACAGACCTTGGATCGTCTTGATAACCCTCAGCTTGACTCTCTCCAACAACTCCATGTCCTGAATGCAGCTCTGCAGGTGGGGTCTCACCAGGGCAGAGCAGAGTGGCACAATCCCTTCCCTTGACCTGCTGATCATGCTGCTTTTGATGCAGCCCAGGACACAGTTGGGTTTCTGGGCTGCAAGCACCCATTGCTGGGTCATTTTGAATTTTTAATCCATCAACACCCCCAAGTCCTTCTCCTCAGGGCTGCTCTCAATTCATTCTCCACCCAGCCTGTAACTGTGCTTGGGATTGCCCAGATGCATTTGCAGGACCTTGCACATGTCCTTGTTGAATGTCATGAGCTTTGCCCAGGCCCAATTCTCCAGCCTGTCAAGGTCCCTCTGGGTGGCATCCTTTCCCTCCAGCTTGTTGACTGTACCACACAGATTGGTGTCATTTGAAAACTTGCCAAGGGTGCACTCAATTCCCCTGTCCGTGTCTCTGAAGAAGATGTTAAATGTCAGTCCCAATACTGACCCCTGAGGAATGCAACTTGTCACTGGTGTCCACTTGGACATTGAGCCATTGGCAGCAACATTTTCTGTGTGAGTGACCAGCCCATTGCTTATCTACTGAGTGGTCTGTCTGCTAAATATGTTTCTCCAATTTAGAGACAAGGATGTCATGCAGGACAGTGTCAAATGATTTGCACAAGGCCAGGTAGGTGATGTCAATCACTCTTCCCTTATCCACCAAGGCTGTAACTCTGTTGTAGAAGGCCACCAAATTCATCAGGCACAATTCTCCCTTAGTGAAGCCATGTTGGATGCCACCAATTACCTCCTAATTTTCCATGTGCCTTAGCATAGCTTTCAGGAGGACCTTGCAAGGCACAGAGGTGAGACTGACCAGCCTGTAGCTGCCCAAGTTTTCCTTTTTTCTCTTCTTAAAACTGTGGGTTGTGTTTCCCCTTTTTCAGTCAGTGGGAACGTCACTGGACTGCCTCTTCCCCTAGCCATTTTACTTTAAAGCCCTCTTCACCAGCTTGGCAATCCTATAACCAAAGATGCCCTTCCCCTTCTCTGATGGATGGACCCCTTCAGCCTCCAGGAGGCAAAGTTTCTCAAAGCAAATCCTCTGGTCTAAGCAGCTGAACCTCTGACTGTGCCACCAGTCCTGTGACCATGTGTCGAATTGCCTGGTTCTACTGGCCCTTTCAAGGATGTTTCCTCTGATCAGAAGGACTGATGAAAAAATTACCTTCACTCCAGAGTCCCTCCAGCAGAATCCTGGCTCATACTCAGCACAGTGCTGAGAACTTGGCACCTGATTCAAGGCTGGAACAGACAGGACTTTCTCCATGGACACTTCTAGGGTTTGGATCCAAGCCCTTGAAGACCAGCACACATGGCCTGCTCCTGAAAAACTGTGTCAGTTTGAATGGGCAACATGTCACCAAGTTGGAGCAAAGTGGGTACAGACTTCAGAGGGAGGATGAGTCAAGACAGGTCCAACCCCATCTGCAAAAGAATCTGGCACTGTGAGAAAGAGCTTAGCAAGTGTGCTATCCATAAAGACCCATCAGGAAGCAGTGATCGTGCAAAGAAAAGCCCATGGCTTCCCTTGTCAGCCTTGGAGCACTCTGGAGATCACTGTAAGGTCAGATGTTTAAAATAAGCTGCCATAAGCTTCTCTTCTGCAATCAGACCATGGGAAGGGAATACACTGCTCCTTACACAGCTTCTTTGAAGAAGTTCCAGCCTTGGATTATGCATCTGACAGCTTGGCAAGACATCATTGGCTTTGCCATATCTGACCACAGTTGATCCCTGATGCAATAAATTGTCAGCCTTGAACCACTAGAGGCTGAGAATATGCTTGTCTGGAAAACCATCAGACAAAGGTACCAAAGATTTGCTGGCAACTTGCAATGCATTTGCCAGTTACAGGCACTGTGGAAGCTTGATCCTGCACAATAAGATCGTTCCATGTATCTGCTCTTTGCTACCAGTCCCACTCATGATGCCAGTGCTGTAACTACTGTAGGAAATCTGTGTCTGAAGGCTCCAAACTGGGAATTAAGACCAGCAAGCATTTTATATCATTTAGGGGCTAGGGCCATATGAAATGTAGATGTTTCACTGCTCAGAAAGTGATCTGGCCAAATTTCCCCCATACGGGACTTAGATGCTTCAAATTTGTTGGTGGGAACAAGCACTTCTGATAACACTGCCCAACGTAAGCTTGCATAGGTGTGATGATCCCTCTATGGGAATAAGATTTAAACTCATGATTTTCTCATAGCACAAAGGCATTGTAACACTCCTAAACCCAAGACCAAATGTATGACAGAAAGGAGAGTGAAGGAGCCCAACACTCATCATGTTTCGTGGTGAGATGTGTTGCATCATGCTCTGCCAGCCACTGGTCTGGGTTGTCTCTGCTTTCCCTCCACCTCCCAGCTCAGCAAGCCATCTCCACAGGGGTTACTTCACAGGCATCCTGAAACCTTCAAACAGGCTTCCCTGTCACTGCAGCCCAACACAGACTCCCTAAACTGTAAGAGCATTGAAAGGGCTTGAGTAAGGCCACTTTCTTTACCTTTGTACCCAACCAAGACCCTCACAGACTAGTAAAAACCCCTTCATTCCTACTAAAGTTAGCTATGAGACCACATTTTGTGGTGCTAGCACCATCAATACTTGTGCATTGGTCTGGATATGGCTCCAGTCAATCCTGCATGGCTTTCCCTGTCTCATGCATTTTCAAGGAGCTCAGCAGCAATTTATGGATCAAAGCTAATTGATAATACCAGACCCCTTTCACCATATTGCTTTCACTAAATTACAGCATCCCTTAAAAAAATTAAAACTTAGCAGACCGCAGTACAATGCCAGACAGATTGTCACTACCAAATTATGTTTATTTATTCTCTCTCTGGCTCTTGGCTGGCCCCATTACCAGCATATCTTAGTGTCTCTCAGTCATCAGCATTCCCTCCCTTCCCCCTACCCCGAGGTACATGTCTCCTCTCAAGTACAAAGCAGACTGACACGGCAAGTTTTTGAGCCTATTTAACACTGGCTTTATCTGAGGAGAACTAGACTCAGTGACAGAGGCTCAGAATTAATTACATGAAGGTGAATTCCCGTCACAGAGCCTGGCAGAGTGTCACTGCAAACATTTTAACAGCCAGTCTTTGGCCCTTGGCTGCCTTTGTGCAGCATAAAGCAATTATTTGTACCTGCTTGGTGAAACGTGTCACAGCCCTCTCAGAGCTGCTGTGATATGGCTAACACGGCTCACCCCTGTTATTCATGAACAGGGCAAAGAAAAGGGTGTATGGTGGATCTCAGCTGCACACACAGTCCCTGGCAATGCTGTGCTCAAGCTCCTCAGGGCTGTGACTGCAGTTATCTTTGTACAGCCCGTGCAGTGAACACGCTCGTGCAGAAGAGACGCAGCCAGGCTCAGTGATTTGGCTAAAAGAAGAAATGGGAATAAGATTGAGACCAAGGAAGCAAAGTTTTAAGTGCAAATCTCAAACTGCAGCCCATCCTTGCTGAGCCCCACCAGCAGGGACCAAATAGGAGACTTAAAACTCTCTCCCATCTCCCTTTGGTCAAGTGTCCTCATCCCTAACCTCTCCCTTTTTACCTAGCACAGTTGTATTTCAACATGGAGTAAAGGCAAACTGTTCATCCCTTCCACTGCAATGTGCAGTTTTCCTTCATCTTCCTCAACAGCTACCAGCTCCAGGGGAAGGAAGGAGGGATTGAAGGGATGACGAGAAGTTGGGTACAGTGGAGAGCAAAGGGAATTGACTATATAAAAGGGGGATTGGGGCACCGTGCAGGGAACACAGTGGCAGAGACATCTCTGCATTTCCTGGAGCAAAAGACCTGTCTGCACATCCAGAACTCTCTCTCCATTTGGACTAGCTGGGGCTGTGAGACTCTTTTAAGAAATATTAGAGGTAGATCATATTTACCCAGGGGCTTTGGGATTTAGTTAGAACTCCTGGACCTCCCTGAACTGACTACCAGCTGCAGAGGACCATGGGGTCACCTGGGGAAAAGATACTGAAGGAACCAAGGCTCTCCTAGGAAGAAAGTCCTATAGGCTCCCTGCACACAGGGGGATGGGATGAGCCACTGACCAGAGGAGCTCAGATGAGCCCAAGAGAGGAAGTTTTCCAGCTGATCAGCAGGAAAAGGGGGTTGTTCTCAGTGATCTCAGATGTGGCACAATAACCTAAGTTCTTTGTCATTAGGGAGTAATTTGATGGGCCTCTCTGGGAGCTGGTGCCATGGCATGTAAAAGGTCAGGTCTCATTCTGGAAGCCTTTCCTCTCTTTCTACCCACAGGAAAAATAATTTCAAATATACCCTAAAGACACTCCTCCCCTGCCCAACCACCATACAGAAACAAAAGAGAGGAAATCACCTCCATCTGGGGAATGGTGCTGTGGTAGGGATGGCCAGTGTCCCTGCCTAGCCCATGGGACTGAGATTCCTCTACATCTGACAGCTTCATTACTAAAAGGACATGCCTAATTAAAGGGGGAAGTAACAACAGGTACATCCTACTCTTGCAACATGGCATGTTGCAGAGATCACCATGCCTGTGGAGAGACCCATGCCAATGTTAATTGTCATGGTGTGGCCAGTTGCATGTGAGACTTTCTTAGGGGAAATTCAGACTGTTTAGGTGTTTCAGTTACTCCTTTGGTGCTGTGGGGTGCCTGGATCCGCCTGCATCAGCTGGTGTAAAGTCTACCAGGACTCCACTATCTTACAGAAATGTACCTCACAGTCTCATCTTGGGGTAAAGACAAAGGGAATCAACTCTGACCATGTCAACACAAAGGTTCCTCATCTTCACAAACAGCCATTGTCACCTGCTTCTGCTTCCTGTAGCTTCAGAAGAACCAAATTCATCCAGACCCAGGGAGGACCAACTTCATGTCCCACAGGCCAGCTACATGGAACTATTTTGTGTCTGTTACACGGGAAACCTGAAAAATGTATCTGTTGTACAATCTTTCTGTACTAGCTGTTGTAATCTTGCTGTTGTAATCTTGCTGTACTAGCTCCATTTGATTTTCAAATTATTTATGAATATGAAAGTCCACTGCTGGGATTGAGGCTAATTATTTGCTTAAGATAATTTATTGTTACTCTGAATCAGCATGCTGATTCATTAGCTATATGGATTTTTGAATGGATGAGTAGAGAGTTGCAGTCACATACTGTCCAAAACCTAGGACCTGAACAAGTTCTGTTTCAGCTCTCATCAGCTGCAGAGGTCACAGTTAAGTAAAATCGGCTTAAACTGGGATTGGAAAACTGTGTCTGCTACATTAGCAGAGAGATCAGATGACAGATTCGGTCTGGGCTCATTATCTAGTCATAAAAATGTAAGGGCCTGAAGTATTTGGGGAATGGGAATGCAGAGAGCAGGAGGGAATTCGGGAGGATCACTACGTGGTATTTGCTGTCTGAGAAAATGTGACCAAAGGGACCCCCCACCCAAACTGTCTGATGCGAGCTCTTATCTTCAACTACAAACTGAAACCAGGAGAATCAGTCTCTTCCTTTTGCAAACAGTTGGGGTAACAGGGGCTCCTGTGTGTCTACAACATCTAGCATTTATTTTTAGCCTCATCTATTTGGTTAGTGAGGTCACTGGAGCCCAGGCTTAAACATGTTTTAAGCAAATGTTACCCTGACCTGCCAAGGCTCTGGATTGCCTGTAGCTATACATACCCCAAAGAAACAGACCTAATGGTGCAAGAGAATGTTATGTTAGCATTTTATGCAAGAGTTCAAATAACTGTGTATCCTCATTTATTGCAACACTTTTTTTTTTCATGTGAAAAGTGTAAATTACACTTCGAGCAGTTTTGATCTAAAAAACATTTGATGAAGCTATTTCCTGGCTGAAGTAGCCCCTGTGCCTTTTCCAGTAATTCTGCATTTAGAATTTCATTTACACAGTTCAAGGATTAAATCACAATTTCCAGTCTACAGTCTAAAACCAAAAAAACCCCACCAACCCCATCTCTCATTCCCCAGAGTTGGGAAGCATCATCTGAATCACTGCAAGGAAACAAATGTCAGGGTACACAGAGCCATCAGCTCCATCATTTCCAGCCTCATCCAAACTAGAAAATGAGTCTGTGGCAGAAAACCTTCTCATGGCCCAGAAGAAATATTAGCAAATATTATTTATTTGTAATGATAGCTTGTTCTGTGAATGCAATAAGCTCCTGATGTAGTCCCTAAGCCCAGTCCTGGAAGCAGGCCAGGACAGAGGTGCAGGGGAGCAGGCAATATTCAGAATTCCAGAAGTGATGTGAAGCTGAGGAGCCTGCAGGAAGCTCATCAAGTGATAAGTAAGGTAGCATGGCCCTGCATCTTGCAGGGTGAACGCTTGTCCTGACAGAATTTTTGACTGCTCTGTGTGGAATCATGAGCACATCAGCATAAACCTGGCCTCTGGACATGCTACACCTCCTGCTCAAAGAAAAGACATCCCCCAAGGAGATAAGAACACCTTCAGAAGCCTACACCTATCCTTATTTTTAGTCTTTCAGATGAGCCATTCTAGAAAAAGCCCTTTTCTAAATGCTGGTATAACCATCTCTTCCCTAAGGATATATTCATGTCACTGCAGGTGACCAAATTAAGGGAGCTCAGCGAAAGTTACTGCTAACAAAATAGCTTTGGTGACTACCCATGTGCAGAATTTTAGCCTGCTGCAAATGTAAACCAAAATGTCCCTGCAGGGTGAGTGGAGCTAATGTGCTTTACTTTACATTTGCATTTGGCTCAGAGCTGCACAAGGCTTCTTGCTGGGGTAAAAGCGATAAAGAATTAAGCTCCTGTAACTCAGTTGCTTGCAAGTATATGGTATATCTCTGGTGGAATAATGTCACAGAAAAAGCATGCCTCTTGCTCATATAGAACCAGAAGATGTTAAAGATTTGGTTCACCTCTCCTCTTGGCTGATCAGCGTGTCCCAAGTTCACACATCAAGATCAAATCCCTATTTTTCTATTACCAGAGTACCAAACATTTCTGCAAGCAATGATATTCATCCAGAGAAGCCACAGTCACTATAGAACTATATAACAAACTATAAAAATCAAAATACTTCACTCTAGAAAGGCAGCATTTGTGGACTTTCATTCAGGCCTTCTGTTGTTCTTTCATTACTTTTAAGGTTTCCTTTTCTAAATTAATAAGAAAGATTCTCTCCTTCCCAGAACACCAGTGCCTTATTTGGGGTGCAGATATAGATATCCCCATGGATCTGTTACCTAGTTGCATATCAGTGGTCAAATCTGCAAATAATTTGTGATTTATTTAATTACTGAAAAGTTTTGTTAATCAAATAAGCCACTGGGTGACACCACCAATGGCACATACATGATGACCACTCAGTCAGGAAAAATTGTAACCTGTTCAGAGACCTGGGCTGTGGGCAAGGAGTCATTTAAGCTAACCAGACACACACAGTTACACAGGTTCATTGTGAGTATTTGAGAATGGGCAAAAAAAAAATAGAAGCAATCCCCTGATAATTCATCTGTGGAGGGCAATTTACTGGATCTAATCAGAGCAAACATCTCTATGGCTTGAATGTTGGAATAAATTAAATATAAAGCCTTCAAGGTCATACCTTCCCAAGCTAATAATGCAGCACTGCTGAAATCAGGTAGATATACTCTGGGTGAGTGCAGGGCTCCACTATGAAAAATCTTCATCAGTTGGATGTAGTGGGAATATTTCAAGCAGCAATCAGACCTGCCTGAAAAAAGGATATATACAGGGTTCAGTTTTCAAATAAGGAAACTTAAGCAGGATATTCAGAGAAGTTTAGATGCTCAGATTGGAAACAACATACATATAAGGAGACATTTGGGGGAAAGGGGGGTTGGCAAAAAGATTTTGGAGAGTGTTGCTAGCAAGATGTAAGCTGTGAGAAGCAAATCTTGCCATTCCACCTCTGAAATCTGAAGCAGAAACAATTAGATATTGCAGGAGCAGCCACATCCCAACTCCCACAGTGCCTATTTCCTGATCAAAGCATCATAACCCTCTCAGCCTCAGCTGCCCCAGCCAGCCATCCAGAGGTTACCACTCCACCAGCTGCACAGCACAGCCATTTCTGTGCCTTTCATATCCCAGCTCTGAAGAGATGGGGCTGCAGAAACAACAAATACCACCTTAACATTGAGCAGGTCCCAGCTAAAGGGCAGATGGGCAAGCCAATTGATCAGGCAGGGTCAGATGCAAGCAGAAAGCGGTGGAGACCCCAGACACAGGCAGTGTACAACCAGTGCAGGAGGGTGTCTTGGTCCACACAAGTGGGTGGACACCCTGGATGGATCTTGTTGCCTGGTAAAATCCTGAGCCTTTGAGGTCTGCTTTAGCATCTCTGGATATTGGCGCCTTGAAGCACCTGGGAGTCTGCCTGGTGTCACAATGTGCTGCCCTAAGATTTTGTTGCTACCATGGGTTATTTATTTCTGCTGTTCTGATGGCTTTTGTGGCAGCAGAGGATCTTGCTATAGCAGGATTTTAAAATCCCCACACACACCCTTTTCCTATAAATATACATTCCACAGTCACCCTCAGCTTCACACTCAGTCCTGTGAATCTCACCTTTAAAAATGACTGCCTCACCCTCACTGTTAATGTAAGATTAGATCCTGTATGTGTATAGGCATGTGTGCAGACACACACACACACACACACATGCACACAGATGATTTAGTTTCCTCTGCATGTGTTGTAATGTGGCCTGGAAAGACATGATCCCAGCCCTATTCCTCTGCCCTCCATCAGACCCTGCTTTGCTCTGCACGTAATGATCCACATCCCCAGATGAGGTGGTGGTTGGGTATTTCTCTCCCTGTTCACCACACAGACTCTCACCCTCATTCACTTGTGTATCTTTCAAATCCTGGGCTCAGCTTTTCCATGAAGAGACTGAAAACCTCCCCAGCACTAATGGATGTATCTTCAGCAGAGCCCCGTGCCACAGAATGATACTATTATCCCAATTTTCACAGATGGGGAACAGAATGGCAGAGATAGCAAGGTCAACATTGTTAAAAGCATCTACTAATTTGGGGAAGCACGAGGGTTGATTTTTCAAAGCATTTTACTTCCACAGCATTTTACTTGGTCACTATACAGGTGCCCTTTGACTGCATCTGCAATCATGAGAGCTTCACCCCCCTGTCTGGCAGAAGAGTGATGCAAGCTGGGAGCTGAAGCGATCAGCAACACGTAATTAGTGCCCATCTCTGAGGAGTCTGACCTGAGACACATAGCAAAATTCCCATCTGAAGCAGGCTGGGCTGGAAAAGCTCTAAAATAAACAAATGCTGCATATTCTGATGGAAAATATCACCTTTAGCTAGCAGTGGAGGTCTAATATTTTTCAGCCTGTGGCCTGTTTCGAGCTGACTAGGAAGGTGCTTAGATTGCTGTACAGGCATTCATCCCTCCACTAGAAAAACCTGAGTGTGAAAACCAAAGCTGTGAAAAACACCAAATTTTGCACAGATGCCATGTTGATAATAAATAAAAAGCAGGCAAGAGGCTTTTTGATGAGCTGATAGACTCATCAGCTGAGTTGTCATCTGGAAAAGAGATCGCTTCCCTTTCTTTCCAAAACAGGAGTTTCTTTTGCCAGTACCTATCTAGGTTGAGGTCCTACATGTTGGTGACTCTGTTTCTTCCCCTTTTTCTGCTCTTTATCCCAGGACTCAGCCAGGAGAGTTAGTTACACACAGTTTTGGTTATCTTCAGTATCTAGACTCCCTGTCAGAAAAGCCTGGTTTGTGCTATATGTTCAGAGAAAGAATTAAGAACAAACTGATTGAAAATCCAGGAGACGGGAGGAAGACCTTCTCTCTCTGCTTCCCATGGCTCCAAAAATCCAACACTTTTTAGACAGGGCATAATTCCACATTTTCTGCCAAACTTGACATTGCTTCTTTAAGCTGAGGTAAGATTCCAGCTTTTTTGTGTGTGTGCTTTTCTTTTTTCACTTCTACGCAGCAATAATTCTACCAGTACAGGTTTCAGCTGGTGCTGGAACTGCCATCTGATCAAATTTATGATCCAGGTTTGTTAAAATAAAACTAGTTTCATCAGGCTCAGTACAAGCTCAGGGCACACACAGATCTGAAATGCTGTTGAAGAATTTGGTTTTCAGACTTTTCCCAGCCTGTTACCATCCTGCCTGGATTTGGTGGGGAAGGAACACAAGCCATACAAAGCAAACATTTCCTAAGATTCACACTTTTCACTTGTTTTTCCCACAAAAATAACAAACTAAGAAGAGTAAATTGCAATGAAACAATCGTGAAGTGTCTGTTTCTAGACCTCCTGCTTCCCACAGCCGTTTGCCTTTGGGGCAGGGGTTTGCCTCTATGTGATGCTGAGCCTTTGTGGGAGACATTCCTGCACCTCAGGCATTTTTTGCAAGGTGTCAGCCTGGCTTCTCACCTTTATTTGGCTGCACATCCATTTGGTTGGAGCCCCCGAGGCCCTTTTCAAAGCCCAGCAGAGCCAATAGGGAAATTTCTTATTAATCCGAGGAGCCTTAGATGTGGATGCCAGTTCATAAAGCTGTGATGGAGGAAAGAGGCACTAAGGGAGATGGTGGAGAGACCTGGTCTGGCTCTCCAGGGAGGCTCTCCAGCAGAAAGCAAAGTGCAGGAAATTAGGACAAGTGGCATATTTGCTCTGAAAGCACCCACATAGGTTAAAACAGGCTGGGAGCCATCCCACTGCTGCAGACCTTGGAAATGCAGGGTGTGAGAGCTTCTGTGGGCAGAAAATCAAGGTGGGTTCAAAGAGAAACCTGCCTGCATTTCATCAGCCCTTCACAAAGTCTAACAAACATAGCAGAATGACCAGTTTTGCCCAGTCTGCTCATTCCAGCTGCCAGCACTAGCCTGGTCCCAGTGATGGGGATCTGGTTGAGGCAGTGAGCCTGAGCCGACAAGGAAGAACCTATATTTAAGCAACTAATGAGAGAACCACCTCTTTGACTTTGGCACACATATTGTTCAAGCCACCAGAAAAGAGTAAGGACTTTGTTCCACCCTCATTGTCATTTGTATCTAGTAAATTGGCAGGCAGTTAGGACATTGCCAGTATTTCCACACATGCAAATCCCCCTCCCCCCCTCAAAAAAAAACCCCAACAGAGCCCATTACTCACATCCCCAGAGAAATCATAATAAGATACACAGAGTTTACCACCTTCTAGCAGGAAATAGCTGCCTTTCTAATGCTTGCTAATTGCTTCACTTAAGACTAGTTTGATTACTTGGCACCGAGACAGTATTTTAAAACTTGAATTATTGCTTGGAACTTTCCTTTCACCTACCAAGAGCCCAGGCCATTAAAAATGTGTAGCAAAGGTCTCCCTGCGAGGTGTGGGATTGCCTGTTAACTCTTTTATGTATCACAAGTCATGTTTAGCTTCTGGGACAACGTCTTGCTGTCTTGGCATACACAGTGTGCAAATGAAGGTGTTCTTTATTAATCCTGCAGCAGGCAGAGACAAGTGTGCAGGTGGAGAAGCATGGGTTGCTGAAGCAAGTCATGATATGGAGCTATCAGGCTATAAAAAGGAGCTGTAAAGCTGTCACCTGGGGCAGGATTTGCTTCCTCACTTTCTGAATCCAGTAGGACAAATGTATCACTCTAGGATTCAGGTAAAAAGAAATTCTTTATTAACTTGGCTTGACTTTATCCAAACAAGTGGATCCCATCTTTTAAGGGATCTTCATCCCACTTTTAGGGGATGAAGTAGACCAGGGCAGCAGTTAGGGGAACATGAGTTGTAGGTGCTGACCTGCAGGAGCAGACTGGTTTGGGGCTTGGCTGTGTCAGACATTGTCATTAAAGCACCTTTGTCACAGCACTTCTTTAGGATCAGAAAGTAACTTGCATTTTGTACCTGACAGGAAGTTATTATGAAATCTCTGCAGTTACAATAAAACTGATGCTTAAATTGCAATCTTTCAAAAAGAATTTGAATCTCAATGTGAAGCATCAATAAGGTAAGCAGCAGCTAGGTAGTTGGCACATCTCTGAAGTGCCTGCTCCTGAAAGTCTGCCTGCAGGTGAAACTCAGGCCTGGGGACAAAACAGACTTCATGTCCAGGGACGTGTGGGACAGCATCCAACAGTAATCTGCTCCTCCAAACCATATACCAAAAGCTTTAGGGGAATTTTTCAACCACTTCCCACACCAATCAGTTACATTTCCCATCAAATTCAGTATGAAGGTTCTTTATCTTCTTGAAAAACAAAGTTTTTCACATCTACACAGGAGCTTTCACGTAAGGAGAAGAATGGTTGGGCCTCTGTCATCTGTGCTGCATGGGAGCAGCAGTGCAGACTGACCTCTAATTTATGTCAGAGGAGTTTGGCAGCTCACAGCCCTTGCTTCAGAAAGCCAGTGAAATAAAACGTACAGGGGAATGGTGATGACACAGGTGTAAAACACAGCCTGAATCTAACACAGGATGTTTTGAGGCAATTAGTCATAATATGTGGAACAGGGTGAGCTTTGCCATCCTGCCATTGCTTTTTTAAGCAGCAGGCATCAAGAATAAAATTAACATGTGAAGAAGTCTTAAGCACAACAGCTACAGGGAAAAGGCTTCAAGTTTGGGGACCTGCACATAGGTCTATACCCAGCAAAGCTTTAACCAGATGTAAACATGGAGTTAGAGCCCCTGCACCTACACTGCACAGGGCTGGAACCAGGTTGCCTATTTCTGCTCTTACCAGGGCAACTATTAGAGTAAATCAGAGAATCTCTAGTGGCTGGGTAAACATTTTGGAAAAGGTCACTAGCTAAGATGTTGGCCTGTTGATCAGGAGGCAGGGAATGAGGTCAAAAGGAACAAGTTATCTGGGTGCACATGCAGTGGGAGGAAAATATAGTTGGGTTTTGTTTTTTTTTTAATCTTAGGAAGCCACTTGCAAAGCTTTCGATGGGAAACAGACAGGTGAAATATGCAGATATAAGTAAAAGAAATAGTGCTATCAGCAGAGTGATGGCTCTGAAGGTGCTGATGCTTTGAAGCCTCTGTGTCAGTCAGCAGCAGAAAATGAAGCCATGGGCCAGTTTCTCAGACAGTGCTGGTGACTAAATATTAGCAATAGTGGCAAGTACCAACTGGGTGCTTTTGCTTTAATGCCACCAAAATCAATGATAGGAATTGAAGGTTAGCACCAAATAGTCCTCTTTTCGAGGTGACACCCCCACTACCCCCTGGAAAATATTTTCAGCAAGATTGTGCTTCGTTCGGAATGCAGGACAGCAGCGAGAGGGACACGAGACACTGGCCACTGGTGTCCCACCAGCCCCTTCCAGCTCCAAAGCCATCAATGTACTCATCATGCTGCAGGGCCATGGAGAGACAGATGTCATGGTGGTACCCCAAATACAAATTCTTGCAAACCCCAAGAACTGTGGTTTGCTACAGAAAGGACTGGGGCAGATCCTTTAGAAGAGTAATACTACAGAAAAGAGAAGCATGGCCATGTTTAGGAAAACCCTGAAGATGGAGTGTTTCATTTGAGCAAATGAAATTCAGGCAGAAAGCACAGACACAAAGAAATCTCAGTCACCAGACATGCCCTGGACTGGGAGATGCCTCATCTCATCTCCAGTGTCAACGCTAAGTTTTAGCGAGAAAGGACCCTACCAGGGCTGAAGGTGATGCAAGTGCCACCTCTGACATGGAAAACATTGGTCCCAGCTTCCTGAACATTAATTTTGACACCCAGCATGACCATAATGGGTGCAGGATTGATTGAGTACACTATAAGAGATGCCCCTTACCTTGCTACATATAAAAGGTCACCCCATGCCTCCAGGATAAACATTTGTGTTTTTATGATCTTTTCTCCTCTTCAGCCCACTTCCTGCATCCTTTACCAGTCCCCCCCCAAAACACTTGATGAAAGACTTGTAAAGATCATGGCAGGAACTGAAACTTAACATTTTTGTTTTCAAGCCTCAAAAATATTTTCCAAACATGTCTTATTCCTCCCCAGGAAATCCCTTTAAAAACACTCTCCAGCGAGCAGTTAAGTAGTTGAACCAACACACATCCCATCTCAAGTTTCGGCTGTAATTAATAAACCAACTGACAGGATGGTAACTTTTATCATTTCTAGATAAATGTTAATGTGTCTGGTTATTTCCAGACCTTCACTGATGCAATCAGAAAAGCAAATTAGGCGGTGTTGTAGCAGTCTGCTTAACATTCCTTCTTCTGTGCTATTACTGTTAATTTATTCCTTTAAGCCAATTTTTGCACTGTCACTACTGTGAAGGTTTTCTCAACAATTTAATTACAAAAAAGAACCCTCCAACATGAAATTGCTACAGGATAAAAATCAATATTTAAAGTGTCAGCTTAAAAGCAGCTCCTATCTTCTGTGTGTGTGTGTGAGGGGGAACACGTGCACACACCCATCAGACCTATTTCAATGTGTGAACTTATAAACTCCCCTTTTTTGTGAGGAAAACATTTGCCTTGGTGTTCTCTCATCCTTAGAACTAAATGTTTCTCGGTTAATTACATAAACATTTTTGCATTGCAGAAAATAAAGAGAAGTTATTATCCCTTAAAAACCCCATACATCTGAGGAGGTCCAAGACTTTCTGAGAACCCAACATTTTATAAAGATTTTTGAGCATGCATAATTTTTTGCCCATAAATGCCACCCACTCAGAAACAAAGGAACTAAAGTAGGCTGTAATTACTTCCCTACACAATAGCTTCCAATTGCTCCTATCAAGAAATATTACATAATTATTATAACTTATGTCTGTGATTATATATTTGCTCAAAGGAGAATCACACACAATAGAAAGCAGTGGGACTTATGGCTCTTCATCTATTGTGTCAACTCATACATTTAAATTATTTGATTAGAAAACTAAATAGATACCTTGAATCCTAAACAACACATTCACATCAGCTGTCAGGATTGAAGGAAGTGATAATTGATGGGGCATGCATATTTATATTAAAAAAATATGATGGAGAAGTATCAGAAACAGTGTGGCCAGTAGGTCCAGGGAGGTGATTGTGCCCGTGTACTGGGCATTGGTGAGGCTGCACCTCAAATGCTGGGTCCAGTTCTGGGCTCCTCACCATTGAGGCCCTGGAGCGAGTTCAGAGAAGGGCAACCAGGCTGGGGAAGGGGCTGGAGGGCAAATCCTATGAGGAGCGGCTGAGGGAACTGGGGCTGTTTGGTCTGGAGAAGAGGAGGCTGAGGGGAGACCTTCTGCCCACCTAGAACTATCTGAAGGGAGGTTGTAGAGAGGTGGGTGATGGTCTCTTCAGCTAAGTAAGAGGAGATGGGACAAGGGGCAATGGGCTCAAGCTGCACCAGGGTAGGTACAGATTAGATATTAGAAACACATTTTAACTGAAAGAGTTGTCAGGGCCTGGAACAGGCTGCTCAGGGAGGTGGTTGAGTCACCACCCTTGGATGTGTTTAAAAAAGGGTAGATGAGGTGCTCAGGGATATGGTTTAGCACAGGACAGGAACAGTTGGACTCAATTCTCTTAAAGGTCTTTTCCAACCTTGTGATTCTATGATTCTGTGAAGTGGGAGAATGGATAGGAAAGCATATGTTGTTTGTCTGCTTATGTCCGTCTGTCCATCCATCCATCCATCCATCCATCCATCCATCCATCCATCCACTGAAGTCTTGACCATCTTCTCTGCATATATCTCACATGGAATTTGCAAGATAATAAATAAGATCTTATCTCCATAGAAGATGAAGACAAGATCAGTCTGCAGAAGACATCAAGAAAAATCAACTCCTCATTTTTTTCTTCATGTTCTTCGAGACTCACCCTCTCCCCTCCCTCACACAGTCTGGGTTCCTGGCTATTTGTACACTTTTCCAATGGAAGCAAGGCCTGCACATGCTGGGATGTGGGAGAATGAGAAGGCAAAGCTCCACAGGGGTTTACCATATTTCTCCACAGTTCTGCACACCTGATATAAATTGCCCATTTTTTGTGCTCACAACTTGCCTCAGATAACCCTTGTGTCTTTGATGCTACCAGCACTTAGAATAAGTCCTCCTGCTTCATATCCTTAGATAACCTGTATAAAATAAGAGACAGATGGCTATCAAACTGGGAAAAACTATTAACTAGGGAGAGCAGGTTCTGAAGACCAGATGTGGGGCTGCTGCTGGAGAACAATGCAGTCATTGGCTTTCCCCCTATAGATGCATAATTCCCTTCGGTATTGAACTGCAGTCACCTGTGCTTCACACTTAGGACAACAACACTTCACATTTTCTGAAAAGCAAGAAATAGAATTATTTTTTTAAAAAATAATCCTTTTAGGCCTGCAAAATGCCATACTGTAGCAGTGCATGGGAGGGGAGGCCACTGATCCGAATTTTGGCATCGAGTCCTGTTGTCTCCTTAAGCAGACAGGGTCCAGCAACGTGGCCATCACGTACGGAGGCTGCAGATCAGCCTGTGACCGCTCACTGGCACGAAGCCAGAGCAACTTCAAAGAGAAATGCCACAAGAAGCTGATTTTTCATGTGTGTGCATTCTTTTATTAGGAATTTTTATATTTCTGACGAGTAACAGCAGAAGTAATATCACCGTTTCCCCAAGTGTAGCAAATCTAATGTGTTGTACATATTGGATGGAAGTAATTTAACATGAGCTCTCTTTAATTTCATAGACCTCTATTGCAAACAGTTCTTGGTTAATGATCAGGGGGTTGCTGTTTTGCCTTTTTTTAAAGTGAAATCTTTTGAAGTCCAGATGGAGAGAGTTTTTTACAGCTGCACAGGAAGAGTGACACTGATACATGCTGAACTCTGCGGGCGGTATTAAAATTCTGCCATCTACTTAAAAAGGATTTTTCAAAGTTATTTTAAAGGGACATCATCAATTTGAAGATCACTTTGCATCTCACAGCATTACAAGTAATATTTCAGACTACCACAGGAAGCCAGCTGTGGGGAGAGAAATCGATGCTCCATGCCAAGTAAGCCTCTCTGCTTTGTATTTTGACAGTATTTTACACTGGATTTATAAAAGCTTCAAGGGGAAACTGTAATTCTATGAGCAGCCATCACTACTATGGGATGGCCAGGTAAGCTCCAGGACTGTTTAGAGGTGCGTGCACCAAGCCTGGCACTTCCAACAGCAACTAAGGGCTGGGACTGGCCTTGCTCCTGTGTTTACAGGGATCGTGACAGCAACCAGAAGTAGAGACAAGCCGGTGTTGATTTCCAAAAAAGAGCATCATCTTGTGCAACACGCCCCAGCAGTAAGAGAGCATTTTGAGATGGAAGGAAGCCTTCTGTTTCCAACTACTTTTGCTTCCACTGTGACCTCTTTCAGTTTTTATTAAATCTTGGTTAGGAGTGTTCATTGTTCATCATGCAGACCTCTAATTTACAAGGGGCTGGGACTGTGCTTAATTTGTAGAGAGCAAAAATGCTTCAGAAAGGGAAAGTTCTCCCCATCAGAGAAACTCTGGAGTGGAAACAATGACTGAATCACTTGGAAAGGACAAATCTAGTGCAGGGAAACATGAGACAGGTTGTGGCTTAGAAAGGGGTTGAGGAAACTAAACACTACACAAGTGGAAGTATGTTTTAGAGTAGGGGCAGGCTCTCAGCCTGTCGTCACAGAAGATGTGCACCAGGCCACAGATCATCTCCATGGCCTCCTCTGGACTCACTTCATGTCCTTCTTATGTTGAGGACCCCAGAGCTGGATGCAGCACTGCAGGGGCATCTCCCCAGAGCAGAGGGGCTGAATCCCCTCCCCACACCTGCTGGTCACACTGCTGGGGATGCAGCCCAGACCACAGTTAGCTGTTTGGGCTGCAAGCACTCATTGCTGACCCACATTGAGCTTTTCATAAATCAAGACCCCCCTCAAGTCCTTCTCCTCAGGGCTGCTCTCAGTAGTCAAACCCCAAACGTGCCAAGGGGGGATCTCACTTCCTTGGCTGCATGGCAGCGATGCAGAGATACTTACCGCAGGTATATAGAGCAGAATGAGGTGGGGATGGATGCTAATGCACAAAGCGAGACAGATCCGGGGGGGAGAGGGGAGGGAGGGGAGGAACTGAAGACGCGGTCGGAAATCTGGGAGCAAGCAGAGGGTTGGCAGCCGGGTTGCGTGGTCAGAGCTCCCCCTCCTGATAGCTCAGCACTGGCCCTTTCGGGACGTGACCTCTGCTTTTACCCTCTCTGCAGGGATGGAAGCAGAGCCAGGACTTTTGCCAGTGTCTCTCGGCTCTCTAGGAACCACCTGACTTTACATCCAAACTCCTCAAACAGCTAGAAAAATTAGAAAGCAACTACACATATAATTAAATTCAAGGCAGCGTTGGTGTTGCTTAGCCTTCGGGAAAAATAGCTCTAATATTGCTATTTCCCTGATAAGCTGGAATTTCCTTCCAGTCTGACAAGGTGATAGGCTACAGCCCTTTATTTAGGGAGTGTTAGATTTTCTTTTTCTTTTCTGTGTAATTTAATTCAGCAACACCACAGTGCTAAGCTGGCTGGAAGGGAAAATCCTCACCCTTACAGAAAAGATCTGGAGATCCAGTCCCCAAGGAAGGGCCGAACATCTCCTGCAGCACATTGGCACCTTAAGGCTTTTCTAACTTGGCATTACGTTTCCTAGAAGTTTTTGAACAAAATGTGAGTCAGTGGGGCCACAGACCCAGAGGGAGCACCCAGCTTGGCACCATTTATTTTAGTCTCTGATTTCATTTGGATTTCAATTAGATTCATCACGGGGGTAGGTAGAGAAACAACCCCCCCAAAAAAACCCCCTCTGCTAAATAGTAAAAGCCATAGATATATTCTACAGCCCTTGTATTTTGTGACCTAATTACTCTAACATGTAGAGACGGGGGAGGGAGCATTACCCATAGCACCGGAAAGCTTTAATGGAATAACAGAATTATTAAACTTTTCAGAAAGAATCCAGTTTGCAGTTCCCACTGCACATTTACCTGGGCGACTTTCCCTTTTCCTGTGGCCGAGAATCACTTTGTATTACATTTTTGCGCCTGTAAATGAAGCCCTTGTTCACAGCTGCCCTGAGGTGCTCATAATATTATTGGTTCTGTGCTAAGAAGTTGGGGTCGCCGTGAATTCCTGCCTTGTTGCTCTCTGATTCTCAAAAGTAAATACATTTGCTGGGTTAGCTAGGCTTCACGGTGCCCAAAATCCCGTGGGGAGCGAAACGTCCTATCGGAGGAAGCTTTGAAACTCTAGTTGCTCTACACCACTTCTCTGGGGCAGGAGAGCACACAAAGCATGCTTCTGTGCTGTACTTACTGCTTTTTTGGCGGATCCAGTGCATAAGAGCTGCATTGAACCTTTGCAAAGGGGAGAGGTCTCCCCTTGGAAACGTGCAGGGTGGAACGGAAAAAAAACCCAAAAAAACCCCCATAAAATAAATAAAATAAAAAAATTGGTGCTTTTTGCTCCTTACTGAGTCCCTTGTGCCCCGCACGCAGGTGGCTGCCTGGAGATGAAAAAACCACTCACGGGTGAAGGGAGAAGCAGCCAAAGCAGTAACTTTCCTGGCTCAGATGCACTTAGTGAAAAATAAATAAATAAAGCCAAGGCCAAGGGGGGGGCGTGGGGCTGCCTGAGCCACTCGTGTCCCTGACACCGTCACAGCGCTATGGGAACCACTGGCCGCAATGCTGAGAGCTGGGACACGCTGTAGGGGTGTGTGTCTGTCCGTCCATCCTCCCCCGACACACAGCCTGCTCTTCCAGCGTGGCAGCTTTCTGCATCGAACACCCCCGCAGGCAAAACAGCTTTTGGAAAATGCCTGTTTCTGACACAGCTCCTCAAATGTATTTTCTTCATTTTCTCCCTGCGCTAATTAGATCCAGGCGAGATCTGGTGGACCCGTCTGGGGTTTGGCATGGGGGAGTGTTCAGGCAGGATGAACCAACCAAGCCCCAGTTAATTCAGCTGAGAAGGTGCTGCCCAATTAAAACCAAACAGCAGTAAGCTGAGATTTCTTTTTATGGAGGGAGGGTGTCTTCTGTTGAACCCAGCTTTCACCAGCACAACTCCTGCCAGAGGGGAGGACATCTGAGACACAGTTCCCGGAGAAAGTCCCTCTCTGGAATGACATCCCCCTGCCCTGAAGCCCTTTTCCCATGCAAACCACATCACAGAATCATAGAATTGTCTTGGTTGGAAGGGACCCTAACCTGCAATCCACTACTAGACCATGTCCCTCAGCAGCATATCTTACCCTTTTAAATACCTCCAGGGATGGTGACTCCACCACCTTCCTGGGCAGCCCATTCCAATGCCTAACAGCCCTCTCTGGGAAGAAGTTTTTCCTAATGTCCAATCTAAACCTCCCCTGGTGTAACCTGAAGCCATTTCCTCTTGTTCCATCACTAGGGAAAAATGGTCAGACCCTAACTCTCCAAAACCTCCTTTCAGGTAATTGCAGAGAGCAATTAGGTCTCCCCACAACCTCCTCTTCAGACCACACAACCCAAGTTCCCTCAGCTGCTCCTCATACCATTTATTCTCCAGTCCCCTCACCAGCCTTGTCTCTCTTCTCTGGACACACTCCAGCACCTCAATGTCTCTTCTGTAGTGAGGGGTCCAAAACTGAATGCAGAACTCAAGGTGGGGTCTCACCAGCACTAAGTACAGGGGGACAATTACTTCCCCATACATCAGACAACCTCCTGTGTGGAGAGGACCTAAGGGGGTGCTGATTGACAGAGACAAGGCCAAAGGTAACAACATCCTAAAGTTGGCACCCCAAAGGCTTCCTTGCACTGCATGTGGTGGCATTAGCCATGGGGGGGCAGGTGGACAGCTGACATGGCATAATCCTGGGAAGAAGTGCATTACTGATGCCATTTCTGTGCCACCCCTGCTGTGGGAAAGCAATAACACCTCTGACAGCTCACCCTCGCTCCAGGAGTCATACATGTGCTCCGGACATGTCCCAGCTGCTGATCATTTCCAGTAACAGTGGATCGCCAGTTACGCTTGTGCGTGCTCACACACACACAAAGCATGTGCAAGCAGGCAGCATAACCAGCACGTTAGTTCCTCTTTGATAGTGAAAAGTCCTTGCTGCCTTGGGCTCCTTCATCTGAAATTGAATTCCACATCAGCTGCAGCTGGTCACAGTGCAGGACATGGGGTGGCTGAGGAGCGAATCACAGCTTCGCACTCCAGACATTTGCACTCGCCCCTAACGCCCATGTCGTGTTGCCATCAGACACATTCCAGAAGTCCTCATTTTCTAGGCATGAAAACATTTTAACAATAAACAGAAATTCTTCCGATTACATGGTTATATTAGGCTGCTGAAAGCAGACTCTTATTAAGCTAGGCAGAGAGCAATTAATGTCATGTAGAGAGCAGTCTTCCACATGGCAAAATGCTGGACTAATATATCTTTCCCACCTCCAGCAGCTGGTACCATGAGTTAAGGCTCCAAGTCTGCAATAGCTTATTAAGACACTTGCTGTAAGCATGTGAGCAGCTCCACTAAAACTGGAGCCTGGTGAAAATCTGGCTGTAATAAGATCTGTGAAAGTTTTAGCATTGAATTTAGTGGGGATGGTGTTTCCCTGTAAGTTTCAAAGGGTTTTATCTTTGCTTCACTCCTTCCCACAACTAGCAACCTGGATGGATATTTTTCTTCACTGGTGTGCCAGACATTGAAATAATACAGAATTAAATTTCCAAACTGATTGAGCTGGAAGATCTTCACCAGCCAAAATCTTCAGAGCTTTTTATTTCTACCCTTTTTCCCAAGGAGTCAGTGCTATTCTCACGTGTACGCAGCACACTGCAGCTCCTAAAGAAAGAAAGAAAAAAGCACATAATGAAACTGAGCCACAAATTGCTTCACAATTATTTTTACCACCTAATTTGGTGAGTGAGGCTGGAGGCTTGCTCTTTGCATGCTGTAATGCTGCCACAAACTCAGGAACAGCCCGAAAGGCTGGAGACCAGGCAAGATGCTCATTATCATCTTTCTCATGTTGCAGCTGTGACATAGGCCCTGGAGAATTGGCTCAGCATGATACTTGCAAATGCCTACGTGCCTCTATATTAGCTCAACTAGAGAGCTGCTGCTGAGGATGACGTTCCTCCTACCACCTTACTCCTCCCATAAAGTGAGCGCAGCTGTACCACCTCTGGACCAGCTTTCATGGAACTCTTTGCCCAGGCTTGCTGTCTGCCTGCTGATGGGACATGGAGCAATGATTCCACCACAGCTCAGGCTGGAGGCACTTAAACGCAGCAAGCCAAGGGCTCAGGATGTTCCAGGACTTAGAGAGTTTTGCAGTGAGTTATGGTGCTCATTGATGAGACAGGGAAGTTACAGTAAAACCACTAACTCCACAATGAAAGGGCTTTTATGCGTTCTGTTGCAGTGGTGGTTATGGCTGCCAATTTTGCACAATTCACTTTCAAACACAAGAGCAGCACAAACTGGTTTAAGACGATTTCTGAATGATGAATGCTGACTTGAAAGGTTTCCAGTGCGACATAATTACTCTGCATTAATGTGCGATACACAATGGTCTATATGTATCTCAATGGGAATCTCAGTGGGGCTTCGTGGGCTCCATTCCAAGTAACCTCTGCTGGGAGTCACGCTTAGAGTCCCACAGGCGGACATGCAAATAGATCCCATATTCATTCCTGAATTATTTCTGTGCAGAATCAGATGTGAGTGATCCAGGGCCATATTTACTGGTGTGTGGCAGCACACAATTGCACTCAGCTGTAGTGAATACAGCCTGGTTTATTTTCTCTCCCTGGCCTGATGCATTTTGCTTTGGCTAATGTATGCACACCTTAATCTTCAGTCATCCAGAAACAGACAATTCTAATGAACACCCTATGGCTTTAAACAAAGATACGTTTTCAATAAGTAAGGTCAGGGAGGGGAGACTCAACTACTTGTCCTGAGCAAAGGCCAAATTCAATGAAGAATTAATTTACTTATTCCCAGCTAAACACCACACACTTTGAGACTTCACCTAGCCCTCAAAATGAACTGTAATCCTCTATAACAATTATCCTTCTGCTAAAACTGTCCCAGTACTGCTGTTGGGTGGATAATTAAATACTCAAGTTCAGCATTCACATCATCCTGATCTGCTTTTGAATACCTCAACGTTTGGCAGGTATTGCTTCTTTTTTTTTATTTTATTTTATCATTGCTAGAGGCCCAGGTACCCTGGAGATGAGCAGAGGATAAATGTATTTATAAGAAAACAACCCTCTAACTAATCAGTTCTTGGTCCAGAGTTAAAACTTCTCTCCAAAGCTCAGAGCTATTTGAAGCAGGGATTTTCACCTGGGCTCACTTCCAATGAGCATGATAGCTGTATTAGTTTTGTACCAACACACTGCTCTTAGCCCCGGGGTCATGGCATGCTGCTGCAATTTGCCTCGTGGGAAAGCTGGTGGGACACTGGGCAAATGAAAGCAACCCTTGTCCCAGCCAGCAAGTCCTCCTCCTAGAGCCAGTGCCTCCAGCCCATGGGATGGAGGGGGAATATTTTATTAACATTATGTGTGACTCTGCTTCCCTGTTCAGTTTTGCACTGCCAAATGCCTGGGGTGGAGGCAAAGGCAGTTGTGAAGGGGCTGTTAAAAGGACTTGGAGTAAAACAACAGTGCAGAGAAATACAGAGATACACAGCTTCAAAGGCATAAAGATAACAATGGCTGGACACATCCCAGGTGGAGCAAGTTACTATTCCCTGAGCTAAGCCTTGGATCAAAGGAGACGTTAAACCTCCAAGACCCTGGAAGGCAGAGCAGGTTTAGGTGGGCGATGGTGAGGGTGGTGGCAAAAAGAGATGGAGACCAAAAGAGGACTCTCTTTGACATAGTCAGGGCAGGGCATAAACAGATGAGCTCACTACTCGCTGCAAGCAATTAGCAGCCTGATACAGAGCAAGAGAAGACTGAGTTTGTGCAGAAGATGTAGGATCCATTTTTACCTGAGGAAGCAAGGTTTACATGAGGATACAGCCTGTTGGTTCCTCTCCACCCTCAAACTTTTGAACCAGCTTGCCAATTTTAACCACATTCAAAAGAGGGGTAGATGCCTCCGAGATAACACACCCACTGATTTGTTTCACACTGAACAGACAAAGAAAAATTCATCGCCCATATAAAAAGGAGGGAAACCCAACCAAGAGCTTCTGAAGAGGGAAAGTGAAGAGGAATGTCTCTATCTGTTCCCATTGGCCCTTGGCTGGCTGGCAGATCAGTTTTCTCTTATCTCCCAGCCACCCAGGACAGCTAGTTTCTGAATCACACTTCATCAGTTGATGCCCTAGGCTGCAATGCAAAAACCTTTTCCCAAGCTCTAAACCTACCAGATTCACATCAGGGGTACCACAAGGGGGTTGGTATCCTGGGCCTGCGACTAGGTGAGGAATGGTGCCTGGGAGGGGAAGGCCTGAACTGAAATCCTAGGGGGACAGTACTTAGAGAGGCCACAAGGATGGATCACCCCATAATGAGACAGCAAACCATGTAAACTAACTAAATAAAATGTAGTAAGCAATGGATGAAGCTGAACTGTTTGTCTTCTGCAGCAGCCCTCGTATAGAAGGAACAGAGACTTAAGTCTTCTGTTGGAGCAAAAGGATGTTCTAGCAATTAAGACATTCACTTGTAGATTAAGTCATCTGTGAGCAGTGTCTCTGTCACAGACTTCCTAGGTGGCCTTGTGCACGTTTCCTGCCCTCTGCCAACTACCCATCTGTTAAACCTCCCTACAGCAAAATCATCAATAAATCACTATAGCCCTTTCTGTTTTGATAGTACTTGACGTCTTTGGGTTGTTCCTTTTAAGAGAACAATCCTGGCAACGTAAGTGGGTGTATTGGTACAATTATACTTTTACATCCCAACCCACCACCTAGCCCCTCCCCCCCAAAAAAGCAGCTTTCTGATGGGTGCCTATATCTGCTTTTTGGGTTTTGTTTTAATTGCTCCTTCCTTATCAACCCCATTCCCAAAGGTCAGATGTAACAATGCCGTCACCAGATACCTATTTAAACAAGCAACACCTGGTGACAGCCTCTCTTACACGCACATTACATGTGGGGAAAGGTCAGGACAGTCTCAAATACTCAGCTCCTTTGGGGAACAGTTACACTTTCCAAGCCAGGTTTATAGGAAGCAACTGGTATAATTTGAAAAAGCTCATCCTTTCAAAAGTTAGTTTTTGAAAAGTTGGGTTTTTTTAGTAAACCCTTCCTCCAGCTTGAAATATTAGCATAACATACCACAAGAGCTGAGCACTTCTTGATTTTTACACTGGCAGGGTGACCAGCTGGGAAGGAGAGAGCTCTTCTGTGGCCTAGAGGCCTGTCTTCCTAACATGCTTCATGGAAGAGACAAATACCTTGGGGTTCAGCCCAGTTCCTAATTCCTGGGTGTGGTGTAGAAAGCTGCAGCCCCACTGGAGATTTGCAAAAAGAGCAGCCAGGGCTTGTGTAAACCCCGATTTGCAGAGGACAGGTCTCCTTCCTAGACCTGCTCGTGAGCACAGCATGACTTGTGCCAAATCCCACTTCTCCTCAGATGCCTGAGGACCCCATTAATGCAGCGGGTTGTTTGCACAGACCAACAGGAAGTAGCCTTTGGCCAGTGAGAGGAATTACGACTGCTCCCCAGGGATCACTGCAGTGTGGTTTCTGGCCTGTCTCCACTCTGCTTTTTGTTTAAAGTAATCTCCATTGGCACTTGCTTTCTATCCTCCCTCTGAGCACGGCAGCCAGCACTCTCAGACGTGCTAACGGCCCCGTCAGCGACTGAGTGCTGGTCCCAGGCCCTGTCTCAGTTCAGTGCTGGTCCCAGGCCCTGTCTCGTCCTGCTGAATTGAAAGGAAAGCAGCAAAATGCCATGCACACACGCTTCAAAATGGAGCCGCTCAGAATAATGCAAAACCATTGGCAGTGCCACTTTTACCAACTCTGGGGCCAGTAAAAACCTGAATGCAGCTATTCTCTGTTTGCAGAAGACAGTCTGTTTGACCCGCTTGAAGCCTGGTAAAGTCTTGCAGCTCTTTTCCCAAGCCAAAAGGACCATCACCTTTGGGGCTCTAAATGCCCCATCGAGCTCCTCTACAACTCTCAACCTGCTACCAAAAAATCCCCACTCTTCAGACTGACTAATTTTGGCAGATCTGTCCTTCTGGATTCATGAGGATTCAATAGTCTGGCAGTGGATTTTAATACCTCCAGGTTCAGGTCCGCTTATGAACTTGCCCAAGGCCGTGTGGCAAAATGGGGCAGGGAAGCAGCCGATTTGGCCAGGGAGGACTTGCTCAGCCTGCACATGCTCTCCCAAGTACATTTCTGCAGAAGCTGCTCTCAGGAGTTAAAGGCAGCAGAATCTCCACTTTATTTTAAATTCTGACAATACACCCAAGCACTGCGGTTTTGTCAGATCTCCAAAGACTTGTCTTCGCTACTAAAAACCAGTTATATTTCTTTTTACTGAAGGTAACTAATGGCCAGCAGCTCCCTTGAGGTAAACAACGTAGCCAAGATGGCGGATAAGAGTTTTACTGTGGGTAAACTCACCCAGGTCAATCCTGTATCCCTGCTTGAAGCTGACCTCTGACAATTTATCTCATGGGGTGCTTTAGTTATGCTGTCTCACTTGTGTTTCTACCTCAGAATACTGGATGAGCACTGTTTCCTCAGGGCTTGAAAAAATGGATTTAAAAATTTTAGCAGTAAAGGCAAGACCAAACAATCCTCTTCAAGGGGAAAATATCTCTACAGTGGCTAAACCAGCTGTTCTTTGTATAAGTCAAGTGACACAGATGTATACGCTTTTCCCCACTGGCAGAAAACAGTGTAAACCAAAGAGACAAGCCTGCACCCTCTCCGAAATACTATCACCAGAAAAACCGTCTCACTAGCAAAGCGCGTTTGGCTCACATAAATCTACCACCTCTCTCACAGCAAAACTATAGGGGAGGAGGAAACTCTTACACTGCCCACAAGTTAACAATATTTTTACAGGACATGCTCTACTTGGGGTAAAACCCTGAAATGTGGAATTGGAAAAAAAACCACCCCACAAAACAAAGTGCTTGCTGCTTGCAAAATGACGTTACGCTTTGTTATGAGTAATTACACAAGGAGAGTTGGTTTTTTTTAAGAAGCCTGTCTCCAACACAAGACTGCTTAAAATGATTTATATCTTAAAAGCATACAGAGGGTTGTAAAGTGAACTAAATCACATTTTGCCCTCTGCCACACACATGTAAATACAAAATGGTACAGCTGAAATCAGGGTGCTTTTGGTTGTTTTCCAGAGCACTTGTGCAGACTTTGGACTACCAATATTTTAAGACTGACCCAGAAAAGGATGGGAATGTCTGGTCTGTGCCCTGGGTTTTTGGAACACAACTGGTGAGTTTTGGAAGAGCTTTTAGGGATTTTCTCTACCACCATCAATTGCAAATCTCCTTCCAACAAAACAAACTAAAAGTTCAGATGTTAGTGCCTTTAAACTATTAGCTGTTGAATTTTCACCATGAGATTTTCAATTTTAAATGATGCATTAATATGACTTGAGCAAAGGAAGTAAGAGTTAAGGAGAGCACAGAACTCCTGGCAAAGTTTTCCCTTTCTTTGCCCTTTCTTGTGTGATATAACTATCCCTTTCCACAGAGATTTTCAAACAGCAGAGTGCTACAAACACGTGAACCTCTCAAGTAGGTGGGGCAGGAAGTTATATTATCTTCAGCTAATACAAATAAGCATAAACCAGCAGAAATCTTGGTGGATTTACATAGCTGCAGATGTACCCTCTGACCATCTGTGCCCTCCCCTCTTTCTGGAAAATCCCCTTGGGCTCAGAATGTACATCATCAGGAGACAAAGAGGGCACAAGCCCATTGTTTTAGCTTACATGTCATTTAAGGAATGAGAATATGTTCTTCAATAAGGTGTTTGCTAACTGTTTACTGAAAAAAAACTGTCTCTTGCTGGAGGTCATTGTCAACTGCCCTGTGAGATATGCTTTAAGGAGGCTGCTTATTGCAGCCAGAGCAAGTTAGGAAGGTCTGAAGAAATAGACTCTCCAAAGGGTTGTTTTGGTTTTTTTTTTACAAAGGAAGTTGCTTTAACCCAGATATCTACACAGAAAATATATTTTCTGTTCCTAGGTTGTTTGACTTTAGGAGAACAATAAATTCCCAGGAGTTCTTACAAAGATCAGTCATGCCTCTTTGTTTTAATGGCATATTTTGAAGTTTTGCCTCCAGAATATTGATAAGAATCAAAGTAACTTTTGATATATGGCATTAGATATGCTGCAGGAATAAGATCCCTCTCAAGTTAGACTGTCTGCAGACAACTCAGACCACCCACTTTAAGCTTAAACACAGCCTGTTCAAAGTCTACAGTGATTCAGATCAGAGCAGTAGCTGTCTGCTCAAACTGTGAGATCTTGACATTCATCAGACATGTCCAGCGCACATCTGATAACACAGCTTAAACTGCCCAGGGCCATTGGAAGGCAGGTGAGGGAGAGCTAGGAAATATCAAAGTTGGAAGCAGACTAATCTTCAACTCAGCACACTGCACTTTCTGAATTTCACACGCATTCCACAAAATTCCCCAAGTCCCAAAAGCTTTAATCCAGTCACTTTGCAACATATGTGTGTTTTATTTAAAAATAAATTATTCAGTATTACTTTTCCTTTCTTGTATCCAGCTGGCAACATTTTCAGTTAGTTTTACAGGAGCCAAAATAACCTCCTATTAGTTACAGTATTGTCCATTTGTCTACATCTTCAACTAATTTTCTGCATAGCATTTGGACAATGCACCCAGCTGACTTCTCAGGCAGTCAACCCAGCGCTCCAGGGACTTCACATTGACACTACCAAGACTTTGGCTGTGCATCTCCCAGGCTGTTTGCCAGTGCTGCTTGGAGATGGGCACATCACCTAAACTGATCCAGTTGCCTACTCCAGCTAAGAGCTACCATTCAGCAGCTCATTTCAGGAACTGACTGGGGGTGGGGGGAGGGACTATGGACTCTGCTGCAAAGATAAAGCATTAAACCAATGTATAAGGGACACTGCAAAGAGAAAAAAGCAAATACAGAAGACAGAACAATGGAAACATTAGTACTGGGTAGGTAGCTTTCAGAAGACACCTGGCAAGGAGAACTGAGATATGTTTCATCAGGAATAGATAATAAGCAAGAAATCCTCACTAGACCATGACAGGTCTCCACCTTGAGTACTGTGTTTGTCTTTCACCATCTCAGCAAGACAACAATGAAAGAGATATGGCACAGGGGAGGGTCACCAGCATGTTTAAGGATACAGAAGCTGCTCAGTACCAGGAGACACAGCTCCACTGATCCCAGAAATGGATAAAGGGAAAAACTAAAGCTCATGAGTGGCCCAAGGGAGGTGAATCAGTAGGGGCATCTTTCCCCTTTCCTTCTTGTTGCCCAGTTCTTTGTTCATCTGCCTGGCAAGACCAGCAAGCTGAGGAAGCACAAACTCATCGAAGGATAGGGATGCATTTATACACTGCACGAGTACAGGGTTGCATTTAACACATCACACACACAACCATGTGTAGAGGGGACGCCACAGAGGCCCGCGTGGGACGGGACAGGGTTGCAGTGGGCCCTGCGGGCCTAGCTCTCCCTGCTGCCCACACGCCCTGCCTACATTTGCAAGGTGAGGTTTGTTTTCAGGAAAGATTTTCACCCCCACTTCACATACTTCACCTTTGCTGCAAGTCATCTGCGTTTCCCATCCCGGCTGCCCACAGCTTCTTGTTCACCACAGCCACTCCCCACATGCCATGAAAATCTGTGTCCTGCGTATGTAAACGTCAGGAGACACGCGGCGGTGTGCGGTGATGAAATGGCTGTTTCAAGAGGCCAGCAGCAGCACTGAGAGTTATTGCAGGTCTGGCCCATTTATTTTCTACAGCTTTACATATTTTCAATAGCTGCTTAGCCACATCCTTACCTATAACACAGGGCTGCTTTGAGCAGCACTCAGGGAAGGGAGGGCTTGCAAATCAAATGTTGTTTCTGAGGGAGCTCTCTTTGCTCCAGGGTAGCCCAGCTTTCACTTCTAACAAGTTTTCTAAGAGGGTTTCCAGCTGTGTGTGGAGGGAGGTGCAGAGCATGGCTGCAAGGGGTTAATGCCTCCAATAGCTGACACATGACACCAGCACTAAAGCTGTCTGTCCATCTGTCTGTCCGTCCATCCCTCCCTCCCAAACCCAGTAAAACACAAGCCCCAACCTATGGACTGAGTGGGGCTGGAGGGATCCAGACTGACACCAGGAATTGAGAACATCACTCAGTGAAGGATGGGCTGTGAGACCTTAACAGCTCCACAGGGCTCTACCTCCGAATTTCCCCACTCTGACCCATGAGACCATCCAAGAAGCTCCTCATGGTTTTATCTCAGGTCACAGAGATGTTTGTGAGCATGGCAGGAGTCCCAGCCACTAAAGCACAGTTAACATTGCTTTTTGCCAGGGGAGAAATGTTTCTGGCCTTATGAATTCTGGGGGAAAAAAACCCATAAACCCACTAAAAATTAAACCCATAGAAACAGAGTCAGATTCCACCCAAGAGTGCAGAGACAGAGGTCAGAAGTAAAAATAAACCCACCAAACTCCAAACAAAAATCCAAACCAAAGCTTCTACAATACATTAATATTTTGACCATTTGGCCCCAACAAACCAAATTTGGAGAGTTATTTTCCATATGCATCAAGATTGCCAGCCTGAATATTGGCTTGAATTAACAGGTGACCAGCAACAAGGTGGAGGGACCTCAGGGAGTCCCTTGAGCTGTGCCAGCTCCAGCAGTGACCCCTGGGGTGCAGACATCCTGGAGAGGGGTTTGCTGATGGCACGTGGAGAGAAAATTGCTTCCTGGCCCAGAGGTACCCAACATCTTGCAGATGCTCAAAGTCCACACGAGTCTGACCCCGTTGCACACTTCACCCTCCATCATGCCAGCACCTTCTCTGCTTTTCTTCGTTTTGTTCTCCCCAGTACAGAGCAACAATCATCCCTGGAAAATGTAATTGCTCTTTTTCTATAGGATGGCACTGCAGAAAATCTCCCTGCATTAGCTTTTGGGCTCACGTTGGAATTACAGAAAGATCCAGACCCAAGATTAAGCAAATGATTAAATATGAAAACGAGGTTTTAAAAAAACGCTACTATTGATCTTACATAATAGAAAGCAGTTACCATAGTCTAGCTAAAAAGAAAGAAAGCCAAATTAGAGACAGCCCCTTATTAAAAACCCTCCACTCTATTTCTTGGTCTAGTGAAATTCCCAAGTGCTATTTTTATTCTGCTGTCTTAAATGATTGTCTCCTTTTAATCATCAGCAAGGAAATTAACCTGCTGAACAAAGACACTTTCAGCATTTTCATATTCAGTCACATTATAAAAGACAAACTTATGCTAAAACATCAAAATTTCTGCAAAACCAAAGGGGAGACAGACACTCTGGGGGAGGGAGGGAAAGGGGGGAAATCTGTTCCTCCAAAGCACAGCAATGCACTCAACTTCTCTGAATCCCCACCTGCACTTCTCATGTCCCATCCCCACCTTAAACAGAAGAATAATTTATCACTGCATCGCTTCATTACTTTATTAGCCGTAAACACAGCACCAGCCCACACCCATAAAAAGCATATTTAAGGGGGTAATTAAAGCAGAATAATTGACCAGCTTGAGGCTGCAGGAGGGAATGGAGTGCCAATCTGGTATTTTTATTAACATGAGAGATCACCCAATGTACTGTGACAATGAAGCCACTGGTGGGGTTTGAAGGGGGTTGCAGGGAAAGGGAGGGCTTGGTGCAAAATTACTGCAGAGCGTGAGCTGAATTCGGGCGCTTGCTGGAAGCACGAGCTCTTTAATCTCACCGTGCTTGGCTGTGAAGGTCCCTGGAGAGGTGAGGTGGCTGTAGTTTAATCAGTCTCATCTATTTGTTCTCAAGTGCAAGGACTCCCTTCCCTCACACAGCCGAGCAAGGTCATTGTTCGGTGCCGGTAATGCCTGAGCGCGCAGCGGCTCCCTCAGATTGCTCATTAGTATTCCGCACCTTACACAGGCTAAATTTGCCATTTCATTTAGAAGGATCCTGTTTGCATTTTTCTTCCATATCATAGGCCTCATCAGAAGAAACAGGTGCTACTGGGAAAGATCCAATAAGCATTTATACATATTTACAGCAAATACTGGACGCAGCTTTTTGCTTAAAATTCTGAATATTCAACGACCAGCTCATTCTTTGCATTACAAAAGACAGAAAGGCTAATTTGGAGTTAATGCTGTAAATATTTGCAGAAAATGAGGGGTAAAAAAATCCTGCTGTATGCCAGGGTTTGGACAGAATGGCCATGAGACATACTGGGCCAGAGCCAGCCTGGAGCTGGTGCAGGGTCTGGTTCAGCAGGACATTGGGCTGCACTTCAAGATGCAAAGCACTGCCATCCTGCAATGACAGAGCTGCTTTAGTGTCCTTGTAAATCCAATGCCCAATCCTTACCACCATTTATTCCAAATGCATGATGAATCAAGGTGCTAATGAGTTAATGTATTCATGCATGAAGTCCAGTGCTGTCCAGAGCAGACCCTAAGCACATGCTTTTGTTCTGTCATGGTTTCTGTGGGAGCATCCATAGGCCCCACTTCCATAAAACACCATTTGCAGATAATTCAGAACATGCTTTTAGGGATTGCTGAGCCTGAGCGGATCAGCCCTGGACCTGCTCTGAATTACCCCAAAACCAATGGATTGGCCCATTCTCTATCTTTCATCTGCAATGCGCTGCTGACAGGACAATCAGCCACTGTGCAGGAGGACTCATGGTGTGAGCAGGGGAAACTCACTGAAACCTCTGCACTCCACAAGCCCAAGGCACAGGCATAGTTACTGCCATGGCTGAAAGCCACACTGATTTCTGCAATGCACAATCTAGCCACAAGCTCTCCCTTTAAAGAAAAAAAATATAATTAGGGAAGTCCTTTTTGTTGATTGATATTTCTAGGTCTGGTTCACTCAAACTCCATCCTATGCCATTGAGTGTGTCACCCATGTTTTCTTCTAATCCCCTATTCCAAGCATTAGTGTGTGCCCATGTTCTTATGGAGGCTGTTAAAAGGTAAGCTCTTACAAGTTCCCAGGCTCTCATAATAACACAAAAAATATCATTCTTCACACCAGCTAGACTGGTGCCACAATTACACACTGACTGGCTTGGCTTTAACGTTATATCGCTTCCTGATATTTGAAATATTTGATTTAAAAAAAAAAAAGAAAAATAAATAAAAAATCTGGTCCCACCAAGAAACAGAGAGGGAAAGCCCCAGAGTCTCTGAATGCTCCTTACAAAGAACTCCCTTAAAATTCTTCCATGAAAAAAAAAGAAAATAGGAAACTTGTCTAATAACACTTTTCCACATAAATAATGTAGATTGTAACTGGCCTTCAGAAAAGCCTGAGCAAAACAGAGGTCTCTTTGTGAGGCCAAGCACTGATTACATGCTGCTGAGCGCTTTCATGATGATAGCTTTTCATACTACAGCATCTCAAGCGCACTTAAAATTAATAAGGCAGACTGCCTTCTCCCAGGCTGCACCACCCCAGCAGACGTGCCCTGGTATGGATGGATGTAACCCTGGCAGATGTCAAGTAAAAAGACCATAGGCCTGTTGCAGAAACATTTCCAGGGCTGACAGGCTGCACGAGCTCAGAGCCCTGCTGATGTTCGCCTCTGCCCTTGTACAATAATAAAGGGATTAGGCAACACGTCTACCTGCAATGGCAGGAGATGGGATTTGGTGACCCCTGAGGTTGCCCCTGGTCCTATTCCTTAATGAAGCAGTGAGGTAAGCCCTAATGCATACATGTCTTTGGGAGAGGAGGTTGCTGGCAAAGCCTCTTGCGAGGGCTTTAATTCCAGAGGTGGCTCTGCTGGGTCCGTGGGCAGCCCCGCTGTGCAGGGATGCTGCTGGGCCAGCACAGGCAGGCTGCTTTGCCAGCAGCAGAGTTATTTTGATAAGAACCCCCTAAAAAAAAAAAAATCAGTGTCCCCTTGTTCTCCCTTTCCCTCCCTCTCTCCTTCCCTCTCCCTGTACTACACATGCAAAAATAATCTTTTTCTGCTTCCCAATGGGAGGATGTGGGTGTACTGTGGCACATCTCAGCCCTGGTGGAAGCCAGAGCCAGGAGCAAAGCTTCCCTGTGGAAACCTATTCTGCTGCACCATCTGGTTTCATCACATGGTTTTTGGGGTGCTGGGGACTCCCTAGGCCTTTGTGTGAGTTAAACACAGCTGGCATAGCCTAGCAGTGCAAGGAAGCCTGCATCTGCATCCTCTCTGAACAAGAGCTGCTTTCCTGGTCTTTAAACATGCCATGCTCACCTTTAGGTGTTACCATCTCTGACGGATCTCGGTCCCCTTAGGTGATGGCACAACAAGGTGGCAAAGAGCATGACTCCTTTTAAGCACCTAAGAAATCCCAAGAAGACCAAGTTTCATATCCTAAATGGGAAGCAGAATGTTTAAATAAGAACTTGGGGGCTGGAAGGCACTAGAAGGCTGCATTTGAAAGGGAAATAAAATGAAAATGCTTGTATTTTTTCTCAGCAAGAAATCCTTGGCAGAAATCATCACAGTTTGCGAGCAGAGACAGGTCAGACCTTTAGATGTGTGCTGAATGGATATGCTACTGCTATGAAGACACTCCAAGCCTAAAAGCTGAGAATAACTTGCTTTAAAATGCGAGCACAGACCTTGAAATTAAGCATAATATTGCTTCACTGAGAAAACCGCCACAAAGGAGTTCTATTTTCTGACAGCCAACATCCCAAATTAAACAGCTTCCATGAGTGTCAATAAAAGGCATTGGCTTCATTATTTGCAGTCCTCCAGTGACAATTTTCTGTCCTCTTTGGTAAATGTCATTACAGTTCCAAACATGTGCATCATGGGCAAATTGACTGAAGAATTTTCTTTACCAGGAAAGTGAACCAGGAGGAACAGGAGAAGAAGCAGTTTCAGGCAGCTTTGCAAGGGCAGGAAGTCTGGGCAGCCTCTCCCAGACCCACATCGTCTGTGCAGGGGGTTGAGACCATTGGATCTGGACAGGGTAGTGGGTGAAACTGAACTCTGCTGTATAAACATGATCAGGTCCACATCAGCAGGGGAGACTCTGGGTTTCCTGGTTCCAGTTTTCCCTCCTGTTCCCTCCTGGTTTTCTACCACTCTTGCCCAAGCAGATTTCACATCCCATCCTCACTCTGCCACAGCCTACTTAGCTCTAGACATAACTGTTCCATTTTTATCCTCTACCAAAGGGAAGGTTATCAATGGATAACTTTGGAAACTCCGAGTGAGTTGTTCGCAGTGCGGTGCAGCTGTGAGCACGTGTGGGCAGTTCTGTTGATCCCAACTGGATCCTCTCAAGGAAAGCAAATTTCTCACCTACTTCTTGTGGCTCTTCCAGTGGGGCCCAGGACAGTACCTGCTGCTCTGGGGAACACCAGCAACAGCCCAGACCACACACAGAGGGACATGCTAGATTCACCCCTCTCAGAAATGACATGTCCCTTTTCCTGCCCATCCCCTCACACATGACCATATTCTTGCACAGCATTGTGCACTTTCTCCCAAACAAAAGGTGCTGGACAGGAGAGGAGCATATAATTTTGGTCCAGGACAGATGGCAAACCTTTCACCTTGCATTGTGAACTCATGCTGTGTTAAATGAACCCTCACTTGGGCCTCCTTCCCCTTCAAACCACCCCGCGCTCAGTAAATCTACTTGAACAGTAAGACAGAGAGTCAGCAAGACAGAGAATTCAGCTCATTCCCCCAAAGAAAAATAAATAATTGCTAAGCAATTGGGGTTTCTAATTGACCAGCAGAGCCATCGTTAACCTGGGCATTTGACAGTCAGAGCAGACCATGCCTGCCTGACCTGCACTGCTGCTACATGAGAAAAGGCACAAGGAGAAGCAGCAGGGCTGACTCTGACCCTACTCTCTCCAATGGCCCAGCACTGCTTCCAAATTCCACTTGTATAACTAACAGCAAAAGCAGGCCTGACATTTTCTGTAGCAAAACTGTCTTTGTGTTGAAAAATTACCCGCTGAACTCTGCTTTCCAGTAAATGCCAGACTGCTTTTCATTTGCTGCACCGCTACAGCTTTGCTTGGTTTATTATTTATGTCTCCTTTCAGAGTTTCCCACCTGCACCATCTCTATCAATGGGCATGAAATACAAATCAATAGCAGCTGTCCTGCTGGTCTAATGGCATGGCAGCAGCTCTGGTGTTAGATCCCAGACAGGAACCAGTGAGAAAACAGAACCATTTTGTGTGTGATTGGTGGTTAACTCCAGCTTACTCTCCTGCAAACCAGGAGGTTTTGGGGTGGGTGTGTGGTGAGGGGGCAGAAACCGACATTTAGGGACATGAGGAGCCAGTCACCCACCTTGGAGGCTGCAAGGAGCATCATACCTGGCTGGTCCTGGCTGTCCCTTTGCTCCAGTGCTCTGGTCCATCCCTTCCCAGGAGAGATCTGTTCTTCCAGACTGCCAGTCGCAGGGATTTCTACAGGCAAAATACAGGTGTTTCACTGTCCCCTTTACAAGTTCTTCCTCAGCTCCAGGGTTTGGAGCAAGCCTATGTTACATCCTATGAATCTGTGTCCTATGGGCAGGTACATGACTAGGTCAGCATGACATTCCAGTTCAACTTTGCAGAAGCATTTATGCTGTCCCTTGCTTCAAAAAGATTCAGCAGGAACAAGAACAACCCAGCCCAGACTGGGCACAGCTTGCTGAAGCCTGGCACCTCCTGTATCAATTACATTTATTGCTAAGCTCTGTCAGGTTGCTCTGAAAACAGAGTGGATGTAGCATGATTTCTGGTGGCTGCCAGGTTTTACCCATCTTCACACCTCACCCCGCTGAGCTGCCAAGGACTTACCCCCAGGAGATGGGAACTCATCGTGTTTGTTGATGCTCAGTTGGTACAAATGGACTGGCAGGACCCTTTACACCAGCCCAGTGGTACAGGGGCCACCCCCCGGGACCATGCAGAGGCTCAGCCCCAAACCTAGCATGGAGAAATGTGCAGGGAAAAGGAGAAGGAAAAGCACAGAATACCTGCAATTGCATTAAGTCACCTCTGAATCCAAATTATGCCTCTGAAACAGAGAGGACTGTTGAAAGCCATGGCTCCTGAACTGCATCCTTCCCTCTGTAGGAGGTTGCACGTGTCCCCGTCTCCTGCATATGGAAATCCTTACGTGTCTCGCTGTGAGTTATAGGGCTGGAAGGAAACAGGACAGATCCAAGATTCTTTGCCAGGTCCTACCCCCAGGGCAGGAACTGGAGCTGCAAGTGTTGGGCCTAAGAGGATTTGTACGTGCAAATTGAAGAGCTCTGCAAGCAGCCAAAGGGAAAAACTTCCCTCAGTATCAGAAAGTACTGACATACAGCTGAGCTCAAGCAGGGGAGATGTAACCCACAGACACCTGATGCTAAAGGCACACCCTTCTCCTAGCAGTTATTTACAGCACTAGTAATTAGCATACCAAACATTATCCTCCTCCCTGCAAAACACAAGAGAGCAGAAGAGTGTTTTAGGGGGTACCCCTGCATGTTCCTGGTGCTGAAGGTGGGTGCAAGAGACTCCTGGAATGCCTGTATAACAGCATCCCCTCTCTAACCCAGAAAGTAATGGCAGGCTCAGAATTTTATAACTTTTAAGGCATAAGCATCCCTCCAAGAATTTTAAAATATAATGTAAAAAGCCTCATGTCTTATGAGGCAAATGAAGGCAAATGAATACTGCAGCAGGGATCTGTTTCTCACTCTTTGTACAGCTTACTCCTGCACTTTGCTGTTCCAACATTTAAAATAACCTTATAACTATATTCCCATCACAAGGAAGTGAGAGAGGGAAAACTTACAACAAAAAACCTCACAGCTTCAACAGAAATGACACCTTCCTAAGTGCTACAGCTCAGTGTGAGAGGTGGCAGCTCCACAGTTTGCAGGAGCAGGGATGGAAGTGGTGAACACTGAAAGCACAGCATGCCTTTCTACTCTGCCCACCCCCAGCAAAGCACAGCCTGAGTCCAGCTATGATGGTACATAGGGGAGCTGTGCAGTGGCAATGCCTGACTGGGACAAGTTCCCCCAAACACACATCTGGAGTGGGGGTCCCAAGTTCTCAGCAGTCTCCAGCAGTGGATAACACCAGCCTGGCTCCACACGCTGGGTCTTGTCCTGTCCCTGGCAGGATGGGGCAGACCCTGGCCAGGGATGGGAGGGATGCTGCAGAATGCTGGGATAAATGTGCAGGGCTCCTGCAGAGGCTCCCTGGTATCAGTAAAAGGAGCTTTGGCTTCAGGGTGAGCAGGACCAGGATTTCATCCCCCTGAGGAAATAATTCTGTTTAACTTCTGAACTCTGAGCTAAAGTAGCCCAGGCAGAGATTTGTGGTCTGGGATGGGATGGGGGGAGGTTTGTGTGCAGACTCCAGCCAGTCTGCAGAGCAACTTTCTGGAAAAACAGTTCGTTACAAGAAGGCACTTTGTCTCAAACTTCCAGTTTGCTGCGGTCCATTGGCTGCCTCACTGCTGCAAAGCTAGTTTTGACATCTACTTTGCCCAGCAGAAACCCAGTGATTTAACAAGCCAGAAAATACATCCTTCTTTCCCCCTTTCATCCTACAAACTGAGCCTCTGCAAGCCAATAGGAGCAGCTACCAGTACTGCTGGGACTCTGGGTCTGCCTCTGTCTTGTGCCAGAATTTCTGACCAGTGTACCCACCAGAGACCTAAAATCTGGGACCAACCATGACCAATCTTGCCTGGCAGGAGCTGAACATTGGCGTAGTCATTAAAGTTGCTTATATAAGTATAAGAAAACCCACTTGAACACTAGGAAACAGCAAGGATCTGCTTCTTCAGCTCAATCTCCTCCTGGAGTAACGTCAAGCAATCCACAGCAAGAGAGCAGACTGCAGCACCACTTAATCTAGGGACATATTTGTATGAGTGTTTCCTCATCCCTCTGCTAGCCCTTCAGCTCTTGTGGTTTCTGTAAAAGTTACTTGAGCTGCAAAGAGGCATCTGTGTCCTCAGCAGCTTTAACTATTTCCATGCCGTCCACCCTGAATGCAAACTGCAGCCTGCACCCTGTGCCCAGCCCTTCCCAGCAGGAGACAGGGAAACCAGCATGGGATGGGCATTACCTCTGTCAGTGAGCTCAGCCCTACAAATGATGAGAGTGGGAGGAAAATACAGACTGAGGAGAACATCTGTCTTGTCAGGACAATTTTGTCAAGCCTCGAGGCGGGGATTTACTGGCTGGGTTGTACAAGTTGGACTGCTGCTTGAAACAGCTTTCCCTAGACAGCTTTGGTTTTCTGGCTTCAGTCCCTGTTCCTGAGTTTCCAGTCTATTTCCAGCTTCTTCAGACCTGGGGTAAGGTATACAGGGGAAGTTCTTACTCCACTACATCACCCAAAATGTTTATGCTTGGAGCATACTCAAGAACACCTCCCTGACTCTTGGGCAGTGGAGGCCAATGTCAAAAGCAGGTCATGAGCCGTGGTCTCAGGAGAGCCCTAGGAAGGTAGCTGGGTAGGCAACAGTTAGGTGGGAACATAATAGTGACATAGCAAGCTACATTGCACAGCTGGTAAAGAAATTATAAATCAAGAATAAAATATGAAGCACACATGAATGCAGACTCTGTTGCCAATAATTCCCACTCTTGGCTCAATTACCGTCGCTCCTTTTGCAGCTGCACACATGCAGTCATTACAGAGCATTTTGGCTAAACACATTTTGTCTTCTTTTTATGTTTGCCAGCTGAATCAAAGGTCTCCATGCAAGTAATGTGCACCATGACATAATCCATGACACTTTCTGGGGAGCTCTGAATCCCATAAAGCAATAAATTAATTACAGCAGAGAAAGACATGCAAGATCCTCATCTTTCTTCAGTGGAACAGAGACACAAGTGTTGTCCTCATGAAAGGCTACATCTCTGCCTTTCAGAGGAAAGGTACCTGCACCTGAGCAGGAATAAACTGAGTTATGTCTACTATGATGAACTGGGGTCATCCATAAAAATTACCTTCCTTCTGGGGTAACTTTCTGGCAGTGTTACCTGAACACACACCTTGCACTTTCTTTCCTGATGAGGGATGTGCCATGCACAAGGTCATGCAACAGGGTAGTGTGATTCTGATCCCATATATCAGATGCAGCATGTCCGGGCAGGGAGTGGGAGGATGGGAGGGCACAACAAACGGCTGTTTCCTACCCCTGAAGCCCAAATGTGGGAGGGAAGTTGTAGCAAAACAAACCATCGAAGTGGCCATAGCCATCAGAATTCAGATCAGGCCAGCCCAAGAGGGGATGGCTAGGAAAGAGTCTAAGCTCAGGAAAGCAGTTTCTGGTATTTCTCCAGCTTCCAGCCATTTTCAGCACAAGGGTTTCCCAGGACACGTGGTTCCTGTGCAGTTAACAACCCTGGGTGGATCTCTCTTGCATGAACTCATTTAGTGTTCCCTGGAGCCCCCATCAATTTTTTAACATCTGTATCCACAGTCAATCAAGGGGCTGTGGTTGTTCTACAGGCAACAGCCTCTCATAAGAAGGTGCACCTCCTTTTATTTGGCCTGAGTTTCTCCTAGCTTCCTCAGATACCCCCTAGTCTTTGTAGTGGAGAAGAGAGTGAAAAGCTCTTCCTTCTCCCATTAAGTCTTCTAAAGCAGATGTTTTAAGATGCCCATCTAACAAAGCTAGAAGACATAATTTTCCTGACACTGATAAGCACATTTGTAACTCTAATCCTAATTGCTCTGTGACCTCTGTGATATTTTGTCATGGGAAGGCTTGCTGGTTTAGAGTTTCCTCAGGTAAAACCATGCCAAACGCCTGATGAATTACTGTCAGCTCATGTTAAGGCCTTCCAAAGGAACTTGTCCATTGCCAGCAATAAATCTCAAATAATGAAAGAATTTAGTCAAATTCTTGGTGCATCTAGTGCTGACAAACCAGGCTGTTAGCAACTATTTCAACCAGAAACATCCAGAGCTGCTCAGGCAGTTTTGAAGCAAACCTTGGCCTTGACAGTCAAATATCAGGAGTGGCTGGTGGCTGGCTAGAGGACATGTGGATTTAAACACATAAATCCTCTTCCCATTGCAAACCATTAAATCCAGAGTGAGTCCCCACAGAGAGCTGTAGCATTCAGTGCTTAAGTGACCCTGCATCACTTTTCCCACACAAGCTGGTGTGAGCTGCAGGACACCCCACAAGCAAGACTCTTACATCACCTGTGCTCAGCTCTGTAACGCTGTATCTGTATATATAGGGAAAAAACAGTCCAGGTATCTTTCTATGCAAGTCAAAAATCACATATAAATGTACATTCTTTTTTTCCAAGCAAGGCAAGAAATCTTCCAAGAGGCAGCTGCTGGAAACTGTGAGAGCATGCCAGGGGAAGGCTCTCTTTCTAATTCAGACCTGGTCTTAAGGGAAGGTTTTGGGCTGTCTAGGTAACCACTGATGGTCCACTGTCCTCATGCTGCTATTGCAAGTCCTGCTTGGTGGGATTATCTGGATTCCCAGAGGTGAATGCACATTTGGCCTGTTCTTTTCTGACAAAATTGTGCTGTAAGAGGAAGGTGTCCAGATACAAACTTGGATGTTCTTGAAGCCTTGGCTGTCAAAGTGTTCTGGAAAGTGAAGTGGGGTAAAAAAAAAGGGGGGGGGGGGATGACCCTACAAAATCTCTGAGATTTAAATATTACAGCATCATTAGGCAATGTTATAAGCTCCCAGTGAATAAAATTATTTTACTTCTTAGGACAAATCCAAGCCTGCAGTTTTACACTGCTTATTCACAGCCACAATGGCAAAGATTTAAAATGTAAATTAATGTGTCTATCAAGCTTATCCAGCATTATCCTGATTAGTGATAAGCATTTTCAAGGAGACTTTTACACCCAAAGGTTTAAACCAACCCCTGTTAGAGAGCAAAAGGGAATCAAACACCAGGGGAGCACATCTGTAGATGAATGCTGAGATGGTCCTGCAAGGATGCCCTTGCTAAGTGCCCATAGGTGTGCAAATCAGGGTGCAGGAGAAACGGCAGCTCTTCAGTGTCTTTGCTGCATTCATTTTGTCTTGCATCTGTTTGTTGGGAGGGGATTTGTTTCTTCTTAGCTTTCTGCCTCCTCCTAAAATGGCACTTTTCATCTGGGTCTTTCTTAGGAAATACTGTGCCACTCCCAGGTTCTTTCACTGGCCTGTATCCCAGTTACCTGTTGTCCTCCCTTTATCCCCTGCCTTCTCATCTGTTCTCCAAGTCTAGAGACAGCCTGTTGCAAGGAAATGCTATTCTTCCTGATTGTTTGGAGAGCAGCTATTCTCAAGGTCACTTTTGTATATAAATTGCAGATATCATTATATTAGCACCGCTGTTCAGGCACTCAAACCCAAATCTAAACAGGAGAGCTCATCAATTTAGCTGTCTCACGGCTAAACCTCAGCATTATGCATGGCTTCTTTTTCTCACTGATTACAGTACAGTAGATTCATTATTATTATTTTTAATTCAGTTATACACAACCGCATGATGTCTTTTAATTGCCTTTTTTTTCCCTTCCAATTGAGCCACCAAGGGATGTAAGCAAATTATATGGCTTAACAATTCTGCCTGCTGCAGACAGACTTGTGTGGCCAGCGTACCAAAGACACTGTGAAAACATTACCTTTTACTGGAAGTGTAAACTCAATAAACCCCCAGGAGAGCAATAAAAATGCAGTAGCCAGCAGATTTAACAAGGACATGCTCAGTGCACAGTGTAATCTTATTATGTGCTTAATGCCCAGTGGAATTACAGGAATTTGATTTAGCAACATCAGATTTCAGTTTCTCAAATTATACTGACTGCTTACAAATTAAGACTACGATTTGGGATAATTGCTTTTCATTTGCATTGGCAAAGCCCATATATTATATTTATTCTCACTACACTGTTTATATTTTGGAAGTGTCACGGAGCATTGCCTTTGGGACTTACACTGGGGTGATGGAGAGCTTTCCTTTGCATCAATGACACTCACATTACTTCCCCATTAAATCCGGGTAAACGTTCTACCCCGGTGATCTTTATATGCTTGAAAGGTCTATTTTATGGTTTCCCAAACCTGACTGAACACAGTGGAAGATGAGTGAGTTTCTGGTGAAGGACTCTGTCTCCTTATCCATCAGTCTGAGCTGGGGCAGTGCCATTGGAAAGAGAGTGACCTGCAGATGTGCAGTGAAGAAATAAGTGCAACAGTGTCCTCATGACCATACCAACACTATACTCAGCAGTGTTTTCTCTTTATTTGACCCTTTTTTTTGGGCTCTGCCATTGCAGCATGTAAATGAACTGTAGAGAATGAGGCAGTGAGTGATTAATTACCTCTGGAGAGGGGTGTCATGATGTCAGCAAGGCCACCACTGAACTAGCAGGTAACAGGAATGCTTGTGGGACTGTGAAGTGGATCGATGAAAGGCTATTGAACGGCATGAGGACATTATGAGCCCCTGAGCTTTGGGACAAATCATTTCACCTCAAGAGAAATGAATGAAATAATTAAGTCTAATGGAATGAGCAAAGGGCACAGGAACACCTCTGGAAGAAGACTGGAAATACCTTTGCTGCTGAGTTCAGCATCCATGTGTAAGACATCTGTATAATCTTAAATAACCCTCTCTGTGCAAACTACAGTGTACAGTAGCATTACTTGATTTACTGAGGATCATTCATTCAGACCCGCTCATACAGCAGTAATTCCCCAGGATATTGGCATAACCTGGGCTGGAAAACCTTTCCTGCTCCAAAGTCATTAATAGATCATAATGAGTTGATTAAAAAATTAACAAGGTAACGATTCAATTAGGTATTGTACCATTGGGCAATACATCTAGCTGCAATTGGCAAACACATCAACAGGCTAATGAGCAAGAAGCACTTCTGTTTACTTCCTTCATAACACATAAATCCAATGGCTCTTACCCAAGGCTGGGGGAAAACCAGTGTCATTTAAGCATTTTGTGATGATCGTGGATATCATCCTGGTTTTGGTGAAGTAGAACTGACCCAGCAAGCCCCTTAGCCTGTGATGAAGGCATTAGGTGGCAGGTCAGCTGTAGATAACTCAGAGACAGCTACAGAATTTCCCCGACTCTGGATGCATTTGGAAATTTAAGTTGTTCTTTAATAATACTGCATAAACCAACAACAAAATCCTCTAGCATTTTCCTGGATTTCAACTCTCATTTTGCAAGGGAACAAAAAAACCTGCTGAGCACTCCCCCAGCAGCTGCTGTGGCAAGGCTGCTGCCCGTTGCTTTCCTGCACCCTTTCCCAAGTTGAATAAGAGGTCTGAATGCCATTTCTGCAGCCCTGAGCCCCTCCACGGGTGCTGCGGGGTGGTTATACTAGTGGTTAGCAATAACCCCAGTGCCAACACCATCTTCACCACCTCTGAGATCTCCACAGAGCTCATCCTCTCTCTGCATGGCCATGAAAAGGATTCCCCATGACTGTGCAAAGCCTTAGTGTGCCCATAAAGCTTTGGGGAGCCTAGCCAGAAATATTCAGAGAAGGATCTGCTCTGAGGTTGGTATTTCAAAGCACAGAAGGGTCCAGCAAGAGAGAAACCCAAAACATCGTGTTACTGCTCGGTGCTTCCTGGCAGCTGAAACCAGGGAGACCTCTTACAGTCCTTTCTCCACCTCTCCAGCTCTGGTTCCCAGAAGGATTGTGTTCAGAGCCGTGTTTCTGGCATTATTTTGTAGGCATTTTTAATCTGTCCCATCTGCATTTCAGGAGATGCAGTTCAGTCGCCTTCCCCGACACAACGCCTGACAGATTGATGTGTGTTGGTTCTGCACAGCCGTGCTGCACTGTGCTGTTAACCTTCATTAAGATGTTTTAATAATTGAATAAATGATGCACCAGACACGGAGTTTAATCCCAGAGTGTAGTGAAACAGAGGACAATGACATTAACTGGAGCCTTGGAATAAATATCACCATAAATGCCACTAAGCAGGTATCACACGAAAACACCTGCCCTTGACATTAAAAAACATGCTCAGCCACACTGAGAGGGGAATACAATACATAATACATTACATCTTATCTGCATCTCAATACCATTAAATGAGCATGGTTAATGCTTTAATAATCTGCCAGGGAACACTGTTGGCTCTGTATCTGAGCTCACCCATGAAAGAGGAAACTCATCTGTTGCCCTGAGCAAGATGAAATACCATGGGCCACCCGTGGCACAGAGGGATTTTTTTTTGTGAAATGACATAGAGTGGGTTGAAGGCAAGCCAGTTCTGTTACCTGTGATCCTTTGAAGAGTGACATCAAATTGCAGAACAAGGATGACCTCACAAAACATGCTTATTTGTCCCATGGAGGGTGGGTAAGAGATCCCAGGGGAAGCAAGGATGTGCTGGGGGAGCATGTAAGAAATGTTGGATGGACAAAGGGCCTTTCCCCAGGATACCTCAGTGTAACTCATTGAACTATCTGCTGCTACTCAGGAGGCCATCTCCCAAGCCTTTGCTTGTATCCTGATCCCATGACATCCAGTGGTCATTCTGTCTCCTGTAAATGTGTCTACCCACTTTTTAACGTGTCTTTAATTACTTACTCATGCGTAATTTTTGGCCACTACAGATTCAGGGTACAGCAAATGCCCTTCCTCATGCATCTCATAAATAAATCCTTCCTTGTTGTTTTGAACCTCCCTGACATCCACCTAGACACCTGCTGAGCTCTGCTTTAAGAGGGATGGTGCATTGGTGAGAGCCTTATCCACACCTTGTACAGCTTCACAGAGCTCCATCACACCCCTTTCCCAAGCTTTTGCTGTGTGGCAGTTTGTAACAGATATTACACCTTTCATTGGTGAGACTGAATCCACCAAAGGCATTCAGACCCTCCTCGCTTACCCAGGTCCAAGCTGAGGAAAAGTTGGGTAAAAAAGACTCTTTGGCACAGGGTGGGTTTGTTTGGATGGACACAGTGACCAGCAGGACGGGACAGGAGGACATTCAGCCTGCCAGAGCTCACAGGGCAGGTTGGAGATTAGTTTTTTCACCTTTTAATGTATCCATCTCACCCAGGAGTTCAGTGTTTTCACTTCTTTATATAAATATTTTTTTTCCTTGTGCTTATAATTTTTGTGTTGTAATAAAACAGCCTCAAAGATCAAAAGCTCTTGGGGGGTCTTTCGGCACCTTCAAGGAATGAAAAAAAAGAGCAAGGTTAGAGGGGGGCAGCCCTGCTTCCAAGCAGATTTGCAGGCCCACATGTTTCCAACCAGTGCTTTCCTTTTGAAAGCAAGCAGGGAAACCAACTTGAAAGTCAGTAATTTTCCAATTTTCTTCTATGGGACAAAACCCCCTTAACGAGGGGATTTAGTTGGAGCATTTGGCAAGGCAAAATCCAGACCCAAAGTCCAGGTATGATGCTTTCCTCATTTGCATTCGCACCTGCTAGCAATCAGGCTGGAATTTGCTGGTATCTAATGCTTCCTGATCTCGGTCAATTTACTGTAAAAGAAATTCCAGATGCAGGCACTAAACTAATTCTTTAACCATCCCTGTTGGCAGCAAGGTGTGGGGACAAACTCTGTTTATTTGCCCATTGCTAGGGCTACTGGTCCTGTGAAGGAAATCAGCAAAAGCCAGCAGAGAGCAGTTGTAAGATTGAGCTTTAGAGAAAAAAAAAAACAAGGAAAGAAAAAAATAAATCAGGGTTCCTTTGGGGGAGAAAAAAAGGCTGGTGCCATTGGAATCCACATCAAAACTTTGAGTGAGTTTAATAAGGCATGTTTAGGCCCTGTGCCTAGTTCTGCTGGCAAAAGAGCATTATCAGTAAAATGCTAAAGAGCGTCAGTGGGACCTGATTTCAGCAAGAAGCTCGTTTGCAAGGGTCCCCATTCTAGCTCCAATTATGGGTACGGCAACACACGATCCCAATCCAAATTGGGAAAGAGAAATCTAAAAGTACAAAAGCCATTTCACTCCATGTTTAGAAAGAAGCTGGCATATCTGAAGCAAAGATTTAGATCGAGTTGTGCTTATCCAAAGGAATTTTCTCCATTTTACAAGCCCCAGCAGATCTTCCACTGGGACAGAACCACTTTCTGCATAACCCTTGGCCAGTGTGGGAAACCACAGCCCCGTCAGTGTTTCTGTCACCAGCACAGAGAAGAGGCAATCTCAGTTCAGCTTTGGCTCCTATGGGATACATTTGAGTGCATTTAGGCTGGATTTTATGCCCTCCCATAACATTCCTTTGCTTTCTTATTTATAGTATAGGAAACTGGCCTCCCACCCTTCTGGTTTTCCCTACGTCCAGGGAAGGGACAGCCAGGCTGGGTACATGTGGCATCACTGGTAGTGGCTGGGGGGCTGATGCAGGAGGTACAGAATGTGCTGCTGGATGCTAGAAGATGGAACTACTGTCCCCAGACAGGCAACAGTCAGGAGAAGCCAGCAAGCCACGCCAGCAGGAGAGCAGCCCCTGCCTTATCTCTGAGAAGGGCTCCGGTGTCATGGTGCCTGAAAACAGGGAAAACAAACCACCCACTCGCCCTGTCTCCAGGGGGGTTAACTGTGAAGTTTAGATTAAACAAACCACGTAATGGAATACCCGCCCTTCAGGATGGGGAACCATGGGGTCACATTCCCCCCTCTGGCACCATCCTTATCTCTCACACCCACCCTTGTGCACCACACACACCCCCACAAGTACACAGATACACAGACACTCTCCTCCTGTGCATTTACAGGTGAGATGTTCTCCCAGAGTGGCAACCCTCGTCACCTCAGCAGTGCTGGAGCCAGCAGGGCAAATCAGTCCAGCTTGCTTAGGATTGCCAGGGCTTCTAAATATAATTGATGGCTGAGCATTTGATGAGAGATTTAAAGGTTAAAATCCAGGTGAGATCAGGTCCTTCACATGGGCACCTGGTTCTGCAAGCCACTGTGCCCACTGAGCATCCCCAGTGCCCTCTGCTAGCCCCTGCTGCAACCCCTTCATCCCCCTTCCTCTCTTGGACAAGCCTTCCACCTTTATCAGAGCAAAGCTTGGGCTCCTTTTAAAGTACAGCAGACCAGGCAGAAGAGAGGTTAAAATCTCCAATGGCTGCAGCCTCACAGGGTGTCCTGGCTCTTGCTGTGCCTCTCTCCACCTGGCCAGCAAAGAGACACCCACGCACGTGCCAGGAACAGGCAGAATTAAACAAATACCATCTGCCACCACCACCATCAGACCAGCACAGAGGGAAAACAGGCACCGCACCGCTAACGCTGAGAGAGCTGGCGAAATGTCAGGAGGGTTAGCCAGGCGACACCGTGGTCACAAGCTCTAATCTTGTTGCAGCTATGCCAGGCAGTTGAAAAGCTTTTATTGGGGCAGGAGAGCTGTCTTTCCAGATAGGAGGATTTCCTGTATTTCAGCTTTTGGAGCTGCAGTTCCCAGGGAAGGTCATTGGCTTTAGGCAATGGCGTTTTTTCGGGGAAAAAAAATTCTGAATTAAGCTGATGTAGTCAAGTCTGTGAATGAACTGGAGGCCAAACCACCTTATTTAACCCCTGCCAGGAATTAGTAAAATCATAGACTTCTAGAGAGGAGTCTGGGGTCAAACATCATCTCCTCTGCGCCTCTGGCAGCTGCTCCCATGGTCATGAACACCTTGGGTAGAGCACTTCTCTCAGCTTTCAGCCGCCTCTCCCCTCCCCATTATGGTTGCTGTTCCCCCTCACTTCAATGGCCATTCTTGACAAGACAAGGTATTTGGCCTGTCACGCACCCACCTTTGCTGATTTTGAATCAAAGCACAACCATCCTGTAGCTCAACTGGACTGTGCAGGTTTCCATTTTCCACACAAACACACACAGAGATGCAAAAAACACCATTTCCCACGCGTGGCTCTCTCTAGCTGCCAAAGTTGGGAGGAAGGCAAGATATGCTGTGGCAAGCAGCTCCTTTTCATCACCTGATGCCACGGTTCCTCAGGCTTCAGTGGTGCTGTCACACCCCAGCAGCAGACCTGTTCAGCTGGGGTTACAGGAAGGTAGTGGTTTCAGGGTACCACCTGCTTTCCAGCCAAATAGCTACAACTAACAAAGAACATTGTTGGTAAACCATGTGTGAGCAACATATAATCCAAGCAGATTTATTGTAGGCAGCAGGAATATTTCAACCAGGCACAATATGATTTTTTTTTTTTTCAAAAGACCACCCCTAATTAGCTGCATTTAAAGTAATGCTCATCAGCCCCTTTTCCACAGCAGAAACTAAACAAATATGCACACTGAGCAAGCAGAATTGAGAGTTTTTTCCTTGATTGTCTTCTGCATCCTGGAGGCTTTTTGCTTTCTTTGTTATGAATGAGTTGATTTTTTTGCAGTCTGTAGCAATCCTTTTTGACTTCACATCTTCCCTGGAAGCTCTCTGTGCAGAAGCTCTCACCATTTCCTCAGGGAGCTCTTCCAAATACCAACATATCCAGATGCTGAGACCACAAAACCCATATTGAGCCCACGTACTCTGATAAAGAGAATATGGAAGAAAAGCATCCCCTGCATTGTACCTCTCAGTACCCATCCTGTTACACTGGGGTTAGCCCCTTGTAGGAAAGGACTATTTCATTAATTGTCCTGCTTGTAGTTTGCAGGGATAATCCTTTTCTTGTTGGGGAGCTGTGTCTCACCCAAGCACAGGCTCTCTCCAGCAAATCCTACATTGCAGCTTGGTAGGAAATGCTACATCTGGGTGCTTTTGTCACTTCACAAGAAGCATCAGCTTGTAGAGATGATTTATTTCATCCCAGATAACAAACAGATACCCCACTGCTAACATATCTAACAACATGTTCACCCTCTAGTAAGTTACCAACAAAACACTTGTAGATCATTACTTCAGTTTCAAACTCCATCACTCCCACTCCTAAAAAGCCCCAGTAGCTCTTTAAAATGCTAATTAATCTGTAAATCGGCTTTTTTTTTTTTTTAACATCAAACCACCATTTATTCTTTCTTCTTATTCTACTATAAATAGGAGAAAGCTGTACTCCCAACAGATAAATGGAAAAGATCTCCAAAGCATGGTACCTGCCAGGCCTACATGTCACTCTCCCATCCCTTCTCCAGGCTGCATTTTGATGCTGGTACATGGACCTGGACAGGCTGAGCAGCCCCATGGCCAGGCAAGCCCTGTCGTTGGCAGAGGGAATAGGAAGAGCCCCCATGGTAGGGGTTGATGGGGGTCCCCTGGATGCAGGCATAGCGATGTAATTGCTGTGATTCAGATGCAATGCAGATGTCTGTAACCATTTGGGATGCTGATTGCTGTGACTCAGCGCAAGGTCCTCAGCCAACTGATAGCATCATAGCACAAGGAGGATAATAATAATTTCTGATTGCTGTAAGGTACTGCAACAAAAGCTGTCTCAGGGCTCCTGTTCCATTTTGGCATCTGCTCCATGCAGCATTACTCATCATCTGCAGAGACCTTTTAGTCTATTAAGCAAGGAAGACTTAGTCTTTTCTAATCACTGTACCACCACTGCAGGTTGAGGAATGAATGAGTACTCAGCCCAGCTCCCCTGGCCCCACCCAGCCTGTCCTCTGCTCCTCATGCTGAACACATTAACTCTGCCAGAAAATATCTGAGTGCATCAAATTTGGTGGGGACTGGAATCCGAGCCCTTGAAAGAGAAAAAGCCAAATCTACATTAAACAACAGGGACAACTGAGAGCTCTGCAGCTTGGAGAGGCATGTAGCATTCCTCCATTAACACTTAAACATCAAATACATTAATTATATATGGCAACAATAGGAACTGAACCTGGTCTGTGTTTTTTAAGGCATCCTAATTGAAACCAGAGCTGGGTTTGCACTTCCTTTGTGGTCCAGGTGGACGCTTATTGTCCTGTGAACATAATGAGGGTGCTACAAAGGCTTTTCCCCAGCCCTGCAGCTCCTGTTCAAGATCACAGCAGCTTGCTCAGTTTGAGAGCAGGGAGAGGAAGCAGGGGTTGTTATTGCTGCACTGAGCTTGGGCTTTTGATAATATTAAACTGTTTAGGTTGGATGTGAAACCTGACTTTGTCGAGAACCATATGGTGCTTAAATGATGTTGCTGCCTTGCAAGTCTGCAGGGTGGAAAACAGGGCCAGGTTCCACAATATCTGCAAATTACCAAAGCTGTGAATTTAATGAAGAAGGAAGATTGAGGAAGTTCTGTCTTTGGTGGTAACGGTGTAACTGAGCACAGTGTCTGGGGGGGGACGGGACAGAAGATGCTACTGCAATAAATTAGCGAACACGGGTGGGTGTGGGTTTGACTGTGCATTAAGAAGGATACTTTGAGCAGCTCAGAGTCCACAAACCTTAAGCTGAGACACCTCTCACAGGCCAGAGGGAACATCATCATCATAAAGCTTTGATAATTGCAGTGATCATCAGAATTTTGAAAATCTTATTTGACAGTGATCAATAGTGAACACCTGCAGTATTTTCAAGCTTCCCTCTTATTATAATGCAGCATTTGCTGCATCAAGGTTCAGTCCTTTGCAGGTGACACTCACCCAGAGAGCACACCACACTTTCCTGCCCTGATCTTGTTTCCCAACATGCAATCCATCTGACTCTGCTCCACCCCAAGCAAACCCAGTTCTCATTGGTCTCTGCCCTTATGATTCCTAGAGCTTCAGCCACCTGTTTTTCACAACAAACTTCCTAATATTTCAGGACTGTATCAACTTACAGTGAGATCTCCCTACTCTGCACCCATGCTGTCCCATCCCAGCACTCTCCCTTCCCTCTCCAAAGACACCCCCTTCTTCCCAGAATATACTCCAGGACTTTCTATGAGGGACATTTTCTCAGCTTCTCTTGTCCAAGGTGTCACAAGCTCACTGAAAACTAATTAGAGCTAGTTTCAAGGCCAATTCCTGAGCAACTTCCCCAGCAATTTCTTCCCACTCCCCAAAATTCTCCTTTTAGCAAAATACACTAGTTCTTTCTTTCAGACATTTTTATATCCACTCACATCCAAGCCTTGTATTATTCTTTACCTGTCAGCTGGCCAAGTCATTTTTCACAAGGCACTATATCAAGTACTTCACTGAATCCAGTTAGGAAATGCCACAGATCTAATCTATGTCTAGAAAACTCCATTACTTTATCAGAGATATCAGATTCAGACAACACAATCTGCCTTTGCTAGAGCCAGGATGCATTCTCTCCAACTTTAGAGTTACCTCCATTTTTCTCCCTGAATGTTCATTCATATCCATGTAATTTGGGTCAGACTGATGGGCTCCAACCCTTCCATCTCTCCTTCTGACACACAGACCTGTCTTTCCTATTACCTTCAGTCATCATCTGCTTCCCCCAGTTCGATACACTCAAGAGGCACCATTGCTACTGGTTGTGCAATGCAGCATTTCCCGTGCTCTGGGCTGGAGGTTTTCTACCCTGTTTCTATCTCCTCACCACCAGCCTGAGTGCACTCAAGTCTGAAATTGGCTCCTCTCATGAATGTGGTAATTTCTGCACCCACAGCCTCATTATCCCTCTCCCACCTGGTTTTGCCTTGATGTTCACTTAGCTGCCTTACAACTGGGGCAAGTGATTTGATTTGCTTTCAGGCCACATTTAAGTTTACCTTTAATATCAGCCTCAATCTCATTAGACAGAAAACTTCACTCCCTTCCCTTTAAAACATCTCCACTCAACAGAATTACAGTTGTTTAAATTTTCTTGATGAAAATACACTATCACCTTGCTAGCAACACCTGCTTATTTTATCCAGACCATCAGCATAGGTGCTGCCTCACCAATGAGCCTTACCTCCAGGAAGAGGGCCAGGTGGTCCTTCCCTTGTAGAATCTCCTGCAAAGAGACATCAGTGGAGGATGGTTTTAATTTCCAGGTCTGCATCAAGAGCTTGAGTCAAACCACATCCACCCAGCCTTTGGGAGATACTCCCTCCTTTCTGCAGTCACAGAAACACTGATTTCTAGTTCCAATTTCTACTTCCAAATCCAATTTATAACAAGAAAGTCCTGAGGAGCCCCAGGGTGAACAGCAGGTAATGAGGAGGAATGAAAAAGACAAAAGAGACGCAGCTCAAAATGACACTTTCAGGAAAGACCTGGGGGATCCCTTAAGCAGCCACAGGAGAGGTGGGAAGAGCTCATCTGTCCACGCCCCTTGCACCACCCTTGAAAAAGGAAGAGCTCCCAAAATACATGAGGTCATTACAACCAGCAGCTAAGCCCTCCTGGGCTGCCTGTGCATGCTGTAAAGGGGAAAAAAAAAAGTCTTTCTGCTTGCACTGGAGAGGTTTGCCAAGGAAAGAAACAACTGCTGGCAGCCTCAGCCCCTGAAGGTGTCAAAATGAGCATTCAAATCTTGTCAAAAAGAAAAATTAATGTCCAGATGGGCTAAATCTGGTCCATCTATGTGAATGGAGATGTTACTGATTGATACCAATCAGGAATATGACCAACTCCCTGGTACTCAAGAAAGCATGAGCAGTCAGAGTTTTTTAAGAGTCAAGTGCTACAGCATGAATAATCTAGAAACTCTCCTCCAGTTTCAGAGTTGTTGTATTTTTATTTCTAAATGTTTGATGAGGAGACAATTTCCATATTGTCCCCACTCCCATTAGCAGCCAAGTATGGCCTGGAAGCAGCAGGTTTTATCACATATAGAGCTAACACTCTGCTTTGGCATCTATAATGCTCGAGGGCAGCATTTTCAGTCAGGTGTCTTTAGGTCAGGCAGTTAGAGCTGTGTCTGACAGTGTACTTGGATGGAGATTCAGGTGGAGCAAACAGTACCCCACAAAATCATCAGGCAAGAAAAAAAAACAAGGCTGCTCCTAACCCCCAGGAGCACCTATTGTGCTACCTGAGGCTCTGATCAAGTCAGGAAAGTCTGCAGTGACTTTGGTTGGCATTTGGGATTTCGTTACCAACTACAGTGAAAATGTCTTTACATGACATGCACTTGCCTGCACCCCTCCATCCCCTAAATGTCTCTGCCTGGCTGAGCTCAGTGGGAGGTGGTCGTCTGGAAGCCTAAGGATCAGTCCTGCAATTGCTTGAGTGCTCACAGGAGACAGACACACTGCAGGAAGCTGGACTCAAGCTCATGAGTGTCTCTGTGCTTAGTGCACCCTCTCTCCTTGGTGTGAGCCCGTTTCCCCTGCCTGATGCATCTGAGACCCTTCCTGCACATGGGAGAGTATTTCTCTTGCAGGAGTCCGAATGGAATGAGCAGCACTCCCCTCACCATGCAGGAGGTGGTTTAGTGGGGACCTGTAATCTTAACCTGGGTCAGCCTCCTGGGAGACAACACTGAACAGCATGAAAGGCATCAGAGGAGAAGGCAAAGCTCCATCTCTGGCTTCTCTGGAGTCACCTATGTGCTGTGAAAAAGCGGGTTAATTTCCCACCAAACCCACAAAAGCCAAACCTCCATGCTTCATGGAGGCAAGAAACTCCCAGCAGAGCTTCCTAACCAGCTTCTTGAGACCACCCTGCCTCCCTGCCAGCCTAAACATCCCTGGTAGGCACTGCCAGAAGACTTCTTACTGTTTGTTTCCCCATTGTTCCCAAAGACTTGCAAATGCCATGGAAATTCCCAGCATTTGGATCTGACCACAAACCTTCTCTGAAGAGACTCTCTCACAGTTTATTATGAGTCCATTTTACGAAATGAATGCCCTGGTAGTCTACTAATTAATATCTGGCAGGAATTAAATGAGAACAACTTCTAATGCCACTGCCTCCCTGGCTGGTCAGTTCTTTTATTCCTCTATGCATCCATCAGAGATGAGGTAGAGAAACTGTGGCTAGCTTTTGATCAAAGGGTGCACCAAGCCGAGTGAGACCTTGATTTGGATGGCAGGGGAAAGTCTGGGAAGGAGACATTGAGAGGGGAAATGAGTGACCCTCTCAAAATGTTCACTTCAAGGTTTACTCAGCTGAACATATGGCAAATATGGAACTTTTACTGGCTCATACAGCTTTTAAGCTAGCAGGACAAAAAGTAGATGGGAGTAAGGAGAGTCAAATAGCAGCTATTAAAAGAAAAACAACCTTGCCTTTCATACCTCTTTTTCATTTTTTCCTACCTCTTTTTTTTTTCCTCCTTTCCATTGTTTTGGCAGGTGAATTTGATGCTCTAAATCCATCCCTGGTGGCACTATACTAAACTAGCACTTATATGTCAGGGCACCAAGCTCTGACAGTAAAACCCCAGTTACAGGCCACAATGACAATACGTATTTCTCCGTGCTGCTGCAATGTATTAGGTGAACACTTAGAAACGTGGATGTAATCAGTGAAATGAGAGATCCTAACTAAGTATTTACGCTGTGGAGATCAGAATGACATCTCTAAATAACACTTCTTGCATGCTGTGAAAAAAAAAGAAAAGCATCTTTTGTCTTGATGATAAAGCAGCATCAGAACAGTATCTTTGGAACCGATTTTATACAAAACACCCACCACAGCTGACTAGATGAGTACACTATTTTGATTTCACCTTGGCTCAGGTCTTACTTCAAGGCCCTGACCTTTTTAATACATGACAATATTCAGATAAACATAACTCTGCTTCCAATGGGTACCTGTGAGACTGATTAACCAAAGGTAAGAGTTTGCATTAGGGCTGAATTTAATTCATTTCACATGGAAATAGCTTGCAAAGTGTGAGAGAATCTGGACAGGGAATACAAACAGCATGTGGGTGAGAAAGAAGTCAAAACACTAAGAATAAATTATGAATGTGCCAACTAACTGCACAGCTGTGATGGCTATTCCACACCTCAGAAGTTGATCCTTGCATAATTTGAAATAACAAATGCATCCATAAAACATCTGATTGAGTTAGAGTTGGTTTGAAGAATACTGAACTTACTGGAAAGTCTAAGGCAAAATCAACACAAGGAGAGAGATACACTGGAAACCCTGGAAGTTGCATTTAAAAATCAAACAGTATTTCAGGTACATTCCTTCATTAGCCTAGGTTAAAGTGCCAGTGGGTGTGTTTTTGTAGTGCAGTCATTATTTAACCAATAGAGTATCCAGTTCCAAATCTTATGCACCAAAATTCTGATAGGTTCAACCTCAAAACTCCAAACAATCCAAGCGAAGGGCTGAGTCCACTTCTTGATTCCCTCTAAGTGTGTCATTGGGTGGATTGTTTTCTTTGCATCTACCCTGTGCTCCCTCTCTTTGGGCCTCCAGCTCTATAAGGGCAATATCACATCTCCTGGCTTTGCCAGGTGCTATTTCTGGAAACACCATCCTGCAGAGAGCCCTGGAAGTTCTGATTCATACATTGCATAGGAGCAGAAGTGTTAGTGAGTTTGGGCAGGTGGCAGGGTGGCACCATGAGCGTGAGGTGGCATGACAGATGTCAGCAGCCAGGAAAGTGTGCTGCAGAGGTGCAAGACGTGAAGAGTTACAAGCCCCTGGGGAGTTCTATCCTCTTACATCAGACCTGGGAAACTGGGCATCATAAGCACCCTGACATTTAATGTTTTGCCTGCCATTTTTTGCAGCTTATGTCACACTGTGTCCACACCATCTTCTGTGCCTGAAACTTCTCCCTTCTTGGCTTCTCTCTGACTCTCAACAGTTCCTTCACCACAGATCTCACTCCTTCCCACACCACTGCTCAGGCAGGACCAAGACATGACACCATTTCTCCTGCAGTCTTCCCCCTCTCCAGCCTTGGCCACCCCTCGTGCTGCCCCTCATGCCTGGCACTTTCTCCTCTCCCTCTTGCCAAGACGAGCACCACGAATTCAGCTCCTTCCACAGCTCTACTGCTTTCTCTCCCTCCAGTTCCAATCATTTTTAATCCATTTAATGTAAAGACCCTTAACTAGGCAGTCACAGCACAAGAGCAGCAAGCAATGCTTTTGCAGCACTGCAGGGCCCAAGGCATCTGAAATCCAAAATATTCCCAAGTGGTAAGTTCCTTGCCTAGCCTTTGTACTGAAAAACGTTGAGGTTTGTAATAAATAATAGTTTCCACTAAAGCCAGAGCATGGCCCAGCCTCAGAAAGGTGTTGGACCAACTCCACAGCTGCTTTCCAAAGCATCCATCTTCACCTCACGCTTTGTGCTGCAAACAGGGTTTTCAAACCTCTTTTTCAAACTGCTCTAAAAGGACTCTCTTATTCTGAGAAACAGTCTTAATAGGGAACTTTTCTTACTTGGTGGGAAGGATGGATGTTCCTCCTTGGGCCAGAGGAGAGAAAATAGCTCCTCTGACAGCACCAACCCCCCCATCCAAGGCTCTTGACTGCACAAGGAGAGGGAGCCTGGAGGAATAGGAAGGGGAGCCTGACAGAAATTCATCCACACAAAAAGGGTTAATAAGCCTGCAAGAAAAACCTGGCACAAGGAGAGAGAGGAGCACCAGCCACAAAAATCTGTGAACACCTCTCTTAAAAAGAGGGGCCGCCGCGTCTCACACAAAATGAGGCAGCAGCAAAGGATGCTGAGCACTGCCATGCCAGCAGCTTCACAGGCTGTCCTAGGCACCACAATGTGATCAAGAGCTCTGGGGTTTTGAGGGCCAGGACAGCACCAGCCAGCTGGAGCCCGTTTTCTGGTGACAATCCACAAATCCTTCCCCTTCACACGTAGGAGCCCATTCATCTCACCCTTCCTCACAACGCTGGCCGTCTCTGGTATAAACACTGTGTGGTGTGTGTGGCTCACTGCAATACTTTAAGGACATTGGAATGCACTTTATCAGCACTTTTAAACACTGCAGCTTTATGAGGGCAGCCTGAAAATGTATTTACCATTCCAGACTGTGCACAGATGTGCTTTTAATATAACATCCTGATGTTTTTCTTCTCTTCTCATGACCCCTTGCTGTCCAGGCAAGGGCGCTCACCCTTCCCCATGCCACCAGATGCTCTGGGGAGAATTACACCAACCACCAGAGTGTTCCCTGAATTGAAGCTGCTCCTTCATGTCTTCTGCTGATGCTTGTCTATGGGCTTTGTGAGGTTTGCTATATGAGGAATCTCCTTAACCACCCACACTTGTTACATGGCTATTTCCTACCCAGCGTCAGCAGTATCTGCTTCTAACCAAGGACCTTCCTTTTGTGCACCAACCACATGTGTAGACTGTTGATTGCTCAGAGTGTGGCATAGCAGGTCATGCAGATCAGGATGGACTCACAGACAACCTGAAGCTCTTCTGGACTCCTCCCAGGAGACTGGAAACTAGAGATATTTGGGACTAAATGAAAATGCTGCCTCTGGTGCTGAAGTCACCTTCAGGGAGGTTCTGATCTCAGGAGCATGTTTGTCCCCCAAGCTCAGCCCTGCAGTAATGAAAAATGAACAGTGAAAATTCATCCTGGATCTCCTGCTTGTAGTGGGTCAAGGGAAAGGAACTCTTCCTGGCTGAAGGAAAAAAGAATCTACAGGGCAAGAAAACATGGAAAAGTAGGAAGGAAGGAGGACTTCCCTTGGGAAAAGCAAGAAACATTTAAACCCATTTTCCCTAATCTGAGCTGCTGCATTTACAGCTCCAGAAGCAGTTTCCCAGCTATATTCTGCTATATCTGTGGTGATCTATTTATGTAGATCCTCACAGGTGTTACACCAACAGAGCTGCCAGGCCTAGCAAAGGCAGAGAAGCAAAGACAAAATCCCCAGTCCCTCTCTGATGCCCGCTTTCAGTGGCTCACAGCAAGCTGTTCACAGAGAAGTGCTTGTTACCAACCAGGATCTTCTGCAACACCTTGTCCAGAGGAAAGGCACCACCTCATGCAGAGGTTGACGTCTTATGCTAGTCTTAACTTCAATGTTACCCTCCCCATTTCTGAAGCAGGGTGTCACACATGTTCCCATGGGTGTTGCAGCTCAGCACTGACTTGGATGTGCAGCCACATCTCAGCTGCTAATGGCTGGATGAGGTCCACTGTGACCACTGGAGCTGATCACAGGCAACATGTAAAACCCACAAGGTCAACAAATGACAAAAATATAAAATAAAGTCAGCAGGGACTGCCTCCACAGGAGTATGATTTGTTCCTGTGTGAAGGTCCACCTGAGACCCTGTATGCTTTTTAATCCTTGGAGCTGGGGCCAGCTCCCCTTTGTGTCAAGTGAAGATTTTCCATTTACTTTAATGGGCCTGGAACAGGCCCAAGCAGAGCTGTATAAATAAGCAATGATTTTATTCAACAAGAGAAATGGCCTTGTCTCTGATTCCGTCCTGCTCCTCTGCACCAGCTGTCGGTCAGAATCTGCCCCTCTTGCTTTTCAAGCTGAGTCTTCTCCCAAGGAGCTGCATGTCTGAAACAAACCCACCAACCAAAGTGGCATTTTCAATGGGGAAAGAGATTTATCTGATTGCCAAGAGCAACAGCTTCAGATGATGAGCTGGACTACGCCTGACTCAAACATCACTCATTTTCTGAAGAATGCCATGTTGACTTTATACCTCTCTTAGTTTCTAAACTAGAAGATTCATACCTCTTGGTTACTCTTTCCTTTAAAAGCATTTCTTATCTTGGAGCAGTAGCTGGAGCCCAGACAAATACACAAGTTGAAAAGACAACAGAAACCTTTTGTGCCAAGGAAGGCTGGATGTAAGTGAACCTGTCTGCAATAACCATGGAAACAAAACACACGTCGTACAAAAATGATTCACACTGTTTTGAGGACTGTTCTGGAAGGCAATAACTTACTGCTGTGGGGGCAGCACAGCAAAACACCAGAAAGCCAGGAGGGATGGGTCACCGAAGTACAACTTGCTCTTACTGCTCCTAGGACCCGACTCAGACTCCAGCTGCCAGAAACCTGCAGTAGTGAAACCTCAGGGCATAGGGCTGAAGCCAGCATCATCTTTGCAGCTAACCTGTGTACACAAGGGTGTGCTGCCAGCAGTATGGCTAAGCTCCTTCCCATAAAGCTGCATTCAGTCTCTCCCAAACACTGAAAACCACAGGCTCTAGGTTAAAACCCAGCACGAAGGTCTGCATCACCCTCTGCACGCTGAAGAAGTGAGGAGAACAGTGGGGCCAGCTACCAGCCAGCACTTCTGAGGAGCTCATCTCCAAGTTTCCCCCAGCTCACCGTCCCACAGGTAATCCTTGGCCTGACGCTGTGTCAAAGATCTCCAGTCTGCAAGCCTGGATGGGAAGGTAATACATAAACCAGGTACTGCAACGTGCCCAGGTCACCTTCTGCAAGGCTGTCACACAGCATCAGACAGCCCCTCACCCCCAGAGTCTGCTCCCCCTTATGCTGTGCACGTGTGGGACCTTCTCTGCTCTCCCCACGTCTCACACTAACTCACCAACCAACACCCACACGTACCCACCCCCAACACACTGTAAAATGCCTGAAACACAGTGATAGCTTTTCATCCTCCTGGCAGCATGTTACAGCAGCTTTCAAGCTACAAACAAACTCTACACCACCATGGCCTTACTTGTGAAATTATTTATCATGAGCTGCTTTATAGAGTCTTTTATAAGCTTCTTACTGGCTAATAATGGCCTGGAGGTCTTACATCCTCCAGCCTGACGGATTTCATGTTTATGAGGCTGGGAGCTTGACTCCTGGAAGAGATTTTCAGTCTGGAGCCATGCTGTCTGCCTGACCGTATGCAATGAGCATCATGTATGCATTAAGCATGGCACTGGGCAAGTGCTGCGCCTTGAACCCAGGGCCAGGCTGGGCAACGGTGCCTGTGTCCCACGAGAAATGGGGTCACACACATAGATCGTCCCCCCACATCTTGTTCAGCATCAAATATTTCTCACCAGGCACAAATGAGAGACGTGCTAGTACCTGACAGTGCCACCAAATGAAGCGGAGGCTGGCGAGGTTGTTTGGAGCAGTGTTTTCTTGGCTGTGGTACAATCAGCTCTGGGTAACAGCCACCCCGTTGGAAATTCCTGGAGACTTGAGGAGTTTTCTACTTTCTATCCACCTCAGATTCCCATATCATGGGGGGATCCCAGCCCAGGGAGCACCTCTTCATCACCCGTGGGAGCTAGGGGTACAAGATCCTTCCTTCACATCCCCTCAGAGATGCAGATAAAGCCAAACCTAAGAAAATGCACAGCTTGTTTATCATAGCAGTCAGTTCACAACAGATATTAACAGATGGGAAGCAGTGAAGAATAGAAATGTTGTCACTGGGTAACAAGCTGGTAGCTTTTCATTCAGTGACCTAAAATATAGGTATGTTTATGACATTAGAGTCAACGCTGGGATTTGGGGCTTATAAATTAATACTCATCTACAAATTACACAGTTGTTGTAAGATTAAAAGTCCAGAGATGCAGATAATAGCTTTGCTAGGGGTTTTGTGAGTGCACATGTTTGTATAAGCTTATATATAAATGTAAACCAAACACAGCACAAGAGAGCTTTTCTACAATTTCATTTTTTTATTGACCATAACAGGGAAGAGCTATAAGGGAAGAGGTAAAAGCTTTGGTTTTGGAAAATGACTGTCTGCTTTGGAAAGATGTAACTGGCAGGCACCAGTTAAGAGCTAACTGTATTAAAAAACCTCCTGTTTACAACTAAGACATCAAAATAAAAAATAAATAAAAGAAACAACAGGGCACCCACCAGAGTGCCTTTTTTTCTCCCTCTTTTTTCTTTTTTCTTTTTTTTAAAAAAGACCCCAACAACCCAGTGAGCTTTCTCTAGGCAACAGTGAGAAAGGACTACATTCCTCCTAAATTTAGCATCAAGAAAAATCTGCAGTGGGGAATGGGCAGCCACAAACACCCACCATAGTTACTACCTGTACACAGAGATTAATTTTCTTTCCCTGAGGGGAGGGAAGGAGGCAGCATCCAGGGCTCCTGGACTTGATCCAAGGAGTTGCAAGCAGCCAGCCAGCACTGCATTAAACAGCAAGAGGCAAGCGGATGCAAACACAAGTGTGTCATAGCACAAGTGCCGGCAACTGAGCTCAGCCACCGCTCAGGAACCAGTACAGAGTCTGCAGTGGCAGCGCTGGTATCCCAGGACATCTGGTGCAGCCTCAGAGGGGAGGGAGCAGCCACAGGTCTGTTTCTGGTGTCTGCTCTGGATGAGCTCCACAAGACATGGCAAAAACCAGCCCATATGACATAGTCACATCTCACGGTCACATCCATGGGTTTTATGGCCCTTTCATACTGCTGGAGGAACCCAAGGAAGGGGGTGTACAAGTGCACCTCCCTCAGCTGGCTGGGCTGATGCCAGGCACAGAGAAAGGCGTTTGTTTGGGATACCTGCCTACATGAGGCACCATCCACATTTTTGCTGCTTGCCCAGCATTGGTTGCCAAACAAACTCGCTGACACAAGGTGCTCATGAGCTTTCACCGTCCCACCACCCCACTCTGTGCTCCAGTTACCAGCAACAGCATTTCATAATAGTCACAGCAGCCAGATGGCCCCGACGTGAAGCCAGAACACACAACCCCCGTTCTTTCCATTTTCAAAACTTTCCCTTGAATCCATTATTCACACAGGTCATTCTCTTGCAAGGTTAAATGAAAACCGCAGCATGCTCAGTACCTGCCAGATAAAATCAGAGCTTTCAGTGCACAGCAATCAGACACCCTTCCCTTTCTCCATGGGAAGTCACAAAATTATCACCAAGATGCTTAAACGTGGCAGCAGAGAGGATTTGGAAGAGACATTTAGGAGCAGGAGAGCAAGATATGTTTACTGGAAGCTCATTCCAGTGAGAAAAATTAAGATGGCTTAAGTTGCTGAGTAAAAAGTGATGGTTCAACAGTATAGCCAGTGGGCGAGATGATTTTCTAGGAGGCTGGAAAATGCTTGGGACATGGCACACAAGAAGATTCAGTCAAGGAGATTTAGGTACTTTGGAAATAATTGACTTAAATAAATATCTCTTCTCTTTTTTGATAGCCAGAGGGCATTGAAGACTGAATTTTTATACAGCTGGAAAGTCTGGTGGATGCAAAAGGTGTTCAGCTAGGTGAGAAAGGTCTTCCTTTTGTAGACTTTGTGACTGCACAGGCTTCTCCAACTGAAGGGCTCTGCCACTGGTCTCTTCAAAATGCATTTCTCACCACAGATTTAGTGAACAATGCTTCAGAGAAATGGGTTAATGAATAATTAACCAAGCTTCCAGGTGTACATCCACTTCTGAAAATTTACAGTTCTGATTATGTTGGCAATGTCCAGAAAAATGTTGGGATAGGAAAAAACCACCAAATTAATTGCAATACTCATTTTTCATTTGTTTCTCAAACTGATAGACATAGACACATACCCTAAATATTGGAAAATTAAACTTATGTCTAATTTTGTTGTCATTATTACTTACAAAATTACACCACCTAGTTCCTCAAGCATGGGCACAGGCAGAAGCCCTGGCACCATGGTCTCGGGATGCCTCAGCACAGAGGAGGAAGCAAACACCAGCTAAACACAGAAACAGATTTCAGACACCATTTCATTGTGGAGATTAAGAGCAAATCAAGGGGCTGCTGGGCAAGTCGTTACCATGCAGCAGCAGCTCACATGCGCCTGGTCCCCCACAGATAAAAGAGAAGTGAGGGGAATTACTCTTCTGTCACAAGGTAAAGATATCACACTGAGACTGACTGGAGTTCACCCTTCTGAGAAGGAAAGGAAGAGGGATTTTAGTAGCCTGTCCTATAATGAATTGTCAGGTAAAGCCACAAACCTGAAGCAGCAGCTAGAATTCTGATGTAATCCTGATTCCAAAACCAAAACACATGTTTCAAGGAATGAAGGCAATTAACCATTTGACTCAACCAGCAAGAAAAGATGTGGATCTCTTGGTAGTCTTCAAGTGAAGAGATTTTTTCTAGAGGTGGGAAAGAGCCAATCACTGGTTCCTAACATTACCCCAGGGACCTTCCATAGCCTCCACCAGGCTGATATTTAAGCAAGGGTATCCCTCTGTCTCTAACACAAAATGAAGAGGTGACATTTAGCCAGACCTTTCCTGGAAGTGTCTGTGGCCATTTTCTGCCCCAGCCAGCTGGTGGAAGCACAGGAATAACAGAATAATTGAGGCTGGAGGGGACTCCCTGCTCAGGGCAGAGCCAGCTTAGAGCAGGTCACTCTGGGCATTTTTGTAGTTGAGTTTTTAATATCTCCAAGGACTGAAAATCATGCCATTTAATCATGAAAATCATGGCATTTCATCTCTTTTGTGGTCAAAAAATGTTCCCTGATACCAAATCAGAATTTGATTTGAATTTGTTGAAAACAGTGTCCAAAAGAAGCAACTTGGAAGCCTGAGTTAAGCATCACTATTGCTGGAGATCATCTCAGTGATGAGGAGCACTGGCACAGCCCCAGTTGGGTTTGCACTCCGGCGCGGGGTGAGAGAAGGGTCTTGCAGGACCACATCAGCATCCCTCCTGCTTCTCCCCCAGGGCTTCTTGGCCCTTTCTGCTGAGCATAGCAAGCTGTTGTGTGGTCTGTGCAGGGAGGTTGCAGTCTGCCAACACTTTGCTCTTTTCAGCTGGTTTAATTACTCTCTCATAATAACTCTTCCCCTTTTTCTATGAAGAACAGATGATCAACACGGACTGCACGGCGCTTTGAAAGCTGCTGTGTACATGGAGGGAGAGCTTTCCAGCCACCTCCCCTCACCTCCCCCCAGATCCACGGGGGCTGAGCTTGCTTGACTGACTCCGGAGTCCTAACTTCAACAATGACAGTGTTGCCAATACTGATATTAAACTAAATGCTTTCCATGTTGGGGCACAAGTAACAATAGTCAATATTTTGGTGAGGCTGAATTACAGGCAGCAGTTGCAACAGCTGCCTTTAGTTTTGGCTCTAACACCCTGCTCCCCAGTGAGGTACAACACACCATTTGATGAATTCCACACTCTGCTCTTGAGTTACAGTTTATTAAAAGATGGATTAAAACATTGGCACAACAGTGGCCACAGGAATATTTTTCCAGCAACATCATCCCAGAAGGCCTTGGAGACAGGGAATTGTGTCTAAATTGGGACACCATTCATACATGGTTAGAACTGGTGTTCAGAAAGACAACACTCATTGTTAAAGGAGTGTTTTCTTACAAAAAATAAAACCACCTATACCCTCTGTGGGCTGAGTACTGACAGACATCATTACAGATATATTCAAGCCTGAGAAGCAACTTTTGAGCTTTGAAATCAGAGAGTACTGCAAGACTTGGAAAAACATTGATTATAAACAACCAGTAGACATCACATGTAAGCTGCAAGATCTGCATTGAGTTCAACAAGTTACTCCTCCCACTGCACTGCCTGGATGTAGAATTTAATGCAAGTTGTGCAGGAATTGAGTGGCCCTTCCAGAAGACACACTTTACCTGCCCCATATGTATGAATCCTATACCACATTTTATCACACACACACACAGAGGTCATTTTACAGAGGTAAGGCTCTGTGACTATGATCCAGGCTTTAGCATCATGGAAAAATCATCATGAGTAATTGAGTTAGTTCCACACAATGCCATGACAAGTTGTAATTCAGGAGGAGACAGGGCAATGTTGGGAGCTGAAGTCAACACAAGCCAGCAACAAACCCCTGTTTGAGCTGAAATTCCCCCTGGCTTTTCCTGCTGAGCATGCAAAATTGTTTGGGAGATCTTAGCCAAACCATTTGGTGTGAATGAAGAGACTGAGCCTTGTGGATTTGATCTCTGCTGAACTTGGGAAGCCCAAGTTCAGCCGTCTACTTGTGCCAAGCCAGTAATCTGGACACTGTCAAAGAGATGAGGACAGTCACAGGTCCTGCTTAGACCAACATTTCCCTGCAGCTGAGATAGATACTCCATCCTTTGGAGCATTCCAGAGAGGGACAGGAGATGCATTCCTGCACACAGAGTTAGCTACCATGGACATCAACTCTTTCCTTTTATAAGGGAGCCACAACCATTCATCCAGTGGCAGAGACTGAAGGGTTATATGTTAACCCAAGTATATGCCAGATTTCAAGTTAACTAGGCAGTGTGAAAAGAAAATTGAGTTCCTACTTGCATTTAAAATATTCCCCATGCAGCTTATCCAGAGGATAAGCTGTGGGCACTAATGAGGTGATAGCTGCAATGAGGGGCTTCACTCTAAGGTCTCGCCAGACCATCCTCTTCTCCAAGCTGAATAAGCCCAACTCTCTCAGCCTGCCTTCATAGGTGCAGTCTGGGATACAGATGGCCTTCTGGGATGCAAGTGCACATTGCTGGGTCATGTTGAGGTTCTTGTACTGAGATATTCCTTCTTAAAGTGACATTAAAAAGACATTATTTATTTTTAACTATATTTCATTCCACAAAGGCTCCCAACCCACCATAACAGCCCTGCTCCTGCATTTCTTTGAAAATTAGCTTGCACATGAGGGATTTTTATTCTGAAGCTGTGTCTGCTGTGTCCCAAAGCTGGCTTGACAAAAGGATGCTATCTTCAGAAGTGAGTAAATATTTTCTCTGAATGGGTACCACGGGACTCCTTTCCACATCCCCTCCCACCACTAGGCAGATGTGCATACAGCTGCTTCAATAACCTTCACAAAAGGCAGATTTCTGAGAGCTGCCATTGAATGCTGAAGACAAGCAGCTTGAATGCATGAGGTAAGTTAATATAACAGCACTAACAACTTCCACAAGACTGATCCCATCCTAAACAAGCCAACCTCGCATCCTATCCATCTCAGCTCTGCTAACCCTGCTCCTGCCAACAGGCTGGTTCACTGGCAGGCTCAGTTCACTGAAATCAAAGTCTGTCAGAGCCCAAGCCCCTTCCCCTGCAGCAGTGTGAGGGTAAAGATATCCCTCCCACCTAAACCAACTCCTCTTCCCTACAGATGCACCCAGCCCAGACCACCAGATGTGTCAAGCAAGGCTCCATCATATGGGCTTCCTGAGATGGGAACAAGAGCTTTTCATTACTGGATGAGAAGTAATTTGCTTTCTTGCAGCTTCAGCCAAATCGGGCCACACATGCTGAAGTCAGGGGTTTACATTAGCATAACTCCACTGGCTTTTGCCAGACCATAACAGATGTCCCCCATGTCTATGGCAGGTTGGGTTGAAGACGAGCCCCAAAATAGCACAGATCTCTAGCAGTGAGGAGACAAAAGTTAATTCTTCCAGTTCTTTTACCATATGTTCTATTTTGGTGTGTAGCATCATGCAGTAGAGGGGGAAAAAATGTCTTAAATGCTGACACAGGCATTCATTATAAATATTTTAAGTCTGTCAGTCAAGCACCTTTCATGTCCCTGCTTAAGGGAGCCTTCATCCACACAGGATCTCACTCAGAGCTTGATGTGAGTGTGGGACCTTCAGTGGTGGCTGAATCCAGGACAGTGAGAAAACATGTACAAGTGTCCACACCTTAATGCAACCTCCTCTTAGCAACCTCCTCTTTGAAACCAGAGTATTTGCTGTCTAAAGCTGCAACCACTGAGAACTACAGCAGACTTTCCAGAGGCAAAGAGCAGTTCCAACCCACAACACAGAAGGTTGAGGCAGGCTGCAGCTTCTATTCCTCTGTGTGCGTGTCCCTCATATCACAGCTGTACTGGAGATCAGAGTGTTGTTTTCCAGAGGATGTCCCACCACAATATTCTGTTGCCCATATCCAGACACAGTGACATTTCTATTGTCTGAAGGTTTTAGAGGTTTTTTCCTCCAGGTTAGTTGTCCCTAGTTTATCCACACAGGAGACTTGACCTCTGTGGGTATTTGCTTTCACACCAGAAAGCACATTGTCACATCCCAGCCCTTCAAAAGCCAGCTCTTTCTTTTTATCTGCACCTTACAGTGCTCAGTGGATTCCTTTGTCTCTGCAGCTTAAAGTGCTGACTGCACTGCAAATCCATGTAGCTGGAAAATGGAATGAAGACAGATCAAGGAGAGGTGAAGTCCCCAGAAACACATCTGAAATCAATGGCAGCAAACCTATTTTATGTGCAGAAGACTTCCTCCGGGCAGGCAACAAGCAAATGACAGACATTTTCATCTCTTGGGTCTATCCAGCCCCAATCTTAAGCCTCAGCTTCACAAACCACTACACAGAAGCAGAGCAGAGCCCAGAAGCATCCCCTTAGCTGGCAGCGATACTGGGAAAGATGCATCTTTCCTTTACACTGACATAAATCTCAGATCATCACAGCTCGTGCTCACCACAGGCCAGAGCAACACGCAGGGGCAGCTGCCACAGCTCAGCTATGGCTCAGCAAGCCATGGTTTTTCCCTCCATTGGCCATTCACAGGCACACAGCTTTCAAATGCAGTCAGGATGCAGAAGGGCTGTGCAAAGCCAGAGGAAGCACCTTCATCCCTCAGAAGCTCTCACTGCTGTCCTGCCGCCGACTCAAACAGCTGCTGCTGTTGCAGAGAAAAACTTAGAGAGATAATAAATCATAAAAAATAGTTCACCCTTCTGCCAAAAATTTTGATGAGTTATAGGTGCACATCACTAAGGCAAATAAGTCTGTTCTCTTATGTTTTACTGTTTCCACTTGAAGCACTCTTAGCGTTGGCCTCCATGATAGCACCTGGCATGATGGACAGGTATGTCTGCAGTGATGCCAGCCTCTCCAAGGCAAGGAGGTGATCACCATGCAAGGCCAGGAGAGGTGCACACAACGCAGCAGACACACCTCACCTTGACCAGGCTATGGTCTTTCTCTGCAAGCCCCTCTCTCTCACCATTGTTCTGACTCCACCACAGCTCTCCCACTCTCTGGCAGCAGGACAACCTCAGTCCCAAGTCGGGGTCCCCTGTAGCACCCATTCCCCTGACATTAACAAGTGATTTGCCAGCATTTCTGGCCACTCAAGCTTTAGATCTCTAACACTTCCACCAACAAACCCCTCTTGGTCTTCACCATGAACTGTACCCTTCATCTTCCCAGCAGCTCTCTGGGATCACTGTGCAGGAAGCCCTGGGCACTGTCAAGGACTGGGACCAGCACAAAGTCCACCAAACACATCCTGAACACACGATGTGAGGCCTGAAACCCCCTCACTCTTCCAAGCCATCTACCTGTTACAGGAATGGCAACGACCATCCTGGGAGAAAAGCTCCTCCTAATCCCAGGGTGTTGTGCCTTCCCCCAGAAGGGTCATTCTCACCAAACAGGAGTTTGCAGCCAGGGCGATGAGGGAGCCAGGCTGTAACGAGTCTCCTCCAGTGAGATAAGGTAAATATAACCAGGGATGGATTTCAGCCAAGGCCAAGTTCAGCTGACAGCAATTTCCAATTTCAAATGAGGCACAGTTTTGTTTTAAATGGTGGGATTGCAGCCCAAGGGGTGCAGGGGATTTTCCAGTGGTGGCATTATTTAAACTGAGGTTGGATGTCGTACAAGATGATAGAAAATACATTGGATGAAGGATAACTTTTTGGCTACACAAACCACTACCTCAGATACTGAAAGCTCAAGCACATAACTAAAGTCCACATAACTGAACACCAGAAGAGCCTAAATAGCAAGTGTGTAAGTGATTCATCAGTGCTCTGGCCAAGAGATTGCCTCTGTGGCCAGCATCTCAGTGCACTGCTAATGTTGACGTCATGGCTTTGGGCTCACCAGCACTTTTAATACTGGCCTTGTGGGACTCTGCAAGCTCCAGTGGAGAAAGCAGAGAGCTTTACACACCCACACCAAGACACAACGGCTGCTCTCGTGTCCTCTTTGCTGGGGACCTTGTCCTACTTGCAGGAGGAGAAAGGATCCAACACCACTATGAGTTAGGGATGGAGCAGCACTACTAAGAGATCAAGGAGGATAGGTGGGGGATGGACTAGACTCGTTGTCCCAGAGCTCCAGATTGTGGTTTATCTTGAGAGGTGGGAAGGAGGAACAGAGTAATTAATCTACATAGCCCCACTGGGCCCAAAGTGCTCATGTTTGTCTCCACCAAGTTACACATTTTGGCTTGCACAAGCAAGTCTAGTCAGAAAAACAAATAACTACTCATTTGCTTCTGCAAGCCCTTCACCCCCCTCTGAAAACATGCACACACATAGTTACACCCCAGTCACCACCATCTTCTGCCCTAGCCACTGACAACCCCAACCTTGCAAAGCTCCCACAGACACCCTTTGCACCAGGGCCTCACCCCAGCCAGCAGCCCACCGGCTCCCAGGGTGTGCAGCCCCTCCTGCACCACTGCTGGCATTGCAGGCTGGGACCTGGCCATGCCAGGGAAGATGCTGTGGATGTCTTGGAGGCAGAGCACATCCTTTCTCCTTCCTCAGGGGTCAGCAAGGACAAAAGCTAGCGATGCTGGAGGAGGCAGAGGCCCCAGTTTGGCCTTGGTCCCAACTGAAGACATGATGTAGCAAGAGCTTATCTCTCTAGAAGAGGTCAGTTAAGTGCCTCCCACTTAATATTTGAAAGCTGTTTCTCTTTTCAGCCCCAGGTCTCTGGAGTGCTCGTGACTTACAGCACAACAGACCACATTCTCATTTTTCAAATATGTATAAATGTTAAAAATAACCTGCCAGGTTTCTCTTCAAGCGGGGATGAGACCAAGCCTCTGAACAGCCCTTTGCACCTCCATCTCAGTTTGTGGTGATCCCTGGGGTAGAAAGGTATTTTATAAGGGAAAAAATGATGGAACCACCTGTTCCCCTCCTCACTGTTCTGTAGACCCCAGCACAATCTCCCCACAGGCTGCAGAGCTGTGCTGCAGGAACGGGTCCATAGAAGACTCAAGGAAATTCCCATCACTGCTGAGCGAAGGCAGCTGGTCACAAGAGGCAGAGTGTTACCAGGCTACGTGGCTCCAGAGATGGGACCCGGTTGATTTCAGAGAAGGAGGGGGGTCTCTTGCACAATATCACTCCTTTAGCTGATTAAGCAGGAATGCAGTTTGCAGCAGGGCAGTTATGCTTGCTGTCCTGGGGAAAAGAAAAACAAAAGGAGAAGGAAAGAGGAAGGCTGTATGTTAAGATCATGGCTGTACCTCTGCATCACTGCTTGTCTGGGTCAGGGCTTTGGGAATGTGAAAGGGTGGATTATAAAGGCACAAAACTGCAATAGGAGTCAGGAAAAGCTGCAGCATGGCCTCAAAGAGGTGGTACCCATGCAGCCTGCTCTGGGCTGGGTGGCAGCTGGAGCTCTTGGCTTTCCACACACCCTGAGGTACAGGGCAAGGTGACAGCTGCTCAGGCAGACCCACCTGCATTGAACCATCCTTAGGAGTCACATTCTGCTGTGTTCTCTGGATAACTGAGGAGGGGAATAGCTACTGCTTCTCCTGCTACAAAGGGGTTTCTGGAAGTTTTAAGGAGTTGGAGAACTGGTTTATTTTTTTGTTGTGCCCTTCCTTCCCTACTGCAAGTCCCGCCAGGTCAGCGCACGGCTGGTGGTCTGGGACCACATTCAGGGGCACCGGCGCTCACCGCAGCGGCGGCAGCTGCCTGTCAGCATGATGGATCAAGTGAGTCAGCAGGATCCGCCGCAGCCAAGTTCGTGCGTGCGACAGAAAACGCTGGGAGCAGGGGCTGAGGCTGGGCTGGCTGAGCATCCCATAACCCCATGGACCCAACGGGCTGTGTGGCCACCGACTGCTTGTTTGTTTAGTTGGGGTGTATTGCTCGGCTTGCCAAGAGAAAGCTTAGAGGGTGTTTTTCTTTGTATTGGCTGAGAGGAAGGAGAATTTGTGGAAGATCCAGAAAAAAAAGAAAAGGAAGTTCTGTGGTTTGGTTTTCTTAGGGGGTTTTTCCCCCTAGAAATTATTTTTCTTTTAATTTGGAGAGATACGTGTCCTCTCCTCCTCCACCCCCAGACAAACAGAAAGGGAACAAAGGACAACAGACATGGAAGAGAAGGAAATCACCTCATGGCAAGAGAGACAGGAGAAAGTCAGGCCCAGACTTCTCAGAAGAAGAAAAAATGCCCACTGGTCCTGCAGACCAGAAAGAAACAACCTTCATCTCTCCATAACCACATCCCTCCTCAGCAGACCCTCCCCCAAAATGTGACAGATTGGAGAAAGGCCAATCATTGCCTCATCAGCATTCAGCACGTGGGAGACAGAGGCACCTCTCTCCTGGCACCTAAACAGACATGCCACCCTCTTTTGGTGGCGTGAGAATAGGACACTCAGCCTATTCTCAACAAAAGGGCCAGATGGGACCTTCCAGTTCAGCACATTTCTATGGGCTAGTAATGACCTATGGGAGCCCCAACGTACACCTGCAGCACCCAGTTTTCCAAGCATCCTACTGCTTAAGTGCTGGGGACTGTGTGGCTTCACGGCCAAGCCCTGTGCAGCTGGTTAAGATTTCTTCCTGTCTTGCTCTCTACCAGTCCTTGTAGAGCTCTGACACTGCCTCTGTACCCATTTCTTCTGCCTCAGACCTCACTGAGATGTGGGTGCCAGGCGCTTCACCTCCTCCCTTTGTGCTCCATCTTGCCTGTTCTTCTTGCCTGCTATCGTTCTTTCATCCCCCACCTGATCTTGAGCCCCAATCACTGCCAGAATCCGTGTCTTCCAATTTCCACCCTAGATTTGCTCCAGGATACCTCCCACCCTGCACTCACCATCTTCGGGGCCAATTCCATGTCATGACAATTCTCAGGACCAGTTTTCCAGCTGTGTCCCCCACAGTCACTTTGAAACAGCCATGTGTGCTCTTAATTTTCAAGTCATTGCTCCCTTGGCCTCATGACTTACTTCCCCAACTTCTTAGTCACCCCTTGTGCTCCCCAGAATTATGCTGTGAGCGGTGTCAGCTCCCTTCTGAGACTGTCCCTTACTAAGTTGGCTACAAAAAGCTATGAATAAGGCCAGTCATGTGCTAAGACCTCTGGCCGTTCAATACTTTCTCATTATTTCATTGCACTTCGCACTCTGTCTGTCATCATCTGAGGGCTCTTGTCTTGAGCTGTGGGGCAGCTATGGGCTGCTTTCTGCCACACAAATGTCCTTTCATATGGAGCAGCCCGTGACGGGGCCTCTTCAGCATGAGAAAAATTGTATATAAATAGCACACAATACACCTCACCCTTGTGATCACTGCAGGCACACAATTAATGAACAAGCCCATGGTACAGAAAGGTGCATTCAGACTGTGAGTATTACAAGCATTTCAAAACACATCCCATGCAATCTTAGCACCCCAGACGTGACTGTTGGTGTTTACTCCATCAGGCTCTTTCCAACAGCACTGTCCCTGGCCCTCCAAACACCCATCAGCCTGTTATGAAGCTCTTGGTTGCTATTAGAAAGGAAAATTTTGATTCATCAGTGGATTCAGCAGTAGTTTTAATGGCTGTGGAGCAACGAAAGTTGATTAAAATAATCTGATAAAGAAAAAAAAAGTTCAAGATGCATCAACCCTGGGTTCTCCAGGGCTCCATTTTGGGTCCAGTTCTTTTAAATATTTTCATAAATGACCTCGACTCAGGACTAGAAAGTGTGTTAAGCAAATTTGCAGATGACACCAAATTGGGAGGAGCTGTTGACTCCATTGAGGGTGGAGAAGCCTTGCAGAGAGAGCTTGGCAATCACCACTGGCAATAAGTTTAACACGGGCAAGTGCTGGATTCTGCACCTGGGAAAGGGCAACTCTGGCTACAGATACAGACTGGGGGATCAGATGCTGGAGGCCAGACATGCTGAGAGGGATTTGGGGGTCTTGATCAACAGCAAGTTACCCATGAGCCAGCATGGCCAGCTGGTCCATGGAGGGGACTGTCCCGCTCTACACTGCGCTGGTGCAGCCTCACCTCAGCACTGGGGGCAGTTTTGGGTGCCACAGGACAAGAGGGACACTAAACTACTGGAGAGTGTCCAGAGGAGGGCAACAAGGATGGGGAAGGGTGTGGAGGGGAAGGCTTACAAGGAGAGGCTGAAGTCCCTGGGTTTGTGCAGCCTGGAGAAGAGAGACTGAGGGGAGACCTCATGGGGTCTGTGGCTTCCTGATGAGGGGAAGCAAAGGGGCAGGGGCTGATCCCCTCTCTTTGGGGACCAGGGATAGAACCCGAGGGAATGGTGTGAAACTGCGACAGGAGAGGTTTAGGCTGGATATTAGGAAGAGGTTCTGTACTGAGAGGGGGGTCAGTCACTGGAATATGTCCCGAGCTGGGCTGAGGTCAAGAAGCATCTGGACAATGCCCTCAGCCCCCTGCTCTGACTTGGCTGGCCCTGTGTGGAGCCAGGAGATGGACTTGATGATCCTTACAGGTCCCTTCCAACTCAGGCTGTTCTATGATTCTAACTATTCCTCTCCCCAGTTACAGCACATTTGCCATTTGTTTTTCCATATTCCATGGCCATGGACACAGGCAGCAGAGTAGACCCTCTTGCCTAAAAAAGCTGAACCACCATGCACAAGACTTATCAGAGTCAGGATCAGAGCAAGCCCAAATAACTGCACACTGAAAAATATTTAACATTCTATTGTAGGGAGAGGGATCATCCTCACATTGCTTGATGACCCATCAAGTGCATCCTGCCAGCAGCTGGAGAGCTAATTACAGCCCCACGCCTTCCCCACGAGACCTCATTCCTTTTCCCAGAAATGGGGGAGAGGTTCCTGCTCATACCAGTCTCCCCATGGAGGAATGGGGCTTGGTTTGTTTTTATGTTCTACACATACACAGAGAGCTAAGACCTGGGAGGCCATCTGAAAAAAAAAAAACAAAACCAGAAATGGTCAACATGTATAAACTCCACTAAATGTCAGTAAAGGTTTGCTCTGCCTCTGTGTCAGCCTCTTCCCTGGTTTGTTTTTAATGGCTTTTCTCCTATTTTAAAAATCATGTTCACTAGGAAAAATTGAAGGAGAGGTGGAACCCCAGTTACATGAGTTCAAGAGGTGCCTCAGGAGCAGGCAGGTGCTGGAAACACAGGTAAATGCAAGATGTAGGTTCTGGAGAAGAAAAAGGGTTTGAGATTTGGGGATGGAGGGAATCTGTCTGCTCCTTCTGAGGGATCTGAAACAGCTAGCTTTGGAAACCATCAGGTGATGTGAGAAGGGTTTTTTCAGAGGTTCTTGCCTTGACAAAAATGGGACAGGTTTCTACAGAATGAGAACTGCTCTCCTTTTGCAGCCCTGATGACCTCCCAGGGCCCCTCAAGCTCTGCCTCCTGCCATTATGCCATGTTACAAGCACACACAGCCCAGTTTACACACTCTCCACCACAAAGTTTCCACCCCTCTGCTGTACAAACACCCTGACAGCAGGCTGTGGTGTGCAGGGAGCTGCATATATCCATCAGCATTGTGGACCATGGAAAAAGTGGTGCCCAGGTGTGCAAGTATCCTAATGCCTACAGCATGGCTCACACTGATCCCAGTGCCTCAGAAGCAGGGGGGTGACTGTCACACAGGACAGATCCTACTACTCTGAAGGGAAAGCAGAGGCAGAGGCTGCAATGGGGACTGCAGTATGGCAGGCATACTACAGCCCTAGTCAGAAATGAAGAATTCTCCTCCCTGGCATCAAGGCAAGGGCTCTGCTCCCCTTCTTAGATACCATTTGTGGATGGCAATCAGACATGGTTGGTCTCTCTGGGACTGACCCCAGGCAAGGTGATGGCTCCAGGGAGAAGCCATAGCACCTCTGCTGACCAGTCAAACACAGTCATTGCCACTTCATCACCACCACCAAAGAGCTCACCATGCAACCTGCAGAGCAGAATGGGTCCTTCCAGGGGAGAGGAGATCTTCTCTGAGCACTAGTGTGCATCCACATCTGATGGAGAGCAGGTACAAGTGATCCCACCTCCCAGTAGGGTCCCAACATTGCTGTTTTCTTCTCCGTTGTGCTCAGTGCAAAGACAAGAGCTCCAAGGATTTGAGGTGGAGACCAGCAAAGTGCTGTTTAATATAAGCATTCTTCAGAACCATCTCCCTGAAAAATACTGTGTGCTGCATCAACACACAGGGCTTTATTTGTATTAGATGAGTGAATCCCAGCCCACAGCACAGCAGGAATTTTTAATGTTATTGTTCTGCCTCACCAGCATGAGGCTGAATGTCTACACCTCCGTTTCTCTACATGCTGCCCATGCTCAGATGCAGAGAGCTGTTCCTTCATGCACTCCATGACCTTGCAGCCTGCAGTGGATGTGATCAGAGCAGGTTAAAAGCAAGACCAGCCCCGCTTTGCCAAGTCTGTGCTTAAGGAATTGGAAATTGCTTACCAGTTGTGCCATAATGGCTATTTCACACCCACACCAGAAGCTCAGATAGAAGCTATTGATAAGATATGCTGTTAGCACTACAGGGAGCTTGCTTTGATGGCCCAGCTGTGGGAGCATTTGCAAATGTTATACATCACACGCCTGTTAGAAATAAAGGTGTCTGCTGGATTGGCAAAGAGCTGGTTTAATAACCTGAGCATTGCATGGAGAGATGCCAAGGAGGCACTGTTACTGCATCCTCAGGGAAGGTTTGAGCACATCAGGTTAAAAACATGGGCACTGTTCACCCAAGTGTATGAAGGTGATAAAACCAGGCTTGTTCAGCCTGGAGAAGAGAAGGCTGCGGGGGGACCTTGTTGCAGCCTTCCAGTCCCTGAAGGGAGCAGAGGAACAGGAGGGGAATCAGCTTTTTCAAAGGGTAGACACTGGCAGGACAAGGGGGATGGATTAAAACTAAAGGAAGGAAGGTTTAGATTAGATATTAGTGGGAAGTTTTTTACAGAGAGTGGTGAGGGGCTGGAAGGGGCTGCCCAGAGAGGGGTTGGGTGCCCCATCCCTGGGGGTGTTCAAGGCCAGGTTGGATGGGGCCCTGGGTAACCTTGCCTCCAGGCCTGGAGGTTGGTGTCCCTGCCTGTGGCAGAGGGGTTGGAGCTCTGTGATCATTGGGGTCCCTTCCAGCCCAGCCCAGTCTATGATTCTATGAAATCCTATTCACATTGCCCATTCCAGGAGTCTAAGGACAGGATAGAATCAGATCAGCTGGCAGCATCTGGCTCTTAAACTTCCTCCTGTTTTCACAGTGAGCCCAATCCCTTGTGTTTGCCAAAAAAACAGGTTTCAAGAGAGAAAGAATCCACCACTTCCCTGGTTGTTTGTTCCAGTGGCTAATCACTCTAATGTGATAAATGTGCAGCTTAATACTGACTTGTGTCTGCTGTCATCCTTGGGTCCTTGTTGTGTCCCTCCTGCAAGGTATCCAGAGGGTTCTCTCCAGAGAGATGCTGCAGGGGTAATAAGGGTCACATCACCACCTCCTTTCTGTGAAGAAAACACACGGATCTCTCTAAGCCTCATGGTGCAAAGCATCTTCTTTAGTCCTCAAGTCACATCTGTGTTTTTCTCCAGGAACCAGTGTCTGAAGCTGGCTCTGCAGGGCGATGAAAGAGGAGCTCTTCTACCTACTGCCCAGTCTGGTCCAGCCTTCCTGTGCTGCACAGCAATCTCAGTCACCATCCCTACATCCTGGAGCATGACCACAGTGTCGCCAGGAGGTGACAACCCATTTAGCATGAGTGACATCTGTTCCTTTCTGGATCTGGAATCTTTAAGGTGTTCAGATGCACAGTGTGAACAGACCTGGTCCTGAAATCCAGGTGTGTCCTTGCTCCTAGCTATCAGCTTTGAAATGCTGAAAGCAATAGACGCCTCACAGCCTTTAACTCCAATAGAAATTGTGTCTCTTTAGTGAGGTAGGAGGGAGGTGATGGCTTGTTTTGTATAGTCAGTGGAGTCTTAGGAACCAGCTGCTGTGAGCATCCTCCCCTCCACAACAGATGCCCATCCCTCCATGTACGATGGATGATGGATGCCCATCCCTCCATCCACGACAGGTGTCCACGAAGGATGAAGATGACAGATACACACAGTATACACAGAAAGACCTGGGACACCCTTGTAATCACACTCAACCTGGGCACTAGGAGCTGGTGGGCCAGTGTGACCACTACCAAGCAGCTGCCTGGCCCTGCGCCGCCGCAGCCCTCAGGCAGTGCTCCTGCGTGCACACAGGCACGTTCTGTTGGAGGTGCAGGAGAGAGTGTCCTTTCAGCCCTTCTGCTTCAAAGTGGAGGGATGTTTTTCTGCAAGGCTGCCACGGGGGTTTTTAAACAGGCATCCCATTCATACAGAGGTCAATTAATGTAGGCACCTCTGGTAGTATTTTCAGAAGCCTCCAGATACCAAAGGGTTTTGAAACACTGCCTGCAATCACAGAGCTGGGCTCTGTGATTACCTGGACCCACACAGCAGCACTGAACACTAACTAGCCCCAGGTTTTGACAAACACTCATTTTGCTCTACTCTGTGTATACCACCACCCTGCAAGAAAGAAGGGTTGGTGTAATTAGGGTCACCTAATTTGTTGGTTGCTGTATTATCCATGCCCAAAAGCTCCAGGCTGTTTTCTTCTCACAGCCATGGTGGTGAAAGGGCAACACTGTGCAAGAAAGTAGTGGTGGCTGTGGGAGACAAGGAGACACTGTGATGTTAAACCTATTTTTTTCTTGCAGCCCAACCCCATTCCTCTGTCCTTTGAAACATCCTTGCTCTGAGTGTCAAAGAGATAGCACCAGAAAAAACAACTGTCATTTGAATCTCTGGGAGAAAAAGGCCAAACCTCCCATGCCCTCTGTAGAGTTTACATAGAGGTGGATAAAAAGAAACCCAAAACATCACTTGACCTGGCAGGTCTGCTCCTGGGAACCAGAAAGAGTATCTGACCTTCTCCAGACAATCACTGCAGTCGCTCTGCACTTCCAGAGAAAACCTCTGCAGATCTGGGAAGTTCAGGGCAGGATTCAGAGGAGACATGGAGCTCTCTCAACCAGGAAACAGGAGGACAGGCTGCAAAATAGTTCCCTCCAGAGAAACCTGGATGGGGAGAAAAGAAATAGTTCTTTTCCCACACTGAGACTACCCAACCCAGCTATTGGTGGTTTTGGACAATAACCTTTTTGGACAATGCTTTTGGTTGGGCTTTGTCAGGAAAAGAAGGAAGAGTTGCTGGCACATTAACACTTCTCTCTCTAAGAAGCCAATCAGAGAGTCACCAGCACAGCAGTGTTTCCTCTTGCAGTGCTGAGCCCTTGGAAAATGCCCCAGTGCAGGTTTGGTACCAGCCATCAGGATGTTGAATGAAAGGGACATTTAGAGCGAGCTCAGACATGGGACAAATGATGCTAATGATAAATCCACCCCCCAACCCTGACATGGGATGGACATGGATGTCCACAGCTAAAACAAACAAATGGTCTGGGCAAGCTGACAGACTTGTTTAGATTCTGCTTGGAATAAATGGCAGTGCCCTTTGATCCCATGATGTTTTTGGCGCCTGTGTTGCTGTCTAGCAGCAGGGTATATTTTTCTACCCCAAGGAGCAAGTGGATGCAGCTGCCTATAGCTGATTTATAGTAGGAAGTGATTCACAGGAAATGAAAGCTTCTCACACAGTAAAAACTGCTGTCTTTTCACCTCCACCATCGGAGCAATGATTAGAGCTCTGGGGACTTTGGTTGGGAAGATCAGCAAAGTGTTCTGTGCTTAGCAGAAATCTCTTTCTGCCGTGGCTCACAAAGGATGCTCACAGCAGGCTGCACCTGATGCACGGGCATCCACGGCATCTGCATTCAGTCCCATTCCAGGGACTTGAAATTCATATTCCTGTGCTCTCTGCAGCAGTGCAGGATGGGTTCTGGATTTGGATTTCCTATATTAATCGTGTTGCTGGTTGGGATTTGGGTGTCCTGCACAACTTGTAGCTTGGAATGGGTGTGAGTGCTGTAAGGGCATTGTCCTTGACCATATAGTCCCACGAGCTCTGTCAGCAAGACTGTCTGCTGTCAAATGTCTGAAGCATAGAGCAAAATAAGGGCTACATGCAAGAAAATGAGACCCTACCAAAGTATGCTTATCACTAATAATGGCCCTGGATTACTAGACATGTGATTTAGGAGCTGGTTACTGCCTCCAGTTTCTCATAACTGCTCACATCAGTCTCAGAAGCCAATGAAGCACTTGTTTATTACTGCAAAAAAACTTGAGACCCTCATGGGACATTCAGCACACACCCCTGTGCTTCTAAGAGAAGATTTGGCTCCTGTTGCATCCACTGTGAGTGCAAAGCTGAGTCAAACGAGGAGGATTTACCATCAGCATAATCAGAAACATGGGAAGGGATGGGATTAAGGCTTGGCTGCTGGCAGGCATATGTCACCTCAATTAATTGTGCAGAAATTTCTGTGCTCAAGTTAGTGATAAAAATCAAATAAAAGAAGTGTGAAAACTCAGCTCTGGAGCCTGGTTAGTTAAATATAGAGGGGTGTGTACACAAACATACAATTCCATGCTGAATGTTTATTAATATAAATAAAGGTCCTAGCCTTAGCTAGGGAGCATCAGGGCTCCCACTCAAAAGACCAGAAGAGCCAGCTATAGCCCCTGTCTCCTCCATGCCTCCCCAAGATCAAGCCCCTGGGGTGTTTTCAGCCTGTCTCACATCTCCACAGGCAGCATTTTCCTCTATTAACCCATGACATCGCACAGGTCGCATCTCCACAGCAACCCCCATGCACAGCAGATCTACTTTTCTCAAATCTTTCTGTTTTTTTCCCCTCTGCTTTGTCACCCAGGCACAGCCTGCACCTCAGGGGGTAGTTAAAACCAGGGAGAAGCTCTGTTCTGGGTGGACATCCCTGAGAACTGCCTTCTAGGTGGAGTGATGAAGCCCTAGACTAGTTTATATGCCCAGGAGACACCAGAGGAGGGACTTGGAGGAGCTGGGAGAAAGCAATGCTCCCTGACCATGAAGAGAAAGGCAGGGTAGGGACCAAGTGTGTCACCTGGAAATGCATCCTTATAGGAATCACATGGCACCATGTGCAGGGACAGACTGGGACGTGCATTGATCCATCACCATTAGTGCAGGTAGAGTTGTGGGGGAAATCCAGTGGCATAAGCACAGGGAAACAGAGCTGGCTCCTGTGTTCTTTTTGCAGGGAGGGACGACTCTGACCCTACCTGAAGGCAGCAGAGGCTGTGGGAAGCACCAAGAAGTACAACGTGCTCGATCTTTCCTCTAAGCACTTTGCTGTAATCAAGGCAGCAAGTCTCTCTCTGGTTTATTTTTGCAGTCTGCTTGCTTTCTAGTGGATATTTGGTCTGGGGGAACCTTTTTTTTTTTGCAGCCATTGCAGTAAGTTACATTTATTGGCAGCAGTAGGAAAGATTCAAAACAACTCAGCCATCCAGGATTATTTCCCCAGCGCACTAATGACAGCGATTTGAGAAATCTTGCCCCTGTGCTTTGTCTTTCATCAACATGAGACCAAAAGTCTTTCAGCCTGGGATAATTCCAGAAGAGAAAATTGCAGCAGAAAGCCTTTTTCACATCTTGCAAGAATTGCCTGAGAAAAGATATGCTCTCCCTTTTCCAGTGGGAAACCTTCCTATTCAAGGTGATTAGCTGTAGGTTTTTCCTCTAGAAAGACTGCTTGGCCCTTTTTTCCTTCCCCCCCTGAGATCCATCCCCCTCCCACAGACAATATTGTCTTTCAAAACAGACAGTATGTTTATTTGATCTGCCTTTATTTTAACTGGAGACTTGATTTCTTTCCTGATTGGGTGGGATGCATTTAATTAACAAAAAAAAAAAGCCCCATCAAAACTAAAAAACCAAAACAACTACCCAACCTCATTTATCCTCATGACTTTGTAAACAATGCTGCAGTTGTAGATAGATACAGGAATCCTGTTTTTCCTTCTCTGTATCTGATGAGGCCAAAGAAGCAGGAGGATAATCATGTCTTTAGGGTAAGAAAAAAAATATGGATTTTTTTTTAATAGACCAGCACATATTTCTCCTCTGAAATATATGGCAATGTTGCCAACATGAGGCTAGGATGGGGGATAGGAAATGAACAATCAGCCACTCTTCCAGGGCTCTGTTCTGATGAACAGATCTGGGTCCCTTTAGCCTATTCGGCATAGCTCCAAAATTAGAGAGAACAGAACAACTGCAAAACACAGCCCTGAAACTCCATCCAGTTCTCACAAACACATGCAAGTACATGTATTTACTGAGCAACAATTCACGCACTCTAATTGTATTTATAGCTTTCTTCTGTGACAGTCTTGGAGCAGACAGGCAGAGAGCGATCAGCCTTCATAGGGAGACCTCTCTAAAACCTTCTCAAGTCACAATAGGTGGGATCCCACCTGAGATTAATTAATTTTAGGTGTCTATATGTGAGCTGGGTATGCAAAGTCCTGGTATTACATCTTAAAAGACTGTGTTTGTTATAGACTGACATATATTCAAATATAAGGTAACACTGCCAAGTGATTCAAGGATGAGGACAGCAAATCAGCAATGAGTATCTCCAAAAGGTGGAAAAGATAGACATCAAGAATTAAAACAAATTCAAAAGAGGGCACTTAATAACTGGAGACTGTTGAGCCAAAAAGATTTTGTCTGCTATTTTGAGGGGTTTTGATTCATATTGGAAAAAAAAAAACCCAACCACAAAACATCTCCAACATTTGGAAGATTGTAAAACACCTTGTATTCCAGCCATAAATCCTTCTGCTGTACCTAAGAGACACGACTCTTGAAGAGGTTAAGTTCTTGGTAAGTGAAGTTCTTAGCAAGCTATCTTTTCCCACTGAGTTGGCCTCTTCAGGTTTCTATTTGTGCTGCTAATGAGGTTCCCACAATCTCCAGGAAGCTGGTCTGAGTTCTAATTAAACAAGACTTGAGGAATTATTCTGCCAAAGTAAGCGCTGGATCTACCCACCCCATTGACTGAGTCATGCAGACTGGATAGATGCAGGCTGGAAATGTAAATCATATATTGACATGGAGAGTTACACTCTCCAGTGAGGGTGCTTTCTACAGCTGCAGCATTTATTAAAACTTTGCCTCCATCCAAAAACAACACTCATAACTTGAACAGTCCTCAAGGCTAAAGAATCTTCCACAACTCTTCTGGCTATGTTCTGATCAGGAGATTTTTGGGCTCCTCTCACCTCTTGAACATGGTCCCAGGCGTTAAGAAACAGGATCCTGGAAAATAAAGCTCTGGGACTCCATCCAGTCCTTTACATAAAATACACATACACATTTACTGGTATTAGAATGTGCTCATGGAGCAGCAGTATTCCAGAAACAGCCATGGCATAGACATGAAGACTGCAAATGCTGGTTTGGCCTTAGGCACAATATTTCTCCGTGCTCTTTCCAATTCAATGTTTACAATATGAATTTACTTATTACCTAAAACATTTGAATGGATGAGTTCTAAAATTGTTTCGCTCACTCCAAATCAAAATGCCAAGCTATCCATTCAGTGGAAGTCACATCTGTGTCCTCCCCATGAGCATCGCTATAAGAAAAGGGGCTGAATGAAAAAGACAAAAAAACAGTTTATGTTCCACCCCCACAAAAAAACAGGTTTTCATAGCATTTTATGTCAGGTCCTGATGAGGGCCAGCAAAGCAGAGAGCTGAGGAACTCCCCAAAGAGACATGTAGCAGAGACAAGATTAGTGTTTGTTCATCCCAGGCCAATACAAACCACCCAGTCTGTGAGCCATCAGGCATGTCACAGTGTCTGCAGACACTGAGCAGACAATGAAGGTTTTCCAGCCAGTGCTGTGAGAATATCCTATAGTCTCCAACCCCTTCATCCAGACTGAGGGGGAACAGTGTTCACAGGGCCTCCATGACATAAGGAAAACAGCCTGTTCATCTATATTAAGCAAGATGTATCTACTTAAACCAACCAAGACCTGTAATATGTTCAGTTTTCTAATTTCATCTTTCCATGGAGGGAACCACTTGCCCATGACCATGTTATGTGGGTTGAAGCATGTTCACCCCCACTGGGGCTGACAGAGGGGAACAAAAGAGAAAGTTTATGTTCTTCTTTCCTCTATATTAACCTCAGAAAGTCTGTGCCTTGCTTAGGACTCTGGTAAAGATAAGTCCAAACTGTGGCGGTGGTGGCCTCCACATATTTGTGGTTCCAGTTCCCACACTGCACACATCTGTTCAGAGCACACTGGAACATGTCTCCAGCCTGCCCACCTGGGCACCAGGACATGGGAGAAGGAGACTTCTGGTGCACACACCGAGGTCTCAATCCCACATGGAAAGAAGCTGTTAGAACCCCCTAAGAGCAAGGACTCCTTGCAAAGCATGAGCCACCCCTCACTATCAGCACTGACTTCACATTCCAACCAAGTCTCCCTGCTGGCAGATCTGAGGCATTTCTCCCAGGCCACCGTGTGTGACACTGTGCGGTGTTAGGTGCCAGACGGCCGCGCTAGGAAAGGACAGTGTGAGCTGGCTGCCAACCAGGCCCCGCAGGACCAAACCATCAGGGGCCATCTATAATGCAATAAAACTGTGGAAATGTTCCTTTCTCCAGCAAAATATTTAAAGGCTTTCTGTTGACAGAGCAGTGTTATCGTGGGAGCTGCGTGCCTCAGAGGAAATATTAACAGTATCTGTGGTCAGATAAGCAGGAAGGCCTAAGCGAGGAGCTGCTCCGCTGCCTGGCTCCCTGCTTGCTCCAGCTGCACACCAAAGCCGCTGTGTGGAGAAGGACTAGGGACAGAAATGTAAGGAATCGATGGCAAATGTTAGCAAGACTCAGCTCAGAAAATGTCCTACATGATAACAGCAGCAACCTGGGAGCCCAGAGGCACGATGCTGAGCATGGAGAAAGGCAGACTGCTCAACCCAGTCGCTCCGCAGCCTTCATGGACCCAATCGAGGACCCGCTGGCATCCCATCGACTTGGCTGGGGCTTGAATTGGGCCCTTTAGGAACCGAGACAAAAGCCCGAGCGTCCGACTTTAATTGATGACTCATCCATCACTGCAGCCCAAACTCTGCTTGACAAGTAGAGGGAAAAACCCACAAATTAAGTGCCCATCGCCTGCCTTCTCCTTTCTTGCTGATTGTAAAGGAGAACTTTTGACCTTTCTGCCTCATACATCACGGCTTGGCAGGAGCTGGTTGCTCACCCCGGCTGAACTGTGCCATGCATGTAGCCCCATACAAGAGATGCCTTTCACGTGCTAAGTGATCCTTCCCCCCCCTCCTTTGCTCTACTACAACAATATAGAGAAGGACAATGGCAAAGCTCCGTGGCAGAAGGAGGAGGCTCTCATTAGGAGCCTCTCATCAGGGATGAAAGACTGGCTGGATCATCCTGCTGTCATTTTTGGCTATACTGATTTCCAGAAGAAGTCTGGTAGGAAGCCTAAGTCTTACCCTGAAGGGCTTCTTCTCTCCAAGCAAGTTCACCAGCAGCAAACTCACTTGCATAGACCATGGTTAGGAGGTGGGCAGTGGGGTTGGGGACAGTATAAGGCTCCATGGGACCAGCCATTGCAGAGGTAGCCAGCAGCGCCCTGCAGACAGGACAGGAATTCAGAGAGCTCTTCAAGGACAGGAGGAAGGCTTTGAAACCCTTAGGCTTGCCCTGCATCGGCGGGGTCAGTTGCATGCCAGGCAGAGTGGCTGGGATAATCCCCCTGAACAGTGCTCCAGCTGCAGAAAGGTCAGTGATGCCTGTGTAATGGTGTTTGGGCTGCAGCCTGTGGGTGCCTTTGGAATGAGGATGTTTTCAAGGCAGGGCTTTTTAGCTCAGAAATGGGCTCTTCCTCCAGAAGTGTCTGTGTCTACCACAACACTGCTCTGCTTTGTCTTTTACCTTGAAATCATTCTGCTTGGTACTTCAGCTTGGTCTGTACTTACAGATCTGTGAACCAAAACCTGAAAACCCAAAATAAATTGAATCTGAAGTAGATATCTCAATAGCTTTAAAATGTTGAGCTTTTATAGCAATTGTACAAGATAGGTGGGGCTCCATTCATTGCCTTTTACACCCAGAGCATGGTCAGATCAGCAGTCTGAGATCATCTGCAGAGCTTCATGTCCAACTTCATGTCCAGCTTCATCCTGCTCCTGTCATCCCACCTTGGCCCCACACAGCCAGTTCTGCAGGAGTGACATGACATGGTTGCTGCTTCCCAACTCTGCTCCACCGACTGGTCTGCCAGCAAGAACCAGCCTTGCTTTTGAGCTGTGACATTCATTTAACATGCCTTTGCTTTCCCAGAAATATGCATGTGTCTCTGCAGCCTCCTTGAAGGGAGGAAGCAAGCTGACATGGAAATGGTGTGATTCCCATTTTTATGACCTTCCCTGCAACTGTAGACAGATTCTTGTGTGGTTTATGCCCTATGCTTTCCCCAAAACAAGCAAATCAAGCACCAGTTTGGGCTGACACCAATGGGGCAGGGAAGAGCATCCCTGAGCACAGTGAGGAAATTCAACATTGAAATCCATGTGTCCTTGCAAGAGGTCTGACCCATGTGGGCTGAATTAATGTGAAGCACAGTTTTCAACAAGACAAAGATGACTCCAAATGCACCTCCAAGGCTGATTCTTTCAGTACATCTGTCCTCTTCCTCAGACAGGTGTTTTGAAACCAAATGTCTCTCCAGCCAAAAGCTGCCCTGCTCAATGGACACCTGCTAAACACCACGGCCAGATCCTGCACCTTCCCCATACAGACCTTCTGGGTTCACCCACAGCTCCCTGTTTCTACCAGTCCAGAGCACCAGCACCCATCAGTGTGCTCCATGGCCAGGTGGGAAGCACTGGCAGTACTTCTGTCTGCCATGGAGTAAATACCAGTCCTTAAACCACAAGTGACTCACACAGCAAAATCTGACTGTCTGTGCTACGCTTTTTACAAGCACTTCCACTGGAGCTAAGACAGAAGGGAGATAAGAAGCAAAGCAAAGAAATCCCAAATTGAGTTGCTGGCAAACACAGATTAAACATGTTTTAGTCTTGGTAATATATGAAACTTATGGGCCACTTGTATCAGGCATTTTGACTGGCCAAAGTCAAATTGTTATTTAAGGCCTGCAGGGAACAGTATCAGGAATGATGAAAAAAGTGGGAAGAAAAAAAAAATTGCCTGGAAATAGATTTTGGTTAAAGTGGGAGAATCTGTGGACCAGTATCCTCAACTGTAAAATTGGAGCAGAACCTGCTGAAAAAACCCTCTTATTTCTGAGATGCTCAAAACTCACGGTCAGACCCAGCTCCCTGTTTCACAGCTCAGATGATGGTGTGTTTGAAGGCAAGGAGCCACACAGAGCTGCCTGCACTGTCTGAGCATCCCTGTGGGATCACACCTTCCAGGCTGCAACACCGAAGCCACAGATGAAAGAGCTGAGCTTGCAGCTGGGCAGCAGAGTTTATGTAAACACTCAGTGCCCTCTTCAGAGGGGCCATTTCAGCCCACAGTTTGATAAATGTTCAGAGGGAGAACCTGGGATGTTGCTCTCCAGCTGAAACCTCCTTTTTCAAATCCGGGCTGCTGGGCTGAATCCGTGTCAATCACTCAGTTCCAGTGGTGTATGCAGGCTGTGAGGACCCAGTAAAGGGCACATCCCTGGTCTGCAGCAGATCTGTATCCTGAAAACTGAAGGAAACAAAGGAAAGAAAGGGAAAAGGGGTTGGCAAAAGAAGATGAAGGAAATGTGAAAAAGCTGAGGTTTTGGGGGAGCAGAGGGGAGACATTCATCACTGCATGCAGAGAAGACAGCACTGAGCATAGAAATGGCTGATGGGATCCTCTAAGCTTCATGCAAATAATTGTTTCCACTGTCTTCTAGTGAGGGACTTGGGGGTGTGGAAGAAAATCAAACGGTGATGACAATGGGGTGGTGTGCTGGGACACTGGAGCTATTTCCACTGTAGGGAGTTCAGCCCTCAGTTCTTACAAGGTGGGGAGAATCATTGTTTTTATAGACTCAGAAAGATGCATGAAAACTTTCACACACACCCCCAAAAAACAGAAGAATCACCTGAGGAGCTCTGCCTCTGAGGTGCACAGTACCTCTGTGTCTGAGGACAGGCCATTTCTGCAAGGAATAAAGAAAGAAAGTTGAAAAGATAAATTATAAAGACCCTGCATTACTGCATTCAGGTCCCTCTTTTGGAGCTGGGACTGCGTGGTACCAGCAGCTCAGTGCTGTGTTCAAGAGAAGCAGCTCCCAGCATCAATTTTGAAAGGCTGAAAGGTATTTGATACCATGTCCAGTGCTCACACACACACACACAGAGCTCCTTGAAAAAGAAACATCTGTTCCCTCAGGACTTTCACTCCATGTCATATGGCCACCACTAAGTGCCTGTCCCCCTGGCACAGCAAGGATCCTGCCACTGATAAAGGGGAGAAGGGGGCTGGGAGCCCAGCTGGGGGCAGAGAGCCCCCCCGACCATGGGGGATGGAGGGGAGATGAAAGGCATATGTATTTTCCCAGGTGATCCCAATAGCATCTCAAAGTCCCCGGCTTTCTCACTCTGGCTTTAGCTCCAAAACAAACAAACTGGTGCCAATTTGAATATGCTGAGGGCTGACTGATTGGAGCCTCTTGTTGTGTTTTCACAGTCAGCAGCCGACTGGAATTCCAAGGAGAAGGAAAACGAAAATAATAATAGCAGATTGGTAAGATTCCCCAGCCCTTTCTGGGAAATGAGGGGCTTAAGTCCCAGCCAGGGTGTGCAAAAAGCGGGCCCAGAGAAGTCAGGGCTCTTCCAGCAAGAGATCAAAGGGAAAAATGAGGGGACTTGTCCCAGCAGGAATCAGTGAGATAGCTGCTGGCTTTCTCTGTACTCCTGCTGCACCAGATAAGGGCACATTTTGGGGACATTGAGACTCCCAGACTCCCAGCACCATCCAGCAACCCACCAGAGCCAGCAGCACAGCTTCCAGAGCTCTGCCAGTAAGCTTCAGACATCCGGAGGGTCTTCCCATGGGAGCACACTGGTCCCTGTGTGTCTGTGCTGGTGTTTCTTCTGCTCACCTGGAGGGTGCTGGCTGCTCTCAGGGTTGCAGATACCACTGGAAAAAAGGGACACAGAGACACCTGCTCTGCTGTTCTCTGCTGTGCAGCTGGAAGACCGCATTTGTTTGTGTGCAATGGCTCCAGGAGCTGCTCCCCACACAGCTCACAACCCTGATCGTTTCCCATCATGTGAAATGAAACCCAGAAGCCTCCCCAACCTGCTGTGCAGCTCAGAGATTAGTACTTCTGTTTCAGACCTAAGGAAAGGCTTACGTGCTAAAAAACTTCTTCCCCTTCACCCCCCGCCCCCATCTGTCCCCCCTTTGTGGTTATACAGTCTTAGCAAAATATGGGCCTGGCTTCCAAACCTCTCTTAAATCACAACCTTCAGGAGTAGGAGCAGAGTGGGATTAAGCAGAAGAGAGTGGCCACACACTGCACACCAGGTCTGCAAGGTGCTCGAAGGAGGCATCACTGCTCAGACACACACCCAGTGCCTCCCAGAGAGCAAAGGAGACCACTGAGGTCACCAGAGACAGACAAATAGACAGGAAAGGGACAAGGAGCTGGAGAGCACAGAGTGGGAGACAAGCTGTTAGGCAGTTAACAAGGAGGGGAAGACTTGATGAGAGAGAAGCAAAGGACTGAGTCTCCTTGCCAATTGGAAATGCTTGGCAGGCAGGAGGGGAAGGGTGTGGGAGCAAAGGCAGGCTGGCAAGACGAGGATATAATTAACAGGGTATCAGTTCCCCTAATAAGAGCATGCTGGGATAGCAGTATGTTGGCTCCTTGCTGACCTGCATAAGTTTCCTGGGCTCTTTGAAGTCGGCTGCCTGCCGGGGCTGGGGCACACACAAACACACCCGCGGTGCGCCCCATCCCCGGCCGTGGCACACGTCGTGCTGGCTGCAGAGCTGAGGGGATTGCCAAGAGTTATGATTAGTCCCTGGGAATCCCTGCGTGTGTTTTGGCTGATGGCAGCGCTCTGATAAAGTGTAAAGCAGGGGACCTGCTGGGCAAACGCACTCTTGTCATCTCCTGCCCTGGCTGCAAAGTGAATCAGCCTCTGCAGCATCTCTGAGGCTGGGAATTTCTGTCTGTGTCCTTGCCAGTCACTGTCTTGCCTGTCAGACCCAGTTTTAGGAGGGACAGTGGTTCAGTGTGTATCTTAACTCCTTAAATCCTGGTGTTACATGAGTTGTTGGAGGCACACTGTTGGAGAGAAAATCAGAAAAACCTGAACCAAAACTACCTCAGAGGTCTGTACACAAACAGCCCCATGTTAACTAAGAGTCTTATGTGACTCTTAGGCTCACTTTTGGTTTTGTGGGATGCTGCAGGGCTGCAATCCCACCCACAGTACTGGTATTGCAGGTGTTCACAGGGCTGTGCAACCTTTTGTTATTCAGACCATGGCTGTGTCCAGCTCCATGAGGCACAAGCTGATTGCAAAATCCAAGCTCTGGAGACCTACAAGCTCTTTACAGGGCTGTCTGAGAATCACCCAGCACTGCTATAAATAGGAAGTGCAGTGAAGCAGTTACGTGTGGTGGCAGGGATGCTTTAGCTGAGTCCATCCCTGGCCACATTCCCACATCAGGGAATGGGTATGGCTTGGGGGGGAAAGCTTCATTTAGGAGAGAAGAAAAAAAAAGGGGGGGGAAGGGGGGAAGGGTGTCACCTGAGTGATCTCCATAATCCACTAGCAGGACAAAAAAGGCAGAAGTGAGCAGCTGGAAACACAGTCTTTAAGAAAGTGTTAATATAGTTGTGAAACCACAGCCTAAGGGTACATATCCCTTTATCACAATTCATTGCCCATCAGACACAGGGCATTTCTCCCTCTCAGAGCTAGAGATGGGTGGAGATTTTCTGACATGTCCTTAACAAGGCATCCTGTCCCCAGACTGCCCCGTCCCCCCCCCCCATCAGTCTGCCTGGAGACAGTCAGGGACCAGGGACACATGCCACCCACAGCAAAGAAGAATGTTTCAGATCATGTCCTATTAAAAGATCAGCAGTACAACATGGAAAACAATTAAAAAGTGACAATAATGGATGAGTTCGTTCCACCCTGTCTGGAGACACTGCTTGCCCTTCCCAGGGCCAACCTCTGCCCTGGGGACCCAGCCTTCAGCTTGCAACCTGCTTCCAGGGGGGAGGACCCCTCCTGACAGTGGGATCCTGTTGTGTTCCCTTGTATGTCCTACAAACCCTGCTCAGGGTTGCAGGCCTGTGTTTAGGAGAGTCACTGGCCTGGGCTTTCTGCACAGGGCAGACTTGTGTTCACTTTATTCAGAGGGAACAGAAGAATGGTTTGCAAATGCAGCCATCTAGGAAAGGATCCACTTTTGTTTCCTAAAAATGAGCATCCTCCCGCATCCAGTCCAACAGCAAGCATTATTCTGCATTTTGAGCCAGCTCTAATTTACGACAAAATAATTCATCATCTCCCTTACCCTGCCCAGTAAATACTCCCAGTATGTCGTTTCAGTGTCAAACTTCCCAGAGTCATTACCCTCCCCAGCATCAGACTCCCCGGCGACGTGCAGGGTAGCCTGAGCCAAAGGCTGCTGCCACAGTCAGCAAACGAGCGTGTTTTGCATTAGGCACATTAAGAGGAACAGTCCTATTGCAAGGCATGTTAAATTAAAGGAAAACAGCAAGGAGAAGGAGTCAACCCTGGTTATACACAGAGGAACACAGGACCAGACCTAGATTTAAAGCATGTGGAAGCACAATGTAATCTCCTCAGTCCGTGTGAGCTGTCTAAAGTTACACACACAGTTATGGTTTTGTTTCATGACTCCTGGGACAGATGGCAGAATCACCCCTGTGTTATTTCCTCTGCTTCTCAGGGCAGTCATTTTATCACAGAATTACAGAATCACAAGGTTGGAAAAGACCTTTAAGCTCATCGAGTCCAACCGTCCCTGTCCTGTGCTAAACCAGATCCCTGAGCACCTCATCTCCCCTCTGTTAAACACACCCAGGGCTGGGGACTCAGCCCCCTCCCTGGGCAGCCTGTGCCAGGCCCTGACAGCTCTGCCAGGGAAGAACTTTTCCCTCCCATCTGAGCTGACCCTGCCCTGGGGCAGCTTGAGCCCATTGCCCCTTGTCCCATCTCCTGTCCCCTGGCTGCAGAGGCCATCGCCCACCTCTCTGCACCCTCCTGGCAGGTGCAGCAGCCCAGGGCTCCAGGGTTTCTTGCCCATGGCACAGCACCAGTGCTGCAAGCCTTGCATTCAGACCCCAGTTAATCAGCAGACCTGTCCCATCTCCTTTCCTGGGCAGACTCTGCATCACAGTCACTCTCCTTCCCCAGCTATTCCCCATCCCCATCCCCCCCCCCCCGAATATTTGCAGACTTTTCATGAATAAGCATGCACACTTTTTTCCTCCTCCAGACCTTTCCCACCTCCTGTCAGCCTGCAGTACCTTGGGGGTCAAAAATGAGATTCCCCCTTCCAGGATTTACTAGTACCAATACAAAATGCAAAACCATCAGCACTTCTGGATCATTGTGGGATGGCTCAGCCACAAGCAATGCTCAGGGCTTGTGCAGAGTCTCTCATGCTGTGTGGGAGCAAGGCAGCAGGAAGACAAACCAAAAACCTGCAATTAACACTGAGAAAAATGGGGAGAGAAAGATTTTCAGGGTGTTGCAAATCTGAGCCCATGGGAAAAAAGTGGAGACCCCAGCAGAATAACCTTCGTGAAGAGATACCACTTACCACTTCTTGCATGTGGATTTGCAGGTGGAAACTTCCATGCACAGTTCCCAGGGCTCGTGGTACGTACAAACAGCTGGGGATGAAGTGGGCAACACTCAGATCCTCCAAGGGCATAGTGAGGGTGAGCTCTGCCAGCTCGGCAGGATCAGCCTCAGAAGATACTGCCCTGCAGCCAAGTGCTGGTAGTGATCCTGTGCTTCTGCCTGCAAAGTAACATTAATTCATGACAGCAGCTTAAATATAGGTGTTTCACCTGTGTGTGGCAGGTGAAATGTGCAGTTGCCATCGCTCACCTGAGGGGTGGTCACTAGTGAAGGTACAACAATGCAGCAGCATCGGATGAGGTGGCCATTCCTTACGTGCATGAGCAGATGCTCGTGCTGCTGGAGCCATTCTGCTGGTTTCTGTCTTTGGGTGGACATTTTGCACCACGTCTATTTTGGAAATGGAATCCAGGTCTACACCCAAGGCCACATAATTCTCTGTTTAAGCCAAGGTGGTTCTACAGACCCTACAGAAGCGAAGGTCTGAAAAAGCCCTGGCACAACTGCTGCGTGTGGCGTATTCACAGAGCGATTCCTCTGGAGCTTGTCCAGAGCTGAGGTGGACCCAGGGCTGCAGCAGCTGGATTGAAATATTTAGGGAACTATTGAAAGGCTCAGCAATGCTGGACAGGGTGGCTTGGCTCCTTGTAAAGATAGAGGCCAGAAGGAAACTTCAGATCTTCCTCCAGATTCAGATTTTTTCCAAAACTTGAGCATGCTTAGATCTGAAGGCCTGGCTTGGCCTTTTCTCTGCTGCTAACAGCATTCAGTGTGAAATGTGCAGCATGCCAGAGAGCGCTAATGCCTTGCAGACCTGGGTTGTGTCATTCCCCAGAGTTATTTATGCAAAACTATTTAAAAAAAACAGGGTAAAACTTGTAGCAGTGTCTGTGTCTAAGATTTATTTTATCTAATTTTATCCACCTACAAGCTGCATGCCTTACAATAGACACCCAACGTTGAGATGACTGTAGTCTTCAAGGCTCCTTCACAGTCAAAAGGCAGAGGCAAACCTCTCTAGCAGCATCCTAACCTGGATACCCATCCTGGGAAGAGAAAAATCATCTTCTACCCATGTGTCCCTTTCCACTAGCCACACAGTGAGCCCTGAGATGTTCCTTCAGCTAAACACTTGGGCACATTAGGTAAGATAAATCTTGCTGTTGTGACTAAAGAATGTCATTCCCGTTTTCAGTAGTGACTTAGGCACCCCTAGTCGGGTTGTTAGATTCATCAGGGACCTAAAAATACCAATCATGATTTGCAGACTGTTACAGCAAGGAATGCCAGGCTGTTGAGCAGACTTATGTTCACTACTCATGTAGCTGTCTGCACACAAAACCTGCACACAGCTCATCTACCCAAGGCAAGATGCAGACCTTTGGGGAAGAGCTGTTGATCTAATTGCAGGATACACCATCTCCCAGGCCTGGACTTTGAACACGACCATTCTTTCCAATGGGAAAGAAAGAACATGTCTGGCAAGTGCCAAGGAAGACCTCAGAGTATTTGTCATTCCATTTTCAGCCACATCTCCCCTTCTCTGTACACATCTGAGGAACTTTGGGTTTGGCTGGGAGCAGGCAGCACCCTGGCTCCGAACCTGCCTCCTGTTCTTCATGTCTGCTCTAGCAGGAGTGCAGGAGACACTTCTCTCTCCACCTCATGTCCTCCTAAAATGAAGGAACTGGGCTAAATCCAAACAAGTCATCATGAAGGCTGACATGAAGCCCTCATGAAGTTCCTCACCCTCCTCAGGACAGCAGAAATGACTCAAAAATCAGAGAAGGCAGCAAACCAACCAATCACCACAGAGGTGCGTCTCGCCGTACAACAGCTCCTAATACCTGGCCTCGTTAGCATCAAAGACTGCACGCTCTGACACTGATCATCTGCCTTTTTAGTAGCTCTGGGATTACACTGAATGTATCTCATTAGATCTCCAGCTCTGCCAGACAAACCCGGCCGGTCCCCTCGGCGCAGCAAGCAGAAGTGTCCTCTCCAGCTGTACTACTGCTACATGAGCCAGCGCGGCTGTGTGAAATCCAAGGTGGCCTGACAGTAGTTTCCTCTGTCAGCAAAATCCCAAGGAATTAAAAAAAAAAAAAGGAAAATAAGAAGAAAACTGCAGGGGGAGCAAGCACAGCAACGATCTGGATAATCAGACACAATTCAAAGCAGGGAGGATATCTGCTCCATTCCCCCAATTTACCCACAGCATCGCAGAGCTTTCTGCTTTGCAACTCCCAGCCCGATGCTCAGCGAGTAAATAAAACCTCCCAGAAATGAACTGCAAAATTACACCACCACTGAACGTTCTTGATTCCACTGCACTGTTTTCAGTCACCCCAAGAAAGCTGAAATTACCTTTATTGAGATAATTGCCTCGCTGCAGACAGGTTTACTTTCTCCTCTGCAAAACGAAGAATGACCCAAGGAGCTGAATCTGCTCCATATACCACATCCCTCTGCCAGGGGAGGCGAGCCTGATGCACTCGCTGCATGCTGACAGCCAGCCCTCCCTGCTGCCTGGCTGCCCACAAAGCCTGACAGCATCCCTTCAGAGGCTGCTTTCAGCGTTCCCCTGCTGCTCTCTTTCACAGCCCTCCAGCCCCCAAGGAAATATTAAGTGTGAAATACTACGGACCAAAGAAAATCTTGCTTTAAAGGCAACATACTCAGGAAAAGGAATAAAAATAATATTCAAGGGGCACAGCTAGGAAGGCAGCTTTGAAGGGCTGGCGGCATGCTTGTTAATGCCAAACATTTCTGCCTCTCCATCAGAGTAGGGAGGGATGGAGCAGCCAGAAGGTCAGCACTGCGTTGAGGAGTAACAGCCAGAGCGCTTTGCACTCAAAACAAGGCTTGGCAAAACTTTGGGAAATGGAGATTTTTTTTGTTAGACTTTGCAAACTATTTTTGTCACTGTTGTTGCTGGGCATTTGGAGACAAAATAATAGAGTCTGGGAGGGAGAGAGGGACTGCTGTTAATTCAACTCAAGGACCTATGTCCTCTCTGAGGCTCGGAGGAATGGATGACCTGCAGATACTGCTTGTTGGCTTGCACACTATGTAACATACCATCCACCGCTTCCCATTTCCTCTCTGCCTTTTGTTTGTTTTTGTTAGCCAGGCTCCCTAAGCTGTGTTTTTGCTCTTTTTCCCCCTTTCAAAGCTGGGGGATCTTTGTTGTTTCAAAGATTGTTGGATCTTTTCTCTCTGCTCTCAAGAGCTGTATTATGCTGAGAAGGAGCCAAACATGTACAAGCTGACTGCAGTATCTGAAGCAAACTGGGAATCCTCCCATCTAGCCTTGCTGCCTTTGGGTGTCTGCTCCTCGGACCTGGTGCCAGGCGCTGCCTTATTCTGCATCCAGAGACGTTTGTATCATCGCTCCCAAACCCACTGCATCTACAACAAGGCAGCGTGGTTTAAATAGTTTTAAGACCTGGTGATTAGACCCTGATGGCATATTAGGAGGTGGGTACCAAGTGGCTGTGCCAGGTGTCTTCTCTGACTGCTGCAGCCGAAGCTGCACAAGGCTGCGGGTGGTGGCTCAAAAAACCATCGTGTTTCACACTTGCAGATCAAGTTCTGGTCTGCTAGGCCCAGGTGGGAATGGTTTCACCCAGTAGCATTTGTCCTTTTCTCTGCCTTTATGCCTGAGGACACTGATTAGAGGCAGGCAGCTCTGAACAGGAAGGTGCTGAGTTCCTGCAGGCCCTGGGTTAAAAAGAAGGAGAACCAAGAGATCTTGCTGTTGTGCATCTACTGCTTCCAGGCGGTCTCCTCTGCTGCCTCAGTACACCCCACAGGAACTACTTATCATTTAACAGAAAGTAGTAACTACTTCCCTTCTTTCTGCTTTTCTCTCTCCTTCCCTTTTTTTTAACCCATTGCATAAGCACAGTTGGGTACATTTTCTGCAGCTGCCTGTGTATCACCCCACTATTTTCTCAGGTCCCTGGAAACAATGGGGCCTACTGTTTGCTGTCAGAGGCCAAGGCAGCTCTGCCATGCCATCTGTTCAGGACAGTGGGACAGTCATGCTCTCTCCTCCTCCTGCCTAGAACTTGTGCGGTTGTTCAGAGAATGGAACCATACAAGGTGGACATGAGCATCCTGCAGTGGGGTGAGGCTCCTTCCAGATCCCAAACAAGGGGGGAAGATGACCCACAGGAACCCTCTGCCTCTTGGAAAGCCGCGGATGTCTTGGTGTTGGCCATGGCTCAATGACACCCACCAGAGGTTGGTCTCCAAGGCTCAGATGTTCAACACGAATGATTCATCAGGGAGCTAATGAAATAATTGATGCTTGGGAGAATGCCTTCAAGTAATTGATAACTGGGGTCCTCCAGGTAACAGCTGGCACTGACAAGTAATAATCACCTGGCCAAGAGAAAATTGCCGCAGTGCAGATCACTGTCAAAGATGTCTGCTGCATGTGATAGATATCACCAGTGTGTCTCTCTCCATCTCCTGCTTCACCAACAGGGAGTGAAACCACTTTATTGGAAACCCCACACCTCTCCCCAATTACATCTACAGCAACTAGATAATTTGAGAGATTGGTCCCCAGCCACTACCTACCCTGAGCTTTGCAAACAATAATAATGATCACTGCTCCTTGTTTTATTATGGGTCTGCTGAGCTCGGAGACCTCAAAATGCCACCTTGCAAATATTAATTCATGATGCTTCACGTTTGCTTCTGGTGTCAAGGAAACGTTCACAACCATTTTCAGCTAATTGTAATAACAGATGCTGTTCCTCACTATTGTTCTCATAAAAAGTGCTCAGAAAAACTGGGTAGGTCATGTGCTCCATGCATTGCAAATGTTGTCTTTATTTCTAAAAAGCATAACCACACACTCATATTTTTGTGCCCACTATAAATCAGCTCTATTTGAAAACTAGAGGAAAACCATCACATTGGTTTAGCCTCTGGGCTTTTCTTTTGTTTATCCACCGGTCTAGATAAACCATCAACTGCAGCAGAGGTTAAACACAACAAACCAGAGCAAGGTTGTTCACCTGTTTAAATTAGTTTACCCATGAATCCTGTTTGTGGCTCCCACATCTGCAAGGCACTCCTGCACAGTAACCTTCAGTACATACACTGCACCTGCGCTTATATCAAACACCTTGTGCAACCCCAACTCCAGCAATTTAGCCCAAATTCAGAGGGCAAAGGGACAATTTCACCTCCAGTTGAAACATCTGGAATGCATCAAGCTGCCTGCAGTCCCCTTGCACTCTTAGCCCAAATTACTACATGTGATCATGTAGTTAGGGCCCAGTTCAACAAAAGCACCTAAACCTGAGCCTAATTTTAAGTTAACTTTGTGCCAAGTCCTGTGCTGAGTAGGGGTGGGTGCTTGCCTGCCCTGATAATAGAAACCATGCACATGTGGACAGAGGAGACTGTGGCTCAGTTTTTCTAGTCTCTTGTCAATCACGTGTTTCCTTCTCTGCAAATTCCCCAGTGACAAACCCAGCACCCAAACCACACGTACTCTCCCCAGTCACTCACTTATGGTGCTGAGGCTCTAAATTGGTACTTGGTAAGTCTCCTTTGTGAGGGAGCTGGGTCAGTGCTGCCAATATTATAATACAGCCTAATCATTTATCAGTTCTCCCCTTCACACCATTACTCCTCGTCTAACAGCTCTGGCTTTTGGCGTTGAATACTAATGTCAGGGGCTCATCAGTATGCTGGAGGGCTGTGTGTGCATCTCAGCCACGCACACTGATAGCATGAAATCCATGGAGGGCATAATGAAAATTCACACACAGCTCCATAATACCATCAGCATACTGCTGGGGCTCTTACCTAGCCCTGGCAGGATGAGCTGGCCCCAGATGTCCCATGGATTTGGCCCTGCCACACTCATCACCACAGACACAGACAAGTCTCCTTTGTGAAATGCAAGTGAGCTGCCCAGGGAGGGGGGAAAGTCCTTTCCAGGCTGGGTCTACCTTTCCCATTTCCTATGCAAACATTTCATTTACACAGCTTCTCCTGCTGTCGCTCTGAAAGCATGACCTTGAGCAAAAACACTCTGCTCTTCTTAAGGGCCTAGCAAGCACCTGACAGCACAGACAGTGACACAGGGAGCTGCAGGAGTTCAGCAGCCCTTTGGGGCATGGGACAGGGTACACAGCAAGGCAGCAAACACCTTATCTCCACCAGTGGGATCCACCAGTGTTGGAATGCCTCCAAGAATGGCATTTGTCTGCATTTCCTATTTTTACTACTGTATTTCCATTCCTTGCGGCATCTCCCTGGCCAGGGAAAAGGTCCATGCTGTGTTTGGGGCAGAAGTCCTCCAGGTGTCACCTCTCCCCAGGAGCAGTGGGGCTGGTGGGCTGCTTCCCTCCATTGCACTCCTGGGTTTGCTCCATAGCACCAAATACAGACACAGCGTCTCTGAGGCAAATGCCAAGATCCTCAGCTGGAGTGGTAGATCCTGACCACGCCAAGAAGCTATCCAAAATTCAACCCCTCCTGCCTTTTTGTAGCCACTACTCAGTGAACCTGGCTTGGGGTGGAGGGGCAGCCAGGGGTCTGTAAGGAAGGATGCCTGTGAATCCCATTCTGTTTTGCCTTAGACACCTGCACCAGTCTTAATGCCACCCATCCCCCAGTTTATCTGCTTGTGTGAGTCAGGACTCTCACAATTAATATATTGCAGAAAGAACAGCAAAACCTCACAGTCCCAGGCACTGAGTGACCGGACAGGGACAGTGTATCCCTTCACCAAAGACCTTACGGTATGGCTGAGCAAGAGAGAAAAGCTAGTGTCAAAACAGAGGGAAAAGATGTCCCTAAAATCACCTAGTAAGGTAGTGGCCGTGCTGAGAACAGATCCAGATCCAAGCCCTGGGCTCAGCACCCTAATGACCTGCCCACGTCACCTCTCATTTCAGGGCAATTCAGAAAAGAAACCAAATGGAACACAGAAATAAAAGGCACATGAAACTAGTTGGCTGTCTCCTCATTATATCGCCCTGTACTGTCTGCTCCAGCATTTGGGGCTCTCTTTTCATCCATCCATACAATATACCCACTGTTATCCCCTCCGACTCTGGAGTCGCGTGACCTGACCATGAAAAAATGGTTCTGATTCATTTACATTAAAGATGTGGATATTTTAAGGGGCATAGAAGACCTTCTCTCGTGATTGTTAAATGTCCACAGTGAAGCACACAGAGTGTAAGCCACTGGGTCATGAAATGTAGCATTTCTTTCATTCTTATCTCCTTTCTCCAGCTTGCCAGAACACTGCAAGCTATCATACTGATATATAAGCAGCAAAATCTCCATCCCAGAATGGGAAGAAAAAAATGTGACTTTAGAAAACGTTGGTTTTTGCCAGCAAAATGCATGGCTACAACTGCATAAACCACAACACAGGTTATTACAAATATTAAATATGAGCAACCAAAGGATAACAAGCAAATGCAGCTGTGAGCATCGTCTCGATAATTTGCAGGGAATGTGTGGTGCCATAGGGAAGCAAACATCGCTGGCATGTGGATGCACAGGCTGGAGTTTTCCAGGCAAGCTGAAATAAAATCAAATAGGATGGAGAAAAGAGGTTATTCTGCAACCAGATTTCAAGCTCAGTTCCTCAATTAGCTTTCTGATGAAGCATTGCCTTTACTTTGAACCCACTCCTGGGGGAACAGGCATGCAGCTGATGTATCTGATGTGCAGACCACTCTCACGTGCGGGAAATGCCTATTTACAAGCAAGGCAGATCATAGGAAGAAAATCACTATCTCAGCCTCCCACTCACAGCCCTGCCAGTTCTCCCCTGCCTCCTGCTCACCACGCAAAGCCTCTGGCCCCACTTTCTTTGCATTGTGCCTGAGCAGTCAGCAAAGACTTGACTGCCACAGGTGCTGTCTGGGTCAAGGGATCACTCCCGTCAAACCCACGCACACGTCCCATTGACCTTGAAGAAGACAGGCATCTGGTCTTGAAAGTCCACAGCAGGTACTAAAAAGACCTTTAGAACTGCTGGCTGTGGGAGGCAGGGCAAATCACATCAGCGGAAGGACCTGTCCCCAGGCTGGGGATGTAAGGGACCTCGGGGACCCATTATTGAGTCTAATAATATAGTATCCGTGCACGGAGCGATCGGTCATGTGTTCTGCCAGCCAACACGCACTGCAGTCTATCTTTATAAATTAGCCTCCATTTCCCCTTTTGTAAGGGAAGAAGAGGAGAGTCTCTAGCTCATTCCCACATCTTAGAGAAGAAATCCTATATTATTAATATGGCCATCCGTCATGCTGCCTGCTCTGTAAGAAAGGCCCTTCTTTTAGCACAGAAATCAATCCTTTCCAATGGAAAGGAAACAAACGTAATCACTGGTAAGTATCGCTAGTCCTTCTTGGCTTTTGTATCTGGGGCCCCAAACATCTTGATATTCTTCATGGATTTTCAGTGCTGACCAAAAGTTCAACCCACTGCTAGTGAAATTTCTGGAGGAAGCTGGGAGTGTCCCATCTGAAAGCTATAAAGAGCTCCATGCAGCACAACAGAAAACACGCATACGTCTGCAACAGATTTATTTGTTGGATTAAGAAGTCTTCCCTAAAGTTGCATTTTATATCCCAAACTCAGAGAAGCATCCCCAATCAGGATATCGCTTAAACACATGATTAATTTTAACGCAGACATGCCAAATGCACGATCTGTTAGCCAGCTCCAACCTGCACAATACATTCACCATGCACTATGTGTCATATTCTCCAGAACTAGATTTTCATTCCATCAGTTGTTATTCTTGCATTCCTGACTGCAAAGGCCAGCAGCCTGGTGAAACCAGGACAGCAGCATCTGTCTGCTTGTGTGGGCAACCAACAGCAGTGATGCTCACTTAAAAAATACTACAGACACCCTCCTTTCAGATGGAAGTCAGAAGTCATCCTTCCCATCCCACACAGTGCATCTGGATCAGTACTCTCAAATTTCTGCTTTGTCCCATCCGTGGTTCCTCTGGATCTCAAAAGGGGATCTCACTTCTACCAACCTCTCTAAGCTCACCAGAAAGTGTCCTGCTCACTACAAGCACACCAGTCTATGCACAGTACTCACAGGGGAATTTGGCTACAAATTTTCCGTCTGCAGCGTAGTTCAGATGGCTTTCCTGAAAGAAGATCCCAAAAAAAGAGGAAGAATTTAGCCATCTAGCTAAAGAAAGAAAGGAGGAATGCAGAGAATGAATCCACCAACATCAAAACCCAGGAAGCTGCCTTTTAGCCACCAAGACAATCTCACTGGTAGACTTGATTTTTCTCACCCCAGCCAGGAGTAATGTTTTCTTTCCTTTTTTTTTTTCCCCTTCCATTTGCTGAATGTGTTCATTCTACAGAGGGTTTTTTTTCTTTTTAAAGAAAAAAAAAAAGACAACAGACATTCATGGCTCCCAGCTGTCAAAAGCCACAAAGTGCCTGAGGCTGTCTGTCTTCTTGCAAATGCTGAAGCCGTTTTCCTGTAGCGTATGTTCTCATTAATCAAGTTTCAGACTCAGCTCAGTCTGTATCGCTGCCCGGATGAGGAGAGAGACACTTTAGGGTCAGTAATGTAACGCAGCAGCACCCAATCTACCACCGTGTTGTCAGACGCAAACGTGTCAGCTGGGCTCAGTCTCCCACTGAAGTCAGTGGTAGGTTTCTCTTTTAATGTGGCTCAATTCAAAGCCAGGATCAATGACTGAAGGATAGATGCAATATCTACAGACTGGAGGGCTGTTTCTTTGAACATCATCACCTTAAGAAAGCACAGCCCCCTGACCCATCAGTATTAAACAGCTGTGATGGGTTGACTTAACTCCATCCCAGCCTAATACAATAGTGTTTAATTTCCACTGAACCACTAGATCTGGACCTGGCTGGTGACTGGTGTTGTTCCCCAAGCTCCTCTTGCTGAAGACCAGACAGCAAACAGGGTCTTGGTACATGGATATGTGTGGAGTTCCCAGAGGGAGAACCACCCATTCACCATTTGCTGCTGGGAAAACATACCCGTGCCGGGGGTTCTCACTTCAAAAAGAACGTTGAAGAGCTGTAAATGCTTCAGGGAAGAGCACTAATAAACGGAGAAAGCCAGTCTTGAGTGAGGTTAGAAAGTCAATCTGCTCACTTAATGCAACAGAAAGTTGAAACATGCTGATGTTTGGTCATGTAAGTATTGCAAGGAGAGACCTTTTCCACTATTGGAGCCTGTCTCACCTGGCAAAAGCAAAATGACATCACATGCCTGCAATTTTGGGCTTGAAGACATTCAAACTTGAAATCCAGAGCTACAGAAATTGAATGGGGACAATCACAAAGAAGTGGAACAGACTCGACAGCACTGTGGGAAGCTCAGGGGAAGCTCGTATCCTCCCACTTAGCCAGCAGCTGGACAGAGACTGTGCAGCTCTGGCACGTGCTGTGCCCACAGAACCCTCTCATCTTGCTCACAGCCACAGGGATTGAATAAATGAAAACCAAGGCCAGCAAAGAGCAAGCAGTGACATGACCCACTGCTCACTGCCAGCTCAGCAACATCGCCCACGGGGCCAACCTGGCCGACGCAGGCAATTGGACATAATTGCCCCTTCTTAATGTTCTCACCTCCAGAGAAGCCACAAAAGGGCCTCCCACATCTCCAGCAGCAGCAGAGGACCTTGCCCTTCTGTGAGATCCCAGCAGGCTGCTTGCAAGGCTCATCTTGGCCAACATGTCGGGTTACCTTCACTTTGGTAATGAGATATTTCACATCTTGCACTTCTCTCCTTCAAGTCAGGTGGAGGGTCAAGGCAGGACAGCTTCACTGTGGAGCATCTCTCACATGCCAATATTCAATTAATGGCTGTGAAAATGTCCATCTGGGATCTAGGGGCAGCCACATGACGTGAGCATCACCACAGAAAGAGAAGCAGTAGAAAGAGGAAGACGCACATGCACATGCTCCTGGGAGAAAAATTACCTTTCTCCACCTCATTTCATTCACAAAGATGGTTTTGCTTAGAAGGTTTCTATCTTATCTCATCATTCGGGTCAACTTTAAACTGCTGATAATTTTAATTTCAGCAGGCAGTTAATGTGCTAATCAAAACTGATGGCTCTCAGCAGGATGGAAAATCCCAAGCATGGACATGATTATTGGTCTTCTAAAGAAAAACACTGGCATGTAAAAAAACCCCAACCAAAGCAAACAGCAAAACCAAAAAAACCCCAAAAATACACTTTTTTTGTTTACTGCTTTCTGCACTCCACGTGCTAATTCACCCACTTGGGTCTGTTTTATACCCAGGGTTACCCAGGCACACATTACTTCATCTGCTGCATCTCAGAGCAGCAGGAGGGACAGAGCATGAGGGAAATGGTAACGGCAGCTCGCTGTTTCTTGTGCCACCAACCGCAGCTCTCTTGCTTCTCAGGAGCTGATGGTCAGGCTGAAATCCCACACCTGCAACCCCAGGAGGTGCCCACAAGGATGGCTCCCTAAAGGAGTGGGGCTTAAGGGGGGACAAGGAGGGTGCAGATGTGGCCCAGAGGTTCAGGATGGTAAAGGCACAAAGTTGCTTTCCTCAGATTCCCATGCCAGCTCTGGGGTACCCAGAAGAGGAGGTGCCTTCAGAATGGGACCCAAGTCCCCAGCCCTGCCTTGCTGTGAGTTCCTGTGGGTGGGCTCGCAACCAGGGAGAAGAGAAATTTCTCCTCTGCTTTCCTTGAGTCAGGCTTGTAAAATACAGCCTCTTGGAGAGACCAGCCTGCTAATAAATCCTGACCTGCCTGGGTGACGCATGGTTGTGTGATATGATCAGTCCCGGAGGGAGGCAATCACTGCCTGACAAGATTAAACTGACAGGGGGGCCCACAGTGGGTGGGCAGGATGAGGAAGCTCCCACTCAGTGGTCCAAGCCTTCCTCCAGCCCCTTCACATGCAGCAGTGCTCTCTGAGCAGGCCAGTGTTTGATGAGGGAGGCGGCTGCAGCGAAGACTGCAACCAACTCACCCAAAGCAAAGCAGACTCGTCTCTAGTCAGGAGCAGACTTCAGGATCAATCCCAAGACCAAGGGTGGGATCTTTGCTCCCTCATAGCCTGGACATACAGCACCCCCTGACTAGCAAATTCTGGGCTCCAGGAACTGCTCAAGTATCACCCAGGATAGTTCAGATAAGACAAGCACGGAAAACAGTAGTCAGAATTCTCCCAGATTCCAGGATAGCTCTTGCAGCAAGGATGTCTCTTCACTGCTTTCTTCCCCAGTATCACCAGTCTAAGTTAGCCAGGGCACTGTGCAGCTCACACCCAGAAGCCACACACCCTCAGTGCACTCACAAGAAGGAGCAGCCCAAACCAGACAGCAGAACAAGACACCCCACAGCCAATTCCACTCCAACCCACCCTAGATCCCAACAGACTCGTGCAAACCCCATGCTAGAGGTGTCTCAGTGCAGAGCCCAAGGCACGTGTCTGTGAAAGGTGGAGCACAGGAGCAACGTGGCTTGAGTAGTCAAGTCTGGTGGTCCAGGACGTGATAACACAGAGCACACAGCTCATTACAGGGTATGAATCTGTCCCTACAGCCAACCCTTTAGACCCAGCATGTGGCATTCCTGCCTGCTTATCCTCAGTCTCAGGCCTGCCATGCAGCCATCCTTAGCAGGGGCCACCAGCCCTCTCCAAAATAGATATTCAGAGAGATACACAGAGAAAAATCAGGCACTTCTGCAGCATTTTCTCATTCTCTGTCTACCTGAAAACAGCAAATTGAGAACTCGGCACTCAGGCAGCAGTGCACAAGGGCATCCATGGTATAAGTGAGTTCTGAGATGCTCAGCTGGCAGCCTCTGTGGAAATACTACAGTTCCTTATCAGCCTGGGTGCTCTTGTGTTTCATCTTTCAAAGAAATCCAATTAACCTGCTTCCCTTGGTACTTTGTACTTCTAACGCCAAAGAGCATCACCTGGAAGATCTTTTGTAGGCACAATAAATGCCATGGCAACTGCAGAGATATTTCCAAGAAATCCCAGCTGCAGCCTTTGGACTGCAAGTCCAGGAGACATTTCCCACATCGTAATTTTTCTCCTTCAGTATCCTCTCTTTCTGGGGAAGTATTGACGAAGTGTTAAGCCTCCAGACTGAATTTCTGATTCGATCTCTTGAAAGAGCAAGAACCCATCGCTTCAATTTATCTGGAAATGCTTGTACAGAAACGCTGATCACTGTGATTAATTGTCACATCTGCAGGAGCATCCTGTTCAGGGAAAAAATTAGACTCAGTTCTACATGAGTTATTTACGACCCAGCTGCTCCAACCATTAAAATTGCCCTGAATATCTGCTTTCCCTGCCACAGTTTGAACAAGCAGATTAGTCCTTGAAATCACAAGCCCCCGTGTTTTCCAGCTCAGTACAGCTCATCACAAAATAAAGGCCTTGCCTCAATAAATAGTGCTGTTAAGGCTCTCCTGCTGGAACAAGCCTTCCCTAGCAATGCTGCGACTCCGGAAAGAGCCTGTTCTGAGCACTAAAGAAATCCATCAGAAATAACCTTGGAATTTGTGTGTTTATATCTGTGTAGCTGTGGAAACACAGCGGGAGTGGGCTGTGTTTTTGTTTGGAGAGGCAAATAGAAAATCTATGATACTCTATGATATTCCAAGGCTTCCCTCCCCTCCTCCCCTTGCGAGCAAAAGGCTCTTGTCCAAGTTGGGTTTTTCTATGAACTCCTCCCCTGTCCCAGCAGCATTGAGCACATCCCTTGGTGTCCTCACCCCTAATTGCTCTCAGACTGTTGCAACACTTCTCATGCTCCCGGCTGGATATGACAACCCGAGGGTTGTCTTGGCTTTGGAGGAAGAAGGGCTGACCCCCCAGTCTTGGTAAATCCACACTCCGGGTGGGGTGTCTGGGAGACACGCAAGGAGCCTCGCTGAGAGATGAATCACCTGTTGCTTGGGATGAAATAGGTTTTCTTCTCTACAGCGTGCAGGAGACACTGCCCAGATGTCTGCAGCCCGTGGAGAGGCCCGAGAGTGCAGCACAAAGCATCTGCTGAGGCATGGCTCTGCTTGGATCCTCACACAAACAAATGCCACCAAACTATCCACAGGAATAATTAGCTTATCCTTTGCATTTTCACTGCTCCCCTCCTTTCTTCTCACTGCTCCTGCTCCCATTCCACCTCCTTAGCTCCACTGCTGTAAAGGCACCCTGATGCCCTCTTCTCTCTAGTTTCCTTTCAAACCTGCAGCCCGGCCTCAGAGGGGTGAAGCCTGAGAAACATGGACTGAGCTGTCTTGTTCAACAAGTCACCATACTGCCCCATCACCAAAAAGATCTCTTCTTTCTCCCTCCTTTGGGTCAGGACTCCTGCAGTGGGAGCAGACGCTCACCCTGCTGCCAACTCAAGCATTCACCTGCCTTTGAGTAACCTCCTTCCTGGCACAGGAAAACCTCAAGCCAAACCTCTGTTAGGGCAGTTGATCAGCTCAGAGATGCCCATGCCACAAACTCCTCACAAAACCCCGTTGCAAACTCCCTGCTGCCTAGGTCGCATCAAAACTTCTTTCTCAGTACCTGCATGGCACCATCCACACCAACCCCAGCTGGAGCCTTGAGCACCTCTGTAATGTTAATACTAGGTGCAACCTAGTAGTGCAACCCAGCTATTGCAAACTGCCTTAGTGCATGAGCTTGCCTCTAAGGATGTCTGCGCACACAAGGTGTTATTCCCTGCAGCAACTCCAGTGAACAGAGTAACCTGGGGCAGTAAAACATGCTGGTCTAAGGGAGGGTTAAGCAGCTGATGATAAAGTATCATCACCACCATAATTGAAACCCACGCACACAGCACCAGATGTATTCAGCATCCTGCAAACAGAGGCTCCAGGCCAGCACTTCGTGACATGTGAGCCAAAGGGTTTTCCCAGAACTAGGCTGAGCCTGGAGTAAGGCTTGGGAAGGGAACTGTTCCTTGTGGCAGGGCTACCCTCCAAGCGAGTGCATGGGACACCACCAGAAAAGGGGCATGGGACTAGCACTGTCCTCCATTGAGGACTCACAGGAGCAGAGGATGCAAAAACACCCAGGCCAATTGTGGGGAGGAGAGGCTGCTCCATCAAAAAGGATTTTCCAGACCATCTGTTGTAGCCACAATGTCAGCCTCACCCATGAGGGAGGCAGGCCCCAGGGCTGGAGGCTTCCCACTGCTGTTGTGTTCATTAGGAGGAAAAGCGTTGTTAAGTGGTGGTTAGTGCTCAGCCAGGAGGCAAAGGGCTGCCCAGAGAGAGCACAGGTGGACATTGCTGGTTTCATCCACGCCACCATAGGGCTGTGTCATTGGGCTGCTGGTCTGCAAGGCTGCTGGACACTTCCGAGTCACAGGCCCTGTTCTCCTGTGCCCTGGATGGTGGTCCCTGCACATGGCATCTCCCTGAGGTAGTGATGAAAACTGTTGGCTTTTGCAGACAAGGATTCACCTGCTTCATACACAGGGCTGGAAAAAATGATTTAACCCACCCTAAAGCACTCTGATGGCCTTTTCTTTGGTCTTCCCTGTTGCAGGAAACATGGACAGGGAGAAGAAATTAGAGCTGCTGGAGCAAAGTCACTTCTGTGCAGTGCTTTGCTTAGCAAGTATGTCATCTTGTGCACAAGAACCCCTGAAATGGAGGGTACAGCAGTTGTTTTGATTGATAGAAAATTTTCAGATAGGCATTTCAGAGCCTGATCTCAAGGTTTTTGCACGGTACTTAAGTGTTGTTGGGTCCCACTCTGCTTCAGACCCTTGTGCAGCTCAAGACCATTGGCATTTTCTTGATGCAAAATAAACTGCTTAATTCTTGCCAGGAGTCAAGATAATATGCTATTGATGTCCTTAGGCATGGGTACCTAAGGACATTTAACAGACACCTTCCTTTCTGCATTAAAAAAGCCCCAGAACTAAAACACTTACAGAAAAACTCTTGCAGAGCCATAAAACCAGCTCCCTAAACACCGAATCCCTTTGCAATCATGCATTTCCTCCCCCTTCCCACCTTCAGTTTGTAAACTATTTGAATGCTGATGGGTTTTAAATAGCTCCCAATGAGGAGGATTGTGCATCCAGGGCATGGCAGAGGGAAAAAAAAATATAAAATGAAATAAGATCTGTGGGCTGGAGATTTCTGTAAACACAAATTCCCTGCAACAGCAAGTTCCTCGCTGCATGTCACTCCTTTTACACAAACACACCACCAGATAAAGGAACGCACGGGATTCATTCGCTGCCCTCTGATGTGGTGCAGCTCTCAAACTCAAAGGTTGAGGCTACCCTGCTTTATTGTGCCCCTTAAAATCCGACTTCAGGGGTTTACAGGCTGAGGTGGCGTGGCTAGAGGCAGGCTGAGCCTCTAGCAGGCATGGAGTGGTGCAAAATGGATCATGTCCCTGGAGCAAACAGCTCTTGTCGTGGCTAGAAAAGAGGTTTTGTTTAGCTGCTCCAAGCTGTTGGTGTGTGGAAAGTAGGAAGTCGTATTTCTATCTGCTGGCCTGCTCTGGAAGCTGTTACAGGCTCAACTTTCCTTGGCAATGGATGCTTTATCTTTCCTTGCTTGTGCTAGAAATACAGTGGGACCACAATGATGGCAGACTGCTAGATAGTGCAGTCATTATTAGACTAAAATAGAGGGGTCCTGGCATTCAGTAGTGCTGCTGATCTTTCCAGTTGCATTTGCTGCTTCTTTCCATGAAATGGGCCAAAGCTGGTAAAACTGCTCAGCATTTTGGGAAAGAGCTGTGGGCACACATGCTTCCCAGAGGGCTGGGGTGAGCCCACTCGGCTCCCTGAGACCTGAGATTCAAAGCACTTTGGGGGTGGAGATCCAGGGCTCTCTGCAGGGAAATCTGGTAGCCCCATTCCTCAGAGAGGAAACTAAAGCCCTGGTAGAGTTGCCTCCAATTCCACAGGATAGGGGCTATGGTGGGGCTGCAGCCCTGTCTCCAGATACCCAACTGACCCCACCAAAGGTTTTGCTGCTGTACCCAAAGGAAGAATTTCACCTCTGAGGTCCCAGGTTCTCTCCTTGCCACGATCTGCCCAGCCACAGTTGTTGCTCATACTCACATGAAACGGGAGGATTTCAAGCTGGAGACCAGAATCCTGTTTTTTTTCCCCATGCCTGCGTAGGAAATGTGGGAGAATGCCCAGTGCTTCCTTCACATCACCAGCAGCCCCATTTACAGGTGCACCAGGAAGCTCTTCTCACATGAAGAGATCTCACTCACCATAAGTTCTCCAAATGATAGAACACCAAGGTAGGACTTGTGCAGGGAAAGGAAACCCTGGCCCCTGGTCTCCCCTCAGTAAAACTCCTTCCTCCTACCCAAAACCCAGCCCTAACCAAAAAAAACCCCCCAGTCTCTCTGCCTGTATTTTGGACATCTTGAGTGAAGACAACCTCCAATGACTTTTGGTGGGGATGGTGGGCAGGTCTGCTCTGGAGAGGAGCCTGGGAGCAGTGTGCAGAGCAGATGAACCTTCCTACCTGAAGGTTCCTATCTGCTCTGTCTGAGCATGGAGGATCACCCCCTTGGCAAGGGGCAGTACATCCTTGGTCAGCACTCCACGTAAGGATGGGGTAGGGGGTTGGTAGCAGCACGAAACTGTGCTCTCCAGCAGCCACCAAATGCAATCTGCTAAGGGAGCTGAAAACCAGACACTTCCAAAGAAAACTTAAAACACAGGGTTTAGATGGTCCTGAGTCCTAGTGCTGCCTCTGCAGGATGCCTGCTAAGAGCTCCCTCTCTTTCCTATGGGATATGTTCATCCCAGCTACTCCCCAAGCACCAGAGAGGAAATTCCCCTGTTTGAACACAACAGATGCGTAGGGTATCCCACAACCTTGGAGTTTCCCTACAGAAGCCTGCCCCTGTTTTGCTCCTGACCACAAAGCATTTGCTTTGCATTTAGCAGGAACAACCAGTTTGGTGTTTGAATGAAGGATCGGTGTTAATTAGCAGCATTCAAAATTAAAGCAAAGGTCAAAAGAGGGGAGACATTATCAAAGAGCCTTGTTTGCTCAAAGGAAACATTAACGACACTTGTTCAGTGCTTCAAGATAAACTTGTTCAGGCAGTTAATGAAGAAATAATCCGCCTCTCCAAGGAACGTCACTGCTCCTCAAAAACAAACCACATGTCTTTCATCTCAAGGTATGCCCTGCCCTATCCCTCATCTCTCCATGCTGTTTCATTTCTCCTTGCTCTCGAGATGCCAGCTCCCCTCCCTGAGCAGCCACAAGATGAGCCCACCACCAGCTGATTGGATTTGGGCTGAAAGATGCCTGCTGCAGAGCTGTCACCCCAGAGCTATCTGCAGAGGCACCTCACTGCCCTCCTTCCAACTCTCCTCTGCTGTGAAACAACAGACAAGGGGGTGTGAGGGGACTTGAGGGTAAGGGGTGAGTGATTTCAGGACCTCAGTCTTCTCCAGCTGGTCCAGACAAGCATGAGCTCCTCTGCCTCTACCCTAACCTGATGCTTCTGGTTTTGCACCAGTTTGGGCAGATGCACCACCAGCCTGCAAGCTCCCTTGGGCAGGTCCCTCTTCCCACCCTGTGTCCGTGCAGCAGCTGACCCAGTGGACCCCAGCCGAGGCTCCTGGCCACACAGGACACATATACCCAGACCCTTCCCAGCTGCCTGTGTGGGCTTTGCTGACACAGAATAAGCCAGAAGCAAATTAACCAAGCCACTCAAGGAGAGCTGGGTCACCTTCTGCGGGTGCTTCGCTCCGTCAACAACAGAGGGAGCCCAAGGATGTCTGTGCTCCACAGCCAGGCACCTCGGGCAAATTTAGGGTGGGATGAATCCAAAGCTACACAAATATTCATACACTTGGAAGCCAGCAGTAGCAGAGTGCAAATCATATTTGTATATACACAGGGAGAAAGAGGGAGGGAAAGTGCGTGCGCACCCTTTGGCTTCTCCATGACCCCCAAAATGCCATAAATCACTTCCAGCAGGAGAGCAAGATGCAGCAAGATTTGCCTCCTGCCCCAGCTTCCACGCTGCCATAATGACAGCAAACCCTGTGAGGAGGCTGTGGGGCTGGTGGGAGGAAGCAGGGTGCAGGAACCAGGGGCTTTCAGGCTGCGCCGTGGTCCCTGTGCCAAGAACACAGCACTCCAGCTCCTCTGCTGAAACCACTGAAGGTCGAGGAAGATGCTATTTCCATCGTTTGGAAACTAAGCACTGGGAACACGCCTACACAGCCTTTTGTCATAATCCCCCAAATTCAGTTAGAAGTAAAGACGAGGCGGAGGTCAAAACTTTTCCTGGCTTAATAGAAACGCCATCAAAACTTAACCTCTTCCCTGCTGGCACTGCACAGCTCTCCCACTCCCAACAGAGACAGGGCCACAGCATTCACAAGCATGATGAACACCTGCTTGCCTTTGCAGCAGTGTCAGGTTTAGCCTCCCCCTTCCCCTGCAATGCAGAGAGCAACGTTTCCCACCCCAGCAAGGATGAGCAGACTGGGTGGCACGACAGCCATCTGTGGAGAGATGCAATCTTGCACCCTGCAGCCCGTTGGGCTGCGGACACCAGGAAGAGCTGCTCTGCTGTGTCACAAGCACACACGCCAGCCTGACGCTGCTTCACCCCGTCTCACGTGCTAGAGGAGAAAGAGGCATGAAAGACAGGCTTCCAGGGGACCAGATGGGCACCTGTCAGCAGCCATACATCAAGAGATCAGTGCTTTGGATTGTGCATTACAACAAAAAAAGAGAAGAAATAAAAAAGGGGGGAAGCTGCACCTTTTGCAAGATTTTCAAACCCATGATTCTCAGATGCCGTGTGAAAAAAAAACCCAACAAATTGGCAGCACTCCCCCTTTTTTTCTGAGCAGAACACAAACAGCCTGGTAGCCCACATTTATTGCAGCAGCCCTTACCCTTTTGGAAAATCAGCAAAGAAGGGTCCTTTTCTCTGAGTAATTCCCTCTGACATTTCGGGGGACCCGTGGGCAGTTGCAGACAGATGGTCAACCTGCAGAGAAGAAGCAGCAAAGGAGTGAAAAGTTAAACTCTGCGGCTCAGCACCAATCACTTCCCAATTCATTCAGTTAATTCTGATCTACAGGTTGGTGGCCATAAGGATCCCAAGCCCTAGAAATCGATATTGGGCTCCAACTGCGACATGTTAGACAGTGACTAGGCGAAGATGCACAAGTAACTTTATCCTGCCTAGCAGACCTCTGTGTCAAGGCTGTTTGCTCCAGCCCAGCTGTCTCCAGGCTCAGGAGCCATACAGCTGGTAGGACTTCAGATAGGGAGATCAAATTCGGAGGCTGCAAAGCATGTGGTTGTTTGTTTTCCACCTTCCTGCTCAACTTTTGGCCTCCTGCTTTCGTAAGGAGCTTCTCGGAGGTTCTCAGCCGTGCCTGCTGGTTTGCAGACTGCACTTCCAGCTACAGAAATAGCACAGACACTGAAAGGATCTTCAGGAATCAGATAAGAGCTCCTCCCAGGAGGAAGAAAAAAGATTTCTTTCTTCTCTCCTCTTTTTTTTTTCCCCCTTTTCTTTTTGTTCTCTGTGTTTCAGCAGGCTGATGTGCTGTGATTATAGATTGTGATTTCCATCCCAAAGTGCTTCGCAACAGCTCCACCAGCACCTACCTCTGCACAGAGCTGGCAGCAGGCGCTGCTGGGACCAGTTGTGCAGCCTCACAGAGAGGAGTGCAGCCCACCCAGGCTGCTCATACCACACAAACTGCCCAAATACCTGCATGGAATAACTGCAATACTGCTCCTGGTGTAGAAATAGCTGAAGACAACAGACAGAGCTGTTTTCTGACATTACTTGCTCCTAAAATGCAGCTCAGAGGAAAAAAATGCATAGGTAAAAGTTCTGTCACACCACAGGTTTCTGTGGTCTTGGGCAAGTCATTTTTGCTGCTGAGGTTTGTCAAGAAAAGCCTTAAGGAGCCTCCCATATCCCCTCCAGTTTCCAGCTGGCCACCCCACCCCTCCCTCCCTCCCTGAGTTCCATGCTCATCAGACTCTTCCCAGAGCCACCTCAGCTCATTAACTCAGGATGAGTGCCTGAGTGGTGTTCCCCCATATCAGTGAGTTATATCAGAGGGGTCCTACCAGTCCTGGAGCCAGGGTGAGATAAACCATGGGAAAATGAGGATGGGAGGGCAGGGAATGTGGGATTTCCGTCAGTCCTTCTCCCCACTGACTGTCATGAAAACACATGAAACCTTCCTCTTCCCTAAAATGAGAGCTTTATAACTCCTTATCTGCATAGTTAACTGATAAGCACTCTGATATACGTCCTGTCACGCTCTCTGCGTGCACAGAAATAGATACCCACAAGCCTAAAAGAACCCAATTTAATGCTACACAAACACAAATAAATAACTACAATACAACAAATGGGGCCACAAGGGACCTCGAGGGGTCTCCTAGTTCATTCCCCAAGGCAGGGTCAAATTACAGCTTGTTGCCCAGCACAGTGCTAAAAATACCCATTGACCAAAATTCCAGTCTTCCCGGGCAACTGTTTCCTGCAGCTCTCTCCTTTTCCACCCTTCAAAGCTTTTCCTGGACTTAGATGTCACCCCCACTGCAGTTTAAGCCCAGGAACTTTCCTGTGCCCAGCAGACACACAGAATCATTCATTCCCATCCCACTCCCAGCACACATCTAGAGATGGTTATGGGTAATATGTCCCATTTTTTGGTGAACTGGTGCTAGCAAGAAAACATGGCAGGTCTCAGCAGGGGCACCAGGGCCAGGCACTATGAGACCCTGGCAATATTTTGCAGCATGACTTGTCTGCTGCTAACAGCCTCAGCATCCTATTCCCAGTTTGGAGCTGGCACATGTTTACAAGACTGTGTCTTGCAGCTTTCTTCCATTTTTAAAACTCTTTCAAATATTTTTCTTGCAGGAGGTCAGAAAGAGAGACATAGTTATGAAACCTGGACCGAAAGCACGTGCACCAGCCTGAAGAGCTAGCTGGTCTGAATGTGGTGTCATGTCATCATTTCATAGAATCACAGAATGGTCTCCCCAGAGCTTGCACTTCTCCAGGCTTTACAACCCCAACTCTCTCAGCCTGTCTTCACAGGAGAGGTGCTCCAGCCCTCTGATCATCTTCGTGTCCCTCCTCCTGACCTGTTCCAACAGATCCACGTGCTTCAGATTTGTCGTGGTCCTCACAATGCTCCCCCTGCAACGTGAAGCGTGGCCTCTACACGCTGCAGCACCTTGTGAGATGCCTCACCAAGCAGAGAACACTTTCTACCCGCACAGCTGCAGCTCCCCTGTCAGACATCACCACCCTGGCTGCAGGAAGGAACGCACATCTGTCTGTCCATGCCCCAACACAGTGCACACACCTCCTGACCGGAGGGGCTCCTGCTCCCACCCCTCGCTGCTCCTCCTCTTCCAGAGCCCTTAAAACACAAGGAAGGAACAAAAGCTTTCAAGAAGTCGCAGAACAGGAGTAGCAAAAGACAAACTATGCTGCATCAATTTCTGGAGGTGGCACACTGATACCCTCTTTTCCCTTCAATACCAGCAAAGACTCATTCAGCCCTCGCTGTAAAACTCCAGCCACCAACACCTGAGAGTCTTTAGTCCTAACTGAAAGAGAAAATGCCATCTACTGCAAAACTCATGTGAAGGTGCCAGAGCCTCAGGTCAGTCTAAACTCTCCTCTGGGAGCATCCCGAGCCCCCTTCCCTCCCCCAGCCTCAGACTCTGCTCCATGTTTCTGCCGTCCTGTTTTTCCTGGCAGCTGTTTCCTTTCAAGTCAATCTAAGGCTGCGTCGCTTTTAGGTACTTAAATTCATATTCTTGATTCATTTCTTCCCTGCTCACTTGGGATGCTGCGTTTTACAAAAGAGAGTGTAATTAATCTTCCAGGTTTTATGCACGTGTGATGAAAAAGATGTGATCCCTGACAATTTAATGCCCCAGTTACCTGCCAGACAATGGAAAATCCTGAGTTACCCAAAAAAAAAAAAAAAAGAAGCCACACCCAGGCTCACAAAGACTGCAGCAGCTGACAAGCATCTTTTCCAAACTCTTGAACACAAACATTTTCAAGGGCTTTTTTTGTTGTTGTTTTAAACTTGGCCCCCCCAAAAAAAAGTTGCAAAAGAGCAAAGCTGGCAATTTATGCAGTGCTTCCATGAGTTCCAGAAGCTGTTGGATTTCTCACACCCTTATCTGCGATCTGGGAGACCCACCGAGGCACCTTTCATCTGGTGACTGAGCTCCCTCTCCCCTCTAACATGCATTCCTCTCAACCTCAGCGGCAGCCCAACAGTCAGCATCGCTCCCAGACAGCCCCATCCCATCTCAATCACTCTCTCAGATGTTAACAGCCCTGCAATGGCCAACATGGATATGGGCTGTCCATAACAAAGCTATTAGGGTGACATCTTGGTAGGAAATGGTGGGAATGCCGCTGCAATCAGACAGAGTTATAAAAGGTTAATGGAGATGAAAGGACAGAAAATACAGAGGAAAAGCCCAGGCAGCTGGAGAGGTTTTGGCAAGATTTGCTGTGCTGCTGCCCAGCCACACGCTTTTTCTTGTGTTTCCCAATCCAGCTGCTCGTTTCCAGTAGCCTCAGCAAATCTGTGTGGCTGGGAGAAACGCTGAGCTACTGTGTAGCAGGGAGCCTTTGCAGCAACTCCTGCCCAATGCTGAGCAAAACAGTCAAGTTTCCAAAAGGAATTTGGGAAGAAAGTTCATTTCATCTAGATAACGGTGCCCCCAGGGATGCTGGAGTCATGAGTGGTCCTGCTCAGCCAGGGCACACACAACTGAAGCACTACTGATACATCGCTCACCTCGAGGAGGTCTCTTTCCAAGTCACCTAAGTGTTTTTGGAAGGAAAGTACTGTCACTTGGCATTACCAGAGAACTGCTAGGAACAAGCAATCCTCAGGTACTGCTGAGCAGTGCAAGGCTCTCATTTAAAGCGGGGGGGAAGAAATTCCTTCATTTCTTTCCATCCTCATCAAGGGACAGTTCCTGACAGTACACTTACACTGTAGCATCCAGATTTCACACTACGGGATTTCACTCATTCCCTTTGGAAGCCTATTTAATGCCTTAATAGATGTCCTCATCACACTTTTTTTCCACCACACCATTGTTTTCTTTATTATCTCTCTCACCACCTAAAATATCCCTTCTTCCTGGCCAGCACTTCAGGCTTTCAAATGACTGCAGACTCTTACCTAATCTCTCTTGTACTCCTCGTGCGACGTGGAGAACTGGTGCTGAGCTGAGCTCTGCACATAGTTCCCTGTCAGCACCGCCACATTAATCAGTCTCTGCAGCTCCAGCACGTTGCTGGTGCTATTCTCTGAATTCCTGTCTCCAAGGGCGGGTGCCAAGAAGGGGACACGGACCCGCTGGGTGGGATCAGACAAGCTCAGCAGAGAAGGACTTACAGCTCATGTTCTCCCCAGCACAGGGCATCTGCACATTAACAGCCCAGCAATTTTGCTGCCATCCCCTAGAATTCATCCTTTGCATGATCTTCCACTAAAATCTCTCCATGCCTTTTCCAACTTCCCTATCTCATCAAAGGGAAGGTTATTTTTAGCCATGTAATTTAGCTGAGGTATTTCCAAAGCAAGGCTTTCCCTCCTCTGTTGCTCATTTCTCTTGGTTCCTCCCAGTTCCACGGTGACTGCAGGTTTGACTATGCTGCATTTAGCACTGAGCTAATTTATAAAGGCAACATGTTCAGCCAGATTTACCACCAGATCTTTTTGTAACCCAAGAGACATCTTTTCATCCCAGTCACATGTCCCCCTGCAATTATGGCTGTCGATACTGATGTCAAGGGTATGCACAGGCAAACAGAGTTTACTCCTAACTTGGTCTCAATATAACTCGTCCTTTGGGGAACTGAATCACAGAATCACAGAATCACAAGGTTGGAAAAGACCTTTAAGATCATCAAGTCCAGCTGTTCCTGTCCTATGCTAAACCAGATCCCTGAGCACCTCATCTCCCCTCTGTTAAACACACCCAGGGCTGGGGACTCAGCCCCCTCCCTGGGCAGCCTGTTCCAGGCCCTGACAACTCTTTCAGTAAAAAATCTTTTTCTAATATCTAATCTAAACCTGCCCTGGTGCAGCTTCCTGCCATTTCCCCTTGTCCTATCTCTTGTTACTCAACTGAAGAGCCCATCGCCCACCTCCCTACAACCTCCCTTCAGGTAGTTGTAAGCGGTGAAAAGGTCTCCCCTCAGCCTCCTCTTCTCCAGGCTGAACATCCCCAGCTCCTGGGGCAATTGCTGCCTCCTTTCCCATTCCTCATGACAGCATGGACCTCTGTGTTTCACTGGTGATGTGACCACAGTCACAGTACACAGCACTGGCCACCCCAGTTGCCATGTTGGCCATCCATCCTGGAGACTGCTCAGCTCGGGCAGCAGAGTCCCAGTGCACAGCAATACCCACCTCTGCCAGCAGCAGCAGCATCGTCTCCAGCCTCAAGATTTTTGTGGCTGTGACAAACTTTGAGCTGGCTTTCAATTTACACGAGTCCCTGTATCCATGCTGCTTTGAACTGCCTGCATGAGTAAACTGCCCTGACAAGCCAGAGTTCACAGGGATTGCAGTCAGTCATGTTCCAGCCCATGACAGATTTAATTGCAGATTAGAAATTCCATAGCAGAAATATTACAGGAGACTTGAGATTCTAACTGTTTCCTGCATAAGGTAGGGGCTTAGTTTTATTTTTAAACTCCCAAGTGCTGACAGCCAACGTTTTGGGGTGAAAAAGCTGAAGAAGAAACCGCTTACCTCACTGTGAACAGGTAACAACTTCCAGAGTTTAATCTTACACCTTAATTTGTTCTTAATATTCGGATCGTGGCAGCAGCCAGGAGGCATTAGCAAGCTAAATGCTTCTTTGTGTCAATACACAGCAGTAGAAAAATTTCCCCGCCCAAACGAGCCGCGATTGTTGTATCTGCTGGAAGAAAGCCATGCTCTCTCTTGTGCCATACTAATGCACTCTCAGCGACAGAACTGATTAGGATTCCTGGTTTGGATTTGCTCAGATCTAGCTTGGTTGGTTTTTTTAATCTTCAGGATAAGCTGTGGATAGAGAATTAGCCATTTAGATATAAATGCATCGCTGGGAAACACTTTGCCAGCACCCGCCACAAAATTACTTGAGTGTCTGATCTGGCGAGCTGCTGCTAGATAATGAAGTGATAATCAGGGGCAAAGGAGGGATTTTTGGCTTTGAAGAAGCACCAGGCATCTTTGCCTGATTCTTTCTCCACTAGTAGAGAAATTAAGAGCGTGCTGAAGAACGTGTGCTACGAGTGAAAATAAGCACTCTCCACACTTCTCAGATTTAAAATGATGCTTCATAGGGGAATTACAGAGTCAGCGCTGGCAAGCTGAGGCACTGGGAGCATTGCTTGGGCTGTTAGAACCTCGCAGCTCTCCTCTGCTATTTTGCTACAGCTGCCTAATGAAGTCTGACAGGCCATGCACCCTTTCCATCTCAGAGAGGGTGACAGGCAGCATCACACCGAGAGACACCGAGTCTCGGGTTGAGTCCAACAGTGCTACCACCAGAGTCTGCAGCACCTGACAAGCAGAAATGCTCCCTGGCACGCTCACACCCTGCAAACAGCAAGGATCCCAGGTGTGCTCCTTTCAGAGGGCTTCCTTGTCCAAAGCCTTTCTTTTTTCCCCACCTAGACAGGTGGTCTGTCCTAGCCACCTCCCTCCGGTTGCCCATCACCTGGTGGCAAAGCCTCCCCAGGCTTCTCAGATCCAGAAGCACTGGCCACACTCTGCCTGAAATCAGTGTCCTTCCTAATTCTCATGGGTGACAGAAAGATTTATCTGGAGAGGTCTTATTTTACAGCCTGTGTCTTTTGGTGTATTTGTTCTTTCAGAGCTCTGGGTTCACAAGCTACTGCACCTTCCCCAAACCCTCTCTCCCCCATGCTGGAGAGCTACAAATTATAACAACCTGCAATGCATTTAGCTGTGGTCCCGTCCATCATCTGCAGGCAGCATTAACCCTGTGAAACTTGGTCACCCAGATCTGCATTTCCCAAGCTTTGAATCCTTATCCATTGCTAAAGCCCCTCAGACAGCTGAAGAATGAAGCACATACAGCAGCCGGCATTTCTAAAGGAAACTTGATGGCTTTCTGACACCCGACACATGCAATTCCCAACAGAGTTAATTGAAGCTAATTCCTCAAAGGCTGAGATGAGAATATCCCCATAAATTATGTTCCTGCTTCATTCCACACAAGGACAGCATGAATGCATTACACGCAATCCCCCAATTTACAGTATTAAAACTGGCAAGTCAATCAAGGAGACAGCACAAAGTCACTTGAAAGCTGAAATTCATTTTCAGCCTCGCTCCATCTGTACTGTAACCTCAAAGGTTGATTTTCGAGGGCATCTTTCATATTTCCATGCACAGCAGGACCCATTCAGCAAGGGAAGAGGCTTCCCCACGGATGCGACGTGTTTGGTACCCAGCAGAGCCCACGCTTGGGGGATTTTGCTGGGGTGCAGCTTTTCAAGGCCACTATCCAGGCATTATTTTCAAAGGGTTCTCTAGAGACTTTTGGGTTTCCAAGGCATAGAGGAAAAACAATGTAGGACCAATGGCACCATGCCATCACAGAAAGCCAGGGCTGGTTATTGGAGAGGGCACAAGCACACGGATGCATGTGCACAAAATCTAACCTCTCACACTGCTACTGCCAACCCACTCTCATTAACAGAGAGTTATTTTTAAATCCTGTGTTTTTTGGACACAGTCCTAACGATAAGTTATTTTTAAATGGCAGTTTAAAGAAATAAGCACATTTTGTGTGCCATTCATGTCACTCTTCCAGGGACTGAAATATCACTGAATTGTACCGTAGGGATAATGCAAATTAAAGCCAGATTCAATAAAAACTGCCCAGCTTCTGTGCTGTTCAAAACCAGGAAGACTGAAAATACATTTCTGGGAACTTGCAGGAGCTCTGGAGATGTAAAAATGGTTTGAGCTGTGGTCTATACCCAGTTAGGCATCTGTTGCAAGATGCATGAGGGCTTCACGTTGGATACTGGGAACATAAATACCAGGGTCTCATGAGTCCCACCATGGCTTAAACCCAAAGCTGATCATTAACCTTACAGACTAAAGAATAAGACTTCAGCATCATATGCCATGTAGGGCAATGCTACTGTCTCACTTTTTATCAGGTACCTTAGACATGCAGTATTTGGGAATTTATGTTTGCACCAAGTTTGAGCCCAGCTATGGTGAATCTGCAGCAATTCTCACTGGAATCCATAGACTTCAAAGGCCCAGGAAGACCTTAACAACCACTGCACCTGACCTTCTACACAACATGTAACATGGTTTCTGCCTCAAGCCCATAACTCCTGACTGAGCTATGACCCATCCTTGGGGAAATATGCAGACTCAACATAAAGACTTAAAAGATGGATATTCCAACTTGTCCTTGAATCACCGTTCCAAGGTTAGCTGCCTTCCTTGCTCCGAGTCTGCCAGCTCTAATTAAGCTGACTTTTGTTACCATTGTAACCTTTTCTGCTAGAATGAAGCATCACCTCCCATTAGAAATTTCTTCCCGACACAGGTACTCCCAAAACCACAATCAAGTCATCTCCTAACCTCTTTGATCAGGTAACCAAGGGGGGTTACCGTATAATGATGCATTCACCACCACTGTGGGTCTGTACATGCAGTGATGCTGCTGCTCTCTAATGAGTAGCAGTTGCCACAGGTCAGCTGAGGTTCAGTAAATGTCCACACGAATGCCCTTTGCCCAGAGCTAACACTGGATTATCTTTATATCTGTAACACAGCTCAAGAACAGCAATAAGCTCATATAAATTCTTTTACTTTCCTCTGATTGTTCTGCAGAGGATAATTCATGAATGAAAAGCTCAGCTCAAGAAGTATTAAGTGCATTGACACAGCACCCCAAATACATTTAAATGAGGTAATATTTACCTATGAGAAAACATGGTGGTGATTTAAACAGAGCTTTTAATGGCTTAAATGGTAAAAATCCTGTTACCAGTCCAAACTCCCAGAAAAGAACCCACTTTAGGGAAACCCATTTTCATTTCTGTAAACAAAAGGTTGGAAAAATACTGTTCATCAATGATACACGAGCAATATAATGTTCTGGTTCTCTATTCTACCCAAGAGTTAACGTTAATCCTTTTGATTTATTCACAGCTCCTTAACTAATACTGTAATAAATGGTATTGACAATTGAACTCACTCCTGTAAGGAATTCATTGTATTTGCAGCACCTACAGTAAGAAATGCCTTCACGCTCCTGACAGGAGATCTAAATAAAATTAAAGAGCTGAGAACAAAGGCTGTAGGAAAAATCAGATAGGCATAGCTGATGAAGAAATGTCACTTGCTTATATGGGGGTAATTTTTGTGTAGGTCTGAGGCAGTATGCCTCAGATAGAAATGTCGGGAGGGTTCTTCAGCTTAAACAGATGAAAATTCAGTTATTTTCTTCCCAACGGCTGAGTTACTGACCACCACACTGCACCGGCTTTGAAAAGGCTGGCAAAGACCCTGAATCAATTTAATCTTAGTAAAATACAGCGCAGTTTAAAGATATTCACCCCAGTAACTTACTGGTGGCTCTGTTGCTGCTACAATCTACTCAAGGCTTCCAGTGATGAAGCTCTATTAGTTCCTGCCTTGTCTCTCCTTTTCAAAACGGTTTCAGAGGTTACTGCTATCGCTGGCTCATCAGTGCTCAAAGGAAATACTTTCAGAAGCAGAACTAGAAATGTCTCCTCTTGCATTACCAGTATGTAATTAGGGGAAAGCTGCATTCCTTTCAGCTGCACACACACAGTCACACAAAGCGTGTTCTAGAAATGGGCTGGAGTGGGGTCAGACAGCAGCAATCAGCTGCGCCTGGCTCGAGAGCGTTCAAAGGAATTAACACCGATTACAGGTTATGAGCTAATTTAGCAATTCTTAAAAGAAAAAAACATGGAAAAAAGAGAGAAAAAAAACCCGCTCTTGCTAAAAACAGAGCACCTGGCACAACAGAGCCCTGCCAGCCCGCCACAAAGAAACGTCTATTACACCCCTGCGGTACACATGCAGCAAATTCACAGAATCAGCAATAGCTCAGGATGGGGCACCAGCCCAGGACCAAATTTGTGCCATTTAAATACCGATCTATGATTATTCTCAGGCAGCAGTAGCAAAAGGAGCATGAGGTTTGATTACTGAAAGAACGTAACATTGTGCGATTGCACGACGCTAGTGACACTGGTCCTGAACTGCAGGGGCTGTGGGAACTTCCCTCTGAGCCCCACAGGGAGAGAGAAAACATGGACTATCTCTGGAAAAATGAAACCCTGTCCTGCTTGGGGAGTGCAGGAGAGGAAGAGGTGCCGGTGCTCTGCAGCACAGCCGCCTTTCGCTTTGTCCGGAGACGCTAAAGCACACGGCAGCTCAGCTGGAGCAATCAGCAAGGTAAATTGTCAGCTTTAATGATTTTGAAGTGTCTCCCAGGCAAACTGCCTCATAATGAAACGACATTGGCTCTCAGCTAAACTCACCACTCCACACAACGGGGCCAACCAGGAGCTATGCGGCACAACCAAAGCCCACGGCAGAGGCTTGGCTGTTTAAAGGCATTTGTTGGGTTGTCTTTCAACAGTTTGTGTTTGTGCCCTGCTGTTTATTAAAGCTGGTTCAGGAAGGGGGAGGACTCAATGCCTGCTTCGAATCATTTCCCCCTAGAAATGGTCATTTTTACCCATAACGAAAACAGAGGAATCCCAGGGTCAGGAGGGCATAGCCAGAGTAATCCCTCTGAAATCGCCCTGTAAGGTGATGAAAGAACAGGAGTTTTTCTGAGAAAGGAGGGATTCCCAGCACAGTCATTGTCTCTCCTCTTTGTGGAAGGCTTTTTAGTCTGCAAGGAGGGGAATGGCTTAGCACAGACAGCAAGATACAGAGATACCTGCTCCCAGCGCCGCATGGTGTTGTCTGGAAAACTTGCAGAGGAAGGTCCTGTTACAGAAAATGTTAATATTTTACTGGATGGCAGGAAGAGAATACAAACCATAGTGTTTACAAATGAAGAGTTATTCGGGGCATTTCAGTCTTTCCATTTTATTTTTCAAAGGCTGGGATGCTGAGGGAGGAGTGTTGTTTCCCAGGAACGCTACCCACTCTGCACAGATGTCAATCAAAATTTAAAAGGCAGTTGATACAGGATTATCAGCCAACCACGGGATATGTCCCATCAGCTTTCCTCAGAGCTCACTAGTCAGAGATGACAAACATGGACAGAGAAATTTGGGACCTATTTTATCATGAAAGGTAAGCATGAGAAGCATTTGGTGGGGAAGTAGGTGGTCTGAGGTGTGAAAGACATCTCTGTGAAGCTAAGGGTCTCTGTGCTGGAGTCCACTGATCAGCCTGGAGGATGTGACACTCCCAAGTGAGGGGAATGGCAGGAAATTGAGCCCAGAGAATTTCCTGACCACACCACTCTCACCTCGGCAGTCCAGATGTGGGTAGTCACCTTGGGATAACATCGTACCAGGGATAAACAATGGCAGGTAAAAGCTAAACCATCCCTCTGACTCATAAGATTAAAGAAGGGGGTTGGGGAGAAAGAGATTATTGTGTTTCAGCTGGAAATATATTTTGTGGGACTTCAGAAAAAAGGGTCTCCCTGTATAAGGAATGCACTCTGCTCATCTCCCCATTCTCCAAATACCTTAACCCATCTTCTTCGCCTATTTTCATCCACATCTCAAAGCCAGAGCCAGCCTGATCGAGTCCTGTGCTGCACCACAACAGCCAACAACTTCCTCTCCCATTCTGCCAGACCTGCAACCACCTCACTTCCTCCTTCTAGAAAGGGAATTGACTCTGCAGCCAGCGTTACCACCGATTCACAGTCCCGAACAGGATTTGGACTGGTCCCTGTTTTACCTCTGTGACGACATGGCAGGCTCTGCCAGGAGGAAATCTTCAAAGCACCTTGCATAATGGCATAATAAAGCTGCTGTGGCCAGCCAGATCTGGACTTGGGATCTGCCCTGGTGAGCTGCGCTGTGCAAGCAGCCCCCAGTCATTCCTCCCATCTGCTGCTGCTGGGGGAAGACCTTGCACTCCTGATACCATTTTTTGGTACTGAAGAGTGCTTGAGAAAACACACTGTAGGGTGTCCCAGACCTCCCAGCTCCAGATCCTGTGCCTTCCACAAAAATCTGGCATTTCCAAATATGTTGTGAAGCTGCTGCAACATCCTTTTGCAAGATGAGCACCCAGACTCCAATCTGAGGCAGATCAAGGAATCACCATACACAGATGCCTCTTTCCAAACGCCTGGTGCTATCGTCCAAGTCTTTTAACTGAGTCCAGCGTCCTCTTGGTGATTACCCAAGGCTTTGTTAGACATGCAAATGAGACACTCATCTAGAATCTCCACAGATGAAGAGGACTTGGTGATGCTCTACCTGCCTTAGAGTGACAGCAAAAGATTATTTATTTCTTTTGCTCAAGCAGGAGACTTGCTGAGTGTGCACAGGAGAGCGAGTCCTCAGAAAGCGAGGTCTTGAGGAGCTGACAGCATTCCCAACCGGCAGCACACCAGCTTGCCTGTTCAGCAAAACCACCACGAGCAGTAGTGAGGAGCAGGCAGGCAGCCAACGGAGATTGCTGCCTCCTGTGCTTGTCTTCACCTTCCTTTCATCCTGCAACCTCACTTACCCTTCTAACCAAAGCTTCAGGCTGGGGCTGGCTGCCTGTTTGTACAATATTACCCTTCCAAAAGAGGCTCTGGACACTGGTACAGCACAATGTGAGAAAGCAAGTGTGGTCACCATTTCAGAATCAGCATGTAGCACAGCCAGCAGCATCAGGAGCACCAGATTATCCCAACGCTCGTGCTAACAGCTGGCTTTCCAGCTAACCTGAGAAGAGATGACACTTTGAAACACCTTCCCTGATGGATTATTGCAGTCAAGTTATGGCCATGGCAGTATTTAGTAGCATTTACTAGGTGCTGCAGTTTTGAAGAGTTTAAATACTGTCAATGATTGAAGCAGGCAGTTATTAGGTAATAACCTGCACCTACTAAATATTCAGTCTCTCCCTGTGTTATTCATTCCCCTACATCATCATTTTGTAATTCTAAAACATTTTGTTAGCATGAAGGTATTCTACAGTTGTAGGAGCATGAAAAGCAGGGATCAAGAGATAGAAGGGGGATAGTAAGGGAGGAGTGAGAGCTCAGAGTAACTCATGGGCAACTGGCAGCTCAGAAGCTGACAGATCCATCCTGGAAAGTGAGCTTTTGCAGAACAGTTTCCTGGGATAGGGCTTTTCACAAGGGAAAACCAGGCTATAGAATCCACTGACCTGTCAGCAGTGAAGGAGATGAAGCTCTGTCCCAAGGTGATGAGAGCCTGAAATGCCAGTTGCTTTGTGTGGGCAGCAAGATCCACCCACCCAGCATTGTGCAGAGAAGATCACTTCAGCCCCCAAAGTGGCACAGCCTGGCCAGCACGGCCACACTAGTAAACCTTGAATCATACAGCTAAATCCTGCTCATCCCAGAGCCAACTTCAGCTGTCACCTGCACAGCACCTACTTACTCCAAAAGACCAAGACTTAAATGCCAATACTTAATGGTTTTTGACTCCAGGATGGGCTCCCCCATACTGCATTTAAGCATCATTTCCAAATGCTCTTGTGCTTTGCTAAACCATTCTGCTCATTTCCAGGAGGATCCCACAGGGTTAAGGAATTAGCCTGGGGCATGGGAAAGTTGAGCTTCATTCCTTGATCTGCCACAGAAACCCCAAGTGCCACTGGGCATATCACTCAGCGCCTGCACTTGGGTCTCCCAACTGTAAAATAGGGATAGGAACCCTGTGAGGGTGTTGGCAAGAAGATAAAATGCTTTACCACCTGGGAGGTGCTTGATCCTGTGATAAGAGGGGCCATGCAAGACACTTAGATAAACAGTTTCAGAACTCTCAGCTTTTTGGTGCTTTCTCTTCTACCCTTGACATACTCTGTGGTTTCACACAGCCAGCTTCAGTTTTGAAGCAGGACATGTTTCCAGCCCAAATAACAGGTCTTCCTTAAAAATTGCAAAAGATCATGATCTTTTGTGGTTTTCACCCTACATTTTAAAGGGAGCAAGAAGAAATCTCCAGAACACTTTGAGGACAGTGGACGTAAGGCTTTGCAGTTTGAGCACAAGAACCTCTGTCTCTTTTCCTGACAGAATCTCATCAACCCCAACATTCATCCTTGGAGCACACCACCAAGTGAAGCCCTTTCCAGGGTTTCTACACCTCTAATGAGTGCAAGACATCTTTTGCCCATCAGTGCTCTGGCAGACTTTTGAGGATCAGGAGGGAAAATTATAGATAAGTCATTTCCCTAAAGCCCTAGAAAAAGAAACCTAATCCTGTGCATACCTTCTAGGATCAGTTGTTTAAGCTTTCATAGGCACCGAAGTACTGTGAGATGACATGAAGTCACTGCAGGAAGATGTAAACAACCCATGAAAAAAACATTGCAATTCAAAAGATAGGGTACTTCTAAGGCCATGCATTCTAAACAGAATTATCTGATGCCAGCCCTGTTTATTTGGTGTCTGAGGTCTCACATGCAGGGCAGCCACAGTTTATCACAGAAGAGTTGTCACCCATTTAGAGAGAATCTTTAAGCTAACAAATTCCTGCACTATGGGAGATACCAACCCCACGTGAGAACCAGGCTGATCATACTCATTTTCCACTGGGAAAAACAGTTGGCATCACCACCACCTCCTTCTTCAGGATTAACGCCAATCAAACAGCACAAGGAACAAATAGACAAGCCAAGGAGGAGCCCTAACATCAGTATTCCAGTTATCCAGTGTGCATATATATACAGATAAACACTGAATAGATTCGGTAACTTCAAAGTGCCACACTACCTGGTCCAATTAACCCCACATCCACCCCAGCAAAGGATGCTTAAGAGAACAAGAGGCTTCCAGTCATGTTCAGCAGTGCGGTTCTCATGCACGCTGAGGCAGACTGCACAGAAACCCAGCAAGAAAATGGTGTGAACAGTTTTTCTCAGTTTCTGAAGAGGCTTTGCTGATGGTCCAGTGCCATTCCTCAGGTTCTCGTAGCATCAGATACCTTCCTGGCCCTCTGAGAACCTGTGAATTCCAGTTAAATAAGCCCTACTCGATTGTTCATTGACATTAACTGCAGAATTGTGTTGACATACGAAGAGCCGACTCACGTTGCGTTGCTCAGCATCTACCCTGTGCCAGCCAGCAGCATGCCTGGATAATCCTGTCTAAGTAGCTACAAAAACGGCAGAACTCAGGAGAAAAAGCTCCTGCAAAATTTGGCACCATCCCAGCTCACCAGCTAAATGCTTCCATCTGATATTCAAATTATCCAGCTACACACCATCATGTTCTGCCTGAACAAATGCAAGAGGGACTAAAATACCACTTTGGACAGTAAGTTGATTTAAATCTAAGTGTTTTCCCATCAGCCCTCCAGTTTTTCTGGAAGATGCACAGGCTGTTTTGCTGTTGAAGACACCTGCATGTCTGAGGGTTTGGAGGGGGGGGGTGTTAATTTATGTTTTCCTCCTCACTCAATAGGATTCAAAAGGAGTCCAGCTTGTTTCACCATGCCAGCCTGTCATTTTAGTTCACCATGCCTCCAATGCAAATAAAATCACCCAGTGGGTTTTTAAAGTCCATTCACAACAGTGTTACAGCTAATTACCCACAAAAGCCATGACGATGCTAGAGCAGAGCATGCTCAGAACTCCAGCTCACCTGACATCCCAAAAAATCAACACACATTACAAACACTGATACCTAAGGTCCCCTCCTCTCATGATGGGATAGGTTTTGCTCCCACAGGAGACACATCAGATGTAGCTCTTACATGGTGTGAACTCCACACTCCAGCCTCACAGGGTTGCAAAGTGTCAGCTGTTCTGTCAGTGCTTCTGACATTGCCATGTCCATTAGAAGGACGTATTAGGCTTTATTATAAACAAACAGGCTTTGGTACAAGGAGCTGTATTTCAATTACTTAAGCCCTGATGCCAAACGTGGTCTGTTTCAGCAGGGAGATAATACAGCTCTCACAGGGTATGTTCTCCTTGCTTTCCAGTAGCCATAGATAAGTATCATTATGTCACTGTGAAAAAATGCACCCAATTATCCTGCGTTGTTATTACTTAATCTGCGTTTCAAAAAAAAGCTTTAGACTGAAAAGATGTTAGATAAAGGCTAAGTATTGCAGATAAAGGCATTGCTTCACCCAATATGTGCTGTAGAAGCAGGAGCTGTGGTTGCACATATTTAAATGAAGCAGGTTCCTCTCAGCGCCTTCCCGTATGGGCAGAGTCGCAGCCGCAACAGGCCGCTTGCACAAGGAGGTGGTTGGAGCTCTGAAAGGAAAATGCAGAGGTAGGCTAAGGGAAGAGCCTGCTTCATGAAGGAGAGAGGCTTTGCAAAGGCTTCCGTAACGCTTGGCAGTGAACCTCCTCCCTGATGCACGGGGTCCCTGCTAACAGGTCTGTCCAAGCACCACACATATGCCCAAGCTGCACCTAGCACAGCTGGAGGTGATGGGCCAGCCTGAGGGGCTTCCCCCCTTGGGAAAAGGGGCTGCATCCAGAAGAGCGTGGCCACCAGACTCTCACTGCCTACACAGTCACCAGCGAGAGGTAGCAGGACTCTCACTTTAAACACCCATGTTTGGATTACAGCTGCAACCCTGTGTCAGAGCTGTGTGCTTTAACGGCCCCAGAAAATGGGTCTGGCACTCTGAATTGACGACAAATTGATTGAAACCAGATGTTGTGAAAAATGCCTTTTCCAAGTTCAATGGCACATGAGTGGTCTTAGCATGCCTCCGGATAACCTGACTTCTGTGCCCCAGTCTGCTGCAATAAACTAATTGGGAGGATAATATTTTGTCTCCGCATTGTGAACTCCTCAGGGAAGGGAGCTTTTTAATTGCATACACAGCCCATGACCTGGTAGGCTCTAAATCTCCCTGGATGATGTGCAAAGTTATAGCAGGACCTCAGCTGAACAGCCTGAGCTCATGTTACTGTCTGGATTAGGAAAACTTCAGGCTATTAAATTGTCCCTATTCTTCAGGTGGTTGCTGGGAGTTTGTTTTCCCCACTGATCTAAGCTCTTTTTTGGCTTAGTCCAAAGCAGACAAACAATACACCATAGGGAGAAAAGCACAGAAGCAAAAGTGGCATGGAGCTGTTGTCTGGCTGAGTCAGCAGAAGCACTATGGCAGTAGTAGCAGAGTAGTAGGACAGCAGAGATGGACAGGGCTTGCACACTCAGGCCTCATCATTTGCAAACCTCAGCATAACAGACATATTTACACTGGCTCCACCTAATTAACACACCCTGCCAGACCCAGCCTTGCTCTCTTCAGCCTGCACATGCGGAGCAAGACCCCAATTTGATCGGCTTGTACACCCCAAGGTAGATAAAAATGACCTCAAAAGCCAGGCTTGATTCATGGACTGCCATTAAGGCGGTCCCTGGGAGGATGATTGATTGGTCCTGTTTACCTTCTGCACTGGGAGGCATTTAACATCAGGCTGGGAGAAGCACAGCTTTGTAGTTGTTAATTCTAATGGGCTTCAGGACAGTGCTGTTTGTTTAGGGGCACGATAAGACTTTTCAGACCACTGGCTCCCTGGGCAAGGCTCTGCAAGTCAATCACAGCACAGGCAACGTCATAGCACTAAGTACACTCTGCAGAGTCCTACCAAGAAAACCCGTTCCTGATATATTTCCCTACCAAAATTTCAATAATCCACCCAAACCCTACAGCATCCAGCTCACATCTGCCCCAAAAACTGGGGGAAGAAGCCTGCGGCTAAGGTACGGAAGAGAAAAGGTTGGGAGCAGACTCTCCTGGTGACTAATGCAGCCAAGATAAACATCTAGATGCTGGTAAAACACACAGTATCACACGCAGATTAAAGGCTCGTTTGGAGATTTTGCAAGCAGCCAGTGACTCCTACTCAGCCATCTGCTCAGAAAGGGCCTCTGACTTGTCAACCAAGCCATTTCCCGCCAGTGCCACAGGCTGGGCGATACGGATCTCTGCTGGGTTTTGTTAGGAGAGCTTTGATGTAGGAGGCTCTGTGGCAGCAGCAGCCCCCTTTTTAGGGAACAAAGCCGTGGTCTAGCCAGGCTCTTCACCAGTTGTCCAGGTATTAGGTTCTTTTTCCCAGCTTCAGGGCAACTTATCACTAACCTTTTCCTGTGACCTTTTTGCAGGGAACCTTCTGCTCGTGGCCATCTGCGTCCTCCCCTCTTTTCTTCTGAAGTGTTCACCTGAGTGTTTGCAGCGAGCAATTACACACACACACACTGGTTTTGCATCAGTCACAAAAGCTGTAAGCCTCCAATTAACCACCTCATGCCTTTTAATGACACAGTGCTAAACGAGGAAGAGAATTAGAGGGAACATCCTCAGAAGTGGTTTGCAGCAGGACAGCGCAGTCTTTATTATTGTTTATATTAGGGTAGCACCTAGGAAACCCGGCTAGAGGCTGTGAAAACAAATAGAGAACTTGGGGAATTACTTTACTATGGAGAATTTATAGTCTATAGGACAAGACAGAGGAGGTGGGTGAGGTGTAGGATAATGAGAACACAGTGATTTTCTGACAGCGTCCTTCACTCGTCAAGGCCAAGTTCCTGTATCCTCCCTCCTTGACACTACTTCAGGGGTGTAAATGCTGGCAGAGGGCTCAATAGCAAAGGTGAGGGCTTCTCTGACCCATATGGCAAAGCGCAGGGGAACATGTTGTCTCCCTTTTCAAAAGATAGCTGAAGATACTGCACCTGCTCAGAAGGTTTCAGGCAGAACAGCATTTCAGAGGAATTCACCAATTCAGCAAAATCTCAACAAGGTGAGTCAATTTTGCCCAGGTTCCCATGAAACTCACACAGGGCTCCAAACATCAGAAACCTGCTGAGTTTCCTGCCTGGTCACCCATCTGGTTCCTCCACCATTCAGGTTTCCAGGGCCCTGGGGCTGCCTGCTGCCAAATAGGCTGCTTCGCAGGAGGGGATTTCACTCCTCCCACACTTCTCAGTCTGGGGTGTCCCAGATGTTAAGACCATCTCAGGGAGGGAAACACAAAAGCCTGTGAAACTGAGCTGAGAGGCTCAGCACTCCAGAGATCAGGTCTTGAGACAAGCTGCAGTGCCAGGCAGTACACTATTTCCTTCTGCAGGATTTCTACCTGATGGTGTTTTGCTCCACTTTGGAGGGAATTCAGCCTAATTCCTCTTTCTTCCCAAATGAGCATGATCTTTTCAAACCCATTCCTAGCAAATACCCTCATGGGGGCAGCTGTAGCCATTCCCTTCTCAGCAGCAGCCTCTACACATCAGTCCAGTCTCAGCTGCTCTCAGGTCAGAGGCAGAGTGCTGTACATCCTGTACAGCCCACCACAAACACCACGGGGATATACAAATCAGTCACATCTAAATTGCCTGGTCTGGAAGGCAGCTGATACAATCTTACAGTCCCATGAGCTCCCCAAGGGAGGAAAAAAAGAGGCAAAATCTCTGTAATTTAGCCATCAGCTTCTAATGGAAATATTTTATCTGCCTGAGGACTACACACCTGATATCACCAGTGACCATAGCATCATGGGCTGACCCCAGGGCTCAGACCAGCTCATCAGACTCACAGACAAAAGAAGAGATTCACTTGGAAAAATCACTGCCTAAATGAAATTTGCTAGAACATACAGAGGAAAGAGGACAGATTTTTGGAGCAAAAAGGACTAAAGATGCTTAAAGTATCTGAGAGGTTTCCAGTTCCACTTCATACAACACTGGACATTTCCTCACTGCTCGTGGACCAAGAGACAGCAGCAGTAGCAGCTGCTGTGCACAGACACCTTTCCTCTCCCTGTTCAGACACCAGCAGGTTCCACTGGGAGCCTAATTTTCTCTCTGCTGTATGTTAAACATGCTTCCAGAAGTCTGTGTTGTTCCCAAAGACGTACCTGTGACCAAGCACCACGGCTCCTCCCCGGGATGCAGCCCAGCGTGCTGGGAAAGCTGAGAGCTCCTGAGTGTGCTGAGGGGAAGTTCTCCTGGGAAACATCTGTGGGAGACACCGACACCAGCTGTAAGGTTATGTGGGGCTTGAGCAACAAACCATCTGTCAAGACCTGCTTATTAGGATGTTTACTCGCCAAATCGGCCTTTTCATCAGTGCACCGTAAGTGGTCTCTGAAAGCAGCCCCTGACCACCAGGAAAACACTCTAATGATCAATCAACGGGAACAAGAGTGGATCCAGCAGCCAGAGGAATCTCTAGCACAAGGACCAGCTACAGTCTGTCCAGCTTCCCAGCTCCCATTTGTCCATTTGGCTACCCCTCCTAATTGTAGATCAGTAAATTATTTGGGGTTTTAGATTAATATCAACGGGGATCTTTTGGCAGGACAAAGGGCCTTTTGTTTCCTTCCCCCCTGCAAAAGCATTGGCTCTGTTGTGCAGGAGGGATAGAGATTTGCTCCTCTCACTTCTTTTGCTCTATTTCCTGTCCACATCATGACACTTGTGTGGAGCAGTTAACGAAGGGAGGGAAACCCAACGGGAGGAAAACCCAGCTCTGAATTAATTTTAAAATATGAAAGCAGTGTCTTATTTCATATTTTTTGCAACAGATCCACAAAGTTTACTTAGGCCAAAGATGCTAAGTGCTGTGCTCTGAAGTCATGAGAAACACCCCCACAAGCTGGACAACATCACATGAGAATGCACAGGGCAGGGGATGAAGGTTAAACAATCCTGCTTTCGTGGCAGAGGGCAGGGAGGAAGGCCTGGAGTTCCACATTCCCATGTACACGAGCCTGGGTGACCTACCCAGGGTGTTGGTGGGTACCTGTAATAGGCTGAGAGGAAGATGTATGCTCTGAATCAAAAGTCAGCAGCTCAGCAATAAAAGTCTCTCTCAGGGCTAAGGCCATCCTTCAAGGGCAGCAAGTCTTACCATAGATCAGCACAGGGAAAAGAAAGCAGCAGGGACCACACCAGAGCTCACTGTGGCATAGAAGGGGAAGGGGGAAAAAGGCAGCTTGTCATTTAGCAGTAATAACACACATTTCTGAGTGTGCTTCCTCCTCTCCCTGCAAGAGCATCTCCACCCAAAGCAGTGATGGGCTCCTGGTGGGATGGGTCAGATCCAGGGTTGCCTCGGGGTGTCCTGTGCAGTGCTGAAGAGTGCCATGTGTTGCCTTGATGTGTCGTTCCATGCCAGCCACTTGGAAGATACCTGTAAAAAGTGGGTGTGTTGCAGATGAGGGGGGGATAGTTTCCCTTCCTTCCAGGCCCCAGAACATCAAGACAAACGCTGTGGTGAAGTGCTTGACAGGAGAAACAAGCCAGAACTTCAGTTTCCTTCAGCGCTTGTGCTGTAACACCAAGCCAGGAGTTATTTCATTAAGAAGAAGGAAAAAAAGCCATAAAGGAAACAGTTACCAGGATGAAGATGCTGTCTGCTGTGGCCTGGAGGCACGACAGTGGCTTGAGCAACAGCAGAGATGGGGAGAGTCCCATCAACAGCTGCCACAGCCCTTGACCTCGCTGCCCACGGGGTGAGATGGCTGCTGGCATGATGCAGCCAGGTGCTGCTCCTGTGGTTGGTGCTATGGCCTTTGCAAGCTGCTCCAACAGGACTTACAGAGTGCTGTCTTATCAAACCCGATGGATTTCCTCTCCCACTCCTTTCCCAGCCCTTGCCCTGCACTGGGAGATAACAGAGCATCGTGCAGCTTTGAGGACTGACCGTGTGTCTAGAGAGAAAAGGCCATTCCTATGCTTTTGCCTTCCAAGACTCTGGATTTTTAGCAAACACCTACTCTTTCCTGAGTTCACCTTCCCAAGAGAAGAGCAACGTCAGGAAATCGTGTCAGTCAAGAGTCCAGGAAAGAGAACTGTAATGTGATACAGGTCTAACCCTCAGAAACACTGGGAACATCTCCTTTTACAGTGGGGCCTTCCAAAAGGAAACCAACCCACTGTAAATAATGTGTCTGGGAAGAGAAGACAAACTTTTAACCCTTCCCTTGCCTCTGCTGGTTGCTCAAACTGCAGCTTTCCTTGAAGTCGGGCAAAGTCACTCTCTAGAGCTACGCTTCCCGATTCTGCTCTCCAGCTCTGGGTAGCCCAGAGATCCCACTGTTTTGCTGATCCCACTGCCTGAAACTGGAATTCAAGTAAGGATTAGCCAGGCACATGAATGGGGAGTGCTCCAGGCCATGAATGGGGTGTCTGTAACCTGCCCTCCCTGCCTGCATCATTCTCTCAGCTCCACCTGGACATCCAAGGGAAGGGAGAGAATGCAGAAAGGCTCCCTTTGCCTCTTCCCAAGTGCCATTCCCAGGGCTTAGACCAAGTCTTGCTATTCATACAGAGCACAAGCACGTCCTCTCACCTATCTCCAAGTCATTTTAGCTCAGTGTCCTCAAACACAAGTAATAAATGTACCCCTTCCTTCAAAAGCACTTCTTTCTATTACTGCTTCTCCCAAGCTGAGATTAACAGTTTGAATCAAGTTTCACCACACAGGTTCTGAATTTTAAGGGAGAGCAGGGAGTCCTCCCAACACCAGTCAAGGGAAGCCACTGGGACAGCTTGTATAGACATAGGATGCTTGCAAAGACAAGGTTAGAAACCTTGATCCACCAGCAGTCCTGAGCATGAGTTTAATTCACCCCGACCATGAAGTACCCAGAGCGTGTGCTGAAATGCTTCACTGAGTGAGAACGGGCTTAATCACTTACTTAAACACTCCCTGCATGAGCACTTCAGAGATTAAGATTGATTAGGTCCTTCTCCCTACCTCATGCTTCTCCTTCTCCATAAAATACCCACTCACTTCTGAAGACACTAGGCTCACAGAAAGCAAGGAGACACAGGGAACGTATTTTTCAACAGGTTACAAGTTTTCAGGCTTCCTGCCTTTGGCCACTGAAGAGCTCGAACATTTTTGGGGGGAAAACACTTCATTTGCTTACAAAACCATTACATCATGAGGTCAGAGTCCAAATCACATAGATTTTCCTTCAGCTTTGTCCTTAGTTCCCAGGACTTTTATCTCCAACTCCTTTAAAAATAACAAAAGCCAGATTTTCAGAGCTGGGGTCAGTGAAATGAAGTTATTAATGTTAATATACTTTATTGATCTTAAAGGAATACAGCATGGAAACAAAGGCCATTAATTGAGAGAGAGGCTCTGGTTACATTAACAAGTCATTCAGCACAAAAGGAGCAGATCCAAACTGAGGTCCCCACAAGTACAATACACACAGTTCAAGTGTTCGCTTCAGCCTGGATTTAGTCAGGTCCTCAGTGTCATTTGGACCAAACTTGTCCACAGTTTTTGACTGGCAGCTATTCTAGGGAGCCATCACTTATTCAGACCCCCATGTCCCTGCCCAGGGAGAGGCACATTTGCCTCTGGAGTGGACCATCTGGATTATCATTCCAAAGACATGGGGCCAGTACTCACCAAAACTGCTCTGCTGTCCAAAACCAGCACACAGTAAGTGGACACTACGGTGGGATTTGCTTCCAGACTGCTCTGTTGCTCCAGGCAAAAGCACAAGTCTAGACACAGAGGGAGAAAAAAACCTCTCCAAGGACAGCAAAGTCCCAAGGCAGGATGCAGTAGATGCCCACCGTGCTGGCCCTAGGATGGTTCATTTTGGTCATCAACTTTTCCTACAATTTAGAAGCAACTGTAAGATGTAAACTCGCTGCCCAACAGTGACTCCCACAGCAGGCTGCTAGATGGACTATGTCCATAGCAGTGTTTCCATTCCAGGGGGACAATGTTCACCATAAGAGAGGACTTTGGCACAGACTGCCCGTGGGAAAGGCTGAATGAAATTATTCTGCCATAGAAAGGGAATGACCCATTCTATGGACACATGTCCATAGTTTCAATAAACACATCAGCAGCCAAGTGTACAAAGTGAACTTCTCTGCAGAGCAATGCAGAACTCATCTTCAGCAACAGTTGGGAAGACAACAAAGAGTGAGGAAATTCAATTGCATAGACAACTCCCAGCAGTTACACCAAGACCATAGGAATGCAGGACACTGTCTGCTGGGGGAGCATGATGGTGCATCTCCTCCAGCTAACAGTGCTTCAACCATGGTTGGAAAAGACAGTCTTTAGGGGGAGCACACAAGCCTGCAGTGCATTCACCTCACATTCATCCTAGCATCCACAGTCACTGACTGGGGATGGTAGAGCACACATCCTTCCCTACCTCCTCTAACCCTTTGGACTTGCTGTTATACCTGCCTCACTATTTCCTGTGGCAGCACATTCCCTGCTGTGTAAAAAAAAACACTTTCTATTTTCCCTCTAAAATGGATCCCCCACGTGTTTCCATGTCTCCCTTCATTACAGCATTGTGTGATTATTTTCTTTTAAACCCCAGAGCAACCGTTTCTCAGCACTGTGCTCCATCTGTAATGTTTAGTTAGAGAAAAAAAAAACCCCAACGTGCCATGCAAAGAGCCTCAACACATTTCCTTGGAGGTTCAGAGTAATTCAGAGGAAAAGCAAGCTTGAAAGACAGACCTGGGGGTTGTGAATTGTCTCCACTGGTTTGCAGGCTGTGTATCCTCTCTGCACTATGCCCAGGATGTTGCAGAGGGTTGAGAATGGTTCAGTCTTTTGTGCTAGCTGCTCAGCTCTATGTATTATTGTTGGCATCTTCAAAGGTACATGCTAGATGCTGAAGTTAGCTATTAAAAATAGTTTTGGCTGTTTCAGCCTCCTCAAAGTGTTCACGTCCTTGTTCCCTCCTGTGAGAAAACTCACATGCTGAGGGACAGCCATGCCCAGTGTCATCTGCAGAGGGGCCTCATGGCTGATGAAAGCCTCTGCTGCCCTTTGGGGCAGAAAGGGATGCAGGTCCCTCAGGGATGGCTTTGCTGGCTGTCACCTGAGGAGCATCTGACCTTCCTCAAAGCCAACAGACATAGATTTAGAATCAGTGAAGGCACAGGACTTGGTTGTGGAGAACCTGTTGCCAGTCCTTATGCAGAATGAACCCCAAGCCAGAAGAAAACTAGAAAACTTGTAAAGGAAGGCCAGCTTCCCTCTGAAGCCTCAGGTCAGGGAAGGCTGAAAAGACCTGGGAGCTACAGGCTCTCTGCAAGAAGGGGTTGTGCTATGGAAGTCAAAACCAGCCCTGGAGCTTATCACTTCTCCCAGTAAAGCTCTTGCAGGACTTGGCCAGATGGCTAAAGCACCTCAGCAACTACCAATGCTGGCAGTGGCCTTGCTCATTTAAAGAAGGAATGAGGCAAAGTCACTCAGATGACTCTTCAGCCCAATCCAATTTACTGAGTTAGGCGTTGGACTGGAACACCTCCTCTTTCAGCCTCTCCTGGAAATACAGATGAATCAGGAGCAGGCCACTCTATTTATGGGGCTCTCTACTGCTATTTTCCTTCAGTCCCAGCTGTCCACATCCTTGCACCACACCGAATTTCTCACAACAAGCTTGCTATCCACCTGCAACAGGGGCCCCGCACAATTGGGACGTCTCAGCGCGCCGCCAGGGCCCCCCTCTGACCCCGACCACACCAGACACAGCTTACTTCATGATCCACTCACCCACAGCTGCTGGCTGGGCTAAGGGAGCAGAAGACAGACCCAGAAGCCTGCTGGCAGGCAGACAGCCCAGTGACACTGCCATCTTGTCATCCCTCTCAGGTGACAGCACCTCACGGTGTGCACGGCGCCGGTTCCTGCACTGGGAGATAACGGCACTTTAGAGAGGCACAGGGATGCTATTGAACCTGAATTGCAAAGACTCTGGCTAAAGGGGTCTGCTCTTCTTCTTCATGTTAAGCAGATGCTTCTCTACCTTCCTGCACACCATTATATATGGAGCACAGGGCAGCTAACCCCAAACCTGCCCCCAACAACCTGCCCTTACCTTGAAGCAGGCCCCAGCACACTGAAAACAAATGTTCCTGCTTCAAACTTCCAGACCATCAACACCAGGGAGAATTAAAATGCAAACATGATGAAAAATACACTGGCAAGGACTCCAGGTTGTGGAGCTGGAAAGCCAGGTAGCTTAGAGAAGTGCCAGATATTTAACTGGTCTCCACGATCAGCAGATGTTTTTCAACCTAATGCTCAAAAAAACCCCTTACTTAGATGTGTTTCCTAAATCAGAACCAGAGAAGAGAATGTGTGCTGTGTATTGGGACCATATCAAGTACTTTTCCAGCAGCGTATAAGATCTGTAAGAGGTGGGGGATGTAGAGGGGAAAAAAAAAACAACCCAGGCCTTTTGAAAGGATTCTGGATGCTTCCCTAAATCGTGTAAGGAAAGGAAAATTCCTTCCCCAAACTGAAAAGACTTGGATGCAATTAAGATGGAGATAGCATCAGCCCATTTCCCTGTCTGGTATTAAGCTATTCAGCAGGCACACTGCAGAATACAGTGCTTTCAGCTGATACAGGCTCAGGGATACTTAGGTGGTTATTTTCTTTTTCTTCTTTTTTTTTTTAAACTCAATTATCTCAAAAGAAACTATTCAGCAGCACTCGTTTGAAAACCAGCCTCCCTCACCTGCTACAACACAACCTGCTACAGCACTGCAATTAGAAACCCCTCATCCCAAAGCCACTTGTGGGTTTGTCTTTCCCTCCTTTACAGCTGGAGGGACAGAGTGCATGTCAGAAGATCCTCCCTGCTACACTTTTGAGGTTTATAGGGATTTGCACCGTGTTTTTCTCACTCAAGGAGAGATTATGTGGGATGATTAAGAGATATTCTAGGAAAGAAAGAACTAGCTTTGACAAGCTTTTTGACATTCCCTTTGTTTGATGTAACAACCATCAGTTTTTAATGGGAATGCATTAAGCTGCTGCTTAGCCCATGTTTAAAAACAAACATTACTTATCTCCCTTCTCTGGGGTGGCACCCATCGTCCAGTAAGTTCTGGAGGAATTGTTCTACATCAATATTTAATGTTGTTTAATGCAAATATATATATATATATATATAAACACACACACACAAACTGCCTTTCCATGTGTAAAGCACTGAGACAACTATGGACACCTAAGGTGAGTAACAGCTTTTCCCCTGTCATGGGAGATGGAAGTGCAAGGACAGAATCCAGAACTTTGTGACCATACTGGGAGGAGACCTCTTACAGAAACTGACATTCCTCTATTAAAAAAGGCAAAATAAGAACAATAGGAGAGATATTTTATAGGTAGGGATCCACAACACTGCAGACTGAAAAATAAAACCTGCTACTCAGAAGTGCTGCCACTGTCTCAAAAGCTGCTCCCAGAGACATTTAATTCTGGGTGAATCTCTCCTTCCTACGTTCACAGGGAAACCTGAGAAAAAAACTGCTCTGCATGAAGGACACAGAGGAACCACAAAGGAAGGTGCCTGCTCAGCAGATCTCACCATGGAACAGACAGGTGGCACAGACATCCCTGCAATTCATACCAGTCACAGCATCCACCCCAGTGGTACGACCACTGCAGCACCTGCAGAAACCAGCCTGTCCTCTGGGCCTGCTCCATCAGACAGACATGCCCCATCAACCCCCAGCCTTCCCACCAGGCAGCTTCAGAGCTGGTACTGCAAAAAGCAGCAGTGCTGTCTAGCTCCTTTCTCCTTTGCTGGCAGAGGCTCACCTCCAGTCCTATGGGCAGAAAGAAACTGAGACAGAGACTGATGGGTGACACCATTGTCACTCCTTTCCATACCCTTGCCAGGGTTCATAGTCAGCCACCATACCTCAAGAGTGCGCCAGGGACAGCGAGTCTATGCTCTCTCCTGCACCCAGCCCAGCTCCCAGAGCAAACAGCTCTTGGGGATTCATTAACTGGACATTTCAGAGGGACACCTGTTGATCTATTTGGTTACAGAAACTTACCATCTGCCCCTGTGTTGTACCTACCAAAGCGTGCACGCAGCCTGACAGGATTAATATTACATTTCCATCTGCCCCGCAACATGAGCTGCCCATAAAGCAACAACCTAAAGATGCTTCTGAGCTCCTAAATCCCACCTTGCCCTTAAAAAGATGCAGGTTATGGGAAGAACAAGAGGAGCCATGACAATCCAGTTCCCTCAAAGCACCAGGCACATCCACAGCAGCATTTAAAACTCGCTCCCTTTCCAGCCTGGCTAAATGCAGGCGACATTAACAGGTCACATCCAAGAGACAGATCTAAGAGGTGACAATGCCAATATAAAACCATTCACCAAGTCTGCACCAACGGAACAAACTTTAAAAAAAGTATTAAAACAGACTGTTTATTACAGCATATGATGTGTTATATTAATTTACACAATGTTATAGATATAAAAACAGCCATTGATGATGTACAGTAAATTGGACATCAACAGGAATATTAAAACTACTGATACTCATGCACGTGACATGCATATGGGCTTTTTTTTTTTCTTCTTTTTCAAAAGCAGTTTTACACAATATACTGAAGTTACTAAGCCTCGGCCAGCTGCTCCAACAGTTTACTCTCAACACCACTGCCATATGCAGCAGGACTCCCAGGAGATCAGAGCAGAGTGCACTCCAGAGAAGGCGACTTAACCTTGGAAACAGTGAACAGGAGCCCTTTCCTGGTGGGGGAAGGTTGGGGGAGGATAAGGGTGAGTTTCAAGAAAAGAGTCACACAAAAAGAGAAAACATAAAAGAAAACAAACAAAAACCCAGGAGGAAAAAGTTCAAGACATGGCAACAGGAGCAGCAGAAAGGGACAAGCAAAACCACAAAGACCACCCGCACTCCCTCCCCCTCAGCCTCTAAAAACTTAGGACCTTAAGCTGACAATATCCTGTATAAAGATCCAGAACTGGAAAAACTAGGCAAGGAAAATCCATTCCTGGAAACATCAGCCTTTTTTTGAATGCCTTCTGATACCGTGCACTGGAGGCTGTTCACTGCTGTAATGGCAGTGTTATGTTTGTTGCTCTTTTCTTTTTTTTAAATGAGTATAATGGTCTTTTATTTCCACGTGAAAGGCACTAGTATCCACCCAATTTCTGAAGACAAGTGACATAATTTACCTTAAGTTTTAAATATTTGTATTTTTAAAAAAAAAAAATCTGTGGAAATATGTACACAAAAGCACCTTGCTTCCAAAAGCAGAAACAGATACATTCCACCCAGTCACCTCCCTAAACGGTTGTCATGAGCTTCAGGGAGCCCGACCGAAAGCGAAGGATTTTCTTCTTAAGGTTGTGAGAGGCTTTGATTTTGACAAACGCCTTCGCCGCGTTTTCATGCAGCTCCGGCGCCGTCACCGTCTGGATGGGGAGCGTCTGGACAAACTGAGACCAAATAAGGCCCCCGCTCTCATCAGAGTCACTGGTGGTCGTGCTCTCCCCTACGAACTCCACCTCGCTCAGGCTGGACTCGCTGTCTCCAAAGCAGTTCGTCGTGTAGTTGCTCTGCTCGTCCTCGCTCGTGTCCACTACGGTGGAGTGGAACAAGGACTCGCACTCCGCCGAGTACTCCGAGTCGCTGGCCACGTAGGCGTAAGGGCTGACGTAGGGCAGCGGGACTTGTGAGTAGACCCCCACACCTTCCCGCCGGTTCCTCCTCGCCCTCCGTAGGGCCTCCTCGTAAGAAATCTCCGCCGACGACTTCCACCGGCGGTAGTCGGCCCGCTTGTGCTTAGGCTTGGCCACCACAACCTCTCGGCCATGCCCGTGGGAGCGGATGGCGGATCTGTGCAGGCCAGGCTGCCGACTCTGGAGGCCCGACTCGGGCTGCGGGCCGCTGCCTCTCTTCCCCCGCGAGGAGGGCTTTTTCAGTTTCTTATTTGTATCCAACTCATCAGGAAAGCGGCACTTCTTCCCCGACGCCTTGGTTTTCTCCCGCAAGGTCTGCGAAGCGTTTTCCACCCCGTTGGCAAGGTGGGGCCTGTGTTTCAGAGCAGAGCTTTTCAAAATCTTGACGTTTCGGGTGCCTTTGTGAAGCTTGACGCTTTGCTGCTGGGCGGGTATGTACTGGGCGTTCACCAGCAAGCCATCATCCAGGCTCTGGGAGGAAGAGCCTTCGCTTTTGAAATCCAGCGCAGGCCTCTCCTCGACAGCAGGCGACGAGGATCGAGCCGCCTGCAAGCTGCTCTTCAGCAGGATTTTTTTGGGAGGCTGGCTGACCCTGTTCTCCGGCTGCAGCACCACGGTCTTCCCAGGGCTCTCTTTGGGAGAGGCGGCAAAGAGCTGGCCGTTCTCCTTGGGGACGTCCCCCACTGCAGCCACTGCACTGCGGTTGAGCTCCGGAGGTGCTGGTTTGACGCCCCGTGGCAGGTGCTTGCTCTGAAGTTCGCTCACCGCACCAGTCGGGAAAGCTGCCGGCAAAGCTGCCTTCCTACTCTCCAGCTGCTCGCCGGCCGGCTCCCTCGGCCTTTGCTTTAACGGAGAGGGCGCTGTATGGTCTGGAGCAGCGCTCCCACCAGAAGGCACGCACGCTTGCTTGGAACTCTTCAGGTTGATGACATTACCATGAGCCACTACCCCTGACGGCTGCCTGACGCACATGCTCCCGTGCCTCAAGATGCCTTTGGTGGGATCAGCGTTGAGACTCGTCCTTGGTTTGTTAGTCCTTACCGCGTGAGTCTTTTTCTGAACTAGGCTTAAGATGTAACCATCTATCCTCTTGGTGGTGGAAGGGCATGGTGCTGGCCAGGAGCTCTGTGGGAGAAAGGCGTTGGTGGATTTTCCTGAGTCCGTTTCAGAGCCGGCACAGAGGTCGCTCATGTCACAACCAAGCCTCTCCTCTTCTCGCTGGGGGGTTTCAGTCACAGGGAGAAGGAACATAGGGCTCTGCACAGCTACTGCGTGGAGTGGGCTGGGGTACCGGTAGACGTCGCTCCCGTTTTTAGACACCAGATCACACTGGTACTTTGGATGTACATCTGCAACGACATCGAGGGAGTTTGAGTGCGGTGTGGACAAAGAGCGACAGACAGAGCCTGCGGTCTGGTCCTCATGCTGGCCTTCCTTATTATAGTCCATCCAGCCTATGAGATCTGAAAGGCATTTTAGAAGAGTTTAGAGAGCCTACCAGGGATAGTCCTGCTGTTTTCTACGTGCCATAAAGGACTCTGGTCCCACATATGCATATGAGGCAGTGTTTACACAACACCAGTGCTGTTCAGGGAAGAGAAGCCTTGCAACCAGGGATGCCCTTTAAGCGCTAGTAAAGCAGCACTACTTCTCTGTGGGTCCCTCTGTACCTGCATCTATGCAGGATCTGCCCCAATATGGCCACGTGGTTAAGAAAATAAAAATCACAGCCCTAATCAGAACATTTGCTTTGATTTCAAACCTGTGCCTGATTTGCTAAGAGCTTCCTATTTTGATTCCAAGCCACACAGAAATCCATAAGGGTCTCTTATGTTTAAGTGTTACACAGTCACCTGTAAAACTCACTGCAGGCCTCAGCATGTATGAATTTTATAACTGACTCTGCAAAATCCAAAGGGAAACAAACAAACACAGACCAATTATTGCTGTTAGCTTATTGATAAATTTCACTTCCAGATTTTTTCAAGTATATGTTGGGTCCAAAAAAAAAAAAATCCAGATTTAATTTCACTGTTATTATTATTATAATTACTATCATCATTATTCTTCTATAATAATGCTTACAATAATAATAACAGATGTTTCTTTTGATCAATAAAGGGTCTGAGAACAGGAAACAAGCTCATCTTTCCACACCAGTACAAGGAGTGCAGGTCAATCCAGCTGACATCCGAGCCTTGGCTCTGCAAAGAGAGTTCTGTAAGAGAAATCCAGTGCGTTTCAAGAGGCATGAGTCAGATTTAATGGCTAAGGCACTTGGGAGGTAAGTGATTTTAGGAGCAGGGCTTCAATCCAAGCACCTAAGATTATTATTATTTTCTTAAGCTTATGATGCCCTTGTCTTCTTGGGTAGGGGTACAGTCTCAATGTAGGGGTACAGTACAGTCTAAACAATCCTTCTAGATCACAGTCAGTCCTGTTTTCTACCCTTGGGCTAGAAACTTCAGCCAGGGTACTTAAATTTGAATGCTCGGTGCTCATCACTTATCTACAGCTTATTTCAAAAGAGGTCTCACAGACTTTGATGAAATTAGCTGATAGAGATGATGTTCCTGTATGGGCAGGAGAAGTAGAATAGGGAAGTTAGGAGCAGGAGCTTCCTCCAGATCACCTCACAGTTTTCCCACATTTCCTAAATTCCAGGTCAGAGTCAGGAAATGTTGCCAGAAAGACTTCTTTGAAGCATGTCAGTTTGTGAATTTTCAGCTCTAAAAGTGAGTATAATTCATTTGGTTTAGGTTTTTGTGGTGTGTACAGAAAAAAAACCCACAACAACCACCAGTGCAATCTGCTGAGAATCCTTCTTTTTATGTGTGGCTGATCAAGATCACATATACCTTACCACAGGGAGCATTAAATTACCTCAAAAGATATCAAAAGATAACTTAGGGGACTTCTCAGCTCCTCAGAATGAATGTATCCCTGGTTGTATTTCCCCACTTCAGGCAGATTTAGAAGAATGTGAATTACTTTGCCCTTGATTCACAACAAATCACTCTAAGTTAACTTTAAAGAGCAGAAAGGAAAATGGAAATGGTGTGGGTAGAAGCATCCTGTATAGTGGGCTCATCCCAGAATGAACCAAGGCAGAGCATGAGCATGTCTGCAACCAGTACTGCTTGATCACAAAAGTCCTACTGAAGTGTCTGTCTGACAGAGAAGCCCTTCCTATTTAACCATCCCACTCATTAAGCCTTGCATCTTCACCCAGTGCCAGGGGAAAGTACAGAATCCTAGAATCACAGAATGGTTCAGGTTGGAAGAGACCTTAAAGATCATCAAGTCCAACCCCCTGCCATGGGCAGGGACACCTCTCACTAGTCCAGGCTGCTCAAAGCCCCATCCAACCCAGCCTTGAACACTGTCAGGGAGGGGGCAGCCAGCACCTCCCTGGGCACCCCATGCCAGTGTCTCAACACCCTCAGAGTGAAGAATTTCTTCCTAATGTCCAATCTAAATCTATCCCCTTCCAATTTAAAACCATCCCCCCTCGTCCAATTGCTACATGCCCTTCTGAAAAGTCTCTCTCCAGCTTTCCTGTAGCCCCTTCAGGTACTGGAAGGCCAGTATAAGATCTCCTCAGAGCCTTCTCTTCTCCAGGCTGAACAACCCCAACTCTCTCAGCCCATCTTCATAGTAGATGTGCTCCAGCCCTCTAACCATCTTTATGGCCCTCCTCCATGACCCATTCCAACAGGTCCTTGCCCTTCTTATATTTGGGACTCCAGAACAGGACACAGTACTCTAGGTGAGGTCTCAAGAGAGCAGAGTAGAGGGGCAGAATCACCTCCTTTGTCCTGCTGGCCATGCTCCTTTTGATGCAGCCCAGAATACAATTGGCCTTCTGGGCTGTGAGCATGCATTGTTGGCTCATGTCGAGCTTCTCATCCACCAGCACCACTAAGTCCTTCTCTGCAGAGCTGCTCTCTAGCACATCATCTCCCAGCCTGTATTGATGATGAGGATTGCCCCGACTCACATGCAGGACCTTGCACTTGTTCTTGTTGAGCCTCATGAGGTTCACATGGGCCCAGTTCTCCAGTCTCTCCAGGTCCTTCTGGATGACATCCTGTCCTTCCAGCTTGTCAAGTACACCACTCAGCTTGGTACCATCTGCAAATGTGCTGAGGGTGCACTGAACCTCATCGTCAATGCCACTGATGAAGATATTAAATAATACCAGTCCCAGTCCAGAGCCCTGAGGGACACCACATGTCACATCTCTCCATCGGGACACTGAGCCTTTAACAACTGCTCTCTGGATGTGACCATCCAATCAATTCCTTATCCACTGTACAGTCCACTCATCAAATCTGTATCTCTCCAGTTTAGAGAGCAGGATGCTGTGGGAGACTGTCTCAAAGGCTTTGCAGCAGTCCAGACAGATTACATCCACTGCCCTTCCTGTGTACACCAATGCAGTCACCCCATGATAAAAAGCTACCAGGTTAGTCAGGCAGGACCTGCCCCCCAGTGAAACCATGCTCACTGTCTCAAACCTCCCTGTGCCTTAGCAAAGCTTCTAGGAGGATCTGTTCCATGATCTTCCCAGGCACAGAGGTGAGGCTGACAGGTCAGCAGTTCCCCAATTCAACAGGTCTCTGCCAAAGAGACAGAACGCTTTCTCCCTGTTCATGATGTCTGTTTGTGTAGACACACTTCATAAATGCAGCACACACCTCACTGTGACCATCTGAACTGACAATACAACTGCTACAAACAGACTGACGTGTACCCTAACCTCCTAAAGCCTGTACCTAGCAACTTGCTCTGTCACTTTGCTGAGGAACACAGCTGTTGAGGTATCTTCCATTACTGCTATTCAGTAAAGATGTTTTTCTAAAGAAAACCATGAGAAATTAGCCAAGTAATGTGTTTATGTGTATAGGTACCACTGCCCTCTACTGGGTACAGCAGCTGTCATGTTTTCACGTTGTTTTCATGCCTTTAGAGTGACATTTTCACATGGACTAAGCCTGGACTAGTGGAGAGCAACCAGTCCTGTTTCCTGACCCATGTACGTGATAGGCACTGGAATCTTTTCCGAGCACAGTACGTCAAATGAAAAGAAGAAGGGTTAATCCAACCCAGATACTCCTGAGGCAGTATTTCCAAAGCCAAAGCCACCTCCTGGAGCATGATGCATTCGACCTGCTTTTACTATACCTGCAGATTTAGGGCGTCCATCTGAGATATTCAGTGTTGCCTCCAAAGGGCTGCAAAAGCAAGTGCTAGAATGGCAACTGGATAAACACTCACTGAAGACAGAGTTAGATGAATTGGAGAGCGATCCAGAAGCTCCATCACTCAGCTCATAAAACCCTACAAAAATAAGAGTTTGGATTTATATTAGTTACATCTACACAAAGTTACCATTTGTGTCCCTAGAAAGGCAGTTGAGCTCATGTTTATGTTGGCTTCATCTACTGCAATTAGTTATGGGCTTTCATTCAGTCACCCCAAAACCAGTGCACGACTTAGTAGTAACCTTATTGCTACTAAGGATCCTGTTTAAAAGTAAAGTACTTAATGGTACAAAAGCAGACCTGAAATTTTGCACTTTTTCTTTTTTTTTTAACCTTTGGTTGGGGTTTTTTTTAATCTTTACAGGGTTTTTCAGGTTTTAGCAAGAAGGATCCAGGCTGTGTTTGAGAGCTGGCTCATTTAATACTCCCAAAACAGACTCTCCAGCTATTACCTGACTACCAAATTTTTACCAAGTGTTGGGCCCAGCAGTTTCCATTATTTTTTTCAAAGTTCTGGAGATAAATACATTATTTGTGGATGACATGAAAGGAGAAAAACAGTAGATAATGTGCAGTGTAATTTCCTGCTACATTGGGACTACTCAAGGAAAGTCTGACATACCATAATCAAAGCTGAACTTTTACAATTATGAATAAGGAATGCAGGGCATGTCTACAGAATGGGGATGCATCCTGGAAAACAACAATCCTGAAAAGGACTTAGTCAGCATGGAAAAGCAGCTCAATCAAGCTTAATGATATGGCAGAAAAAGCTAATGAGATTGTTGGACGTACAAAGAGACTAATGAATAGCAGTAGGGAAATGACTTCAGCAGTCTATACGGTGCTGGAAAGAAAGACATTGGAGTGGTGTGCCTAGTCCTTGACTCCAGCATGCTTAAACCAAAGCTAAACAATTGGAAAGGGGCCATAAAGCTATTTAAGATCTTGGAAAAATGCCTTAAAACAAATGACTTAATGAACTTGACCTGTTTAGCTCATCAAAAAAAGTCAGGAATTATGCTGTCTAGCACCTCCAAGAGGAAAAAAACCTGGGTACAAGAAAAGACCTTCATCCATGGGGGAAAACTATCTCAAAAAAGCAGAATCAGTGCTGGAACAAGTCCAATTCAGATTAGGAATCAGCAGTGCTTTTATCAGTTTACCACGTGTTAGTGTCTTCAGAACAAGTCTAGATGCCTCTAGGAAATGTTCACCAGAGTGAAATACTGGCTTCCCCACAGTTAGAATAGGATGAGATTCAATATATGGGGGATCATATTGTTTGATTCAATCTTCCTTTCTGGCTGTAAAAGCAATTTTGACATATTCCTCCTGCTAGTGATACTTTATTTTACCATTTTTCCTGCAGCCTCTGTCCTAACATGCAGGAGATTTAGAACTTTTTGAACTAATTTCTGAGTGGCCTTGGGAAAAAAAAAAAAAAGAGCCCCACATGTTAAGAATCTGAGTTTGAAATGCTCCTCTGAACACAGTGTCTACACACAGCAGCGTTTGCAGTGGTAGGTGAACTAGGCGTTAATTATCAGTGTGAACATGCTATAGACATTCAAACTGGAAACTACCATCAGTTTAATTCCAGGTCCCAAGGGAGGCTTCATTTTGCTAAGCATTGGCCTTACCTGAACTTGGACGACTGTCTGTCTCAAGGTGCTCATCCGTTGTTTTCTCCACGTCCAGGCGGAGGTCGCTTATTTGCTTATCTAGCTCTTGTAACTGATTTAGCAGGCCAGCATCCCTTCTCCTCAAGCAGTTCTGGAAAATAAGACAACAAACATCAGCTCCTTCAGAAGGGCCTCCAAAGACAATCAGCCTCCTCCACCTGAGCATCCTGGAAATACCTTGTCAGTATTCTTTTATACCAGAGCAAATCAGAACAAAGCTCTGAAATTCTTGACAGACGCTCTGGATAAATATTTAACCAAAGAATTATGCAGGCACTTCATTCCAGCCTCTTCCAGCCAGTCCTACATAAGGATCACGCTCCACAATTTAGGAAGACCAACACACCATGTTGGCAAAGCACTCCTTTGCAGGGGCACAGCTGTGACAACAAAGCTGTATTGTGTGACATGGCAAAACCAGACCTGCGCACGTGAAGCGGGCTGTTTCGGTGAAAGGACAGCTTTTCCAGTGTAATAGGGGACCCTGTTCACCACCACAGTGATGCTAGTCAAAGATCACATCTGTTCACACAATGGGAAGAAACAGCTCTGCCAACAAGTGCCTGGAAGTGTTGGAACCGCCTTGTTCTGCTGCGCATTATGAGCTTGTAGTCTACCCCACAGACAGCGAGATTCCCAGGGCTGGGATCATGGCCCTGTTATTACTTTTGTGGTGCAGCAGGAAGGAAGAGCAATTCTGCCTCTTCTCCCATTATAGCTGTATAAAAATTGCTGTGAGATGAATTTTAAGGCTATTTATGAAGGTAATTTGATGGCATCAAAGGAGCAAGAAACGATTCTGTAAGGCACTCATTAACCCACGGTCAACACCATCAGTCTCCCTGTGTGCATTGTAATGTTGCTTATCCATCAACTGCTTGGCTTCATACTCTTTAATTGTTTTGGCTTTGGGGAAAGTAGGAGAGGCAGGAGGAAGGTTTATCTCTTTTTTTTTCAAGCATCCCTTGATCGGCACCCAACGGTGCTCCGATCCGCTCGTGGCAAAGGCTTTTGATGCTCAGAGCCGGACTACTCCTAAACCCATTAAACCCAGGACAACCTTTCCCCTGGGGCGAGGCAGTCCTCGGGCGAAGGGAGCGCGAACACTAAGAGTATATTAGCGAGGCCGTTTGAAGATGTGCTGGCATGGAACACCATCCTCGGAGAACCAAAGGGGAGAGAGATCTCGAGTCCTCCTCTCCCCCACACGATTTCCGCCGGCAGCCGGCTGGAAGCCAGGCTGGCCGAGGTGATGGGTTCAAGCGGTGACTCACTGCGCCACCTACTGCCACCAGCGCCCCCGCCCCCCGCCAGCACCCACCGCATCTGGTTCCAATCTGCAATGTCAAGTGCACAAATTAAAGTGCTACCACAAATCCCCCGGGTTGTTTTTTTGGGGAGGGGGTTTCTTTCTTTCTTTGAGGAATGATTGCCTGGTCCTTCACTACGGCTCCTCGGCAGCCACCCCCTTCTCAGCAGAATAAAAAAATACCGTCATAAAATTTAATAATCCTAAATTAACTAAACCGAAAGGCTAACAAGAAAAGGGGGGGGGGGGAAGGGGGTTGGGGAAAAGAAGAGATCAGACAAATAAATCACGCAGTCTAACTTCTCCCTGGGTGAAAGCAAATGCTGAGCCGTGCACAAAGACCGCCAGGCACAGCTGTACGCTATTTTCATTGAAAAATGATCTGCCGCTTCATGCCGCCCTCCATCGCTTCCCACACCAGCTACAAAGCGCGTCCTTCAACAAAAGCATCCCTTATTTTAAGGGGCCTGATCCCGCCCGTGCCGGAGCGCTCGTTACATCCTCTCGGGGCTGCGACTCGGGAGCTCGCTCCCAACTTCCATTCAAGGCAACGGCAGCGCCTCTTCTTGCCTTGAATGGAAGTTGGACCGCCAGCCTGGCTCTGGAAACCCACGGGCAACCGTGCGGCTACACGAGCAAAACGCCTCTCAAATCCGGCCGCCTCCGATTTTGTCGCCGTGTCGCCCAGAGCCCCGCAGGCCCGTCCCCCCCGGCAGGCAGACGCCGCTTGCTCCTCGCCGCTTCACCTGCGCGCCCGGGCGGGCGGACGGGACGCGGTGCCGGCGTGACAGCGGCAGGGGGATGTTCCCCTTGCAGCGCCGCGGCCGCTCTCCACACCCCCCCAGCCCCTTCACCGCTCCTCCGCGGGGAGCCAACGCGCGGGTCACACCGCGGCAGGAGCGCATCCCCCGGCCGCACACGCCCGCATCTCCCCACCACCACCACACACACACGCAGCCCCGGCCGCCCCCCGCTCACCAGCTGCCTCCGCAGGAGGAGGATGTTCTCCTCCAGGAACTTCTCCTCCAGGCTGCGCGGCGGCGGCCCCTCGCCCGGCGGTTCCCCGCGCCCGCCCTGCGCTCCGGGCACCGCGCCCGCCGGCCGCCGCAGCAGGAGACTCTTCACCAGCAGCTCCTGCCGCTGCCTCAGGTACTCCAGCTCGCCCAGCCCGGCCAGCGTGGCCTCCAGCCGCTCCCGGGTGCGCTGCCGCTCCGCCTCCGCTTCGCCCTTCTCCCGCCAGCGCGCATCGGGATCCCGCGGCGCCCCCGCTTGCCCCGGCCCCGCCGCCGCGGCGGCGGCTGCCGCGGGGCTCGCCTTCATGGCAGGGGAGGGGGCGGCCGCCGCTGACAGGCCCTGCCCGCGGGGGGCCAAGCGCCGCCGAGCGCCTCGCTGCCTCCGTCGCCGCCGCCGCCGGTCGCGAATGGGCCGCGGGGCGCCCGGCTCCCTCCCCGGCTGCCGCCGCCCCGCTCCCGCCCACCGCCGCCCCGCGCCCGCCTCCCCTCCCTCCTTCCCTCCTTCCCTCCCCGCCCGGCGGCGGCTCCACGCCCGCGGTCCCTTCCTCCTCCTTCTCCTCCCGCTCCGCTCCTCCGTCGTCCCCCCACACCCCCCCGCCCCGCGCCGAGCCCGGCGGGATGCGGGGAGGTGGGGTACGCGGGGGTGCTACCCGCTGACCTCTCCCAAAACTCCGGCTGCCACCTCTGGAGCCACACGCACGGTGCAGTCCCGGGCCAGTGTTGCTCAGGCAGCGCCGCGTGTCTGAAACGGCAGCAGGAATGATGCGTCTGGGGACGAAACATCCGGACACGGAGGCGTGAGGGTGTAAGGAGTGGGTAGGGAAAGGTGGGAAGCCCAGGAGAGGATGGCAGCCCTTGCGCCAGGGCGCTGGCCGAGGCGCGAGGGTCAAAGCCCCCGCGAGGTGCTGCTTCAAAGCCCGTTGGAGTCAACTAGCCAAAAAAAACCCGTAATGAAGTGAACTTCGTAACAGCGTGTAGGCTAATTGCAGCGAGGGACCTGCAATTAGGTTTCCAGTGGGCACGCTGTGGAAAGAGGGAGGGGGGAATGCAGATGCCAAAGGAAAAGGGGGAAAAAAAATGAAAGAAAAATGTTAGTATCAAAATAGAGCAAAAACTGAGTTCCAGGCGTGTTCTGAGGGGAGAGAATGGAAGAGGAAGAAGAAAGCATTGAGGGAGCCCTGCACAATATGGGGTCTGTTTGGAAAGACGTGAGCTGCCGTACAGCGGCTGTCACAGGCACGAGCATAATGAAATGCTCTTTCCTGCTCTCCCTCCGCTCCTCAGAAGATTATGAGTGGTTGTGAGACTGAAAGGGCTCAGATGAAATTGGTCTCCCCACTCCCATGCTGTCCGAGGCAGGCACTACATTGCAGTGACAAGCCATACCCCTACTTTATCTGATGTAGGTGTCGGTCCTTGTTCCCAGAGCCCGCAGCTGACACATCATTACATCACAATGTAAAGTGCTTTCTAAAAAGCAGATCCACTTTCCTCCTGCAGCTTATAACCAGCCCTCCACCCCTCTCAAATGCTGTCCCAAGTGTAGGTGAGGCCACACGTGTCAGCTCAGAGGATGGTCAGAGCTAAACCTAGCTCCATTTCCTTCTGCTTTCGAATTCCCCCCAGAGCTGGCTCAGCACACAGCCGTGTCAGCATGGTGCATCCATGTTAATATTCAAATCTGGATTAGCAGAGCCTTTTTGAACCAGGTCTCTAGATCATTCCAGTTTACCACGCTTTGATTCACATCACAGGGGGATTTGAGAACAAATGAACTGAGCTGGTTTAGGGTAAAACCAAAGCAGAGGAAGCGAGCACACCTAAAGCACTCCAACCACTAATGGATGCTCATTAATTGACATGTGGTCTGCGGGAGGAGAACACAACTAGCTCAAAGTAACAGCCTTAAAGTACAGACAGTGTGGATGGCAGGACCTCTGTACAGCTGTACTGCTCAGTGAATCCCTGCCTGCCACGCTGTGCCTGCTGCTGCTGTAGACAGAGAGATGAGGAAGCACAGGAATAAGGAGCCAGAGAAGGCAGGGCCACTTCTTTGGGGAGCACATCACTCCTGCCAGATTCAAGAGACCATGAAATTGCATCCAGAGAGAGAAGTGACAAACACTGAAAGGACAAGGGATGCCCCAAGGGCAAAAGATTGACTGAGGTCGCTGTGCAAAACAGGAAACAACCCAAGTCCCAGACTGGACCATTATCTATCAACTCATGTTATGTATCTGGGCCCAGGAAACGCCCAGAAGTAGGTTCTGCCTCTGCCCCACAACATACAGGCCACCACTGCTGACGCAAAAACCTGCTCCATGGCTTTGTCTCCTGTGTGGAGCTTGGCATGCAGCACCCTCCAAGCATGTTTATGCTGAAAGCTGTGTTGCAACACAGAGTTACCTTCCCAAGTGGGTACCAGAAGCTCTCCAGATAGGGAAGCAAAGAGCTCCCACATTTTCCTTCACCTTTTCCAGCCAGATTTTGCATGCAGCTTTGTGCCTTGTGTGCATTTGTATACAAAGCTTCATGCAATATTTATGCAAAGCTATTTCAACTCTTTCTGTCCTGTTGCACACTGTGCAATGTAGATGATGCTTCAAAAATAAATTACAGCACTAAATAAAATCTATCTTAATGCTCAGGTGTAAATCTGTCTTACTGTTCAGGTGTATTTATCTTCCCACTTATCATTTGGTAGATTTCAGTCCGATTCCTCCTTCCCAAGTCACCTCCTTCCACTCTGAAGAGTATAAGATGCTGCCCGTCTCCCTGCCAACATTTCTGTGCTCAACCTTTGCAATGCATCGGTTCCAGGAAAGAAAAGAAACACAAGAACTGCCAAAACAATCAACTGCCTGTGTCACGTGGAGAGGAGAATGCAGCTTCCACCAACCCAGCCTTGCTGCACGCCTGGGATCTGCAAGGAGGAGGGGAAGGGGAGTCTGATGGTGAGGAACTCGGGTTTCACCCCAGAGATGAAGGAATAATAAGGTGTGCCAGAGAGGCAGTGGGAATTAGGAGGCTGGACAGCATGGGAGATGTGTGAGTGAGCAGCCAGCTAGAAATGTCAAATTATGGGAGTAATAGAAGGAAAAGAAGAGATGACCTAAGACATCATGAGGGAGGGGAAGGCCAGAGAAGACTGTTCAAGAACTAGTGTGCAGCTCAGCAGAGTGTAGCTCATGTAGCACACTTTGCAGGAGGCAGAGCCCGGAAAGGAGAGGTTTGAAGGCAGCAGAATGATGAGAGAGAACGAGCATAAAATACAGTCTGTTCAGAGAGCAACAAAATAAAGAGTCCATAAGCAGCAAGAGAAAAAGCCCATCCGTAGGTGGGAGGAAAATAAGGTGAGATGATGGAGAAAGGGTGCCTTTGCTAGGTGTAAGACAGATATTTTAAGCACAGAAGGAACAAGAGATTACTGGTTTCTCCCCTCTCAGTTACACCACAGTTGATCACCCCAGCAAAAAACTAGTCTGAGATAAGAGGGAGGCCCAAATCCCCAGATTAGCTCTGACTGGACAGCCTTTGGAGGCTTCTATCTCAGCAAGCCAAACACCTCAAAACTCTTAGCAAGGGCTAAGTAACAGCACTCTCACATTAAAAAATCAAATAAAATCTGAGTCTGAAACTGTCTTTCATTCCTCTCCTAGCTTTTGGCAACAGCTGAAGGCTTTGCTCTTACACTCCTTCATAAAGTTGCTCTTCCTTCACTGGGATGATCCACTGAAATCCTCCAAACAAAGATAATCCCAGATTCCCCATCCTAAACTCGAACATAGGAACTGCAAGGAAGGAGTCAGGGAGGGAGAAGAGATGGTGATCAAGGAGCTCTGTTGCTAGGATGTTATGAGAGGTGTAATTCCGTCTGGTACAGAGGCGGTTATGAAATGGCTCATCTTTAATCATTATCCTGGCTCATCTCTTCTGATTTATATTATTAGGTGGTAGAGACGCTGTACGGGGAATAAAGAGATAGTCCCTGCCCCTCAGAGCTTACAAGAGAAGAAACAGCAGGTGGCTGCCACTGGTGATCACAGAATCACAGGATCGTGGGGGTTGGAAGGGACCTCCAGAGATCATCAGGTCCAACCCCCTGCCAAAGCAGGGTCCCTAGGACAGGTCGCACAGGGAGGTGTCCAGACTGGTCTGGAATCTCTCCAGAGAAGGAGACTCCACACCCCCTGGGCAGCCTGTGCCAGGGCTCACAGGAAATATAGAAGGATATAAAAGGAGCCCTGAGAAAGTCGTGGCTGCCGTGGTGGGCAGTGAATCCAAACTGAGTAGGCAACGGACGGGAGTTTCTGACTCCCACCTCATCACTCAATTCCTTCCCACTGGGAGCAAACCCCAACATCCAAGTGCATACAGTCATCTTTCCCTCTTCCACCCCTGCTGATCATTAAGATCAGGTTAGATTAAATGAGGCCAATTAACACTTGTTACTTTACCTAGGTTCATTTCTGACCAGCCAGGCTAGAATGAGTGCAGGAAATTGCAGACATGAAGGGGAAGGTTGCAATTCCCTGTTTGTAAGAGGAAAGCAGTTGCTTTCCTTGCTTACTTCCACAGCCCATCAGAGGCAGGGTGATACCTTATCTTGGAAACATCCACTTGGGGACTATGCTTCAGACCCACAGCTGTCACTGTGCCTCCGATACTTTATTTTAATCTCTTCTAATGTTAATTTTCTAAGCATTTTTTAATTGCATTGGATAATATATGAGTATAAATCTTATCAGCAAATCAGACCGACATCAGTTTGTGTTCTCGTGTTACCATGGTTACATTATTATTACAAGTGAACCTTGTGCTCATTACTAACCACAAACAGTTCTAGCAAATAACCTCAACTGAAGCAAAATATCCTGGCAGTGCTTCCCTTTTTTGTCAAACAAAGCCAATTTCTCTGGGTGATAAGTAACCACAGCATACCTCTGGTGTGTCTTTTTCTCTTCCCAGACTTCTGCAGCCCACGATCCTGTCCCTGTGTGAGTTTGGCTTTGAAACGTTTCCATGCTGTCAACAAGATGTGGAGGTCAAATTCCTGAAACGTGGATCTTCAACACAAACTCAGATGACAAGCCCTAGCCCAGCCTATCAAAACACGACTCTCTTTGTATTGTTGTGGCAAAAACTGCTCATGACTGCTGCATTAGGAACAACTGACAACTTGATAAGGTCCCTCAAGGGGCCAGTTTTCCCCTGCTCTGATCTGATGTGATCTGACTGGTCTCACATTAAAAGACACGGTCCCACTTTCCTTTACCCCCTGTGCTGCTGCCCATGTGTCAGGTGAAGGGACTGACATTTTCCAGGGGTCACTGCAATGAGCTGACTCCCCAGATCTGATGTACAAGAGCAGGGGCCAGGGAGGACAGCTATGCTGTCCCTTTCCCTGCTCCTGACTGGTAGTTTGGGCAGTTCCTGTGTTTGGCTATTCCTCTGTCCCACCATCGTCCCATCAGCTGTGCAGGGACCATGGCTGGAAAAACAGATTGATACCCCAACCTGTGTTTAAAGAAACCTCACAAACCTTTGCATTGCTTGTTGTTAACCCAGATACTTCAGTGATCCCCTTTCAAGTGTGAGCAGTTGCACCGGCACAGCTGAGAAGGCAGAGCTGTACATGGGAAGGAAGAGACAAGAGTAGGAAACCCTGCAGCTAAAAGCTCCATCCAGAGGGAATGTGGAAGGAAGGATGGGCTGTTTGCAAAATAAGAAGTCACCCAGGAGGCCTTGGAAGAGGATGCTGAAGACTGCTTCTCCAGACACTCCTGTCAGGCTACGAGCCATACAAATGTATCCGCTTCCTTTCCACAGGCAGCCAGGAAGAAGACTGGGTTTGAGTTACCCATTGCTGCCTCAGAAGGGGTGGTGCTCCCCAAAGCCATGAAAGGCCCACGTCTGCTTAGCAAAGGAGCCAGAGCACTGCAGAACCTCTGGGGAGCTGGGGAGCCCTGAGCCCAGCGAGGTACCACAGTGCTGCTCCAAACAATACCTCCTGCTGGCACTGGGTGTCAAACTGGCAAAGAAGATGCAAACTTTGCTTCTAATCCCTAGATTGCAAGAGACATGAGAGAATTGGATGGCAAGGGTTGAAAGCCAGGCAAGACCAGAGCCACCTTTACCTCTGTTTTAAGGATAAGAGAAGGTATGATAAGGACAAAGAGGGGAGGGGGAACGTGGAGTGGAACAAACCAGTGTCACTCATGATGTTCACAGCTGACAAGAAGCAGAGCTTGAAGCTACCCCCACACTGTTCACTATAAAGAAACTTGACCAGCATTTAAGCAAGGCACGTAATACATCACGTCCTAATGCTAACTGACAGGGGCTGCATTCCCTCCCCAGGCTCGTGGACACTGTGCAACTGAAGTCAGAGCTGGACTGCTCCAAGTGACACTTCCCTTCTCACTTTTTTTTTAGATCTCCCTCATCACCAAGAAGATTATGTCAGTTGAGTTCTGCTGCAATTACTTTTCATTCATACTTACAATATAATGTCACATCTGATGTTCTTGTACTTTGGCTCCTTTTCTTCTCCTGTCCTGGTTTTCATATTTACATTTGAAATGTTTGCTGACACAGTCTTCAGCTTAATTTAATGCCTTCTTGTACCCATGCTGCCAGTGCTCATCTCAGCACATCATGCTGGGAACAGCCCTCACCAGCATGGCCTTTGCAGAAGAATATCCAATAAACTGTCAACAGTCAGCCAGTGGGAGTGGAAGAATAGAAACAATGGGCTTAAATCACAGCTTGAGATGTGGGCAGCCTGGGAAAAATTCTCAGCAGAAGGAGCTGGAACAGCCTAGGAAGAGAAAGCTTCTTCATCATAAGATGTCTCTGACAGAAGGTTAAGCATGGATACATCAGGATGGATAGAGACTCTCCAAGGGGCAACAGTGCACTGAACTCATGTTCTTCTGGTCCCACTTTAACAGAGGTTCCAATGGCAGCCAGTCCATGCAAAGGCCAGATCCCACTTTACTGCTGGCTGCCTTCCCTTCCCTCCCTTTGCCTTCAGCACTCGCTCTGCCCTAGAGAAGCACACCAGGAGCAGGACTCCCAGCATGTCTGTGCATGGCTACACAGAGCGCTCTTCCTCCTGCCATCACCGATACCCCAATCTAGCCTTCAGACACCTCCCCATGGCAGCTACACAGAGGATCACACATGCTGCTAAGCCCCCCTTTGCTCCTTCACATTGCAAAGACCCTCTGCTCCCCCAGCAAAACCCACCTGTGTTTCCCTCTCAGCCCCAGCTCTCTGCCAAAGGAGGAAGGGCAGAGAGCAGGTCTCACCCCCAACCCTCCTTTTTTCCTCTGTGCTGCAGCAACGTGACAACCACGTAGGGGTAGGAAAGAGGGAGGCAAGAGAGGCAATGCTGGGGCCAGCTCTGCTTTGGGGAGACCGCAAAACCATGGCAACATTGCTACTTAATTATATAGCAACAGCTCTCTTGTCATGCAGTAGCATAGCACCATTCCAGCCCCCATACAGGGCTTACCTGGCCTGCTGATGCCTGCTGGGTGGTGAAGGTAGAGCCATAGTGACACAGCACAGACCAAAGGTGCTGTCCCAAACAGGCTTACAGGGTTTGTGCTTTCCCTGCTAGCTGGGTCATTGCACCTACCTCACCGTGCATCCGTAAAGAGCCACGGCTCAGCATTCAACCCAGCACCAGAGGGGTGGGTGCTGGAAGGATTCAGCCCTTCCCAGAAGAAAGGACATCATTTGCAGTACAGTTTGCACTCTGAGTGCCTGTGAGGAAGGCAGAGCTGGCTGCAGTGACACTCTTTGGTCGGCCTTGGGACCCCTTGCCTGAAGTAAGCTGCCTGTTGGGAGCCTTGGGGGTACCCAGACATGCCCATGGGAAAGCTTTCCAATCAAGCCTGCCTGCACACCGTGGGAAGCTGAGCCAGATCTAACTGTGCCCACAGCATGTTTTAGTTCCTACCAATCTGACAGCAGCAGCAAGGACTTCTGCTTCCCCCCCCCCCCCCCCCCCCCAACACTCTAACCCTAGAGCCTCTAAAGGAGTTCATTCAGTCTCTGCTGATGCTCACTTGGGCAAAGGCCCCTTGACATCAGCTCCACAACCAGTGAAAAATGGCCCTTGACTATGAATCAGAGGCAACCTGCATGATCCCCGTTTGCACCGGGCAGCATGTTTTATGAGCTGGTTTTTAACCTTCTTCTGGATATGGACAAGCTGAGGTGGGCTAAATGACTCAACCAAGGTCACTAAAACCTCAGTGGCAGAGGAGAAGAGATTAGGTCTATTATGCTCTGTCATTGGGCTCTACCTTTATGAGGACATGCCACCTGTAAAGGAAGAAGGGTCAAGAGACCCTGTGGTAGTATGGGTCTGCTAGGTGGTACTCAAGCACTCTCACTATCTCAACCTCCCATTCTTTGCATCTAAGAACTTAATTTTGCTTTAAAAGCTTAACCTAAAAGGTTCAGCTTTATCTCCACATGTTGTCTCTGATGGTTTTCCTTACTCAGAGGGTTAACAGGAGTCTGTCTCATCTACTGTATAACAACAGGTCAAGAAATGACTAAATAAACCGAACAAAAACCCCCAACATAAATCTCTTTGCCCTTCCCACTGTGCCAGGGAGAATGAACACCGACCTCTTGCTGTTGCCTTAAGGCACGTGCCTGGAGGAAGGGGATGTCACTGGCTCCAGGCTTTGCATCAGTGAGTCCCATAAAACTTGGAAGGTCAGGTGTGCAGTCATGGAGCTCACAACACGTAAACAGCAGGGTCTGAATGGGAACAGTCAGTGCTCCAGAGGGACCTGCTGGCAGTCTCTGAGCCTTAACTTAAAACCTGAGCTGAGAAGCTGCCCCACATGAAAGGCAGGCTTTGAGTTCAGGTGCAAACTGACCTGACTGGTACCGAATCTCTGTTGTTTTCATTGTTCCACCATTTCTTTTTTAGCATTGAGCTTCTTATCGATGTTGGTGTGAGAAGAAATGCCACTTTCTGATCTTCCTTAATGAAGGCTTTGTCCTGGAAGAACACATTTTCTATCAACCTGGGCATCTGCAAACCTGCAGGAGAAAAGAATGGCATTTCAATTTCCAGAAATTATTGGTCCAAAACATTAATCTGAATCTCAGAGCTGAGCTGTTGATGCAGGGCATGCTGCATCTCTGTGTTACCCTTTGCTGGGTGAGCATCGGATGTGCAGACAGGAACATGCCTTTAGAGGAACAGCCTGCAGCAGCAAGGCAGCACTGGGGGAGTTACTTCATTTCAGAAGATGTTGGCATCACAAATCAAAGCCTCTCCCTCGTAGGGGACTGCTAGTTGTGGGACAAGCCCTGCCTGGGGACCGACTCAGCAGCCAGCCCACCTGTCCCTCCAGACCTGGGAGAGGACACAGGGGTGGGAGAGCTGCATCTGGAGAAGACCAATCCAGTCCTGAAATTTACACTTTGTCTTTCCTTTGAAAGGAAACCTGGATTCTGGTAACTGTTCTGGTGCCTCTGCAATAGGCTGAAATTGCTGCCCAGATCTGTTCCTGCTTTTCAGATTATTACCTCCAAGTGCCTTTCAGATTCCAACTGTTGGTCTCATGCATAATGTATTTCATTTCAAGCCTTTCATCTGTGCATAAGTTTTCCATCTATTTCCATCCTGGTCACAGACACCCTTTTACCTGTAAAGCAGGCAAAAGGCACTATTTTCCCATCTTCTTTCTGGGGTCTCCTTTCTCTCACAACACTGCTTGCCAGTCCCAGCTCTTGTGTTCCCAAAACACTGTTCAGGGGATGAGGTATATATCCACCCTCTTGTTGCAAACATCTGGGGGTGCCTCCTTTACAGCAGCATCTACCTTGGCTGAAAAGTTCCCTGCCTGCAGCTACTGTCTGTTCCCTGCTGCTGGTGATGGATCAGCCAGCTGTGTTCCTGTGATCACTCCCCAACCCAAGTCACCCGCAGGCTTAGCTCATGCTCACCCACTCCTTTGACCCAAACTGGCTTCAGGGGCCCTGGCAACACGGAGAAGCTGGTTACAAGGGGCACACACCACCAGAAGGGGACATCAGGCAGCCTGCAGTGTGCCTCTTCAGTTGGGACAGCAAAACTGCATCACACTTTGACATCCTGCTATTACCATGCTTGAGACCACCGATGGAAACTGCAGGACAGCTGAACTTCTCCAGGAGATGTGCCAGGGTGCACATTAAATATCCATAACTCCCCATCCTCTCCTGTGTAATCACCTGGTGGCCAGGGACCATCATTCAGATGATTTGGAGTAGCAGTGAGAGGAGGTTTGGAGGAACAAGCCTTCAAACCGGGAATGCAGAGCTCAGCAGTCAAACAGCCAGCAGTGTCTGGATGCCACTTCTTTTCCAAATCCTTTCAGATGCAGCCTAAGGGGTTAGTATTGACTTTAAAAGCCAGGGGCCCTGATTCAACAAAAACAGCTAAGCACTTAATAACATTAAGCACATGCTCAAGTCTCTTCCTATTCAGCAAAGCACTTAAGCACATACTTCACCCCTCTTAGATGGCCCAGAACCAAAACACCGAGTTCTCAGAATTTCTTCAACCTTTATTTCATTTTGGAGGAGGGACAGGAATTTGAACCTTGATCCATGTTTTGCAAAGGGTCCCTATTTGCAAGTGAGTCAGACTCCAGCTCCAGACCTACACACCCAAGTGCTGGCACATTCACATCTTGGATGGGGTTCTGAATTTTTTCAGCTTGCACCTCATTCTGATCTCTCCTTAGGTTCGCTCAAGGGATTGAGCTGCAGGCAGGGAGCTGTTAAACCCCGTTTCTCTGCAAGGTTGAAATTGGTGATACCTTCCCCAACTCCACCTAACTGAGATGCAAAACTGAGGCACCAGCTCAGCACGGATGCTCAGCCTGGGACTGTGCAGGGTTTGCAGAGCTTCTCCAAGTTCCAAAAATTGCAACCTGCCCCAGCCCAGCCCTGTAGTTCCCAGAATCATGTGAAATCCTCTGCCTTTGGTTGCTATTAAAATGCCATACAGCATTCACTTAGTGGTTGCAGAAGTGGGAAGGGAGGGAGGGAGGGATGCAGCCGAGGAAGGGGACTGACAGCCAGGAGGGAGAGCCTCCATCTGCCTCCGAGCTGTTGTTTCAAGCTTTCAGCAGACTGGAGGTAACGTCACCACATTGCTTTGTGCACATTTCCAAATGTCACTGCTTCCTCCAGCACCTTCTTTCCTCACACCACATACCACCCCCCCCCCCCACCCCGTTTATTTTTTGTTTAAAGTTTGATTTGTTTATAACAAAAGCTGAGATCCTCCAGAGGGAAGCAGCAGGCACCAAGAAAAGTAGCAAACAAATAAATCAAAACAAAGCACATCTGGACCACGTGGCCAAATCCCAGCCTGTTTCCCCCCTCTCACACCAGCTCCAGTCACATCACTGCATGGATCTCAACTCTTCTCCTCTCTTGCTTTGACAAGGAAGCTCCAGGGCTGCTGGTAGGGCAGAATAAAGCTACAAAATCAAAAGCCAGACCCGTTCCAGGGAGACTGAAAACAAACAGACTGCCAATTGTCTGAGGGAGCAAGGGAAGTGGTACTCAGACATCTAAGGCAGAGGGAGGATGTGAGAGCCCTCCCATAGGCATTACCAATTGCCTGGAGGAGGAAGAAAAGGAACCTGGTTAAAAAGAAAAGGCAGAATTCAAATAGCTGCGTGGTGGGCCTGGCAGGAAGAGCATCACTGGAGGGTTGGCTTATTAAATGCTTGCCAGAGGGATAAGAAGAGTTAGGAGCATCCAGCCAAGGGCTCTAGGGCCCATAAGGAAACTGTCACTTTGAGCAGCAAAAGGCCCAGTGGGCCCTTCCTTGCTGGTCACAGCAGTGGGAAGGCCAAGGAAATCACAGCACCTGGGGGGACCAGTTCACCCAGGCTTCTCACTGCTGCTGCTGGGGACTGGTAGACATCCAGAGAAACTGCTCCTGTCCTTCCTTGGCAGCTAGACTCACAGGGAGCCTGGCACAAAGACTAAACAGGAGACTGGTAATGAGGAGAGACAGGCATGACAACTGCCTCATGGGCAATACCTGCCTTAAACCTGCCCTGTCAATTGGCTTTCCCCTATACACGCTCTGAACAAAAACACGTGGGCTGGAGACACCGAGCATCCTTCATTTGGGTGGCAGATAAAGAGGCTGTAGCAAATTCCTCATCTTACTGGGCTGGAAGGAGAGATGAGGAGACAAGTCACCTGCCCAAGCCAAGACACAGAGATGAGAACAGAGCTGGCACACACAGTCAAATCTTACTAGTCACCATCTGGTGCTACTGCCACAAGATCAGGCTCCTTCACACCGTTGGATGACACAGTTAAACAAGGATTCCTCCTGGGAAAGCTCAGACTGGAGAAACCTGAAGAAAAAAAACATAAAATACAAATCAACAGCTTCTTGCAGCCCAGCAGCACTTTGGGAGCCTGTCAGGCTCAGCTGGGCTCAGCTCTGTCATCGGGAAGTGGTGCTGTCAGCTGCCTCTCTGCATTTTCGGTGGTGATGCTGAGGTGGGCTGGCTCGGCAGGTGATGTCCCAGCCTTTGTGAATGGATGGCATCCTGGTGCAAGGATCTCTCAAAATTACCTCACTGCATTGCAAGAGACAAACACAGCACCCTGCACCCTTGTGATGAGGCAAGAGCTTTATCTTTCACAGGCAGGGATATGGAGGCACTAACCACAGCATATTTAAGAGGGCCACAGTGTTGGGAAGGACTGGACAGCGAGTGTTGGTGCAATAGCACGGGTTTGGCTCCTGGGTGTCACTCACTGCCCTTCCCAGTCCTCTCCCACCCTGCTCTGAAGCCAGAGCAAGATAAAAAGTTGGAAGAGGATGGACCCAGCCCAAGAACTACATCCTGGTCATAGGGTGCCAGCTGGACCGTGCTGATCTGCTCAGACCTTTCCCACCACTCCCCAGGTCATTTCCAAGTGAGTGCACTAACCACAAATGTGGGTACAGCCCCAAGTTACCACAGCAGGTGTTTTGCCAGGACTTCCAGCTTAATGCAGCAAGGGCCATGCAAAGTCCAGATGATCAACACTGGCATAGCCAAGAAGCAGGGGAAAAGCTCCAGAGGTTCTACATACACTCATCTTGTCTTTCCCAGGCATGCCCAGCAGCTTATCCAGGGGATCTTTTAACTTAAGTGACTAAAACCCATCTTTTAATTTGTCCCCTGGTACATACAGTGGCTTATTTTCTACCCTACAATTTCAGAGACCATCAGGAACCTGCTGCCCTTGCAGAACATGCGATGGCTGCAGCAACCACCCTGGGAGATTTATGAGGGCAGCAAGCTCTTGGTTTCCCTGGTCACCCTCAGAGGATTTACAGCCCCATGCATTGAGAATGAACAAAGACCTGCTGTTCCTCATCACAGACCTTATGATTCTGTCCATGGGGAGGAGGCTTCAAACATAGATAACCTTTGCAAGGAGAAAGAGCCGTTCCTGGATGTAACACGAGAGATAGGCAGAAAGAAAAGCAGCCACAGTGCTCTGGGGAATCTCAGAAACTGAATCTGGGAGCTTGTGCTATTTGCAAGGGTGGAGGAGAAAGGTTAATCATGGGGCAGCAGGAGGAGGAAAGGAGGTTGGTGGCAGAGGTTGTTCCTGTAAATTTGGCTTCTGGGATGATTTTTCTCTTGGGTGTGATACAAGGAAAAGTTGTTTCTACACAGGACTCAAGTTCCAACTTCTTCTACCTACAAAGCATACGGTGCCTTGAGCTCTGCACCAGCAGTCTTGGACTCCCATTCTGAGTGGGTTACACTCTTTGACATACAGCTATGAGGCAGCTACGGGCAGTTTTTTGGAGTACAAGGGCTGATAAACTTTCAAAGGCATTGCTGGAGCCCGTGCACTTTGCCCCTCTGCCTGTGCAGGGGCTCTGATCTCTCTGTAATCAAGAAGAGTGCTACCAGCAATACTGCCTAAGAGACACAGCTACAGCCCCCTGACCTGCACGGTTTTCCTCTCAGCTTGTTATCCAGGTTTAAACAACTGGCAAGAGACTCACATTCAGCCTAAATACTTGATCCTGCTAATGGATCTGACCATGGATCCCACGCAGCTGTTACTGTACCCTTTGTATCCGAGTCATCAGTGAAGGAGGAAGGAGGTAAACAGTAATTACTATGCAGATTTCAAAGGGAAGGGCATCCCTGTCTTTGGTTTCTGCTTGCTTTGTTTGGTGACATCTTCACAGGGCAAAGTGGAGGTTTTTTCCTTAACCCTTGAATTAGCAGGGGAAGAGTGAATTTATTGTGGTACTGATTGTCATAGGCATTAAAAAAAACCCCAAAACAAACCAGCCACCAAACAGTAACACCACCATTCCCTGGGACTGAAGGTGCTGCATCTCAGGAAGTGGCTTCCTGGAGGAATATATCCACAAAGGAGCAAATTCCCATTCTGATTAAAAGGAAATCCCTGAGACAAGCTTTTCCATGAAGGAAACAAAAAGGCAGAGCTGACACGTCTAATGCATATATTAACACTAAAGACATGGAAATTAATTGGATTTATGACTAGTCACAGCTGCAAAGATGGCTCATTTCTAAGTTTATTTTACAGAGAGTGGCGGGAGGAGTGGGATTTAATAGTCATCTCAGTTAAGCTAATGAGCCAAAACTAATGGTCTCTTCTTGTTTAGAGGGGCCCCAGTTCAGTGGAGCACCTAAGCATGTGTGCAGCTCTCACCGTGGTTTCCAAGGGATGCTTTGCATCTGCTGGAGTGTTTGCTGATGAGTAGGATGGTTACAGATGCTTACAGGGAGGGAGAGGAAGCATTTGTCTGAGTGGAAGTCAGGATCAATGGGATGATCAGTTAGGATCCCACGTTGTCCTTTCCATCCAAAAGAGAGGAAATTACCTTCCAGAGGGGGAAAAAAAGGAGAGAGAGACAGTGAGAAACTCAGTGTCATGAGGAGTTCCCTGCTGTCCTTAAGTCCTTAGTGGGAAGACAACAAAACCTCTCCCTGCACTTGCAGGTGATGAAGTACAACAGAGGGTCTGGCAGGACTCACACCCTACTCACAGGGCACAGCTGGGACAGAGGTGACAGCACAAATATGGTGAAAACAATTGCATTTCTTTTATAAATCAAAGTAAATCCAGCCTGCCCACCAAGAGGATTTTTGGCTGTCCCAGAAAAACGTGTGGATCCTTCAAGAAGGCTGTTTGCTGGAAGGGCTGGGGCTGAGCTTCCTGTGGTGACTGAGCTGCAGAAGGGACACCCTTCCTTCTCTTTCCCACTCCCCCTCTCCTGACTCTGCCTTTTCCCTTCCCCAGCCCAGCAGAGCACAGTCTTTTTCTTGTTTTTCTCCCCAAGTTAGTTTTCTGCTATTTTGGCAAGACAAAGCAGCTTTCCAAGGGGGTGGATCCATTCCCAAAGAAAGCCATAGCTACCTTGTGATGGGTCCAGAGGGTGTATCATTGAGACAGGATGCCAGGAGCCCAGCTGCAGCTCAATACCTGCAACAGTGTCCCTAAATCACAATCACTCTCCTGTTTTCTAGGCCACATCACTGGAAAGGATGCTTAGAAGGTGCCCAGAGAAGCTTTCAGACATCCCTCCTCTCCTGCAGATGAAGAAAACCAGTTGTTGAAAGGGAAAGCTGACTGTAGAAGTGGGAGGATGCGTGTATTTGCTTACGTTGTCTCCCTGTGAGAGGGTCTGGAGGACTTTGGTAGCTTCCTTCCCAAACTGGAAAACCATTTTCTGAGGGAAAGACAGCCCACCTTAGGCAGGGAGGTGTTAGACTAACAACAAAAGGGAAAAGTGCAAAGAGGGAACAAATGGAAACTCCTTTAGCACGTAATGAAGGTGCTGAGAACGAAATGAATCAAAGCACCAAGGAAGGGGAAGGACATTCTTTCATCACCTATCTGCCAAAGGTAGGGCCTGGCTAATAAACAGGAATTGCTATTGTACAGGCAAAATGTTGGCCTAGGAAAGGCAGAAACCTGGTGGGAAGCTGATTGGAGTGTTAGAATCACGACTTTTGGGAAGGCTGATGTGGGGAAAAGATGGAGAACCATTAGAAATTGGATCACAAGCACTCAGGTCATTGGACTCAGTAGTAAATTAATCTGAAAGTTGATGGCTCAATTGTCTGAAATAGAAAGCACAAAATAGACCAACCAGTACCTGCAGTGGAGCACAAAAATCAAACCTGTGAAGCATCTGAGCGTCTCCCTGAGCAGCTGCCAAAGACAAGGGGGGGAGGAAGGGCCAGATTGTCACGGGGGAAACTTCAAACAGAGCGAATTCTGCAGGAAATCTGCCTCCAGCACTCAAACAGCCTCCCTATTTGTAAAGATGATGGTGATTATTTCCTATCTCAAAAGAGCTCGTGGATCCAACAGGGGTATATTGTACATTAGACCTTTTTTCTTGGCAGATACAGTGAATTTGATCACAGGACTAAAAGCACACAGTAGCTCAGGTAGGAAGTGATTGCCACTTGAAAACATTTGTTACGTGCAGACAGCATAAAATCAAACCCAGTAAGATGTGCTGCTCTCCCAGGCAAACCTGACAACAACCACAAGCCAAATCAGTGCAGAGAAAGACTTTAAACAGAGGGGAAAAAAAAAACCAACCCCAAGGATGAGAATTGGGGAACAGTGAAGAACGTTTCTCTACACTGACCAACCCAACAACTCCCAGACTGTTACAGTGGTTTAAAACAACAACCCCTTCTTCCCCAAGAGTGGAATATAAATATCGTTAATGAATAAATGGGGAAAATGGGAGCTGATGGCAGCAAATGCAAATGGGAAGGTAGAATCTGTGGATCATCCATATGGGAAATAAAAGGGCACAGGAGGCAGGAGACAGCCAAGAGAATCAGGGTAATTTCTGTACAGGGAAACTCCTTGTTTTCCATGCAGGGGGCTGTAACCCTGCAGAAAAGGTAGTGACATAAACCCAACATTTTTGGTGCATGTCCTTTGAAAAAAACCAAGCAGGTGGTGAGGTTTTGTGATATGGGGCTGATGGCACACTTTCCAATCCAGTGGTAGCCAAGGCAGTCGTTAGGCAGAGGCAAGATATCTTGAGATAAATGTGTTTCTCTGACCTGCAGCTCTGCAGAACTGTCTGTCCTGGGCTTTTACCTTGAAATTTCCCACTGCTGCTCTGTTGACATGAGCAACACTGGGAGTTCCCATGCAGAGGCACGGCCAAGAAGTGTGTTAGGTAAGAATGGGTAATGCAACATCTAAAACGCTGGGAGCAGCCTTACAGTAAATCTCTCCCCTATCTCCACTGGTAGATATGAGCCAGTTGTATCACTGGCCAACACATCTTTCCTGTCCTCACACAGGGCAGTGGGGATTGCCTCCTGGCTCCCAGAGGTTACATCTCATGAGGAGTCTATGTGGTTGTTGCTGGATGCTGCCCTTGGAGCAGAGAGAAGGACCAGGGCACTGGGTGGGACAGGATCTTGCTGACACTCCCCTGCAGCTCCTGGGCTTGGGACTCGCTGTGGGATCAAGTGTTAGCCTTTCCAGCTGGACACTCCCAAACCCACTTCATTTGTTCACAGAGATTGTTTATTGCAAAGCTGGTTTAGAAACTCCTTATAAATAATCCTCACCCTCTTCCCTGCTATTTAGCAGAGCCGCAGCCCTCCGGGGAGCTCCCGAAACATCCTCAGAGTTGCCAGAAAGGCAGAGTTAGTCACTGAAACCTTTTACCAATGGAGCTAGATCCAGGGAAAGGGTGAGCTCAGGACAGCTTGATGAGCATGAGGCAAGGCTCCCTTCTAGGACAAAGCACCACTCTGGTCTCTACCTTACTGACTGAACCAGTGCTGGCCACCTTCCTATCATGGGTAGTCCAATCCTCTTTTCAGGACGGGGGCACTGATGCTTCATGGCACTGCTGTGTGATGCTGGCCATCGTGCTATAGACCCACAAAGCTGTCCTCATTTCATAGAATCACAGAACAGTCAGGGTTGGAAGGAACCTCCAGAGATCATCTATCCCAGCCCTGGATCACCTAGAGCAGGTTGCACATGATTGTGTCCAGGCAGGTTTTGACTATCTCCAGAGAAGGAGATACAGCCCCTCTGGGCAGCCTGTCCCAGTGCTTGGTCACTCTCAGAGGGAAGAAGTTTTTCCTCATGTCGAGATGAAACTCCCTGTGTTCCAGTTTGTGCCCATTGCCCCTTGTCCTGTCACTGGACACCATGGAAAAGAGTCTGGCCCCTTCCTCTAGACATCCACCCTTCAGGTATTTGTAAGTATTGATTAGATCCCCTCTCAGTCTTCTCCTCTCCAGGCTAAGCAGACCCAACTCTCTCATGTAAGAGACGCTCCAGTCCCCTCATCATCTTTGTAGCCCATGCACTGCAGCTGCATGGAAACCAGCCCATGTAAAGGTTTCCCATGGGCCACTGTTGGTTCAACAGACAATAGCTGAGCCACCCCACTCATGGTACATGTGCAGAGGCATGTCCTGGCTGATATCCTCCCCTACCAGCATCTTAAGGAAGAAACAAACCTATGAAGAGTGGCACAGATCTGCTGTATTTGTGCAGCTGTGGCAAAACAAGTCTCTAAACAACGTCCACACACATCTACCTCCACTTTCCCAGAAAAACGCCTGTTACACCACTACAAAAAACCCTCAACCAAACAACAAAACAACCCTCAGTTATTAATTATTAATGAAAACATTCTCCAGAGAGGTGGAAAGCTGATGAGCCCAACCCAGCTCACCAGAGCCAGAGATGAGGGGTGTGCAGTGCCAAGCAGCGACTGATGCAACAATCCTGAGCCAGTAAGCAGAGAAGACCTTGCCTGGTGAAAGAGGAGTCTAAATCCCACCAGTTTATAGCTAGGGCCTGCCCAAAAACTTGAAGGCAAAAACCAAAAGAGCAAAGCTAGGTACTTTGTGTCCACCATGAACCCCACCATGCTCCTGGGTGCTACTGGCTACAGCATACCAGTTCTTATTAATATGGGCTGTAACTTAGCAAGGGAACGAGTCAATGGGATAATATACACCAGATTCATTACTGTCAGCTCACTCAGAATTATGTGTATTAATGACCAGATTATATCTGTTTATATAATACAAATTACCATAGAGTGACTGCAGGCATTGAAACCCTCCGTGGCTGTTTGACACACATAAATAATGGAGGAGCTCACGCTGCATTTGGTACACATGACTAACCTTTTATCCCTGGCACCCCAGTGCAGGCTGGAGAAACGACTCGGGTTTCGAATTCCTGGCTCCAGCTGTCATTAGCCTTGCAAAGCCTTAGTGAATCAGCGGCTAATTGATGTCCTTGTTGGACATTATTTTATTAGTCAGGCCTGGTGAGCATCAAGTGGAATTTTAATGCCCTTCTATCCTTGGGTCCGCGTGGCCATAAGTGTTAAAGGCTTGTAAATAATTAACTGCACCCTAAGAGCAATTTTAGGAAAAAGCAAATGAGTTATCCTGTGGGTTTGGGATGCTACAGCTGGTCCTGGTGTTGTGACCAACGTAGGTACCTGGCAGAGATGAGATGAGCTCCATGTCGGGTGGAAGGAACAGCCCAGACCTCAGTTCTCCAGCGATGCTGGTTCATGGGGTGGTTTATCAACTAGGTCTAGGGTTCATGTCGTCCTCAGGTGTGGATGTTCCTCAGGGAAGCTGCCATGGGGAAAATGGAGAAACAGGAGGTTGTAAATATCCATGAGAGAAGGTTCAAATGAAGGTTCAAGGAATAAAGCTGTGCCACGCTGCCGGGTACTCACTGCTGCACCAAAAATACATCATTCCCTCAAACAACACGTGGTGAGGTATAAAGGGTTTTCACAACCTGCTGTGGGCTTCTGGACTGTCTGAAAACCCACGTGCTGGGTCATGGGGGAGGTTGGGGTGTAATAGCTGTGTCAGGGCACCGAGCAGCAACCCCGTGCTGGTCCTGAGCACCTTCTGGCAGCAAGACTGCAGCTGGGGGACCCAGGGTGACATCAAACCCTTCTGTAAGTGTGGGAAGGAAGGCTTTGCTTTGACAGTTTGCACACAGAGCATGTTGCTTGGGAAGTACCAGCTGTTTTGTTTCTACTTTTTGCTTCAAAACTGGCAAAATGACCTGAAAATTAGGTTTAGAAATCAGGGATTTTTAGAAAAAGGGATTTTTGCTCTGGTTGAAATGAAATCTTCCTTCTTAAACTCTCATCAAATTGTTTTGCCTTTTTGGTTTTTATCAGCACTGGGAAGTCCACCATAAACCCAGCTCTCCTAAGCTCAGAGATGGCAGATGTCCTCAATCCCACCCCCTGCCTACCTCTTGGGACTTGTCCCCTGCCTTTCCTTCCTCTACCCGTCTCTCTGTAACCCCTCTGGGGCAGGAATCCTCTCTTTCCACATGAGTATCCTGCATTTGTTTTCCAGCAGAGCCTTTGAGGCGATAGTGCAACGCAAAATTAAAGGATTTAAAGTAAAACCTTCATCAATCTCACGAGATCCTTACTCCAGCCCTGCTTCCGTACTGCACGGGCTTTCCAGGAGCCGAGTGAAAATGAGCAGAGAACTTGGGCACACCAGGCTATTCATACATTAGGCAATAATTATAATGTATATTAACTGCCTGGGTGTTGAAAGAGCCCCAGCATGAGATTGCCTCTCTAATAGGAGACAGAAGTGATAAAAGACAGTAATAGATTGCCTTTCAGATGTGGAATTAAAAGCAGCAACTCATTAGATTATTTTTTTTCACAGCCTCTAATCGCAAGTAGTTTCTTTTCAAGTCAGATTTCCATTTCCAAGGCTAAGCTCAGCAACACAAACAGAAATAAAAGGAGGTGGGGGGAGAAGGGGGTCCTATTCTGACCTCTCCAGCATCACAGGAATGGGGAGTAACTGCGTTTAGCTCAGCAGTGCTGCCCAGCCAGAGCGGGAGCCCAGGAGCCAGCCCACCTATGCAGCCTTCTGAAGAGACTAGCATCAAAAGATCAGGATTTGGCAGCTTGCTTTTTCTTTTTCTTAATGCTAGCTGCAGCCACTGAGTTTCCTTTTTTTTTTTTAAGAGATAACCTAAAAGATAAAGCTTTTGAATTAGAGCAATCAAACAAAAAAATGAAGTTACTTCAAAGCAGTGGTGGAGATTCTTAAACACTGACATTTCAACTTACCCATCCAGTTTGTCTCTAGCAAGGAATGCTTTCCAGACAATTTTTGGCTGCTGTTTTTAAAAGCAAAGCATAGAAAGTGGGAGAAGAAAAAGCTGGGTTTTAGCTGAGCTGGGAAGCACAGTAAATAACATTCATTAGGTTCTCCTGGACAGTTTTAATGACTCAAGAGTTTTAAATCGTTCATTCAACATCTTTACAGGCCAAAATATAGCATGGGTTCAAACTCAAATCCTTTGGCAGGAGCTGCATAATCCATAAAACATTTGAAGGGGGGGAGTAGAGGGGGAGAGGAAAGGAGGTATAAAATCAGTCTGGGAATGGTGTCGCTGGTCAGATTTCATCTAAATCAGCTGCAATGTCTGATCTTTGTCTGTATTGATGGCACCTGAAAACAGAGGAGTGCAGGGCACCTCCACCTCCCCAGCCCCAGCCCTGGGACCAGCACAACCACACGCACATTTCAGCTCCCAGGGCTCCCAGAGACCCCAAGCACAGGTTAACCAGGTTTCACTGCCTGTGTTTATAGAAGCTGAGCTCTTAAACACAGATGGTGATCCCACAAAAGCTGCATTTGTTTCCACTGTGCTGTCCACCAACCCTGGATGGGAAATAAGCTCTTCAGCAGATGAAAGCTTTCACAAGATTCATGCACAAAGCCAGGCCTGGGGTTTAGGGCTAGTTTAAGTCTCCCAAAGTGGCATGTTCTATGTCCCTTGGGAGCAATCCTGCTGGGTCCTTCCAAGTGGGGTGCAAATGCTCCTGGTCCTGGCAAGCAGGGGGGGTCTCAGGCAGCTGGGACTTGTCTGTGTCCCAGTGCTGCTCCTGGGGAGCTGGGGGAATTGATCGCAACCCCAGCAGCTTGGTCACAGCTCTCCCCAAGGATGCAGGAAGAGCCTGGGAGCTCTTCAGGAGCCCAGCTCCACTAGGTTGAGGCTGGTTATGGTGGTTTATCCCATCTCTAGTGATGCTCATGCTCTGATGCCAGTTGAAGGGAGTTTTCATCACAGTTTAGTGCCTGACCAGAAAGAAACATGAAGCCCATATGCACAGCCCAGCACAGCCATCATCCACAGGAGCTGGGGGCAGATGTGAGCTCATGCAGCACAGACCTTGCAGCAGCAGGTGACACAGAGTAAGTGACACCAGCTCTGCCACAGATCAAACCCTCACCACCCCTGGACTGCGTTACAGCTGACCTGCAGTAGCACCCAGACCCCAGCTGTGCTGGAGCAGGGTAGGAGCGAAGGGCTGGTGTCCTGATGGGAGAGTGACCTGATGCAACTGAGCTACACCGTTCCCCAAAAAAGAGATTGCTTCCATGAACCCCACTGCACCACCTGGGAGGGAAGGAGTGGGGAGAAGGTGGCAGTTGGCAGCTGTGAAGGATGGAGAAATCATGGCAGAGCATTAAAGGCAGCGCCCGTTGGCTCGGGAGATGTTCACAGGCATCTCACTGCTGGCCCTGTCCCCAGGGACACTCACTTAAGCAGGGATCCTTGGGGAAAACACTCCCTGGAGGAGACTGTAAGGAAAGTCTTCAGCATTTTGGGAACTGGAACGAGCTGGGGATGGGGGGGGAGGCAGATGCAGAGGCGCCAGTTCACCCCAGAGTGGGACCCTGAAGCTGAGATAACTTTTGTGATTTTGGTATGAAAGTGCTTGGGATAACCGTGGTCAGGGCCCAGACCTCACCTCCACTGCTGCAAATCATCCACTGCCATCCACGGGGCCGTGGGAGCAGCCCAAAGCCGCGCTGTTTGTCTGGAGGTGATGAGAAGCAGGGAAGATGCTTTGCTGTGCATCGGGCTGATGAACACGGTGTTGTGGTCAGGAGATGCCTGGGCGAGCCCTGCGAGGGGAGGGAAGAGAACATGCAGGATGTCCCGGTTATCAGTTGTAGCCACCTCCTCCATCTCTGCTGTCAGACAAGAAAGGGTTTGCAGGAAGGCGCTGTGGTCTGGGCAGGAAAGGGATTTCATCCCTATCACACACACTGCAGCACATCAGGCCCTGTGCTTTGCCTGGATCAGGCTTGCAGCCATGTGTGTCTGATCGCAGCGGCACGTCGGTTGTGCGGGTTACCCAACACGCTCACCCACTGGGTATCAAACCTGTACCCAAACCCCAAAAGCCCACAAATACAGAGCCCCCCCACCACACTCCAGCATGGTTCTGCTCCCCAACTCGGTTCATTCCTCTGGAGACAAAAGGCTCAAACCCTGTGGCAGTTTACCTCAGAGAAATAGGACTGGAACCTAAAAGTAGATATTAACCTCCCCTCCCCCCCCAGGAAAGTCTCCATGGATTAATTTTTGTTGCTAAATGCTCTCCCCCTGCTCCCCCTTCCCCCCCCCCCCCGCCCCCCCCAGTATCCTGTTGCATGGAGAGCTCTAGCACAAAAAAATGCACAGCTGAAAGTAAAGCATCCCCAAGAGAAAACAAGGCAATGAACCCAGTAGTGAGCCCTTCCCTTTACTGCCCCATGTGCTAAATCCATTGGAGATGAGCAGCGCAGCCAGAGAAGCCCCAGGACTTCCCACTCTCTTGCTCTTTCCCGATTACACGTTCCCCTCTCCAGGCAGGCAATCAAATTCTGCGACCGCATCAACAAAAATTAGATCAATTCCACGGCTCCACATCTGCATTTAAACCAGATCAAATAAATCCTCCCCCTGAGGAACCCGGGGGAATAGCTCTTTATGGGGGAAGCGTGGAAGGAGACAGGATCAAATTAAAGATTCAGCCAAATGAAAAGGTTCAATTTTAAAAGAGGCAGGGCCAGGCAAGGAGGAGCCGGGGAACGTATTCCTTAACGAGCTCGGTGGCAGGAGCATCTTTAATAATAGATCTGATGGGGGAACTGTGTAACCCAGCAGTGTGCAAGGCATTTCCCTCTGCACTGCAAGAAAATGAATGGCATGTGTGTGTGTGTGTGTGTGTATCCCTCTCACACACAGGTGGTTGGTAATTCTCCATCTGAGCCCAAGATTAAATGTCAGTGACCAGGAGAAAAATGTCTTATTGGTCATCCAGACGGGCCTGATGATGCTGGGCCAACAGCACAGGGGAGGGAGTGTCCTAAAACCAGGGAAGATAATGGATAGTTATGAAAGGAAACGATTCTAGGGTAGGGTGATTCACAGATTCACAGAATTTTCGAGTTTGGAAGGGACCTCCAGAGATCATTGAGTCCAACCACCAGGATGAGATCGCCGGTAAATCGGTCCTGACTTGAAAGTAAACTCAGCAGGAGAAATGCTGACTTCTTTGAAGTATGGGTAAGGACTAAGAAAAGAGTTTGATGGGGCTTTTTTTTTTTTTTCCCCAGGCTGTGGCCTGAACTGCTGGGGCAACCTCAAGACAACCACTTAAATATGGACAGAGCTTCTCCTTCTTATAAATACTGCAGGATACAAAGGTCTTCTTGTGATGAACTCTCAGAGCATTAAACCCACATGTGTATCACTTAGACACATCATTTCCCCACCATTTAATTCTGAAAATGGGATTTCTCTAACTTTTTCTAGGTGGGGGAGCAGAACATAAAAGGTAGTTTACAGCTATTATCCTTCTTTTAGAAAGAAAAAAGGAACTAAAAATGCTCCATTGCAAGGAAAACACAAGTTTTGAATAAAAAATGTAGTTTAAGCCCCTGGTGAGGGAGCTTGGAGCTGACAGCCTGGGCTGGGGGGGTGATACTCTGTTTTGGGAGGAGAGTGCCCCAGCAGCCTTGCAGCCCCTCTGCCAGCAGCAAGCCCTTGGCCTCATCCAGCTGCCAAGAACAGGCAATGCCATGTCACACAAAGGCAAAGCCCCCAAGAAAAGATAAAAAAACCCCCACAACAAATCCAAACCACTTTTTTTCTAACCTGTGAAGGAAGCAGGGTCCAGTTTTAAAGAGCTCTGAGGTATTTCTGCGTGGCCCCGAGCCTGCCCAGGGGATTCTTCCCAGCACCCAGCATCTCTGCTGGGGCTGTTTGCCAGCAGCAATCCCTGCTGGGGATGGGGCAGGGGGGTTACAGATGCTCATAGATTTAATATAGTTATTACAGGAAATGTCACCCCCATCACTGCAGCTCGGTTCTGCAGCTCTCCAGGCTTTTTTCAGTCAATTGCATCCAAACTCCCTGTCTGATACTGCATCCCTGAGAGCAGCAGGCTGGCTGACTGCTATCTCCCTTTCCAGGCCGGTGGGGAAACACAGGAGGGGGCAGTGAGAGGGGGCTGGTGCTCAGCTGTGAGCAGGAGGTGAGATTTATGTGAGGAGTTGTGGGAGGGAAGAGAGGAAGGGCTTTGGGGCTCAAGAAAACCTGCAACTGTTTTTTCTCCCGGGCAGCTCCCCTCCCCGGTGCTGCTTCGCGGGCAGCTGGCTGCCAGCAGCACTGTCAAACTCATCACTCCCCTGCCACGGCCACGCAGAGGCTTTGCAGGAGGTTCCCAGGCACCAGAGAAGTGCAACAGGCTGCAGGGAAGTGAGTTGGCAGCAAGGAAGGGCAAGAGTTTTGCCAGGCAGACAGGCAGGTGGGAAATGGGAGAAAAACGAAGAACAATTTGTGCCCCTATATCTTCAGCTGCAGCTCAGTCCTTTTTCCCCCCTTAATTTTCTTACTTGACTTCAATACCCCTCTTTTTTCAGCAGCCTGGCTCATTTCCCACTGCCCTGCCACAGGCAGGGCCACCAACCTCCAGGCCTGGAGCTACACAAGGTTGCCCAGGGCCCCATCCAACCTGGCCTTGAACACCCCCAGGGATGGGGCACCCACCCACTCTCTGGGCAGCCCCTTCCAGCCCCTCACCACTCTCTCTGTAAAAAACTTCCCCCTAATATCTCATCTAAACCTTCCCTGCTTTAGCTTCACTCCATCCCCTTTGTCCTGCCAGTCTCTGCCCTTTAACAAGCTGATTCCCCTCCTGTTCCTCTGCTCCCTTCAGGGACTGAGAGGCTGCAATGAGGTCCCCCCACAGCCTTCTCTTCTCCAGGCTGAACAAGCCCAGCTCCCTCAGCCTCTCTTCATAGGGGAGGTGCTCCAGCCCTCTAATCATCTTCGTGGCACTCCTGAGCCCAGCATCCCTGTCCTGGGAATGGGGAAGTTCTGCCATGGATGTGGATTGGTGAATTAAGGTAAGAAAAACCTTAGAGACACTCGGCACCATGTTATTTTTAAATGTTAAAACCCAGGATAGCATTGGAGTAAAGGCTTAAGACATTCACAAAACACCTCAAAGGTCAGTGGCTTAGGTGTCACCAGACCCCTAATGAAGTGGCCTGACCCAGGACCATATTGTCACCATGTCCCACCAGCCACTGGCCACAAAGAACAAACTATGTCACTTGGTGCCATCAAAAATGTCACCATATTTAGCACAGTTTAAAACATCACCTACCAGTCTCAGATCACATCCCACCAGCTCCTGTTAAGAAAAAAAAACAAGACTTTGGTTCTTATGATTGTGGGGTGAAAACCACTAGAAGCACATTGCCCCCTAGACCCACAATGCTGGAAACAAATGAGAAGCATGAGCAATCCCGTCCCTACACAATCCCATCCCTACACAGGGGGTTTCTTATCTTGGCCATAAACATTTATTTCAGTTGTTATTTCTGGGGTGATATCTTATTTCTTGCTTGTTTTACACCATATGAGACCTGAAGAGTCACTAAGGAGCAAGTGTTGTAACAACTTTAGGATCTGCCAAGATGAGGACCAAGCACATGGGATGAATCCCCCAGGACACCTGGGTCTCCAGAATGTCAACGTTTGACTAAAGCATCAAGGAGAAGCTTCCCCCACTGACACTTCACTTTCCCAGCATGACCATCCACTGAGTCCTTGAGCCAAAGGGGATTTTTTTGTACTTTTTTGAGACTCTTTTGTCCTTAGCAAAGCACTGTTGAGGGCTCCCTGGTGGGAAATAGCCAGTTCCCATCAGCTGGAGTAGCCTGTTCCCATGTGCTGAAATTGCTGCACTCTAAACCAAGCATTTTAAAAGCTTTGGCTGCTGCATGGCAAATGCCTGCAATCCCCACTTGGGTGAGTCCCTTGGAAAGCAATTTCTGATGAGTTTTGCTTTATAATTAGAATGTGGCTGCATAAAAAGTTATAAAGAGGCTGCTCTTAAACTATACTTGTTGCAGCTGTGGGTAAAAAGCCTTTGCTTTAAAGCACGGGGAGGAATCAAGCGGGTAAGAAAGGCAAAAGCTTCCCCAGCACTTCCCTGGTGAGCTCAGAGCAGCTGAGCCTGGGGAAACACTGAAATAGGCAGCTCAGATCCATCTCTCTTCCATTCACCCACCCAAAACCCACCACCAAGCCCTCACCACAGCCATGCAGCCCCCACCTTCCTTCTTGCCACGGACGTGCCGCACACTGGCTTCCACTCAAGGATGGCTTCAGAAGGGCCGATTTACCAGCAGACACAGGATCAATGGCGCCATCACCTCCGGTCACGCACCGGACGGTTTCCCTTCTCCGTGCTGGCCTGCCCCTGCCAAGAGCAAATGGAAGAGTTACAGTGAAAAATAATAGGAATTGCTTATTCCCAACGTGCAAAGGATCTGCAGGGGGGGAGGTGAGAGACCCCCATGCAGGTATGGCTGTGCTGCCACTGGTACCAGCCTGACTGAAGGCAGGCTTTGCTTTAACCGCTGGTGAAGGCCTCAGAAGAGCAGCAGCCCACGTGCATTTCGCCTTCTCTGGCCACAGATGCATCACTGCAAAGTTTCTCAGAGTGTTTCTATTTTATTTTTTACTTTTGTAGCCTCAAAACCACCTAAAAACACTGATTTTGGAGGAGTTGGTTGTCTCTTTCTATGTTCAAAAGCGAGCAGTGGATCGGCAGAGGACAAGGTCAGGAAAACACCTTTCATGTGACTCCCCATGAACCAAGCACAGCTCCTGGATCTACAGCACGATCACAGACTCACAGAATACCCTGAGTTGGAAGGGATCCATAAGGATCATCAAGCCTAACTCCTGATGGAGTCAGAAATCTTTCTTTGCTGGCTCTTTATGGAGAAATAACCACGATAAACATCATTTGTACAGCAGCTCACGTGCTTAACAAAAAGCAGGCAACAGTTCAGCTCCTGAAGGTGGGAAATCTGTTTGGTTACACTCGCCCCCTTCCTGAGTTGCTGGCATATCCCAAGGAGAGCGTGATATTCCTGTGTTTCACAGGAACAGCATAATGTGACAGAGAGACCTACAAACCAAGGACGGGCACAAAAGCATCGGATACCAACCGCCGTGCTGATCCAATTAGTGAGATGAGAAAACCAAGTCAGCCTTGGGTTTTCACTTAAAGGCAGCAAGGCCTCTGCTGCAGCCTGGGAAGTTTGCAGGCATTGGCAGCTCTCTGAATTCACCTCGTGTAAACTCAGCAGAAAGATGAAAAATATGTTCCCGCTCCAGGCAAAGCCGATGAGAAGCTGCAAAGTGGCTGAAAGAGGAGTCTGCAGGCAGATTCACGTGGGGATCGACCAAGTAGCCAGAGCAGCCAAATGAACTCAGCTGGACGTGTCAGCAGATCAATATGGATACGTGAGCAGTTCCCAGCCCGGCTGGTTAGCAAGAGCTTTGGAAACGATGGACTGCCTGGATCCAAGGCTGCACTTAGAAAATGTGGCCAGAAAATGGGGCTGGAATCAAGGCTGACCTTATCTCTTCGCTGTGTGAGGAAGAACCTGACACAAAAATCAAAGCACTTCAATCACCATGGTACTGGGAGGGCGTCTGCATGTCAGACAGCAGAGCGAGCACCACAATACCCTATAAAAGACATACACAACAGCACGAGCTGAGGGGTTTGTGCCAGTAGCTCTCACCCTGGCTGGAGGGATGTTTTCCAAGCTGAGTGCTGAATTCAGTTCTTGAGTTGCTACACAGTGAAGTCAACACCTGATGTCCCAAGCAGCGGCTCTGTCTTGCCTTTCTTAACCCATAATCAACTAAAAGGTTTTAAATCCATTTTTACATGAAGGGACCTTTTCTGTTCCAAGCTTTCCTAAACATGCCCTCTGACTGTTCCCACAGTGAGCTGCCCTCTGATCATCAGCAGCTGGGAAAGGAGCAGGAACTCATGGCTGCCTCACCTCTCCTGTGCTGGCTCTGCCAGGCTGTGAGCACCAGCCTCTCCTTGGCCTCTCCCTCTGAGATCAACAGAGCAGCTTCACTTTTCAACACCCCCTTCTGTGTTCCAAAACTCTGGGCCACTCCCCAGCTGAGACAGAGTCACCCCCTGATAGTCATCAGCTCCCAGAGCCACAGGTACCTCTCAATGGGATGCTGGGCAGCTCATCTGGGGGCTGTTCCACCAAACTCAGGTATCTTCAATCAGGAGCTCTGAAATTTAAAACACTGTTTTTAAAAGTTGTTTTCAAATGGAGGAGGATAGTCCTGCTGGGGCTCGGAGCCAGGCTGGCCACCAGCCCTGCTGTGCAGGGTGACAGGCAGCAGCACAGACCCATGCAGCCAGGGCAGCCATGGTTGCAGGGGGCAGGAAACAGGATGGTTTGCTCTGTCCTCTGACAAAGCACAAACCCACAGATTTCCCACCATTCCCCATTACCTCCAGTGATGCCTGAAGGATGCAGGGAAGGTCCAGACCATGCCAGCAGGGAGATGGGAGCAGGAGGTCCTTTCGCAGCCATTTCTCAGCTTTGCTGGAGAGGATATTGGTGGGGTTTTGGCATGTTCATCCTCCAGATATTACCTGTGAGCAGTGTGCAGGGAATGGAGCTCACCTCCCTCCTTGTCCCCCAGCTCAGAGTGCTCCCACCCGCTGCCACCAGCTGGAACAAATCCCTTGGATGGGACAGCAGCAGAGGATGAGGAGCAGCAGGAGATATGATTGTGTTTCATCTCTGCTGCAAGCACCAGGAATCAGTGTATACACTGGCTTTGTGGCAACAGCACCTCTAAAGCAGCGTTTCCTGGCTGAACGAGAAAGCTCTCTGTTAAATAAAAGACTTAATGAAGGAGAGCTTAAAAACTCTCTCTTTCTAATGGAACAACCCAAATTCCTAAATTCTGCATATGCTTGCTGCCCTGAGACACAGCACATGATACATCTCAGCACACTGGCACGCGGTCTGAGAGCTGATATACCATACCCATCAATTGTCTGAGGGAGGAAGAGTTACCAAATTAAAGACCAGCAAGGCCTAAGAACTGGTAGAGGATTTATCACAGTGGGTTTTGCGCTCATCTGCTTTATGTACTCAACTGGGATTTACTCAGAGCTGTTACTGTTTGGGCTCTGAGAAGGAAGTACGTGGAGTCCTTCTATGTTTCTCATTCAGTGAGACATCTGAGCCTGTGCTAAAATTTACCCAAGAGAAGGGTCTCATTGAAGCCAGTACAAGTCTTCGTATGCTCAGATGCAGGCATGTGTTTTAAATATCTTGTGAAATTGAGGCTTGGGTAGAGTAATCCAAAATACTTTCATGCTTCTAAGCTTGTCCCCAGCCCCGCTCCTTCCAGACCTTCTGTCAAGTTGCTCAAAACCTTTGCACATTAATATTTTCCATTTTGTGTGGATGCTGTATCAATTTTCCTGGCAGCAGCCCAAACAATTGAAATACTCCCAGGGATAAAGTCACGGTAAAACAGGATTCGATCAGGTACCTGGACTGCATCAGAAATATATATGTTACCTTTATTCTTATTTATTCCTTCCTGCAAGAGCTCAGCTTTGCATTCCTTACACTACCCAACTTCTGAGCACTGTTTTCTTCAGGTGACTCATCTGCCATGCGAAAGTTAAGCATCACAGCTAAAAGTTCCCATCACACCGAACACCTATTGGGGGAAAAAAAAAAAGCAGCCCCAAAACAAGCTTTTTCCTAACAAAAATACTAACAAAATACCTAGCAAGATACAGAAATAGCTGTAAAAATAGTGGATGAAGCGTACCAGCTGTACTGTATCCATCTAGTTTGGGTTTGTGTTTCTGGTGGTGGCCACCAGCACAGGAAAAGTAAAATCTGTGACAACTGGCTCACATTTGCTGAAAATGAACTGAATTCCCAGCTAACTACCTCCAAGCCATCTCGCAGCCTACTCTTGCAGACAGGAACTGGGAAGGAACACTCCAACTCCAGGAAAAGCCTTGCAGGAGAGCTGAGCTTCCCTGCGACGAAGGCTTCTAACACCCAGCCTGGAAACGAGATCACTTTTCCCTCTGCTTCCTTCTAAGAGGAGCGTTTCCCAGGTTGCATTTCCGAGAGGTTTTCGGTTTTACAGCTGTCACGACAGTAATTTTCTCAGCTTTGCACAGTCCCCTCACATCCTGTTCGAACTGGCTTATCTCTGTTTAGAAGTGATGTTCCTACACAGCGCTTTTGAGGACCAGATGTTCCGGCTGATCCCGCACCGGAGCGCTCGGCCCAGTACACAGCCACATTTTGAAACAATTAGCCTGCCACCGTTGAAAGAAACCTACTGGTTGGCTACTTGTTCCCTTTTGAAAGAAATAAAGAACTCAGAAGCAACCTGTGATTTATACTTTTTCCAAGATGCTCTAAATTTACAGTTCATTCCATTGGCAGCATGTGTGGGTTCAGCTGCCAGTGCCAGGATTTGTTATCAGGAGAAACAAATCTCTGGGCAAAGGTGCTGGCAAAGAGCTTCCTCAGCCCCAGAAGTGAGCAAAAATAAATAAATAATGAGGCTGTTTGCACAAAGTAACGTATTAGCAAGGAGTGTTTAGAGCATTGGCATCCCATAGCTTTTGGACCAGACTGCTGCCAACCCACAAGATTCATTGTGGAATACAAGGCAGAACAATTACTAAGTCTGTAATGGAAGATGCTCTGGAGAAGATTGTGAACACCCAACCGAGGGCCACGTACCCCTGGTTGTGTCTCCAGCTGTCTGTAGATGACAGCTCGGGAACTGTCTGTGCAGGGTGCTAACACAGAGCCAGTAAAGCACAAGATGTGGGAAATGGCTGCATGGCTGTAAAAGTCAATGGAGCTACATGCAGATTTATACCTGTTAAGAATTTGACTGCCTACATTAAGTAGCAACAATACCCACAAAAACCCCAACTTGCTTGATACTGTGATGAAATCATCTCCCTTTGGTCCTGTCAGGATTCCTCTGGCTTACTCCCACTCGGAGAAATGGGTCGCGTGGCAATAGAGATCTAGGCCAAAACAAGGGAGCACCCAGCACAGCGTCCATCTGCTGCCAACAGACATCCCCTACTTGTCTCTAGCTGCTTTGCACTTTCTTTGGTATGATTTATGACCCCCTTCCTGCCCTCTCCCCTTGCCCTCTCTCTGCACGCACACAGCACCGTGGGCGGCTGAGCGAAGCCCGAGCTGGCAGCCCCGAGGCTGACGTGACCTGGTGCAGCGACAAGGAAGATGCCAACCACTGAGTTTCCAGCATGGAGCAGCTGGCAGGCCACGTGTCCCCGCTGATACACAGCCTGGCAAGGAGAGGTCCAGGCTGCCAGGACCAGGCTGAGCAGGAACAGCATCTCCAGGACCAGGCTGAGAGCCCAGGCAGGAACAATCTCCGGTAACAGCCCAATAGCAGCAGACGGAGATAGGAGATGAGCTGAGGGTCAGGAGAGGGCTTGCAACAGCCATGAGCTTCAATTAACTGAGAACAAAGAGGCTGCCTGAAATAAAGGTCCTCCTCATATCAGCCAACACTCAATGCAACTGCAGTTTTGACCATGAAAGCAAACCTGAAAGGCTTCGCTCTCTGCCATTGCTCACAGACCTTAGCTGGCAAGTAATCCTGCCACTCCAAATTTTAGTGAGAGAAATGCTTTCTGGGGCTCCTGGAAGGACCACACAGCACAGAGATGCCAGGGACATTCCCAGGTATTATATATACACATCAGATACAAAAGTCTTTGCATAAGCACATTGTAATCCCAAGCAGACAGCTCTCCAGATAGGAGTAGCTGAGCAGAAGGGTGGGAGTGTAACAGTGAAATGGTCACAGGGACCCTTCCAGCTCACTGCTAACTCTACAGATACATCCAGCAGCCAACACTCCTCAAAGAAAGGCTGGAATATGAGCCCTGCTCACTTGTGGGTTCTTGAGTCAACAGTGCAATTGGAAAATGACTTTCAGAGTGGGTTCATCTCTCCCACCCCCTGATCCCTGCCATCCAGGGTTGCTGAAGCGAAAGAGTCGCCTTTCCCCAGACTAGGTGTCTCCAAGAGCATCCTAGAGGAGATACAGAGGCCATAAGGACATCTTCATTGGCCAGGAAACTCAATCCCACCCTGACTGGGGACATAGCAATGGGACCTCTGTATCGCCTTCATTTGCATACACAGAAGTAATTTGTTTTGCAATGAAAGGCAAAGCACAGACCAGCACTTATCCCTCCTGGAATATTCCTACAAGGTTCACCACTGATTAAAGCGATTTTAGTCCGTCATCCCCCCGTGCATCGCTGGCCTTTCTGTCCCTGGGTTCTTGCCCAGGGAGTGCAGCACTCAGGGACTGAATTACCAGGGTTATAATTCTCTGCTGTGCACTTTTAACTACAGCGCTGCATTGGCAGAGCTCAGTGCACTAATTCACCTCCATGTAAACACGATTATTTCAAATGAACTCCAGACGAGGTTTAACTGTAAAAACATCTCCAGTTTTCGGAGCGTTTTTAAGCGTTCGGCTCAGAACGGTTTTTGTCAGGGCAAGAACTTCCCCTTTCCTCAGTTTACAAAGAGTATTTTCAGAATTAATGACGCCCCAACAACCCCCCAGCTACAGGACGATGCTAGAACAAAAAATCACGGGTCTGGAAACGAAGCTGCGCCGGGATTTGAGAGTTCAGATTCTCCCTTTCTTAGCCAGCCGTTGCTTCCCTTTCAAGCAGGAATGCTTTCTGGTTTCAAAGCCAAGCTGAAGAAGTGAAAACAGGACGAGGTATCCACTTGGCTGCATTTCTTTCAGCGTTTCTGGCGTAGGGTTCCCATTATGGCTTGCAAGGAGAAGCAGCAGAGGAACACTGTGTATACATGGTAATGGTTGTTGTTTCTCTGAACAGACGTGCTTCCAGGAGGCGGCAGATTAAAGAACTGGTGTTACTTCAGACAGAGAGGAATAACATCTTGCCAGTTGTGTTTATTTGCGGGGACCCGTGATTTATGCTTTCCCATTTGTAGAGGGGTTGAGGGAAATGGATCACATGGGCTCTGTTTAGATAATCCCTGAGGAAATTCAGACTGCATGGGGGTGGGGGGGAGAGATAGGGTTTGTTCTCATAGATGAGAGAGGCAGGGAAATGGCAGGGACATGTGAGATTTCCTCAAGATCCTGGAATGGAGTTCAAGGCTCCGGTTTTCTGAAAAGATTGAGTGTGGGTTGTGAGAATGAAGCAATTAAGATAACAACAAAAACAGGTCAGGTATGTAGGGATGAGCAGCCCTTTGCTGTTACTTACTGGCACAGTGCCGAGGAAAGAAAACGTTCCTCCCTAAAGGACCATTACCTGTCAAACAGTGTAACAGGGGATGCAAAACTCTTCCTTTAGGCACAGAAAAGGGACTCAGGCTCCAACCCACACTCCTGCCCTCTGTTTTCTGTAAATTGCACCACCTCTTTGTGGTGCAGTCCTCCTCTCATCCCTCTGCACCCTCCCCGTTTTAGCAGGACTCGCAGAAACCAGCCACTAACGTTCCCAGTAAAAGGCTAAACAAACTCACTGTCATCCCCTGCCCTGAAAAAAAAGGTCTTTGTCAAAATGAGAGGAGGCAAGAGCGCGACAACTTTGGAAAAGAAAATACTTCTTGCAGAGATGGCTTTAGTTAATTGATCTGGGGAAACAAACCTAAGCAAAGGGCAGCGAGGCTGGGGAGGGGGCTGGAGGGTAAACCTTGTATGAGGAGCAGCTGAGGGAGCTGGGGATGCTCAGCTTAGAGAAGAGGAGGCTGAGGGGAGACCTTATCACTGTCTAGAAATATCTGAAAGGAGGGTGTTGAGAGATGGGCAATGGTCTCTTCATCCAAGTGACAGGTGGGAACAAGGGGACAAGGGGCAATGGGCTCAAGCTGTGCCAGGGCAGGGTCAGCTCAGATGGGAGGGAAAAGTTCTTCCCTGGCAGAGTTGTCAGGGTCTGGCACAGGCTGCCCAGGGAGGGGGCTGAGTCCCCACCCCTGGGTGTGTTTAACAGAGGGGAGATGAGGTGCTCAGGGATCTGGTTTAGGACAGGAAGGGTTGGACTCGATGATCTTAAAGGCCTTTCCCAACATAGTCATTCTGATTCTGTGAAAACAAAACCAGCTCTTGATGGTTTGGCATGGAAAGAGGCAAAGGCAGAGCAGCCCGAGCACTGAATGGGAAATCCTCCTCGGCCTTGAGCTGCAAAGCTTATGGGCCAGGGGAATGCCTTCCCCTGCAGCACCTGGCACCGTGGTGCCTAGCAAGCTGCATTAAACGATGGGCATTAACAGACCTAAGTGCTGTTTAAGCAGATGCTGGGTTTCACAGCAAGTCTGATGTGTGGCTCGCTGCCCTCTGCTCTGCCATAGGTGCTGATTAAGGAAATGCAGCAGGGAAGGAGACACGACTCCAGAGCACAGAAGGGAAGATGGTATTTATGTGACAGATGTGGGATGTTGAATGCCCTGCTCCAAGGGTATATCACTCAGGAAGAGCACAATTTCCAAGACTGTCAGAATAAAAAGAAGGGAAGGGGGGGGGAGAATGACAGGATGCCACTCACACAGCAAAATCCCCAGTCGCTGCAAGAAGCATCTCCCAGAACCCATTAAAACTAAACTCCAAGTCATCATTTCAGTGGCAAGATTTTTACATGGCAATCAGACAGTCGGCTATCCAGGTGATGACAGGCTGCAGGGTAAGTACAACTGTACATGGATTAAGGAAGAGTTGTCAATCAAGGGAGGATTTTTCAGCTGGCAGTAAGAAATCGGTGTGCTGGGATGGTAGAGCGGGGAACAGCCCAGCACATCCCCATGCAGGGGGCTCTGCCTGCAGCCAGTTCAAGACAAAATGAAACATTACCCTGGGCAACCTTGTGTAGCTCCAGGCCTGGAGGTTGGTGGTCCTGCCTGTGGCAGGGGGGTTGAAACTCTGTGATCCTTGGGGTCCCTTCCAACCCAGACCAGTCAGGGATTCTACGATTCTGGCCATATTTGCAGGACCAAAGAAACAAAATCACATCCAAGTCCTGGACAGTTGAGGGAAGCATCAATTTACAATCATAATAGTGCATATTTTAAAGGGAACTTTTAAGGACTTGTATCTAAATTAGGAGTGCAGAAGAAAAAAGAGAGGAGAAAAAAAAGGGAGCTACATAGGAATGTGCCAACCAGTACTAATATGACGCTGCCTATACAATAGCTTTCAGTTCCTCACAGCTGGACACCTACAGAAAGGATGAACTTCTCATATCATATCAATTCTGTGGGATGCCATCTCTTGCCTTTCTGTCTTACACTCTTGTGTCGAGTGTTAACAGCGAGCTGTTAAACAGCTTCAGGGTTCCAGCTCTTAAATGGCTCCACTTCAGACTGGGATCCAGCACATTTTTGCACATGTGTAATGTTAAACATCCGAGTCCTTAATTCACAGGGAGCGAGTTGGCACGTCTTTACCCAGTCAGGAGAGAATCCTGCAGTGATCTGTAAAGCACCTCAGAAGGTTAGCACATGTTTTTAGCAGCTAATTTTGACAACTCCCATCTCTGAGTAACAAAAAATTCACTTTATCCAATTTCACACAATTTCTGGTGAGATTTAGCCTGCACATGACATTTTCCACTTCCTATGTGGGGGTTTAACCTCTGCCAAACTAAGTCTTGTCTAGGTTGTGGATTGTGACTACCCCAAGATAACTGAGCTGAATGGGGGAAGGATGGCACTGGCACCAGAGAAACTGCCTACCAGCTTATGGCTGGAGTCCTGTCCCAAAAACATGAGCCAGGAACTCCATGATGTTCCTGTAGATCCACCTATTCCCCTTCTTGTGACCACCCTCACCACACAGCATCTTTTTTTCTTCAGGGAGGGAGAGAAGAAACAAACAACCCTGGATGTTGAGCACCTCACCTCCACACTGCCAGAATTTACTCACCAACGTCAGAAAAAGATGCTCTGCAAACATAAACCCTTCTGACATTTCAGTTTCGCCCTTTCACGTCCTGCAAGTCCAATCCACAAACAAATAACCCTCGTTCTAGTGTTTTCCTAATGTAAGGCAAGAGCAACCTTCCCCAAGAATTCCATCAAACCTAAAAACAAAGCCAGGGGTTTGGTTTCTATGCTAAAATCCTGGAATCCAATAACACCCCCTTACCTCCCACTTCTCTGTTGCTGAGAATTAACTGGGTAGAGGTGGGGTTTTAATACTTTTCCTGGATGGAATTCTATTTGATGCCGTTAAGCTTTGATGACATACCCCAATGACTTGGCTTGGAAGAAATCCACTCAGCAAGCTTGCACATCACGCTGTTTCAGTTCTGTGAGCGCCCAGGAGAAATGTGCATTTTCAATCCTAAAAGCTGTAGAAACAAAATGGGAACTTGGGAGAGGCAGAGAGATGAATTCCTTATCACAGCTTGGCTGTGCTCAGGGAACATGTGCTTACCATTCCAAACTCCGGAAAACTCTTTACAGGAATCTGAAATACAAGACTGAGCCCAATGGTAAGAAAGAGATCGTTTTCTAGAAGATACTTTTCTTTTTCCTGAATTCAAAGGAAAAATGGAGGCACTGATTAAAGCCAAAGCACACACCCCACCCCACGCCCCCCACGCACAGCCTTCAGCTTTTCCTAGGAATATAAATACTCGTAACACGATCTATACAGGGAGTGCCAGATTTACAGAGGTCCTCTTTTGTTTATAGAATCATAGAATGTGTGAGGTTGGAAGGGACCATCTAGTCCAACCCCCCTGCAGCAAACAGGGACATCTTCACTACATCAGGTCACTTAGAGCCCCATCAAGCCTGACCTTGAATGTCTCCAGGGATTGGGCCCCCACCTCCTCTCTGAGCAACCGGTTCCAGTCATCTACCACCCTCATAGTGAAGAACATTTTTCAAATCTCCAACCTAAATCTCCCCTTTTCCAGTTTAAAACTATTACCCCTTGCCCTAGTGCTACACACCTTGTGAACAGTTCTTCCCCAGCTTTCCTATAGGCACCTTGCAGGTGCCTGGAAGGCTGCTATGAAGTCCCCTTGGAGCCTTCTCTTCTCCAGCCTGAACAAACCCAACTATCTCAGCCTGTCTTCACAGGAGAGGTGCTCCAGTCCGTTGATCATTTTTGCTGCCCTCTGGACATGCTCCATCAGGTCTCTGTCCTTGTGCTGAGGGCTCCAGAGCTGGACACAGCACTGCAGGTGAGGTGTCCCCAGAGCAGAGCAGAGGGGCAGAATCCCCTCTCTCAATCGGCTGGTCGTGCTCCTTGTGATGCAGCCCTCATCAGCTTCTCACCCATGAGCCCCACCTTTTCCTCAGGGCTGCTTTCCAGCCCATCATCTCCTGACCTGTGTGGAGAACAGGGGTTGTCCCGACCCAAGTGCCTGACCTTGCACTTGGCTTTGCTGAACCTCATGAGGTTCCCCTGGGCCCACTTCTCCAGCCTGTCCAGGTCCCACTGGAGGACATCCCGTCCCTCAGGGATGCAGCAGGATGTTTTGGTTTAGGGAAGCTTTGGGAAAGGAAAAGCAAATCGTTTGCACTTTCTTCACCTCTCCAGAATTCCCTTTGAATGGGACCAGTGGAGGTTGCAGTGGGGATGAACAACCAGCACATCCCACTGCCACAGCGTAATCCCCACCAGCAGCAGACCTTTGAAGCACACTGCCAGGCATCCAGAAGCTTCTAAAGAGATCCATCAGTCACATCCAGCTGGGAAAGGACAGAACTCTACAGGGAAGTTTTAAAACTGATTGAAAATGATCTTCACTGGGTATTTTCTGACATATTTTCCTAAAAACATAACTCATTTCTTCAGGACTCGGTCAAAGACAATAACAACACCTTTGATTTACATGTGTGAAGAAGAGAAAAAGAAGAAAAATCAGAGAACGATGTGCAATGCTCAGCACTGCATGCAGCAAGACCTGACACAGTGATTTTCCTGGTATGGTAAGACAGCTGCCTCTCACACAGGCCAGGGCTGTCTCACCATTTCCTGAGCACTCTCCTTCCCTGTGTTTCCATCTGCTGTCTCCTCTCTCATCTGTAGTTTGTCAGCTGCCTGCACGTCCTCGATTCGATTACTGAGCTTCACTTAGCAGAGTGCAGTTCTGGTCCAGGCCTACAGCTCTGGGCACAAGAACAGAACAGCTCATTTGCTGCAGCAAAGGGGACCTAAATTATATATTAGCATCCTAAAAAACCCCTACCAGATTGACAAAGCACATTTCACAGTGTCACGAAGGTTTTCTCTTGCAGAAGGCTGGTTTATGAATCACTTTGTTATCCTGGCGTCAGTTGCTCTAGAGGAACCACTTGATGCCCTGCTGTAGCAGCCTGCTGCAGGCACAGGGAACATCTCCAGCATCCCCCAGACAGCTGCTGGCTTTTAAAGCATTGATTGTGTCAGTAGTCTGAGTTACACCACAGTTCAGCACAACCTCACAGACACTCCTCTGCTCCTGGGGGTTTCTCCCAGTGTCAGGACATCTAGAAGTAGCTTTACCACTGGAGACAATGTCCATGGCACCATTCTCTGAAAAAACAGCTCCCAGCAGTGCTGTCTCATTTGCACCTCTGCTCTTCTGAAAAAACAAGCTGTTGGATTTTGCATGAACAGGCTAAAGAGGCTCCCTGTAAAAGCGGATCCTCTGGAGATTCAACTGACCTTCAACACTTGAAGCTCCCCCCTTTTCCATTTACCCGTGCGGATCCTGCAGCAAATCAACTGAACCTCATGGTCACTGAGAGCAGAATAAAACCATCTTTCATCTTTCTCTGTTGCAGAGAGATGAAATCAGAGTGGGCTCCATAAAACAAGAGTTATGGGAACTGTTCACAGTTATGAGTACCTGCAACAGTAAAGTGCCATCATTAAATGATGCAGTGAAGCTGAGCAGATGAAGTTACATGCTCCAGTTTCACAGCAAGGTATAAGTCAACCAAAAAGGAGTATTTTTTTCCTAGTTTTTGAGGAAAACTGCCCCATGGCTTTGAAAGTGCCATGGTATCTCCTCTTTTCCACAGATACCCCACAAAAAGCTCAGACTGGATGAGGAAGTGCAAAAGCTATGTTTGTCCTGCATGGAGAAGAGCTGCTTCTTTCCTCGTTTTCCTACTGCAATATGTCTGAATTCCTGTTTTTTTTATTTCTCTTGGATGCTGCCACGTTGTCCTGACTGAAGCAAATAAAAAAATTGAGCAATCCCTGGGAGGATGACTAGAGATTATTTAGCTTCTGAAATGCTGCAGCAACTAACCCTGCCTCACAAGGAGGAGGAATGTACATTAAGAAATGTAAACAAATAACAACCACACAATCTTTCACTCAGACAAGTTTTAAGATGGGGAAAAAAAAGTCTTTAGGGAAATAAACATCAAAATGCTCAAGAATTCTTTCAATTCCAAAACCCCCCAATCCCTCTTAATAATGATACAAACTCTAATGGTCTCCTTGACATACAATTTTGAATTGTTGTCATGTCATAGCATCCTCCTAAGGATGAACAAGCTCTGGAGATATCTAGGAACAGAATTTTCTTGCAGACTTCAAATATATTTTTCCCTGGCTCCACATTTTGACAGATGTGACATTACTTTGAACCAAGTATTTTTTCCCATCAGCACAGCAGCCTTTTGCCATGGATTTTAATACCAAACACCTCCATGTTCATCTGTAAACACAATAGACAGTTAAATGACATTCACCTTTAATGACTTAAACTCACGATGTTCTGAAAGATTTACATTTTATTTGCTTAAAAATATTCAATATATTCACAAACACAACCAGTGCCTAAATTTAAAATCATAACAAAATTGTAAAGCAAATAGTAGAAAACAAACAGTACTTAAAGATCAGTATTTAGATGAAACGCTCAGACTACCACACAGGGCAGACAAACGTACGTGTGACAGAGTCTTCAGACAGCAGCTGGCTTAGAAAGCTGTGAGCTTCAAAACGTATCCGTCCCTGAGGAATCTGAATCACCACGTATACTACTCATGCTCTCTGTCTGGCTGTCTATATTCGTGGAAGGCAGCTTCACTGACACCTTGGTTGTAGAAACATGTGAATTTAAATGTGGGGCAGCATCCTCTCCTAAAAAAAACAACAAAAAAAGGAGAACAAACCATGTTATTTGCTGTCTGTGACAAACAACTAAACTGTGCTGAAGTCATCTCTGTACTGCATCACTGCAGGGAAATACTAAGACACGGGCACCTGTACGGTCCACAGCTTTAGAGGCGTTTCCAAGGGTTCTGTTTTAGCTGAGTGCTCTTTTTCACAGAGCCCTGGGACAGGCTGCCCAGGGGGTGTGGAGTCTCCTTCTCTGGAGATATTCCAGACCTGTGCGACCTATCCTAGGGACCCTGCTTTGGCAGGGGGGTTGGACCCAATGATCTCTGGAGGTCCCTTCCAACCCCTAAAATTCTATGATTCTGTGATTATCAGGTAACAAAATGGATGAATTTCTGTGCATACAGAGACTGGGCTGTACTTCTATGCAGATACACCACACACACATATATATATAATATCCATCAGGCCCCGAACCATTTGAAATACGTACACTGGTGCCTTCCACGCAAATGAAATGAGATCCACAGGCACAAACAGCATCTCTAAACTCCATCTGTGTCCGCCTGTCTGTTTGCATCACACAGGTAGGGTGTGCCACACCACATACCTATATGTGATCACAGAAAGCAATCCAATCCAAATTGAAGCCATTGGCTAACAAGTCCTACAGAGAAAAACATCCTGTCGATGCTTCGGCTGCCCAAAACACAGTGAGAAGCTGTTTCAGCTCTGTCCTATCTCCAACCCATTTTCCTGACTCATTCATGGTCCTTCTTGCTACTCCTTTGTGCTTTGTCTCTCTTCTTTCATCCTCTCTGACAGACACCGGAGAAAATGGACAGAGTGTTCCCCCAAAAATGTGGCTTGAAGGACTTGACAAGCCACATTCACCTTCCAGTGAGTGATGGCACCTTGCCACTTGCCATTGTTGTGATCTGACCCTGCAAAACATGGGACATACTGAGAGAGGGACAAGCCACCACTGTGCCAACAGCCCCTGCAAGGGACAGGGACACATCCTGCCGAGTTTCCAGCATCACTGGCTGCTGAGCAGCTGTGAAAGATCCCTGCAGCCAGATGCCTGAGGTGGGAATGGAGAAGGCAAGAGGAAGGAGACAAGCTGAATCGATTCATGGGCACGTTTTGATCTCAGGTGTCCTTGAGACATTTGTTCTAGCACAGCAGCACCAAGCAAAACAAACATACCTGAGTGTGTGTTCAACAGCAAAGGCTCTCTTGGAGTTTGATCTTATTCCAATAAGCTGTAACAATTGTCCCTTCCTCTGTGATAGACTAGGTAATTAAAACACTATTTTCCCAATAAACCCAAGAAGTCAGGCTTTCTTGCAAGCCCAGCTAATTATCTACTATGTCACTGTAGTAGTAATCTGCTTTCATCTGGCTTGTAGCAAAGCACGCTTCAAATGACTAATTAAAACAACAAAACCCCACTGCTAAAATAAAATTTCATCTGGTGTTTCTTGTGCTAGAACAGCAGCCAACTGCCAAGGAAGTCAAACACTAATGAGGCCAAAGACAGCAAAGCCAGTGCGTGGAGGAACCCGTGCCAGCCAAGCCTCCTGCCCCTCAGGAGGGATCTGGAGAGGCAGCAAGGGTACAAGAGTGTTTTTGGTGGCCCTGGAGAATTGACACATCACCTGCTCGCCACAGCTGCTTACACACTTTGCAAGAAGCAATGTCCCTGCTTTCACCCACTTAATGTGTTTTAAAAAAGGGTAGGTGAGGTGCTCAGGGATATGGTTTAGCATAGGATGGGAATGGTTGGACTTGATCTTAAAGGTCTTTTCCAACCTTGTGATTCTCCTCATTAGTTGGATGGCCTTCGTCACTCCCAGCCCAAATCCCTCTCCAAAGCACAACCACCAGCCTTTGGCTTGGCACGGGCGTGAGCAAACCTAAAACACGAGCAGTGAGAAGACATGAGAAATGCTCCATCTTCTGAACATGATTTAAAAGCACATTTTATAGCAACACTACAAAGATCACAGAATCATAGGGGTTGGAAGGGACCTCCAGAGCTCATCGGGTCCAACCCCCCTGCCAAAGCAGCTCCCCTGCTCATATTGCACAGGTTGGTGTCCAGACTGGTCTGGAATCTCTCCAGAGAAGGAGACTCCACACCCCTGGGCAGCCTGTCCCGGGGCTCCCTCACCCTCACTGGGGAAAAGTTCTTCCCCATATTAGTGTGGAACTCCCTGTGCTCCAACTTGCAGCCATTGCCCCTTGTCCTGTCCCCACAGACACTGAAAAGGGGCTGCCAGGACATCCCTGTCTTTTTTATCCCAGGGAGCCCAGAACTGGACATGAAGATACGCAAGCAACACACATGTTTTGTTTTTCCAGGAGTACTTCCACGAGCTTCATCTGTAGCCATGTTTGCATGACAAAAATAGGTCATTCAGAAGGGGAACTGAAGAATAGCAAAGCAGTTATTTGGTCAGACGTGAGGCTGACACACAGTAAAGATGTGGATGTGTAATGCCCAAGGAAACTTTGTAAATCATCCTAGACACTAAAGCAGCTTCTCCAACACTCTATGTAGTTCGATGCTTTCAAAGCTTGACTTTGTTAATAATTTCCACAGTCATGTCACATTCCATGATGTCATTGTTTCAACAGCTGTTTTCAGGTTTGTTAAAAAAGAAAAAGAAAAGAAAAAGGGAAAATGGAGGGGAAAAAGAAAAAAATTCCCCTATCCTGAGGCTCTGCAGTAACTTCCCAAGTGTTTGATTCTGGGGTGCTGAAAGAAAGTATCATATTAGTCTACATTCTTCCTAACACATACTCTAATATATTTTACAGACATACTACAGCTCGATTTTATAACAGATATAAAATGCTGAAAGGACAGAGGACTGAAAAGAGTAATTCCACCTACTTGCTCAGCAGAAGTTACCGTGGCCTCAGTGATCTAAATATCCTTAATGATAAGTTTAAAACTACCCAAAGTAAGCATTTCCCTTTTTTTAAGGACAGAAATCCAAAGTCTTTGACTTCATTAGAGGAATGGAGAAAATACAGAACCTGGATTGTCAGCATTTTCACTGGAAGGAACCTGTGGATATCCTATTGCAGCTACATGGGAGATTCTGCTCCATGACTGTAACTTTCCAGGGTAGAAAGCTGCCAGTCCTGAAACTCCACACGTCGGCCCAAAGCTGTGGCTACTAAGTTACTCTCATATGTGCTTCATCATTATCACCTCTTCCTTAAATCTAACCTCATGCATGCAACACAGTCATATATATGTACAGAGATGGATATGTGAATAAATACACACTGGTTTAAATGCCTGTAGTTTAAACGCCTGGTCAGGCCCCACCTGGAATATTGTGTCCAGTTCTGGGCTCCCTGGGATAAAAAGACAGGGATCTCCTGGAGACAGTCCAGTGGAGGCTACAGAGATGATTAAGGGCCTGGAACATCTCCCCTGTGAGGAAATGCTGAGTGAGCTGGGACTGTTCAGCCTTGAGAAAAGAAGACTAAGGGGGACCTTATTAATGTTTCTAAATATCTTGAGTATGGGATGCAGGGGGGAATGGGCAGCCCCTTTTCAGTGTCTGTGGGGACAGGACAAGGGGCAATGGCTGCAAGTTGGAGCACAGGGAGTTCCACACCAACATGGGGAAGAACATTTCCCCAGTGAGGGTGAGGGAGCCCTGGGACAGGCTGCCCAGGGGGTGTGGAGTCTCCTTCTCTGGAGAGATTCCAGCCCCATCTGGACACCGCCCTGTGCAATCTGAGCTGGGGAGCTGCTTTGGCAGGGGGGTTGGACCCGATGAGCTCTGGAGGTCCCTTCCAACCCCCATGGTTCTGTGATTCCCGCTCACACACGTTTGCTGATGTCTCTATCTGCCTTTTGCTGTGCACAAGCAATAGCTCTTGCACAGACCCTGGCCAACTCCTTCTTTAACAATGTGATGCTCCATTTTATTTCTTCCCCCCATCAGAGAACAGCCCATAACCAATGCTTAAGAAGGTTTCTCCTCAAATGCCGAGCTCTCCACCACCACAAATAAGCAAATTGCAACAGTGCTTATAATCTTCTGATATGCCATAAAAACGGAATGGAAAATTCCTCCATTTAAAAAGCAGTGCAGGGCAGGAAGGCAGGTAATTGTCACAGCCTTTTTTCCCCTCTTTAGAGGCTCTGGAAGTACTCAGCACAATTTTGTAATCATGTACTTAGGTGTATTTATAAAAATTTTCCTTGTTAAAATCCAATAAATGGAACATGTGACCTCGGGTGACCCCTGCTTCTCCCAATTCATTGTCACTGTCTAATAGAATACATTCATATAAACTGTGAAAACTGACACTCTCAAAAAGCGTCTCAGGGTCCTTGAATGGTAGAAACTCAACAGCAACTGAAAACATCTTGGTGACCCACTGATGGAAAAGGTCGGATTTCAGATTAGAGATTTTTTCCTGTTCTTGGCAATCTATAACAAATTCATGTACAGTACTAAATTTCCAGATCTTTGTTTAACAGAAACATAAAAATTAATGGTGTGTCAACCATCCGGTGACCTGCGGAGGGAGGTTTTTCTCTGAGAGGTACCGTCACACAGAGACCACGCTCTCCATACAAGTGCATTGTGAATGTATGCCAAATGGAAAAGGAATTAAACACACTGAAGGGAGGTTTGGTTACTAATACCATATGGCAACAATAAGAACAAAGAAAAATGTTTAAATCTTTCTTTTAAATTTGTTCTATTTGGCAAAATAAAAAGACTAAACAAGTCTGACTTTTAAGCCAAATAAAAACCATGTGCTTTTAACTCCTTCAAGTCGGTGTCCACACATGAAATAAAACTTCTATTTTTAATCTCTCAGGAAGTAAACCAGACACGTATCTTGTAAGTGAAAAGAGCTATCTTCAAGACAATAAAGAGGGAGGGGGGTTGAAGGATCAGGACCCAGGGCATTGTTTCAGTGTAAAACCGGAACTCTCATTACTGTAATTACCTATGTATTGCTTCCTACAATATAAAACCACCCATCACCCCCAACAATCCTCCCTCCACTCTCTAACCTAACAACTGAAGCACCAAACTTCTAGGGCAAGAATCGACTTCCAAGCGTATATAAAGTAACTCCAGCATGGTGCTCTCATTCCTTTAATAGCAGGGGCTGATAGGAACGGCTTGTTTCTTCTCCTGCCAGATTCCAGCTGCTTCACTTTGTTTATTACTGACTTCAAAGTTTCAAACACTGTCCTGTCCCAACAAATAACTTCCTCCAGATGGCATTATCTCAAGTGTTCCGAGCACTGGGGATAGCACAGCACCTGCAGCCCTGTAACTCAGCATCTTAACATCATCAATGCAAGTGCCTTTTTAGGGCATTTTTTTTTCCCCACTGTGCCATTCCTCCATTTTGCCTTCTCTCTGCAAAAAAAGATTTCTATCTGGGATACAAAGACCGTTAGCATGGTAACAGAGTTGTCAGAAATTCTTTGCAGTAATGACTGTAAAGTAGAAGAACATCTCTAAACCCAACAGTAACAGAGCCACCATCAGTAGAAATGCTTTATCTGCTCCTCTTACCTGTAAGCAAAGATGTGAGGTACAGGGTTGTGCCAACATGTGTCTGATCCACATCTCCATGGATATCTGTAGGGTACCAAGAGAAAAAAAATCACTCATTGTTTTACATGCTTGTACAGACAAGTTACCAAATATAGCAACTCAAGATGCAGCATTTTCAGCAAAATCAAGATTATTCCAGACTTGATGGGTTAATATTTACTGATAAGAAACAGCTGTATTTTGATAAAGCAATTCTGAAGGCTACATTGAAAGGAGAAAATAGACTGCAATGTCAGTCATGCTATCCATTATAAGGCACTGTATTCCCAGTTCAGACTCGTGTCTAGCTGTATCCTGCGTATCGGCTACTGAATTCAATGCTGCTGGAATTTAATGGCTTATAGAGCTGAGAGGGGGTATGGTAAGGAACTAGTCACATGGCCACAGGATGGTAAAGAATACAACATCCTCAGGGATAAGCAGGTTCTCAGATAATCCCATCATTTAGACAAAGTTATTCTCCATTCACTGGAAGTGACAGTTCCTCCACTTTTCTAGCTCTGGCCACCTTGAATCCACGTGTGTATTAATGTTATTGTGGAGAAGGTGTCCCTTCTCAGCTCTGCCAGAGATGAAGCACAAATGCCTAAGTGTGCATGCTTTTTTTTTTGGGGGGGGGGTGGGGGGCAGGAACTCTCTCCTCGTTGTGTCCATGCTTTGCTAAGCACAGGGCCCCAGCTGCAGGTCAGACTGCTGCCTTCCACTAGGACAGAAAGTCAGAAAGCAAGTCAGTCTGTTGTGGAGTTAGATGAACAAGATGCTCTGCAAATGCAGGGAGTTCTGTTTCCATAGCTCCACAACAGACTGTCCCTGACATAGCCGCTTTTGTGACAAACAGAAAAGACTCTAAGAGAACTTAGGCTGAATTTCTAGGGCTGAGGTACACAGAATCAAGCTCACAGGCTGGTTTGGGGTGGAAGAGACCTCAAACCACATCTAGTCCCACCCCTCTGCCACAGGCAAGGACACCCCCACCAGCCCAGGGTGCCCCAAGCCCCATCCAACCTGGCCTTGAACACCCTGCCAGGGATCCAGGGGCAGCCCCAGCTTCTCTGGGCACCCTGTGCCAGGGCCTCCCCCCACCCTGGGAAGGATTTATCCCAAGTATCTCATCTAAATCTTTCAGTCTAAGCCCCTCACCCTATCTCTCCGTGCCCTTGTAAACAGTTCCTCTCTATCTTTCTTCCAGGCCCCTTTAGGTACTAGAAGGCTGCTCTAAGGTCTCCAATGAAAGGGATAGATTTACAATTAAAACACTTGGGTTGTTTTACAGAAACGGACAGACATCTGTAGGACTCGAGCCAAAAAATGTCTGGATTTAAAAGCATGAGTCTACTGCTTGAGCTGAAAAAACACAGTTTCATTCTCCAAGGCTTCAGCCAACTCATAAACCTCCGTAAGCGGGCCACAGGCACCAGAGGAGACAGAAGACTATATAGTATGAGTTCAGTTCAAGTTTTGACCTAATCTTGGCAGATTCCACCTTCCCATGGTGTAATATACTTATAGAAACTCTGCATACAAGCCCACAGAAAACAAACATGCATATACACACCAGCATTTCTCTCTTTGTTTGTTTGTTTAAACCCCAATGTATATCCTAGCTATAAATATTGCCCAAAAGAAAATAAACTCCAATCCCCAGTCAGTAAAAGGAGGCTGGGACATGGGCTAAGCAGCTAACAAATTTTTCAAAGCAGAATATTTGAAAATGGTTTTTCCTCCTCTCATGTCTCAGTTCAAGGTTAACTGGTTTTCCAAAACAGGCTACATTCCCACCAATGGCAACACTGAAAAGAACAAAAAAACTACAAATACATAAAATAAACTCGAACCAGATTCTTCAAAAATCCTAACACAGAGACTGGTAGGGAAGGGCAGACAGAAACCAGCTCCAAAAACATCTAGGAATGAGATTGCGGACTTTACTAAATAAATGTTTCCTTTTGGTGCCTAAAATCTACTCTGCTGCTTTAGATCTGGCATATTTTGCTCTGTAAAATACCTCACTGCTTAACAAGCTCATTCCCTGGCCACAGTTCTTGCTGTTGTTTCCCAGAAAATCACTTCCAAGAGATGTGTAATGATCTTTCCAAGTGACTACAATAGTTATTAATAACAAGAAGAATTATTCAAACTCAAGCTGGTTTTTCCCGTAGAGATGCCTGTGAGTTTCGGATGTGCAACTGGCCAGGAACAGAGTTTTCTTGATTTTTAAGCACTGCTGTTCCTTGACTGCAACCATTTTCTTGAGGATAAATGAAATGAGGGGTCTGCAGTAAACCCTGAAGCAGCAGCTTTTATTTGAAGGCAAAAAAAGGAGAAGGAATCAGTTCATTACTGGTCCAGAGTCTTCGAAATACACTGAGAAAATGCTCCTCATGCAAGGGCAGGGGGGAGGAGTAATCTTGAAATCCACAGGAGCCAACCTAGGTAAGCAGCTGGTGGAATGAGGAGAATCTGACAAGTGATAATGAAAAACCTGCATATCTAATGGTGTAATTAATATTTTATTTATTTGGTAGAACTAAGTATCACCTACAAACCATTTTTTTCCTCACATTCTTCAAAATGTAACAGGCAAGTGGCCAGGAAGGTAATTGTTCAAGTAGGCTTGTATAATATATTCAGCTCTGGTGTTCACACCTTCATGTTTGGGGATTGAAACAACAATTTAATGCATCTGAAGCAAAATAAAGCAGCTCAGAAAGATTAATGATTGATAACAGGAACGCACACTAAATTCTAAGCTGAAGTTACTGCAGCCTTCCCTCAGGATGGAGACTTGTTCACTGCAATCCTAGCAGCGGACTGACTGCCCCGGGGACCTCGTATCTTAATCATATTAATTGCAGCAATACTCCCTCCAGCTTATCTACTTCATAGCACAGTGCTAGCTGCAGTAACATTCACAGCCTGCACGGGGAGTGGCAAGGAAAAAAAACAAACCAAAGCATCTTTTTTAAAACTACACGGCCTGGTTTTTATTTTAAATTAATTAAAGAGTAATTTCTACAAGTAATAAAACTGATTGAACAAATTCAATGATGTTTCATCATTGCAGCAAGCAATGAAAATGTACATCTTTCCAGTTCACACTTAAAGTGAAGCAGGGAATCCCCTTACTGGGACACCCAAAGGAAATGATGTTCTTTTGTGAGTGCACTGGCCAGGACCCAGATTGGGTTACTCTGGTCCCTTACAGCCTCACAATTTTTGTTCATATCAGTTTGGCCCACACAGTTAAATCACCAACAATGACTGCAACACGCTGCTCTCACACAGTGTTTGATGCACAGTCATCCGTTCCCGGCTGGGACACACATAATTCAGGGAATTACCTATCAGACAGGTTCAGGACGTTGCAGATCAAGACTGAGCACGTTATCTGCAGCGATGCTCGCGCTGCGTACACTTGCTAAGCATCATTCCCTACCCAGCCCTCTCCTCAGCTACCTGACTATTAAGGAAGGAATGTAAGAGGACAACTTTGAGGGGATCAGGGTGAGAAGTCACAAGCTACTGAACTTGTGTTGGGGGAGACCTTGTGATGAGGGAGAACTTGATGAGCTCCACCTCAAATAGCCAAGAGGATTTCCTGGGCAAGGAGGCATCACCCCCCTCCCCACCATGAGCAATAGTACCCCGATTTGAATGAAGGCTGGGCATCACCAGGGAGAAAACAGAAACCTCTCTGTACCACATGGCTTCAGGCAGCGCTGCGGGGCACAACTGCAAGTCACTCCTCACATATAAGGAAGTCACTAAATGCATTCTTATAACAACAATTGCTGTGAGATATACTAAAAAATAAAAAACTGGAAATAAGTGTTTTTCTAGATGACCAGAAACAAAACAGCCACATTTCTCTATGCAGAATATTTTCAAGTATTCACATGACCCTATGCATTTGTTTTGATAATTTTCACTTACAAAGTCAGAGGATTCTCCACATGGAGAATCTCCGTTTAAAAAGGAGATTATGAATCTTTTCCCCAGGAAAAGACCAGTCCTATACAGTTAGCATTTTCCAGCAATGCATTCTATGAAGGCTTGGACATCTCTGGGCACATTGCTAGCACACATGCCAACAAACTTGATCAGAAATCCTCCTTTCAAGCTATTTTAACAGCAGCAGGTGGCCACTAAAGGTCTTTACCAGTTTGTGCATATCAATGAACTCTGAAAAATGTTATTAGAAATAAGCTGTTCTAGGAGGTTTAGAAAGGCAAGTTACTTTTCTATTACCTCAGAAAGAATACTGCAGTGATGTATGGAAGCAAGCTAAAATAAGGAAAACATGAAATATCTCTTCTGAAAGACCTACTGGGAGACAGCTGGTACATGTCCAGTCCTGAGTCTGCCAAAGACCGTCTAAGCCTTCGCTTAAAATGAGTACCCAGTGTGATGACAGGTAACACTGGTCTCTACAACTTAATGCCTGGGACCAGAGACTTGGAAAGGTCTGAGAGTAAGTATGTTTTTATCCTGTGCTATTTTAAAGTCTGGTGAAATCTACAATGTTTAAACTTGGTGCAGTAGAGATAAGCATTCCTCCAAGACACTTGGCCTCTCCTACCGGAAAGAGTAAAAACAAAATTCCTTTGCAATACTGGGGTGAATCTGAGCTCTGAATCAGTAAAATAAACAAACTGCAGAAAGGTATTGCTCCACATCTATCCTACATATCCATATGCTATCTTCTTAACTCTCTCCCAAGCACATCACTACTTATTTTAATGACACACGCCCTGTCTCCGTAGCCGCTATAAAAAGTGGGGAAAACATTGCAGGCTGCTCCCAGCAACACTGACCAACGATCCCCCAGCAAGAACAGTGAAGCCAACTTTTGTCAGCATCCCAGGAGCTGCTCTGCAGAGTTTTTCAAGCAGCAGCCAAGCAGTGCCTTCCAGGACACTGAACATATTTGTTTACATTAGGTTCTCCTTGGCAAGATGTTCTTTACCTCTGAAGCTGTGCACACACACACACAAGTTGAAATTTTGAGCGCTGATGATGACAGCTCCTCCTAGTACCTTCTGCCAACTTACTTCAGAAAGCATTGCAACCCTCTGACATTCACTCTTCCCAGTTCAAGCTGCTGGTGCCAAACCTAGTTGCAAGGCAGTTCATCAATACCTTTCTTCATTGCTTTGGGCCACCAGCATGATTAATACAGCTTGTAAGCAGCCTGAATGAAATTCATTTACCTCTTGTCTGGGTTTAAATATTCCTGGCCCCACATGAGGGGAATCTAAGCTGGAAAGGAGAGTGTATGGAAATCCAGTCAGCACGTATGGGAGCAGCTTCCTTGCAGAGGTGAGGGCTGCAGTGTGCTGATGGGACACAGCTTGCACAGGTGAATGGCACCGATACCTGGGTGTGTTCTCTGCTCTAGAGCACACACAGCAACCTCCGAATTTATAGTCGGTTCACAGAAAGAGCAAGTGTGGAAAGCTCCTTAAGAAGGCAGCTTTTGCAAACCCTCCATCTATCTGACAATGACACAAACCCAATTATTTAGCACAATCCTAATCTGCCACAATGACACCCAGTGTGTGCCAGTATGAAAAGCACAAAGGCAAAAAAACCCCAACAAACCTCCTCTCACGTGTCTGATGGAATTTAATGGCTTCCCAGTATTTTACTGGAAGGAAATGCATTCACATTATCTAGGCACACATGCACTCCTGAGCTCAGGAACACTTACTCTGCAAGTATTAGATAAATCAATCTGCTTTCTAGCAGTTTCTTGCACGAGCTCACAGTAAGTAATTTTAAAAACATTATCCATTATTTTCTTTCTCTCCCTCTCTTAAATAGCATCCAAGAATTGAGTCCAGAATAGACTTAAAATTCAATACATATTCAAGTTGGGGGAATATATTTCCCCTCATCATTATTCTGTCACTGCGTTGCCTACATGAGAGCAGAAGAGAATGAATGCTTAAAGATCGTCTGTCTTTATACCAGACAACATTTGCATGTTGCCACTGACTGATGCACTGTTGGGTTTTTACAGTCTTGGTGGGAGAGAAGGCACATGTCATCACAAGGTCTCTTGCAACAGGACTGTCCCATGTAGGCAGCCTGGCAGAAAGGGACCTGGATAGTGCCTGGGGCCTCTCAATGATCCTGCAATGAGACAGAGTTTTACTACCCAGGTTACAGTCATCCAATCCTTCTCTGTTCCTTCAGAGAAGACATAAACTGGTTATTGCAGAGTCCTTGTCCATCACTCTGTATTTTTAGATAGCTCCTTGGGCAGCAAGTAGCGTGGCTGCCAAGGTGCAGTGTTATTCACACAACCTACCTTTATCACACACAGAAAGCTTCCTGGAAACGCATTCTAAATCTGATAAGAGAAATCCTCATTAATAATCATTTGCTTGTTTAATTTCCACTTACTGAGCTTTAATGTACCATCAAAATAAGGAATAACAACAGCACCTTAAATAAATATCACTTAAGTCTTGTACTCCTGAATGTTTTAGAAGAACACCAAACTGCCTCTAGATATGGGAAGCTGCTGGAAAATAAAACCCAACCAATCACAGGAACCAAAGTGAGAGATTTAAAGAATGTTTTTTGTTGAATGCAGAGTTCAACAAAAATGTATTCTGTTCACTGTACACACGACACCGATGGGAATAAGAGCCAGTTCAAGTTCTAAGTTACCATTACTTGGGTAATAGTTTCAAGCTGCAAGGCACAGCTGTACGGGCCCAGCCAGACAGGCTATCACAGCAATGCTTTGATAGCATGGGGCCCTTAAGTGTCAGGATATAGAAAAGGCAGCAGTTGTTGGCTGTGAAAACAGTCTGATACAAACCAGATGGGGACTTACTTGATGGGCAACACAAAGGAAAACAATTGGCTCATTCAACAAAGTCAGGCCACTGCCCCAGAGAATTAACAGAAGACAATAACAGTCAACCAGAGTTGATGCAAACAAGAAACAGCCATGTGGTTACGGTTTAAGGAATTGTTTCTCCTCAGACTAAACATAAAGTTTTGATTTCTAATTCTTATATTCATTAATTTCAGTCTCGTTTACAAGCCCCCTCTTCCTCCAAAGTCTTCCGTATAATTCATTTATGTAGCACCAGCCTTCACACACCTACTTAAACAAGGGGGAAAAAAAATGCATGACAAAGGCAGCTGTATCAATCTAACGTTTCCTGAAGAGTGCCAAGGCCACAACGTTGTGAGCTGTGTCAGAACACTACAGATACACAGCACACAACGTGTTGTTAGGCACATTTGCATGCACATGGCAGTACATTTACTGATTCTTTTTCATTTGAAAGGCATAAAGCCCAGTAGGTCACGTGCTGGGTTACTGGACTACAGATGTCTTCCAGTTTTGTGAAGAGTTATTCTGGTTTCTTACTGAACTTTTTTTTTTTTTCTCAAAAGTAAATTTCAGATCAATTATGTTACTATGTAACAGGTTTTGTTTGTCAGGCTACAGTTAGACAGCTATTAAAATAGCTATTACCAAACTTTTTTGAAGCAATCAAAAGTTTAAAAAATTGGCTATTTCAGCCATAACTCAAAAAAAATCCCCAACCCATTCATTTTTAGAAGCTTGTAGAAGATTATGGTCCAAATTCTTAATTGCTCTTGCTGTTTTATTACAGGAAATATAAAAGTGACATGTGCAAAGGTATTTTGATTACAAATTACTTACAGAGATTGCACAATAAGTCAGACCTCTAAGGGCCTTCTGCAATTTCACTCTCAGACTAAAAACATCTGAACTTTCTTTTCATATACTTCAAAATATTCCCTCTGGCAAGCTCTGCACTGCAGTTCTCCACATGAGTGAGAGCAGTTGGATGGCAACTGCAAGGCACTCACAGACTCGGATACCCAAGCAGGTCTGTCCAGAAAACAGTGTGACACACAGATGTACCAGATGCCTTATGAAATCACATCATCCTGGGGAGCATCAGTTTCATCACACCACCACACAGCCCTGAGCTTCACTGCTTCTGGAGATCGCTCAATGGCTGGTACATGGATCTCTGAGCTGGCCTTGTTACAGGATGTAGACATCTCCTAAACACATCACTGGGACCTAAGAGGGGTAAGAAGGGAAGTCTACTCTCTTCTTTCCTAGTGCTTCACTTTCCACGCAGACTTGCAAGAAGCAGCTGGGTTAAAGCACCACATGTATTGCTCTCGTGTGACAGCCCACCTGGGACAGAGCGAGAGAGGGAGTTTGTCCTCAGAGAAAGAAAAAGACCTACTGAATTATGGAAGTAGAGAGTCAGGCCCTGATTGTCACCTGAACTGGTTCTAGCTTTTAGCTGCTGAGATGCTCGACCCTGTGAACATGGTTTTACTTCCAAAAAACCCCACTACAGTGCAGCCTTGGCCGCATTCAAAGCCACCACTGCATATTGTAGGTAGAAAAGTAAGGTTTTTACTGCAGTTTCCTGCTGTAAGCACAGAGCCAACAGTCCAACAAAGCCGTTGTGTGCTGCTCTCTGAGCTAAAACATCTCTCCAGCAGAATCATGAGGCTTATTTCCAGAAGCGCAGCCAAATTCTTGAAACCTCCAATGAAGGGGTGGGTTGTCACATCGTAGCAGAGAAGATTTTGCCTGCAGCGCTGCTATTATTCGTTTTTCACATCATATATATTGAGGTCAGAACACATACTTTACATACTGCTGAAATTTTGGGCTGAGTCTCTTTGTTAGGACGTTTCTAGAAGATTACGGACCTTAGGTAGGGAAAAGCCTTTATCAAGCTTAACCTCAGAGATACCAGCTGTCTTAGCCTCACATTTAAAAGCTGATGAGAGAGGAGAAAAACCTCTTTAAATCCCAGGTCTCCCTGTACAGGCAAACCTCAATTGCTCTTGTAAAAAGGGGTTTGGACATCGCTTGTCAGAGAACGCCTCCACAAAGGACGGCATGTAAAGGCCAGCTGGAGCAGGGGGAGGCAGGACTGTAGCCCTCCGTTAAATTGAGGACTCCAACAGGAAACTGCTCCCCCCCTTTCTCCCCCCTCTTCTTTTTTTTTTTAATCAGGAAGGAAGCTTCATCTTCAGAAACAAGCATTCCCTGTGTAATCTCCCTGCTTGCCTGTCTCTAGGAGCGGGTCCAATTACTGAAATAAGCAACATGCACTTTTAAGAAGTTAATCACGTATTTACCCTGTGAATTTCACATTTATAATTTCAGTTTGTGCAACAGGGCACAATGGCAGCTCTTAAGTAAATAAAACGATTTTCTCAAGATCTGTAATTATGGTTTTAGGTTTATTAAAATAAAAACAAAAAAGAAAAACCCAAACCCACCAAAAAAACCCTAGAAATTAAGCAACTGCCAGCAAATTCCTATGCTTTTTACTTCTACAGAAGACAGAATGGCCTGACAAGGACAGAAACTACAGCTGTTAAACTGCCTCTGAACAAACACAGCTCTGCCTAACTCTTGCAATACATACAGTGCATAAAACAGGGCCACGACATACAACCCTGAGATTACTGCTTTACTGTAACAACCTGAGTTAGGATGGAGGTCAGCAGATCATCCCATATTCAGCCTAACCTTGCCTTGATTGCATAATTGAGCAGAACCACAAATATAATTCTAATATAGAATTATAGAAATATAGAATATTAGAATAGAAATATTAGAATAGGAAATAAAAAAAAGGGAGATACACATTTTCATTGCTCACATATGGTTAGTAATTTATTATTTTGTATTAAGACTCTGTGCCTGATTAAAAAGCAAAGTCAAAGCCATGCTGTACAGCAACAGTTACTTCCCTGTGGCCAAAGCACTGAGGTGTGTGTGTGGGGAAGCATTTTACAGAACTGCTACATATTTTGTCACCCTCAACAACTTTCACTCAGGTTGTTTAGAACTCTGCTTAAAACCAGCTCTTCCTCCTTTAGCACCACAACATACGCTTTAGATTAGAGAAGAACGACAACACAGATACAAAGGTTCTAAATCTAAATTAAGTTTTTCTAGATGTAGTCGTGGTTGGTGTCCCCCCCCTCCCCAAATGACAGCATTCATGATAAAAACCAGAACACAGTAGTCCACAGCCCATCTCCATCATTCACTACTGCTCCCTGCAACTGCAGTCACCAAAAGCACATTTGCAACCGGCGTTTCAGGGATGAGGGTTTGTTGTATTTTCCTTTCCAAACTAGTTTGATGGAAGATCAAAAGTGTTTTCCCCAAGTTTTACATTTGCACATTATCCAGCCCTCTCACAAAGCGCAGTCCCGTCTGCAGCCTCAGCAGCCAGCAACAGGTCATGCATGACAACTTTAATCTCCACTCACCAGGCCTTACCCTGGGGTTTTTTTTTTTAAGAAGAAAGCTAGTTTGGCAGACTGCATTTGTCAAAATCAGCATGTTATCAAAGAGCAGTATTACCATCATTTGTAGAGTATTTTTCATTTCGAAGATATCCCAGATAACAGCTGTTGCCTCATTGGAACGTTTCCTGGGCTCCTGGTCTTAAGAAATTTATCACAGGGGCACTGGAAACATGGAGTTATGGTTAATTACAGGCAGCCTATGTGTCACTGTACAGAGAAGGTGGTGCTGGAGAAACCTGGCCTCTTCAGCACATCAAGTGGAAGGCTGCTTAGTCCTAAAATATCTAGAAAAATAAGCAAACAAAGTACCTAGGTAACAACACAGTTTGGGAGTATGAAACTGCCTGCAAATCAAGGCCTCTCACAGTATAAGCAGTAAAATGTAAAAATAACAACAATGCAATTTGACTGTGGACACCAAGCATCTAAATATCTGTCTTTATTAGCTAGCTAGGTTTTAATAATAACTTCATAGCCTTGCCTCTGCTAGTAGTATAAAAAATTTACAAAGCTTGAAAAAAAGAAAAAGAAATAAAGTTTAATGGCAGAGAATGACAGCTTTTGTAAATCCCCTGTCCCCTTTATAGAGGTTTGGGGTCAGACAGTCAGCATCTGTGGGTTATTCATCACTCACATTAACCCACCTCCACACAGCATAGATGATAATTCCTCTCCTACCAGGCCCCTCCCCATGCAAACACCTGGCTCTGCCCAGCTTTCACCTAGTGTTTTAAAAAGCTGAATTGAGAGCTCTTAGCAACAGGTAAAGCTGAAGGGAGTCCAGCTGCCTCTGCCCACAGATAACAAAACCCAACCCAGCGGGGAGAGCAGAAGGTGTTCCTTCTGTTGTGTTGCTGTCAGGCTGGATTATAAAGGGCAACATCTGCCTTCCCTGCCAACCAGGAAAACAAAATAAACCCAGCACATGCTGAGGACAGTGAGCCTACGTTTCTCCTATCACAGTGCTATAAATGTTTCTGAGTTGAGCCGTGTGTTTGTAATACTCCTCATCTTCTCCTTGTGTCACACCATACAGGCTACATGCGAGGTGTTGCCAGCACCCAAAGGCATCAAGACTTCCTGGTCTGATACTGATGCCTTTTATAAATTAAACCCAATTTTCACACTTTTTTTAAAAAGGAACATGGGGTAAGAGGCCTAGTTAAATAACTGTTAATCCATCCTAAGAGATCCAGCAGTGCATCTGCCAACTGGGCTAACACAGAGCCAGCAGCAGGTCTTACCTGAGACAGCTGGAAGGGTTCCTGGCTCCAGCTTAGCTGGCATTGATGTCCCTGGCTGAAAATGATAAGGACTGAGGGGTGTAAGCACATCTTACCCAGGGAACCGCCTCTGCAGGCTGCTCTCTCTGGCAGAGGCTGCAGCGTTCTCCTGGAGGTACTAACTCCAACCAAACCCTCTGCTGAATAAAACAAATGTTGTTTCTTACACTGCATCTTGTTACAGTGACATAGCAAGGCGTGTCATTTAGAACAACTAGGAGTCCCAGTTTAAATTCATTTGCCATCACTGATAACAAATAGGTGTGCAAACTAATGTAGTACAAGACCATAAAAATGAGATGCCTCTTTACAGCATTGTGACAGAAGATGATGTGTAAAGGGACTTCCGACTCAATTATATGTATATAAAAGAGTAGCAGGTTCAGGGGAGACTATTCTGATCCTTTTCCATGACCTACCAGAACACACAGGCCACAGAACAGCTAAGCACCCTTACTTTCTAGATGCTCATCAGTTCTTTCTTACTAAACCATGGGCTCAGAGCGGTGGAACCACTAATTTGTGAGAAACTTCTCCCTCCAGAGAAGAGCTGACTGGAAACAGCTCTGGGGCTGATGTAAGCATTAAGTGTACATAGGGAGTCTCTGTCCTTAGGTGGCTTGCCCAAGCCCATTAATTCTTTGTGTGTGTCCCCCATTTATATAAGCAATGTTTGCATGAAAGGGGAAAGCAGGTCAGCCTAGTCAGCTTGCTACCATCTGCTTTTATTCAGAGTTACTCAAGATCAGTGCCAGTGGGATCAGTGCCCATTTAGGGGGTTTATTGTGTGTGTTTATTTTTTTGCTCTTTACAATGAAGGCAACAGCAATTACTGTAAGTTTGTAAAAGTGCATACAAATCATAATACACAATACAAAGCTGCTTCAGTCAGATCCTAGCGTGTGTACGAATCCTACACAGGCTGTGAGAAAAGCTGCTTTGGCACAACATTTTGGATAGCCTGGTAAGGAGCACGTTAGTGTCCAGGAGATCTGAGGCTGTATTTAATACTTGCTTATCAAGACCATACCCTGCTTGCCACGCACGGTGACGCCAGCTGATTCACCACCCCACGAGGATCTCACGCGAAAGAATAAGCATCACTTTCTAGCTCAGCCCCCAGATGGGCTGACAACAGGGGGATTTATCTAACTGGGAACTGGAACTGGTAAAATATCAAGGGTAGATTGTCAAAGGGCTCTCAGTACATTCCAACTTGTAAGAGTGGATGTGCAGCAGCAGGAGGTGCTCTTCTCTTAATGAGAATGCTGACTAGAATATGCCTGGCTGCCAGAGACTCAACCTACAAAAAACCCAAACCAAACTAAAAGACCTCCAAAATAACCAACCATTATCCTCCCCAACCACACACACCCCAACCTGGCTAAAAGAAGGGGAAAAAAAAAGGGAAAATACAGAGAAAATACATCCACATCACAGGATGTATTTCCCATGGTGAGATGCAGCTCAGCAGACCTGCCTGGCAGTCCGGACTGCTTTAGTTCCGGGAGGTAGTCACAAGTGTTTGAAAAGCAAATATATTGTGAATCAATTTTTTTAAAAAAGAAATTCTAATAAATTTGGAAGTAAAAACCTTTCCATGATTAGGATACACTTAAAACAGGAGTTCCTGGGAAGCCTCGGTGTTTGTGCCCTGTGATACAGACAGCTGATGCTCAGCAGGGACGTGCATTGGTTCACACATGGTATTTTGAGGCAAACAGGACACAGGAACCACAGAAGGTACATTGGATGCTTGATGCAGCAGTACCAGTTTACCAGTGGGACATAATAATGAAGGACTAGTCTCTCATTATTTGCACATTACAACCTCCATGTATGAGTGAAAACACCAGGCTTAATTTTGCCACTGCCCTGGACTTTTAAGTTTATGATATATAAAATGCACCCTGAGGGATGCCAATGGGCACTAGATTAGATCACCCACAATCCTTTAAAATCTAGGCTTGAAGGAGGAATCAGATGAGACTTCTGGATATTTACTTTGAGCCCTGGAAAAATCTGAAAAAAGACATGTAAAAATCCAAGTATTCAACAGGCTGCATAGGAAGTAATCCTTTAAGTACTGATCATGTCAGTTTGAGTAAGTTTTTCTTTCCCTTTCACCAGAAAAATCCCAACTGGTGCTGGAATTTCAGTGAAAATCCCTGCTGCTGTGTACAGACCAAAGGAAGGACTTAGTCCAGGAATACACCCTGAATCTCAGCAAAGTAAGTGTACTTTAGACACAAAGATCTGATCAAAAGGGAGAAAAAAGTAACTGTGAACTGCTTTCAACTGCTCAAGCAATAGATGCTAGCCTCACCTCCTGAACTTAAAACTCCTGAGCAGAAATAGTCCTTAAGCCCATACTGGAAGGTTTCCTGCATTATTCTTTTTACTACATGAAAAGTGGAAAGTATCTTCCTTCCAAGTATTAACCATACAACACACGCAGCATGGAGCAGAAGTTGATTCTCATGTGGACTGTACATACAGAAAGCTGTGCAGATTTCATGATGGATGTATGGCATCTTCTCTGGAGGCACGAAGGGAAGGGAAGTTTTCTGCCTCTGCACACAACTCCCACAGCAAAAATCTCAGCACAACTCAGAGAGGAACTAACTCTCAACCTCTTAGACGTTAAAGAAAATTACCAAGTGCACAAAAACCTGATGCATGTAGAACAGCAAGAAAAGGGTCAGGTAGTAGGTGGTGTGGAACTGGACAACAGAGGAGAATGACTTCTACCTGAGCATGCCAGTCCATAGGAAATCCTCAGACTGCAAGGCAATATGAGCCTGCTTGCTACAGGTTTTTTTAAGTATAAACTGGGGTTTGTGGTCTGTTGCTTTTCCATCTGATTTGTTGGATTTCAATTAAGATGCCTCCACAAAATCAAATTTTGGGAGGAATCTAAAAACATGCCAGCAAGATTTGTGCTTCACCTGCTCTCCAAACTTGTTAGTAGTTCCTCTTGCTCATGCCCTTTGCAAGAGAAAGACAGGTCTAGGAGACCAAAGGATCACTTCCCAGAAAGAGATCTTTTGGGAATGGAGGCAAAGACGTGCAGAGTCCCATGAAACGCACAGCAGGTCCTGGTGCTCAGTTTCCCAGGACAAAAACCAGCAGAACACACCCACAACAGAAGGACATGATTGTCTAGAATAACAATTCTACACAAGACTTTGCCTTAAGCTATGAAAAGAAATCAAAATTCTGTTGCAACATTTTGCCTGAAAAATAACTGAAATAACTCAAGAGAAAAAAAAAACCCAAACAAACCCGAGAGATAGAAATAACACTTTCTGACAGATAAATAATATTTATAGCTAAATATTGACTTACACTAACTTAAACTAGCAACTCAAGTGTGGCTACTGAAGGTCTTACATAGGGATAATATGCAAAGTGAATTATTACTGAGATGCATGTGCAGAAAAAGCAAATGAGAGCTCTTTGAGAACTGGGGCTGTAAACCACTTGGAGCAGCAAAAAGCCAATGACAACTTGTAGGAAAGACAAGAGTTTCTGTGGGAAACACAGCTTTTCATTTCCTGACTTGGCCAAATGTAAAATATATTAACTGAATTTTGTTAATGAGCCATCTGATATCACAGGGAGGTAACTACAGGAAAACCAGAGTCAAAATGGGCCAGAAAGAAAAGTTCTGAAGAAGCACTGAAAAACTTACCTAAATCTCCACAGGGCATTTGCCTGGGAAATGCTGTAATTACAGCTAAGTGATTTCATGACTTCAATTTCCAAGACCTTCTCTCAGAAATTAGTCAAATTCAAGGAGCAATGTGGGCAACACAGACTACTCCTACCTCTCAGGCTGTGGTGGTACTCTTGGCTACAGCGTGAAAGAATAGCTCTGTTCTGCTTCACTAGCTGCTGTTTTCAGGGTGGTAAGGACAGTCTTTAGCAAGAGCCTTCAGTGAAATTCAGTCCAAAAAAGAAACAGCAGGATATGAAGGGAAAAGTAAACTTTAAGTAGACTAGTTAAGAGTTTGACCAAAACAGTTCCAGTTCCAAGGAAAAAAATAAAGACCTTTAGCCTTATCCTAATCTTCTTCCTTCCTTGAAGCATCTGTTAGAGATTTGCCTCATGCCACAATAGTTTTAAGAAAAAAAAATAACCCTAAACCTGACTCAGAGCAATTCCTGGCTGAAGAAGAGAGGCAAAGAAGTATTTACTAATATCCTTATTTTCAGTATTACAGTTTTCAATACAGCACAATGTCAATGTTAATACAAAAGTAGCCCATTCTCAGTACCGATCAGGGACTCTGGAAGCTTTATTTTTTTATACAGACTGTTTTAAGGGATTCTTGCCCTCTTACTCATTTATTGCACAGATCATCTCCTCCCCCAAGCAACTGTGGCAACAAAGCCAATTGCTTAGTGTCCCAATATTATTTCCCCATGTACTTATGGCTGCCTGAAAATAATTCACTAGCTGGAGATAAAAAAGAATTACTATCATGAAGTTGTGCTCACTAGGTCACATTTTGAGAATGAGAAAAATAATTAAGCAAAGATACATCTACCTCTTGGTTCCAAGCTGCTCATATTAAAGTTTAAAAACACTCTGCAGTCAAGCACTGCCACCTGTTCTTTCATTTTAATTTAAAAATTCTGAATCATGTTAATATGAGCCTGAAAATGCTTGTATTCTGGAAATATGTGCATTCACTAACCACAATAATTATTATCATATTAAATTTATGAAGATATATGAAAGAGTGGTACAAAGATTAAAGGGTATTATAAAGCCAAAAATATATCTGCATGTATATTATATACTACAAATACATGTTTTCAAACCACTGTCTCCACTATGTCTGGAGAAGGCACACATTTCAATTAATAATACTACCAGGCTTTATTTTCAGTTGTAACTTTCAGGAGACATTACCCTTTCAGGCATGATATTGTAACAGTCCTACTGAACTTCAACTTTCATTAGAAGGCATCAATCAACTTTCTTTCAGTAAAAACACATGTTCACTGTAGACCACAACATTTTTTTCAACAATAAAAGAAAGCTCTATGATATATATATTCATGGCCATAGAAAAAAGATGAATCAAATCTTGTCATGTATTTATCTATAACATTTTAACAAGGCTTTTTTTTTGTTGGGTTTGTTTTTTTTTCCCCCCTCTACGTCCAAAACAATTTCCCTTTTCTTCAAACACCCTGAATTCACTCTTCATTTCAGGACTCCAGATTTGCTAAGCTCTAATACTGATACAACCACTGACCCCTTAAACTCTGAAAAAGTACCTAGATGATCCTGCCTCCGAAATGCTTCTCCAGTTCCAGTCAAGTACTCATTGCTATCTCAATCCTTTGACATGAGGTTGTTTATCAACAGGGTGCTTTGAACTCACAGTAACAGATGTGCTTAATTTTTAAATGTTGTATTTACTTAAACCCACATATACTTATGTTGCAAGTTTTCATTTTTCCTTCAAAAGATCCTTATTAATTTTCACCCTCAACTTTTTGACCCGTAAGCTCTCTGTGGTGAAGCTTACAGACAGGAGACCTTGTGCTTTAAAACTGACAGACAGTTGTTTCCATTTGCAAATCCTCCCGATTTTTATTGGCTCATTAAATATGTATACTTAAAATGAGATTTGAATTATCTTGGTACATAAATCATCATGGGTTTTTGTGCCTCTCAAAGAAAATTGACTGCTGCCATCTCGTGGTCTGACGTTTTCATCTGACACAGCCCTAGTTGGGCTGTGTCCAAATAGCTTACCATAGGTAAATTAAGATTTTTAAAAGATAAATATTCCAGAAAACAACAGAGTCGATTAAAAAAAGAAAAAACAAACCACTATTTTACTCCCTTTCCATCTCTCTCTAACACCCTACTCAGTGATACAGGCTGGGAGTGCTGTCTTGCTGACACTTTGAGACAAAGTTGAGGTGTAAATGCATGAAGTGCTGGGAAGAATATTCCCCCTTTCCTCCTTCGAGAGACACTTAATAGGAAGCACTGAATGAAAGGAAAAGGAAGATTCCTATAATCATGATTAAGAAAAATGGCTTTTAAAGTTTTGAAGGAGTTGATCCTGCAAGGCACATAGTTTCCTTTTTGGCGATACAGAGATCATACTTGTGGAACAGGCTGCCCAGGGAAGGGGTTGAGTCACCATCCCTGGATGTGTTTAAAAGATGGGTAGATGAGGTGCTGAGGGATATGTTTTAGCATAGGACAGGAATGGTTGGACTTTATGATCTTAAAGTTCTTTCCAACCTTGTGATTCTGTGAGATTCAACTTGCTCACTTGGAAATTCACCTTCTTTAAGCAATACAAATTTTCTGAACACCAAAAGAAAAACACTGATCTTCCTATTAGAAAAAAATCATTGCAATATTGTCTACCAATATTAAAAAAAGAGCTAACTCCCATTTTTAACTAAAGTAAGTCTTTATTTACCAACTTTAAAACCACATGCTGGTAAGTGTCCCTACAGCGAAACACGTGCTGTGGTGTGCCACCTCGGTTCTGTAAGCTTTTCCACTAATTGTCCAAGGAAACTAACTTATAGGTTATTCATAACATCCTTCATATGTAAACTATGGGTTTCAAATTAGGTTCCAAGTCCCACAACCACTAACATTGGCCTCGGGCTTTTCTTACACTTACAGATAGTTGAAACAAAGTAATTCCATCAGAATTTTAATTCAATTAGATGTTAAAGAAATTAAATGGAAGTAGTTCAAAGAGTTATTTTTTAAAGGGCTTAAGGGAAGAATTTGCAACTAAGGTGCAACAATTATACTTATATGTGTTGTTGAAATCCAGGTTTTGAGATTCCTGTTCTTAACACATAAGATTAAAACGGCTCCATATCTTACTCTACCACCTCCACAACTATCTGCTGAAACAATTAAATATGGCAATAACACACACATAGTTCATGTTATTCCAACACTGACTTAAACTACAGTAAACAAACAACATTCTCTCCCTCTCGTGCAAAATCCTTAAGACTTTTAACAAACACTGTTAGGCAATCTCCAAAAATAGCATGGTTACACTCAGATACTACACAGCGTCCTTCACAAAAGAAAATCACTATCACACACTAGCTTGAAGCCCATCAACAAACCAGGCCATCTTAACACTGATAAATCTCTGTTCTTTTTTTCCACATCTGAATGATCTCAGCTTTGTATTTTTATTTCAGTTCTCCTCCAGTATCCTGCACTATCTCATACGTATGAACCGCTGCCACCTATCACAACATCATGAATATTTTCTTTGCTGAGCAGCATTCTATAGAGCAATTAAAATTCAGCTGACTACACACTACACACATGGTAATGCTCTTGGCAAATAAAAATTTAAAGAAATACTTAATTGCAAGGATTCTGATGACTTATATAGACATACATTTCCAATCCTTTCAATGCACCCCAACAGTATTGTAACTACGTACACAGGTCTGCACACACAATATATAAGAATGTTTGGAAATGTTGGGAATTTGGTAGTAATGAAAACACAATGTCAGAACTTCATTGTACATTAGTATAAAAAGAACCACTTAAAAGTGATGTGCTTAACTGAAATAACTTATTGACATCAATTTACCTTCTTGTTGCATCTCTTCAGACTTCCTTCTCACGTGAATAACCTGAGGTCTCACAGTCTCAACTTGTGCAGCTCCTTGGTTTTCCTCCTGTGTATCACACATTACAAGCATATTACACATCTGACTTTTGATATAAAAGCACAGTAAAATTATGTGGAGTTTCAAGAAACACCCAAAGAGGTTTTTAAAGATTCATTAAAGGATATGCACTTGTTCTCCTTCCTTTTGACTTCAAAAGAATTCAGATCTGAACTAACCTATTGCAATGCTATTTCCTCTAGACAAACATCCTGGGAGCAGTAGGTATGGCACAGTGCCATGTAGACCTGAAGACACATAAGACCCTCAAACTCTGCCTAAAGCATGTGGCAGGAAAAACGTAGCTTTGCTGGCTTTCTTCAATACCCAGGACCTCTCTCCCTAGGTATAACCCTCCTGAGTGAAAAAGGAAAGTTGGAAAGAAAAAGAAAAATAAAAATTTCAGCACAGTTTGGAAAACCCATGCCAAGTATAAAATTCATTTCCTTGACCCTGCTTTTAAAACCATTTTCTACTCTTCCTGAAATTCTCTTCAGGACCTAGGTCTGCAACAATGCCTGTTGGGAAAACAGCTCCTTAGAAGCAACAAACGCTCTGCATGTTAAAAATTTGTTAAGTATGCTTCTTGTCTTGTGCTTTAACTGGAACAGGAATTGTGGCCCAAGGACATTCCACTACATGTAGACAGGAAACATGAAAAGTACAAAACAGAGTCAGGGAGACCTGGAAGAATTTAGCTTTCTCTAAGAAAAATATATCTGATTTAATCAGTTCTTCTGTTAATCCCACAGATGGATTTAAGATTTTTTTAATGAAGATTTTTAAGAATCAGAGAATGGTGTGGGTTGGAAGGGACCTTAAAGATCATCAAGTCCCAATCCCACTGCCATGGGCAGGGACACCTCTCACCAGACCAGGCTGCTCGAAGGAATGTGTGAAAGATCATAAAAGGTTACATATCACACAGCATCTGGAGCCTATGGACAGATGCTGTATGACATCTGTTAGAATTACATGCCCTGACAAGGAATGGCAGGGGTATTCTCTTGAAGACCTGATGGTACAGTAGTGATAGTTTTCTCCCCTTTTCTTTCTTGAAAAGGAAAACATGTTTCAGTTCTGTGAGAAAAAAACCTCCACTGTTGTGGAGGCCTCAAGTTAAATAAGCAGCCAAAAAATACAGACAAAAATAAGATATTTTTTATGTCTGGCAGACAATAAGCACAGTGCAAACTATGCAGTCAGGGCTTTCCACTTCTTTCAGCTAACAACTGTCTCCTCCAATAACAGGAATCTCTACAGTAATGATATTGCTTCTCATGTACTTCACAATCATTTAAGCCAGTGTTGCAGAAATCAGGAGGAACAAGATGATAAACCATTTAGTTACTGTCCTTTCCTCACTGGCTGCACGGACTTGTTTACAGTCCCCAGTGACAAAGTGTAGAGAAGCCTACCCTGGAAGATAGCATGTCATCTCTGCCAAGCACCAGCAGAACCTCACCAGCACAGCAAAAAGCAAACACACATGCATCTGAGATCAAGCTGGCACTAACTCAGGCAGCCCTACACACCACGATGTTGACCAACACTGTCCATCATGTAAAGCTGACAATGGTTGTCTGAAAGCACAGAGGTCTCATGGAAACATGATCAAAGGCCACCAGTGCTGCAGAGCATTAAATGTGAGCAGCGTGACAGCAGGCTCATGAGTCCATGTCAAGGGATTTTTTTGTTTAAGACAAACCAAAAACCAGTTTAAACTAAACTGAGGTGCAAGCAGAAGTTGAGAGATACCACAGATTCATAACTTACAATTATGCATTCCTGGGTGATTAAAAAGCTGTGTCTTTTGAAATACTGAAAATGAAAGCTAATGAGAATACCAAAGCAACGATCCCACCTAAAAAATGTTGATGGTATAAAAACATTCATTAAAACATTATGAAAAGACTTTGCAACTAACTAATTTTCTAAGATTCTAACAATTCACTTGAGACATCAAATTACTTTGATTTACCATCTTTTAAATGTGTAGTCCCACATATACGACTTTCAGTGTTCTTGTCCCTCCCATGATCAAAATTATTTATGTAGAAGAGAAGCCCAGATTCCTTCTAGTCATCTCTTACTTCTTAGAGCTAAGAGCACAGGGGCAAAGTGGCCACAAGTAACAGTTAATTCCTGTATCATGGCACAAGAATGGACAGAAGAGGTCAAACCAAAGATGCATTCAGTCTGGCATTCTGTCTAACAGTGCTACGAGCATATATAAATCTCACAAAAATGCAATGCCAGAAATGGAGGAGCAGCCAAAGAATTTGGGTAGATAAGAAAATTCCTATATGACTTAAGCCATTAGTTTTGGAGTGAGTGGCCACACAGACATCACTCCCCATGACTAAAAAGGCATTTGCTCCTGCCCTACATGTAAAGACAATACTCCTTCTGTTGGTCAGAAACCCATGTCAGGGAGCAAAGTAGTTCCCATATGGCAGCTCCACATCGCTGCTCTCAACCTCCCTGAAAATGAAGATCCTGTTGAGAGGGATTACAGAAACCACCCAAGCTTTGCCATAACAAGTCCTAACATTCAGGAGGATCGTTCCCAGTTAAACCAGGACAAAGCTCTAACAAACACCAGGCCCAGCTGGATACTGTCTGAAATACTGTGTATTTTCTCTGTCCTCTCAGCCTGGTTTTGCTTCTAAAAGGATTAGTCTTCTTGCTTTGTATGGAGCTGATGCAGTTTCATATCAATGCAGGCAAACCACAGCCTAGCAATGAAAACCACGTGAAATGACTGATGTGAGAATCAGTGACTAACCTGGAATCTTTTAAGTTAAAAGTGATTATTGCCTTAAACATTGCATAGAATGAATCATTCTGAAAGCCTGAGGATCTTCTGCTCTCCTAGCTGCTACGATGTCAGTACAGAATGTGTTTCCTACAGGCAGGTGACACAGCAGTCAGCCATAGATCTGAATACAGATGCCATCCCTAACTGAAACTAGGGGAAAGGTTCACCATTGTTACATGGTAGACAGATGCTGTCAAAACAAGTTCTGAAATCATCTGGTACAGGGATTTTTTTTTTTAATTATTTTTATTTTTCAGAGCAGGAGGTACAGATCTAGTAGAGCATCTTAGAGTACAGCTTTGCCCCAGCCAGGATAGATACTTACTGTTGTTATCGCTTATAGGTATGGAGATGTTTACTGTGGTTATCACTTACAGATAACATCACAGAAAAGGTAAGAATTTAGCCCATGAGAAAGAGTGATTTAGAGTCTTACAGCAGGACTACCTAGGTACAGGAAGAGACTATTCAGTTTGGGGGAAAAAATACACCAAACAACCCCCCCCACACGATGTTTAGAGGTTTGTTGGCTTGGTTTGAAGGGACAGTGAGTTTTACATGCCAGCAGGCAAAAAAGTCCCACACTAAAGGGTCAGATGCAGGAAAAACTTTCTAAAAATAAGAGGTAACTACCTGAATATTAAAGATAACATGGAACTGTATGCATATTTTTTATGAAAGACACTATGTCAGATCACCTTACGTTTCTTGCATAGGTAAGGCTAGGTGCACAGGTCATCTTACACATGGTGCATTACTATTTGCCTGCACCCAGGCAAACAAAAAGCAATCCTAACCCCATCAGCTAATTCTCCAGAGAATGAGATTCAGGTATCACTGTGTTCTTTATCTCTCTTGCCTCTCTTCCATGATGGCTTGAGGTGTCACGGGCCCTACAAGCTGTAAATAGTTCACTTTTATGTTGCCTGTTCAAGCCTATCTGAGCCACTTCAATCTTAGCAGCCTGATCCACCAGCTGGCTGTTCTGATGTTCTTCAGTGGCTCCACTCATGGGTACATGTGCATCTACATGAAGTTCTTTTACAACTTGCTTCTCCAGCTGGGCAGCACAATCTTGCCACAATGGGGCAACCCACCTGGGCTTGTGAACAACCATTCCAAGATCTCAAAGTGAAAGAAGTATAATATTTTAAATCCTCTTTGAAGATGACTTATTTAAGAATGCATCCATGCTAATTACATTATTACTTTCAAACACACTGGGAAGCTTAACATATTAAAGAGCAATCTGCCACCTCATTTTTAGCTGTTGCCACTTGCTATTTGAATTTATCTTTAGTTAGTGAGTAAACCATCATCTCTAGGTAACAGCACATACTAATAAAGTAGCAGCAAATTAACTTTATGGGTTGCAAGCAGAGATCAATAGCATCATCCTCCACCTTCAAGCAGTCTGAGGTACATCATCATTACCACCTTTCCAACCCTGCCTCTCCAAGGACAAGTGAAGCTCCTGAAATGCTGAATCAGTGGATTACAACTGGTAAGGCCAAACCAGTAAAGCTGTGAGGAAGTGCAGAAAAGGTAAAAGAGAAGGTCTGAGCCTAACAGAAAGCATACTGTAAGGAATCTATCACAGTAAGAACAATTCCTTTTATTATATACACGTACTTTTGACTCAGCTGAATGTGTCACTTTACATGCACCACTGTCAGTCACCATAGTGAAACAGGAAAATCTATTTTCCTAGGTTTCAGTTTACACTTTCTGTCCTGCCACAGAAAAGATCCTTTGAGTTTACCTGGGACAGATCCTCGGAGGGAGATGTCACCCTGCAGCTTGGCTGGGCTGCTTGCAGAACAGGATCTAAAACTGGTTGCGATTCCAATTCAGCCATAAACATTGGACCATGACTCAGATCTGCACCTCCAAGAATTTCTGCTGAGAGAAAAATAAAGAGAAAAAAATTCCTTGATGATTTTGAGCAGTAAATCAGAATGAGAAATCTTTCAAGATTCAACAATGGGGCATGCAACGTTAAAGAGAATTATTTCCTTCTTACATAGTGACCCCCCTTAAATTGTTCTTGTGGAGAAAAAAGAAATAAGAAATACATGCCTGTGGAAACTGAAAAAAACAATCAGTTTTATCATCCATGGATTTTTAAGATGGGAATCATTTGTCCTGGTTTCAGTTCAAGAACTGCCTGAGTTTCAGCTACGGTTGGTGAGCACTTATGCTGTGCATCACTTGTTTTGTACATTGCATTGTTGTTATTATTATTACTGCCTTCCTTCTCTCTCCTATTAAACTACCCCAACTGAGTTTTACTTATTATTTTTTTCCAATTCTCTCTCCTATCCCACTGGGAGGAAGTGAGCAAACAGCTGTGTGGTGGTTTTAGCTCCTTCCCAGATTAAAGCATGGCAATTTATAACTTCAGAGCTGTATAGTTCATCATACCACTGTATGCTTCATTGGACATATTGGAAAGAGACTGGAAAGGCTTCTTCAGGAAAATGCTTCACTGCTGTGTGAAAAGAAACCTGTATATAGTCTTTTAAGGGATAATTTGCTATATAATCCAGCATTTGTCATGCTTTTGCTGCCTGAAAGCATGTAAAGCATCTTCATGAAAAGTGTACTGACAGCTCCCAAACTAACTTTAGCCTTCTGCTATCACACAGAGCCAAAGAAAGTATGTTAAGCCTGATTATCAATAATTATTCCTTAATTAACTGTGATTATTGTTCACTATAAGACTACATGGGCCACATTTCATTTGAATATTGGTTTTTATAGTCATGTTGGGTTTTGTAAGGAATGAAAGACAAGGATTTATAAATGAAAGACTGCTGATCAAGACAACATCAAGATGTTCTTCTATACCTCCATAACCAACACCTCCTCCCATCCTACAGACATCATGTTTCTATAATACAAAAAAACCCAACTGGTGACAACACTGAATCCCAGAATGCTCAGGGTTGGAAGGGACCTCAAAAGATCATCCAGTCCAACCTCCCTGACAGAGCAGGATCACCTAGATTAGGTCACACAAGAACATGTCCAGGTGGGTTTTGAATGTCTCCAGAGAAGGAGACTTCATAACCTCTCTGGGCAGCCTGTAGAACAGACACACAAGCCCCAGAATTCTTGCTCACTGTGAGAGAGAAAATGAGCATCCACTGCAAGGTTATATGTACAGAGATATATACCCTGGAATATGTTAATTTTTACACCCAGTGACATAATTATTTAATTATGTGATAAATTTAATTTATTTAAATTAAATTTAATTATGTGATAAAAATAAAATCTGAAACAAAATGATGTATCTGCATTGCAACTGTTGTGGCTTCAGGAAAAAGCACTTTGCTCTGATTTGCAATAGACTGATTTTGCTCTGATTTGCAGTCTCACATACCAGCAGAAAGATACAAAAGGTTTGGAAGAAAAGTGGAAACATTCACAGATGATTCCTTCCCTCCTTCCACCTCCCCACAAGAACAGATGGTTTCCTATTCAGTGCTTTCTTGGCTATCAAAAGGACTTGGAAAAAAGATTTTGTGTTCTTCCCTGATATTAAAACAATCTTGTCTTGAAAGTAAATCCTAGGTGTTATGCAATGTGGTTTCCTTAGCAATGTCAATGAACACTGCACTGTGTATTCAGAGGTGGGGAGGAAGGAAAGCTAAATTAAAAATCATAGAATCATAGAGTTTTCTTAGTTGGAAGAGACCCTTTAGATCACCAAGTCCAACCATCACCCTACCCTGCCAGCCACTACTAAACCAGCATGAAAGAAACAGATGCTGTTATTTTCATTTAATACAATTTGTGTGCACTTTGTACAAAAGTTGCTATTTCCCAATTCTCCCATCATTTGTATCCTTGATTATACCTTTCCTCTAAAAATCCCAAAGCACAGGGCATTCCCCTATGGTAGTCAGTCCAGGGCACTTGCTCCCTCTAAAAAAACCCCAACTACAACAGAAATGATATGGCAAGAAATTATATGACAAGGTTTAGACAGATGAGTTTAAAACATTAGAGACACACACTGCTTCTAGATTATCGTCATGTGCAGGAGGTGGTTTTGAAAAGTGTTAGACATTTACAGGACAGACAAAGGGCATCCTTAATTAAATTTAATAAATTTTAAAAATAAGATGTAGAAGAGATCCAAACACCAAGCACTGTTAGACATTTACCACAGATTGACCTAGTTTATTCACTAATTTATTCCTACATGCCACAGCTGTTAATGCTGACTGTCCTCTGACAGCACAGTGACCTGGAGAAAGGTTTTATGCCAAGGAGCCTAACGTAACCCATCTTCACACAAGGTCAACAAAATACTTCCAAGCAGAAGTTTGATAATATATAATGTACCAGAGTGTATTTTCAAGGGTGACAGTGATGTAGCTGGTCCAAAACATTAGGTAACAGCTAGCTGAAAAAGCTTATTCTATATATAAACCAGTTCAAATGTGAATCAGTTCAAAACTAAGCAAATACTCTTATTTCTCTGAGATTATTTTTGACAGATGTAGAACACATTCATTTTGAGTCCACTTCCTACTGGCCAAGGGTTGATAATGTGAGACACTTCTCCTGTCAAATCCATGAATGTGGAAATCACAAGGACAGAAAACCAGCTGTTTGATCACTTTAGTTTACACAACTTTTGATGAAGCAGTGCAATCACATTTGTGTTGTAATGCCTTAATTATTATTTCAGTTTAGTTTAAATCATATTTAAAACAACAGTCAACAAAATGAAGAGTTTCTACATGTTTGCAGCAGTTTCATTAAGCAAGTTCAGACGTACATTTTCAGATAACAGAGAAACTGGGAGAAGGATGGACCATTGGTTACAGCACTAGTTTCAACTGAAAAGAAATAAATTCATTTCCCTGCTTTAGCACAGCACTACTCTGTAGAAACCATTATGTGTGTGCACCTCAGGTATCTTCTGGGAAGAAAAAGAATTTCCATATCGTTACAGGAATATATGAAACAAAAATATATTACTGATCATGAGACACTGAGGTACCACCTGGACAGAGCTATAAAAACAAGGGGGGGGCAGTGCTGTATGAGGGGACATTTAGTGTTTAATTGCCAGTGTTAACACCAGTCCTATGGTCAAACTGAGTGTTTGAGAATGGAGTTTGACTTAAAATAAAATACATACATTACAAGTCAACTTTTGCATAGGCAAGTGGGCACTTGGCATGATTTGTGTTCAAATTGTGGAATACTACAGACAAAGAAGAGTGAAGACATGGCTTCCAGTTCTCAGAGTAGGAATGCTAATCATTTTTCTGCAGCAATTCCCTAGAAATGTCTAGCTGTACCTCTGAGCTGGGCAAGCTGCCCTGGTGATGAAGAACGGAAGCCCTGGTGCGGTCTGGTCTCAGAAGTCCGAGCAGCTGGATGGTCCATATAAGCTGAGTGTCCCATTAGGATTCTCTCTGCTACTCTGGTCAGCCTTGGTCTTTGACCTTCACTGAGCTCCCCAGCACTGCCATCAGAATCCTACACACAGAACAGCAACACCAGAACAGTAGGTATAAGGAAACCCCCAGGCACTGTTATCTAACTACCTTAACCCCTGCAGCAGGCAGAAACTTCAGTCTATACTATTAGTCCTGAACAAAGAACACTGAAACTCAAGAGGTACCATGTAAGGGGGTTTGGAAGCAAGATCTACATTTATCAGTACTGGACAGAAAAAAATCACTTGCAGCCAAAGAACATCACTTATCTTGGTAGTGGTAGCACAACATGATCAGAACCTGAATGACATTTTTAGCACATGAACTCTTTAATGTTACCATATGGCTGTTGTCAACTGCCTGACATGGTAACACTGCAAGCACCTAAAAGCTACTGACTCTCTACAGCATTTCAGACAAACAATTCCAACTTTTAAATAGGTTTGGATGGCACATAGAATAGGGATGGTTCTCTGGATTCTGACTTTTAAAGCTGCAGAGGAAAAAAACCCAGCTTGTTTCTGTGCAGGAAAACAGGTTGGATACACACACTATACTAGGCAGTACTAGTAACTCCTAGAAGAATATTCTCTCTCCTAAGTGAGAAGGTATGTTTGCACATGCCCTGCCAAAATGTAGGGGGGAGGCTATTAGTGTCTTGTATGGACAGAGTGAGCAGCCTGTGACTGTAAGGAAGAGAAAAAGCAAATTAAGAGATGCATTTGTAATTGGCAGTGCTGATGAGAAAATGTCACCACAATTACAGCCAGACTCAGAGGTGACACTACAGAAAGCTCTTCACAAAGCCCATCCACGAGAGCTCATTAAGACAGACAAAGGAACAGTTAAGGAGGTAAGTGAAGTTAGTAATTATTTAGAATAAGCTGACCAAGACAGAAGGAAGGAAATGCATGTGCACTGATAAAATCACAACAAGCAAGATCTGTTGTAAGTAAAGGTGTTCATGAACCATGTTGCAGTATCCAAAGTTCACACCCTTTAAACGTTCCTCCAGCTCTGTCAGTTCAAATTCAGCACCAGTCCAAGCTATTACTTTCCAGATAGAAAATACTGCAGTGTGTGACAAAAGTTATTCATCTTTTGTGATGAATATTTTTCTATTAGCCTGTTCCTTCTGCCAGCTGAATACAAACAGTTCAAGATCAGTATCAACAGCATACCCAAAAGTGCATGGAAACATTTGCTGAGTTACTCTTTGTACCTCACTATGACACTCATACAGGTGTGAGCTTGAACTGGTGAACATACCACCTGTACTGCTGAGGTGACAGAAAACTATTCAAAAGGACAGGACAAGTCTGGTACACTGGAACAGTCACATACTCACCTTGAAAACAAGGCACGTGTGATATTACGTGCAGCTAACCTTTCTGTATAACAACACTTAACCTTCAGTTTTTAAAGAAAGTTTTACATGAGAACAGAAGTGGATCGGTTCCAGCAGGGATGGATTGAAGTGTACAGACCTGTTCTACAGGCAGCAGGAAAGATCAGCTTGAAATATTTTTATTTACTTGAAATTAGGAAAGAATTACTTCAAAACTGCTGTACTGGAAGGAAATGAACTATAAGTTACCTCCAAATGGTACATTCCTTCTGCAGCAACAGGTGCTTGATTTAATTTGGTTAAGAGAGTCAGGACAGGGTTCCTGGGATAGCCTTTGTCTGGTCTTCTCAACACTTGCCCTTCACTGGGAGGATCGTAATCCTAAACCAAAGAAACAAAATCCACATAATACACAGGCAAACCCTGGGTTTTGTAGGAACCTGAATCATTCTTACTTTAGTTCACAATTAAGCTTTTTTCTTGTATAGTAAGTTGTTACACTTTCAACACCAAGAACCTGTGAAGTGAAAATCTAGGCATTTAAAAATAATCAATTGAGCACACACTGATTTCTCCTTTTGCCCACAGACATGTAGTCTTTATTTGATACATAAGACTGCAACATTTAGAGAACAAGGTCCTCCACAGTTTAGGGAAACCATTCAATCCTCACATATACTGCTTGCTAGCAACAATTTGACTGCAGAGAGCTCTCACCAGCTTTCTCGACTAGAAAGCCCAGTTTGAGGATGGAGAATTACTGGAAGGAATTATGATCTGGCTGATAAAGAGCAGGATGAAGGAACACCTTAGCAAGCAAGCTTTCTAACTTCAATATAGGTTCAGCTGATAACAGAATCTTAAGCCCGGAGTTGGAGAGAGGAAGTGTGACTAGTTCGACGTGAGTGCACAAGGCAACACCTCTTCCAGACTTTGGCCACCCCACAATAAAAACATTTCTTATATTTTAACAGAATTTCCTGAATTTCAATCTGTGTCTACTGGGCACCACCTGGAAGACCCTGGCTCTGTGCTCCTTACTTCTTTCCAACAGATATTTAAATGCATTTCTGAGATCCCACAGAGCTTTCTCTTCTCCAGGCTAAACAATCCAAGCTTGGTCAGTATGACAGATGCACCAAACCCTTAATTATTTTTCTAGTCCATTGCTGGACTCACTCCAGTAAAACCCTGTCTTTCTTGTACTGGAGAGCCCATGACTGGACACGATACTTCAAATGCTGTCTCCCCAATACTGAGCAAAGAGGAAGGACCACCTCTCTTGACCTGCTGGCAATACTCTTCCCAATGCACCAAAGGAGATGGTGGTTTCTTTGCCACAAGGGCACACTGCTGGCCCACATTCAACTTGTCCACCAGGATCCCCAGGTTCTTTTTTGCAAAGCTGCTTTCCAGCTGGTCAGCCCCCAGCACATTCCAGTTGCTCCTCAGGTGCAGGACATGGCACTGCTCCTTGTAGCACTTCATGAGATTCCTGCAGCCTGGTGAGGTCCCTCCAAATGGTGGCACAATCACCAGGTGTATCAACTAGTTTTGTATCATCTGCAGACTTGCTGATGATGCAGTCTGTCCCATCATCTAAGTCACTATTCAAGATGTTAAGCAGCACTGCACTAGTACTGACCCCTAGCATGCACCATTAAAGACTGGGCTCCAGCTGGACAACCCTTTCAGCCCAGTAGCTCAGCCCATCTTCAGTCGCAGGTCAAACCATTCATTTAATTGACAGACCTCCATGTGCCTATTGATGATCTCATTCAAGACTGGGGGCAAAGGAGCTCTGAGGATGTTGTGGGCAGGGTCTGCTTCAAAACATCCAAACAACAGAAAGCAAGAGTTTTTCTACAAAACATTAAGAGACGTCTGATGATTGCCAGTCTCCATCTTCATGGCAGATTGCAACTACCTGAACATCTTCCAGAGGGGCCATACAGCATTGTACAGGCAGCAGCCCAGGAAGTTTTAAGCAATTCCTCTAATGTTGCCTTCTAACCAAAACTGTTACAATTTCTCTATCACTGTTTTTATTCTTTCATAAATAAAACAGTTTAGTTTAAGCATACTAAACTACCTGGTACTAATCTGTAGGACAGCTAATGTCCTACCAAAAGGCATTACACAGAGAGGGAAAGTCCAGGCATTTGAGGAAAATACCTTGATTTGGGATACTTCCAGGACAATGGACTAGAGCAGAAGTCAAATAAGGAACTATACTGAAGGTTTAAGCAGCTTCAACTAACTCCAGCCTCAGCTAACCTACTTTAATAATTTCACCACACAAGCAATTAAATAAGAGCTCAAAGGTGAAATAACTCAGAGCACAGAATCATGGAATCACCTGGGTTGGAAGAGACCCTTTTGACCATCAAGTCCAACCACAGCCTATCCCTGACTAGCCCACCTCTAGATCATGTCCTTGAGCACTTCATCTACACACCTTTTAAATACCTCCAGGGATGGTGACCCCACCACCTCCCTGGGCAGCCTGTCCCAATGCTTGACAACCCTTTCAGTACAGAAATTCTTCCTGATCTCTGACCTAAATCTACCCGATGCAATTTTAAGCCATTAAACAATGTTCTAATCTTTTAAAGTTACCTTAAAAACAATAAAGAAAATGTGTATTAGCTGTCTCTCACCTACAGAAGTATATAAATCATTCAACTTTTTTTGAAGTCTAAATTAAATTGTATAGTGTGGTTTGGTTTTTTGGAGCTCTGAAATTCTAACAGTCTTTGTAAGTGTACAGTTTAAAAGCATAAGTGAAAATCCTTAAAGCACATCCAATTTATCAAGATGCTCAAGGTAGAATACCACCTTAACTCCACCTCCTTGTGAAATATTTCCTTACCATTTCATTGGCATCACATAAAGTACTGGTTAAGCTCTCAGCAAGGTTTGGAAGAGACAGTCCTCCTGCAAAGGCTGAAAAATATTTAAGTTACAAATACTGAAAAACATGCAAGTTATATGAAAGCAAGCCAAGGCCACATTCTTTAATAATTGCAACACAGGGCTTTAGTAAAGCTGGAAATTCCTAGAGCCGGATGTGTTATAAAAGACGCATTTTCAGCTTCCAAGAAAGTTGCTCTTACACTTTGCTTTGGATAAAAGCTCAGTACCACATGGAACTTGTGCAAGAGAGTCCCCATTATTTTCCAAGTTGATCTTACAACAAAAGAGCAGATTTCATCTTTTTCTGTAAGTAAGCTGAAGTGTTTTGTGTTCAGAGACAAGAAAAAGAGCAGTGAGGCCTCTTAAATACAAACCCATAGAGTCATAGAGTGGTCTGGGTTGGGAGGGACCCCAAGGATGACAGAGCTCCAATCCCCCTGCCATAGGCAGGGACACCAACCTCCAGGCCTGGAGCTACACAAGGTTGCCCAGGGCCCCATCCAACCTGGCCTTGAACACCCCCAGGGATGGGGCACCCACCCCCTCTCTGGGCAGCCTGTTCCAGCCCCTCACCACTCTCTCTGGAAAGAACTTCCCCCTAAGATCTAATTTAAACCATGACCTGAAAGTTAAGGACTGCTTGCAGTTCTATCAGAAAATGGATGAAATGTAGCTTCAGTAGACTGGAAGAGAAGTTTTTAATGGAAAAAAAATTCACCCAAATTCTAATTAACACATTTTTTTCTGGTTAGTTACCTCTTGCAGCCATCATCTGTCCATAGCTGAAAAGTACCTCCCCATCTGAGATGGGTCTGTCTGCAGTTTCTGTTTCTGTGAGGGTAAGGCTGCTGTCCTGCGTGGACTGCTCAGAGCTCAGGGTAGACACAGGTGATGGAAGCTGTGGTTCAGAGGGGAGCGATTCTACGGGCCTCGCAGGCGACTGCTGAGGAGGTAAAATCAAGGCCTCTGGCTCCTCATCGACAGCCACTGACATCTCCCTAAGGGAATACACAAAAATGCACTGAACAACACAGCCTAAAGTCTTAAATCAATACAGAAAAGAAATGAATTTGCCAGTATTTTTTCAAATGAAAGAGCACAGCCCTTTCAGAACAGCCTGAGCCTCAACACGGTTAAATAATATCATTAATGAATTTCTGGTTATAACTAAAAATTACCACATGTATTCCCAGTGGGGTAACAGAAAAAGTCAAGTGCTTGTAATACAATATTTCACTGCTGCCACATTTATTACTGGCAGGTGTAACAGTTTACTAAGTACTGTGTTCAACCAGACAATGAATAAGGACTGATAAATTCTGAGAAAGGTCCTGATTTCATATTTTTCTCCAAAATACATGTCAAGCAATGAAAAAAAAGCATCCTGGCTTGCCTCAATGCCTCCTGATGTACCTATTAACCATTTCTCTACTGACTTTTTGAGGACATATGTAGAAATAATCTATTCATTTCTTCATGAGAAAACAATGCAGCCTATTCGACTCACAGAGGCTTGGGGTGTAATGGTTCTTCAGTTAGAGGACTGGGCTTCTCTTCTTCCAGAGGAAGTTCTGTATCATCCCATGGATTTGGAGTCTTTGGATGTTCCATTTTTGTAGCTTCAGAGCCCCGTTCTGAGGCAGGAGGGCTTGGTGTGGTTGTTCTAGGAGGCGTATTGACAGGGGTAACCACAGGTGTGCCAACACAACTAGAGGCAGCTGGAATCTCAACTCCTGCAAGCATAGAGTCAAATTTCAGAACAGAAAGGAAAGCTGGAAGTAAATCTCAGACAAAGCACTAGTCAGTTCTACTAAGCACTTGTAAGTTTTTATGATACCTTTTGATAGGTATGGAGACAAGACTAAGATTAAGACTAGTTTCTTTTAAGTACAGTGTTGGCATCTGAAGGAGCTAGAATAAAAGCACAACTGCTTGCTTATTTAATAAGGGCATTAGTGCTCAGCATTTTAGAAACTAAACTACTTACTTGGAGAGAGGAAATTTGGTTTAATTAACATTAAAAACACAGGAAGAAGCAAAAGACAGGTATTTTTCTGATAGTAAAAAGTGTGAAGGCACTGGGAGGGGTAGCAATCACATAGAAATGTGCATTAAACTTGAAAACAAAAGTGTTACCAAATAAAAGATGTTTGCTTTTTATATGAATTAGCCCATAAATTTTGTACTACATGAGTTCCCACTTGAATTATAGCCTCAAGAATATTTATCCTGAGAGATAATGTGTCTTTGAAGAAGAAAATTAAAAGCAGTAGATTAAAGCATATTTGCTACTTCTTGACTTCAATTACTATTTTCACTACCTGTTCCTTTAATTTTTTCATGTTCATGAACATCCACGCTCATTTCTGTAGGAGATAGAGAAGACTCTGGGGTTCTGACTGGAGGCAGTTCTTTTTCTGAAGGTGGTGTTTGTGGTGGTGTGGCCTGGGGTGTTGGCAATGGAGTAGGCACAAGAGACTCCTGAGGGAAAAGAAATCATAACCACAGTTGTTATCTCAGTGCATAATTCCTATCTTCCAAGTTACTCCAGGGATAGCTGAGGAAGAGAAAGGGGGGTTATCACAGAAAAGAAACAGTTACTGTTTATTTACATCCTTTATGGATCTAACTCCTCCACCTAAATATGAAATTGCACCAGGGTAAAGATTATGTCTGGACAAAAAACCCAGTAAATTATGCATCAGAATGATTACATTTGGAAATCCTTATGTATAAAATAGAATAGACTCTTTCAGTTGGAAGGTACCTATAATGACCATCTAACCCAACTGCTTGACCAATTCATGGCTGACCAGAAGCTAAAGCACACTGTTAAGGGCATGATCCAAATGGCTCTTCAACACTGACAGGCTTGGGGCAGTGACTCTTCTCTAGGAAGCCTGTTCCAGCGTTTGACCACCCTCTTGGTTAAGAAAGGCTTCCTCATGTCCAGGCTAAATATGAATTATATGAATGTCAATAGAGCATTTGATACAATGTTAAGCAAGAAAACATTCTGGGACATTGAGTCAGTATGACAACTTTACGTAAGAAAAGATTGCAAACAAAGTAACAGCTGGGACAGCAAAGCACTAAAATAAATACAAACAAAACTCTGATCTTCCTTAAAAAATGACAGCGATGGAGAAATACGAGGGACCCTTCCAGGTTTTTTCCAGCCCTGTTCTCTGACATTTCATAAGGAAAACAAGAGAACGGGGCTAAAGAAAGACTTCCAGGCTAGTTTCTGAAATCTAAATCCTCTGGGGAAGTGGAACATACTAACAACTGTGTGACACTGTGAACACCAAAGAACTCGGTAACTGGGCAGCTGGATTGCTAGGTAGGAAACTGCAGTGAAAGGGGTGGAACAAGAATGCATAAGCTATGTATTTAAGAACTTCTGCTGTAAGATGAGCAGAAATGGAAAAAGGAGAAGAAAATAAACTTACAAATGCACAAGTTATCTGAAGGATAACTGTTAGCCCCAAACGTGGAAAAACATAATTAGCTACCTGGGATTCTAATACTAAATTGTTATTAAACATGTCTGTTAGCACATTAGTGTTACTCGTGGTCAAGATGGTTCTAAACTGAAAAACATACAAATGCTGCCCATCAGCAAACCCAAAAATGGCACACATGTGGACAAACATGATCAAACAAAGGCCAAAAAGGCCAAACCTTATCTCTTGAAGTGTGCAAATAAATATATATAGTGAGCCTAACTTCAGCCTAAGGACACTTCAGTTTAAGCTTGTACAGAAACAAGAAGGCTTAAGAAGGTCATTAGTAAGTGTAGAACAGTTATTAGAATATGTTTCTAAGGATCAAAAGAACAAACTACACAGAACAATCCTCTTGAACATCACACCCTTCCTAATCTGTAACAGAGTGGGAGAGCTCTTTAGATGCAGGGTGGCTGTATTTAAGCCTACAGCAGTGAAATGATTACTTTTAACTACAGAATAATCTGTTGGTCACTTAGAGCAGACACTAGGTGGTATTTCACACTAAACACACTGTGGCAGAATACAGTAACTCACTTTCAACAAAGCCTTGAATAGTTGGAATTGCCCAGCAATTCTACATTCATCCCAAAGATCTTTTACAACACCAGACTGTAGCACAGTCGTGTTGTTATCAAAACAAGAGCCAACTGTCATTCGATTATTAAAGGGAACAAGAGAAAATTATCCTGTATTACAAGACATTCTACTAATCATTTAGGCAAAAAAACCTTAGGAAGAATGATTACTCAGTTTTACAGATACTAAAGAATGGCTGCAAGCCCGTAAGACCAAAAATAGTATCAGCCTTGGCTTCTGCTTCTTCTTACATGGAGTTTCTTCATATTTCATTGCTTCACAAGAAAGTAGCATAATAATTTTTGTTGAAAATATCTTCAGCTGTCTTTCAACAGCATGAAATGAAGTACCAAGTCTCTTCCCTCAGAAATCAGTTTTGTGCTCAGCCTTAAAGTAAATAAATACAGTAAATACAGCTTGTTGCATGCAACACAAAGGAGATTTTTTTTTTCCTTTTAAATTTTTATTTAACTTCAAACAGGTTTAATCTTGTTGGTTGCTGGGATATAATAAGGAATAATCAAAAAATACAAATCACAAACATTCAGTTCATCAGCCTTTTTCTGTCATCTTTGCCTTGCATATAGTTGGACCATCAAGCCACAAAGAAGTTATCCCTTAGAACTTCAGTAGGAAAAGCTAAATAAAAGGCACTCTTACCGTCATAATCATCGTATCTGGAAGAACATTTGTAGCAGGAACCACTTTCTGAGCCTGCTGGTTACCCAGCATGGTCGCAATTGTTTCACTGAGAGCTTCATTTACGAAATGACTTATCATTTCTGAGTCCACAGGCACGCCAGCATTGATAAAGAGTTGAAGTCCCCTGCCACCTGCAACTTCAACTGAAAATAAGGAAAGATAAAGCACACAACCAGGTCTCACTTCTTAAAATGCATGTACTGTACTGCAGCCCTTCATTTTATTCATGAGCTTTTAAACATTCCTGCGTAAAAGGTGTTGGTTTTTTTAATTTTACAGATAAAGAAAAAGCAGTAGAGAAGCAAATCAGGATCATAAAAAGGCAGCAGCGAGGAGCAGTGACATCCCAGGAGAAATACATCTATATCCTAAGTTTATAAGAGAGGTAACTTTTGACATAACCATTAACAAAAGGAAGGGAAATACATTACAGGCTTACTGAAATGCCAAATCTGATTCAGATGGCCAATAACAGAAGTTGATTTGCACAGTGGTGTGCTTTATATGTTCTTTTTCCTTCTTTAGATAATTTATTTCCATGGCAATATAATGCTTGCTCCTTCTCAACATAAATTAAAGCATGCATTCTGTGTTTTATAGTTTCGTTGGTTCAACATTACCCACTCCTAGACTCAGGCAACAGGTACCTACACAGCTTGTTAAAATTGGCCAGAGAATTGAGATAACCCATCTGAGAACCATAACTCCTACTTACCAATGTCAGAGGTTACAGTCTCGCTGTCGTCACTCTCTGAGCTGCTCATATTGGGCACAGTTTCTTTCTGAACTGGGTACATCCCACTGATAACTTTTGCCATTATTTCTTGTTCGACCCTAACAAAATAAAACCTGTTTAATGCTCAGCAGCAAACACCAAGACACCTCATAGCACACGAAAACATTCTTGACATAAAATCCAAGGCAGCTCAAAGGGAAGAGGAAAAGAAAGGGAAGGTATTCTCAAGGATTCACTCCTTTTCCTATACGTATTTTCTTGCCACTTTCTTACATCACAACTCACCAGTTTATCAACCTGTTTTCTACAGTTTCTCTCCTTTGAATCAGTTCATCCAAAACATCAGAAGACTGCTGAGGAGCAGAAGCCACTGGAGGAAACAAAGGACCGTTGTATTTTGGTGAAGCAACTTTAAATTGTCCACTAAGCTCCAGAAGAGGCTCACAGAATTCTGGAATTTCATCCTTCTCCTCTTCCTGATCCTAAGAAATAAGTAGTAAATTAAGTTCTGGTGCATTTCTGGAAGACAGTATCACTGAGGTAACCAACAGGGGTTTTTTTCCTTTAAGAAACATTTATAGATGTGTCACAGCATGCAAACCACATTCTCCCTCCTTAGGATGTTGTAGTTAATTGATACAATTCTAAACTTGGCAAATCATGTATCTGTAGAGGTATAAAGCTATAGGAACTGCTAAGTAAACACGGTTTGGCTCCTATTTCCTGCCTGGGCTGCACAGGGCAGGGAGCCAATGGTAATGCTAATACTGGAGAAATTTACTCCTGACATAAGTCAGGTCAGAAACGCTTTTCCTTTAAACAGAAACATTTAGGAAACTTTTTGCAGTTGCTTGTTGGATTAAGTTTCTTGGTTGGGATTGGTTTTTTTTTGGGATTTTTTTCTTTGGTTTTGTGAGTTTTTCTTAAGAAATTGAACTTTTACTTTAAAGCCTCCTGTCTGAAAAGATAAAATCCCTATAGTTAATGAGCATGTAGTCAGTCAAAACTCCAATAAAGTTACCAGCTAGATATTAATATTTTACACGTATTTTACATGTATGTTTCCACCTTCATTAACTTCAGCTGCTGAAAGTTAAAAGGTTTTTCTGAGTAATCAACTCAGAAGATCCTCACAGGCACTTCAAATTTAACTGTAATACATTATTTCTGAGCGTTATGAAAGTTACTCAGTGTGAGTTATAATGTCTGCCTGTTTCCAAAGATGCCACCCTCCTCCCCCTGAGCACAGACACGTCAAGTCCCCAGAAGTGGTCACCAATGTAGCACATCATCACGTAACACTTGAGAACCTACATCCTTCACTCATCATATTAAAAGGTCTGGATAGATGGTTGGGCTCAATGATCTTGAAGGTCTTTTCCAATCGAAGCCATTCTATGAAAAACAAATGTCTCTAACAGTAATATGATTCTCTAAGAAGAAAATCAGGCAGCCAAAAAGAGACAAAGAGCTGAGCCCTAAATTACCAGTGAGAAGTATGTGATGCCGCATAAAAGAGCTCACTGTGAATCCACATTTACTAAGATTAATCTCCAACTCAGTGAAAGGAGAAAGAAAAGTCCTCTTAGCTGTTAGATGAAATAAATTTCTTTTAACTCATGAAAGCAAAAGATACATAAATTTTCTATGAATAAAAGAACCACTAAAACCAGAAAGAGGAGAAAAGGGGGGGGGGGGTAAGATAGTAACACTTTCCTGTTTCCTTCCCCAACCCAGCATTAATGATTCTACTTTAATATCCTTTAAAACTGTGAAGTCAGGTAAGTCCCTGATGGGTATTACAAGAAACAGCTACTGGGGAGCGGGATCTTTCTGGATCTTTAAATCATAATAAATCTTCAAAGAAAAGCTGGAACTTCCAAAGCAAGCAAAACAGAATACTTATATCTGGGTGACAAAGAAAGATCTCTAAGCCATTCTAGGCACAGAAATAAGACAGTAAAGTTAAACTCAGAATGGCACTGGATGCCTTACAAGCCACTAAGCCATTCACTCTGTCAGGATATGTGTATTCAGAACCGTAATTCACTCTGACAGTAAATGTAAAGATGTCTTTGTCCTCTGTTTCATTATGCATTTTCTTCTGACCACATTACTCAATAAATTTTCTTTGATGTCGCCTATTTAATGTAATCTTTTCTGAAAGCATGCAAAAGAGAAACATCTGGATCAAATAAGCCAAGTACATACAATACATCTTACGTATGGTTAGTTACTTCTGACAAACTTCTGCATTTCTAAACTGAGTGAAAAAATATCTTATACTTAATATTAGTGCATAGATCCAAAAGAAAATTATATTCATTAGGGGATGAAATATTATCTCAGCTGAAATAAAAAATTAATATAATAGTCGGTATTTAATTATACAGATTGAACTTGCACATATATCACCTTGCAGACCAATCCTGAATAATCTGCACTCAATTCTGCACTCTACTTCCCTGGAGACTGTTGAAAGTATCTATCATGACTCCAAATCAAAATATGGCATAAATTAGAAAGGCTTTGAGCTATGATTGGAATATTAATCACTGTGCTTTATTATAAAGTATCGAGCTGAAATTCTACTTCACAAATTACATTCAGATAATTAAAAAATGCTTGAAATTATTAGGTGGTATAGATTAATTTTGTTCCATTACCAAACATGTATATACATAGTCTTTTATTAAAGCCATCCAAAACCTCAGTCATGAATTTCCTCAACAGATTTCTAAAGCAATTTGCACAAGGCAAGGTCAGGCTGCACTGCAGGTGCCACCTGTGATCTTTGTTCTGCAGAGTTTTATACGTAAAACCAAAAAGAAATCACTGGCCCCAAGAGCATCTTTGGGAAACCAGGATTGAGGAGAATATGGTTACTCTGATCTCTGCAGTGGTATTCAAAATGGAAGCCAAATTTCTGAGGAACAAGTCCCAACTTTGTGATTAGGGCATGTTCAGTGAGAGCAAAAAGTGCTTCTAAGCTTCGAGGCTGGTAAGTTTGCTGAGGGTGCTGCAGGATGTGGCTGCTCACGGGAGTTGGAGAGTGGACTCAATAAATCTGAGAGTCTGTTCTGGGCTCGTGTTAGCTGAGCAAGATCCTCACTCTGGAAAACAGCTGGGCCCACGGAAGGGCTGGCCTTTGGAAACCTCTTCTGTGCAGAAAGTCTGACCCCCTCCACCCTCAAAGGGACGGATTTCTGATTTGAGGGCTGGAGCCCCTCTGCTATGGAAACAGGCTGAGATAGTTGTGTTGTTCAGCCTGGATAAGAAAAGACTCTAGGGACACCTTAGAACATCTTCCAGTACCTGAAGAGACTCCAGGAAAGCTGGTTACAAGGGAATAGAGGGACAGGACAAGGGGGAAATGGGCTTAAACTAAAAGAGGGGAGATTTAGATTAGATATTGAGAAGAAATCCTTCCCTGTGAGGATGAGGAGGCCCTGGCATAGGGTGTCCAGAGAAGCTGGGGCTGCTCCTGGATCCCTTGCAGGGTTCAAGGCCAGGTTGAATGGGACTTTGGGCACCCTGGGCTGAGGGTGTCCCTGCCCATGACACAGGGTGGGATTGGGTGGGCTTTAAGGTGCCTTCCCACCCAAATCATACTATAAACCTATGATAGGTGTGGGAGAACAGAGGGATAAAGGAACAAAAGGGGCTGGTTGAATGTAAACAAGCAGCTGGTCAGGATGATTGTTTGGCTTTGCCCTACATGTGATCAGTCTAGTCTCTCCTGTTGCATCAGGAGTTTCCTAATACAAGGGGTGTGGGGAAGCCAGTGAGGAGCTGTTTTCCTCTAGAGCAGTTCATGCACATTTTTTCATTAATCTCAAGCCTCTTTTCTAACAATAACTTTGCTTTCTCTTGACATCTTAAATACCCCTACCACTCCAGAGGTTGATTTTCTGCTTCCACACTGTGTTTGTCTTGCACATTTTTAAGAACATTGTCTGTGTTGTCACAGGCCAAACATATGCTTCACTTGGAACGTTTGTGGTATTGTGGTTAAAACAGATCCCATTGCCAAAAATAAGAGATAAAAACAATCCAGGAGAAAAAAAAAATTAATAACTACAATTCACATATAAAAAAATTTAACACTGCAGCATTTTTTTTGTTAGTTCATAAATTGATCTCTTAAATAGCTTTCCTATTTAATTTTATAAATAAAGCTTTTTTTGCACAAACAAAAAAAAGTTGTCCAAAGAGATTTAACTCTTCCCCTCCAATAACATAAAGTAACTTTGAAACTAAAAAGGAATGAAGTATTTCCTCACTTTTGACAGGTAAACCACCCCTTTAGGGTTGTTTTAACTAACTGATAATGTTAAATGACAAAGTTATTTTAAAAATAAATCTACTATACTGACCCATGGGCTACAGAGTGAATATTTCATGTACACTCTAGTCCTAGGATCAGGAGCACACAGAACAGGTAAAAAGAATAAATCTGGGGGTAGATTTTGATATGCATACAGAAGCTCAAAGAAATAGCATTTAAAGATAATTATAAGCCAAAACCAACAATTTCAAGCTCTTGGTATTTACTGAGCCCTAAATGGCAGCCAGAGGTGGAAGCTGCTGTCCATCCACACAACAGCTGAGTGGCACATCTGGCTTCCCTCAGAGCCTTTCCCAGCTATCACTGAGTTTCTGCTCATGGTCTTCATCTGGAGAAGTAAAATACAGCCTGGATCACAAACCTTGAGCTTTTGTCATCCCCCTTCTGACTGACAAGAGGTCAGCAAAGACTTGTTACATTAAAAAGTTAAACTTTTAGACTATCTCCAATAAACCCCTGTTATCACAGTCCCAAACCAACGCTGCTGTTAGAAGTTAAAAGACACATTAACAAGGCATCCAGCAAAACAGCATCTTGTCAGCTCTTAAAGGGATCCATGAGATGAGCAGGAGCACATCTTGTACACATCACTCACACACACTGGTTGGATTTTTTGTTACATAAATATTGCATTTCAGTTAAAAATTACCTAAAGCATTTTACAACATCAAAACCCATAAATTACTCTATATTAAAATGTTCTAAAAGGGAACCTTCAGAAAATACTTCCAAGTTATAAAACATAAGTCACCATATTTAACACCTGTAAGAGCACCTAATATATGAATTACATTTAGAGCTTTGGAGTGTGAAATCTAAATGCCATAATTATGCTGACTTTAGAGGACTACTTTTAGCTCTAGTGGATTCTAACCCATCCAAATGAAATCTATTGTTCTTATTTTAATTCTTCAAAGGTCCTTTACTTAATAATACAAAGTAATTTATAATATTGTTTATAACACTGTAAACAGTTCACTGTTGCTCACAGTCTGTTTTATTAAAGTTGCTAATAAAGCAAACTAATTTTCTAAGTTGTGTTTTCAGTCAAAACACAACAATATAAAGGGAATATAAAAGCATTTAAAAGGAAAGGGCACCTTTGCAAAATAATTACCTCCATGATATCAGTAACATTGATGAAATCAGTTCCTGGATACTTCATGTCTTCCTCCTCACTAGGTACCTCTTCTGGAGTCTTATGAAGACAGATTGAAATTGTTAGCTATTTCATTTTGTTTGGAAAAAAATACATTAGCAGAAAAAACTTTATGACAAGAGGGCAATTAAATCACTACTCATTGTCAACAGCATGAATCAGGGAAAAATGCTTTACCCACATCTTTAGAGTTAGGTGTATGTAAAACAGAGATAGAATCACAGAATGTGTGAGGTTGGAAGGAAACTTTAAAGCCCATCTAGTCCAACCCCTGCAGTGAGCAGGGACATCTTCAGTAGAGCAGCCTGGTCCAGTGATCCACCACCCTCATATTGAAGAACTTTTTCCTAATATCCGACCTATATCTCCCCTTTTATTGTCTAAAACCATCTCCCCTCATCTTATCACTCCATGCCCTTGGGACCAGTTCTTCCCCAGCTTTCCTACAGGCACCTTGCAGGTACTGGAAGGCCACTATAAAGTCACCCCAGAGCCTTCTCCAGGCTGAACAAGCCCAAATACTTCAGCCTGTCTTCATGGGAGAGGTGCTCCAGCCCTTTGATCATAAGGATAAGAGAATCCTTTCTTGTAATGCTGCTGTTACCAAACCTAATGGAATACCTCCCCTCTGAAAGTTCTAGGGCAACACTGGTAGCTCTTAGTAAAAAAAGAGTAGGGCAAAATATTGTAAAACATAGCACATAAGAGTGTAGAAGTGTCTTAGGAAACTTATGCACAGCTTCTAGGGGGTTATTTAGTAATCTAATTTTAAAATAATCATTATTTTAGTCCATGTTCTCTATCTTATTCAGTGAATACCTTGACCACCTGTCTCTGGAGGACCTAACTCCCTAAGTCAGAATAGCAGCTAACACACAGGGTAAAGAGAAGGTACAGTAATTCCACAAAAATCATCACCACATCTCTGTGCCTTCACACAGTCCAGACAGAAGCCCACCAGAAGAAACAACATGCTGTTCTGCAAACATGTCCCCTAGTTTACTACCTTATCATGCAGCATGAGGCAGTTCACCTTTTAATTGTACAAAAAAGTTTCATTACTGCTTAGATTAGAATAAAAACACTTCTGAAAAAGCTACATGGAAAGAGTACAGAGCAGATGGACCAGCTCCACACACAACAAGCTATCAGCAAAGAGGCTGTGGCACACATGCCACTCACCACTCAAATACAGCCAAGGAGCAGAGGAATGAAGAATATCCTCAGTGTTCATGTCAGGACACTTAAGCCAGTATAAATAAGGCAGAGATGGGCCAATAAGGGATTCCAACTCTCAACAGGGCAGAGAAATGTCATTTTTCTTAGGGTTTTGCTATGGTGATTGCTTAATCTTGGAAGAATGGCATCTTGCTGCAATTTTTCATTTTCTTAAACAAATACCTCATATTATAAATTCTTCAGAATAATTGCTGCATTGTCCCTGCAACTAATTTCTCCAACTAAAACACAATCATGAGGTAGCTTTGTGATAATTTAACATATTTTCTTTTTTTGATCAAACTTGAATTCACAGCCATGTAGACCAATCAATACCTGTATCACAGCATCAACAGGAGGAATCACAGCTTCAGAGCCTGGAAGAACGTGGTTTACACTTACACTGCCACTTGAAATACTGTCAATATCTACATTTGGTAACACCTAGGAGAGAAAAAAAGCACCAAGCTGAGAATACTTGGTTCTGAAAAACACAAAGCTGTAGCATCCAAAAAAAACACTAACCCCAGAAATATTCACCCCTTTTCTTGCAGAACCTGATACCTCATGTTCTCTAATTCCCTGACACTTGGCCTTGCATGTGATGCATGGTGTCTACACCCCTAAGTATTTACACAGCAGATGTACACTATACTGTGTGTTGGCCTACAAGCCACTGTGTAGGCTGGTTATTGGTTTCATGCTGTTATGCATTTGGTAGGGTAAAACAAAGGGATAATTGTATGATAACAGTTTGTAATAAAGGTATGTCTGTTACAGCATCAAAATGTTTTTGTGTCTTTGTTGTTTTGGGGTTTTTTTTAAGAACAATGATTTAAATGCTTAATTATCTTGGGGGGAAAACAGTAAAAAAAAGCACCTTAAACACTTAAGCACTGGGTGAAGTAACAGCAAAATGCATGTGGGTGGAAAAGAGCGATACAACAAGGGAACAAGGCACATACTCTACCTCTACTCAACTCTGAGTTCCATGAATCATTTGAATCTGCAAGGTGCATGTAGGAGTTTGTATATTCTCAACAATTTGAATCCAAAGTAATGAGCATTCAAGAAACATTAACTTCCCTGACAACAGACTCATGTACAAAAAACATTCAATACAACCCCGACCCACTAGGTAAGGACTGCAACAGTTGATTAATCAGGAGTGAAATTCTTGGGCTGATGATCATGCTTGAAAGACAAATCTTAAAGGCCAAAGCTTTCATCCAAAAAAGCTGGCATTTATTTTAATACTATTTTTTTAATTATTCCAAGTTTTATCTGCCTGAAAAATCTCACTGAATGAAAGACAACGTGCCACAGAAGTTGACACATACCTGCACAGACAGCTGAGGTGGATCCTTTTTTTCTGATCTCATCTCTAGGAGAGCAATGTTTGGTTTTTTGACCTCAACTGGTGGTTTTTGTGGCACTTGAGGAAGAGAGGTTGTAACTGTGACAGGGTGTGGTTTACCTATAATCACTCCAGCAGGCTGCAGTGAGATGTTGCTAACTTGGGTTTGACCTAAGGACAGTTTAGAAATAATTAAGATATATATAAATCTCAGTAAATTAACAAAATAACTGAAATGCTGGGTGTTTAATATGATACAGACTGAGATCTTGTGCACAATTAGAGGCCAATTAAAAAGTCCCCTATTAACATTAGCTGAAGTACAGTGCTTCACCACGTATATTTAAGGCTTTCCCAGCAGGAACTGCAAACTCAATACTGACATTTTTTGAAATGATTCACTTTTCTTGATTATGGTGACACCTACTGCCAAAACTGAGAATAACTTCATTGTCTTTGCCATTTCAAAATTACACACCAAGCTTCCCCACCTCACATTTTCTCAACCATATTCAAAATATTATTACACTTAGTGTAGCATCCCACTTTGACACAACCTTTAAAAATATAATTATATTTAAATGCCATTACTAATCTTCCCTGAAACAAGGTCTACATAAAGGGTCTACTGAAGATGCATAAATACAGAAGATGTGACAATGAACTGGGCTGCAGTACTCCTAAATGTTGCATTCAAGGAACAACGACTCAGCTCCTGCTTACATGGATACCAAACTTGAAGCCAGAACAAGAACTCTAGAAATGGAAAGCACACCAAAGAAGTTATGTCCAGTTAAATAATTGTTCTGTCAGGGTGTCACCAGACACAAAGAATGAGGAGAACCAGAACATTTTAAACTGTTCTCCCATGTAGATTTCCCACAAGAAGGGCAGTTGCAAATCTCATCAGTCAGAGCAGGTCACTGATTTAAGATGTAAGTGGCATTTCCATGAAGTAGCAGTAATTAACCTTCACACATCTCTTCTACAGGTTGTTTGCTCTTACCTAGTGGAATAGCCATAGGAATTAGGTGACCTTCAAGTGGACCACAGTGAACAGGGACATCTCTACTGGGACTAAAGAGATACTGGTTTTCTTGGGCAAGTGCATATAAAGGATGCTGTTTCTTAGGGCTGGTTACCACCTTCTGTGCATGAGCAGTCTGTGTTCTTGCTGACTTTACCTTTGTACCTGAAACAAGAGAAGATAAACCAACACATGGAGAAAACCCAGTCTATTACATTAAACCCTTCTACTGAAACAATTACAAACTTTTGCTATGGGACAGAGGGAGACAGGGGGAGTAGAATCTAAGAGTGCTCTTTGATGTCTCAGGATTGACAGCAATTAAGGAGTTAAACATTAATCTTTCTGAGGATCAGAATCTGGCAAATAAAGATAGAAAAACATGAAGAAAAGACACAAAGATGGCAGAGGGCTGGAATGAAATGTACAATTCAGCAGCTAAGAGACCACCTGTGATTTCTGTTTGAAATACAGCATTAGAACAGTGTGCCAACTGAGCATAAAAATAGCCAAACTTTATCTGTTGTTCATCTGATTAGATACCTTAATTTTATAAACATGGAGTTTGTCTCCAGCCACAAGATTGACAGATACTCAGAAGAACAGGTGTAAATTACAGTATCAGTGAGTTATTAAACTGGAAATTTGTAAGTAAAGCCATAACTGATGTCCAGAAATCTTGGCTTGTAACATGGAGGAAATACTAGGTCTTTTGTTCAGTTTGTAACAGGTATTGTTAAATAGCCACCCAGAAGTAACGTGGATGTAACAATGCCTAAGCATATAGCAGAGGAGGGCATTCATCACAGTGTTCCACTACTTGCTATGTGGTCATACAAGGTCCTATTCAATCTATATTCTTTGCAAACAACAGATATTATTAGGGAAATTATTAACTTTCATCTAAATATATAAAAACTGCCACAAACATCCCCCAGAAGAGTAAGAAATCATGAATCAAGCAGTTGCTCTACTTCTATTTTGCAGGCATTAGGAAAATGAACCTGGAAAGAATCACATTGGCAACCAACACTGTATCTTCACTACAGCTGAAACATGTCATCTCACTCCTGTGCTGTTTCTAGTCATCACCCTTCGTGTGTTAATGGCCAGTTAACACATGGCAACAAGCCCTTTTCAGCTCTGTTCATTTTTAATAGCTTCCTAAGAAGCTGAAGATTTCAAGTCCATGATTATAAAATTCAGGGATCAGGAAGATTGATAATATGCCTTTTACCAACTGCAGACAAGCAAGTAAGGCAAGTCACGCAAGAAGTGGTATTTCTGTACACACAAAGGATGGGTTGTAAGCCTAAAAACAAGAACTGCAAGTTGTGATTCTTCAGTGAGAAAACACAGGTCAGAAAGAAGCATCGCTGGAAAAGGCCTCAGGGTCACACTGGGTCAGCAAAGCAATGAGACATCACAGTACCATGCTGTGGTCTAAGGGATAAACGGGATCCTCAGATGTCTCAGTACGGTGTTGGTGAGGTAGAGCAGGAGACTTTTGTGGGAGAACTTTTCCCAAGTGAGGGTGAGGGAGCCCTGGGACAGGCTGTCCAGGGGGTGTGGAGTCTCCTTCTCTGGAGATATTCCAGACCCATCTGGACGCTGCCCTGTGCAATCTGAGCTGGGGAGCTGCTTTGGCAGGGGGGTTGGACCCGATGAGCTCTCGAGGTCCCTTCCAACCCCTGTGATTCTGTGACTTCCACACATGATAATACTGCACTCTGCATCCCCATAAATATTACAACAGATTGGACATTAAAAGGTCTTTTCTTTTTGTTTTAAGGGAAATCACCTGGAAAGTAAAGTGCTAGTAAACCAAAGCAAAAGCTCTACATCAGACTGAGATGTAATTAAGGGCAGAATTTCCGATGCCTAAACGATGAGCACGTGCCTTTCTGCAAGGCACAGGTTAGCCAGAAAATTGTTCTGTAGTCAAAGACAAATTACTGGACTTGGTAACATAAATAGACACAGTTTGGTGGCTTGTGATTTAGAAGAGGTCACATCACATGAACTAACAGTCCCCCCTGGCCTTGAACTTTTGAGGAAAAGCAGAAATCGGCGACATATCTGCAATACCACCAACTTGTAAAAACAAGGTTCTCACAGTAAGAATGATGAAGTACTGTATACACACAGCACCTCGTTTTAATTGCTTTCAACTTTTCATTTCCCCCTGAAAAGTTTATTTGCACCGGGCAGAAACTTACCATTTAATTAAACTTAGCTTTAAAAACCTGGTGGTTTTTATATATTTATCAGTTCAAATTATGCAAGAAAACAACTCCAACTTTTTTATTTAGAAATGCTCTCTTAACTCATAAAAGTGTTAGCTGGATTTTTTTTCTCCTAACTCCCCATAAGAAACCAAGCATTAGTCACTACAGTTTATTTGCAAAGAAAATGGTTGAGCAAGTTATAAAATGACTGAAGAGAGACTCTCCAGATGGCCATTTCAGCCTTAAATAAACATCCTTATTTTAACACTAATTTAAAACAAGCTCAGCAGACTGCTCTAACAAAATAGTCATTTAATAAGTCTGGATTTTCCAGCCAATCAAACCCAAGGCAAACAACTTCCAAAATTTTTTAAGCCTTTATCACCTGGTACATTAAGGCCAGGAAGGGAATCTGTGGGTGCAGATCTGTGAAGGAAAGAATTGACCATGCCTAATGCAAGTAAGACTGATTCTTTCTTTCTTCCTTCCTTATACTTTAAAGTGTTCATTCAATTTTTGCTTCATTTTATTTACACTCCTTCAAAAGAGGACTACATATCTGTTTCTAATTTTATTATTTATACTTTCCTGCCATAACAGCATCTTTCAGGACAGCAGCTCTCAGAAACATGTAACTATCTTGTCATCACAAGACCAATGTGAAACACAGAAGCATTCCTTGCCCATTTTATTAGCATGAAAAAAAGCAGCACAAAATGTCTTATAAGACCAACTGTCTTCTAAGAAGAGTCAAAGACAAGTAGTGCCAGTACCAAACAAAGGCTGACCTCCATCTAAAGCCATTAAAATCAGGAAGCAGGACACATATTCATTGGAGCACTGTTGTTTTAAGTGATATGCAAAAAATTCCATACTCTTCCTTTCTTCCCTTAGATAAGAACACAAGGTGGTGTCTTTATTTACTGTCAAGATAGAGAAAAAAACCATAATTTTCTGTAGCTGGAGTCTGATGTGAAATGAAGAAATTAACTTTATGGAGGCTTTATTATTGCAGACACACACGCTGCTGCACTCCTGTAGTATGACTTAATGACTTGGAAGAGAATCACTTTGGGTAAAGGCTATCCAGAGTTCATTCTGTTTTCAAGCAAATAGCTTTTAAGCTGTATTTGTCACATGCAGGAGTTCTGGGAGATTGAATGCAGCGTGGATACAGCACACAATTTTCCCCTTCATTCAACAGAAAACAAGGTAAAGCACAGGAGCAGCTTATTCCAACTGCATGCAGCCTGTGCCTACTGACACTACTGAATTCAACACATTAACAGGAGAAAACAGTATTAAATGATCAAATGACCTACTTATTGTAATTAGACTGGGGGGGGGAGGCACCTTTGTTGCCTCTTTACAAGGCATTGTTTCTGGAATGATGAAAGTGGTCTCCCTAGAAAGGTTGTGACCTTCTATAAAGAACAAGGGCCCAATAAATATAGAAGAAAAATGTAATTTAGAACTCAGCAAAAGCAGAACTGCTGATTAAATGTTTTTAAAGAAGTGTCTGTTCTCAATCCAAATCTTAGAGGTCACTGTACCATTGCTGTTGCTACACTAACCCCTTACTAGCACACATTTTATTGCAAAAAATCTGTACAGAATAAACTGAATTATAGTTGCACAGCACAGTAGTCTGAAAGAGTGATATATCATGCAGGTCCTTCAAATGAGTTCACTGGCTTTTTTCACAAAGAAAGAGGTGGTTCAAAAGAGGTCAAATAAAATAACCAAGCAACAAGACCAGCAGTTTTCACATACCAAGTTCTTTTAAGAATAAAGTGAGTTTTGAAAGACTTCTAGGTTTTTGTCAGGACTATAACCCACGTTTCCAGGAGGGTTATGAGAATTCCAAATACTTTCAACCAATAACACCTTTTCTTCTTGGCTTGCAACTGGCTCCAGAGCACTGCTAGAAGCATGCCAGGAAACAGCATACAGACCACTCTAAGCTTAAGTACAGACTTGTGCTATTCTGAGGATTTGCCACTGTGTATATTTATACAGAATATAAAAAACCACCACAACCAAACCCACCCCACCCCAAAACCAAACCAGCAGTGCTTGTCACCAAAGTGTCTTCAAAGACATAAAACCATTTCATAGCATGCATTTTAATGGTCCAAACCCATGGTCTCAACAACTGACTGCTTTCTCACATGACTCTCTTAAATTTCATACAGAATATAGTGTTTTGACAGTCTTAAGAACTCAGACAACATTTTTAAAACATGGCAGTTAAGACTGCATCATGTATATTTTCCCTGCATGGATAACAACAGCGTAACTGCACGAAGCGTAGAGGGAAGCTAACTAAAACTTCTCCACTGATGCCCATCCTATTACCTCCATCACTTCAACTGCCTCTTACCCTTAGCACACTCTTATCTCTTGATTTGCTCCCTTCCTCCTGCAGTGAGAAGAAAAATAATCCCCTTCTTGTTGCTGGGTTTTTTACCTGCACTCCACTGCAGCTTTCTCCTCTTGGATTTTCCAATCCCTGTTGTGTTTTGTAAGGTTTTTTTTTCAATGTTCTTCACTTCCTTGCACTGTGTAAAACAACTTCTAATAAAAGGAACTGGTATCTTGACTAAACTCTTTTCTGCACAGATATGGGGAAGGATGAGCAGCTCCCCCATAGCTTCAATCATAATGAAAACAGCTAAGTGCAACAGCTTGAGAACTTGCTTTGACTAAACTTCATGCTTCACAACAAGCATTCCTAGTTATTACAGAATCACAAGGGTAGAAAAGACCTTTCAGCTCATCAAGTCCAACCATCCCTGTCCTGTGCTAAACCAGATCCCTGAGCACCTCATCTCCCCTCTGTTAAACACACCCAGGGGTGGGGACTCAGCCCCTCCCTGGGCAGCCTGTGCCAGGCCCTGACAACTCTGCCAGGGAAGAACTTTTCCCTCCCAGCTGAGCTGACCCTGCCCTGGGGCAGCTTGAGCCCATTGCCCCTTGTCCCATGGCTGAAGAGAGCATCGCCCACCTCTCTGCACCCTCCTGGCAGGTCATTGTTAAAAGAAACAGTTGTAACGACACCTAAATCTTCCCATAACCCTACACACTGAGGGTTTTGGCAGATTAATCTTAGTTTCTGTATTAGGAATCAGTAAGTTTCTTAAAGGTAACCAGGAGATAAAAAAGATCCAATTAGAAAAAATAAATCTAAAGCCCACTAATTTAGACTGTTCATAAACTGTGAAAGACAACAGTTACCAAGACAATTCCAAGGAAATAACAAATCCAAGAAACTTACCTACCAACCAGACACCCCAGCCACACTCAGACTGTCCTGGAGGCAACAAGCCCCTGCCCTTCCCCAACCAGCTGCTTTTATGGGGAAGTGGTATCAGGTGGTGTGGAAAAGAGCCTGGGCTAACTCAGCTCAGCTGTGCTGGCTGCTTGGGGAGGTTGACTGTGGCCTGGCCAGAACCAGGACAGCACCTTCTAATCATTTCCTTAAAGAAGGTCATATTCATTAACATGTTTTTCAGGGAATGAACTCCACTAGAGCAAACATTACTTTCTACTAACACAGAAGTCTAGAAAAACTTTATCTTACATCAGCTATCATATAGTTTTGCTTTTTAATTATTCTCTACATGTTTTTGATACATTTAAAAATTAGAATCTTCTGATCTTAACATTCTGCTTATGAAACTAATGAATGGAATTCCTTTTTGATCAACTAATAACCTTTATCAATCAACTAAATAATTGTAACAAGTTAGCACAAAAACCCTTATACTCCACATTTAACTACAACCTGACTAGCAAAAGAAGGGCTCCCTGCCTTTAGTGAGCTGAAGCAATGCTTCTGATTGACATGTCTTTCAACATTTTCAAATTAATAGATGTTACCTTCACACCCATCTATTTAAATTTTTGTATTTCAATTCATGTATTAGAGGTGGGAAAAGAATTATCAGGAGTCCTTAATTTTTTAAATCTCAGTAGATTTCTTAACTCTGAATGAATCAATCATTTAAATGACATGACTGGATAAACCTGACATGAAGAATACATCTCAGTAACCTTTATCAAAAGCCAAGTTAGATTTTCAACATGCTAAGCTTTTGGGTACTTATCACAGAATCATAGAATTGTCTTGGTTGGACAGAACCCCTCAGATCATCAAGTCCAACCATCACCTCAACCTTCCAGCCACTACTAAACCATGTCCCTCAGGTGATGGAGACTCCACCACCTCCCTGGGCAGCCCATTCCAATGCCTGACAACCCTCTCTGGGAAGAAGTTTTTCCTAATGTCCAATCTAAACCTCTCCTGGTGCAACTTGATGCCATTTCCTCTTGTCCTATCACCCATCACTAGGGAAAAAAGGTCAGACCCTGCCTCTCCACAACCTCCTTTCAGGTAATTGCAGAGAGCAATTAGGTCTCCCCACAACCTCCTCTTCAGACCACACAACCCAAGTTCCCTCAGCCACTCCTCTTAATATTCTCCAGTCCCCTCACCAGCCTTGTCTCTCTTCTCTGGACACAAGGTGGGGTCTCACCAGCACCGAGTACAGGGGGACAATTACACCCCTAGTCCCACTCATCACACTGTTCTTAATACAGGCCATGTTGTTACTTTCAACAACTCAGTTCTTTAAGAGCTGGGCAGCAATAATTACATAGTAATGTTTATTCTATTTTGCCAAATTCATACCTCTGTCTATCTAAATTAGAGAGACAGACAAGCAGTGAGTACATTAACCAACTCTGAAAACCTACTGGTATTTTTTAGCTTTTAAAAGAGCATTTTTTAACCCTTCCCCAGTTGCTTAAGCTTTATACTGAAAAGCAGGTGAACTGCAAATAAATACTTACATTTCTACCAGGAGTTTCTAACAGAAAAAACGGGGAAGGAACAACTTTTTCACTTGAGAGAATTACTTACCTCTAACACACTCTATCACCTTGGGTCTCTGAAGTTTAGATTTGGGGGAAGGAGAGTTGAATCTCAGGTATGGTGCTTTTTTAAGTGTGCTACGATGGCCCTGGTAGACTGGTTTCCCATAAACTTGGTACAGGTAGTCTTCACTTTGTACCACTGCACTTTCATTCATTGGTCCCTAACACACAGAGACACACAGATTAAAAAAATTGAAGCAGTTTATAATTCTTCAGGCATGGAAATTTCAATACATCAATAGTGTTGCAAAAGCCTGAGGAAAAAAAAGTAGGAAGTTCTGCAACAAACAGTATACCTTGCAAGCACACATGAAAACATGGATACAGAATGCATTGAAGCAGCATTACTAACAGCTGAATTAAAGAGCAGGTACTGGGTAAGACAAACTTGGAACACAGCAATGAATTCCACACTGCTGTACACACTCAGCTTAGGCTTTTACAGCACGTGAAAACAAGGACAATGCTGACAACAGGGCTACCACTTTCATTTAGAATTATTATGGTTGCCCAAACATATTTTTACATGAATACTGCAATCCACAGCATAGCAGTCATTACCCAAAAAGAAAATAACTACTTGGGAACTCACATCTGCCCTTTTTTCTTTCCTCTGCAAATTTTCAGATGAAAAGTAAGTTCTAAACCTCTGTCTGCTTGTATTATCTTGTGCTTGCTTCTGCAATGGCTTTGCTGCAGAAAAAGGCTTCTGTGTTGAGCACCCTTGGATTTTTTTACTTTTTCCTTTAATTTCTTCATTGGTCTTCACAGCCTTGATGCTCTGGGCTCTCTTGATCCATGGGAGCTTTTGATCATGTTTCACTTGTTCCAAATCATGTCTTGCCATTTCAGCCTAAAGATAAAACATAAATGTAATAAAAGGAGATTCTTATCTTCAAGGCTATCAGAAGAGGCTGTGGATAACTTTGAAGTTCTGAGCAATGGCCTGTTTTTCATGTTAGCCAGCAACTGTGACCAGTGATTTTCACTAAACAACTGAAGTTTGAAAAAAAGAGGTATTTTCTTAGTAATATTAGAAGAGGTAGTATTTTATTACTACATGCTAGTAATAAGCAGCTGTTCTCTCATGTTTTCAAGTTGCATTTTCAATTCTGTTTAACTATCAACATGGGAGAATGGTATAAAGTGGAAAAATAAAATGCAAAACCCTGAACTCATTTTTTCCAGCCATACCTGGATTTCTACACTGATTGCCTTAATGCACTCATCCACAGTCTTTCTGATACGAATCTCTTCCAATACATCTCTGAAATAGAAGAAAAACCTATTTTAGCTCACTGCTGCTTAAATTGCAGAGATTTGCTCCTGGGAAAGTTGTGACCTATAAACACTCTAAAAAGAGAAACCCAGAACACAGAGACAGTAAGATTATGTACCTCTACAGCCTCCAAAAGACACTAAGCATACCCTATCTACGTTTCCCAAACCTAAATCTGTCCTCATGCAATGCTGCCTGCAAATCCCACGCCCCACTGGTATGTACTGACATTATTACAAACATCTATGAGTAGGTGTCAGCCAAGTGTCAGTTCCTATTTGATCAAAAACTAGGAAAAAAAAAAAACAACCACAAGGCAACAAAAATATTCCAACTGAAAAGACAAAAAGCAGATGACAAAAATTCTTACTTCCTCTAGAAGACAATGATAGCAGGTACCATGCCTGGGAAAAAAATATCTTTATATGAATAGTTAAAGTTGTGTTTTACTAGGAAAACTTTCATTATGGTTCAAGCAGGAATATTTAACACAACTAACAAAGCAAAAGTTCAAAAGCCAGAGATCTGCTGTAGGATATCTAATTCCGTAACATTTCCAAGCTTTCTGTTCTGAATGATGAAATCACTCTTTAATTTTCCTATTAAGGCAAGATTGACTATAAAAATCTAAATGTCCTCCCTGAAATGATACAGTCTCAGAATTCAGATTCACCAAGAAGTAACAGCTACCTGCTAAAAAATTCAATTCATATCAGGAGGGTCAAAAACCATTTGAAGTTCAAAAGAATCATCTAAACATTGCTAAGAATCAAAAAATACTTCCTTTAGGGAAGCACAGTAGTTCTTCAATGCACTCAAAAAACTTGAGAGAGAAGTGATAAGTGAGTGGTCAGACAAAGTGTGGAATTATAGGGTCTAACCTGTTTGTAGTCAAGGCATTAATGAAAGTATGCATGGCATCTCCATCTTTGGCATGAAGAACAGCTTCCAAATTTTCTTCAAGAACTTTTTTATTGTTTTGAACTCCTCTCAAGATCCTTTCAGCATCCCTCAGTATAGATTTGGGCACTTTAACATTCTGAAGGATGGATGGCTTATTGGGCTGCTGATGTATTTGAAGATCAGATGTAACAGTAGGGGGTTTTGGCTAAAATTGAAACAGAACAATTAGCTTTTAATTAGATTGTAAATTCACATTTCTATACACTGATCAGAATTCCTATTAATCTATTATCAAATCAAGGCTCAGCATATGGATTGCCTCCTACATGTACCATCATCAATTTTAACTGCTCAAAAACATTCAGTATATTGTAAATACATTTAGAAGTCAAGCAAAGGGAAAGACATCCACAAGATCTCAGATGCTAAATGATGTCATGTATGAGAATCAATGCTCATGTAAAGTGCATGTGAAAAGATGACAATTAGATACACATAGAACATATCACATGCAAATCTATATAACAGTAGTTAAGTAAAATTAAATAGATAATAAACCCCAAACTCTTCTAAATACATACACTCATTAGGCAACAATCTGTCCCAAGGAACACCAAGCAGTATATGTCAGTTTTAACAAAAGTAAAATAAACCCCTCAACAGCACCATGATCCTCTCCACCTTCTGCTGATTTTTACTTTTCATGAACAATGAAGCAACTATTAGCTTTTTACTTCTCAAAATCCTTTTACAGAAATAAAACCCAGGCACATATTAGCTGCTAAATACAAAAGGAAAGGACAAAAGTAGTTTGGAAACACAGATCCATACAACTATTGTTCTCCCATTCCTGTTCTTTCATCAGTTCAGATTTTAAAAAGTTTATGCCTTAACAGGTGTATTGCCAGAGCACAAGGGACATCACAAAATAGAAATCAACACACTGATCCCAAGGTTTTGGTTTTGCCTGGTGAGGACAGGACAATATACCAATTTTTTGGGTACCATTTTTACATAGGTTTTTATTCTGTGATTCTGTGATTTTAAAATTACACATTTTGACAAGTACTAGTTCAATAAGACAGGTGAAATTTGTGAGAAAATACAAGAAATACAGACACACGGTCAACAGTAAAACAATGTAGATTTGAAAATAAGTCCCTGATCATGAAATGGTAATTATATTAGCAGTCCACACAGTGTCCACTTGAGGTAGCAGCTTTCTGCTTGACATTTGTACTATTCACTCAAGGTAGCTCACTGAAATTGAGTAAGACAAGTCAAAGAACAAGTTACATGTTACTTCAAGTGATGTAATCCATACATAATAGCAACTTTAAAAAAATACAAGTATGCAATAGATACTTGGTGGTATCTCACCACAAGCATATTCAAAACTGATTTAGTACTATAGTATTAAAAAAAATAAGAATTCAAGGCATACTTTAACATGACCATTCATACCCAATTTCCATGAATTTGCTTCCTAAAAAGACAGAAGAGCTGTTGAAACTTATCTAAAGACAGATTTGTTCAGGTAAAGTTTTCAAGTAGATATTTGATGGGTTTAAATGGGCACAATGAATTGCTCATGAACTAAACCTCACTGCACATATTTTCTTTTGGATTAGAGCACCACCTTCTGTCCCATCCCAACCTACTGCAGTTAGTTCAGGCCTTTCATTTGCTTGTATGACAAAGCTAAAAAGTCATTTATCTCAAGTGATTGTTTTCTCACTCCCCAAATCTCTCAAACCATGATGAGAAGTCAACAGCTACGTATCTATCTGACGTTTGCTGAAGTCATCATCTCTGCCTTACTGCTGATCTTTTTCATAAGAACAAAGAGATTTGAAACCATTTATGCTGACTTTGTCTTTCTCACCTGCCACTCCTCCTCCTATCTTGTCCCGTTCCATTACCCACAGAAAGGTATGTTAGTGGATTAGGTTTTTAGCAATAGCAGTAAGCAAATATGTGCAACATAAATGACACCTGTTCTCTTATTAGTATGTCCAATTAAACATGCAAAACTATTACTATCTTACAAAACTGCAGGTTCAGATTGATGTTAGGAAAAAATTTTTCCCTGAAAGAGGGGAGATGAGGTGCTCAGGGATCTGGTTTAGCACAGGATGGGAATGGTTGGACTTGATGATCCTAAAGTTCTTTTCCAACCTTGTGATTCTGTGAAATCTATAAAGCAACATCAGCTATACTATAAGGTGTGACTGATGAAGGTATGTTTTCTACAGATACAAGAACAAATACCTTGCATGTAACAGACTACTTTTAGGGAAATACACAAGCTGAAATTGCCAACAACAGAAACAAACCAACAGAATCAAAGCTATCGTGTTCCAACCAAGCCAACACATAATCCTGTGGATATTCAAAGTCTTCCTTCTTTCCCACAACTTCTATTTACAAGAACAGAGGGGACCACAGCAGGCAGGCTAAACAGTCAGGTATATCTTGTTTCCACATGGCACCAGGTTAACAAACAGATAAACCCCTCAATTTTCAAAAGCCAGACCTAAGTTACATGTTGCCAGCACAGAACCATTTTAGCACCAAAGGTACAGAATCATTAGCATGAGAAGCAATACAACGATGCACAGCAGGTAATTCTTTAGAAACAATGCTCTGTACAAACAGGAAATGGCAAAATGAGAAAGGAAGGAGCTTAAGGAATCCCTGAAGTTGAGTGCAGATAAATTGACCAGAGATTGAACCCAAGGGAACAGCATGAAGCTGTGACAGGGGAGGTTTAGGCTGGATATCAGGAAGAGGTTCTGTACTGAGAGGGCGGTTGGGCACTGGCTCAGGCTCCCCAGGGAGGTGGTCACAGCCCCAAGCTGGGCTGAGGTCAAGAAGCACCTGGACAATGCCCTCAGTCCCATCCCTGATGTGGCTGGTCCTGTGTGGAGCCAGGAGATGGACTTGATGATCCCTATGGGTTCCTTCCAACTCAGGAGACTCTAGGATTCTATGAACATTGCTCTTTCCCAAATGGAGAAGTTACATGATCTCTACAGCTCCAATATCACAGGAAGAGGGCAAGCAGCAAACACATACTGAAAATATCTGAAACCTTAAAACAAGTAAATAAAACCCTTTTTTTAAAAAAAACCCAAACCCCTGTTTTATATGTAGAACAGCAGTAGGACCCTCTACAGTCTAATCCACTGCACACTTCTGGAGACACTACTCAGGTTCAAAGGCTTTCCACATACAAAGACTGCAGTATTTCAAATCACTGTAAACAAATATCAGTCTTTTTACATAGGTAGAAGCAAGGACATTTTTATTGACACCAGAACTCTTAAGCTTTTCTCCACACTTTTTATTCCCTTTATTCAAATGCTTGGTCATTCTGATAACATGGACTTTACCTGTAGCATGTCATGCATTTCTCTTCTCAAGTGGCCAAGGTCTTGAAGTAAATCATTTGCTTTTTTCACTGTTTTCTCAATTGGATTGCAGTTTTGGAAGGAACTTTCAGCAGCAGGGAATGAGTCTGTACCCAAAGCTGTATGCCTGATGGGAGAAACATTCTTGATCAGAAGTCTTGAGGCTTTTCATGTGGCCCAAGAAAGTATTCAACTTTGAAACCAGTCATGATTTTAAAGTGCAAAAATAACAAACCTTAATATGAAATGGAATTTGCTTTTTTACCTGCAGTTACAGAGAGGTTATTGGGTTATCTCTGTTTACCACTTAACCCCTTGAGCTGTATCCTTGTATTTTAAACAGTGAAATTACACCTAAAAATCCAATTTAATAGAGGAACATTTAAACTCTGGATACCTTTCCATTTGAAGCAATCAGTATTTTTCTCCATACTAACATAAATAAGACAGTCTATATGTAGCTGTTTCTCTTTATGTTAGTGAAATGGTGACATCAAGTTACCATCTGGGGAAAAATCTGTTTCAGACTGGATGACTACGAGTAATTCTCCACCCACTCTAAAGCTTAGAAATTTTAGGCAGATGCTGCTGCTTCCCAGCAAAGCATTTCCATACAGCTCCCATAAGCTCGGAGTGCTGCTGACAAGGGCAGTTCCACTTTAACACAATGCCTGGATAGCTGACTTCTGACACTACTCCACAAGTGCTGCAATAGAAGAAATACACTCAGGAGGCAGAAAAGCACTGAGTGACACCCATGGATTGCTGAGAAAGGTGTTACAAACCATCCTTCCCAACGAGCTCTCATCTACCATCAGTATGACATCAATGCAAAAAGCAGCACAGAAACACCAGCCCTCCAGGGTTTACACCAAGCACAGCTTTGCCAGACTCAAGGACCACGCCAGTGACTCCAATACACCACCATCTAATACATCTTTCTCAATTTCATTAAAACACAGAAAAATCCCTTTCCTCAATATTGGATTGATGTGTTTATTTACCTGTCTGTCTCAGAATTACAGCTCATTTTATTACTGTTCAATGGTGCATCCTTGGAGGACTCAGTTTGCCTCGGTGGCATTTCCTGAGAATTCAGAATATGTTCAAAAAATCTCCCTTCCCCTAAGGCAGAAAAGGGAAAGTTAATTTGGTTCAATATATTTAATACTTCCTCTTCCTTTCTGGATATTTCACCATTATATAACACTCACCAATAGTAAAAGTAATTTCTTTTAGGTTTTAAAATACAGCTTTACTTCAGATAAGAGAAGTCACATAAAGCCAACTCTCACAGTAATCTATCTTACTAAGACTGCACAGTCAGAAGAGATGAATGAAAGTCTGATGGCAGTTAAATGTGTCACAGAAACATCCTGTCCATAATGCCACAGATTTGTTATTCTTCCTTTGTCCTGTTTCATTTATTCCTGGACCCACAGAACAACAGGAATACGTGACAGCATTGTGTGAGAGAGAGAGAAGCAGCAGTCTGAGAAGGTTCTGATGAAGACACTAACAGGCATTTTGTCCATGATACAGTACAACAGTCCTATCTCAATCTTAGATCCTCAAGCAATTCTAAACACTACCAGCTAAAAAAAAAAAGATGCTTTATTTTTTGATGAAATCTTCAAATCTGAGTTTCACGCCACTAAATTGATCAAAAGCAGTAAAAGAGAATGACTTCCTTTGCTTTACACATGCTAATTTCACTATGATGGCCCAGAGACACCATGATTCCATGGCTTTGTGCAAAAAAAAAAAAAAAGACAATTTAAACAATGATAATAAGTTCTTCAGCAGATCCCACGTTTTTCATTACTTTATATAATCTTCCTTAAACTTAACAATGCAGGGTCACTCAATTTTTCCTCTGTACTGCCATAACTCTTTAGTTAGTTACGAGTGAGTTACCCACAAAATTAACCCTTCCCAAACATACTTGGAAATATTCTGAATATATGTATTTAAGTGCCAGCAACTCAACAGCTCAAGGCAAGACCAGCCACCCAAAGTAACCCCCAGGTCATACTATTCCTTACAGTGGAGAGCAGGAGGGTCTTACTCATGGTACCTTGACTTGTGGATTTGGGGATATTTTCCTTCTCTGTTACAGGGTTTTCTTTCTTTGAGATTTTCACGTTTTTTGATACAGGTTCTGGAGCATGTCTGCGAGGAACTGGTGTCTTCAGAGGAGATTGCTGTGCATAAATGCCACAACTTGGAAATTGGGTTGAATATGCTTCAGAGAAAAAAAAAGAAAATAATATTTTAAGTGTTAACAATTTTTTCAAGCAAAACAAATCTAGAAAAAAAATCATGCCTACATGATGATTTTTTCAGAAAATATCAAAACATCACAGAACTACTTACAAAAGTAATCAGGAAGGAAGTTTCATACTTACAAGTGCTGTTATAAAGGGGTCAAAAAAAACCCCAACCCAATCATAGCATGAGCTAGTTCATTACAAGCTTCTACACTGATTATTTCGCAGTAAGATTATTTTATGTTAAGTCCAGGTTTCTCTTGGTACAGACTAAGCAGACAGCAAACATCAAACTCTTTAATTTAAACTGGAATGTTTTCAGAGTAAGTGGTAGATGCAGCACATTACTCAATAAAATAAAGTATACAGAAGAACAGTTTAACTGCTCATTACTGATGTGATGCACAATCCAGTACTAATAGAAAGAAAACTAACAGAAAATTAACACCAGACTTCTGATATCAAGAACTTGTCTTCACCTTGGGCAGCTGGAGCACCAGTAGGAAATAAACCTCTCTGACTTGAAGATACTTCCTTAGTGAGCAATCGCTGCTCTGGCTTCTCAGGTTGTTTTGCCATGAGACTGGAGGCAGGTATGTGCATTTGCTGTAAGACACCCGTGTTGACTGCAGAGCTGATGAGGTGAGACTAAGAGACAAAATCACAAAGTATTTCTGGTCTATGCTTTAGTTTCCCAAGTAAAACTCTAAATGTGCATAACTGCCATGCAAACATAGTAATTAGATTTTGACATCCCATTTGAGGGAGAAGCAATTTACAAGTAGTTTACAACAACCTCAGAACACAGAGGTGCTTGGACATTATTCTCCCTCTCAAAAAAAGCACAGAGGACTCTTCAAAGAAACAATTTATAACTGTTTAGCTGTTTAGTCTGATTGGCTACTAACGCTTTCCAGTGGGAATGAGTGATGTCATGATTTTTGCATTTACTTTCCACAGACATGGAAATCAGGGGTGGGGTGGGGAGAGGATATCTGGCATAGAACCAGAAATAAAACTTTTCCAAAAAAGCTTCAAGCTCATGTGCTGGCCCCTGGATCTTTCTTTCTTTCTAATGCTGAGATAGAATCCAAATCACTACAACATTAACACTGAGAAGAAACGATTAAGCTAAAGCTTCTGCATTGTCAGATACCTGAATATTCATTTGTTGCTCCTGGAGCTTTTCCAAATGCTGAATCCGTTGCACCATGAAGGCATTCATCTGCTTCTCAAGCTCACCAACTCTCTGGTGGCAGTGGGGCATCTCATGCTGAGTCTTCATATTTGATTGCTGTTCAGCAACACGCTGAAGTTGTCTGTCTGTCTCCTGTAATTTATGAAGTAATGCTGAAACTGAGTTCACTTTTGCTTCCAAATCATTTTGAACCTGCAAGAAAGAAAAGGGAAAAAAAAAAAAGGGAAAAGATGTGCAAGCGTGAAAAGAACAAAACATCCTTCCCATCACCATGGAATGATTTGCTTCCCAAAGGACATGAATAAAACACTGGTTAGCCCTGATGTCTGGTGGTTTAGCAACAGCATGAAATTCTCCTAAAAGATAAATCAAATGGTCTCTGTCCATTTATCCATTTAGCCAAATCCAAACTGATTCTCTCTGGTATACTGGTCAGTCTGAGATCACTAACATGCAAAAAACAGTAAGCAGACACATTCAACCTCTCTGGCTCTACTACCAATAACTTCCACACCTACTACTTTAAGCAAAGAACGAATATTACAAGCTACTTACTTTCAGAAGTGGAGCTGTAGTAGCAATGGCAGCAGCAGTGGCTGCTGCAATTGTTGTTGCAGAATCAACTTCCCTGTGTGTTGACACGGTGTCCTGACCAACACTTGTCTTTTTTTCTGTGGAGGCATTTCCTAAGAGCTGTACCTTGACCTCCTTAAGTACTGGAGTATTTTGAGTTCTATAAGAATAAAGAAGTGCACGTAAATAGCACTGTTTTAATCCCTCCAAGCAAATGATTTCCCACACATAGCATCAGTATCATTACCTGTATAAACATTTCTCCTTCAAGCTCTTGACATCCAAGGAATAATTTTATTCTCATCTTGTAGCATGACACAAGAAATTTCTCAGGGTTATGTTACAGATGCTAATATAAAAGGCATTTCCATGCAGTGACCACAATCACAACAAAGAATATGCCTACAAATGTATTTTGCAAAGTTCAATGTACTAGTAGCAAAGTCCAACTAAATTTCTGAGCAAGATTTCCATCCAATAGATAAACAGCAGGAGTCCTCATCAGTCTTTAAAAACACTGTATGTTTTTTGCACTAAGTGAATTATCTGTCAGAGCAGATCTTGCCTGGTGCTTGTACCACAAAATAATTAATTTAAATAATCTACAGACAGCACCAAAACTTATGCAAAATAAACAAGGTATTCCACTGAGCTCTGAATGATGAACTGAAACACCTCCACAGACAGGAAAAGCATACTGATAGAGAATAGTAAACAGCTTTCTTTACCAGCTATGTGTTTTGGTAGTGACTGAGATGGTAGAGTAGTGCACCTGTACAGAAACAAACAAATCTGAGATGCTAACATTTACTTACTTTTGCTTTAATACTGCTCTCAAAGCCTCCTTCTGGCCAGTAGCATATTGAGAAATTAAAACATCATCTGTGGGGAAGGATATAAAACATAGTTGTTGTATTAACTTACACAAAAGGTGTATTTCAGGGTAAACACAGAGCATTATTCCAACAACATGTACAGTTTTGCTGCGAAGAAGCTGTTGCCTGCACAAACCACATGATCTAGCAGAATAACAGATTGTGTCTCTTCACTAGCAAACTTAAATCATGCCTTTAAATCATGCTAAAAGGGTTCCAGTCTCTCCTTCATCCACCATTTGCTGGGCAGAGATAACAACCCATGATGAGGCAGGTCCAGTGCTTCACTACTGCTAATTACACACAGGTAGTACACACACACTTACAATCCAGCTAGCTGCTGCCTCTGTCAGCACAGGAGAGGAAACCCAAGTCTTGCTTTTTGACCTTAAAAGGGTTCTCAATTTGTGTTTCCTTTCTCTACACAGCCATAGAAATCCAAGAGCTACATAGACCAGTGTAATGCCAGCAAGACTGAAGCAAACTTTGCAAAGCTTAAGAATACCAATCACAATTATCACCTTTTTATTGAAAAAAACTTTCAGGTTTTTTTCTTAGAAAATTTCTAAATTGAAGAAAAATACCAAAGATAAATTCAAACCTCTCTTTTCCTTTAATTACAGTTTTTCTCACAAAAAAGGAACTGTGACAATACATGGATGTTATTACTACCTTTAGGTCTTCTGCTGTCTTCCATCAGCAGCGAAGGATCTTCTTGCACTGCAGTTTCTCTAGGATAGTCCTTCAGAAGAGTCAAAAAATGCACATTAAAGCCTCATGTATCAATAGCCAAAATTTGAGAAGCAGGTGGAAGTGCTTCACAAAGTGAAGCATCTCCAGACACTAACATAAGGTATTGGAACAAAACATGTTAAGACCCTACCACAAAATCATCTGGACTTTGTAGTCATGATCTCACATGAAATTAGGGAAAAAAAAAAAACCAACACACCCACACACAATTGAAATTAAAAGTATTTTAAGTGCTGAGTAAGTGTATTGTCCTCATTTATGGCCAAAGAAGTGGTAGCAAAACTACATGTTTAAGTTTACACATGTTGCTAACCTCAAATAAATAATTCAGGATTACCATACACAGGGAGTTAGGCATGTGGAACACTGCAGAACTGAATTTCAAGTGCAACCCATGACTACCCACAGTCTGTGAGGAGTCATAAAGGCAAGTTAGGAAGGCCAAAGCCTCCTGCTTAAGCTTATTTGATGGTGGAGTAGACCACCATCCTTTGAGACTTCTGTTCAGCTCACTAGGTCTGCTTTGAGCCACGCAGAGACCTTGCTGCAATCCTTTTCAGCACAGGTTAACACCATCCTCATACGTGCTCGCCGCAGTACGGATGCCCTAGAAACAAGTCACCACTGTGTGTCAGGTACAACAAACACAGCAAAAGGAAATAAGCCTTTTAACTGGAAGTATAGAAGAGTTCCATGGAAACTGATGGCATGGAATCACAGGTGTGAGGTTGGAAGGGAGCTTCAAAGCCCATCTAGTCCAACCCCCTGCAGTGAGCAGGGACACCTTCACTAGATCAGGTCACTCAGAGCCCCATCAAGCCTGACCTTGGATGTCTCCAGGGATGGGGCCTCCACCACCTCTCTGGGCAACCTGTGCCAGGGATCCACCACCCTCATATTGAACATTTTCTTTATAATATCCAACCTAAATCTCCCTGTTCCAGTTTAAAACCATCCCCCCTTGTCCTATCACTCCATGCCCTCAGGAACAGTTCTTCCCCAGCTTCCTACAGGCACCTTTCAGGTACTGGAAGGCCACTACAAGGTCACCCTGGAGCCTTCTCTTCTCCAGGCTGAACCAGCCCAACTCTCTCAGCCTGGCTCCACAGGAGAGGTGCTCCAGCCCTTGGATCATTTTTGTGGCCCTATGTCCACATCAGTATGACTGATAATGAAGAAAAAATATATGACAAACTTTTAGGTTTTTCTAACTAACATTGTGCCACGTGGAACTGTGTTTTAAAAGGAAGAATCACACTAAAATTTAAAACCATGTCTTGGTGTTAACTATGCAAGGGGTAGCAGCACAGTGAACAAAGCCCCTCCAAAACATTCAGCATTAGTAGCACATTAGCAGCTTGAAGAAGAAAGCAGCTGCACAGTAAACGTGCAAGAGCTGAGCCAAAGAGCTGTTGTGCTTTTACAGAAGCTCCACCTCTTTGAGAAAAGGACCCTGAGCTTGCAGGAACCAGCCATAACTTTTCTTACCATTTTTGATAAAAACATGGGCTCTGCAGAATTTTCTACTGAAAGCAGATGTTCTGGATGTCCCTTAGTACTTTGGACTCCTGAAATAAAAGCAATTTTATTGTGGTCATAATGATATTTTATTAACTTTCAGCAGGCTAACCCATATCCCAGTCTTTGCCTGTATCTGTGAATATCTAAATACAATGACTTTCATAACATAAATACTGCAGCCATCAAGCTGAAGTTTGCAAACATTAATGTATTCTGTGAGCCTGGATTATAGACCTGGTTTACAATATATGAAAAAGTCTCTGGGAAAAACAGAGCATTTAAAAATTGACCAAGTCTAGCTCAAATTCAAGCCTAAAGCTCACAGGAACATACAAAGTTATTGTCTAGACAATTATATGATTTCTTACGGAAAGACACAGATTACAGTATACATTTTAGCTATGTCACAGACTAGTTTGTCTTCCTAACATTATAGAAGTAACATTTTTGAAGCGGTTTTCTTAACCCCCAAAGAAATAAAATCCCCTCTCCAAACATCAAAGACATTAATCGATACAGATTTTAAAGAGACAAAAGGAATATTCTGACTGGATAAGTAGCCTGGATTGTGTCAGTGTGGAATTTGGAGACTACCTGGTACATCACTACAGTCTCATTCTATTAACAAATGCTTAGAATTATTTAGTTAATGCTACTACAAATAGGGGGGCTGTTTGTTTTTTAAAAAGAATGTAATTGTCTGTATTCATTTTGTTTACTCATCTATGTCAGCGTCCCTGGTACACACTGTTTGAGACAAGCAGGTGGGGTTTAGTTGGTTTGATTGATGAGACTATGATGGACTAAAAACAATCCCCTGGAGGGATTTAAAAGGCGTGTGGATGAAGTAGGACATGATTTGAGGTGAGCTGGGCAGGGTGAGGCTGTGGTTGGCCTCGGTGATCTAAAGGGTCTCTTCCCACCCAGGTGATTCTGTGATTCAATGGTGATAACTTCCTTCTCTAGGCACCCATACACCGTTTTATCCTCTGATGCTGCCTAAAACCTTCCTGTCTAGTCTGCTTGTGAAATGTCACGGAAAAATCGTTAGTTTTCCTGATAAAAATGACAAATTCTGAACCCAAAGCAGAGTTAAGGCAGGAGCTGCACAAGTCTCAGAAGGGAGCTCGGGGAAACGCCGCGTGAAGAGCGGTTGATCCTCGCCGCCCCAGAACACAAAACCCCCGTGATCAAACTCCGGTGTGACCCGAAAGCAGCGATTTTTACCTCAGGCCCAAGTCGAAGGCTCGGGGTGTGCCACGCACCTGGTGCCGCCAGAGGAGCGCGGGACGTTCCGCCCCCAGTCACAGCCGCCGGGCTGGGAGAAGCCGCTTCGCGAAGCCTTGTGACAGCCACCGTCACTTTTTTCGCCCGGGCAGCGGTTCCCGTCACGGCGCCGACGGGCTTCTCCCTGCCGGCAGCGGTGGAGCGAATGAGCACGTCGCCCGCCGTGAGGCTGCCCAGGGAGTCCTGGCTGAGGCTGGAGCTGCTCTCCACGTCCATGAGGATCTCCTTAGGCAGCTACGGCAGCAGCGCCCTCCTCCTCCTCTTCCCGCCGCGCAGGGAACGCGGCCTGAGGGCTGCGGGGAAGGGCTCCCCGCGCCGCGGGCGCGCCTGCCCTCCCTGACGGCCAGAGAGCCCCGGCGCAAGCCCGCCCTGCTCCCCGCTGTCATGGCGACGGCGCCCGCCTGCGCCTGCAACGCCTGCGCGGGGTCCGTCCCTCAACAGCGTCCGGAAGGAAACCCGAGCCCCGCCGCTGAGGTAGGGCAGGGCAGGGCAGGGCGGGGAGGAGAGCTGCGCCTCGGAGGGTAAATCTCTCGGTAAGGCCGCGCCCGCCGATTCACCGCGCGTCGAATCAGTGGGTCCCGCCGGCCTGTTGCGGCTGGGCCTTCCCCATTCCGCGCGGTCCGGGTGAGTGCGGGCGGCGGGAGGGAGGGTCTGGCGGCCGAGGGCAGCCCTGTGTGGCCTCGCCGCCTCATGGCAGGTCCCGCGGCGGCGAGGGTACCGGAGCTCCTTGCTGGGAGGCCGCGCGGCGGGGTCTCCTGTCAGCTCCGCGGCCGGAGCGCGCGTGTTGCGGGACGTGGGTTGCGAGGGCGGGAGAGCGGCGCGGGTCAGGCGAGCGGCTCGGGTCAGGCGCGGCCGTTACCGGGAGAGGCGGCGGGAAAGATGCAGGGCAGGAGGGATGGAAATGACCCCGCGGGTGAAGGAAACCTGCCCGGATTGGGGAGTTTCCGCAGTGCCGGGGCGTCCCTTCCCCGGCGGGGACGGGGGGAAGGGGCTCGCTCGTGTTCGCGCACCGGCCCGGCGGGCGCTGGGGCTGGGGCTGGGCTCGGCGAGATCTCCCCAGGAGAGAAGCCTCAAGGTGCCCTTGAAAGCGAGAACTGAAGGAGGGAGTTAAAAAAACCCCAACAAACCCAGCGTTAATTGTTACTTTATTTCTGGCTCGGGTTTGGCTCTTACTGGGTCGCAGATATCAGCCTGGCCCGATCTAACCGAAGTAGGAGGCTGCTCGTAGAGAAGCGCGGGTGTCCTCCCAGGCCAGGCGCCCTCGCGTGTGCTCAGGCGGAGCGGGGAGGCTCTCGGGGTGTCTGGTGTCAGACTCGCTGCATTACCCCACCTTTGGTGCTATCGGGCTTCTCCCACCCGCCTCTTTTACCTCAGAGCAGGGTCCAGCCCTCAGCCACAACATCACACGTTATAATCACCCGTGAGCCGGGTACATCTCTTACCCAGCCAGCGTTTGACTAGCCTGGCCTCACTCCACTACCTGCCCCTGAATACAGGCTGCAGTGTGTGGAGGAAGAACCTCCGTGTAACTGTACTGTGAGCACCAGTGTGAAGGAGAGTGGCCAGACCCGCACTGGGATGGAGGGAGAGGTGGACTCTGCCCCTTTCACCGCTGCCTCGTGGGCCAGAGGGTTTCCCAGGCACGTGGCACTGAGAGTCCCATGTTAAATTGCTTCTTGCCCTAAATTCCACGCAATCAGTTAAGCAGCTGGCTGGTTTCATAGGTGTTTGTAGTTTGGATTCAGTATAAGAGCTCTTTAAATCTAAGAGGGTTTTTAAGCTGGTGTTAATCGAGTTCTAGACTAGTAATTCCCAATAATAAAAGAACCTGTGTTCTCTACAGGCTGTGGTTGCTTTATCTTTACACATTTCTTTCACTTGATATTTTTATTCTTCTTCGACCCTTTGACACACAGGCAGAAACAGTTGTGTGGTGTGTACAACTGGAAGGGAAGGTTTAAAAAGAAATCTTGTGGCCTTGTATGTATAGAGTAGGTACAACCTGAAGCAAACAGGATAACGAGCGTGATGGATAGCCCTTCTCCCCCAGTGAAATATAGCTAAGGTTCAAAAAAACCCCAAAACTTGTTTAGTTTGGGTTTGCTTGTTTAGTTTCCAAGGGAAAGGATACAGTTGCCTTGAGATTAGGTAATAGACACTAATGTTAATTACCTCAGTGGCAGGAAAAAAACTTCCTCACTGTAGTTTACAGTCCATGTTTCACCTGCAAGAACTCCAGGCTGAGTGAAGGCAGGTTCCTACAGCCAGCACAGTAATAATCATCAAAAGCTCTGTTCCAGCTCTTAGTGCTTAGGAATGATGTCTGTGAGCCCTCTGCTTCTGAAGGTCTGGAGATGCAGCTGGGGAAGCTGTAGTCCCATGCACAAATTTCCAGAAGAGTTCTGACCTCTGGTTCTGGCTCCTGTTCCTTTTGCTGTGGAAACAGATACTGGCCCAGGTTAGCTAGGAATCCTTAACCTAATCAATCTTTAATAACCCAGCTTTACCTTTTTTAAAAAAGCTGTCAGTAGTGATTTTATGTTGCCATGGCAATGGGAGTGGCAGCTGCAGCAGAAGCAAATGTTAAAAGTGTTTAACAGAGTCTAAAACAAAGCTGGGAGCTGGGAAGGATCTTGCTTAGGGTTTGATGAGGCTAAAGCCTGTATTGTCTTTGGAAAAAGGATGGAAAATCCATTGAGCCTGACAGTGAGGAATCAAAACTGCAAGTTATCTTTATCTCCTGATTTTGCTCTGAGGCTTATCTTAAAAGAATGTCTCTTTAGAACATCAGATCACACCTGGAAGAGCTCCAGGGCCTGTGAAGGGATGCCTCCCAGCTGTTGCTGGTTTTCTGGTGAAGCAGCACATCTGGACCACGTGGCCCTTGCTGCAGAGGTTTATTCAGAGATACCTGCTTCCTTCAGTGTGACAGGGTGAAAGTGAAATGCTGACTTCTCAAATCGCATTTAGCCCAGAGGAAAGTAATCCAGGCTGCATCAGTTTAAACCTGGCACAGGCTGGGGTTGTTTGAGCAGCTCCCCAAGAAGCTGCCTGGTGTGCTGGTTGAGGTGCCAAGCCCTGCAGTGAGCTTTCATCACTCTCTTTTTGGCTGGTCTCACAGGCTGGAAGGAAGGGGACACACGAGAAGAAAGCTTGAAATGATACATTTATGTGTATCTGGTTGAATCTTAAAAGTATCTTATTTCTGGGAATGTTCAGGTAGCCCTTTTTCAGATGTTGAGCCAGCTGCTTGTAATGTATAGCTCTGGAAGAGAGGCAGCAGAGCCAGGTAATCCCACTGCCTGCTGTGCCTGAAGTGTAGAGGGACAAGAGCTTCAGACACTCCAAATGGGGTAGCGCTGTGTGCTGATTGAAATCAGAGCTGTTTCCCAAGTGGGAGTGTAAAAGCTCTGTGGAACTGCAGCTCAGTAAGGTTAAGCTTGCCAAGCTAGTGACAGGAGAACAAAAGGTCACGTTCGTTAGGAAGAAGCTAACGAAGCCATACTGAGTGGGAGAAAACGGCACTGAGGGGAGCTGCAGCTCTTGGGGGTTTTGTGTTTGGGAGAGGACAGAAGTGCTTCCTGTTCTCTGTGGGGTTTAACTCTCTGTTTAATAATCTACTCGAACTGACTTCATAGACTTGTCACTGATTCTTCTTCCAATAGGCTGAGAAGTGAGAGTGGAGCTGCTATCCTCCTCCACTGATTGTCCCAGACAATAGTCATGTCCACCTCTCCCAAAACAGGTGCAAGGTTCATGTTAACCTGAGTAACACCTTGTTTCTTCTGAGCAGCTATGTTCTGTAGGCTCTCCTTCAAAGAGTAACCTGTGAGGAGCTCTTGTTTGTAGGAGTACATGTCCCAGGAATCATATGTATTCTTTACCTCCAGTCCCCAGGTTGCCTGCCTGTGTAGTGATAAAAGTGCAACATTAAGGGGCAGATGTTATAATTCCTCCCCTTCTGGGAGGGGGTGTAGGGAGAGCACATGCTTGTGAGAGCTTCATGGTGCTATTTTTAGTTGCTTAGTTTCCTTTCTGTTACAAGAAGACACTAATAATTAGTTTTATTCTTGTTCTGAAAGCTTGCTTCCCCTTCCCCCTGCTGAGAGACTGGAATAGTTTAAGCTTTCTGAACCGTGAATGCCTTGCTCAGAGTTTGGCAAAGCAAGATAAATTAGAAGTAAACCTGGCTAAAAGGTTAAATGTGGTTTTTTTCATGAAGTGATTGCACTCTATTTGATGTAAATTGGACTGAAGGCTCTTGTTCTCATCAATGTGTAATACTAGTTTGCATTATCACCTGTGATAGGCCTCAGATAACATGTAAATTAAGGGAGAAGGAAGGGCTAGTGTGTGTTCTTCTAGGAAACCTGCAGGGATGCTTTCAAGCCTTGACTTGTTCACCAGGGTGGGTTAGGAATGTGTCTTCCTCAAGGAAGCTTGCTTAAATTCTTGGATCTGTGGCTGTTCATTCTTCCCTTTTTCTCTGTGCCACTTCCTTTAAGGCCATTTCTCATTCTCTTATGTTTTGTTGCATTTAATTTGCTATATTCAATGACCAGAACATGTGCTGTAGTTTAAGTGTTTGGTGAGAATGCAGCTACACAGAAACCAGACGTCGGCTTCTCTGAGGCAAGCTGGCTTGTGCAGCATCTATTCAGAGTGGCTGCTGTTTCATACTTGCCTTTCTTCCTACTGTTCTCACAGATGGCATCTGAAGTCACTGAAAACATCAGGCTGCAGAATGTTACTGCTTGCTTCTTCCCCCACTCCTGCCCTAGTTTTACTTCATAAATTTGAAAACATTTATAATACCTTTATAAATACCTTTATAAATACCTTTTTTAACTTTAAAGTCACTTTAACTACTTGGAAATCCTTAAAAAGTGTTTAAAGGGCAGCACTTAAACAGCTGGGTCTGGGAAGTTTCACAGCTGGAATTATCTTGGATGTTCTTTAACTGAAGAACTTTTTAATAGGTAACTCCTTTTGAGTGGATGGCTTAAAAGTTTGCTAGCCAAGTTGGGTTTAAACATACTTCAGACATAGAAAATTCTTTTCTGTTGTAAAATGTTGCCCTTGGTGTGTGCTTTTTGTGTGAAGCTCTACTTTTATCTTCAGAATAGGTGAGTGAATCCCACGTGGTAGAAATATGGCCGGACAAATATCGGAAGCTGATCAGATCAAGCAGGTAAGATGCTGTTATTCCTAAGTGGTGGCTTGGAAGTTCTTGTGTTTGTCATGTAGAGGAAAAGGAGTAGGCCATGGAGAAGGACAAAAAGTGGAAAATTTCTCAGTTAAGACTAATTCTGTAGTGACCAAACTCTTACCATGTGAGCACTGACAGGCACTGTGCAGCATTTGGTGCTGAAATCTTCTGATGAATAGTCAACTTTTCTAGAGACTTGTCCTTTAAATGTTCCTGTCACCAGCTGGCCCATGCAGCTGTCTGTAAAATCAATGTAGATTTTTTTTTTAAATACTTGTTTTCTATTCAATTTTTATTTCTAGTTCAAGGAGTTTCTTGGAACATACAATAAACTCACAGAAAACTGCTTCCTGGACTGCATAAAGGATTTCACTAGCAGAGAGGTTAGACCAGAAGAGGTGGGTAAATGTTTCTTATGCTTTTGATGACCTTTTGGTAGAATCTTTGTGTAGCATTCAAATTTCAGAAACAACTTGAAACAGCTAAAAAGCTAGTTAATGTAGGTGTCTGCCTTATAGCTTCCAAGGAGGTGAGGTTGTGGAAGGAAGGGAAATAGCTTGTCTGTAGTTTTCCTTCTCCAAGTATGTCCAAAGGTGATGACAAATAGTTCTTTGTACTCTAGGAGTCTGGTTACAAACGAAACCAAAGCAAGCCAATTCCTTTTGATGTGTTAAATCATCAGCTACAGACAAACTATGGGCTAGGATCCATTGAGGTTTTGTCACTGTCATGCTTACACACAGAGGGAATCTTCCCCATCTGAGTATTGGCTGAGTATTGTAACTCTCTGTATTTTGTTCTCTGAGCTATCAGTGGAGGTTCTTGTGCCTCAGCTTCTGATGGGTGGTGTCTTTATGGACATGGAAGTCACCCACCTGCAGCCTGCATCTTGTTCTTTGAAGGTAGAAGCCCATGGAAATACTTGTTTACTTGCCCACGTTCCCTGCATGGTGGCGAGTCGTAGAAATACAGGGCTCCAGCCCTGCCTGTTACATCCACCACTTTGCCTTGCAGGGAGCTCCAGTACAGTGTCATCTACTGAAGAAAGATTAAGCTCTCCATAAGATTAGTTCATGAGTTTCTTGCTTCTCTTCTCCTGTTGAGAGGCTGTTTTCAGAGTCTTGTAATTTTGTTGGTTAAAAGTCTATCTAATAACATTTCCTTGACCCTGCTGGCAGGGGAGGGGCGGGGGGAAGCAACTTAAGTTTTAAACTGTCTATGTGTTTAGAGCATTTTCTGCCTCCTTGGAGTTTTAACTCCTCAGTGCAGGCAAAAATTGTGTCTCCTTTCAGCTTTTGTCTTGCTGTGCTAAGCAAAGCTCTCTTAGCTTCCCAAGGCAGATTCCTTGTTTCCCTGATCTTGCCCTCATTTGCTTTAGTGGAATTTTTAGTAACAATGGGAAATCAAAATTACTCTGGATGAGGTCTTGTTACTGTCTCTTACCAGCTCCTTTTGAACTGTCTGAACAATACAAGGCTGTCAGTTAACAGAACTGACAGAAGTGCTACTGGCACAGCCTCTTTACCTTTCTGGGATGGCATTTGATGTCCAGTAGAGGATTATACTACTTTCTTCTACTACTCAAAGTGTTACTAGAATTACTTTAAAGAGTAGTTACAGTTTGTATAGTCTTTCACCTGGGATCCAAAACTGAAGAATGCTTATTAGAGGGGAGTTAAAGGTGACTTAGATCCAAAAATATTCTTAGATTCTGATTGGCTTTTTTTTTTTTTCTTCTCTGCTTCTGTGCTCTGCAAGGGGCCCATGTCTGGCAGTACAAGAGCTGTCTTAACGGAGGCTTGGAAGACACTTTCTTACAGGAAGCTTTGCCCATAATTACCCATTATGGGGTTTCTTGCAGAGCATCTGGCTCTGGCCTCTGTTGGAAACTGGTCTAGATGGACCACTGGTCTGACCTGGTATGGAAATTCCTATGTTCCTATTTATAGTTCCTTATTAAAGAATGAAGATTAATACCTCCATGAATCTCCTTTGAGATTCTATGTTTGGAAAAAAACAGCTTCTGACTGCTTTCCCTACTGCAAGTCTGTCCTGCAAGTCTAGACTTCCCCAGGCACCATATCACAACCACCACACCCTCTGGGAGAAGTAGCTTGGAGCAGTTCAGGAATTTGTTTCCCAGTGAGGCTGAACTCCTGCTTAACAGGTTTTTGCTGTAGCTGATGCCAGGTCCAGGAGAGGGGAGGATAAGTGGTGGGTGGTGTGAATAGCTGTGTGGTTTCTTTGTCTTGTTCATTTTCAGTCCCTCTGCTTTTCTTACCCCTGTAAAGTGAGCAGAATCAAAGCAACTTCAGGTTTTCCAGTAATCATGCAAAGTGATCGTCTTTCTGTCTAAATTTATTACCTCTCAAAGTATTAGCAAAGCTTAGAGCTATGCTACAGAATATCCAGTTAGTTGAACTGTTGCTCAGAAACAGATCTAACTCTTTCTCTACAGTTAAAGGAAAAAAAAAAACAACCCAAAACAACCCAAGCCTCTGAGTTTAAAAACAATGCCATGTGTGGAATAGGCCCTGCTATTCCTTCACTTGCCCAGGTGACTGGGAGAACATGAGTGGTTACTCTGGCTGCCTTTGTGAAGGTTAACCAGGCAGGTACCAAAAGGCAGAGCTAACAGAACGAGATTAAACTGAGCTACCACACTGTGACCATATTTGGCTGTCAAAATTAGTATGTGTTTTTAAAGAGAATTAAAAAACAAAGATACTAATGTAATAGATTTAGTATTTGTTGCAAAATAAAATGCTTTATTATATACTTTCACAAGAGTAGCCCAAGGGTGAAATGGTAGTATCTCCTAGGCCTGAGATACCATGAGGACTTTCATATGAGAGAATAGGTATTAAAAGATGTTTTGGAGTAACCTTCAAACTCAGCTTTGTGTTTCCCCCTTCACAGAGAGGGTGTGCACCATTAACACCCTCAGCTTGAGGCCAAACACCGCATATGAGATGTAGTCACCTAATGGTTTATCCATGTAGACAATCATGCTGTGGGTCCTGTTGGGGGAAGCATTTTAATGACTGATTGAAGCCTTTTGTTTCCCTCTTCCTCCAGATGACTTGCTCAGACCACTGCCTACAGAAGTATTTAAAAATGACACAGAGGATCTCCATGAGATTCCAGGAGTACCACATCCAGCAGAACGAAGCTCTGGCAGCCAAAGCAGGACTGCTTGGCCAACCTCGCTAGACACCAGCGCTCTGTTCAGGCTGTACAAGCAGCACACGTGTTCATGGGGCAAGAACACAGTCTGGAGTTCCTACTGCCAGGATGTATGTCCAGCAACTCAGAAGAGAGTTCTGGATGCTACTTGGACAGTGGAAACCATGAAGGGTTAAACAAGAAGTTAGTCACAGTGGACTGGCAATGGGAGTCTGAGGTCTTTTATACTCTACAATGGAGTAATATTGATACAAACTCTTCCAGGGCCCACAGACTGGTATGTTTAAATGTCAAGGGTGGTGGTGGGGTTACACTGCCTTTCTGCTAGCCCTGGCTCAGATAAAGAAGTGTAAGACAGGAAATACACTTTTTACCTTATTCAAGTAAAATAAATGGGAGCTGTCCACTTGCATGGATGTTCTTTCCAAAAGATACATTTCTAGAACACTGCTCAAGCAGTGTTTTGTGGTCTCATTCCTTCTCACCTACTACACAGTTGCGTTCATTCATCACTGCTTTAAGTGGCTGATAGGTCGTAGAGTCACAGAATGCTTTGGGTTGGAAGGGACCTCATAGATCAAGTTCCAACCCCCTGCCATGGGTAGGGACACCCTCACTGGACCAGGCTACCCAAAGCTCTGTCCAGCCTGGCCTTAAACCCTTCCAGGGATGGGGCTTCCACAACCTCTCTGGTAACCTTCAGGAGCTGTGGATTTGTGAATGTGTTATTTCTCTTAATTTAGGAAGAACTCTTGTTGAGTCTTATGGTCATTCTGACTCTCATCCTGGAGTGCTGGGTAATCAGTGTCAAGCCAAGGGTGGCTGCAGCTAATGAGCTCAGGTAGGCTGGGATGCTCTGCTGGATTAATTCCTTGGGTTTTTGCCTGGTGCTCCACCAGGTTATTTCTGAGGGCTGGGAGCGTGTCATTAGCACCACCTATGCCCAAGGCAACTTCCCTCTGGGAAGCCCAGGGCTACTCCAAACCCAGCTGTCTTGCCTCAATGCAGGCCTGATGCACTCCAAGCACTGAGCTTGCTGCAGTTCTCTAGCTGTGTGAATGCCACCAAAGTACAAGGTGCACACAAAACTGCATCTGCCTCTGCTGCTGGACGAGCAGCCTGTGGAAGCTGACCGTTCTGATGTGGTTCTGGTTTAGAAAAAAGCATCAGTCCTTGGGAAGGATCTTTATAGCCAGAGTCCTGTGGTCAGACAGCACAGCAGTTGGTAGCTAACAGGCATGCTTTACCTTGGCTCTAATCAAACACTGTAACAAAGGGAGCTGAACCTCAGGGATACCATATTGATTTGGAGATTTCAAGCAGCGAAGACTGAAACAGAGCTGGTTGGTGTCAGCTGTCAGCTTCTGTTCTTGGGTAGAAAGGCAACAAGAAGGAACAGAAATGGCAGGAGACCTGCCCACACACCTTTTTTTTTCCTCCTTGTTACCCTCTCTCTTGCTTTTTCTTTTCAGCAGCAGTTTGAAAGAACGATTTTCTACCTGTTCCTTTCTTCACTACTGAAACTGCCCCTTGCACTGGACACGGGTCTGTCTGCTGCTATTCAGAGCTGCCCCAGCTCCCCACAGGAATCTGTTCATGTGGAGGAAAGGAGCGTGTTCCTACAGCCCCATGTGTTTTGTACTAGCCCTAGCACAGCTCTTTCCTGCACAGCCATCTCCAAGGTAACAAGGCACGGCTTAAGAGCTAACTCTGAAATAATAAAGGGTAAAATACACCCCAAATAAGGCAGCAAGTCTCCAATGACCTGTGTTTTCAAAGGAATAGCAGGCTACTAATGTCTAGATTGTTTGCCACACATTAGGCTGTGAGTGTTATGGGCAATTAGAAAAAAATACATATTTGTAGTAAAGATTTAAGACTTTCTTTAAAGCAGCCTTTGTTAAACGTGGAAGTAATGAAAGTAAGAAATGATCCTATTTTCCATTGTATCTCAGTATGCAAAGAGAAAGTTGTTCAGAAAAGTGACTGAAGAGTTTGAGTGATGGAATTGGGGGTGTTTGTATCTCCATCAAAGCTCTTTAGGGTTGAATTGAGAAGAATTAAAAAAAAAAAAAAAAAAGATAAAATATTTTCCCTCATCTTTCAGTGTTTGTGGATTTGGGGGTAGGAAAATGTGTAAATACTGAAGACAGATTCACTGTCCCACAGTTTGAGTGATGTAGTAATTTATTTACTTTGCAGATTCCCTGGTTTCCTTTTATTCCAGCTTTTTAAAGCTGCTTTAAGTTAGGCAAGGAAAACATGTATACTTAAGATCTAATTAGGTGTTGCATCCCTCATGCCTCTCCCCAGGATCACTGAAATGGGTGGGATGAAAGTGTCACTGGAAGTATGAGTCAGTAGCTGCTACCCTGAAATGAAGCTGGCCAGGAAAAACCACCTGACTTCCACCATAGGAATGTACTTTTATAGTGACTGTACTTTATTTATAGATGTACCTGTTAATTATGACCATTTCAAAGCTGACTAGAGTGGAAAATAAATTGCAGTGCTACCGCACAAAGGTAGAGGTAAGGCTGGAGTCAGGGGCTTGCTCTTCTGGGTGATCCACATCCTTCAGTCCAGGTGACTGATGGGAGGAAGATGATACAAATACATTGTAGCTTGGAAACAAAGTGCATCCATGTAACTAAAGCAGCCAGGTGCTGCAGACAACAGCAGCAAAACCTTTCTTAAAAGGTGAACTTGCTTTCCTGAGCTTCAGCTGCCCTTGGCTTCCTTGGTGAGTCACTGCATCCTGATGGCTATTCAGAGAAAAGGCTCAGCTCTGGGGAGGCTGCACCTCGAGTGCTGTGTCCACTTTTGGGCCCCTCCCTGCAGGAAGGATGTTGAGATGCTGGAGCGTGTCCAGAGGAGGGTGACAAAGCTGGTGAAGGGTCTGGAGCACAAGTCCTGTGAGGAGCAGCTGAGGGAGCTGGGGCTTTTCAGTCTTGAGGGAAGGAGGCTGAGGGGAGACCTCATCGCTCTCTACAACTTCCTGCAAGGTGGCTGGTTGGTCTCTTCTCTCGGGTGACAAGCGATAGGAAATGGATACCTAACTCTGAGACTGGAGTTGAAGCAACAGCTTCTTTCTTAGCATTTTCTGTTCGCTAGGTTAGGAAGTCAGCACACAGCATTTGGGGGATCTAGTTCAAATCTTTCTTGGGAAGTTCCTTCAGCTCCAAAATTTCTTAAACGAGTCTGGCCCAAACTCTAGAATCACCAGCTCTAAAAGCAATTAGCACTTGAGACCACTAAACTCCTATCAAGTTTGTACCTCAAGTTTTGAGAAGACAGCATTAAAAAGAACTCCACGTCTGCTAAACATCACAATTTCTAAAGTATCTGTTGTACCTTAACTGCATGTTTGTAGCCTTTTGGTGTTCAGTTCTTTCTGCAAGCACAACAGGGACCAGTTCAGCTCTATGACATGATGGTCCCATCTGTTTTCCTAGGATTGCTCACATACAGGGACAGGTGTAACTGAAAAACACAAAAGACCCTAAATCATTCTAAAAATAGTTTTTAAAAATCTACACTCACACGATGCTTAAATAGACCATGGCTGGTCAAAACCTTTCTTGCTGTAACATGGATCCTCTCTGAGGGAAAGTGAGGGAATTGCTGAGGGAGCTGAGCTTACTGTGTAAATATTTAAGGTAGTATACTTGACATATCACCATGTGTTTATGTAACATGAAGGGGAGCTTAGCTAAATTTCAAATAATCAAAACAGAAATCCAGTTGGTGGTTATTTCTGTATTTTACAGATCCTGTCCTTACTAGGACATAGAACTGGGCACCTTCTTCCCCTCTCTTTCTGCCCAAGCACGTTTAATTTGTATGTGTGTTGCTGACCCAAGGCCCTGCTAGGAACCCTGTAGTTTGAGTCACAGCTGAGAAAGAAGGGTTTCCAGCTTCCCTCACAGCAGGGCACAGCTCTGACTACCTTGTTGGTAGGAGAGAGGTGCTGGACACTTCTGCTGTGTTTTTGCTTAGGTATCTGTGAGACAGTGTCTTAGTGCCCCACAGAAGACACAGATTCCCCTGGGGATGGTTGTGGGACCTAAGGAGAAGAGCTATGGGGCTTCAGCCCTGCCACATGCTCCCCCAGGGTCTACCAGCTCTTCCAGCCCTTTGCCAGGATCCATGCACCAGCCGTGCCACAGAGTGTGACCTCATACAATCACAGACTGGCAGAATGGGCTGGGGTGGAAGGGACCTCAAAGCTCATCTAGTCCCACCCTCCGCTGTGGGCAGGGACACCCTCCAACCAGCCCAGGGTGCCCAAAGCCTCATCCAACCTGGCCTTGAACCCTGCCAGGGATCCAGGGGCAGCCACAGCTTCTCTGGGCACCCTCTGCCAGGTCCTCACCACCCTCACAGGGAAGGATTTCTTCCCAGTATCTAATCTCAATCTCCCCTCTTTAAACCAAAAAGCCATTCACCCTTTGTTCTGTCTCTCCCTGCCCTTGCCACCAGCCCCTCTCCAGATCTCCTGGAGCCCGTTTAGGGAGCAGAAAGTGCTCCAAGGTCTCCCTGCAGCCTTCTCTTCCCCAGGCTGAGCAATCTCAACTCTCTCAGCCTGTCTGCAGACTAGAGATGCTCCAGCCCTCTGAGCATCTTCATGGCCTCCTCTGGACTCTCCAACAGCTCCGTGTCCTAGTGTTGAGGACCCCAGAGCTGGATGCAGCACTGCAGGAGGCTGAATCCCCTCCCTCAACCTGCTGGTCCCGCTGCTGGGGATGCAGCCCAGGACAGAGCTGGCTTTCTGGGCTGCCAGCGTGCAGTGCTGAGTCACCTTGAGCTTTACATCAATCGCTCCCAGGTCCTTCTCCTCAGGGCTGCTCTCAGCCACCGCCTCACTGAGGAGCGCGGCTCCTTGGCCTGCAGCGCCCGCTGAGGCGTGAAGCCTCACCCCGCCGACAGGCCCAGTGCGATGCCGCCCGGCTCTCCCGCCCGCCTCAGGGCAGCTGTCCCCGGGCAGCCACCGCTCCCTCCTCCCTCAGCCACCGCCTCCGAGCTCCCGCCCTCCACCTGCGGGGAGCGGCGGCGCCGGCCCTCGAAACGCCGCTGGAGCCGGGCGGCAGCAGCGGAGACCGGGGCCGGCCCGGGGGGTCCCCTCGGCCGCCCGCCCCTCACGCGTGGGGAGCTGCGGGCTGCCGCGCCGGGTGTCGGCGGGAGTGGAGGAAAGCAGAAAACACGCGGGCTTCTTACAGGCTTTTCTTGCCTTCAGGGCACGCAGGGAAGCCGTCTCCAGGAGGGAAGCAAAACGCTGCGGTGACAGGGAGCGGCTGCGGCAGGAGAGGGGCCGCCGGGCCGAGGGGGCCGGCTGCCGGAGGGTGACACACCTGAAATGGAAGAGGGAAGGAATCACGGGGGTGTAAAATCACAACTGCTAGAGACCAGACCTAAAGCGGGCAGCTGGGGCTGGGCTGCAGAAAGCAGGCTCCCTGCAGAAGCTGCCGGGACAGCGTGGCGGTTCCAGGGTGGGCAGCAGAGCACAGGCACAAAGAATCACAGAATCACAGGGTTGGAAAAGCCCTTCAAGCTCATCGAGGCCAACCATCCCTGTCCTGTGCTACACCAGATCCCTGAGCACCTCATCTCCCCTCTGTTAAACACACCCAGGGGTGGGGACTCAGCCCCCTCCCTGGGCAGCCTGTGCCAGGCCCTGACAGCTCTGCCAGGGAAGAACTTTTCCCTCCCAGCTGAGCTGACCCTGAATGGAGGGCTTGGGGTTTCTTCAATGAAACCAGTGAGCACCGTGAGACAGCTTCAAGCTGTGCATACACATAAACAAACGGCTTCTTAAAAAAACCCCAAAATAATCAACCACCCACCTCTGCAATATAACAAAGTATTTCACACAGATTCCCCTTCTTACCCCTCCTTACGTAACCGGCAGAGCGGGCAGGATCATGGCAAATCAGGTCACGCTGTACTCAGATGAGGGATTACATGAGGAGCGGTTTAGAAATAGCTGAAGACACTGACAGGGCTGGAATGGAAATGTGGGGTTACTCTGAAGAGCAGGGAAAGAGACATCACCAGTACCACACAACCCTCCCTCGCCAGTCAAGGCTCACAGCGAGTGTGAGCCAGGGCTGTAATGCAGCTCCAGTGCTGATTTTCCTGGCTGGCAAATGATGAAACATAGAGAAAATCAGCATCACAATGCTGCTGTGGTTTCTTCCTCATACTGAATTGAAGCCAAGTGTCACAAAGCACAGGCAGGCACTCTTTACCTTTGAAAGCCACTGGCAATAGCGTAAGGGATGCGTCAGGTACCGGTACAAACAGGAGGCGGTTGCAGACCTGCGGAACCAACCAGCTCAGAAAGGAGGGTTTCTCTGAAAATGAGAAGCAGGAATAGCAACGTAAAGAGGGATAATTCAAAACAAAGAGGAAGCCAGGAAAGTGCTATTCTTAGAAAGGGTGAGCTACAGTCTGCTTTCACAATTGTCTTCTCTTTTCAGCTTTCTTTGAGCGGCAGTGAGGTGAGAACTGGTCTTTTTCTGCACACTGCAGCAAACAATGAAATCCCAAGTACAGAGAGGTAAAAATAACCAGGAATTTTGTGCACAGTATCTGCAAGACACAAGCTTGCAGTGAAGTAAACAGCTTGATGTACTTTTGTTAACACATTCATCTTTTGTTTCAGCTCTTAAGCCTCTCCTCCAGCTCAGATGTCAGATTCAAGTGATCAAACCAAACACTCTTTCTGTTAGAGCTGCAGCGTTTCTTAGGCTCAGTGCTGCAGAAGAATTCCAGTAAATCCTGCCCAGAAAACCCATTTGGCTGTCTCAGCTATCCAAGAATACTTCTAATGAGGAAAAGAATATTTTATGAGAATATTCACATTTTTAATGTGAAATTCCATCTGGTTGACAAGCCTATCTGGAGATAGTCTGACTGACACACAGGAGTTGACAATCCTAAGACTCAGATTCTCTTTCCAGCTCCCCATCAGAGCCGTCCTGGGTAATTTTGGTAGCCACTGCTGTCAATCTGTTCTACCCCTGTTGAAACAAAGGCTTGTTGTTATTGCTCTGACATCTCTGCTTCTCCTGCCTCATCTGTTCAAATCGACTAACCGAGAGGAGGTTTCTCAAACACAAGCAATCTGATGGAGGAGCCAGAAACAAGCTGAGTTTTAACTGGGTGTTGCTAAATTTATACATTAGAGAGAAATTAAAGACTCACTGCTATAGATGCAGCCAGTGTACATCATGGAAAGAAAGTAAAAACTAGAACAAGTAAGGAAATTAATCTTTTCCTACCTTCTGCCCTCACATGCAGACATTTCAGGTTCCTTCCACCTTTCAGCTACGTGCTAATACAAAAATAATTAATCTGACAGAAATCTGACAGTTCTATCAGTTGCAAGAGGCAGGGGGAGAGCCCGAATTCGCTTACAGCTGCCTTCTTTTGAACAGTTCTAAGAGTGTTTGATCCCATCATCTTAATTGTGCATATTTTTTAACCTACTAACTCAGCTTGAAATGACATGTATCATTCTGAGAAAAGCTCTGGATTAGGAGGCAAGATAGCAGTGTGAAGCCTGCCAAGAGGGTGCTTTACTTTTGATTGCTCTTGCAACCACGATACCAAATCTCTTATTAAAAAAACCCCAATTCAGCATAAACATAATTATTGTATCCTCAACAGCACAAATCACAGAATGTGTGAGGTTGGAAGGGACCTTTAAAGCCCATCTAGTCCAACCTCCCTGCAATGAGCTGGGACATCTTCACTACATCAGGTTGCTCAGAGCCTTGAAGGTCTCCGGGGATGGGGCTTCCACCACCTGTCTGGACAATCAGTGACTTATCACAGAAGTGTTAAGGTTGGACAAGACCTCCATGATCATCTAGTCCAACCATCCCCCTACCACCTCTGTTACTCACTAAACCACGTCCCTAAGTACCTCATCCAACCATTCCTTGAACACCCTGAGAGACAGTGACTCCACCACCTCCCTGGGTAACCCATTCAATGCCCAAACACTCTGAGAAGAAAGTTCTCCTGATTTCTACCCTGAACCTCCTCTGGCACAACCTGCAGCCATTCACTTTTGTTGTCCTGCTAGTTATCTGCAGGAAGAGGCTGAGCCCCAGCTCACCACAACCTCCCTTCAGGTAGTTGGAGAGAGCAGTAAGGTCTCACCTGAGCCTCTTCTCCTGACTAAGCAGTCCCAGTTGCCTCAGCTGCTCCTTGACCTTTCATTCAATGCATTGGAAGACACATTGGAATTTATTTTATGGCAACAAAGCAGAAGTGAGAGTAGCTTGGAAGACCTATTCAGGTTTCTTACTGATTCCATCTTTAGCACAGCTTAGTCCTGTTTTAAATAGTTACTCTGCTTTCCCATATGGGATTTTTAAACTTCCTAAGAAACTGCTTTCAGCATGTCCTGAGTAATCTGGCTGACTGACATGCTGCTTGCCAGAAAGATGAAGCTAGGAAATCAGGAACGTGCCAGAGGCTTTGCCAGGGGCTTGGCAGAAAGTCCTCACCCTTCTCTTACAGACCGAGTTTCCCAGCAGAGCAGGGATGGAAGCTGGTACGGAGGGTGCGAGGTGGTGTCTGTCTGATGATCACTAGCACAGGGAAGCAGGTGGAAAGAGGAAGGAAGGAAGCAAGTTCTTCCTATCAATGAGCAACCACCTGCTGGAATGGGGTTCGGTGCTTCTTGGGACCTTCAGTCTTCCAGGTGACATTTTAATCCTTTCTAAGAGACAGGGAGAAGCCGTCAGTGTACACAGAAGTACGGACAGTTGGGAGCTCATCCAGCACCTGTGTGTGCTGAGGGGGGGGGTGTGCCTGTTTAAGATCCCACACTGCTTGCAGACAGAGGTTAGAGATCTGCATTAGACAGAATTAATCCTGTTATAATTTAAAATTTAGCCCCACAAATACTAAACATGGAAGATAATCTGAGAAAATGTGACCCATGTTATTTCCATTTAAGTGAGTATTGCTTTTTATTCATAGCTATTGTAAGATTAACAGTAAAAGTTAGCTCTGAAAAAAAGTCTTTACAACAATTTATGGAGATTAATTTTCCTATTTATGTAAGTCCAGACATTTACAAGAACAATCACTTAAATAAAAATAGAATATAAAGCCTATGTTTAAAACATGGCCTTTATTAATGCTGTCTAGTGAGCTCCATATTTATCTTACATTGAAATAGTTCTGCTTTGCTTAAGAAAAGACAGAAAAAGTGCATTTACAAGAGTACTTTTTCTTTAATTTTCTGCGAAAATGGAAGGAATTGGAATCACAAGTTGACAAATGTTGTAAAATGAAAATTTCAAGAAACATCAATTTTAGTAATGCTACGCCATCACTAGTGTTTTGTTCTGACTTTCTGCCGTGTGAACCAGAATATCCTGATATACAGTCTAGAGCATCTATGTTATTACTCTACAGCATATTAAACACAGAAAAGAGGGTTAAGAACCCCTCTCAATGTACAAACATGAATAAAAAAATTGATAAAAAAATCACTTTTATACATAATGTATATGCAAACTGTTTTAAATACATGGGTTTGGAAGAGTTATTTACAAACTGTACCTGCCTGTGGGACAATCCACAGGCAAAGCATACACAGTTGCTTTAACTTTATTGTTGCATCTCAACTTTGGGAGATATAAATTCATTCGGCAGTATAGCAAACGTAAGAACTTGTGGCAAATCATCTTCAGGGCAACCCAATAAATTTTGTTCCTCAAAACAAGGTAAGTACTAGGACTGCCAAAGTTTCCAAACGAAGTAAAGTCGTGGTTTAATCCAGATGCCCATGTAGAGATCTGTCCTGTGGAGGATGCACAGACAGACCCAGCTGACATACAGGCACGGCTGCTGGATCAAACCTCTCTAAGAGCCATAACTGGTCAGGATGTTTTCTCCAAAGAGTGAACTAACCTAGCATTTTATTTCTTTTTTTTTTTTTCCAATTTTATTAATATTTTAAAAAATACATAAAAATACAACATCCAATGTCTGAATAAATATATTTAACAAGTTGCAAGATACCTTATTTTACACAAAAATTTCAGCTTTAGAAATCTTGTTAAATAACTTCACTGTTGTTATATATTTCATTTTTCGTCTTTTTTGTAACAAAATAAAAACTCTGAAATTACATAGAAAAAAGACAAAATATTTTTGTCAAGGGATAAGATAGTCCACTGAAAACCTATTCACAATTCCACTGTAAACATTAATAAACATTAAAATATTTGCATAACTGTGTGCTCAAAAGTCCTATAAAAAGTGGAAGACTTATTACAACTGTAGTTTTCAGTCAACTACACTTCCGTTCACAATTTATTTTGTCCCATTTACACCTTTAAAACTGGGCACATTGCTGAACATGTACTTTGGCAGTTCTGTGTAGCAAGTGCTTCCACAAAGAGGAACTACTCACCAAGGGTTAACGTACAGCTCGGTGAAAGTGCAGCAGTTACTCAGTTCTTTTGGGTAATACTCTGATGTCTGCTCGGTGCACTTGCTTTTCTAAGATCTCCCTAGAACACCTGAATGCTTCATTGGACATAACTTTTCAAATTTGATAAGTGCCCTTTTTCTCTGCATTAAAAACAAAACAAAAACAGAACCCAAAACAAACAAAACAACGAAACCAAAACGAACACAATGACAAGCATGTCACATTGTGCCTACAAACCTTCAGTTACCAATGAGCTTAATTTCTCTGAACAGTAAATTAAACAGAAGAGGAGGGTAGGAGGGGAGAACGGGTACAGTCCAGCAGTGGAAGTGTGTACAGAATATACTTGGCAATGTCAAACCAGTTGAGTGCTTTCTGTGGTTGGATTTCAGGATTTATGTCCATGGCAGCAAGTTGCTGGCAAGGCAGAGAAATGTGTATCACCTGCATTCTACAGCAAGCACGTTTTGTGGAGGAGAAGATGATGATGGACTCATTCCAGTGTCTGATGAAGCAGATGACATGGATGCTCCTGTGTGTGACACTGAACATACAGAACAGCACATCAGCATCAGAGTATCAAAGCACAGGTCAGAATAAAGCCTTCCTTTGTTACTAGATTGTTGAAAAGATCTTAAAGCAGCAGTATGGTCACAGAAGATTGATAAGGCCTTTTGGTCAATTGCTTTGACTGCTACATCACACCAGCTGGATGGGTAACCTTACCCCTTCTGCATCACAGACCAATTGAGAAGGTAAAGCGTGTGAATCATTACGCTGACTGAGAACTCAGACTGAGCTTGCACTGAACCTCTAGTTTCTAACCCACAGTTATAAACCAGTGTTTTTCTGAAGGTCAAGTTCTGAAAAGCCACAAATAGTATTTGTAAATATATATATATACATATGAACAGGACAAATCAATGATAATGTGCTCCTTCCCACCCCCACCCCCTCAAATACTGTCAGTTATACTCAAGTTGCTTTAAGTTACAGAGTTTCAAACCAATCAGCTACTCATAGGAAGCACAAAGCAGATCTGACAGTTACCTTCTCGGTCTTTCTTTTTCAATCGTTTCCTCCTCCTGTCTATGGTTGCTACTTCTGATTTCAAGGACATGTAGTATTTTCGTATTTCCTGGAGTTTCTCTTGTAAGAAGGAGATCCTTTCAGTGCTGCTCATGTTGTCCAGCTCATCTGAGAAGTGGGAAGAGAAGAAAAAAATAGCTTCATCGAGGAGATTTTAAGCAAATAAATGGAATTCTTAAAGAGCAGACAAGATGCAGCATGAGAGGTAACGTGCTTCCACAGCTACCCTCCAAGAGAGGCCTACACCTCATTTTGAAGCTCAAAACGAGCAGTTTTCATTCCAAACAAATTTTCTTGTAAATTCCCTCTAACTGAGTCACATAAACAATTCTTACTGAGCTGAAAACTCCATTTGTAGACTCTAGGAGAAGCGTTCTGGTGGTGCTTCTCTCTGTGCTTATCCTTCTCTCCGTCTTTGATGTGAGGTGAAATCACTCGTGCCGGCGACCGAGAAATCTTCTGGGGTTTGGATGCATTTATGTGTTTTACAGGAGTACATTTACTTGAACTGTCCAGGACAGGGAGGTCTTCGCTGTCACTACTTTGTCCTGCAGGAAGAGAAACGTATTTCAACTTGATGTTACGTTTGTCTGAACCAGACAGTTCAGATTTCAGTTTGTCATTTAAAAGTTGTAAGTGCTGCCACAGGCCCTAAACATATCGATTCGTTACATGTAACGATCACAGAAACCAAGCTCCAGAAACACAAAAACCCAGACTTCTGCAGCAAAAAAAGTCACACACTTGAGATAAAAACATGTAGGAGTCCTTTGGGTGAAAAGTTGTTCTTTAGCATCAAACATTTTTTCCATACTTTATAAATGCACTTTCCCACCCCCCCCCCCACCAAGAAACATCCAGTGTAAAACTTCCAAGGAGATGTTTCTCTTCAGAACAAGCTCCTCTCTACTGAATTCATCACCAACCCAGCATATAAAAATCAGCATGATGGTAAATATTTAGGAACTGCTAATATACAAGTTTTTCCTAACAAAGTAACTGAAAATAGCCAAGAGACTTTTCGGTGATGCTGCTACAACACAGCTGGATAGAGAGAGCTCTCTCCAGTTGACAGCCACTAATGATGATGAATATTAACTAAGAGCCCTGACAAGGAAGTCCCACCCAGTCGAAGCAATGGCTAAGAGTGAGAACAGCAGGCCTGCAGACATGTTCACAGGGCAGTGTAATATCCCCCCTCCCTCCCCACCCCCAAGAACATACCTGTTCCATTCTTTTCATTTTTGGCTGCAGCACTTGTTCGCTTTGGAGTACGCTTCTGCTTCTTTGCCAGTGTTCCAGTATTGCTATCACTGGGTCTTTTCTGACCTAAATGAGAAGAAGAAAAAGAAGACAAGACACCTGAAATATTTTTGCTAGTTACAAGTTCTTTTTATAAGCAACGAAGTTAAATCAGAAGACAAAACCAAACCAGCTATTATTAGCAAAGTCACACCAGACTTCAGATAGCTTCAGAAACCAGTAGAGCAGGGAATGACTTCAGAGGAAGCGCTCACCTTTCTCTCCAATGTCTCTCTCTTGGGCAGCTATACTACAATTGCTTGATGTAGTGCTGGCTTCAAACCCATTAGCAGACTCGCTTTCACAGAGACCTTCTTGGGACTCTTCTGCCACGCTGTCGACCTCGATAGTCATGTCGCTCTCGCTCTTGATGCTGCGCGATTCATCCTGACTGAACGTCAGGGGCGAGGCCACTGAGAAGCTCGACTGGACGGCTGGTGGTAAGGCAGATGGGTTTGAGTTTGAAGCACTGGGGTCTGGTTTTTCTGACACTGTGTCTTCACTACTGCTCTTCTCCTTTTCGTCCAAGTCGTCCAAGTCTACTTCATGGCAGAGCAAAGTTTCAGGACCGATCTGAGGCATTGAATCGTCCTCATCTTTTAAGGGAACATTCTCATTTTCTTCAGAGGGGCGTTTGGAATTCTCACTCCTCAGCTCTTGGCTGTGCTGAACAGATTCTGCTACCAGGGATGGCATTTCCTCATTTTCAGTTCTGAGGGACCCTTCAGCATTCAGCCCTCTACATTCCTCCGCTCCGGTACATTCATTGGTCCTCTCTTCAGATACAATATTTGGCACTTCCATCTCACTCTCTCGTCGATTTCTTTTCTCAGGTGATGCCTGTTCCAAAGTTTTCCTTTTCAAAAGCTTCTTATCTTTTGCAGAAGGTTCTGTTTCACTTTCAGTAGTGCTGGAAGCCTCCTTACAGTCCACAGAAGACACCTCTAATCTTTCAGGTTCTGCAAGGGATTCATTTGCCGTCTCTTCGTGGCTTCCCGGCGAAACCTTTGCATTCTCTAAAGAGGGGTCTTTTGTCTTGCTCCTTCTCCCTTTTCCTTTAGGTGACTTTTCAACCTCTCTTTTCATTTCTTCTATTTGCTCTGTTTTATTTCCAAAAATCTGAACAATTTGTTCACTTTCTTCAACTTCCAGTTTCAGTGTTTCTAAAGGCTGTACTTGAGTCCTGTCATTTTCTTTCAGCGCATGAGGAATCTTTGGGTTTTCTTCATCTACCTTCTCATCATGTAGTTTTTCACTTTTTTCCAGTTCTGAAGTTTCTGGAGAAAATTCTTCATTCAAATTTTTTTCAGATGATTCATCTGCTTCACTGTCAGATGAGCCAGAGTCTGCAAAAATGTTAAAAATAAGGAAACAGCACCCTAAATCATCGATTCCAGCACTATTTCTTTTTTCAACCACACAACCCCTTTGTCAGTAATTTATAGCATTAACATCTGTTTATAACAACAGTTTCAAACATAAATATTCTGTGTAACTGAACACACTTATTACAGTTCTTATTTTCACTCAGAATTTTGACAGAACTACACTGGTAGTAGTACTTCTGTTATTTCCCAAATAAACCAACAGAAAGAAATTACAGTTGAGAGTAGCAAAAATACCTTTACAGATTCCTGTGTTCTACCTGGGATAATGCCTCCCCCACCTGCCATTACAAAAATCAAACCCCAAGCCTTCTCTCTCCTCAGTGCACTGAGGAGAAACCCAAACCTTTCCACACCACAAGAGGGGCACTTCATAGCTAAAGTATTGTACAAATCGTGCACCATACACTGAGCAAACACTGTGATGTCACCAGGAGATTATTCAGGGACCTGTACTAACAGGAGACAGTGATTTCACTTCAATTCTTCACAGAGGCTTAAAAAATTCCAAAAATATTGCTGCAGTTTGTATATAATTAACAACTTTGCTGGATGATGTAGTACTGAGGTCAAGGACTTCATTACCACACTTAAGACTACCATTATACCACTAGATTTGGGTCTGTTCAGGATTAGGACTGAAAGGCTTTAGCTGCAGAAAATGGAATGACTTGCACAGTAGTCTCCATGTCATAGCTCTTCTGTGAGCAAATTGTGCTCCTCAGCAGCTGTCAGCTCAACTACTTCCTCAATAAAATTCATAGGGAGGGGAAAAAAAAGGGAGTAAAAAATAAAAATGAAACCTCTTTTCAAAAAGGTACTGGAAAAAGCTCAGAAGTGCACCCAGGACTGAGATCACTCACAGTTCAATTCGCTATCAGAATCAAACATTCCTGAACTATGTGTCACCTGCCTGAGAGATGCTGCTAAAAACCAAAAGTGTTACTTTTTATAGAGTAAACTCTGTGCCAAAACCGTGCTTTGTGCTACTGCTTGCGAGCTGACTGTTGAGTAGGACTCTAAAGCTGCTGAGAGCACCTCGTTCGTGGAAGTTGTCATCTAAATGCACCGCATCACACCGCTCTTTACATGCACTTCCATGCCAGACCACGAGTGCACCAGATGTACCTTCTGTTCCATTTGGTAATGGTGAGGAATCTGACAAGTTGTTCCGTGCACCTCTGGCTCCTGATTTACCTTCACTGGTGGGTGTTTTGGATAAACCGCAAGACGTGTTGGATGGAAGAGTGGATTTCAGAGGCGGTCGCCCACGCTTTGATTTTTGTTTCTCCTCATCCTTCTTCTCATCCTTTTCACTGTCTTCTTTATTCTGAGGGGGGAAATGAATTAATTAATCTGCTTCACTGCTGATCTTCAAACCTTTTCCCCTTTTGCTTCTAGTAAAAAACTAGACCAGACTGAGTAATTTATCTCTGTTTAAAAAGACTGATAATCATTAAGTATTATACTACAAGAAGATAATTGAAATAACAATTACTTTTGTTTTTTTCTTCTGTTTTCTCTTTGGTCCTCCTTTGTCCACAGGCCAGATAATCCTGTCAGCTTTCACCCACTCATCATATCTAAAAGGAAATAACAACACACTGTTAACACTACAGATAAAAAGTTGTTTGCAATATGAGGAGTAAAAGGTTGAGTTACAGAAAATATTTATTAAGGAGAAGTGGGGAAAGCAGAGCACATACAAACACAAGCAGCATCTGGAATCAGAATAATGATGTGTATTGCCAGCTCATAAAAAGAAAATACGTAAATTATGGGATGGGTGAGCAGAGATGCAAACTCCCCTGTCTCTTGGTAGTAAAGCATTGGAACTCTGGGGACTGACTCAGCTATAAAGTTCGTCCATGATTTCACAGCAGGTACAAAAGGCACTTTCCACCATACTGTGCCTCAGCAGCAAAATATACTGCTTTTTTTTTTCTCCTTAAATTAAAAGGGTTTACATCACAGCAAGAAACCGAATGAGATTCTGAAAAGCACAAATACAGTACCAGTGCTCCTCAAAAATCTCCTAAGTTAGTGAAAAGGTAAAGGGAGACACAATTACTTGGGGAGTACTGCCCCCCCATCCCACACTAGATGTTGCCACACAGGTATTTATTTGCTCACTTAGAAAAGTATGGATTTAGAACACCTCAAGTTATATATCAGAAATATGCTATTTGAAAAAAATGGTCAGTTTTGTGATGTTTTTATATATGTCATCACAATGCTCCTAAGCACCATGACAAAAAAAGCCATTTCAACAGCAGCACTTAATGGAAAACACGGCTGCCAAGAGCAGCTTATAACTAATTTTTTCCTGTGGTTCTTAGTCAACCCTTCTCCTGCCCCCTCTACAGGTAGCATCCGTTCCTTATAATCACAGGTAACATTCAATACAAGAATAAATGTGGCCAAAATGTCAGTGCTTGATACACCTCAATTGTAAATGTCTTCACCACTGTCAGTGACTCCTCTCTCAAATTAAGAAGTCTGATAGTGCTGACACCATAAATCACAGGGATACTCCAGTGAGGAGTGAGGATTACTCACTGTAATCCAGATGGAAACTTGGAAACATACAAGTATGTTCTGTGATTTCAGTGAAGCAGTGTCATACCACCAGCAAAACTGCTACCAAGTGTAATAGAGTCAGATCCTGTTACCCTGTTGATAATTCAACTTGGAGCCAAGTTGCTGATCATCTTTCTCTCTCTTTTTTTTTTTCCTTAAAGACAACAATTCTTTTTCAAATAATCCTTTTAACAAAGAAAGAAATGAAAGATAACTTGTTATCCTCACCTTACATTCCAACCGTAATAATGAACTAAATACAAAACCTCTCCATCATCGATCTCTGTGCTTTTAATACTGGCTTCATAAATTTTTTGAGTCTTTCCACGTCCATATTTTACTTTCACTTTGGTTCCAGTCAGGCAGGGTTCTGTATCCTCCTCATCCTCTTCACCTTCTGATTCTCCTTTGTTCTCAATTTCCTCCCTGCAGTGAAGTGTGTTTAAAATGTCCACTAATTAGTGACAATCATGGTTTTAACATTTAACTAGCGTGTCCAAGCTACTACAAAAGGAGGAGGCTGCAGGAAGTTTTTTGTTCCATTTTCTGCATCCAGCACTGTCTCTGCAGCTAGCTTGGACACAGCTTTTTAAAGCAAGGACAGGAATTAGAGAGAACAGCAGTAAGCATCAAAAATATCAAGCAAAATTGTATTGTAATTTAGATGCAATTAGTGTACATCTACCTCAAAGGTTAAAGGTTATTTTTCAAATTAGTATTTTAATACAAAAAGACAAGTAAATTAACTCAGTGTTTGTCTCCTAAATAAATCAGGAAGAACTAACTTCAGTTTTTAGAACAGACTTAATTTTGACACACTATTAAAAAGTCTTTCTTCTACAGTTTGCTTAATAGGCTGCAGTTTGCTAACGGTGCACGAGTTTGAATCGCTACCATAGTGATCCTCTGGTGGATACAAGCACCATTCCATTGAAAAAAGAAAAGTGGATTACAAGAGTGTTTAACCAAGATTAAGTCTCCACACAGCTCTTACTAGCTATATCTCCCTCTTACTATACCTATATCTAGTATTTAAAGATTGTACTTAAACGAATGTTACAATCTAACTGGTTTTTACCTTTATTTCTCTCCCTCTTTCAGGGTGAATTTAGCATAATGTACATGTTAAAACTACAAAAAAAAAAAAAAGCCAACTAGAGAGAAAATACTGAAAAAGACTATGGGTTTGCTTTGACTGAAACAGACTGGCCAGCCTGCAGGAAGGATGAACTCTTGGGTTCTGGCAAACAAAGGAAAAGAAACACCATCAGGATCACTTAAAGTGCTTTGATGCCTTGGTCACCTGATATACCTCTGCAACCTGCTGCACACCCACACTGTACCTTCATGTAAGGCATTTCTGTGCTGCAAGGTCAATGGTTTGGGACTGCACAGCAACACTTTCTTTAAAACAACTGCATGGTTTTCCCCCTCCTCAAAAGGTCTTTAGAAGAAAATGTGAAATACCCCTCTCAGCCTTCATTCAGTATCAACCTGACCCACACCACTTAACCAAGTGGATAAGAAAAACGAGGTAGGAAAGCCAGCTTAAACAGGCAAGACATTACCCTTGACCACAGGCAAAGTTAGCTAAGAGGTCTGCTCTGGTAATAAACTAGTCACCTGCTCACAACTCATTTGCAGCCAGGACTATAAATCCAATTCCACTTGTCAAACTGTCTCTGGCTGCTATTTTGCCCCTGTCCTTTCATGTCTCTCCATTCCCTCCTCCTCAAACTACCTTTAAGTTTCATTCAAACTCCCTTGTTCCTTCTCCTCTGCTTTATTAGCTGATCCCCTTCCTGCCTGTCAGTACGTACCCGTGTGATAAAACACCAACACAACCTTGGCAAGACCTTCAAGAAAATCAAAGTGAAAAACACTGCCTGGCATCTACCAGAAAAAAATGCTTCCAGAAAGTTCAGCAGAACTAGCTTGAAATGAAACCCTCCCTTTCCTGCCTGGCTGAGTGCATCATGTTGTTAACTTTTAGCTGGTACTATCTCCAACTTTGTGTATACTCCTGCTTGGAGTAGGGTTCAATCATGACACAAACACACTGTTAAGAAGGTGATGCAAATTAGTGTTTACCTCTCCCTCTGCCTCTCTTCCTCTTCATCTGACTCTTTATCAGAATCCTCCTGCTTTTTAATTTTTTTCTCTTTTTGCTTTGGTGTGCTTTTCCTCCCTAGTGGAGTTTCATTTTCTTTCTTGTCTGCATTCTCAGGGGTTTCCTCTAGATCTTTGTTTTCTTTGTTACTGTCTTTTAACTTGTCTTGTGTTTTATCCTCTTCACTATCTTTTTTAGCAGGGGTTGCATCACGGGCAAGTCTTCTCCGTCCCTACAACAGAAATGAGATGAGTTTAATGACTCCTGTCCATTGTTCTCTGCACAGCCTCTCCAAATCTCAGCTGAAAGTGAAACATACTATTCCTGGGCAGAAGAAAGTCTTGAAGATCTCCAACACAGAAAATCTTGCTTTGAGTAGCCAGACAACTTCTGTCTGGGACTATCTGCAACTGGTAACTTGGGGGATCTGGTAACTTAAGGGATCTAGTACAGATACAGGGTCATTGCTTTGTAATCAGAACATTTAAAAGACATAATGAATGCAAGATTTAATTATCTGGAGGCCATCCAAAGATGACAGTAATGAAGGCAAAATTCACAGTAGTTTAACGGTAAGTACTGTGGAACAATAATTAATTCATAAATAGCTGGTGACTGGATTAATAGAGTAGTATCAAATAACATTTAAATATTAACAAGTTAACAGAGACAGACAATGATAAAAAAAATAGACAAAAAAATCCTTCCATTGCTTTATCCTGTCATACCAGGAATGTGATTGAGGCTGAAACAGCTTGAAAAAGACACTTGTAGTTGGATAGAAATATCATATGTAATACAAATCTAAACTGATGTTTACACTATGTCTTTTCATCTGTTACCTCAAAGGCCACATTCTTGCTTGAAAAGCTGGTTTGCAAGAAGTACTTTAACAGAACTACCTTTTAATTGAACAGAACCCTTGCAACAAGAACAACTTAAGAAGCAGCGATTCCTTGTCCTTCAGTAATCGTGTCACAGGGCACTAACCCAGTCAGAGTCAAACACCTTAGAAGTATTCTTGTGTTGTCCATCAGGTTCAATACCCAATAGGTCACTGGTCTTATGCATGTAACCACTCATACAACCCTTCCCACCCCCTACAGCATTCAAAGGCAGAGAAAACCTAAGTGTTCTTCCCTCTACTGTCTACAAAATAAAAAACTGCATTTTTTTTAAAAAAAGAAGAGATATTGTGATAAAAAGCAAGTCAGAGAAATGGGTCTTCCTTTGATTCTTTAAAACTGTAGCAGCCCCTTGATATTCCTGCTTCTTGCCAGAAAGCTCCAGATCCCAGGTGCCAGTGGAAATCCTCGCCCACACCCAAGACTGTCCTGCTGAGCTTCACTGTCGATACACAGCGCTCAGCAATTCTCAAGCCACCCCTGAATCGAAACATCTGACACCCAGCGCAGCCTAAGAGAACTCCATGAATGGTTTACAATATAAAGAAACAATCAGAACTGATTCTATTCACAGGTAAAACATAATTAACAGTTACCACCACCTCTGCCTTCACAGAACCCTGTCCTACACTTGTACAAGTACAGCAATTCAAATGTACACTCACTCCACATGGGAAAACTCATTATGTAAAGTGTTCACTACACAAAGGGGTTTTGTTAAGTACTAAATAGAAATCAGCTCAAAGCACTTACCCTTGGGGATTTTAATTCCATTTCTTCTTTCTCACTTTCACTGCTGGAATAATTTTCTTCTGCTTCTTTTTTAACTTCTGTTGGGGGCATTTTTTGTTCCTCTTTTGCACTTTCCTCCATTGGATCTACGTGTTTCTGTGTGTCTTCTACCACTTTTGGTTCATTATGATGGATGGTCCTAAACTGAATGTTTGCAGAACGGCAGTACTCTTCAAAACCATAAAGATACCTGTTGGATACACAGATACAAAAGTTTTATTTAGATTTCATGGTTTATTTTCTCTTTATTGGAAGTCCATAAAACCTGTTTTCTTTCTCAGAGCAAAGCAAACCAAGATCAAGTAGCTGAAGAATAAAAAGCCAGAGAAGATTTTAAAATGAAGCAATTGTGCACACATGTCAAATGGTGAGAAAGACTACACGCAGGTGCTTCCCACAAATTTAGCTTCATCCCCATCCAATTAAGAATTTATGACAGTAATTGTCTCTTAAGCTACATCACTGAATCACCTAAGAGCACGAACACTGTCCTGCAAATGCATGATGGCTGCTAATGTCAGCCCAGTAACGGAACATGGATGGGTAAGACCTCACCACATGGTAACAAATTGCCAGGCACCAGGTTGTTCTCTGGTAACTGCCTGTGTGCACATCTAACCCAGTCACAGGTGACAGAAAGATGAACCAATTTATTTGTTGAAGAATAAATATGCTAATTACAACATACCATCATGTGTCCATACAACACAATTATTTCCACTGTAACAGCAACCTAGTACTTATTTACCATTTACTCTTCTTTTTAATGATAAATACTCTTCTCTAAAATACAGACCTTAAATATGTGCCCAGTTCAAATTCCACTGGAGACAGTCTGAATATTTTCATCTTCATCAACATTGAGTTGAATCATTCAACACCCCAATTCAACCAGCCAAATTTCCTTGGAACCTCATTCTTCCCTTCTACTCAAAAAGCCCAACTGTTTCTTGTCAAAGCTTCCAGGAGAATAAATAATACTTTTTATTTAGAAAGTGCACTTGAAAAGTGTAATTTTTAAAAGGTTTCCATTCCACAAATTAAAAACACTACTGAAAAGCAGGGGTCAGAATACAGGTTTATGCAATTTTCACTACAGCAGTGATTTTACTACTCAACATTGTCACATCCACCATAGCAATGTACATAGTTGTGCCCCTAAAGCCATTACTCCACAGATTCCCCCAAGGTGCTATTTAAACACACCACCTGAACTGTGTCTATCAGTGCTTTTTGGGAACTTAAATAGGTATAAATTTCTTGTCACTGCAGCATCTACAGACTCCCATGAGCATGTGAATGGCCAGAATCCATTCTTGTGATTCACCATAAGCTGCAAAGCTGGATTTGCCAAAGCTTTTAAAGTAAGTGTCATTGTTGTACACTGAAACAGCACCGTCACATACTGAAAACAAGTGCTTCTTGGTAAGAAAGTAAGTGGAATTCTAATGTATTAGACCAACAGGACCTTATGCAGCCATGAGAAATCCTCTCCTCCATTGTTTCAAGACTGGGCACTGGAAAATACTCAGAACTGGAAAATGTCAACTACTGTTTAACCAAGCTATCAAAAATTGCTGGAATATTGTACCTGCTACTGAAAAAAAAAAAAAAAGGAAAACTGTTTTCACCATTACAAGAGAACTTACTTTCTATAAGCAGTTTTCACATTGTAGGAAGCAGCTGAGTTCAAAATAGGAATGCCAAGGTCCATATAAATTTGCTTCCATACAGCACCGCTCTCAATCTTTGGGGAAAAAAGAAACAAAAAGAAACAAAATGGAACACAGGAAGTTTTCAGAACCCAGAACATTAAGGAATGATATCTAACACACCCACAAGCCACCACCTTTAAGACCAAATAGACATTATTTAGTTCAGGAAACATCCAACACTTACGTTGTCACAGCCACCCTGCTGATACACCAGTCTAAAAAGTTTGAAGAGGTTAAGGTCCTTGTAGCCCAGAACAGGTGGTTTATTGATAGGAGTACCTAGATAACACAGAATAAAGAAGTTCTCACAAAGAACAGCAAACTGCTCCTTCCATTCCTTTAGCACACATTCCATTACTGGCATCTTTCTACATTTTAAAATCTGTATTTAATAGTACAATGATATGTCACAAGTCAGTAGTTTCCAACCACCAATTAAGGCTTCACCCTCCTCTGAATGCATCACTTATTCCTGGGTGGTTTATCACCATACTGGCACCAGCCTCTTGGTAACTACAATTTCTCAACCTCCTTTCCAGGTCTGTGCAATAACCCCCATCCAACTGGCCCCATCCCACTGCTCCTCTCTTGAGTGGGGGGTCAGCCAGCACTGCAGGAGGGTACACAGAATGCCCAGTGAACGCTGGAATATAGCAACGTGTGAAGAGATTAACTCAAAGCACTGGTCTGAAAGCAGTGAGGCAGAAGCAGAAAGTCAGGATGTGAGAAAGACTGTCAGGCTGCAAGAAAGCATGAATATTTGGGACAGCTCTGGGAAAAAGAATGAACTCAAATCAGATGAGTGGCAATGATATAAAGAACAATAATTAATTGCAGGGAGAAATCAGAAGTGACTTGGGGCAAGCAGCCACATACAGACACTGTATTCCTCCCAGCAAGGAAGAATAGGAAACCTCTTTCCTGCTGCTTCTCATCTTCCTTCATCTTCATGCAATTATATTTGGAATCATTAAAATAATTTTATAGGACTTTGGGAATAGTCATAATTACACGAATCAAAACATGCACACTGAGAGATCAGAATGTAGAACAACTCTGCTGGGAACAGAAATCTTGCTGTAAGGACAGAGAAGGGAAAGGAAAAAAAATAGGCAAGCAGGGGGAAAGACCCAGTCCTGACAAAGTCCCATACACTGCTCGATGGACAGACTAGCCTAAAGAGTATTTTCTGAACTCAGTCTTCAAATTCAGTCCACAAATGCTTTCTTCTTTTGCTCCTGCAAGTCCCTGACACAATCCCTACTTGTTTTGTAGTCCAAGGGTGCTTAAGAAAGGGAGGAAGAAGGAAAATAGAAAAGGGAGAAGCATCAGGCTACTAGAGAAGAAAGAAAATTATGGATTAGTCCAGCAGCACAGGGATTCCCCATCCCCGACAAAGCATCTTAAAGACAGGATATTCTCCAGAAACAGTGGTGATACACAGGAGGTCTTAAAATTACTTTGGATGAACTCCAGTATACTTCATTTAAAACAGGAGTTCTAAAACTGTGGTAAGAACTGTTAATACTGAAGGACTTGGAAACGTTCTTTTACAAGGCTGTGGTCTAGAACACATCTTGCTAGTAGGGATACAGAGTCTCTCTTACAAAGGTGACTTGATTTCCATCCCCAATTTTAAAACCTCAGAGAAAAAAGGGGAAGAAAGGGGAAAATATTCAGACACTACATGTACTTTACATTTGACTCTCAGCTCTGGTTATTTCAAATTCAAGTACATGTTGTACTATATGATCCTGTAGAAGCATCATTCAAGTAACTTTTCTCAAGTAAAAAGAAAGGAAAAACAAAGAATAAAAAGGCAGTAGCTGCACATGTGATCTGCCTCCACCAATTTTATTCCAGAATTAACTGTATTCAAATCAAAATAGTGAGTTCACTAGTTGGTAAAACTTTTTAGTTTTAAAAGTTTTTTAGTTAGTAAAATGATTAAAACAAATTGAAAGGATAAGACTCTTTCCAGGCTTAAACATACTTTTTTTTAAAAAAAAAGATGGTGGTGGGGAGGGTGTGCAGCCAAAGAACAGGAAAGCTAAGCTTCCATTTTAGTGCCAGTCTCATCACAACTGCAAATGAGAGTGGCTTATGCAACAACAGTTCTCCCAAATCAGCGGGTATATCCTGTTCTCTATACACAGGGTACACACTTTCAAGTCTTATGCCAGGACTTGAGCTATTCTGATTTATTACAGTCTCACCTCTGTCTGTAAAGACAGACATTTAAAATAGGCTATTTTCTTGTTCTAGCTAGAGGACAAAGCAGAATCTCTCAAGTTGTCTCTTCAGGTGAGTATCACTGCTACATCTGCACAGGATTAAGACAGTTGTGCAAGGAGACTTGAAGATGGCACATCTCCCATTCTCTGCTGGTTGAGTTTCACCATCCACGAATAGCCTCCTCAGGTTCCAGCCTGAGATCAACAGCAGCAGAGCTCCCAGCCATGGCTGTCACAAGAAGAAATCAACCAAGAGCTTATTTATCAGGGACTGTTAACATAAAAAAAAAAAAAAAAAAAAGGTTTTGTGAAAGCAAAACAAAACCAAAACACCTCAGGGAGGGTTTAAATTTCTCTTGTGTGCTGTGCTTTCAAGTACTGGAAGCAGACCTGCCACATGTAAAAATGGGTGAAAGTGTTTTTTCCCTGCACCAGACTAGCTGTCATCCTTTCTCACTGACATGAGAATATGCTCACAATAACATCCATTGCATTAAAAAGAAAAATTTACAAGCCATTTAAAAAATGGACTCAAGATTAACAAGAAAAATAAAATTCAGCATTACCTCTGTCTTCCATAAACTTGTAAAGCTGTTGGAGGAAGTTGTCCCTCTCTTCAGGATCAAGCTCTTCCTCAGGCTGTGAAAACAAATGCAGTCATAATGAAAACAGAAAATATGCAAAGTAACGATGTATTTGTGCAAGAGCCTAACAGCAAGGACTAAACCCAAACCACTTCCAATTTGGCCCATGAAGCATGCAGAAACCAAAATGTCCTGGAGAGGCTGAAGTGTGTAGCTCAGGAGGAGAGAAAAGAAAATGCAGGTCAGGGAAGGCCTGACCATTGCAGAAAGAGATGAAAGCACCAATACACTTCACAGATCGTTCTCACTGAGAACAGGTCTGTTATTTACAAGACTGCAGCAGTCCATCAGAACCCTAGGGGTTTTTAGGCTTTTGGTGGGGTTTTGTTCCGTTTTGGGTTGTATTTTTTTTTTTTTTTTTTTGTTTAACTCCTCTTGAATACCCCAAGTATAGCTAAGGTTGCAGAACAATTCTTTACCCAACCATTCCTGGGTTTGATGCTCCAGACAGTATTCATTGTGTGATTTCGATGCTCCAGACAGTATTCATTGTGTGATTAAGCTCCAATGTTTGATTTCAGCTCATATTTGGAAACACTTTTTACAGTCACTTCCATAATTCCCTGAAGACATATTTCCAGAATTTATTATTACAAATTCCATAGCTTTATCTTTACAACTGAAATCCTCAGAGAGATAAACACTTATGAACTGCTTGGTAAGCAGTCCACAGTGTGAAATAAAGATTTTATTTTATTCAGGTGGAAACCATGAAAATAAAGTATGTTTATTGCAGAGGAGGGAAATAATTGTAGACATATCTACATATACTTCATGGAATTCTGAGATGTTAATAGAGATTGGGGGGGGAATAAAAATAATACATTCTTTTCCCTGCAATGCTCCACGCATGCCACTTTCTTCCTGCCAGCCTGGCAATCACAGGGGTTGCTGGTAAGGCAGTTTGCACAAGGAAGACTGCAGCTGCCTTAAAGGAAAGATGTACAGTATGTGTCAAAAAACCTTATCATTACATTATTAAAAATAACAAAAAAGTCCCAAGCAGTTCCAGAAGGAAACCAGAATAGCAATTTCAATTTCAGTTGTCTCTGCATTCTGTAAACTTTAAGCTTTGAGGCAGGAAGACAGGCACTGAAATGTGAATGTATATGATACTGCCTTGTTAACCAGAAAGCAATCTGCCCAGCATCAGAATGAATTTCAGCCCTGACTGCTTCAGTGACTGCCAAGCTTCAAAGCCCAACAGGGATCACCTACAATCAGGCAGAGACAGTATCTGTTTCTTATTTTCCTAGGGAAATAATTGGAGGAAATTAAATGAATTATCACAGTGTTGTACAGCATCAGGTACCATTTGCTCCTACTGCATATTAGAGGGATTGTATAAAGAGAAATGGTTATCTATAGAATTATGTTCTTCCAGGTTAAGAAATGAATTATTGCTATAGAAACCACAGCTTTTTCCTCTCCATCTAGACTGTGAATCAACTTCAAGATCGAGAAATTTCTACCATCTACTGTAATGTTTACTGATGAAAGGGAATACGACTCAAGCTGCAAACTAAATATATCTAAATAACGGTAAACATCCACAACTATTTCTGAATAGTTCAATTCAAACCATTTCTTTTATTTAGGCATAATGCCAAACCAAAACTGTAGGTCAGAACAGCAGAAATGTAGGTTAGAAATAGCACTCTTGCAGACAGAATGTTAACTGTTTCACTGACACAAAGTACTTTCAGCTGAAGCAAAGCAAAAAGGAAAGATTAAAAGCTGTTACATGCTTAATGGATGGAGGCAGAAATCATGACTCCAATATTCCTGAGACATCCTGAATCCTGGACCTACTTCTCTGTTGATGGTGTAGGAGCTAGGTTGCTACCTCTGGGCAGAAAGCCTGAGCCGTGCCTGGTACCAACACCATAGTACACACCAAATCCTTCTGAGAGGGACTTGATGGACCTAAATGACTGCCACAGCAAGGAATAAATCAGCTCTCTCAGATTCTTTTTCTCCTAATGGCCAGCACAGGAATAACCCTTCACAGATACCATCGCAACATTAAGATACACAACCTTAAAAGCTGCACCCAAAGAGAAGAAAACACCTGGGAAATGTTGATGCCACAACCTGCAGGCACCACCAGTGACTCACTGGAAAGCTAAAATTCCCAGCACCTCTTTTCAGCAGGGGTAATACTGTCACCCTCTCAAACTCACTTCCTTACAAACAGTTATGCCCATTTTACACTGGGCATAACTAAGTTCACAGGGACATTTCTTCAAAATCAGTTTTCCAAAGACAGTTCTGTCTGTCCATTTAACTTTTTCCTATGCAGATGTTGCAACAAGAGGGAAAGTGTAGTTAAAGGCCAAGTAAGAGGCAAAATTATACGAAACTTTTAAGTGGAAGGAGTTCAAAATTCACACCTTTCTGCTGTTCATCCATTACCTGTAAATAAATCCAACATGAGAAATTTTGTTTCAGGGCAAAAGGCAGAATATCATTATAAAAATCTCCAAGATCCCCTTTTTGCTTATCACTAAAATGTTGAAAATTTGGGGGGGAGATTTTTTCCCCTCTCCTTTCCAACTATCCAGTCACAGCAGTTAAAAACTGTAAAATAAAGAAATCAACACCTACCATAGGATCTCAGTATGAAGGAAATACTCCCTTCCCTTTCCAATAAGGCTAACACTAATAGTGTTCCAGTATTTTGGGAAATCATTTTGAGAATAATCACCAGCAAAGAGGCACAACAGAAAACCCACAGAAATTTGTAGAAAACTAGAAACTGGCTTCAAGCTGCTTTATTCACCAGGAGTTTTGCCTCTGTCTTTAGCATGATTTTAAACAAGAATATAGCTCTGTTATCCTGCCCCATCATCAAAGAAAGGTATTAGAAGTTACTGTGGTGCTAACCTGTAGAGCTGAGGGGGAACACAAAGGATAAATGGCTTATTTTACAAAACAAAGAATGAATCTCTATTTGCAAGCACATACACCATACACTCAATCAATACTGGGCTAAGGTACCAGGGACAGATCTATTATTAACAGATTGACAACACCATGAACTCTCCTGTGAAATAAATGCAAGCTAAGCAGAACAACAATGTGTACAGGATTTGGAGTGGAGAAGAGTATATGATCTAGACAAGCTGCTAGAGCTAAGAGTTAATGTGATTTTGTTGCTTCAGAGCACTTAAATGCCTTTTCAGCACTCACACATTTGCTTTCGGATGCTAAGTTTGAACACTAATTAAGGAAATGAAAAGAATTAAACTGATTGCAACAAGTTAACAGCTTTATGCCATGTGGAATTGAGAGTGGTCTTAAAATGTTAATTTCTACCAACAGGAACCAGGAATTGAACCATCCTCAACAATGACTCACTCTAGATCTGTGCCTCAGTTTGCAACTTCTCTGCTCCTCTTTGAGGAATACTCTGAGAATGCCTGTTAGCAAGAAACATCTTTATGAAGAACGTTTGTGCTTGTTATGATGTAAGCCATTCTTCACAGCAGTCAGGACTCCTACAATCCTACAGATGCATGCATGCATGCAAAGGATGATTAGCTATCAATGTACAGCTATTTTTTAAAGGCTATTCTGCATATTACACACCACAGCTGCTTCGGGGTTTTTATATGTAAATAAACCACTTGGCTTTCTGGATACCATGCTTCAATAACTCTGAAATTACTGTATTCCTGTATTTAATCTTTAGAGTCAGCTTTTTCACTGTTACCTTAAAATACACACAGGGTGCAACAGAAAAAAAAATAAGAATCAGGGAACATTGCTGTGGTCTCCCACAGTCACTTAGAGAAAAGCCTAGATGGGAAACAAGAACTGCTTTGAAGCAAAATGTAAATATTTTAATAGATGACTAGTGATTGTTTGTAGGAGTCTCAAGCCTCCAACAACAAATCAGGGATTTCATATACTCATCCATCCTTTATGAACTTAGTGCTAGTAACACATATGGTAACGACTTACCATGAGAACTGAAAGCCTTGCTTAACTGCAGAATAGGTACACTGGAAAATGCTTCTGGCATTTTCCCTGCTCAACAATATAAAGCAACAGTGGCTGATGTTTCTTGATGCTGTTGGTGATGCAAGAACCCTAAAAACTTTACATGGAAGATACATCCTTCAGGTGACTGTTAAAATGAAGACTAAGAGAAAATTCCTCTAAGCATACACCTGGAGGTGCTGCAACTCTTTCTTCACTGAGAGGTGTGGGGACCAGCTAGCTGGAATTGTTTCCTGAACATGGCTTTTTGTCATGTTCAATTAAGGCGTAAAAATGTGAAAGAAAAAGGAACTGCTATTGAAGTGACATAGATAAGTAGGAAGTCTCTCAAAGATGGTGTTATAACCAATTTTGCAGGTAAGAAAAATGCCTTTTTCCAGCTCTTGATATTATAAAAAGATACAATTTTGAAACTTGCAAAATTCAAAGTCCAAAGAACAAATGCCTTACTATCAACTCTGACCTTACGTGAGTGTATCTATTAGGAACACATACTGCAAATGCATTTCAAGCAACTGCATGTTAAAATCTTGATTCTCTTGGAATCCCAATGGTCTACAGGAGGACTGAGAGGCAAAACCCAATGTCACCTGCATGTTCATTCCCTTGTAAAATGGTGGGGGGTATTAACTATTTAACCCTGAGAAACAAATAGGTATTTTTTCCCTGAAAGAACAACTTCAGTACAAGCCAATACAGTAGCATATCTAATCTGACTTTTAATATCAGGTAATGTTGCTATTTCTATGTGGAGACACTGGAGTTCAGATTTTCCTTCTAGCTGCAGTGCATTCTTTGACTGCCAAGTGTACCCTCAAAATACAGTTTTCTTATTCTGACATGTTGAAACATGGCTGAGAACCAAAAGCAATATTCAGATTTTTGCCTGGATTCAAACCAATTCAGTGATTCTTTAGTATTTCATTTGATAAGGAATTTTTTTCCTCTGGTACCTCTGGATTTCCCCCCCCCCTCCACTTTTTGTGACTCAACCAATATCTCTGCTCTTTATTCACAATGTGAGGTTTGAATAGCAAAGTAAATCCTGAGCTGCTCCATATATTGCAATCATTCCCAAAAACCCAACAAATTTGAACACTCTGAGCAGCTCAATGTAACACAGTCCCTGTCAAAGCCAGTGACTAGCCATTTCCACACTGTCCTCTCCCACAGTCAACTCTGGATCACACAAATTGGTGACCATGGATGCAGAGGATCAGCATCTCACCACCACCATACTGGTCCCCACTCAGAGTCCAAAGGACAGTAAAGAACCACCGTGTGAAGCCTGGAAATCTTCTTGTACCAATTCTACTGTACTCCTAAGATGTCAGGAAAGGCAGCACAATTAGAAAGACAGTCTCTGTCAAAACAAAGTTACAGTCTTTAACCCAGCTACTGGAAAATGGTAGGATCCATTATCACCAGCTACAGTAGGTCTCTCTGCTCCATTATCATCATAAAAGATCCTACTTCAGAAAAATAGCATCCTTTCCATCCCCAGAATTAGACTCTTCTGACTGACTTTATGCTCTCATTAAGTAGGTCTGTGTCAATTTGATTGATTTAATGAAGGCCTATCACTGCTGATCAGCAGCTGGCCAGGCCTTGCCAGCAAAGCTGCTGTGCATTTCAGAAGGGGAGGGGGGGAGATAATTTTAAAAATCTCCCTGCCACCTCCAGTAATATAGCAATTTGCAGTTCTAAAACAAGAAGTCCACTGAGAATATTCGGGGAGAGGATGGACAGAAGCTATTTTTGACCTTGGTTATTAGAGGAGAGCCACTACAAAATGTAAATGCAAAATCCAAGTAATTCAACATCTGCAGTCAAATAAAGGCAAAAAAAATATCATTAACTTATCGATTCTCCCTGCAACTGGTATTACTGCCTTTCTAAGGGAAAATAAAAAAGCAATTATGATAAATTCCCTGAATGCTGTCTAATTGCAATATCTAGCAATTAAAATGCGAATACAAATTATAACAGTTGAATCAGGAATTTCTTAATGGGCCAGGATGACAGTTCTGCTCTGACAGAATCTAAAAGGATCAATATCTATCCTCTGCTACACAGCTTCAGCATGAAGAAGCTCACCTTATTTTTACATGCCTACTTGTCACTTGGAAATAATGGATTCTACAGCTTCTCCTACCAGCACATCCACCTGTCTGGAGTCTTTTGCTTCACGACTCTACATTTAGATTATTCTTTAAAAATAAACTCTATTTCTTTTACAGGAATGCCTTTAAAAAAAAAAAACAAACCAAGAAAAAAACCAAAAACCAACCCCACCAAGCTCCCCCCTCCCCCTTCTTTGTTTGAAACACACAGCACTTTTATGCAATAGCCATGAAAAAAAAGATATTAAAAATGAATACCAGAGAACTAGAACAGCAATCCTTGATTTTTACTGACAGATACTCTGCAATTTTAACCAGCATTAATACAAACAGACCAATACAGACTGCAACAGTTCACACCCTGCAAAATGTGGCCTATTCAGTCCTTTTCACTGCAAACAGAGGAAAAAAAAACCCCACCACACACCAGAGGATTTTACATTCTGCACGCATTTATCCTTACATTTCTCTAATCATACCATTATTCCCATACAGACATCTACTCCATTTTCCAGCACGCTGTTATCAAGGCATAAAATTAACCCCTAAAAATAGATTCTTATTGTCTTTCTTTTCTTTTTTTTTTTAAAAAAACTGGAAAGATCTACCCTGGCTGCATGCTCCACCAGACAGTTCCCCAGCTCAGAACCCCAAGTCAAACCCGCATTCTCAAGCACCACGTTAACGTTACGGATTAAAGCACAGAATCCTTACCTAGGAGCTGCATTCTTTCAAACGTAAAATGGTTTGACTTCCTTTCTATCTAATCTGCCCACTGCCTGGACATATTTCAGCCTGACTTTCCAAATATTTGCTCGCTCTCTGTCTCCCTGCACGACATCCGCAGTTATTCGGCATTACTTACATTCTCTTCCATATATATAAGAAGAAAATAAATATATATATATATATATATTTTTTAAAAAAATGGGGGAAAAAAAATCAGACATTACATGAAAGGCAAAGAAAAGAGACAGCCCATTTCAAAGCATCTGGCAAACCTCCCCCTGGCCGGCGGCCAAGCCTCCGCTCCAGCGCCCGCTTCTCTTCCCCCCCTCCCGCCACACACACACACACACACGCACACGCACACACCCCCGCGCATGCGCGCTGCCGGCCAACACTCGGTTGCCCGGGAAACGCTGTAGGCCGCCTCAGAGCGTGAACGGCCATTTCTGCGTTGGGGCTGACAAAACCGCACGCTGAGGGAAGCGAAAGGGAAACGGGGGTTTGGCATTCCTCAGAAGATAAAACTTCCCTGGATTTCCCCCCCCCCACCCGCTACGGAAAGAGTTTTTCCGAGGGGATTGTGAACAATCGCATGACGAGGAGAGACCCCCCCCCCCCCCCCCCCCCTCGCCTCCCCAACCAAGCAACATACCCTGCAGCAAACACCCCTCCCACCCCCCCCACCCCACCCATCAGGGTTAAAAACAGGTAGAAGAAATAAAAGGCAACTCTGTAAACATGGGTTTGATGACAAAGAAGAAACTGGCTAACTTCATTTCAGCCTTAAAACTGTTGATGGTGATGCATGTCATGGCATCTGTGGCTTCCTTGCTTCTATTTATGGAGTATTGTCCCTTCTCAAAAGAAAAACATAGTGCCATACATACTGGACTAAGTCCATCCACATCTTGGCATCTGATACTACAACTGCCAACCACTAACACTGGTGTTAAAAAAAAAACAAGTATTAGTTACAATGGTAACTCCAGTACTGTTACTCAATAGTCTCCTAAAAGGCACTGTGCATTAGCTCATACTTTCAGTTAGCAGTTAGCCCATTGCTTTTGCTTTAATAATTTGTCTTTTTTTTTTCAATATACTGTTCTCAAACAAGTTACTTTTACTATAAGCTATGTATAAAGTACAAAAGAAAAATACAAAGTCTTATTTAAGTTTGGGTTATTACTCGTAAACTCAGCAGCCATTTTTTGGTTACGTCTCCCCCTGACCCAGATTAACTCCATCGCTCATCTCTGCCTTGAATTCTTAATTTCTGAGATCTGTCTCCAGTTCCTGCACTGGATAACAGAAGCCCACCTGCCACTGTTCACCGATCCAAATAAAAGTAACTGGTAGCAAAGGGAAGAGAAACAGCTCTGAGAAGGCACCTGAGAGCGAAACTTCAGAAACTGCAGGACCTTCAGGCACATGAAGTATTTAAATTACTCAGACTTACCACTACTTCTTCAGTTTTCTCTTCTCTCTTTACTTCCTCTTCATCAGTTTCTGCAGCAGCTCCATCTTCTTCATCACTGCTAGAGGACTCCATAATTTCACTGATGTCCATTTTCCAGTTCCGAGGAACACCCTTTGTGTTGAGAAATGTGCTTGCCTCCTGTAGCCCTACAGAAGAAAGGGCCTTGCTTTTACCTCATCCAGGGTATTCATTCACAAACATTTTTAATTTCACCTTCTTGTCAATGACAACAGCAACTTAAACCAAAACCGGATTTAAGTAATATAATTTAAACACTTGACACTTTGAGACTCAAATTTTAACAACCAAGTATTGGCAACTCCAGGAGTTTAAGAGTTGAGAACATCCATCCCACACAGAGTATCCAGTAGTTTTCTAGGTGTAGGTGCCCATGAACACTACTAAGGTTTACACTTAGGTATGTGAACAGCACCAATGACAGGCACCTACACTTACCCACATATATTCTGCACAACTGTGAACTGTTTTCTTTCTCTGTGAAACATACTATAATAAAGCAATTTCAAAAAGCAAAGCCATCACAGTTAGATCGAGTACTTTGTTATTGTCAAAATATCTTCATGTCTTACAGCTTCATTTCAAGAACTTGCAAACATTTTGTTTAAGAGGGCTGCCTAAAGAGATGATACATTAATGTTTGGAACAAGAAAAATACATTCATGAGTAAGGGAGTGACAGAACAGGGACGTGTCACGTTTGTACAATGGGAATACTTCAAATTCTTTTCCTTGAAGAGGTGCTCCAAGGGGGAAAACAACAAAGCAGAACAAACCCAGATATATATACACATGCCCCCCTACCCCCCAGGCACCATAAAGGACTTTAATCAAGAGGAGTCAGAAGAACACCCAGAAGAGGGAGATACTGCAACAAACCACTGACAATGCTGCTGGAGAAGAAAACGCACCAGTTTTTAATAGCTGATGACAACCTCCAGAAATTTGTTTAAACTCTTTTTTTTTTTCTTTCTTTAGAAACCCATTAGTACCTCTGTTTCCACAATATTGCCTCGTGACAATGAAATGTCACAACCCAATTATGTTCTGCATAAAAAAAAATAAATCCCCTTCTTCAATTTGTCTCTGACCTGGCACCTGATCATTTTTTGACTGTTCGAAAGTTCTCGTACTGTGACATAGTTATTAACAAGAAAGTATGAGAGAAATCATTAAGACTTGCACAAATCAATCAAAACCACCTCAAGCTCTCATTTGTGAGTGTTATGTTAAACCTTTACTTGTTAAGGAGCTGTTCCACACCATTAATCAAACCAGATGAACTGTGTTGAGTGAAGGGGTTTTGTTGTTAGTTTTGTTAAGTATTTTAGAAACAGCTTTTGTGTTTTGAGATCTGACTGAAACAACACTAAAAGTTTAATAATTATTTACAGTAAACTGAGACTCTGGCCTTTTACAAGATGGATGGCTGTAGTCATATGCATGCATCCATCCAGAAACAAGTTCTGTAATTATACTTTAAAAACAAATATTAATCAGACAGGACATTCTAATAAAGTTTACATCTTGCTGAGTATTTTTAACATAAAGATAAAAGAGTTTTGAGCAATATAACAGAACTTTGGGTTTCAGAGATGTAACTATATATTCAATTGGTCAATGATATTTCAAATTACCTTGAAAATAGTCTCTTAACTTTCCGTGGAGTGGATGAAAAGCAGAAAATAGAAATAAAATAGGCAACACCTAATAGGTGCCACTTTAATAAGGTGGCAGCTATACAGAATCATAGAATATACTGAGTTGGAAGGGATCCATACAGATCACCAACTCCAACTAGCAGTAGTTAAGGTCTTACCAAAACTAAGTGAGTCTTAAGAATGTATTGGTTTAAGTTACACTTAGGTACCTGTAGAAAATAAGTTAGTCAAAATGACACAGCAGGCCCAAAGTTTCTCTACTTTAGCACATCTAAAATTGTTTGCAAAATATCCAAGGGCAATTACCAGAAATCAACAGGCCATCATTTATCTGGAAAAGGTAGAAGTACTACTGCATGAAATGACATTTTTTTAAGATATCTAGAATTTATCCTAATTTACCTTTCTTGGGAGAAGACTCAGATTTTGGCAAGTTCTGAACATCTAGTTCTTTAATGTCTTTTCTTGCTACCGAGTAACTGAAAAGGAATAAAGTTCTGTTGTTATTTTTGAATCACAGTGAAGCATTTCACATGGAAAAACAGCAATTGCTACAGATTTCAAGGCCCTTTAACAAGTAAATGCATAAGGCATTTGTTATCATAGGTCCTAATACAAGATTCAAAACCAGAGTAAATTTCCAATCTTTCTTTGAAATCCAGACACTAAAAGAAGTCCTATAACTAAATGATTAAGAAAAGTTTGCTAATTCTTTATTTTAAATGTTTAACCTGTGCAAGTTTGCAAAGGTGAAATAGCTACATAGGCAAAGAACACTTTCTAAATTGGAAATATTCACATCAATCAATAAATAGTTGCTATCCAAACCAGCAATCTAGCTAGAGAAGGAAGAAGCATTTCTAGTAACACAGAACAACAGTGAAGCCAAATTCACATATCTGCATTCATAAACAGTCAGGCCTTTTATTTTTAAAATTGCAAAAGTGTTTTCACAGCACAATATATGGAAGTTGCTCTGTTCTAAAGTTATACTGCATATTCAGTTACTGAATTACTACAACAGAAATGCTAACCAACCTGCAAGGAAAGCCTCACAAGTGAGTTACTATAATAAAATTTTTTTCTTCTTTCATTATTTCAGAAAAACTGGAGTAAAACCTCAGGAATTGGAGGCTGCCATTTTCTGAAGTTAAAGCCATAAGACTACAGGGGAAAAAAAGTAAAATAGAGCAAGTGTGCACGCTTTTGCAATAACATTCACCCTTCAGTATATAAAGAACCAGACTCATCTAGAAGGCTGAGGATACATGTTCACATCAAAAGGCCTAAATGAATTAAGTCTACAGTAATTTGAAGTATGTTTCAGTAATTAAGAACTTGCACCCTACTCCAAATAAGGGCCAGTAAAAATCACAAATTGTTCACTTTCAAAGAAAGAGAGAAAGAGGGGTGACAGCTGGCCTTCAGCAAGGAAGTTTGTAGTTACAATATGTTGAGACAGATGCATTAGAAGTAGGAATAAAGACAAATAACAGGAAACAGCTTTTAAAAAAAAAAGTCATCTTATTCTTTTGAATACATTATTCTGCAAGTAAGACAGGCACATCTCTCTCTCTTCCCCCCATTGTTTTGAGGGGTGTACTACTAGAACCTGTCTTTGACTTCCCAGGAATCTTGATTCAGATTCTGTAAAAATCTGTTAATTAAAAAGTTACTTTACATTTACCCTTTTATTTAAAAAAAAGAAGTAGATTGAACACTTAAACTTTGCTGTTTAGACAGCAACGGGCATCTGGGCACTGGAGGTAATGAGTCAATCAGATATCCAAACTACTACAACAGACACCAATAAAGTCATAATTATTAAAGACATTAACGGAAATAATCAGAACCAGAACTCACACATCAAAGGACAGGAATCACCTAGAATGTTAACACCTGGGATTGGTTTGGGTGGGGTTTTTTTTTAAATTGCTGATTTGTTTAAAACTACGAGCGACCAGAATCTTTACTAATCCAATTAACTACCTGTACACACAATGTAAAGGTGGTGAGTAAGCACAGAAGTTGTTGGCTGGAAAGGGACTGAGTGACAGATGTACAACCAGCACCACTCAACACTGTACACTTTCCTTTCTGGAAGAAATATCTTCAGAAGCAGCATGTAATTAGTTTTGCATTTTTCTTCCATATGCAACAAATGAAAGTAAGCTGTTACTTACAATTTGGAATCTGCAAAGGATCGAACTAAACACTGGTCCTTTTTCACTGTGACGTCATCATTGCAGCTGGGAGACACAACCTGAGGTTTCAAATAAAACACTTTTTTTAAGCATTTAAAGAAAAAAAAAAGCTGGTCTTGAAAGGAAAGACAGGCAGACAGCAGGAAGACTGCTGTCTTCCTGTTTCTTTTATTATAATTCCCATTTCTGAGAGAAGAAACCTACTTCAATTTATATTGTGAAGACCAAGAATGATAAATTTCAAGACACAGTTTACCTTAAACTATTAACTTTACATGTTAGGTACAAGCCAGGACAGTTTGCAGTTTCATCTCTAAATTCAGAACTACTCTACTGGAGCGACTTCATGGGATCCTGTTTATTCACCCTGCTTTTTTCCCCTCTGGTTCATGTAAAATCTATTTAAAACATCAGGCACATTCATTTTATACCAGCTTCTGATATTTAGCATTTGAACTGAGACATAAGCTGTAATTGGTTGGGTTTTGGAGTTTTTTTGAGGCATGGATAATACAGGCCAGCATGGAATACAGCACATCCTACCACAGCAGTATCATGTCCGTATCTAAAAAGGTGATAAAAATGCATTTGCCATATTTGTACTACCACTCAGAGAACAGGTTCACATTTTGCCCTAGACCATATACAGACAGAAAATGTCAAATGCTGACGAACTTTTGGATCTACCATAACCCAATGGAAACTGTGCCACCCCATTCAGATGAGTCAGAAGTTTTACCCCAGAAATCAAGACATTCCTGTTTCTCATGTAGTAGGTACATGGCCTTCAGTAACTGAATCCCCTAGTTTAGAACTGTGTTAAATTAAAGTCTGTCATCAGTAAAGGGATACCAACAATCAGAACATGCACAACGACACCAGAGCTCATATTTTAAACTGAGATACGCACAGCTGGGTAAGTCAGTAACAGCTGTTCATCCTACATCACAACACAATGTTCCTTCAAGGAAGGGAAGACAACTGGCCTGTGTAGTTAGTTCTCTTTTGATCCTGAATACACACATGTAAATAAAATGTTAAACTAAGTTAGAAGATTTTAAGAGCTGAGCTCATTCCAGCTGACCCTGAAAACTCAAAATAAAGGACTACACAATATAGAGTTAAGTAAATCTGTAAAAATTACTGAATCAAACTCGCCTGTTTAATGCCCCAAATATTTTTTTCTTAGAAACAAAGACGTCTCTGATGGATCACAGATGTGTACTGAGCTTGTCTGACAATACCAGAAAGTTCACTAAAGAAAGCAACTTTTAATATGCATCCATAAGCTTTTCTGTGTATATAAAGAATCTGCAAAGTGTCCTTCTGTACAGTACAAGTTTGTACTTGAATTTATTTAATAGATATTTTATTATCAGTCACAGCAATGAACAGCTGTACCCCATATTAACAGTCAAATAAAAACAATAACCAACATCTACTGCTACCATAACTGGCCATTTCTGTAAATGCAAGCATGATAGGACCTAGTACCTCATAACACTGAAAATCTAAGGAAAAAGGCAATCATTAAATATAGAAAAGTAATAACTCTGCTGCAATTAAACTTCACAAATCTAATTGGTTTTAAATTGCCTGGAAGTGCAAGTCCCATCTTATTTCTAGGGAAAAAAATATCATTACACGCCATTTTACATGCAGTTTTGTAAGACTTAACAGCCCTAAAACTGTAACTTCCACATAAAGTTTATCTCTGCTCTCCTACTCTCCACAGATACCACAGAAAATTCTTATTTTTAGCAAATACGAGCAGCAGAGCTTAGCCTGACTACATCTGCAACTTTGCCATAGAAGTTGTCAAGTTTGCAAACCATCCTATTGAGGAAAAGTGCTATGTGAATGACGTAAGTCGGATGACACTCTGGTCTAAAAAGACAGTAGTAATATGAAACTAGAGAAGTCAAGGTCTTCTTACCAAAGCTGGATACCACTCTGCCTTCTCAGAGTTACAAGTCACAGTCACAACTTTGCCAAGCAGTTCATCATTGAGACGCCTTTTATCTTCATCTTCCTCTTCACTGCTTTCTTCCTCCTTTTCATCTTCAGTACTAAATTAAAACAGAGAGTATTTTTAAGTTTTCATCTGAAGTTAATATTTGAAAGCTAGTACAGCTTAAAATCAGATACTGCTTCCTGTTCTGCAAAGCTTCAACAACAAAATTAGAATTTTAAGAGTTGAAATTGCTTGAAACACGCTTGAGTATTAAGTGCACTTACTTAGTAAGAGGAATTTTGTAGAAATTCTTCCCAAATAGTAGCATTTTACAACAGCATCATGTTGGAATTGGGAGCATGAATCAGGATTTGATTGTGCACAGACATGAAACAAAGAGATATGGTCTCTATCCCAGAAATTTAAAAGCACCTTTTTTTTTTTCCTACTTTGTCCAGCATAAAGAAGGTTAAACCCCACATTTCCTGACAGGTGAGTTCTTATTACATGATAGAAGCATAAACATAAAGGCTACTACAAGCAAAAGCGCCATCAATTTCCTAACACTGCCAACAGATGAACATGCCCACACAAACTCAATTACATAAGTCCATAAGCTGTGTACACAGCTCTCATGATAGAGCACACAGACCATTACAGCTTCAGGGGTTCAACTTCAGCTTTAGCAAAGGACACTAAAGGAAAGGAAAGCAAGAGAGCTCTATCAAAACTCACACAGGAAGAGAGGATCTTCTTCCTCTGTTAGATTTCTTCCCAATAACTGGAGTTCCAAAGTGCTCTGGATTGGTTAGTGGCAGTTGATCAAGTGTCTACATGGAAAAAGAGGAAACAAAATTAGTTTGCAATTTCTTCCTCTTATAAATAAATAAACAAACCACTTAATTTTTGTTGCATGCTCATCACTGCCTTACCTCACTTTCTGCAAAGTGCCTTTCTCCCTTCAAGCATAATGAAGTTCGTCTCAAGGTCCTTTCATCACCATCATCAAAAACTATTACAAAGCCAAGAAAATACATCAGCACAAGATGATCAGTTCTCTTCCCCAAGCTGACGAAACAAGTCTATTTCTCTCCCAATCTAGAATATTCTCTAAAACATGACTTTCAAAACTTCCATTTAATCATTTCTCTAGTTCACAAGCAAAATAGAGGGTGGCATTCAAGATCACCAGTTACTGTTATTGAATAATCTCAGCAAGGTTTTTGGGTTTCAGTTTTTATTGTCCCTATCCATTTATTCTTATTTACACTCCCTTTTAATCCTCTCTCTTGCTACAAACAATTCCACACAAAACAGAAGAAAGAAAACCACCTGTGGGATAGCTTTTGCTACACTATCAATACATATAGAATACTGTGCTACCAGTAGACTAGGAGCATTGGAAACTTGAAACTGTAACTCAGAGTAATTCATAAAAGAATATTTAATAGACATCCTGTTCTTGTAAAATACATGCATAAGAGGGAAGTTGCATCAATTTCCATCAAGGGGCAGCTGAAGATGACTAGAATCCTGTAAGGCTATTGCAAGCTTTGCGTTAGGAAGATCCACTCTTCAGTCAGCTTAAAGAAAACCCTTTCATGAAAACTTCCTTGAGGAGAAGGGGAGGAAAAATCTCCAGCTCGGATCCCACTGGCTGAGCCATGTGAACAAGCCCTTTTCAAAGTGCAGAGACCAGGTGGCCGCAGCCTGGCATTCCAGTCAGGTAAAAGTTTATTTGTACAGGTCAAAGTGCAAAATACTATGCTGTATTTAAACAACTCCAAACGTGCTTTGTCCAGCAGTGAACTTTAAAAGAAAAATAAAAAAATAACAACATTAACAAGTGTTGCGCTTCAGTACAATAATTTTGGTATACTTCTATTAAAAATAAATCTCTCATGAATATCAAATATGTGTGTGCTGTTAGGAAAAGCACAGATTGGCTGCAGCCAGAAAGGCACTTCAAATTGGTCTAGTTACTGAACAGACCAATCACATTCTCCTACTCTTAGATTAAAACCATCGACTGCAATAGTAGCTATACGAAAAGGTAAGGATACAGATTTAATTAAGCTTGGTAAGATAAGCTTTAAGGTTCCTCCATCTTCAGAGCAGAGATACTGTTGTGGTATGCTCCACTACTGAATTATCTGCATGGCTTATAATACACATGCAACTGACTTTCACCCCTTCAACAGCCTAGTATTTTAATAACAGCAGATACGTATATGCCTAGTTATCTGTACTAGTTAATATTAAAATATAAAACATACCAGTAAGACCTAGCAACCATAATGTCAGTCAGTTACTCTCAAAATACAGTTCAGCTTCCAGCTCATGGAAGCCACCCACCACTGTGACACTTGGCACAAACTGGGAAAACGAAGTACAAACCCTCCCTCCCTCTGCATTACCAAGGGACTTCAGTCTCTCCTTGTAAGCCTTCCCTCCTCCTTGCCCTCCTCTGGACACTCCAATAGTTTTGTGTTCCTCTTGTACCATGGCGCCCAAAACAGCACCCTGTGCTCAAGGGGAGCCTGCACCAGCACAGTCCCCTGCCTGGGCCAGCTGGCCATGCCGCACTGGATGCACCCCAGTACATTTTGAACGTGTAATATTATATATTAAAGATTTTATAAATATAAGCAGTAAGGCAGATGGCAGGTTTTTCAGCTGTGTAATACTTTGATACTGTGATAGCAGGCACACCTGAAGACCTCAACAGATTCTATGCTGCAAATTCATTCCTCTTTTTAACCTCAGCCAGTTGAATAACTTTTATTAACTACTACATCATTCCTTAAACAGGTTATTGTTCCAAGTCCAAATTCCCCAACAGCAGGAATTCTAGATGGTGTATTCCATAAGAAATAATTGATTGAACAGTATCAGTTGCATTAAAGAGGGAAGGAAACAGAAGCAGAAGACATGGAGATACCCTCCCATACACATGTAACACAGTCAGTGCAGTGCCACAATATTTATCTTAGAAGAGGAACTTACAATCCTGTCCTTCCAAAGGAACAAGAACAAAAAAGCAGAAGCCCTTCAAGTACTATCATTGCCTAATCTTGCAGTGAACATGCACTTGTTGGAGAGATACGTGTGGTACCAGCTGACTACTTCACTAAATACTTCTGGCACACTACCCAGGAACCTATACACTACCAAAGCGTCAGTGTAACAAAGTAGGAATGACAGAAAGAGTAGTGAAATTTCTGCTGGCCAGAGGCCTTCCTTACATGTTTGTTGCTTAATCACAAACACTGACAGAAGGGGAAAAAAGATGACTAACCAGCACAACCTGGAGGAACAATCTCTGTTGGATCGCTCATTCTAGTTCCAAGAAGGAAGTTCAATGTGCTCCATACAGACTGTTTCTGAACAATGGATGTAAGTCTAGGCAGGCCAAAGCTATGACAGAGAAACAGAGCTCCCCAATGGGTATCAATGGAATGCTTCCCAAAAGTTAGGTTAAAAGTTGAGTACATCAAAAATGAATTAATTAGTGCAACTTTCAACTCACTACTGATGAGCAGGCATCCTTCCATTCCCCACATGTAGCAGCACTGTATATGCCATTAACAAAGTAACACTAATCCTGTCTTCACAAAAACGCTGTCCCAACATTGGTTCTCATTTATTTATATAAGAAACATTAATAAGTTGACTAATCAAAATAATCTTTAGGATCCATGAAGAAACTTGACACAAAATACTGCAGATCAGTTTAACTACATCTTGTTTATAAATATCCCTAAGATTGCAAAACAACAAAAACCAAAAAGAAAGAAAAAGGAGAACACAGAAGGACAGCAGCAGTAACATCCTCCTAACAGTTATGATATTAGTTATACACAGAGCAATCTGTGTTACCAGAACAAGGCAGTCCTGGAACAGGCAAGTGAATAGGGAAAACAACCCTGAAGGCTGCACCCGCTTGCTAACTTCACATCCAACAAGTTATGTTACAGTTGCTGCCCAAATGAGGAGAGATTCTATACTGCACAGCAAGTAACCTTTTCCTGATTCCTCATCCCACTCAGAAACTCCTAAATCTACCAAGACACAGAAATAAGGTACCAAGAAATGAAAACTGCTCCAGTATCAGAATGCACACTTCATTATTTGCACTAGCTGCCTGCCAGAGTAATTTGTGAGCTGCTACCTGTGAACAGCTCGATGAATGTGGGCAACATGTGCAGATTCGTGTTTCTCAGTTGTAGAAACAATACAGAAAGTACCAAGAGTCATGCAATACTTGTTGAGTGACCTTGTAGACAAGGTCTGGACTAACTACCGATTCATCACTGTAAGAGAGCCCTACGAGCAAGATACAACAGTGTATTGTGCTACTGGAGAGACTGCAGAACTCAGCACAGAAACGTGTAAGAAATACCACTGAAAACACACAAGTGTAACCTTTGAGGCTACTCACAGAAAACCATCACCTTACAAACAAAACCCCACTGCCTGAAAAGGCTTTTTCTGAGATGTTACAGTAATCTTCCTATTGTTACATACAAAGAGATGACAGAAAAGTTCTGCCTCCCTGCTTTCCCTACAGTACTGTCTGTAACGATTTTTAATTATCTTTTAACACAAGAGTCCACACTGATTTGTGACAAGGGTCAGTTATGTTTTCCCCATCACATCTCCTCTACCTGCACATCACGTACACGCACCTAAGTGCAAAATACTGCACTGTTCTATTTGTCTAGATTCTCCAAAAATAAACACAACTATTGCACAGTTTCTGTATGCCACAGGTACACTTGAACAACTATATGGCCCATGCAAAGACTCCAGGCAAATATAGGATTTCCTTTAAAACCCATGCATGTAACATTCTGAAGATGAAAAGAATATGATGGGTTAGGGTGGTATAGAGCAGTGCTGAAGTGGAGGCAACTAGACAGTTTACCTGCCATACTTGTGATTTTGGATTCCTGGGTGACACACACACAGCCTATGAAGTGATGCTGCTGGGATGTAGAACACAACAGGATGCTGGGAAGAACTGGTCAAACCAGCCACACAAACATGACTAGTGTCTTGCACATACTACTGCTGATCAAGTTCTAAGTGGTGGCAGTGATGGCTTTTATTACCCTTCATGCAGGAATAAGGCATCTTAGGAGCTGAAAGATGGGAGTGTTTTCCTGTCAGCAGAGAAACATCCCCACAGCATCACAAAAGGATGGTTTTTTTTAAAAAATAGGAAAACGTGACTATAAATAGCTCCTGTTAGCAGTCCTGCTCCTCAGAGTCCTAGGACATTAGTGTTGGTTCATTTCCTGATAACCACTCTCAGCATTATGAATTGGAATGTTCAAAACCCAGGCAACATGAGAGAGGATTCGAACCTACACTTGATATCTGTTGTTTCTGCCACCTGCCCTCCTAAACACAGGACCCCAGAGTCACAAAACCATGGACTGAAACTGTACTTCCAGAACGACTCCAGTGGACTACCCAAAACTTCACTTGCACAAGGATGAGCTCTCAGTTATCCAACTCCTCTTGGCAGGCACTCACTCAGCATTCCCTGCAAACTGCCACAGGGACTACACGAGAGGAGGCAGTTACCACCACAAGAGGCTGGAGAGCAGCACAAGCAGAGGTATGGAGCTCACACAAGTGTCTTGGAAGTGGTGTCTGGCTTACAGCTAAAGTTGGGCCATGTTGATGTACAACACTATACTAGAGCCAAAAAAAGGAAAAACCCTTGACTTTGCAGACTCATGCAAGGTTGAAAAGAATAAGAAAAATAAATTATTTACTATTTATGTTCAAATATTTTGCCCTTTCATGATAACTTTTAAAAAGGGGAAAGATATGCCTTCTCTTACATTAAAGTCCTAGGTGAAGGCTGAAAGCTGTAACTCTCAAACCCCAAAGATTCGCTCCCCCTTTCTCTCTAAGCAGTATATAAAGCCCTCCTGTTGACACAGCAAGCTCTGCTAGAAACTGCAAACACCCCTCACTGCTTTGGTTTTCTTCTCCCTATTTCCTATTCATTTCAGAGGGAAAAAAACCCTGAAATTTAATACATCTTTTCTCTCTTTAGAAAAACTTCTCCCTGATTTTCTCCTGAAAAATACAAGGCAGAAAACTCCTATTTGATCTGTGTTTTCTTTGGTTTAAAGCTGTAGATATGGCTAAGATGCACACACTTATCAAGTGATCCAAGCACACACGGATTATGAACCTGAGTTTTGTCAAGAGAGAGAGGACACTTTTGTTTTGATGGGGCAATAAAAAAAGGTCGCTCTCACAGTAACTCTTCAGATGCTTGCTCAGTTGAAATACTGTTTCTCACTTTAGTTCATACACTACATGGCTTCCAGTCCTGTACAGAAGGGATACAAAAGCGTTTCCTTAATGAACATAAAGATAAGGATTTCTGTTTTCTGAAAACTTGGTAATGCTTGTAAGATTCCAGAGAATGCCAAAGAAGGGAAATACAGCTATGAAGTTTGTAAAGTATGGTCAGAGTTTTGGTTCAGCCTTCTTTTTTAGTCATTTCAGACATTATTTCAGAATTTACTTGAAATGTTTAGGAAGTTAACTGAAAATCGAGTGGATGGTACACTAAGAAAGCTGTAATTCAAACCTGGCTCAGCTGAAAGCAGATCTGATAGACCATTCTACTGCTACGTAATTATCACCTAACAATATATTCAGCACTTCAAAAGCATCAATGCAGCACTTTAAAATTTGTAAATTAAGTATGTTCATTTTAAATAATTGCATTTTAAAGATTCAAACATCCAACTGAGCCTTTGTTATCCAAAGAACTTACACCGCTATTACTGTCATCCCACTTCAGATGCAATTGAGCAGATGAGAGAGCTGACATGTGCAATGGCATTTTCCAGACATCACTAAACTTTCACTCCAAACTGCTTTTGTTTCTTCACCAACTTAGACAGAAAAGCTGAATTTCAAAGGCCATTTCAAAAGCAGTTCCAAGTCACAGCTGATAATTCCAGTACACCTAACGGCTACAGTAAGATCACCATTATGTAAAAATAGGTGAAAAAGTGATTCTACAGCAGCTACAATAAAACAATCCTTTATTTTGGACACATGACTAATAGACAGAAGACACTGTTAAAGTAGACTAAATAATTGTCTTTCTGCCTCTTTTGTTATGTTGGTGGCAAAGTCACCTACTGCAGCAAACTCCACAAAGCATTCCTACTGGTGCACCTTACTGAACACAGCAGTCTCTGCTGACTTCTTTAGATACCCATCTGAAATAGAGAACCTGATCTGCAAAGGTGAACATCATTACTTCTCAGTAGACTTGCATGCAGTTTGTCTTGATCAATTCTTAAAGACATTTATGCTTGGTACTTTTAAAATGTCTGTATATATTACAGGTTCCTCTATCCATCAGTCTGCTTTTAGATCATGGATAAAGAGATGCTACATACCACAGAAAATCAGCAGCAGAGGAAAAGCATATCCTGCTGATACACAAGCCTTCCCGTGTGCTGTCCAGCTCAAGCCTGACCACATTCAGACATTCTAGAAACCTGAAGGCTGTTTAATCTACATCCCTCACAACTCTTTAGCTTGGACTGAATCGGTTGGTAAGAGTGCCAAGAAGTATGGCCCACCCTCTATTAAAAAAGAACCAATTCAACCATTTGCTTCACAGCAACATAAACGTACACCTAAGATCTATCTAGAACTTTCTACAAAAATATAATGGAAGCAGCAGGCAAAAGATAAGGCTTATTTTTTACACCTCAGTATTTTTGTACTCAACCTTCAAGACTTCCCCAGATTTAAAAGTAAAATAACTTTTTTAATGACACAAACTTCACAATCTCTTACTTTGGTTAATGTTACCTCTACTTCGAGCTGCAATAAGCACAACCAACACACTACTCCAGGACGTTCAGAAGATCCAAATACAATCTCAAGTGTGTTACAACTGTATTTTCACAGTCACAGGTACATATATCCTATGTGCCATATTACCATACTGCATGTTAACTTACAATAAGATTACTTAAATCACACACACAAGGAGCTCCAAGATTTTACAAAATCCTAGCAGTCTTAATGCATTTGCATATGGAAAACAGGTGAGTTTATTTTCCCTATCCTGCCTGTCAAAAAGTTCCTTTGGGTGAAAGAAAATGACAATCATAAATTAATCCACTGGTTCAAATTTCTGAAAAACTGCACTTCAATAAAGGTATAAAGTAAAAATCATGGCACACATGATTTATCTCCTACATTATTGAGGAGTTCAACAACTTTTTAAATCTAAACAAAACCCCACTAATACAGTATTCACCATTCAAGTTACAGGCTCATCAAGTGAAATTTTTGGCAGAAGTTTACTGCTCAAAGGGGAAAAGAAAAAAAAAAAAGCCAGACAAAACTCACTTCCAAAACAGAGGATTTAACATTCACTGACAAATGTAGGAAGATTAATACATTTGTTTTAACAATTAATAGTTTAAAGCCTTTTTAAAATCATTGAAGCAGGAATATGTAGGACTGGTTTACTGCTATAAATCTTCTGGTCCAAATTCAGAGCTAGCTAAAAAAAAAAAGTCATAGAATATCATGAGTTGGAAAGGACCCATAGGGATCAAGTCCAACTCCTAATAAAGCTCTTTTAAAATTAAAATAGGTGTTCTAAAATGGAAATACTAATTTTTAAACCATGAAATTATTAGCACTAGACTGTTTCTTACCTCTTCTGTATCAGAAGAGTGAACCTCTAAGTCAATACAAGCAAAACTGTTTTTCCCTGAGTACGTCTCATCATTGCACCAAACCAAGTAGATTTTAAATCTTGTGCACTCCAAAGTAATCCTGCCTTTCCTTCCTGACCTGACATCCACTACAGTTTTACAGCTACATCTACAATTCTACAGCAATGTTATAATCTTGAAGAAAAATGCTAAGACAGTGAGCTTTGTCAACTGGTGAATCAAGTGGCTTATACCTAAAGTCCGCAGTAACAACAGTAATCAAAGTGATAAACCCTGACAAATTAGAACCTTATCCTGATCCCACTGAAGATGACATAACCTCGCCTACCGCAATGGAAATGTTGGATTACTGAAAGTATCTTCTTCTTATCTTAAAAAAAGGGGCTAATGAATCAAAATAATTGATGCTTCCTGCTTTAGAGGACTCCTCAGCAGAGTATAAGAGAGTAGGAAGTAAAGCCAAATACATTTGAACATTCATGAACAAGTCATGAACAGTTTACAAGTACCAATCTCAAAAGCAATGCTGAAGAGTACCAGGCACAGGACAATTCAGAGGAACACGTTCCCTCCACGCTGCTATTACAAATACAACACCTCGCTGCTGTAAGAAAGTTTCTGTGCAAAAAAGGATAGGTGCTTGCAAAGCTCTTTCATTCAAATACTGTGGGTTTTTTATTTCCCTAACTAGCATTACTTAAATGCCACTGGGTCTACTCTCAAAGCTGTTTCAGAAGAACCTAGAGATGAAAACAGGCAACCCTAATTATCCAAAACAGAGAAATTCATCTTGCAAAGAATTCTTGTTCGACATTAAAGTTCTGCTGACCCTGCATTCTGAGGTTTCTATTTCAATAGCTGAAAAGTGCCTGAGCCTCCAACATGAGAGGCAACGTAGCTTTCCATTTCACTTTAGGTATAATCATTATTTGAAAATTATTTAAAAGCAAGCAGTTATTCACATTATAAGCAAAAGCCCCCTTTTTCCTTTAAGATGTGATGCACCAATTCTTAAGAAAAAAATTAAATCCTTTCTTCTTCTCTCTTAAAAACCCACAGCTCTCAACTCTATACAGAATATAGTGCTGCTACCCATGTTCATGTGTGTAAGGTTTCATGCAGTGAAAGAAGGCCAGTGTTTCAGCCATGCCACAGGTTTTCAGCAAGAAGTGCAATTACAAGGTTTACGTCTTAAAATCTCTAAAAAATTTCTCTGAACTTCAGCAAGTGACCCTAACATCAGTACTGTTCAGCTGGGCAGTGACCTTTGCAACAACCCCCCTGAACTTCAAACAATTATTATCCTATTTTAAATGGATATGGGAACAGGACCTGGAAGACTTAAAGTCCCCTGCCAAATCCATCTCAGCTCTTACAAGATATAATTACTTACGTTATTACCTACAATTAGAAATACACTGTTCAAAGATTAGTGACTGTAAACGAAAGCACGTGGCTACTCACCTACAGTATACCAACTAGCATCTGTCAACTTGCTGATAACAGCTTCTTGAAAGGATCCATCGGGCATTTTGGTTTCGACCATTGCACCAACCTGCAAAAAGGAGCATCTCAAGGTTACAAGTAATAACCCCAAACAAACATAACAGAGAAAAATCCAGCAAGCTGGATTTATTTATTGTTTTAAAGACTTATTTTAACTAAATTTTACTTTGTAAAATGTAGTTACTTAGCTGGTGAGAACAAAGGTCTTTAAGCATGAAGGCTGAACTGCCAGCAGACAGTAATGCAGTAAATCTCTGAACATTTCAGCATGACTTATATCATCACAAGAAATAATAGAAGGCTAATTGGAAATAAATATTCAAATATTCAATCAAAGTAATTATTACTTTTGTGCATGCAATTACTATTTCTTATACTTTAAACACTGTTATAGTGTCAGCCACATCAGAATTTCAGTGAGCAGACTACAACATGCATCTGTGCCCTTGCAGCAGCTAGAGAAAAGACAAATACAAAAAAGTTCATCTCTAGAGAGCTCTGGTTGCATCCAGTGACTTATAACGCAGCTATATATTTTAGCAGACAACTTTTTACATATAAAAATGCAAATCAACCCATATTTTATATATAAAATACATCAAGTATTTTAAAAAGCATTTGGAGCGACTGTATTTACTATTGTCTCACTGGCTTAAACTTTGCTTCATCATCAAGTTCTCCGTTAGTTTTAGGTTTAAAAGTTTCCTTACTTAGGAGGAGTTTTGTATCTTGTAAGAATATACAATAATCCATGTGCATGCAAAACTGCATATGAAGTATACTACACAGAGAAGCATAAACAGCCTTTAGAACTGCAAAAGTTAAGACTAATTACTCAGAATCAATCTAGTGTAAAGCAATAAGCCTCCTCCCATTGATTCAAACTCTTAGGACAGGCACACATATAAACAGCATCAAAATGTAGGTTTTTACAAATCAATTACACCATTAGAAAAAAAGGCATGCAATATACATACTCTTAGAGGTCCTTTCACTTGGTCATCCTGCACTAACTGAGTTGAGTTATCCCCCTTCAGAACCACCTGAAAGGTATTAATAAACTTTTTAATATGTTATCTTTTTCGTAGCACACAAAAAGCATAGGAAACCATATTTACAGTTAATAATTTGGAAAACAAGATAAAGGTCAAATGGACTCAAACACCATTAATACAAAACACTTTGCACAGATGCTTTTTCTCACAGGAAGCCTGAAGCATCACCTTTAATATTAAATCTAAAACACTGTAATTAAAGAACAGGGGGAAAAAATAATCAACCACCAGCCATTCCAAGGCAAAGAAAGTAAGTTTGGACAGGAGTCTGGATATTGATGCAATCCAGGATACACCTGGAAAAAAAGTCCTGTTTTCTAGCTCCCCCAATTATCCCTCAACCATAGTTGACACTGTAGCTGTATTTCTAAAATAACACTAGTGACATGCTAAAATATTGTTGGTATTGACACGTTCTGGTTAATTGATCCAATTTTATTTACATTTTTTTATCAGCATTGAGATGAATACAGGTTGTCCTGCTACTCAGGAAAAGGCTACTGGACTTTTTGGACTGTTTGCACTCTTGGCAAGTGTGCTGGGGTGTCCCTACACGCTCTTAATTACAATATCAGGCTTAGCTTGTTAAAACTTCAATTGTTATAAGATAATTGAGATACAGCAACAGGAATTTCACCGAGTCACAGCAGCCTCACATGCTTTCAAATGTTACCATGGAGTAATAAGGCAGAATATTCTAATGAGAAAAAGAAACTCACACCTATTAGGAGACTAAATACTCTGTCTGACCAAAGATACAGATACAAAATCAAGGATGTCAGACCAGGAAGGGCAGCACACCACTTCCCACAGAGCTGCTCATTAACAGAGATTTCAAAGAATGTTACAGATTTCTAAAAGCACTCAGTAAGAACAGGGGGAAACACTTCAAGATATGAATTGTAGGGGGGTTTTTTTCTTATCATGAAAAGCATTCTGAATAAAGTGATATGATCTATATATGTAACTGGAGAGGCTGATCGCTTCTTTTACTTGATCTAAGCATTAAAGCACACAAAAACTTAGATGTGCAGTTAGAAGCAGCAGCTTTCATCTCTGTTAGGGGATTTGGGGTCTTATTTACATATCCTGGACAGCAGACAAGGCAGTGGGAAGGTTTTGACAAAGCAGAAGAACAATTTCTACATTTACTTTGAATTCTTAATTGTTAAGTACATTTTATTCTTGTTTTCCCAGCTAGCATCAGCAACAGTATTGTAAAAACAAAAGAATTACTTTCTTTTTTGGTTGCTTTTGGCCTGTAAAAGTGAGAAAATACTGTGTGTCAGTACAGTGCATGTGTAGAAACTCAGCCATGGCCAGAGCGTGCTGCTTTAGAAGAGGCAGCAAGATGCCCAAAAGTCAATGTTACCCTGGACGTTTCTAAAACCTGGTCTAAGAAACTATTGCCATCCATTCTCATACTCTTATTTTGATTTATTGTAGTACTGCCTCTGAAGTTGCAAGCTGTAAAAACTGAGAATGTCAGCTGCAACAAAAGGCAATTTTTGCTTCTGAAGGGGTTGTTCTTATTCCTTATTACTCATGTAAAGCCATAATCCTCTGTTTGTGACATCAAAACCGATTGCTGTGAAACTGAGGTAAGCAGTGGCAAGAATAGGTAATCTGAAAGCACGTTCTTGTTCCAGCATCCTCCTAGAAAAATAACACACACACCACCCCAAAAGAACAAAAAAATAACCCAAAACAAAACCTGCCCCAAAATATGAAAGACAACATCCAAATGTTCTTCAATATTCCCACAGAGAGGTGACGAACACTTCCTAATCTTCAGGACTAGGATCTCCTGACAGTCCTTTCCACACAGTGCTTCAATAAACCCAGCAACAGGCACAGTGTTGTCACTACCTTGACTTTCACAAGCCTCTTCACCGTCTTAATCTTTGCCTCGCAGAAGGCACCACGGTACTTGGCACTGACATCGGTTCCCACTGTCAGGTAGGCAGGCTCATCCGCTGCCTGTTAAGAAACACAAAATAAGCACAAAGTTTAGTTATTCCTACTTCTTTATTTATACAGGTATGTCCAGGTATATGTCATTTCACATCTAAACTTTGAGAACTATTGACTTTTAAGCGATAAATAATGTCTGCACTTGGAATTGCAACCAGACAGTTCTTTAAAATGAACTATCAGCAAACAAGTCACAGAGGTTTTGTGGATCTTGACACCCCCTCCCCATCTTGTCAACCTACTTACTTCCCTAGAAATATCACTGAGGGTATTAACTGATATTTAGAATATTGCCTTATTTCCATAATAATAACAACACACAGGAGTGACTATTAAGTCAAATAATTCCTATACAGCATAGAAAAGGAAAGTATTTCAACTGCAAAAAGGCAGTATAGAAGATAGTCAGACTTTTTCAACTATAAGCAATCCAATGACACAGATTATTTAGAACATTTGAGACTGCCATCCTCCCAATATTTACAATTAAGTCTCTAACATTCCAGCCATAGGATTTTTTCCCTGCTGACTAAAAGGAGACCTCCAGAGAAATTTGTTGCAATCTTTCAAACAGCTTGTAACCAGTATCTTCCTTTCCTGAAATGCCTCCATCAAAGCTTAATTCGCTCCGCATTTTAAGAGAAAGAAATATTTCTCACCATGTTTTCCTCAATCTGCACTTTATTATTCAACATTTCACTTTATTATGTTTGTAGCAGCTGATAAACAAGGACAAAATTACTGTGTTGGAAATGCCTATCAAGACAGGAAGTCAGCACAGAATAGTAAATAGCAGCCTTTCTGTTATGGGTTTTGCCTTAAAATAAAAAATGTTATTATTTCTTTGATTCTGAAGGGTGGGGGGAGAAGAAAAGTTGTTCTCTCTTGTGAATTAAACCGCAATTGCTAAGCCTGTGTACTGAAAAAAAAATAACACATCAGGCAAGAGCTGAGGCGGGACAAAAAGGCTGTGGTTTTGCAAACTTGCAATAGCAGCTGCCGATACAGGAAGCATTTAAAGGCAGCAGCCCAAAGGACAACAACTCAAAAGAGACGTCGTGAATTATTCCGACTCCTACTGCAAGACGACAGGAGCTTCGCTCACCCACACCTCAGCCGGAGAGCAGAAACAGGGTTTGCAGCGTGCACCCGAACCCCGGGCAGCCTTATCCCGCTGCTGCTCAGCCGAGACGTGCCATCGAAAAGGAAATCGCCAGAGTCGCTAACGAGCAGGGGAAAGGGAGCCGTTCCCCGCTCCGGAGTTCGCCTACCTTCATCTTCAAAGGTTATTTGCGGGATTCCAGCTCAAAGACTTCTCCTCCCCGCCAACACAGGGGAAAACACTGCAAAACAAGAAAGGGGGGGGGGGGAGAGCGGTGAAGGCGCAGCCGAACGAGCGTGGGTCCTCCCGGGAAGGGGGCGGCCGGGCTGCGTGGGGAGCCCAGCGCGGGCGGCCGGGAGCCGCCGCCCGTCCCAGCCCCACCGGGCCGCGGAGAGAACGGGGCCGCGGCCGCCGCCCGCGGATTCCCGCCCGGCGGCCCCTCGGTGTGTCACGTCGCCATTGCTCCCGCTCCCCGCCTCAGGGCGGAGGGGTCGGGGCGCGCGTTCAAACCGTGAGGGGAAACCCGCCGCCTAGCACGGGCAGCTCCTCGCCGGGGGGGCGGTAGGGCCCCGCCGCCGCCTTCCCCACCCCTTCCCGGCCCTCGCAACTTTCTGCGGCCCGCGGAGGGACGCGCCGAGCCGCTCCTCCCCGCCCCCCTCACCCCGCAGGTCGGGCGGACTTCTCGCTCCCGCCGCCCCACCGACACCGGCCGCGGCCGGACGCCTGGGCAGCCCGCCGGAACGCCGCAAGCCCCCGGCCCGGGCTAGGGGAGGCGGAGCGGGGGCGGGCCGGCGCCGCGCGGCTGAGGGGACCGAGGATGGAGGGCAGGGCGGGCAGGGCGGGCGGTCCTCGTCGTCAAGCGTCGGGGCAGCCCCGGGGACGGCGGCGGGAGGAGGCGGCCGGGGGACTCACAGGGGAAGGGATGGGGGGTATGGGGCGGAGTTCAGCGGGGAAGGGATTCCCCGTCCCCGTCGCGAGGGGAGCGGCGGGCGTCCCCTCTCCCTCACCGGGTGGAAGGGCGCGTTGCTGCGGCGGGGGGGAGGGGGAGCTCCCAGCGCCTCTCCGCGCCTCCTTCCCTCCCTCCCTCCTTCCCTCCCTCCCCCGGGACGGCGGCGGAGTTGCGGCTGCCGAGGCGCCCGCCGCCCTCGCCGCCTCCTACCTGGAAACTCAAGCGAAGTGGGCAGCCCGGCGCTGCCCGGCTCGGCCCCGCCGCGCTCCCGGGGCCGCGGCCCCCCCCCCAGCCTTTCCGAGACGACGACAGCCCCGCGAGCGGCGGCGGCTGAGCGCGGCCCCGCTCCACCCCCTCCAGCCCGGACTCGCACCGAATCACCAGCGCCGAGCCCAATAACAAGCTGTTGAGCAGAATCTGTCCTGCTTGAACTCCCATTGGCCCCCTCGTGACGCCCCGGGGGCTCTGCCCCGCCCGGATTGGGCGCCGCGGACAGCACCCCCATTGGCCGCAAGGCGGCCGGTGGAAGGCATTGGCCAGCCACCGACGCAGGTAAAGCTACGGGGACTTTTGATTGGAGCCCCTCCGGAGCGCCAGCCGGTTGGTGAAAGTTGAAGTGAAGTAAACGCTTCCCCGCGGCTGATTGGCCAGGGCGAGATCCGGATGTAGTTCTCGGCGCGGCGATTGGCCGCCGCGCGGGGACAGGAAGAACAACGGCGCCACCTGATTGGAGGTATCCGTCTCTTGGAGACGCGGTGGGGCGGGGACGAGAGGCTGTGAAGGGGGGCGGCGGGGGGCGGGGACGGCGTTCTGCGGCGGCGGCGGCCTCGGGCGCGCAGAGCGCATGCGCCGCGGTCGGCCTCCCGGCGCCATTTTGCGTGCGGCTCTTTCCCATTTTAGGCCGCGGGAGGGAGGTGGAAGGAGTGGTTGGCGTCCCTCCCGCGGGGCGGGGGGGTGTGGGGGAGAGCTGCGGGCGCAGGCGGCGGGATCGGCAAGGAATCGACCCCCGCGCTCCGCAGAGACCGCGCCTCGGTTCGCTCCTGCCGCCCGCTCCCTTTGCCCCGTCGGATGGCGGCCGCGTCGCCCCCTCTCCCGCTCGGCGGCGATGGCGCAGGAGCGGGGCCCGGCCGGACCCGGAAGTGAAGCGGAGGCCGCGAAGGGGCGGTGGCGGCGCCTCTGGCGGCGCGCGGCGGAAGCGCCCGCCGGGAGGGCAGCGGCCCGGGGCGGACCAGCCGCCGGCCGACCCCCCGCCGCCGCCGCTCTCCACGCGGAGCCCGCCGGAGGCGAGCGGCGGGGCTGGGACGGCCCGTCCGCTGCGGTGGCTGCCGAGTGCCCCAGCAGAGACCGCGCCGGGGCTGCAGGTAGGGGCTGCCGGCGCCGCCCGCGCCGCTCTCCCCTCACGCCGGTCCCGCGGGCGGGGCGCGGGCGGCTGCGCTTCCCTCGCAGGGAGGCGTTGCTCAGCCGCCATTAATCATCCCCTGCCGCCCGTGACGCGTTCGGGGGGGACGTGACCGTCTCTTGCAGCCCGGTCGCTTCTGCCGGCGGTGGTGGCGGCAGCCTGGCCTCCCGCCAGGCGGCTGAGGTCACCCCTTGGCGGGAAGCGCAGCGAGGGCAGGGGACGGCTGGCGTTGCCGGGCGCTTCTGGGCTGCGGGGGGAACGCGGTTCTGTCCGGCCCCGGCGTGCCTGTGCCGGTGAAGGCTTACGGGGCAGGGCAGCTGCACCTGTCAGAGCTGGTCTTTAAGGGAATCTGCTGCTAAGGGCTAACCCGATCCGTTAGCAGGTACTAACGAGCCTATTATTGATTTTATATAAATAATTTTAACGCGAGATTCACGTTTTGACTTCCAGTATAAGACTCGCTCCGTGGTCGAATCTAACACAGGACTGTTACTACACAGAGCAACGGGGCATCTGTTTAATAGTGCTGGAACCATGGCTCAGGTTTAGCCAGAGCGGCAGAGGAGGTGCCTGACGACACAGCTAAGAGGCCTGTGGTGCTCACTTCCCAGGGACGGGCATTTAGTTTGGGTGTAGTTTTCATTAAGGTCTCTCCTGAAAGCATGTGTTTGTTTTACAGAGGACAGTTGTCTAGGGAGCTCGTGCTGCTGGATGAGCTCTTAAGGTTTAGGAAGGCATGTTTAGGATCAGGTACGGGAGTTGTTTAACATTTAATGGAGCTCTGGAGTTCTGGCGTTTGGATGTGGGTTGTAAATCTAAAGATGTATACAAATTGCATAAAGGTTTGAGGTATTTAGTCCTGAGGGAGCTGTAATTCTGTGCTGTAGTTCCACTTTATGCAGTGGATAAACTGAAGAACAAATTATTGTTTTGGGTTACATTTAATATACTTTGTTTTTAAAAAAAACCTCAAAAAATGACTTTATGAATTTCTTCTCTAACCATGGAATGTATTGGCCAAATCGTGATTTAGACTGACTCTTTCTTTTCAGGCACAACTTGTATCTCTGTACTGAGTATAGTACTGCTCAATAAATAACAGTTTGTGACAAAACTAACCAGTCTTGTTTCTGATTTCTAGCAGAAAAAATCCTGACCACCTGGATGTATCTCTGGCAGCTGGAGTGCTTAGAAAATTCATGGTGCTTCACCCATCTAGCTATTGTGAGCAAAAAGGACCTTTGTATGCAGTCAGTCAGCAGGAGAGGTGACTTGTTCTTTTATGGTATTTAAAGCACCTAAGAATGCCAAGCTAGGCAGCTCAACAAAGAGCATAAACATTCTCACGCCGCTTAGGGATGATGTCTGGTGTAATGGAATGAAAAAGCTGTGCTTTTGGCAAGCCAGAGAAAGGGTGTAATTTCGGCTTAAAATAACTTTTCATTGGAATACAGGCTTCAGGACTCAGGAGTTAGGCCATGATATTTAAATTTTACATCTTAAATGTCAGCATTAAGTCATCTTGAGACTTCAAGATAGCTGAGCTATGCTGGTTCCTCACAGCTGTGCCCCTTCCCCCAGTGCGATCCCGTATAGGGAAGCAGTTGAAATGAGTGGAAGAAATGAGCAGTGGATGTTGCTGTGAGCGGCTCTGGTTGCTTTGGGAAGTTAATGCTTCAGAAGCTCTTCAATGAGACGGGTGCAGTAAGTTCTTTTAGTATCTAATTTCTGTGCTATAAACTAGAAGGAAATGTCATTGTGCAAAGCAGCAGCGCTTGTATTATGTGTAGCTTGATAGTACTAAAGGTCTCGTAGAAGCAGTACACGACTTTTGTGTGGGGATAGAATTTTTGGTGTTAGTTTGTGCACACTAGCATAAGACTGCCTCTCTTAAGCCAGTTACCACAAAAGCATCATGGCACTCTGAGCATGCCACTCATCTTTGGTCATTCATTCTAGAACTTGGCAGATGGCTGCAAGTACTTTAAATGTCTTTGCTGTGTTAGTGTGGAATGTGTAGATTTTGGCCAAAGTCTTCATGTATGTGTGCTTGATAGGAAAAGGCAAGGATAGGAATGGCTGTGTTTTATGGTATACTTTATAAGACTAGCAGAATAACTGCTGAATATATTGTGTGGCTTCCTTGAAGAGACAATAAATGAGAGAGATTTCTGGGGTAAGCAAGATGTTTTAATTCTGTTCTGTAGTCATATACTGCATTTATGCATAGATAAAACTACTCAGAATACACATACAATCACAGCCAAAATATTCTATAAATATTAGAAATATGGATTCTTCTTCTACCATTGAGCTGCTTTGTATATAATGAAATACTACAGTACTTTCTGCCAGACTGCAGATGTTCAGGAGGCTTCTAGCTGCTTCTATTTTTGTCTCAAGTGTTTAGTTCTCCTTTTTTTTTTCTTTCTAAATGCTCTTCCCCTTGGTGTTTCTATTGTGTAAGTAAATAGGCAACACTTTTTCCAGTGGTGGTTGAGCAAGCATCTGCCTTGTGGTTCAGAATCTCTGTGTGGGACCACTGTACTTCTGTACGAGTGAAGGTCACGTGTGTGCTGCCCACAGAGCTTTATTACCTCAGCCATTGCAAACTGTTCAGACAAGGGTGTGATAAGAAGTTGTGAGGTACTTACTGTGCAGGTATAAAGGAAGAAAATCATAACTGTGAAGCTGACAACAGAAAAGTTCAGTTACTAATGGAAGGTTAAAATCTTTACTAGTCATGGAGAAAACTTCACTTTAACTATGTGCAGTAAGTTCCTTTGTTTTTGTATGTGAGAGAGAAAACAAAAAACCCACCAACAATACACCTGGTATGTGAAATGCTTGCCTATGGTTTCCCTAGTTCTGGCACTTTCCTGTCCCCATGTTCAGAAAAACAGGTATTTAGTTATTCAAACATAACTCTGCGTGCTGGCTGTCATTATTTCACTGGGAGTGTTGCTGCTGGAGAAGGCACAAAGTCCAACAACCCTTAGGAAGCCTGAATTGGCTGGTTGTAGCTACTGAAGCTTAGCAGTGGTTCCTTGAACCCAGTGTGTGGGTGGGTTTGTTTTGTAGCAGTGCTGTATCTCTTCCGGATAGGAGTAATCACGAAAATATTTACAATGCAGAGCGCTCTGTCATAAATATTTGTGTGAGGAAAATCTCCGAATCAGGATTCCTCTCAGCTCTGCAGCTAACAATACTACTCACTCTGTAGCTGTTTTTTCCAGTAACGCTAGCAAAATGATGTGTTATGCTCAGCTTGTCAGAGCAGCTCTTGTTAGCAGCTTCAGAGATCTCCAGGGAGAACCAGTCCCACTTTTACTGAATAAACTATGTCCAGACTTTGTTGTGCTTTGTGGCTGCAGATCTTAACTACAATCCCATGTGTTAGAAAATGTGTGCAGAAATCAGTGATGCATTGGCTGATGTGTGTTACTGAGCAGCCTACGGCCAAGCAAAGAGCTTTTAGTTCTCAACTGATGTAACTGTTGCTTTCGTCCTAGGCTGTTAGCTGTGTGGGGGTGTTCTGGCACCTATCATGCAATCTTTTAATTCCAAATGTAAAATGTTCCTTTTATTTTTAAAGACTGATTTGGTAATCTTGTGTTTGGACAGAGTAAGAGCTGTATTGTAAGAGACTATTTTTATTCTTTCTGGTATCTAATTTTCTATTATGATAGCTAACATGTTTCTATCAGATGTTAGTTAGCTAATTTAGCAACTATTGGAGAAGGGTGCCCATTGCCAGAATTTACTTAAGATTGGATTCTAAAGGCAGTTTCTGTGTGTTTTCTCATGTGCTGCTAAATTATCTGAATAGAGATGTTTCTCTTCTGTTGCCAAGCAAAGGGATGCAAGATCCAGAATCTGATTACAAATCCACTTAATTTCCTGTATTGTTTCCAAAGGCTACAAGTTCATGTTGGTGACAGTAGCGAGGCTATCGCAGCTACACTGGGGGAGTCCCACAGTGTTACAGAGATGCTCAAGACTTTCCACAGAGGCTTTAATTTAGATGTGGCAAAGGACGTCGCTTCTCATCGTCCGCAGTCAAGCAGTCTGACTTGTAAAAGTAGGTGCTTGAAGTCACATGAAAGCTTAGTTACTGTTCTGGGTGGTGGTGTTACACCATGCCACTGCTGAAGGGGAGCATTCTCATGTGTTTTTCAACGTAACAGTTTCTGAATGCCAGCTGTAAAGGCGAAGGGTTAGATCTACCTGTTGTGAGTAATCAGCCCTTCTGTTTCGGGCTGCTTTTTGTCATGGGCACAAGACACTAGTTAGTTCTAGAAATAGACCCTATGCACGTGCACATATGGGCTGTGTTAGTGCATCTGCCATTCCAGCACTGTAAACTTTTAATTTTTAAAAACTCCCTGTACTCTTTAACTGCCTTCTAAATTACCTTGCAGCATGCAGCTTTTTTTTTCCCCTGGTTTTTGAGCTGGAGACATTACTTCTGATGTAAACATTCTATCTGTGAAAGCTTTGATCTTTCAAGGTGAAAAGGGATGTTTTTTCTACAGGACAAGTGGTTTTCTGTATAAACACAGTCAGCCACCGGTCTACAGAGCAAATAGGGTTTTAGTGTTCCTGAAATAAGCTTAAGTTGAAAACATTTAAACTAGCATCTGAATCTCTAGTCTGTGTTCTTCCTAACAGAGTTGGATCTTGTTTAGAAATACTACTTAAATAGCCTCCTGCCTAAATCAAACATACTGGGTAAAACTTGAATGCAAACCCCATGGTTTTGGGAGGGGCAGCTACATATTTAATTGCTGTGAAAACTAACAAGAAAGTCTTGAAAGTTTTAACATTTAAATGAGGTGGTATTTGAAGAACCTCACTGCAATCTTCTGCACTAAGCCTCTGAAATAGAAGGTATTCCTCCTTAAATATTTAACTTCTGATAGCTACTTTGGAGCAGGTGTGGTCACTTCTCTAGCCTTTTTGTGATAACCAGCCTGGGAGTAAATTGGTACTGAATAGGGGTCTCATGTTATCCATATCCAAAATGTTGATTGCTGCTGACATTGGAGAACTGAAACACACTGTTGTTTCACTTTGGCACAGAGAACTCACTTGGGCTGGGTTAGGTTCTTGATACCTGTGTTAGCAGATTCAGTGTTTTTCTTGGCTTTCAGAAATAGTTTTGAGTGATGTCATGGCCAAGAATCTACCTGTTGCTAGCTTCTGTCTTGGGAGGCTTAACAAACCTCCACCCCACAGATAAAGAGTTCTTGCTGCAGAAATAGTCATTAAAAAGTACAAAGAAGAAATAAAGCTGTTGGAGCTATGCTGTATGTAATACACACAAGCTTGCTCAGTTTGAAGTTTCACTAAAATCTCCTCCTGGACTTGTAGAGATTTAAAATACAGGTTTTGCATACTGATGCCAGCAGAGGTGTCAGTCTCAAGCTTGTCAGCACTGATAAGCTGTTGATTAAAATAATGGATTGTTACAGGTGCAGGTCATAGAGCAACATGATCCAACTGAATCAGGATGGTAGATGCATGATCCTTCCTTGTAACTGTCTCTGTACAGCAGTGTGTATTCCCCTCACAGCACGTAGCATGAAGAAGCAACTGCTGATTCTGCAAAGCATGGTTGCTCAGCAAAAGCAAGCTTGTGAAGGCAGTGGTTACACAGCCTTTCTTCTACAGCTTCTGCTTGTCTAAATTACGTCCTTCACTTAAGGCTAACTTACTTCTCAGCCCCAACTAACAAGACTAGTGTTAGTCAGTGCTTTGTTTTGGTTTTTTTTAATTAATGCCCTCAATCTTTTGAATTGGATGGTTTTTAGCTAGAAGTAGCTGCTCTTACTGAGAATCTACAGTCTGACCAGTGATTAAATTATTTTTTTTTCCTGTTTAGCCACCTTTTTCAAAAGATACTTTTTGGGTCTGTTGTTTGGAGGGTATTATTACAGGTAGATAATTTCCAGGTGGCCAGGGAGTTAGCTGACTCTTTAACACTGTGTAATGCACATGTATCCTGTGAATTAATTGCAAGACTGTGCTGTTTCCAAGAGGTTTCTACCTTCAAGAGTAAGCTTTCTCCTGCAGTTCTGGGTAGTCTGTCATCCCATTAGTACAGCTGTAAACAGAACCACTGAAATGAGCTGTGTTGTGATGGCCAAAACTCTGAAAGAACAAATTGCATGTTTTTTTTGAGAATTTAATTATTCTGGATCAATGAAAGATCTTTTTGTTAATGTGGGAGTGATCTCTTCCTTGCAAGCAGCACAACAGGATGAACTGGTATGACCATTGAAACAAGCTTTTAGCCAGTGGTAAACCAACTGACAGGAAACACATTATGCTACACTTTGCCTCCTAAAACAGTATTTCAGATTTTTTTTCCTGTTGCTGGTGTCTATAGGAAAGTATTTGGTGGGGAGGTGTCTCTCAAGTGGTATGTCTGAGACTTGGGGAAACAACTAGAATTAGAGCTGAAACTGAGCTTTCTGGAAGCATTCTGCTAAAGCCATCTAGCATTTCCTTTGCTGTTCCTGACACCTGATGTAGTGTAATATAAAAAGTCTCTGTCCTTCCCTGCAATAATGAAATTGGCAGGCTTCCTGCTTTTCTAAAAGTCCTGCAAACAAGGTAAAACTTAACTTTAGAAAACTTAGGCATCACTTGGGTGGGTTATGGGGTTTTATGTTTGTTTGGAATGTATCAGCTTCCGGGGGAATTTACTGTAACTGAACCTACTATTAATCTGTTGCAGCTGCATCTTAACAAATGTGTTTTGGATATGCAGACAACATGCATATCAAATGGTATCTAACTCTATGCAGCACTAAACCACCTAAAATGGTATTTTCAGTGTGAAGTTCTTATGCCATCCTTAGGGGGAACTTCAGGGGTGTCAGCTTTTCCTGTATCTGATTCTATGCTCATGTTTGGGCTATAAGCTGTGTGATGCTGCTGGCAGCTTTATGCTAGTTGTCCATTTTTGGTTGGCACAGCAACTTGTGAGAGGCAGTTTTAAACAACTGTGTGAGAGTCCTTTAATAGCCGTGTACTAAAGATGAAAGCACTGCATGGTGGCTGCTTGGCTGATGGAATTAGGATGTTGGTTTTGAGCTCTATTGTGTGCACCATGTTCTCAAATACTACATTGTATTTATCACATCTACCACCCCATTAGACAGAATAGGTAGGAGGCTCTGCTGTGATGGAAAGTTACAAGCTGTTGGTGTCTCAGAGTAGCTCTGGCTTCTTAAGTAAAAGCGAGTTCCTTGGTACATGTAACTTGAAAACCTGGTGGGTGGAGGAAAAGCCAGTCCTTGTCTTAGAGGCACATGAAACTGAAAGAGGAAAATGAGGGGGAGAGAACAGTCTCCGTATTGTATTTTTGGTGCTGTTACAGTCATGTAATTGTCATGACAACTAATTCTATTTTTCTCTTCAGGATCTTGAAACTGCACCAAATTTTAAGGTCACAGTATCTTCCAGCTGTGACAAAGGCTTAAGCTACATTGTTGAATTTGTGGGTTTGTGTTCCTGTCTACGGTTAGTTTTATCTTAAAGGAAGAGACTGCACAACAGTGTATGTAGTTATTCCAGATCTCTCCCCTTCAGGGTGACTGGGAATGCATAAGCAGAAAGCATCAACCAGTGTGGTGTGTCTGTGGACAGTCATGCTTTTAGGACATGGGGCTTTTAACCTCAGGCCATCAAGCTATTTGTGGTGATGAGAAGGAAGTAACAAATGATCTGATGCTTGGCATGCTTCAGATCTGCACAAGACATGTTTCCTTTCTGAGAGTCAGCACCAAATACAGATTAGTAGTATTTTTTGTGGAGATACCCTTATGGATATCTGCCATATGGGAAACTTTACACATGGGTTGCTTCTGTAAGCTTCTAACAGCTTAATCTTACTATCATTTCATCAGCAGTACTAGTCGGTTGTAATGAAGGCATTATCCAAACCAGTAATTTTTATGGCTGTGTAAAGGTAGCACAGACAATGAAAACTGATTATCCTGCTGCAATAGCCTAAAACTGATCTTTGAACTCTGCAAGTCCAGTGGCACACTGGAAAACCTGTCCTGGTGCAGTCGTGGCAGTTTATGAAAGTAAACAGATACTGGAGCCTTATTTTTTAACTTGTTGCCTGCAGCTCACTATGGTCCCCTTAATTCTCCTGAACAAAGAAAGCTTCTGTATGTAGACTTGCTGACTAAATTATAACAGGGAATGTGACATATCCAGTCCTATTAAATATCACAGCAGTGATTCATCAGGTGCTGAGTAACAGTCAGTAGATGTATGAGACTTGAGGGGAGAGGAAGCATCGTACTGTACGGCCTACTCTCGTCACTGTTGCATCTAAAATACTCTTTGGAGGGATGACATCTAAGCTAAGAGATGAGTTGGTATGTAGTCTTATTTTCTGGTGTTAAGACCTAAAGCACAGGCTTTAATAAACAATGTGTGTTGTAAAAAGAAAAAAAAAATCCAGAAATAAATGCAAACAACAACTCTTCAGAGTTTCAGCATGGCAAGAACCACAGTTTTACATTCCAAGTGGGTATTTGACTTTCTGCTCTACTACATATTCCCATAAATGGCCAGAGTCCAGACTAAGTGGGTTACTTGTGGAGCCTGAAGCAAGAAGTGCTGCTTACTATGGGCTAACTATGCTTCTCTGACTTCTTCAGAACTAAAACTTCCCCCTGCTCAACTTCTGCTGTTTGACACAGTACTAATTCTCAATAGCAACATTCCTCAAAGTTGGCATTTATTCTACCAGGTGTGGACTAAGTTAGTGAAACAGGATGATGGCTACTAACTTCAAATTAGTTTTTCCAGGTTTTTTTCTCTATTCTTTTCCTGAATAAATGCACAATGCTTTTTCCCTGCTGTTTTCTAGAGCTCCAGTTGTGCCCTCTTTCCCCAGCTGCAGTCAATGGAAACAATACGTATTTTTTCTTTACCATAGATAGAGATCAATTCTCATAAACAGGTTCAACCTATATTCTGGTAACTTATTTAATTTGAAAAATCTGACAATACAAGTCACCTTGGCATTGTTTAACTCAACACTGGCAAGACAGGCATGACAGCTGTGCAGCACTGTGTTCTGCTATCCACTGCAAAATGTACACACTCTTAAGTTGCTTCTCATTGGACTTCACTACACACTTTTGCACAACAAGGAGCAAATCAGAGCATGGTTCTTCAAAGGAGCTTTTTAACTGGCTAAAGAGAACATGGCAACTTGGAAATTCTGAGTAAGCAAGTAGGTGGCTCTGTTCATACCTGTCTCTTCAGATTTGGCAACATTTTCCTTCTGCTTTATCGTGTAAATACACGACTGATCTTGCTCTTCTCATTTAAGCCTGAAGCCTGACTTGTATAACTCTTGTTACAGTTCCTGTCCCTGAAAGGATGGGATTGCTGTGTGTAGCCACACACACATGCAAATGCCTTTTAATTCCATTTAGCAGCTTGTCATCAGTATCTGGGGTATCAAATAAAGACATGGTGAAGAGAATGGGGTAGTTCTGCTGTCATGTACAGTGTGTAAAAAGGATCAGCCTTCAGCTAACAGAGTGCTCATGAGTGTTTCCTGACTGGCACTTGCTAATGACTCAGGCAGCTGAATCAGCAGTAAGGTGTAAGTAAATTCAGCCTGGAGAAATGCACTGCAGCAGCCAAAGGCTGACCTGGTGTAACAGCAGTACTGCTGCTTTAGAAGGAGGAGTGGAGGATAGGTGGCTGTCACAGCACCACAAGCCTTGGCTTGGGGCAGACCTGACTAGAGTTCTAGCCCCTGCTGAAAGCTACATCCAGCCAGAGGCAAGAGCCTGGGTAGCTTGACTCCAGCTGAGGCTTAAGCCTGAGACAGTCACTAAGTACCAAAACAGACCCCTCTATTGACTTTCCCTTGTCACAAAAAGGAAGTACAACCCTTATCTTACAATCCCATATTTCCTTCTTCATCTCTGGTGTGATACACAGTACTGCTGCTGCTTGATGCTGCTGGCCTACACTCTTTTAAAAGAAAAGCTAACAGACAGTAAAATGGAAAATTTATTAGTGCAAGTTGGTCACTCGCTTTTTTCCCAACAAGTACAGAATAGCACCCCATGCTTAATACATTATAAACAAACCTGCTCTAAGAAAAGTTGAACTTGTTTTGAAGTAACAATGTGTTACATATTGTCATCATCTGATTCATCTTCCTCTTTCAAAGATTCCTATTTAAAAAAAAAAGTTTAATTAAAGAAGAGGTTAACAGTTGTTTCATAGGTCAGCCTACAAATCAGCAAAACACGTTTTGCTGCAGCTTTACAGTCCTCTCAATCTATCCAAACCCATACTCAGCAGGCTAGCTCACATCGTTAGGAGGCAATACTGACACCATCATTACTTTTGAGAACAAAAGCAGAGCTGTTAACCAGCTGGAGAAATACAGTGTTTTATCTTTAGAACTGTTCTAGGCAACATGACTTCCTACCTCTCCCACAGCACTGGAAGAGTTAATACATTCCTTTGAGGAGAAACATGCCACCTGTGCAATCCTGGTTTCAGAAGGAATTCAGCAGTGTAAGAACTATTCCCAGATTTACACTATAAACTTCACTATTCTCCCTTCAAAGCAACACTGATGTGTGTCAGAACTACCCTTCTCCAGTGGAAGCAGCCTGACCTTCAGTTAGTTCCTGCTGCTCTAGGCTTCTGTCAGGGGAAGCACAGACACAACACCAAAACCCAACCTTACCTTGGCGTATTTTTCTGCTTCTTCACGGATGTCTTTGGGAACAATTTCATGTTTTCCATTGGTTACTGCCAACAAAAAGAGTACATCTTAAGTAGAAGCCACACAAAGACCTTGCCTTAAGAACAAAGTTTAAAAGCAGTGTTTTTACTTTAGTTACAGAAATATACATATTTTCTATAACATTTATAGAAATCACAGAAATGCATTACTTTCTCCAACCCAGCTGAGTTCCAGTTCAAAGGCTTTATCCTTTACTTCATCATGAACTATGTAGATTCTGGAAGAACAGAGAAAGTACAGATTAGAACAGACTGATCAACAGGCTAAATATACTTTCTTCCTTTCACAGATCTCTTCTGTTGAAGTACTCTCATGGTTAAGAGCAGCTCTCCCCGTGCTTTCTCCCCTGCCCACACACACACAGAGGGAGCCATCAGAGAATTTTCCAGGCTTGCTTCCTAGTATAACAATATATGAAATTATTGCAGTCAAGATGCTCAAGTCACCCTAATTGGAACAAACATTAGGATTCAAATACTGTAGAACCAGAACTACATCATCATTGCCTGCTTCTGCTGGTTAGGAGTGTCCTATTACTTCTAGCTCACACTAGGGCTAAATCCCAACACTAGTATGTTGTGTCTCAGTAGAAGCCTGTACACAGATCTCTCTGTACACTGCCAGGCTTATAGCAAACACCATGGCAATCAGAATTTAAACTACAAGTGGTGTTACAGCATACACAGCACTGACCAGACCAGTAAACTCACTCCTTAGTCCATGGGATAAAAACATCACACTGTAACAGCAATGCAGATTTGACTGCATCGTGGCATTCAGTCCTCAGTGCCAGGACATGTAAACAAACTGCAACAACCCTGAGTTGAGCCACACACTCAAAGCAATAGTAGAACTTAGAGTAACCTGTGGCCTCACTTGTTGAGAAAGTTGTGTTCCTTAGTTGTGATCTTGTTTTTCTCTTTTTTGTCCCCTGAAAGCATTAGTGACTCAAAAGCTGAAAAATACCAGCTATTTCTAGCCAACACAGAAAGCTCAGAGAGAGTGGAGGGAGGAAGGATACCTTCAGCACCACACTAAGTACTTCCAATTAAAGTTTGATTAAACTTGAAATTAAAGTATTGTGAAAAAAGTGAACAGAAGTTAACAAAGTTAACGTTGGTGCCCAGGGAAATCTCACTGTAAGCCTGTGTTCTCTCACACCCTTTGTCACTTAGAATGGACTCAATGACCATCACCTAAGGTGATCTATAGGCCTTTCTTACGCCTGTAACTGGTTACAAGCCTTCTGCACACTGCAGCCTTACAAGCTCTTGAACAAATCATTACTCTAGCCAGTATTTTGGGGTTAAAAAAATTATTATAATCTTTTCTACCTTGCCAAATGCTACTAAGGAGCTAAATTTGAGCTGAAGCACAGAACTGTGTCTAGAGCTGCTGTTAATGAGCTGAAGAAGGATTAAAGAACAGAAATAGTTTCTTTATTTGAAAACCCATGCCTTATTTCTGCTATTTTAGAGCTGCTTTGAGGTGCTTGCTAGGTTTTAAGACCAGAGATCACACAAATTCTTTCCTCTAGCTGCTGCCTGACAGCCTCAGGCGCAGCCTCTGAAATAAGCTCACATGCTGCACCACCAATGACAGAAGCACAGCTAATACTTCTTTATAACCTTCTAACCAGTAGCTGTGAAGTGCTGGAGACCACAGTTTTGCAGCTGCCAATTATTACATTTGCAGTAAGCACAGAACATGTCCCTAAAATATTCAAATGAGGCGCTGCAGATACCTGACAGAGAATTATAGTTGATACTAACTCAGAAAGTGTTTTAAGATGATTTACTACTAGCTGATTCATACTTTACCTAGCAGAAAGCCATCTCTCTTCCTGGGACCTTTACTCCCCATACTAGTATGTGACTTACAGGTTGGTATCTTTTTCTCTGTTAAGTACACTATGCTCACACAGTTTGTGGGAGTGTTGGTGACTACAGGTGATTGGATTGCTGATTTGGTGTCCTAAATTGCATCAATAAATAGAAAATCAAACATTCCCAGTCTTTCCATGCAGATCTTTAAACAAGGAGTTACACTTCACTTCTTTCCTAAGAACTTGAGTCTTTGACCTTGCTTTCCTATTGGCCTGAAGAAGACCTGAGCTCCATTTCTGGGCTGCTACTTCATGTCTGGGGCAGCAGTTCATTGTTCAGTCTGCGTAAGGAAGTATACAGCTCTTACTCAGAATCAGGACACCAAGGAGTTTCTGCCATCTGTCACCTGGTTTATGAATTTCAAAACCAGTCCTTATATTCAGACAGTTTAACTTTTAATCTGCTGCTACTAGAAGCTGCACTTACAGAGAAGATTTTTCAAATCCTTCATCCTTTTCACATCCTCAGTACCAAGTAGCATATCCTTTCTCACAAGAAGAGGGAAAAATACACAGGAGTCAGCTGAGCACTCATCTAGTGGAAATGAAACCTGGTACCCTCTTTAAAAAGAACAGCTTCAGTGTGAAACCATAGCCAGCTCACCAGCACAGACTTTTGTCCAGTTGGAAAAACAGGTTGGGGACTTACATTTTTGCAACCTCTTTAACAACATCACGGCAGGTCATCTCCTTCATCTGCAGGCAAAAAAAAAAAGCAACCAAAGAAAACATATCTTAGAGGATCGTGTTTTCCATTTCCCAAGGCCAGAATGTGAATGGCTGTGCACATGCCTAACAAGCTCACACTTTGGTGGTGATAAAAGTGACAAAAAGTTAAAATCTATTCACTACCATCTGTCTTTTGGCCCACTACATGCCAGTCCTCCTTCCAGTGAAGAATTTTACAGCTGAAAGATTCTCAGAAAACACTGCTGGGTGGAAACCTCCCCAGGTGAGCAGCTGAGCAGGTAAACCTTAGCTTCCTAAAAGCTTGACTTGTCCTTAGGTGCTTTACAATCAACTGGCATAAAGTAACCTCATGTACAACAGGAGGGAGGCATCGTATCTTCATATATATTTGTATTCTTTCTAGGTAGTGTAGTAATACTTTTACCAACATTTTACACGAGCAATTCTGACTTTTAAGTAATGCCCAAAGAGGAGAACATTGTTCCAGTGTAACCAACTGCATGTCTGAGCCAAGTATCAGCATCTCATTTACATTTTCTCACTGTTCTGTCAGAGTCTTCCAACAGTTTCGCAGTTGATCAAAACAAAGTCGTGTGCCAATTTCCATGGCATCATTAACTTACCTTTTGTAGGTCAAGTCTTTTGCCAGTCAGCTCTTCTGGCTACAAAGTAGCAATATACTCTTATTTCCTTAATTCAGGGTTGAAACAAGATTAGCCTTGTTTCCTTTCTCAAGGTCTTGTCTGCACAGACCAGACAGACATCAGCCTGTGATATTGCACTCACAAAAATGCACCTGACATTAGTCACTGGAACCAACGGGCCACCAGTCACAAAATACACTCCAGTGTGTTACTGGTTTTACTGACACTTTGCTCAGCAGAGATTAATTTTCAAGTTCAAAAGAAGTTATCGCTTCTTCCCCCCCGCCCCATTACTTAGGCTGAGCTCAGAATGTAAACCATTAATTACATTTCCTTTACCACCCTGTCAGTGTTTTCAAAGCCATAGTAGAGAAGCTGGTTTGAGGTACTGGTGAAGGAGTTCAGGTGACAACAGAGCGAGTGTCAGGGCACTTTGTGGGGCGAAGCGCCCACCCACGCAAGCAGCGGGCCACAGGGGAAATGCCCACACCTGGTCAGATACAATCCACACTGTTTTCTGCCTGCACCCTCAGCTACCAACAAGGGCTTCAGGTACCATGCCCCCTCCCAGACACAGCTATCAGCTCTGCAGGGTGGGTTTGAAGTTTAGGCTACCTGCTTGCCACTTCACTTTCCACCCATAGCCATCTCTTCCATAGGAACAAATCTTGGCTGACAGCTGCTGTAGGCGGTGGTATCACCCCACAGAAGCTTCTGCACTTCTGTCTTTTCCCATTCCAGTTTTGACACATTCATCTCATCAAAATTAATTCTGACCTGGAAACCTGCCTATGGTTAACAAAAAGCATTGGCATGCAAGACTGGCTTGCTTCCCACTGCTGTGACAAGATCATACGTGTTACTGAAGACATTATGCAAAGAAGCTGGTAAATAAATAAATGCAGTGAGGCCATACAGCACGTGACCATTCCCTGTACTACATTTTACTGGCTCTACTGTCAGGTTCAACCAGTAAACATACCCTTTCACTGGGCAAAAATCAGTCAGGGAAACCACTTTATTTTTTTTACCCAACATGTAATTATTGTTCTGCCAATCTGCACACATGGAAATTGAAATGATGATTTCTCAGACACCAAGATTCCTGTACCAAAATTAGATGAACTTGTAGGCTTCCTACTTCTGATTTGATATTCAAGTGTCTGACCAGATTCAAAACTGAATGAAGCAAGTTTAGGAATGTTCTTCCCCTGTGAGTTTTCAGTTACGGTGCTGCAGCACCATGAACAGACCATTCTTAAAACCCTGACAAGCCTGTGAACTCTGAACCTTCCTGTGATGTATTTCTGCAAACTGAAACTGAAACCATGAAGCATCAAGTAAGAATTACACAAAAACCAGACCAGGAATAGCATTTTGTGCCACGTTAACTGTCTCCAATTCCAGGGGTGTCAGGTATTAACACACAGGAGGAGGACAGAAGGCTTTAGAGCTAGGTTAGAATCCTGAAATCGGCTTAAGGCACACAGTACATTTCAGCAGGCTTCCCTCCACGGGCTCTTGTGCAGAGCCAGCTGTTGGCAGGCTCCTTCAGAAGGCTACAAAAGAACTCTGTGTGCGCAGGAGGAACTTCCTTTCCTTAAGTTCCTTCAGCATTTCCTGCTTGCACAATGCTGTGGACAGAGCCGGCTCCTCCCGTGGCAGCCCTGCCGTGTGCCTATACTGTTCCTAGTGGTCAGAGCACCACAGTCCTGTTCACCACACAGGTGAGGGTGTTTTGAGCACTCTGTTACAGTCAGCAACAAGCAGCTGACAGAGCTTTTGAAAACACATTAAAACAAATTAAAACAAATGCACTTGCCAGCTGGGAAACACTGTCTTACCTGGCAAGGATTTATTTTTCTCTCCATTACATTTTCAGAGTCATAATATTCCAGTAGCCATTCAGCGTTCTGCAGTTCCACTCATTGTCCTTAACAAGACCAGCTCTTTTTCAGCTTTTTAAACAAAAGGATCATCTAAAACCTTTGGGAAAAAATAGATATACCACCCTGTACAGCGCTGCCCTAAGGTTTTCATTCAGAACAAAACTCCTCAGTTACACTTCTATTTTCCCCTCAATTCCTTTGCCAACTGGCATCCATGGGAGTGTGTGTTTACACTGCCCATTTTAAAACATGCACTCCCTACAGACTGCCCAGGGGCAGGACTTGAGAAATGCTCTAATGCTGCTATTATAGAGGCTAAACCATCTCCTACAGCATCCAAGGAAATGTTCCATCTGTTTCTTTTGTATTGTATGTATTTTAGGTAATGTAATTGTCTTGTATATATTATAGGTAACATAACTGTATTGTATATATTTTAGGTAACATAATAAGCTAGGAATATTGTCTTGAAACAGCAAGAGAGAACTGTAGCATCATACCTGAAGTTTTTCTATCTCTGTCTTTGCAGCCTGCCTGGCTTTACCAATGGCACAGCCCCAGTAACCCTAAAATAAAAAATAAATTAATAAATATGAAAATTTAATTCAATAAAGCCTTCTGCAAGTTCTTACTGCCACTTGGCACATGACAACCCCCACCCTACTTGCGTAGCATAAACTTCAGTATTGGTTCTCTCTCAGAGCACGTTCCCAAATTGTTGGATAGAGCCCAAGTACTAGATTAAGCACTACCACTGCTGACAGAAAACAGAAGAGCTCAGTAGTTCCTGGACAGAAACATACCTGCTCAATTTGTTCCAACAGATTTTATTGCTGTTTTAGTAAATGGAAGAGCAAGCCAGAATTAGAGAAGTTCTATGAGATCAAAGGAAACGAACCAAACCCACCTGCCATGAAAATATATCAGAGCATAAGCACATAGAAATTAAGCACTTTTAGTTCCCTCAACAGCTACAGTACTGGATAAATCAGAAGGAAATTTAAATAATCTGAACAGCAGGAGTGAGTAACATTCTGAGCACAAGATGCAGCTGAAGAGGCATCCCTAACAGCTATTAACAAGGCATCCCTTCTGATGCCGTCAGCAGCCAGTGTCAGGTAACAGCCCTCTCTCACCTGAATTACTCAGTGAGCAGGGCACCAGTACAATACTTGCCCCCTCTGGGCAGCACAGGGAACTTTTCATTGCCAGATGGAACGAGCTCCCAGATATCTGAGACAAGCCTAAAAGCTCTTCTCAGAGACTGCACTTCTAAGAAATACACCCCACGTGTTGAACGAGGACACGTGAACGAGTGAAAGCCAGCTCTGTCCATTTAAAGCAGTTCTTTCCCCAGGCAGAGAGAGGGGAAAAAAATAAATCACAGCTCTTTTGGAACAGCAGTCTCTGTTTTCCTAACTAGGAACTCCTATTAGAAGAACTTGTGCCAACATGGAAATGTTTTTGAGACTCACGTATGAAACTCCTGATGGATCAATCATGTATAGTTGTGCACCATCATCCTCATCATAGGACCCCAACATGAAACTGGAGGGGAAATGAGAAATTAGAATTATTTCTTCTACCAGCCCACACAGAATCACAGAGACTACACACCAGCTCAGGTGTCCTACAAAATTCCTACTGCCCAGCTACGCTCAATGAAGTGATTTGTCTGGACAGTCCAGTGTTATCACAACACCTGTGAGCTGCCAGAAACATTTTACTTCCCTGTAGTGACAGCAGATCTCAGTTTATTAGTCCTTCTGTACTAGAATTTTAAGGTAGTTGTAACCTTGTACAATCCTGTACAAGCAGGATGATTGCAGAGGCAAGTTCTGCTTTTGTTGCCATCACAGATTTAACAGCATCAGCCCTTCAGCTTTAATAGTCAGGGACAAACCAGCGTGTGTGCACAGCCTGACATGCTGCTACACTAATCTGAGCTCTTGCACACCCACAAAGGGGAAGGCAACCTGTTTATGAGAAGAATTGTAGGTTACTAATTCCAAGTTTAAAAAGACTTCTGACAACCTAAATAGTTCCAGCTACTGAGAAACAAAAGGTCCTTACAAATAATCCATGTTTGAAAGGCTTACCTGCAACCAAAAGGTCTGACAGCACTGTATAGTGTGTAGGCATGCACATACATAGCTACTCGGTCTGCAAGATGCTAAGGGGGGGGAAAAACAAACACCAGAACTTTATTTACAGAAATAAATAAATATCAAGTAATAAAATTAAATTCTCCACAGAGTCATTTAGGCTGGAAAAGACCTTTACAATCATCAAGGCCACCACTAAACCCTGTCTGCAGGCACCACATGTACACATCTGTTAAATCCCTCCACCACCACCCCAGGCAGCCTGTTCCAGTGCCTGGCAACCCTCTTGGTGAAGAAATTTCCCTAGCATCCAATCTTAATCTCCCCTGGTACCACTTGTGGCTGTTTCCTCTCTTCTGGGACCAACACCCACCTCACTGTAGCCTCCTTTCTAGGAGCTGGAGAGAGCAGTAAGATCTCCCCTGAGCCTCCTCTTCCCCAGGCTAAACAATCCCAGCTCTTTCAGCTGCTCCTCATCAGACTTGTGCTCCAAACCCTTCACCATCTCTGCTGCCCTTCTCTGGACACAATTCCACACCACAGAGTCCTTGTAGTGAGGTGCCCAAAACTGAACATGGTACCAGTGCTGAGTACAGAGGCATCATCACTGCCCTGGCCAGACCATCCCTGTCACAAGCCAGGATGCTGCTCTCCTCCTTGGCCACCTGGGCACACTGCTGGCTCACATTCAGCCAGCTGTCACCCAACACCCCCAGGTCCTTTTCCAGCTTTCCAGGCACTCTTCCCCAAGCTTGTAGCATTGCCTGGGGTTGTTGTGACCCAAGCACACAACCCAGCACTGAGCCTTGCTGAACCTCATACAGTTGGCCTTGACCCACCATCAATCCAGCCTCTCCAGATCCCTCTGCAGACCCACCCTACCCTCCAGCAGATCAGCACCTCCGCTCAACTTGGTGTCATCTGAAAACTTACAGAGGGTGCACTGGATCCCCTTGTCCAGTGGGACACTGATAAAGATACTGAACAGAACTGGTCCCAGTACTGAGCCCTGGGGAACACCACTTGTGACTGGCCACCAACTTTAACTCTGCTCACCACAACTGTTTGGGCCTGACCATCCAGCCAGTTTCTACCCAGCAAAGCTTACACCCATCCAAGCCACGAGCAGCCAGTTGCTCCAGGAGAATGTCGAGGCAAACAGTGACAAGGGCTTTACTAAAGTCTAGGTAAACAACATCCACAGCCTTTCCCTTGCCCACCACACAGGTCACCCTGTCACAGAAAGAGATCAGGTTGCTCAAGCAGGACCTGCCTTTCATGAACACCTTCTGTCTGGGCCTGGTACCCTGACTATCCTGTCAAGACTAAGAAGACTCCTTACCTTCAGTGGAATATCGTAGCCATAGTTCGATCTAAAATTAGATGCCTCTTCTCTAGCTATGTCTGCCAAAGAACGAGCGTCTGCCAGGAGTCCCGCCACTGCCTGAAATGACAGTTGTCATCAGCTAGGGAAACACACACTGGAAAAGCTTATTAATGAAATTAATGACTAATTGTAAGACTTAGATGTGACCTTTAATCAATTCTATGTACAACCGCAAGTGAGTTCAGTGAAGCTGTTCAGAGTCACAGAACATTTGGGGATGGAAGGGACCTCGAAGGATGATCTAGTCCAACCCCCCTGCCAGAGCAGGATCACCCAGACTAAATCCCACAGGACAGTGTCCAGGCAGGTTTGAATGTCTCCAGAGGAGACTCCAGAACCGCTCTGGGCAGCCTGTCCCAGGGCTCCATCACCCTCACAGTGAAAAAGCTTTTTCTGATGTTCACACACTATCAAGCTGAACACATCAACATGACCATATATTAGGACAGCACAGAATTTTTCTCTAGAACAAGTCAATAACCCAAATTATCTTCATGTTAAAGAGCATTTTAGGATTTGCCATCACTATGCTAACCCACACGATGCTTCGTATTATAAACATTCATATTACATAGAAGTATTATTATAATACTCCCAAAAAGACAGCCACAGAAATACACTGCTTTACCCCTGTTTTGTGTGACTACTGGGATCAGAAGCAAATCCAAGTCCCTGCCTGACACTGATGATGTCACCAGCAGATAGTGTCAGGCACTTCTGTCACAGAGTAACAACTACTTGGCATCACCCTGACATCACTATTAGGGATTAGCCAGTAATCCACCTGCCAGTCTCTATGGAATTCAGATGACACCCTTGAGAAGGAAATCTTGCAGGAGTTGGGACTCGGTGATCCCTGTCAGTTCCTTCCAGCTTGAGATGTTCTGACTAAATTTTAAACAATTTAAAACAGTCTCAAAATACAGGCATGTCTTCTATCTTAAATCTGGGCTGAACTCCCATGTGTAGTCAAGAATACAGTATGGAAACCAGTAAAACACATCCACTGGCATCTCCAAGACAAAAACATCGACATGACTTTCTTAATCTAGTCACTGATTCTGGGATCTGTGGATTTCTACTTCAAATGATGAACATCTGAAACAGCCCCTTACCATTCCAACATGCCGGTCGACATTAAAGAGACGTTTATTGGAACCCTCTTCATAAAGCTTGGACAGAACTAGTTTTTCTACTCCAAAGACCACACCATCTTTGCATCTAATCCCAATTGCTGTACTGAAAGACAAGACAAATGTAAGTTTTTCACTCAGAACTGCAGCATAAAATACAGAACAGAGAATTAAAACATGAGAAACGACGACGTAGTTTCCCCAGAGCAGATTTGTTACAGCAAGAGGAAAATACCATCAAAGCTTATTAAGCTCATGTTTGTCTTAAAGAGGGAGGGGGCTGCCTGGAGCCACTCCCCAAATAGTTCCAAACAGACTATACACAGCCTGGAGGAGCTGCACAGCTGCTGCCCCATCACTGAGCTGAGCAAGACCAGCATGAAACCCATGGACTGCTTTACCTCTCCTGTTAGAAAAGTCACTGTTGAGCTGAGACCTGACAACTTGAACCCTCAAGAAGTGCATCACCAGCTGTAAATTACCAACCCTGCTCACTAATCCTTCCCTGGCAGCCCGTGGCTACAGTCAGGCACCTGGGCAATCCAGTCCCTGCCTTGCTCACCCCCCACCACAGCTGGGATCTTTCACGTGCAGCTTTATTTTGTACATACTCAAGGGACAACATAAGAGAAGCTGGTGAAGCTTTAGCAGAACTTGGATGCCCTCAGTTGTTTCAGGAATGTTAAGTTATAAATTGTTGAGGCCCTGAGCACGTCAGTGCTTTGGTGCCTCAATTCACACCCACAAAACCAATGTAGCCTTCAGATACAGCTGCTCAGGTCCCTACTATGTGTAAGCAATGAGTCTGCAATCAGATTTTGCCCCAAAGCATAAAATCCCCTTGGTTTTCTCCACAACATACCCATCCCTAGCACGCAAAAGTGATTATACTACTTTTATACTTAATTGGAAGCATCCTGAAGTGAACCCAGGGACACAGTTCCTCCAAACTCATTTCAGCAATGCAATTTTATCTGCAGCACCATCACACTTGTCCAGTCCAACTGCACTGCTTTAAAGAAGGCAACCAACAGGCCAATGTACCTTGCCTCTTACCTACTATTCTCCACAGCTTTCATAGCATATTCAACTTGAAACACTCTGCCATCTGGAGAAAACGTGGACGCTGACAAGTCGTACTGGAGAAGAAAACACACTGCTCAGAAAAAAACCCACGATCATACCCCAGATTCTTTTAATTTATTTATTTACAAACACAAGGCTGTCACCCACACACCATCAACGTGTGTTAAGGACCAGCAGCAGGCTGGGTCCTGACATAAACCCCATGAGCACCCTGCCCATGACAAGCAATCACTGTAGCCGTGCTGGGTATACCCACGCAGCAAACCCCACAGGTCTGCAATCACCGGGCGTTAGGCAACACTAAAAAACCTCCGGGAACTCGCTGAGGGCCTTTTAAACTCCTTTTATCGGTTTTGAAAGGGAACAAAGCCAACCCCAAAGAGGTACTGAGTGCCTGGAGGGTCTCTGAACGCGCAGGGGCAGCTCGTTCCCTGCGGGCTGGACACCGCCCGAGTGGAGCTGCGGGTCGGGGCCAAAGGCAGGGGAGTGCAGGGGCCCGGGCCCGCACCCCGCGCTCCCATCCCGAAGCGCTCCCTGCTCAGAGGCCACCCTCGGAGGAGGCCGGGCCCAGGTCTGTCAGCCCCCCCCCGCCCCCCAGCCAGCCCCGGGGGGCCTGTGCGAGCCCCCCCGCCGTGCCCCCGAGCGCGGAGCGAAGCGGCCCCGGGGCCGCTCCAGCGGCGACAGGCCCCACCGTGCCGGCTTCACCCACGCACCCCCCGCCCCAGCTCCCACCGACCCCCGGCGGCGGCCCCGCCCCCCGCCCGCTCGGCCTAACGGGCCGCAGTGACTCAGCAGCGGCGCCGCCGCAGCCGGGCGGCCGGACGGAGGGGCCGCCCGCCCGGCCCCCGCCAGCGGCCGCACCGCCCGGGCGGGGCCGAGCGCAGGAGCGGGGCCGGAGGGGGGGTGGAAGGACGCGGGGAGGCCGCTACCGACCCCGGGCCGCCCCCTCGCCCCTCTCCCGCCGGTACGGAGCGGACCCCCGCGCCGGCGCTGGGCCCGGCGGGGCTCCCGCGCTGCTGCCGGGGCCGGCGAGCGGCCGGGCCGCACTCACCCCGGTGCCGATGGAGCTCATGGCGGCGGCGCGCTCAGCACGGCCCAACCGAGCCCCCTCCCGCCCCGGCCTCGCTCACGCTCCCCACCGGCCAACAACGCGTGCTCCCATTGGCCGCCGTGCTGACCAACCAGCACCTGCCGAGAGCGGAGCTCAATCCCCGGCGCTTCGCGGGGCGGGGACGCGCCGCACCGCGCGGCACTGACGTCAGCCCGTCGTGGCGTGAAGGGCACGTGGCGGCGCGCAGTGAGCAGCGCCCGGCTAGCTCAGTCGGTAGAGCATGGGACTCTTAATCCCAGGGTCGTGGGTTCGAGCCCCACGTTGGGCGCATGAGCTTTTTGCGGCACGGTCCCCTTTTGCAGGGTTCCGGGCGGGAAAGTGCCGCCTCAGCCCCGGCCCTGCCGCCACCCTGAGGCACTGGAGCTCCTCCGTGAAGCAAACGGCCCGGCGGCACTGGCGGGAACAGACTCTGAGCTGCTGCCAGAGGGGAACGTTTTGGGGCGGTGAAGGGTCCTGGGGGCGGCTGAGCTGGGCAGCCGCGGCACCCATAACCACAGCCTGGGTGCGAGTCCCCGCCTGGGACGGGGCCATCCCGGTTATCCACGCAAACTGGAAGGCAGAGGCTGGAGAGAGAGCTGGAGGAGCTCCGGGCGCTGAGGCGGGCTGACCAGGAGCCAACCGACCCTCCCTGCAGGGCCCCGCACCCCAGCCCTGCCCCTGTGTGTTCCCAAGCGGGACTCAGCCCGCCTGACACACTCCAGGAACAGCGTCCAGCCCGGAATCGGGAGCTTAAAGAGGAAAAACCTCTTCAAGGTTACTGCAGGGCCTGTGGCTGGCACTGTCCCTCCTGACAGAGCGCATTTGGCTGCGGGGGGCACCCACGGCTCCCTGCTGCCTCAGGCAGGGAGGAACTACAACCTTTAGGCTGAAATTAAAATCCCTTTCTACACGGTAACAGATGTAGGGTGTGATCTCTAAGGGCTTTCCAGGGCTAGGCATTCTGAAAGGCAGGCAACAGCCTTTCCTCAGCCCTTTGATGGTACTAGAATCCCATTTCTGTCCTAAATAGGGCACTGGGCTCCGTGTTTAAACCTGCCAGCGACACAGGAGTTGGGATTTCTGGTCATGAAGCTGAAACAGCAGCTGCTGAAGTTGTTCAGTGATGCAGAAACCCCACAGGAGAAGAGCAGAGTGGGCAGAAGGCAGCTGAGGTGTCAGAACACGCCAGGCTCGGGCAAGGCCTGAGCAGGAGCAGGCAGCAGTCCTGGAAAGGGAAGGGCTGAGAACGTTGTGAACTTCCTCAGCTGCAGCCTGCTGCAGTTCAGGAAAATGACATCACTGCCCCACCACAAACACGGGCTGCGTATGTCCCACCTGCCCTGCGTGGCCTTCCCACCCAGAGCTGCCTACAGGCCTGAGGAATCCCGCCCGGCTCCATGGCACCCAAACTCTTCTTCAAACCTGGGTAGGCTCTGGCTTGGTTCCCACTGAGGAGAGACACAGTCTGGGCCATGGACAGACACATCGTTAATTATTCAAATGAAAACGAGCAGCAGAAGTTGGGTCTGAATGTTCTTTTGCCTAAGGATAGCTCCCTGCCCCTCGCAATGTAATAGCCATATTTAGCAAGCCTGTAATGGCATCACAGAGCAGGAACAAGTTAGGAACAGGGGTGTAGCAGCCCAGTCTCCAAAACCTGCATTTTATCCATTTTGCTCTTTTTAAGCACAACAGCTTCAACCTTACACACTTCCCAAAGAAACCTTCTGATAGCCTCAATCCCTGCCCAAGACAGCTCAATGCTGTGCTCTAAGTATTCCCCTTCCACAGCTCCTCCTTCATCCAGCCCTCTAAGGAGAAGCTGATCTCACCCACGGGTTTCTCTCTAGAAGCAGCTGGATCCTCATGCCTCCTGCCCAGCCCCAGAGGTGTTTTGCCTTGGCAGAAGGGCTATGGCAGGGCAGCACAGCTGAGCAGCGTGCCCCAGAGCAGGGCTGCGCTGGAGGGGATGCTCTTGCTGCCAACAACCCCATAGGTCTTGGTCTGGCTGCAGGAGAGAGAAACAGGGTTTGGTACAGGGGAACAAGTTAGGGTGAAGGTGCCAAACCCTCAGAAAAATAAAGGGGAATGCTGGTATTTGAGGAATCTGTTGGGGAAGGAACATTCCCAAGGGTATTAAACCTTAATCTTACAGAAGGCTTACAGAAGTAAGCAAGAGAAGAACCCCAAGGTGTAAACCAACACAAAATATCTGACACAGTGGGAACACACACACACCTGGATGTGGCATTTCATCTGGTTTCCCAAGTCCAGGCCCGACAGATGCAACACAACACAACACAGCACATTCTAAGAACTCGTTTCCATCCCACAGCATACCAACCTCATCCTCAGGCTGCCACACAAAAGCTCTTGTGTGTGTGGTAACTGCAACTTATTTGACCTGGAAACCCAGTCTGGAGACTCTCCCATCACTTCAAATATACACTGGCCAGGCCCCACCGTGCTCTGAGGATGAAGAAATGATCTCTGAAAGACCAACCACATCCCAGGGCTGTAAAACAACCATTAACAACTACTCACAACCATGCCTGTTTGTTTTCCTATGCTAAAAATACACCTGCAGGCAACCTCTGGAGAGAAATCATCCCTGGTAACCCTATCAGATCACTCTACCCAGCAAAGTCTCATCTAACACTTGAAGTGGCAATTCCAGGTTTTCCTTGGTTTCCCTTTAAATTTGAGAACTGTGAAGATAAAAAGCAGCATGTCCCACCAGGTAATGTCACACCTGAAGGTAAAGCATGTATGGAAGCCACTGTGGAAGTCGTGCAGAAGCTTCCTGAAACGTCACACTGCCCTCGGTGAAGTTGCACCACGTTTCTTTACACGGGGGCTTCACTTCAAGAAACGTGCTCCAGGAACCACCCCAGGAAGTTAGCAGAGAGCACGGGGAAACTGGCCACACAAAGGATGGTTGTGGCATTAAAACACTCCCCTGCTCCTGCCCCCAAGTCATTTTATATATATATATATATAAAATATATATGCATATCCCCAAATCTGAGCTCAAGCACTCACTGCTCAGAGTAGGGGTTGGTCTTCCATCATCAGCTGGTACTAACTAGCGGGGTCACCAGTTAGTTGGTGAGTCCAATTCAGTGTGTTGCTGGCAGGTTTGGTGGGATCAGGGAAAACTCTTCTCCTGAGGTGCGATGGCACCGGCTGGAGCCACAAAGTGAGGTCACAGGATTAGGAAGGGCAGTGAGAACCATGGCAAATGAAACCAGCAGCACCATGAGAAGAAGCACCTAGAGAAGAGAAGGCTGCGGGGGGGCCTCATTGCAGCCTTCCAGTCCCTGAAGGGAGCAGAGGAACAGGAGGGGAATGGGCTTGTTAAAGGGCAGAGACTGGCAGGACAAGGGGGATGGATTAAAGCTAAAGAAGGGAAGGTTTAAATTAGATATTAGGGCTGGAACAGGCTGCCCAGAGAGGGGGTGGGTGCCCCATCCCTGGGGGTGTTCAGGGCCAGGTTGGATGGGGCCCTGGGCAACCTTGTGTAGCTCCAGGCCTGGAGGTTGGTGTCCCTGCCTGGGGCAGGGGGTTGGAGCTCTGTGATCCTTGGGGTCCCTTCCAATCCAGACCAGTCTGTGATTCCAAGATTCCATGAGCAGAAAGGAAGCAGGCATGGTTTATTTTCCCAAAGGAGTGCTCCTCCTTCCCCTTCAACACGCAGTGTTACAGTGCTGTTAACAGCCTATTAATTAACAACAGAGCTCCTAATGAGAGCAATAATACTCAGACTTTTTTTTTAATTTTTCTTAAGCAATGAACTTCGTATTGCATTTGCATTTGATACATCTCACTGCAGGATGATGAAGTTTAGCATTTCTGTTGGTGGGAAGAAGGGCAAGGCAGTGACTTCTGAGCTTGACGTTGCAGCAGGAGGCTCGAGATTTCCTCCCACCTCTGCCTGCAATTCTTACGTGGTTAAATTCTTTCTGGAAGAGGAGATACTGGGAGAGCTCAGCCCTGTTTCAGAATGACAGGCAGAAGAGTCTCAGCTAAAACTCTCAGAGCAGCATCCAGGGGAAATACTGCTCCAGCACCTCTGCTAAACAGCCCCAAATCATTTCCTCACAGGTGATTTCAGGGTGCAGTATTTTAATACAGAAAAGTTTCCACAGATCTTTCCCTATTCATTCTTCTAAGCATATTTAAAATCAAAGTATCTTAAAACAACTTCTCTGAACAATGTCATTTCCTGTACATATAAATAACAGACAACTCAGCAGGCTACAACTCATAACGGTACAGACTATCTTCAGGAGAGGACAAACCAGCTCAGCAGGTGCCAGCATTAGGTTTTCAAACCATAACTAGATGTGGGTTTAAATAGTGTTGGTATCTACCACCATCCTCCCCCCCAAAACATCCTCACCATTCATATTTAATAGTGTTAAACACAAATTACATCCTACAAAACAGAGGGAGCGCCAATGCATGTGTATCTACTGGAAACAGGTGAGAAGAATCCTTGGGTAGCTTATTTCTCAGTAGAAAAAGCCCTCTTCATCAGTGGTGGGGGTGCCTTTCCAACATCAAACATCATTTCCAGTGGGGGGTTATTCAGGCAGCACCAGTCAGGAATGCGGCCTGTCTGGCTGTAATACTCTTTGGACACAGACCGGCTCCCAAGGATGTCCTGAAGTGCTCCAAAAATGGCTCCTGCATTATTGGGGAGGAGAAAAACAGAAAACTGGCATTAATTTGATGCACTGAATTTCTTCTACTTCTCCCCACCAAGAATCTCCACTGTTCTTTTTGAAAGGATCTAGCTGCTTTCCCTGCCAGTAGCCCAGCTGGTCCCACATCGCTCCAGTGACATCCCTGGAAGCTGCCTGAAAGCAAGAAACCATCTAGTCCCTGCTGGGAGCAAGACTGGCTGAGCCAACCTGCTTCTTACAACAAGGTTTCACAGAGGTTTTGATTTTAGGCACTTGAAAGAAACCACCTTGTGTTTAAGGAAGCTTCCCCTCCCTGAAAGGGTGTGACACGACACCCTGCAGAGTTTACAGCAGCTGTGAGAAGGTTCAGACCACAACAGCTGACTAGTTGCACTGCCAGCAACAGGAAGGATCACAGAACCTGGTGAGCACAGATCATTTGCTAATCCTAAAAGTAGCCACAAAAAAAAAGGTTTAAAAACTAAACTTTTATAACCATTTCCATGTTGAAGCACATGGGAATAAACCCTACCTTTACAGGGGAAGTTAATCCCTCCTACAAACCAGATGGGCTCAGTTTGTATACTGGGAGTTTAGAAAAGGATGACTTCTCAACCTCAGAACTTTCCCAAAAAGAGCTGCTAGCAACTGAAAGCCCTCCAGTTTCCCTAGCTTGCCAGTACAGCATCCCAAATCCATCACAGAGCTTCTGTATTTGTCCCTGGCACTTGGGAACTGCACAGGGAGCCAGCAGCCTCCGGCCTTTCCACAGCTCCTCAGTCAGTAATTAAACTTGTTTTTCCAATAAGCAGATCTTCCTTCACCCAGCAGGTCTCTGCTCGGCTTAATCACTTTACTGGTGCCACCATATGGCTGTAGCCGTGTACCGCACCCCAGTAAACAACTCCTCAGCCCCACCGCTGTGCCAAAAGGAACGGCACCTCTCTAAAGCTCCTGTAACCCGCAGCACCATCCTGCCCTCACCACGTGTCTCTGAGGGAGCTCTGCTCTGCAAGGCACCTTCCAGGAGGGTGTAACAATCCCACAGAGCTCAATGCAGCTCCATTTCAACATTTCACCGACGTTTCCTGCTATTTATTCCTTACAAATCCCAGCTGGAAGGTTTGTTTTTCCACCCTGGACCTTGGCTTAACAGTCTTTTTTTTCCACTCTTACCTCCCAGCCAGGCCACACAGTTGGGTTTGGCAGGTGGAGTGTGAATTCTGAAGGTCTTTGTGGCCAGTGTCTCTTTGTATTTGGGTTTCTCTACCAGGTATCTGATTTCAGCCATGAGCCTGTGAAGGAATCCTGGCAGCATAGCAGTGCCACCAATCACCACCAAGTTCTCTGCCAGCTGCTTCCTGGTGTCTATGGGGCACTAATGCAAACAGGAATAAAACAAACCACAACACTTGAGCTGCAGCTGAATGAACAAGCATTCCAGGGTCTGCTAGAAATTCAGTCAACGTGCTTCAGGTGCTGTTTTCTCAGGCTTAGCTGAAATATAAGGGACATGGTATTTTTTTTTTTACACAGACTTCCCAAGAACACCAGGCTTTAGGAACTCCCTGGTTGAGGCTTTGGTGAGTCCCTGTAAGGTCCTTCAGCTGAGACAGGCACAGAGAACAGATGTATCCTCATTGCAGCCTTCCAGTACCTTAGGGGAGCATATAAACAGGGGGGGAATCAGCTTTTTAAAAGGGTAGACAATGGCAGGTCAAGGGGGATGGAGTGAAGCTAAAGGAAGGAAGGTTTAGATTAGATATTAGGGAGAAGTTCTTTATAGAGAGTGTGGTGAGGGGCTGGAACAGGCTGCCCAGAGAGGGGGTGGGTGCCCCATCCCTGGGGCTGTTCAAGGCCAGGTTGGATGGGGCCCTGGGCAACCTTGTGTAGCTCCAGGCCTGGAGGTTGGTGTCCCTGCCTGTGGCAGGGGGGTTGGAGCTCTGTGACCCTTGGGTCCCTTCCAACCCAGACCAGTCTGTGATTCCATGATCAGTGACAGTAATTCCCATGAGTTCTGGGAGAAGATGTGCCAGAGGGAGGTGAAGCCTCGAGCGATGCTCTCAGAGAGAAACCTATTACACAGGAGCTGGACCCTCTTTAGCTTCATCTAGGAGAAAGCTGCTAAGAAAGTGCCAGTGGCAGGGAAGATTTCTGCTGGATCCAGCCACAAGCATCAGATAATCCGAGCAGAAGACACAAAGGCATAAGAAAACCAAGCTTTACCAGTCCAGCAGAAGCAACTGGATGCTCTTTACTCCTCGTAAACGTAACATTTGTCTTTCCTCTGGCCAAGGAGCAATGCCAGGTAAGTGCCCAGAGGTGCAGAGCTGAGGGGTCCAGGCACAGATCTCGTTAAACCATTTGTTTTCATAAGGAATTCTAATTGAAATGTTTGTCGTGTCATCCAAGCCTCTGGCTCTCCAATAAATTCTGTCTCAGCAAGCTAATTTAAATGGCATCAGTAACTACAGGAGTCAACTTTAATTAACATACATATACCACCCTGTAATGAAAATTTCCATTTATAGTGGTTTTCTAATCTGTTTTTCCTAAACATAATCAGAACTGAAGCATTTGTATACCCCCAGAAAATTTCCTGTAATATATATGTAATACCCTGCCTGTAATAGAGATGTCTGAAGTAATTTGGTTCTATCTTAGGTAAACCAGCAGGCTGCAGGGTGCAGAAAGTCAAACTCAGAGCAGAACACCTTGCAAAGAGGAGAAACAGAATACCTGTGTCATTTCAGTTCGAGCAGTGTAACTCCTACAACACTGAGTATTAGCTACTCCTTCATCATTACCTATGTAGAACCTTGGTCCCAAATATAGGCAAGAGAGCTTATTACTGCTGGTGAGGGCTTAGAAAACTCTCCTAGAGTCCTTGGGTTCTTAGAAAACTCTCCTAGACACGTTGCAATATGTTAAAGAGTAAAACAACCACAGAGTGGATGACACATGGTGACTTACTACCCCGCAGTAATTCGTGATGTGGCAGCACCCTGGGAGTGCAACCAGCAGTAGGAAGAGTGTTACTCTACAAAGAGTCATTCCTAGCAGTGTGTTGTCTAAGGCTGGAGGCATAAAATGAGTTGTTTATAATATAAAGGTACCTGGATGAGCGAATCTAAGATCAAAGTGGCAACAGATGTCTCTTCGTTATCCTGTTCAAACAGGATTTCCACAACAGAGTCTCTGTGGCAAAGACAGGAAATGAGAGTTAATGAGAGGCACCACTGCAGGGTGAGCTCAGCTCCCCACTCCAGGGCTGGAGGTAATGACAGACTTCCTGCTGCCAGCACATCATCCCAGCTCCTTGTGTCACACAGACCATGCACCAGGCGGTGCCAACTGGGAGGAGACAATGCCCAATTCACTTCACTTCACTAAACCCATCTCATCATCGTGCATTAACACTCCCTTTCTCTTCCCTCCATCCCTCCAATCTGTTTGCTCTCATCTTCACCACTCAGCTCTCTGGGGAAGCACATACTGCTTATTATGGGCTCGCACTGTGCCCAGCACAAAGCCTTCCTTTAAGAGCCATCAAAAAAGCATATGCAAGGGTTTAATTTAAATTAAAACCTATGAATATATCTGTGCTTTTAGAGTTGAAAATATATCCTCCTAAAGATAAATACTCAACTGTGGCATTTCTCACCTGATGGGGCCAGCTACGTGGAGTATCTTTTCTCCATCCAAAGGATAGTCCACGTCTGGAGGTGGTGAAGGACGCTGGAAACAAAAACATTCAGCATTTTGATTTAGGGGGCAAAAAGGCTACTACATACACTTCAGAAGGTGAGGATAAGCTTCGTGCTCCACCCACCTCAGCACTGCCATCAATGTTGAACTTGGCTGCTTGGATTTTCAGCCCACGCTGGAGATCACTCACAAAGCACGTGCGGACTTCAGAGCAGAAAAGGAAGGGGCAGGAGAGAGACTTTGTTGGATCCTTTTGTCACCAATACAGACCATAATTTTGCTTAATTCAAAGAACACACACTTCAGACCCTTGTCTAAATGCAAAGAAGGAAAGGTCTCTCTGCTCTTCAGAGGAATTCAGATGCTGTCTAGGTCAGGAGTTTAAATGAAGCTGACACTGAAAATACACTAGGACAGGCAAGATTTCTTCCTCAGACAAGCCACGTAGGATTTAAAGACAAAAGGATGTTATTAATCCTGCCTTTCATTCCCACAAGGTGCCAGGGGTTGTACTCTGCTGCCAAACACACCATGGCTTCAAACAAGCTGTAATCACCCAGTATTTTTCCTAGCCCAACTCTCCAGCACCTGAAGAGCTCCAGAGGTTTTCTTCCTCCAGGCAACACTGGGAGAACACACTTTGTATCCCAGCTGTTAGTGTTACTTGTGCCAGACACAAATAAATAAGTACATAGCAAGTATCCTCCTCATAAATGGCTCCCACAAAGACAGAGCCCTTCAACACACAGGTACCCATAACTCCAACCCTAGCACATTCTATCTGCTTCCAAAAGCCTGCAGGAAACCCAGAACGGATCAGAAAATTGTGTTCAAGTCCAGGAATTAGAAAACCATCTTCCATCTGACAAAGCACCAGCTGCATTTAAGTTATTTTGCATTTGACTGATGGATTTCTTCCTAATTTGGACCAAAAGAGATATGTACTAGTTGCTGTTTTCTGTAATTCTATACATTTTTATATCTGTTGCACATGAAATGCCACATAGGAATTCTTCCAAGTTCTGCCCAAAGATAGGCTTTCATTTTCCTGGTGTAAGTGCAGTCCTTGACTCATCTTGCCTACGTGACTAACTGTCTTTAGCACATCATTTTTGTTCCCAAAATTGGCTTTAAAGGCAAACTGAGCCCTCCTATGAAATATATAAACGAAATTGACAGTATTTTGTGTGGTGAGGTTAAGACTCTTTAAATGCTGCATTTGCAACCCAAACCTATCTGTGCTAACAGGGTTTGAACATCACATCAGCCACCTCAGTCCCATGCAGAGTACAAACCATCCACATTCAGACACAGCAAACAAAATGTCAGGAGTTAAAATGCAGCAGTGAGTTAACCTGACCTGCTGCTCATGGGCTATAGATATAAATGTGTAATACTCTCACTGTGGTAGCCTACATTGTGCTTCTCCCTCTCTACTCTGGTCTTGTGAGACTCCACCTTGAGTACTGTGTCCTGTTCTGGAGTCCCCAACACAAGAAGGACATGGAACTGTTGCAATGGGTCCAGAGGAGATCACAAAGATGATTAGAGGGCTGGAGCACCTCTCCTATGAAGACAGGCTGAGAGAGTTGGAGTGGTTCAGCCTGGAGAAGAGAAGGCTCCAAGGGAAACTTATAGTGACCTTCCAGTACCTGAAGGAGCTACAGGAAATCTGGGGAGGGACTTTTTAGAAAGATATGGAGTGACAGGACAAGAGGGAATGGTTTTAAATTGAAAGGGTGTAGATTTAGATTGGATATTAGGAAGAAATTCTTCACTCTGAGGGTGGCAAGACACTGGCACAAGCTGTCCAGGGAGGAGGTGGCTCCTCCATCCCTGGAGGTGTTCAAGGCTGGGTTGGATGGGGAGCAGCCTGGACTAGTGAGAGGTGTCCCTGCCCATGGGAGGGGGTTGGAACTTGGTGATCTTTAAGGTCCCTTCCAGCCTGAACCATTCTGTGATTCTACAATGCAAAGGTTACTTATAAGCTACATCTTGACAACACAAAGCTCAACCTGCAGGAGGAACTCAACCCAGTGTTGGTTTTGCTTTCCAAGAGGAATAACACTGCAATTTCTTCCAGTAGCTAAGAAATATGATAAGCTGGGAAGATTAAACAAATTCCTACATGTAAAGGATTGCACACTTGTGGTTATCATACTCTACTGCACAATTAATGAGTCTCATGAAGCAGAAAATTTACCTTTTATATCCTCTACTATGTCTTCTGGAACCGAGCCTGAAATTAAAAAATAACTTAGTACAAAAGATTTTAAGTAGAAAGAGAATTCAGGAATGAAATTAAGTTTGAATTTCATTTAGTACATTAGGGTTTCACCTTGACAACAGCTCTGAGATATTTCTGAGGAAGAAATAATACTAAGAACAGAAATAAAAAGTGTCTTCCCTCAAAACAGACTGAAATATTACAACTCAGCTTTTGTCTCAGCCTTCACTCAAACCTCCTGCTACAAGGGGCTTATCATAAAAATAGCGTTAGATATGGAGAAATCATGAATGTAGATCAGAAAAGATGCAGTGAATACTAAACTCTTTTTACTCACTGGTAGTATTAATCCATTCCCCAGAGCAAGCTCCTAGCACATTTGCTACATGAAATGGACCTTACCCATCACAGATGGAAGGCTTTGTCCTTTGGCTAATCCTGTGTCAACTGTGCACTGCTCCAGCAGCTGATACTCCAGCTCCCTGAAACACCACAACCTAAGTTAGTTACACACAGCTATTACTCTCTGTATTACACTGAAGGGACAGCACCTATTCCCTACAGCTGCATATGCCTTTAAACACAGACTGCAGCAGGCCTGATCTCCACAGCTTCTACTAGATAAACAACCTGCTGTCACAACAACAGTGATGATTTAAGCAGTGCCCAATAGGAATCTCTGCTCATTGGTCAAAAATGAACATTTACACTGGAAACATCATTACCCTGGGATGTGTGAACTTACTTGTGGATAGCTTTTCCTCCCAGAGGAAGAGCACCCCAGCAGCTCAGAATCGGAATTCCCTCGTATATCTACTTGAAGATCAGGAAATGCTGGAAGTAAATGCTTTCCCCCCCCAACAATCTCTTGCATTAGTCATTGGAAACTTTTAACTGCTTTTCTCCAAATCTAATTTCTAGTATATAAACCTAATTTCTAGTATATAAAGGCTGAAGCTCCCTCCCCAAGCCTCAGATTTAGCATGTCAGCTGTGACATCATGGTATTTTACAGTCAAAAGCCAGGCTGGCTGATCTGCCCCTAGTACTTCTTAGCATGCTTCAGGTCTATAAAAGTACCCTGCCACAGCAGCCTCACTGCTGAAAGTGTCCTCTGAGTATTATCAAAGGATACAGGCAGCACCAAGCTCTCTGCATATCCACAGTCCAGCACCATGGCAGAATTGATCCCGAGGGTCAGCAGAGACATGAGGTGACTCGGAGCAAAGAGAACAGAAGGTACCTGCATGGAGACCAAAAGCACAATTGAGAGAAGGGGGTGGGAAGAAACAAGAGACCCAAAGCACTGAGGCTTTCCCCAGCTGACATAACTAAAAGCAGAACCCAAACTACTGCATCTTGAGGTGTCTGGTTTTAATTTAGCTTTTAGGGCAGTGCAGGAACAAATGAAATGAACAGGATTCTACATGCATCTTATCTGTAACCATGCACCTTAGAACAGGCCAAGGAAAGTGTTAACTGTAGAACTCACCTGAAGTCACAGATCAGGTTTAATACTGTCATCATCATTAAAAAGAAATACAAGAAACTAAACCACAGCTACTTTACATGTTTTATAAAGGCTTGAGGGTGTGAACATAAAGGCATGCCTCATGACAGCAGGCTGTCACACACAAACCCACAAAACAGGCTTGAAAAACACTCTTCCCAAAGCTATGTGGAACCTCAAGTCAAAATTACATGAAAATTACTTTTTTTCTTCCAGAATTCCATGAATCAAGTTTCCCAGATAGTGAGAGTTCCTTTAATGGAACCTTCAAGTGTGAATTTAATGAGCAAGTTCAATAAAAAGGGTAACATGACTGGCACAGAGAGACAGTTGTAACACTGAGCCTGTGTTAATACACTGCTCTTCCTCTTTGCACCAAATGGAATTACCAGCCAGAGAGAACTGACCTCAACACCAGCACTGTCTGCCTTCCTAACAAGATACAAAGTTTCTTCACCAAAATATTACTTGCCAAGTCAGGAGTAATTTTCAACAAACCAATTCTGCATGGGAGTGCTTTATCTGAGACTGTAAGGGGATTAGGAAAATCAACCCCAAACCCAAATCACTCATATCTTTCAGCAATTTCCAGTCCTCAGCAAATGTTATCAGTAGTAGGGAAGAATTACACAGAAGTTTAAGATTAGTTGGTAAACTGGTGTGGAAGCACAGTGAAGCAGCACTGCAGACAAATGGGTTTCACCAACCTTACCCTTTGTTCTGGCTGAACTGAAGAAGTATGGATTCAGCTAAGCAAGAATTAGCTTCAGACTTCCCTTCAAAAAGACTGATTAAGCACAGAAGGTAAGCTCTTATCTAAACCAGCACAGCCAGAGGTTAGATCACGTGGTAGGCAAAGATATTGACTCCAGAAGTCATGGGATTTGCTGACAGAGCACTACTAAGTATTTAAATATAACTTCTGGCTCCAGGCAGTGCTCAATGGGCATTATTGGATCTGTCTGGAACAGTGCAATGGGGCTGTGCTTTTGTACAAGGCAGAGAAAGCATCTGGATTCTTGTTAACAGCTCTGGTTTTGTGGCCTCATGAAGAGTCAGAGCAGAACAAAAATGGCCCAATCTCCAAACTCCACTTCCCTAGACAACCATCAGCTTTTTTTTCTTTCAGCTTCTTTATGCCCCTCTCATTCTTTTAGTGTTACTTTCATTTCTTTGCCCATGTCTGGTAGTGACTGTAAGTAAGATTTCTACTGGCAAATGCAACACTGAGCACACAGGGCAGTTATGTAAAACACATACCTCAAAATGCTTGAAAAGGACTCTGGTGAGGGTGTCTCTGAAGTGAGAAGGGCACAAGACAGATTCTGTGATCACAACACGTCTGTCTCTGGGGTTCACCAGCAGATGCCTAAAAAAGGCAAGATGTGTAAAACAAAACTGGTAAGTTTAAGCATGTATTATGAGATCTACCTTATTTTTATAGTCCATTCCCCCCCCACACAAATCCTAAAGACTTCCATTTCCTACAGCAAATCCCAAAGTCTTTTTCCCAAATTGAAAAAAAGAAAAAAAGCCCACAACAAAACAAAACTACATTTCCCTAAAGGAAAGTCAGGAAACTGAGCCTCAGGAAAGAAGTTATAGAGCTATCTGCCAGCCTGCTGTAGTTCTGAATGCCCATTATATGTTTCCAAATCAGTATGAAGAGATGCAAAACCAGGCACACCTAACAGCCATTCATGGCTTGTCCAGTGTCACACAGCAGGTCCATAAAAGAGGAATGATGATACAGATGTCCTGGTTTCAGTAGAAGAGGATGGAATTGTCCTGATTTCAGTTACAAAGCAATGATCAAAGACCAAACCAACCCACACCAGAAGATGTGAGGCACAGACACTAAGTGCTGGCTTCCCAGTGTCAAGTGCTGCTATTTTTCTGTGTTAAAATAAGGATGAGAAGATAAAAGTCTAAGTCTAACTTCATTATTCACTATTGGTACTAAAAATACAATATAAAGCTGTACTGATGTATTGCTGAGGTCAAAACACTCCACAGGCTGAGACTCCTCCCTCCAGACCACTGTGATGTGGAGAGCTCTGTGCTGTAAGATAAGCTTCAGCCTTACCAAATCCGTGTGAGCTCCCAGGTAGTGGCTTTCCCCACCCACTCCTTTGTGAGTGCCACAGTTAAAAGGCAACACAGCAAGTATTTTCCACTTCTAGAGAAGGGCTGATGCTGCAGGACACTAACCCATTGTAATATAACCCAAACCTCAGCACCACTGAGCTTCTCCTGCAAGAACCCAGCCAGGCAGCCACCTACAGTCTCTTGCTTCTGTTTTGTTATTCAACCAGGCAGCAGCTCCAGCCCCACTTCTAACACCTCTCAATGTATCAGGGCACTGCAGAAGGTTCAGGAACAAACACCCAGGTATCTCTTACCTGAAATACAGCATATGGATAAACTCCTTCAGGTACGAATAGAGCTCTTCTGTATTAATATTATACTGGACAACTTTGATAGGCTGCAAAGTTAAAATATCCAGGTCAGGTTAAATACTAGGCAGTGATTACAAATAAATACATGATACATAAAGAAATCAAGGCTATACATGATATCTGAACATATATAATCTGACACATGTAAAGAAACACTCACTCTTGCCAGGTCTGCTCTATGTCCTTTAGAATGCATCTCACAGACTCACCCTGGAACTAAACCCCAGAGTTTATTCATGCTGTTTCTTTGTAGTGACAACTTATCTCACCATTAGTTTTCCAAAGCTGTCAGCCTCTGCTAAAAGAAAAACCAAACCAAACCATAGCTAGGCACAGGAATTTCTCAGTAAATGCCCCAAACACTGGCTGCATGGGTGATGGGCATCAATCACCATCAGCACTGGTATCACCTGTACTTGTATCTCCTCACAATCTCTTAATCTCAGCAGCTAACAAGACAAAAAATAGTTTAGGATGGGCAGAAAACCTACCTGCTAATTCTTTCTGTACCATAAGAGACCAAACATTATAAAGGTAAAACAGGTGAGGTGAAGCACTTTACCTTTGGCACATCAGGTTTCCTTATTTCACTGGGGATAATGCACCTCGGTCCTGTTTCTCCTGCAAAACCACACCTGAAAGAGAACAGTGAAAACCTCCTCATTTCAAGTCACTAACAAGCTGGCACTAGGAATCATCAGAGAGTAGTTAATTAGGGATACTTCTGTGGCTGCAATGAGGTGTTTTGCATGTAACTGCCATCTGGAAGGAGAAAGACTTTCTGTCTTCTCAGTGGCTCCCTCTCAGCTGCCGTGAGCAACACTCTTCCTCACCTCTGCAGGGACTGTCACATAACCCTGATGTGCCTCCAGCTTCCCACTGAGCAGTTTCCTGTTCATAACCACCCACCTGCAACCTCCCACCCTGCAAACTGTATTTCCAAAGAAACACCCTCCTGCACCCTCTGCTGTCACAGGAGCTCTCAGTAACCACGGGCAGGGTGAAGTGACCTCTCTAAACCCAGGGCATTTATTTAGAAACAAAGACATGACAACCCCAATCACTCAGCTCCTGGGACCTGTTCCACTGCAACGTTCCACTGACACTGTTTTCCTGTTCCCAGCTCCAACACACATCCCCTTCACAAGCATCCCACACGATTCAGGGCATTGCTGGCTCAGTTCAGCTAACTCCAGGACTCCTGACAAAACATGAGAGAGTTCTGCACCCAACTCAGATGCCACACAGTAAAAGCAGCAGCAATCCCAAGCCAGACTTTTCAGAAACCCACCTAGTTTCTGTAAAGTGTTTGCACCTTACAATGCCCAAGAACCACAGACTGAAAAGGGCAAACTAAACCCAACAGAAATTCAAGGTTTGATTTTAAGCAACTCTGTGCTTGACATTTCTTTCACCACTGCCATCCCCAGTAAGTACAAACCTCAGAAGAAAAGTGTGGTGGGAAACAGTAAAGCTGAAGGACTTTGAGTGTTTTTAATGCAAAAGTCAATTAATATTTTGTTTTGGTATTTGACAACTGACAACACATTTCTTCATTTCAGAAAAAAAAGTGTTTAGACAAGAACCCCTGTTCCTGTGACTCCCATCTCTCTAGACAATCAGACACATCCTCAGACAAGCAGGCAAATTCCCCCACACCACCACAGACACAGGCCTAGCCTAGTAAGAGTGATGTATATACAGCTGAAGAGGAGCTTTTATTGCAATATAATTTTTTTCCTGTGTGCAGGACACCTCTCCAAACAGGCCACTGAAACCTTGGGAGCATTTCCAGAGTACCTGAAGCCAGGAGGTAAGACCAGATTGTTTAAACAGCCCCTTCTCTGTGAAGGCTGCACATACCTGGGACATGAACTGTGGGTTGATGAGAAGCTCAACATGAGCCAGCAATGGGTGTGCACAGCCTGGAAGCCACCTGTGTCCTGGGCTGCATCAAAAGCAGCATGACCAGCAGGTTGAGGGAGGGGATTCTGCCCCTCCACTCTGGGGAGACCCCCCTGCAGTGCTGTGTGCAGCTCAGAGGTCTCCTCTTAATCCTAAGGCTGGGAGGTCAAGCCCTGAGTTGGGCACTGAGACAAAGACTGTTGTTGTCCTGGAGCTGCACTGAACCACAAGCTCCTTTTTTAAGGGGAATGGTATCAGGTGGGGTGGAAAACAGTCCAGGCTAACTCAGCTCACCTGTGATGACTGCTTGGGGAGGGTGACTCTGGCCTGGCCAGAACCAGGACAAGACACACATGGAGCTGCTGGAGTGAATCCAGGGTGGGGCATGAAAATAGATGCTCAGAGAGCTGGAGCATCTCTGGTCTTGAGAAAGGCTGAGAATGTTGGGGTTGTTCAGCCTGGAGAAGGCTCCAGAGAGACCTTAGAGCAACTTCTAGCCCCTAAAGAGGCTCCAAGAAATCTGGAGAGAGACAGGTAACAAGGGCAGGGAATGACAGGATGAGGAGTGATAACTTTCAGCTGAAGGACTGAGATATCTGGGATAAATCCTTCCCTGGGAGGGTGGTAAGGCCCTGGCACAGGGTGCTCAGAGAAGCTGGGGCTGCCCCTGGATCCCTGGCAGGGTTCAAGACTGGGTTGGATGGGGCTTTGGGCAGCCTGGGCTGGTGGGGGTGTCCCTGCCTGTGGCAGGGCCCAGCCGCCGCCGGGCCCCGCGCAGCAGTAACCGGGCCCCGCGCAGCAGTAACCGGCCCCGCGCAGCAGTAACCGGCCCCGCGCAGCAGCCGCCGGGCCCCGCACGGCGCCGAGCGGCCCTTCACCGGGCGGCGGGCCCGCCCCGCTGCCGCCGCGCCGGCTCCAGGCGGTACGACGGAGCGGGGCAGGCGGTGCCGGGCACGCGGCGCCACTCACTTGGTGAAGGCCTCGCCCAGGTCGATCACCACGGCCGTCTTCTCCCCGCCGCTGCCCAGCCCCTCGTACAGCGGCATGGCGGCCTCCCGTCCCCTCCGCCGGCCCAGCGACGGGGCCTTCCCCGCGCCCGCCGCACCCCGCCAAGGGGCCTTCCTCCTCCCCAGCGCGCCGGGCTGCCCGCGGCGCCTGCCCGCACGCCGCGCCCGGCCGCCGCCCTCCCCGAGCCCCGCCGCCGCCCGCCGCTCGCCTCGCAGCGATCCCAGAGGACCGGGAGCGCTCTGGCGGTGGCGGCGTGAGCCGTGCGGCGCGACCTTCCCTCAGCTTCGGCGCCGGCGGCGGGCGGGGCTTCTGCGAGGGAGGGCTGGAGGCGCAGGGGCGGGCCCGAGCGGGGACCCGGGGCTCCTCCTAGCCGAGAGCCGGCCGAGCACGGGGCCGCGCTGGGGCTGCGTTAGCCGGGGCTGCGCGGGTCCTTCCCGCGGGGACAGGCGGCCCCCGGCAGCGCCGCGCCTCAGGCTCTCTCCTCAGCGTCCGCAGCTGGCCCAGAGCCCCCGGGAGCCCAAGCCCAGTCCTGCCGCTGGGACGTAACAAGCCCCGGCAGCGCTGCGGGCTGGGGAGCTGCCAGGAGGAGAAGGACCTGGGGGTGCGGGGTGGCTGCGGGCTGACCGTGAGCCAGCAGTGTGCCCGGGTGGCCAGGAAGGCCAAGGGCATCCTGGCTTGTGTCAGACACAGTGTGGCCAGCAGAGCCAGGGAGGTGACTGTGCCCCTGGACTCGCCATTGGTGAGGCTGCACCTTGAGTGCTGTGATCACTTTTGGGCCCCTCAAAAGACATCAAGGCCCAGGAGCGTGTCCAGAGAGGGGCAGTGAAGCTGATGAAGGGGCTGGAACACAGGTCTGATGGGGACTGGCTGAGACTGGGACTGTTTAGCCTGGAGGAGAGAAGGCTTGGTGAGACCTTCGTGCTTTCTCCAGCTACCTGAAAGGAGGTCGCAGTGAGCTGGAGGTCAGGCTCTTCTCACAGATAACTAGTGATAGGGTGAGAGGGAAGGGCTACAAGTTGTGCCAGGGGAGGTTCAGGTTAGAAATTAGGAGAAATTTCTTCAGAAGAGTGGTTGGGCATTGGAACAGGTTGCCTGGGGAGGTGGTGGAGTCAGCATCCCTCAGGGTGTTCAAGGAAAGGCTGGGTGAGGTACTTAGGGGCGTGGTTTAGTAAGTGATGTAGATGGTAGGGGGATGGTTGGACTAGATGATCTTGGACATCTTGTCCAACCTTAATGATTCTGTGATTCTAATGAATATTGTTTGTGATAGGCAGCCTGTAAAATCAGCTGCTCTCCAAGCACTTTCTGTGCTTCCCTGGGAGTGTAACTCTGGCCCTGATCATGTCCCCAGAAGATCTGTCATGGGGTATTTATATCAGCTCAGTGTGGGGGACCTGTTTCCTCTTCAGGGAAGCAAAACAAATACTGAAAAAGTTACTAACCAGTAGGTCGGATCCAGATGTTTGCTCATTGCCAGAGGGGTGAGCCAGAGAGCCTGAGTGCTCACACACAGCAGGACGAGGATTTCAAGCCAGGCTGTTGTCACACTGTTTTCCTGAGCCCAGACTCCTGGAGCAGTGAGCAGCCAGTGGCAGCTTGCAGATGCTGTGCTTTTCATGTAGTCTGTGGTGGTGCTGCTGGTCCCACATCCCCGCTTTCTATTGAAGAAGTGTGAAGGTGGAGGTGTGTGGGAGAGTGGGACGACGAGTGGGAGTGATGTGAGACACCAAAAGCTGTCGCTGCCACCATCTGCTCTGTCTCCTGAGCACACCTCTGCTCTAGCCCATCCTTGGGACTAACCACTTGCTCTTCTGCTTCTGTCACAGCCTCATCGCCTTCCCCCCACGTCCCTGAAGTCACAAGATGGGGTGACAAGTGTGGAGCTGAGAAGAGAAGGTCCATGTGTGTGCAAGGCAGGAGCGGAGACTGGGGGAGCTGAAGCAGATGGGGCCTCATTGAAGGGAAACACAAGGAATCCAGGCGTATCTGGATCTGGATCTGGAGGAAACGTGAGGAATCCAGGCAGTGCAGAGGGAATGAATGCAGTAAAGGTGTGGAGACAGGGAACTGTGCAGTGACAAACTCCAGGGAGACTCCTCACAAAGCCCTTGTATCCCTCATAAAGCTCTTACACCTCCTGCCTGTCCTTCGGATTCTATCCCACGCTCAACATGAGCCCGTGCACTCTTCATGCCACTTACCACCAGCTTCCCATCCTGTCACCTACCACTCCTTGGAGAGGCAGACTGAGGAGCAAGAACTAGGCTGTTGTGGTGATAGAAGATGCAGAAACAGCGATGGGACCAGCACACACCTGGTGGGTTGTGGAGGAGGAGGGATCATCGCCCAGGCGGCAGCGGAGGACGCTGACAGATGAAAAGATAAACAAACAAAAGCCTGGAGCAATTAAACACTCCAACACACTGTTTTAAATGGGTTTTATAAATTACTTTTTAATGGTTAGTATTTTATGCCTTTCCAGAGTATGGAGATGGAGCTGAACTTTAAAGCATGTGAAAAACAATGATGCCCAAAACCATTGAGATGTCATTCTCACAACAGAGCCCTGACTCTGCTGTGTTTAAAGCAAAGCCCCAGCGTGCTGAGAATACACACACAGGTAGAATTACACCTGACTGAGCTGGGAATTACACTGAAGAAGCTTTTCTCTGTTGGGGAAACGATCCCAGAATTCCCCAGGTTACTGGTTGCTGGATCTTGCCAGGACAGCAGGAGGAAAGCCCTGGGGTTACTGTGCCTGGTGAGAACCTGCCCTCGCCGGTGTGTGAATTTCTCTTTCTGTCTGTAAAATCTCTCTGTGATAGGGGCCTTATAAAGGCAGAATACATTTTATATTGTTGCTCTTGAAATATTTGAAGTCTAAAATTTGGAGTGAAAGTTTAGATAATAGATGATGAAGTCCAAGCCTGATGTTTTCATCACCTGCTTCGCCCCCAAATCTCACCTGTTTACAATCTCTTACCATGCCATAATTTACAACACTGTGTTTTATATGCAATGATTGAAGTAAAAATAATTACTCAGATATGTTTTACAAAACTCCTGGTCGAAATAGGTACCTCATTGCTTCCTCCTAAACCTGTTATCACTGGGTTAGGAAAGATCAGAGTTCACAGCTAATCACATCGCCGTCTTTATAGTCCATTGGAAATCCTTTCTTAGATTACATTAATCAATCACAGTTAACACGGGTTCTGAAATGCAAGCTGCAGCTTAAAAGTGCCTTAATTTAATGGATGGGCTTTCCAGAGCCCAGCAGTTATTGATAATAGAAGCCAGAGAGACTTAGAAATGTGCCAGGGTTTCATAACAAGATCCATCCACGCCGTGCTGGTTTAATCAAGGGAGCTGCTTGTGTGATGTGAAAAGCCCTCACCCTCTCCTGGATACGGGACTATTGAAGCAGCAGATGGTGATGCTGACCTGTAAGGATCCAGAGTATAAATGCATTCAAGAAAACAAAATAAATGGAGGCAATTATTCACAGTCTAAGGAGAATGTAGGACAATTAAGCCACTTAGTGAGGAGAAGGTCAAGGGGAGGATAAAGCAGGAGCTCCCTAGCACAATAAAAAAGTATTCCCTGAATGCCACCAGTTCCTGCAGCTCTTGGAAGCAGGTGTGTCCTCTGACAGGTAAGGGTCACAGAGTCACAAGGTTGGAAAAGCCCTTTGAGATCGTTGAGTCCAACTGTACCTGTGCTCTATTAAACCAGATCCCTTGAGCACCTCATCTCCCCCTCCCCTCCCACGGTTTACCTCCTGCCTAGGTGTCCTGTTACTGTGTGTTACCCATGGCAAGGATCCCACACTTCCCTGTGCTTGGGGACTTTTGCCCCCCCCCGTGCTAGATTAGTAAAGCCCTATACTGTGAGTGATGGGATAGCAATACTTGTAGCAAACTGCACTTGTTTAAAACCTGTGGATTCAGGGATTTTGTTTAACCTGAAGCTGTGAGAAGAAAAAGAAAGGTCAGATTTTCAAAGAACCTTTGAGCATTATCCGAACAACCCTATTTCTGATGGAGAACCTGAGGGTTTAGTGTCAGGACAGCTCTTAGGGTTAGCTTGCTTTGGGGTGGGGTGTCGAGTGCTTTTTTCATTGTCAGCCTGATTTTGTAGCAGGGTATGCAGGATGGGGAGGGGTGTGAAAAAATACCCAGGCGCTACAGGGAGCTGGCAGATGGTTCACGTTTTAGCTGAGACTCCACTCTGCATGGGGATGGCTTCCTCAGCACTTTATTCCTGGGAAAATTGTTAATAGGGGGTGGGTTTTGATATTAACTGCATTGATTTTGTTAGGGGAGGTGAAGAAGAGCGAGGGCTGTGCCGTGATTCAGTTGCAGAGGGGAGCGTTGGGCTGTATTCCCAGAGCAACTGCATCTGATTCCCCTGACCTTGGGCCGGTCAGCAGAAGCCTGGTTCCTCTCTGAAAAGGGGCTGGGTAAAAACAGCACTTTCCTACTCAGCAGATCTGGCTGCTGTGCGCTCTCCAAGTCACATCTGCTGACTTGAGCAACAAAAATAAGTTCTCATGGCTCCCCTGCTCTGCGAGCACTGCAGGGTCAGGAGAGCTGTGAGAGCAGGAGCTGGATCCTGCGCCTCTTTGCAGGGCTAATTACTGTAAATTACAGGGGGCTGCAGGGCCAGCTTGGCCTCACATGGCTTTTCTCTTAGCACCAGGGGTGAGAAACGGGGAAGAGGAAAGGAACCCAAGTTGGTTCCCTTGACTGAGTTTTAATTGCAGGTGGCATTTACCAGGTTTGCAGATGGAGGGAAAAGAAACCTGTTCATCTGTGAGATGGTTACATTTCAAATAAGTGACTGAGCCAGAAACTCTCTGATACCTTCTCATAGAGGATTTGGTTTGAACATACATCCCTCTCCGTGCCAGGGGGATGATGCTGTTCTCACTCTCCCTGAATTAGGCTCATCGCTGCTCTGTTCCAGTGGCTGCCACGTAAAGGGGAAGAGCAGGGCCCCTTAAAACAGATGCTGATGTAAAGGTGAGCTGTGTGCTGGAGACGTGCACTGCTTTATGTGCTGGATGTCCCCGATACTCGATTTGGGAAAGTCATTCAGCAGAGAAATTAATGTTAACTATTTTAAAATTGCCTTTACCTTCTGTGGCATGTCCTGACATACTTAGGGTAGCTGGTATCAGCTCTTCACCGATGCCAGGGGTGGGATTGTAAGGTGCAGTATTCTGATGTCAGGACAAGGAATGTTTTATTTCATTTCATACATGAAAAATATGCCTTCCTGGAAAAATACAAGTCACCCAGTCTCTTAATTACAGAATCAGAGAATCACAAGGTTGGAAAAGACCTTTTATTGAGTCCAACCATTCCTGTCCTGTGCTAAACCAGATCCCTGAGCACCTCATCTCCCCTCTGTTAAACACACCCGGGGTGGGGACTCAGCCCCCTCCCTGGGCAGCCTGTGCCAGGCCCTGACAGCTCTGCCAGGGAAGAACTTTTCCCTCCCAGCTGAGCTGACCCTGCCCTGGGGCAGCTTGAGCCCATTGCCCCTTGTCCCATCTCCTGTCCCCTGGCTGCAGAGACCATCGCCCACCTCTCTGCACCCTCCTGGCAGGGCAGTGGAGGTGGGGAGAAGGGCTCCCCTCAGCCTCCTCTTCTTTCCCATTTCTGCCTCTTCCATCGTGCCTCCTTCCATCAGTTCTCAGTCTGCAGATTTTTCCTGTTGATAATGCAGATGCCCCCTGATTTTGGCAGGTTATCCAGGGTAGAGAAACTTGCAGACTATGGGGAATTTACAGTTTCAAGCCGGGGTGGGGGGGAACCCATAGATAACCAGCTATTTTGGTTACAGTGACGATCAGTGAAATATTTAACCTTGAGAGTATAGAGTGCCAGCCTGGGTTGGGAGGCAAAGACCAGGGGCAAGGGAAATCCTCTCCAGTGCTCTGTGTGTTAGAGGTCAGTCAGGCATCATGTGCCACACATACTTTATGCTTTATAGAACTTTCCTGATAATTTTGAAGCTTAGAAAAGGGGTCGAAAACACTTATCACTCATTCTGAATCCCAGACCAGCTCTTAGGGGTGAGTTTTGTAGCTGCTGAAGCCAAGCCTCTGGCAGACTCATGACTCTGATTTCGGGTGGGGAGGGTGGGGGTGTCTCTGTTGTCCTGCCCCTCTCCCTGCACACGGCTGGCTGAGCAGCTCGGGAATCAATCCCTGACCCTCCATAACGTGCAGTGCTGCACTGGAGAATGAACCCTCAGGGACTGTGGTTTGCTGTGAAATCTGGTTGCACTGTTAATTTCAGAGGTGGCACCCCCTCCGTGGCTGAGCCACCCCCTCTTCTCTGGGACAGCCTTCAGCTGACACAAAACAGGTGGAACAGAAGATGGACCCACAGAGACTCCTGGGTCACTAATTTGGGAGTTACTGGTGTTTACAGTGGTCACAAAAATGCAGCCCTTTTCCCTAGCCCCCCCTCTGTCTCCCTTGGAGCAGAAATACCCTTTCTTTTCACCTATTTGTGTTTATTTTTTAGAAAGCTGTTGCAGCACCAGGGATATTGATTGATGAATAACTCCCCAGGTTTCACCATTCACAGATGCAAAGCCAGAAGGGGCAATTCCCACCCTTCTGCCCGACTCTTTGTTCTGCCAAGCCTAACTCTGAAGTTCCTCCTGATGCCTTTTGCCAACCACTGTCTTTATTGCTGACACAGGCATTCCTACCCTTGATTTTCCACTTATGCAGAGGTTAGCAATATCACCCTGGGAGGAATCGAGCTGAGCTACAACAAATCTGTCTCAGTATTGGAGACTCAGAATGAAATGGTTTGGTGCCAGTTGGGTTGAAATCCTGTAAAGAACACTCTATTTCTTTAAAATTAAATAGGTAAAACACTGGGGTGAGGTTAGCAAAGAGAACAGACCACCACTATAAACATGTTCCTGGCAGCATAACAAGCAGGAAACAATACTGAATGGTTTAGCTTAGGATGGGAATGGTTGGACTTGATGATCTTAAAGGTCTTTTCCAACTTTGTGATTCTGTGACCAAACCCTGGTTCCCTGGTGAGGGATATCTCAGTTTCCCTCAGTCAGTTTTTTTATGTTCACAGACTCCCAGGCTGGTTTGGGTTGGAAGGGAACTTTAAGACCATGTAGTCCAGTTCTTCCCCCCTGACCCTGTAGTGAGCAGGGACATCTTCAGCTAGATCAGGTTGCCCAAAGCACCATCCAACCTGACCTTGAATGTCACCAGGGATGGGGCAGCTCCCATCTCTCTGGGTGACCTGTCACTCTCACCACAAACATTTCTTCTTTATTTCTAGTCCCAATCTCCTCTCTTTCAGTTTACAAGGATTACCCCTTGTGCAGCCTATTGAAGGGATGGTGTTAGTTCAGGGAGCCCAGTGTCTAATGAGCAGGTTAAATCTTACTCTCTTATGTAAAATAGGGGGGGGGAAAGAGCTTAATTTTACAGATGACTGCAACTGGAAGCACAGAGGGTCCGACTGGTCACTTCCTCATAGAGCACACTCACAGCAGAGCCAGGATTTTAACTCTCCTTTATCCTTCCTCTACTGCCTCCTAGCAATCCCACTCCTGAATCTCCTGCCCCAGCCACTCCCCCTCCCTTTGAAAGAACATTATTTTTGGCCTCTTCTCACCTGCCCCTGCCCACCACTAACCTTTTGCACCTGCTGCAGCACCACTCCGGATGAGTCACTGCCCCAGGCGACCGACAAAGCCTTGCAGGGTGCAGCTGGGACCCTGTGCTGCCTCCTACCCGGCTGAAAGGGGAGGTGAGAGGTGTAGAAGCTTCTTTGGGGCTTGGCTTTGGAGGGGGGGTCTGCTTCTGAGGGGCTATTTGAGGGAGTTGGTGTGTGCTGTGGGATCTGATGGTGTCAAGGGTTTCTGGTAGAGTTGTTGGGGGGGCGGGGGGGGTGTTGCTGCAAGGACAGGTAGAAGGAAAGCAGGGGTAAAACTGCTGGCTTTTCTTTCTCCTTGGCCAAATAGGTACTTAAAGTGATGAGAAACAAAATCTGAAGTAAGGTCTTTTCAAACACAGGGGTGGGTGAGTGTTTAAGGAGCCCTCCTCCTTTGCAGAGGGAGAGGTAGGGGAAGGTGACCTCTGCAGCTGCCAATACCAGAGGAGAATCCATAACACGGGGAAAGCTGCTAATGCTGCTGTAAGGCCTTGTTGTCTCCCTCCTGTAAGCACAGGGAAGGAGCCCTGGTGGGTCAGGCTCGGATCCTGGCTGAAGGAAGGAGAGTTGGGGCTGAGGGGCTGACTTTGCTGCGGGAACTTCCTCTCGGAGGAGTAAATGGGGGGGTGGGGGGTGGGAGACACAAAAAGGATTACGGGTGACCTCTCCCAAGTGATGGAGGGGGGAGTTTAGGATTAAAACCCACCATAGGAAGGCGGGAACAGCCGCACGGGCGGAGCGGAACGCCCCGGTGGGGCGGTGTCAGGGGCCGGGCCGCTCCGCCCGTGCGGCCGCGGGGCTTCGGGGGTGAGCAGGGAGCGCTGCCGAGGCACCGGGCGGAGGCAGGTGAGGCTGTGGGAGGGAAGGGTGTCTCATCAGCACCCCCCCGTACCCAATTTGCCCGTTGTTTATTCGGTTCGTCAGTTAACGGTGCCGATTCCGGGCTGCCCGCGGGGCAGCGCATCCTCGGCGCGGCTCTTTGTTCCCGGCGAGCGGGGCTGGTCCCCTGCAGCCCCGGGGGAGGGAGGAAGGGATGGAGGGAGGGAGGGATGGAGCAAGGGGTGGGGGTGGTGGGGAAATTAGGCAAAGGGCGCCAGCCTGCGGGGATGGAGGTGGCCGCTAGGAGAATCCCGGGGGGAAGGAAGGGGTGGGGGATGTGGTGTGGTTTTTGTGTCTGGCAGGGGGAAGGGGAAGGGGAGGGGGGGGATGTGACCGTCGCTGTCCCTCCGGGCCTGGAGGAATCCCCGGGTGGTTGTTTGGAGCTGATCTGGTGTCGGGGGTGGGTTTGCTGTAGGGGAAGGGTGCACTTCTGGGTGTTTAACATCACCTGTGAATATGACTAAGGAGAGGCAGGGGGATGGCTCTGTACCCCCCCCATAAGCAGGTGTGTGTGGGTGTAATCAAGCTTTTGAGCCATCCCTAATCCCATTTCCCTCGCCAACAAGCAGGTTCTACCCCAGCTGAAAGGGCCTCACAAGGTGTATTTAACCTGATCTGAAACCCTCACCTGCAGAGACTCCTGACCCTCCAGGAGTTCTGTGTGCTGCTGCTGCCTGTGTGAGGTGAGGCACGGAGGTTTCGGAGCCTTTCTTGCTGATGGGGATCTGAACGCTGTCTCTCTGCTCCCAGTCGGTCTGGAGAGCAGCGTTTCCATCCTTCTGGTGTTAGAAAGCTGCTGCACCCTTTGTCTTCCTCCTTAAACACACACCACCAACCTTTTTTTAATCCCTAAGGAATTTGGGGGAACCTCTGACTTCTGTGGTGTTGGGGACCTGGCACAGGGCAGAAGCTGCAAAGAACTAGAGAGCTTTTAGTTGGAAATCTAAGGAGGGGTCTGTGCTGTCCTGGAAAAAGCAAGTGACCATTTCCTGGTTGGGGGGATAATGCCTAAAACCCATCGTGTCTCTTGTTTCTTAAAGAACTACTGCTGGCACATCGGTGCTGGAGGTGATGTATTATGTATTAAGGTATCTCACTAGGACTGGTAGGGAGCTGGCCTTACAGAATACTAATAGCTTGTTAGCTTGCTTGTAAGGATCTGTCCTCAAAGGTACAGGAAGATATACCCTTCCACATGGGTATAGTTTTCCTTGTCGGACTTGAGCAGCATTCGTGGCTGGTGTGGAGTTGTGGCACACTCAGGATTTCACTGTGAGCTGTTGAAGATGGTTTAACTGGGGGAGGTCTGTTTATCTGAAGTGTGTGCTCATAAGAGTGTCAGATCACTTGATGGGACTGGGCAAGGACATAATGTGAGATGAAGTGAAGGCTTTTTTTCCTGGGCTGGTGTGCAAAAAGTGGGAGTTGGAGCTCTGCAGTGTATTATCTGCTGGGTTTGGTATTCAGGGCGAGTCATGAGGCTTGGGTAGCATACATTAGCACTCTGGTAACACAGCATTCGATTGCTGGTGGTTGCTTGACTTGTATGTTTTTGGCCAAATCTTCACACTAAAAGACTCCTGGTGGTTTTGTCCGTTTCCCTTATCAATCAGCAGCTGAATTGCAGAGCTGAGCACATCCAGTGCTGCTCAGACAGTCAGGGCTGGCACGATCGAGCCTGTGCTTGGAGGGGCACAAAGCTGTTCTGCAAAGGCTAGACAGCGATTTGTCTGTAGCTGACCTGTTAATCTCCTGTGCTTTCTGCTATATGATGCATGCAGCCTCTTCAGCTTTGGAGCACAAGTGTCCTCTCTGTGTGGGAGAGGCATTGTTAGGACAGGGTTATTAATTCAAGTGAGTTAAAAGCTCGGTGCTTTTTTTTTCTTGCTGTTTCAACAGTTCAAGAAAAATGCAGCCAGAACTTGCTGAAGGCAGGAAATAACAGCAAATGGTGTTCTTGAGCTCTCTAAAGTGGCTGGGTGAAGCTAAAAAGCCATCCTGGGGAGTAGCTGTGTATAGCTGAGGGAAGAGTTTCATCCTCTGCAGCGTGTGGTCGCCAACAGCTGGTCTGTAGCTATTGAATGAGTGAAATCCAGTCTGCTCTGTGCCTGTTCCCTTCCAGCCTGCCCTGCTGGAGTGACTGGGACAGGCTGGGGTTCCTTCTGCTCTGCCTCTTGTCAGACCTCCCAAGAGCTGACTCTTCAGGCGGGTCTCTCTGGTTCAGAGGGGGTTAAAGGTTTAATGCCATTGCTGGTGCTAGCTGCAAGGAGTGAGGGAGCAGCCTGCCTCAGGAAGATCCACCTGAGTCTCCAAGAGTGCTTTAGCCAGGGACCAGCATGTTTATTGTCCCTATGCTCTGCAGTGTGCCCTTGGGAGTGGATGGTGGTTGTCCTGATGGGTGGCTCCAGGAGGTGCCCAGTTTTGGCACCTCTCTGTAGCCCAGCAGTCCTCTGTGCTCCTTTCCAGTCCAAGGAAAATCCGATGCTCTCTTCCCTGGTGATGACAAAGCTCCTTGGCTGTCTGCAGTCGGGCTGCCTCTGTGGCTCAGGGAGCTGTGTCTCCTGGGACTCGTTGTTACTAAGTGCAGGGGAAGTAGCTGGTGGTGTCTCACCCTCTGTGTGCACTGCCTGTGTGAAGCAAGGGACAGCTTTCTGCTGAGAGCCTGGCCAGTGCTTGGCAGCCATCCTCCTGGGCTTTGGCTCAGGGAGCACCAGGTGAAATCCAGGGATGAGGAGCTCCTGAGTTATCCTACAGCTTCCAGCCAGCAGTGAAAAAGCTGAAGCTGACTATGGAGGAAGTGCTTGGCCAGAGCAGTGTGCTCCAGCTTGCTTTTATTGCTTGGCTAAGGCTGGAGAGCAGACAGACTATAAAACTAGCAGGATGAGAGGATAAATGTGTAGCCCAGTGCAGCCTGAGTACCACACTGCTCTGCAGGCAGCTGCCTGCTAGAACTTGGGTTGCTTTTGCAGTAAGTGGAAGTGCTCCAGCAAGGTGTCCAACTCTGCTGAAGAAAGTAGCCAGGTCACAGCCTCTCATATGCTGTCTAATCCATCCTCTTCCTAAAGCTAAGTAGATCTTAAGCTCTGACTAATCTTCTTTAGAGCGTGAACTTGTCCCATTATCCTGCAGCAGGCTCCGTGCCACTATCTCAGCTCTCACTGAATGCTGAGGTCTGGGTTAGCTCAGATCTGGTTGTTGTGGATTTCCTGAGCAAATAACTCTCCAGTGTTACTTTCATCCTTTACTGAGGTGTGACTGTGGTCACTGGGGCTGTATTCAGCCTGGGGGGACAGTGTGAAGCTGCCCTGAGTATCCTGAGAGCTCTTGTGCTGCATTTGTGTTGCCTGGCCATGCAGGCAGGACAAGCTCTTGTGGGTTGGACCTGATGATCTCTTGAGGTCCCTCCCAACCCCTACAACTCTGATTCTTAATACTTGTTTACATCTTAACTAGTGGATGCCTGAAGGCTGGTCTCTCAGGAGCAGCTTTCCTCCTTAGGCACTGACACTCCTGACTGTAGTAAAGATGGAGTAAGCTTGTTGGGAAGAGCTTAACATTTCAGTGCTTCTGCTAACCACCTCCTGAACATCTCTGGCTATCTGAGAGCCCAGAGCTGGAAACCCACACATGTGTATGCATAATGTATGTGACTGAGGGATGCTCTGGCTGCCTCTCCAGCACAGCTGGAGGTCTGTTTAGAACCTCACTCCTGCTAAAGCTACTTGTGTAGCCTAAAAAGACCTGACTTCTGGAGAAACTATGGTTAGCTCAAAACTGTTCTTCAGCTTAAAAAGCAACAACAAGGTGACTTGGGATGCTGTGGTCTGACCTTAAATGGCACTTGCTGAAGGGGTGTGAGATGCTCATAACTTATGAGCATGGCCAGGCAGATGTGTGTCACCAGGCACTGTATATACGATTTACCTTGCATAATATACTCTTAGCACTCTTAATTAAAGAGTGCATGAAGGATTATCCTGTGAGAACAGATGAGTACTGTCAGTCTTCAGCTCTATATTTTTTTGGCAGGGTGGGTAGAAGCAATAGGTGGGTGGCCACCCATCCTTCAGAGGAAGGAGATGCTAAAAATAAAGCACAAGGTATTGCTGTGCTTGCTGGTGAACAGGTCCTTGGTGGGCTCTGTTTGTCCCTGAGCACCTGGTGCACGTGTGTGGCCTGTGACAGGGATTTATTCCAGTAGCTTGGAATGCTGAGGGCTGTGGGGAGAGCAGGGGAAGCAGACTGTGCCAGGAAGGCTTGGTTAGATGATGTGCCCTGCAGCAGCTTGGGCTGGTCTGTTGTGTCTCTGAGGTGGCCTTCTAGCCATGGACAGCCCTGCAGATCACACAGCAGAGGAGTTCCCTCACAGAGTGAGAGGGATGTCTTCAAATGCAAATATGCATGGCTGTGTGACCAGACCAGGGTATGAAGCTGATGGTGTCTTGATTGCGTTTAGCTGACTGGACCTGTACAATAAACATCATCTGAGAGGAGACAAACACATGTGAGCAGTTAGATGTGGAGGGTGATGTTTGTTAGGTGGACTAGCACAAGGGTGGTCTCACTGAGAGTCCTCTTGCAACACCAGAGGAGCCACAAAGATGCTCAGAGGGCTGGAGCAGCTCCCCTATGGAGAGAGGCTGAGGGAGTGCCTCCATGGTGCAGTGCAGCATGAGCACTGTGCTGACAGTGCTGCTGTCTGGGCTGTCACCTTTCTCTGGGGCTGAAGAGCTCATGGAGGAGCACTAATGCAGCCCAAAAGCCTCTTGTTTTGGTGCTGGTCCAGCTTTGTGCCCCATAGACCCACCTTGTTCTCTGCAAGTTCCTTGGTTTCCTTCTATGCCAGTGCACAGAGCAGGGCTTGTCACAACAGGCCCAACACTTCAGTCTGGCCCTCACCAGCATTAGTCCTCAGCTTGCTAAAGAACAAACAGGTTGACCCTTATCATATGTTTGCAGGTCTGATGGCTGCTGGGTAGACCACTGGGGATGGGAGCTTGGCAAGGTCTGTCTTGGGCTTCAGATCAAGATTTGGTTTTCTCTCTTATGAGACTGAAGACTGGGTAGGCTAGGAACACTAAAATAGATGGAGTGGCTTCAGTGCTCAGAGCTGGCTATAGATCAGCATGCTTGGAACTCATCACCTGGCTATTTGAGGCCCTGGGTCAATAGGTGGCTATGGGTATGTGTAATCTTGGTTCCTTTCTTTCCTTTCTAGGTCTTGTTGGACTTGCAGCCTTCTGAGCACAGCCCAGCTATGAGTAGATCAATAGGATTTAATATCTGCGTGGTCACCTGGAGCATCCTGCTCTTGTCTTCCAGTGCACCATGCCTTGCATCTCCTCTGCCAGAGGAGAGGGACATGACAAAGGTCCAGCAGGGGCCCTGGACAGAGAATGGGCTGGAAGATGAAAGGACAAGCGTGCCAAACTTAAAAGATAATGTGGGCTCTTCTGAGCAGACTGCATCTGAAGAGCCATGTGGTGTGTCAGCAAAACCATCTGGGATGCCTGTAAATAAAGCTTTTACTGCTGAAGGAGAAAGGCTGCCTGTGAGCCCAAGCCATGGCATCCTGGGCAGCCAGGGCCTGGGTGCTTACCCCTCTGCTGTGGTGGATGAGGAGGAGCTGGCTCCCACGAAGTCAGAGCTGGACAAGGACGATGCATTCCAGACCATGCTGACCACAGCTGTGACCACACTGAACCCTGCTGTCCAGGAGGAGCCTGCTGGCAGCCCCGCTAGTGAGACCAGCACAGAGGGTGGTGGTGAAGTGGAGCACAGCTCTGCCAGCCTCTTGGAAAGCCCCCTTTCTGGGACAGCTGTGGAGGAGGAGGCGACAGCAGAGAGCAGCTCACACCCCTCAGCTGTGCCTCAGCCCACCCCGTACCCCAGCTCTCCTGGCTGGGGAACAGAAAGCAGCCACTCTGTCACCCCAACTCCCCAGGCTCAGGGGGTGACCTCGGAGGTGGCAATGCCAGGGGCCCACACAGGGAGCCTTCCCAGGTCCTTGGCTGTGGGAGCATCTGTGCCTGCAGAGCGTCCCCTTGCAGTGACAGAGGTTTCCTTCCAGCCAGGCGTGGGGACAGGCGCTGAGCGAGGGGAGCTGCCCGCCCCAGCTACCACCACCCACCCTACAGACACTGCACCGCCTGACTGGGACGACACGAAGCTGGGGGGTGTGAGTGCAGGGGGAAGCACGCCTCATCAGGGGGTGACACAGGACCTGGGGGCAGCAGAACCATCCCAGACCCCCCAGGGAGGTGTGGAGGAAGAAGAGGATGCAGCAAGAGCGCTGCCGTCCCCAGCATCCCCTCCACCAGCTCCTGAGCTCGCTGAGGAGACCAACTGCACAGTGTCAGTGCTGGGGGAGGAGCTGCCAGCAGCTTCCCCGGGCAGTGGTGATGCTTTCCAGGCTGGGAACCTGACGGGTGCAGACACAGCTGATCCCAGCTCGCTGGGGAACATCACTGCAGCCACAGCAGAGGAGGGGAGAAACATCCCACCAGCCCAGCCAGAGGCTGCTGTGGTGACAGATACTCAGTCTGATCTCTCTCCTACTCTGGAAGGCTCATGGAAAGGTAAAACTTGCCCAGTTAACAGGCAGCTGCCTCTAAATGGAGGTTGGGGAGGGATGATTTGGGGGATCTGCCCTTTACTTCAGGGGGATAAAGTGGAGAAAGGGGTGATCTTGATACCTGCAACAGAGGTAGGACTCCCCTTCCCCCCACTGCTGGAAAGGCTACAGACCTTTGGGGGGGTGTGACAGCCTAAATGGGTACTTTACACCCACAAAGTACTGCCCAGCCTTGGCTGTTCCTGTGGTGCCCTGGTGTACAGGTAGGCATGGTCTGTTGGGTGGGACCTTGTCCTGACTTAAGGTGCAGCAGCTGTATTGAGCTGCCCCTTCCACAGCCACCTCCTCAGCTTGAGGAGTGGCTTAAAAACGGGGCATCTGAGCCTGGAAAGGCTGTGGCAACTGAGCCTGGAGGGTGTCCTTGGGTATGGAGGTCTCTGGAGGGAACTGGGGTCTCATTACCATTCTGCATGTGTGGTGTGCAGCCAGAGCAGGGGCTGAGGGACATGGCTGTAGGCAGCCTGCTCCTGCCCTGGCCAGAGATGTGCAGGTCTGGATTGAATAACCCTCCAGTGTGCCTCCTGTGACAAGGGAAGGAGACCAGCCCCCTCACCACTGGCTAAGCACCCTATTTCAAGTCTCCCTCTGATATGGTGACTGCTAGAGCCCGAGGGTTGTCCTTGCACTTGTCCACTCTGAAGTCCTGGAAAGGGGAATAATTTGGGAGGGGTGTGTGTGTGCTAATTAGCAGCCAGACTTACTTGGCTGTGGAGCCCTGCAGTTGGTGCAGGAGATGCAGGACAATGGGTGGCTGATGGTGTTGCCCTGTGCTGTATTTTCCTGCAGAGATGGAGCCTTCAGCCCACTGATGGTGTTTCTACTGGGTATTGTTGGAGAAATGGTGGAGATGTGGGGGGAAGTTCTGGTCAGGTGTTGGGCATTGCCATGTTCCTAAGCTGATGGGGAACATGAGCAAGGCTTTAGGAATTGGGTTTAGTTGCCAGGTGCTTTTAATCTTCCAGGCTTCAGGGGCAAAAGGAAAACTTCCCCTCCAAAAGATCTGGCTGTTGCTGTAGAAGGAGAGCTAATTGCCTGCTGGTGCTGAAACCTGACTGATTAATTTCTAGATTAATTTGTAAGCACTTGACTTGTCAGCAGGTTCTGTCTCTGCTGTTTCCCCAACACTTGGGAAACACTATCAACAAGACTTCTGCATCACAAATAAAACCTCTGGAGCTGCAGCCTCCCAGCCAGGAGAGAGCTGGTCACTCTCAGCACTGCTCTGGTGGCATCACTTGCTCTCATTGGCATGTCACACCCCAGACCTGCTGTCCTGGGCCCCCAGGGCCTTCTTCCCTATGGATCCACTTGTCCCTAAGGCACCAGGTTAAGAGAATGAGGACTGATTCTGCTGCTGTCACTGCTGTTGTGTGTGTTCTGACACCTGTCTCTGTGCTGCAGTGCCCCAGTGATACTTGGCTGGAGCTGCTGCTCGTGCTGTGACTCTGGAAACGCTAATGCACGGAGGGATGTTCCCTCCAACATCTGCTCTGCTGCTGTCAGCTGTCCTGTGAGGTGGTACTGACATGTGTTCTTGCTGTAGGTGTTACTCAGGAGGTGACAAGAGCTGCCCAGGAGGCTGATGCTGCTCTGTCGGTTGTGATGCTGGTGCCTGGTGCCACCCAGGGAGCAGGAGCCACGAGCCTTCTGCAGGAGAACAGTGGGGAGGACACCCAGATGCTGACTGCTCCTGGTGCCACCCAGATGCCAGTGGAAGCTGGCACTTCCTCTGCAGTGAGCACTCCAGATGTGGAAGGTAGGGTTCAGCTTTCAGCTCTGCAGGTCTTTCCACACCAGAGGAGATGGCACAGCTGAAACTACAACTGAATGTTGGGGCATTGAAGCCTCTACCAACAGCATCTCTAGTCTAAGTTGGTTTTTTCTATCCCTGGGCTGCTGCTTTCTGCCTGTGCTGCCAGATCCACTGTTAAAATAAACCAGCATACTGGTTTTGCTCCAAACAGCAGTTGAGCAGAGATTTAGAAACCAAACTTGCCCCAAACCAAGTGAAGCCTCAGCATTTATCCTTGCCAGCAAGCTGACTTTTAGTCTTAGACATTGAAGCTGGCTCTTCTTTATGGAGGAAGAGCTCTGGCTTATGGAGCCAGAGGCAGTCAGAGTTCTGATGCTCAGCCTGAAGGACCAGGAAGCTTCACTAGGATAAGGTGGGCTGTGGTGTCCTGAAAGAATCTGGCGAGCCCCTGGATACAGCAACCTGCACTGATATTCCCTTCCATGAGGAATGGTGAGTTCTCCTCAGGCTGGTGTAGTTCATACAGGAGTGCTATAAGCACCCATGTTCCTCCAGCTGCTGCCTGCTGGCCCAATGTCACCTTGGTGGGGACATGTAGGAGCCCATCCCATGACAGGAGTGTGGAGCAAGAGTTCTCCTAGTACAAAATGAACTCTGAGGCTGGGTGTTTCTCTGCAGTAGCAGGTACCACTGCTGAAACTGCTGCTGGGCAGCTTTTTTTGGTGCTTTTCAGATTGTAGGGCATCAAAAGAAAAAGCCTCTTTGCATTGTAGCTCTTAAATTCAGGGCCCTTTGTAGGGCAGAGAAAGCTCTTCTGGCGGTTTCCACTAATTAATTTGCTTCTGGGATTTAATTATAAATTCAACTAATTCTTGTCTTTGAAATAAACAATTAGATCTGTTGCTTGGTTCAGATCTCTAGCAGGGTCTTGGTGCTCTGATCTTGCTGTGGGGTGGTGACTAGCACTCCTCAAAGCAATGCAAGTACAACCTAGCTGAGTTCTCATGAAGGGGAACCTCCTGTGCTGCTGTCCCAGAGGAGCAGCTTTCCTTCCAGCAGAGTCACTCTCACATCTTGAAAGAGGCAAGAGTTTAATAACTTCTCCCACTCTGAGTTAAGTTTTCCTGAAGGAGTTCATCATGGAGTGCTGGAGTTTCTAATATTGTGCCCAACTGCTGCTCTCTGTCTCCTTTAGGTCTTGCAGGTGTGGTCCTGGTCACCAGTGAGAAGGCTGTTCCAGGTCCTGGTGAGGTGCCTGCTACTGAGTTTGGGCAGACAGAGGATCCATCCAGCAGAACTGTGGTCCTGGTAACTCCAGCATCAGTGGCCTCTTCTGTCAGGAGGACAGCTCTTCCATCGGTGAGGAAGATCAGTACAGCTGTCACCTATGGGCTGGACCGCCTGGAGTCTGAAGGTACTGCTGGTCCCAGGGCTGAGAGGAGGGAGGTTCCATGCAGGGCAGCATGATGCTGTGATGCTGAGCTCCCCTGGCTTGTTGGTTTGGCACCCAGTGATGTGCTTGTGTTGTTGTTGTTGCTAATAAAGCTCTTGAACCGCCTGTCCCCTCCTGGGAGGTACAGGAAGCAAGCAAGGAGCTGTGTCCTGCAAGGTCCCTGAGATCCAAGCAGCTCTGGTGGGAGAGAGGAGGTTCCCCTGGCAGAGGGAGCAGCCCTGGTGTTGCTGTTGCACTAGTCTGGCTCTGTGCACCTGTGGCTGCTGGTGTCTGCATCCCCTGCAGAGCCTCTGCCAGGTCACACTCAGGGGAAGGTGTTCAGGCTGCTGGGAGCTCTTGCTACCCTCCTGCTGAAGTCCTCAGCCCAGGCAGTGCAGGGGGATACTGAGCATGAGGCCTACCCCAGTGCCCAGCTGATGAAACCTTGTTGAGACAAGTGCTGCCCTAATGATGCTGCTAGGGGAGGTGAGGGATGGATCCCCTCTGAGGTGTTCCTCCAACTCAAAGCTGCCCACAGTCCCATCACTGGCTCCTTCAGTCTTCCTTCATCCCACAGGCTCCCTTTTCTCTAACTGCTGCCAGTTGTGGAGTCTCTGCTGCCTGACTGTCTTCAGAGAGCTGAGAGTGCAAATTCCACCTGGGTGAATGCCCACCAGGAGGCTTAGGTGAAGATCCTGCTCTGGAGAGACAGTCTGCAGCTCAGATCCATCATCTCTTCAGCTCATCTGTGATTTTCCTCCAGAGAATTGTTTCCCTTCTGCTTCTTGCTTTCTCCTACTTACTCTTCCCTGCTTGCTCACCCATCCAGTTCTGTACTCCAGTCTCTGGACTGGCACCACCTGGCAGGGATTAATCTTTCTGCCTATTTTGCTCCTCTTCCTTCATCTTGACCTTCCCTTGCCTTAGTCTTTTACTGCAAAGGCTGGCAGCCCTCCAGGGGTGGCATGCCAGATGGTATTTTTCTTCTGATTAGAGGTGGGGTGCCACAGACAACAGCTAATCAGCATCTCTTCTCTGCATGAAGCTTTAACTCTCACTCCTGGGAACTTCAGGGGGCAGCAGGAGCTGGGAGCCCTCCCCAGCTGCATGTGCCAGGTGCTGCAGCTCCTGCCCTCTGTCAGGCTTGCTGCTGGCTTTGAAACCTGCCCCGAGCTCTCTGCACCTCAAGCACTCACCCTGTGCCAGGATGAATCTTGCAATGCAGAGATGTGCTGATGATGGGAGAGCAGAAGGGTATGTGTGTGGGGAGAGCCTGATCGCTCAGGGTGGGAAGTAAGGTCTCTGCTCAGCAAGGGCAGTGTGATTTGGGAGGCTAAGCTGTTTCTGGGCCCTCTGGAATGCCCTGTAGAAGCCTGGCTTTCTGCACAGGAGGATGGGAGGGATTTCTGTTTCGAGTGAGCGTTGGTGTCTCCCTGTTTAATGAGACTTTCTGCATCAGTGTTTGGGAAAAAATCTCCCTGCTCTGGCACAGGACTGCTGCAGCTTCCTTGGGTTCCTGCTGAGGTCCTTTGTGCAGCCACTGGCCTCTCCTTTCCTCTTCTGTGCCCTGCAAGGGCAAAAGCAGGCTGCAGCTAGGACCAGCTTCCCAAGGCACTGATGACTCAAGTAGCAGGCTGTGGGTTTCTTGGCTCTGGGGTCTGGCTCTGCAGGTGCCTGTCATCCAAGGGACACAGTGCTCTCTGTGCTGTGTGCCTTTGACAACTGGTGCAGCTCTTGTGGTCTAAATCTCTCCTGATCAACCTCCAGCTCACTGCAGTGAGCCAGACCTCCTCCTGGTGTTGGGGATCGCCAGTCTGCCTCTTGTGCAGTGGAACAAACCCCACCTGGGGACAGGTGTTCTGCCTGGGGATGCTGCTGCCCCAGGGGAACACAAAGGAAGGCTTTCAGGGGCAGCTCTGCTTTCTAGAACCTCTGTCTCCCTAAAGGTAATTAGGGGGTGCAACACCCTCCTCATGGAGTGGCTCTTTGCTGGAAGTTTTGGTTCCAATTTCTTTATGCTCTAAACTTCTAATGATGTTTGGGAGTGCCTTCCTATCACATTACACCCAGCCCAGTGCAGGGTCCTTGGGCTCTGGAGGATGTAAGCTCAGGGGTGAGTGGTGCAGCACATCCTGGAGTCCCTGAGGAGGGGTCCTGCCCCTTGGGGGAAGCTGTGCCTTGCTCACCAGTGGGAGAAGTGCAAGGAGCTGAGTGGGCTCAGCTGGTCTCTGCTGCCTTTGGTGGGGTCTTGCTGACTTGTCTCACTGAGGGCCTGGCTCATCATTAAATATAAACCCCTGCTGCTCAGCTAGCTCCTTCTTGGGGACCATCTGTGCCAAACTGCCTGCAGCTAATTGCATCAGTATATTCACCTACCTGGCTGGGATGCAGAACTGCTTTAAAAATCAAATTGCACAGATAAATGAGGTGCTTTGAATATGTCTGTAGATGAGCTTATCCTCCTCTGTAATGGACTCTGGAGAGATTAGCTGGGTAACAAAGTCTCCTGCCTTGACTCTGGTGATGCCAGTTCTACTTGTCCATCCCAGCCAGAGAAATCCTATAAAGGGATTACAGGATGTGGGGACAGGACACAGCAGAGGATGGGGCTTGCTTGTCTGGGTGACTTAATTATAGATTTTGTGCCTATGCCCAGAACTTGGGTGTTGCTCTAGCAAGCTAAACACTGCAGCTTTCTCTGTAGGGCTTCTAGGGTCTGAGGAGATATCTGGTTCAGCTTGTCTACTCAGGCCCATTGTGTAAGCCTCCCAACACTTCAGAAAGTGGTGTTTTAGAAAGAAACACTGTTCCTTGTGGACTAGATTCCTGTGCCATCATATCTGCAGTGGTAGGTGTGAGCAGGGGTGGCTGTGTGCTCCTGAAGCATGACAGCATTTGGCAGGTATAACTTTGGGAAGTGGCAGGTAGCCTGCTGTGTCCCCTCTTCAGGTTCCTGGGAGCCTGGTGGACAGAGCACAGCAACATCTGCCTCCTCTTGGCTGTCATTTCTGACTCCTACACGATGCTCAGAAGTGTGCTGAGCCCAAGCAGTGGGCTTGTTAGTGCATTTCCTGTGGGGACCTTGAGGGTCACATCATCATCAGGTGCTGAGCCCAAACCAGCAGGTAGCACAGAGCCAGCCTGCAGCTGGGAGTGGTGCCTCCCCACCCTGGCTGCCAGCACAGTTACCTGTGGCTGCTGGTGAGGGGGGGTCTGGCTCTGTCAGTGCAGAGCCAAGGTTTGGTTTTGTGTGCCACCACCCTGCCTGGACAGCAGAAGCTCAGCTGGAAGGGCTGGAGGTGGTGGCTGGAGGGGCAAGGCACGTGGGGCAGGCAGTGGGGAGGTGTCTGAGCATTCTTCACACTGCAGGGATTCAGCTTTCCTGATGTGAGGGGCAGGTATCAGTGTGCCCCCTCCTTAGACTGTCCAGATGCAGCAGTTGCAGCTGCCTTGTGTTAGACCTGCATTTCAGCCTGCAGAAGCCCTTCAGCAGCTGCACCCCACGTGCTGCCCTTGCTGCTTCCATGCTCATCAGGAGAGCAGTTTAGGCTGGGTGCTGCCTACTCCCTGCAGCTCAGCCAGCTCCAGCCTGGCCTGCTTCAGGGTTACCTTGGGATGTAGGGACTGTCTGCTTGTGGTGACTGAGATGGAGGTAGGACCAAATCATCTGGTTCTTGCTGCTTTCCCATAAGTGTTTTGAGGAGAACTCAAGTGTGCAGTGGTGGCTTTGATGTGCCTGCCCTGCTTCTTGGATATTGGGGGTCAAGGGGGTACACAGCGACTCTGAACAGTGTGCAAGGGGTAAGGATTGTTCCTGTTCAGTCATCTAGGCTTGTTTCAAGCTCTTGCTGCTGAGGGTGGGCTGCTTACCCTGTTCAGCTTTCCTGTAGGTGGCTGGCTGGCTGTGGAGGGTGCTTGGAGCTTTAGAAGAGCAGATGATGCTCTACCTGTTGTTTGGTGTCAGGAACAGTCAATAGCTCTGAAAATGGGCAACTTGAACCCAGCTGCTCTAGAGGGAGATGGGAGCTGTGCAGCTCTTCAGTGTGAAGTGTTCCTGACTAATCAGGCTGGCTCTCAACAGGCAGCCAGCAGCATCCTGGTCATTAGGGTGGAGAAGCTATTCAGGGGATGGAAAGGCAGTGCCAGATGTCTGCTGCTCAGGACAGCACAGTGCTGTTCTGGTACTCCTGGTTAGCTGGGGGGGGTGTGTGTGTCCCACCTAATGCAGGATTTGGCTGTGGAGTTCCTTAATGGTGCTGAAGCAGGGCTGGTACTATCCTAGGGATCAGCAAATAGTGTCCTGTAGTCATGGAGCATCTCCCTGCTGAACCTTAGCTGTGGGCTCTGTATGCTCTGTGATGTGTTACAGGCTGTTCCTGTAAGGACCAGGGCCAGGATGAAGCTTGAGCCTGTCTGACCTTAACACTGATAACAATATCCACTTGTCTTTGGGTTCAAACAGCTGCTTATTGCTCTTTACTGACCTGCATGCTCAAGTTTACCCTTCCAAGGAAACTGTAGCTTTAATTTCAGTGCTAAGAGCTCTTCTACCCCTGTTTTCCATTCTTTCCCCTGCTTCCCTGGCATCTTGTTCCTGTGGAGCCATCTAAGCTGTCCTGCTGCAGAAGTGAAGGCAATAGTTGCCTTGTTAAAAACCCCTCAGAACTTGTTGCCTTTCAGATGACCCTTACCCTTTTCCTTACACTTTTCTAAGCTGTGTCCCAGCACATGGAGCCTTCTCTTCTGGATGTGAAGAATTTTTACTGGGGTTCTTATTTGGACCCTGACTGCATGGATTAAGACCTGCCTCATTAAATCTCTGCAACCCATTGCAAATTGAAGTGAGGTTGCAGGGGTGTCAATAAGATGGGCACTTAGCCCAGCATGGTTAACTAGCCTGACACTGTAATTCCTTACCAGCTCTTTAGATATCAGCTAAATTGGCAAGGAGCAGAAGATTTGAAACAAAGCATGTGCAAAAATGATTTAGTTATTAATAGTTATTGGTACATCCTCTTGTCTTGCTTCCAGTTTATTGCTGCCACCAAAATGGGAACTGTTGTTCCTCTGGTGCAGGTTGACCTCTGTGCTCTTCACAGTAGATCCCCTGTTCTCCTCCTTTGTAGCAAAAAGCTGTAAAGAAAAAGTGTGACAGAACATTAATCAAAACCAAGCTTTTCCCCCTTTCTATCCCTGAAAGTGTGTAAGCAAAGCCAACATCTCTGTGGAATCTGGTGGTGACTTGTTTTGTTCCATGAAATCCATCTGAGAATTGAGGAAGGAGGGATATGGATGGTGATGAAGCCCTTAATGAGTTGGGAGCTTGTGGGGGAGCAGCTAAGATGGTGTTAGGCTAATTAAAGGCTTTCTGAGAAGAGTGAGAAACTCCTGCTGTGTGCAGCCAGCGTGCTGAGCCCAGCCCTGCCTGTGTTTCCCTGCAAAGGGGGGCAGAATGTGCTCTGGCTGCTCTGTGCTGGCAGCTCACAACGTCTCAAGTGGTGGACTAGCCACTTGTACCAGTCCAGCTGAGGGGCTGACCTGCTGGGAAGCAGCTCTGTGGAAAGAGACCTGGGAGTTCTGGTGGGCAAGAACCAAACCACGAGCCAGCAGTGTGGCCTCTTGGCCAGGCGTGGCATCCTGGGGGTATCAAGGAACACATGGCCAGCAGATCAAGGGAGGTTCAACTGCCCCTCTACTCTGCCCTGGTGAGGCCTCATCTGGAATATTGTGTCCCTGGGTCAAGAAGGACAGGGAGCTCCTGGAGAGGGTATGAAAAAGGGCTACAGAGATGATAAGGGGACTAGAACATCTCTCTTACCAAGAGAGGCTGAGGGACTTAGGAGTCTTTAGCCAAGAGAAGAGTGAGGGGGGGTCTTACAAATGCTTGTAAATACTTGAGGGGTGGGGTTGGGAGTGTGGTGTCAATCTCTCTTTCAGTAGGGGACAGGATAAGAGGCAATGGGCATAAACTTGAGTGTAGGAAGCTCTACCTAACCATGAGGAGGAACTTCTTTACTCTGAGGGTGGCAGAGCCCTGGGACAGGCTGCCCTGAGAGGCTGTGGAGTCTTTCTCAAGACATCCAAACCCTGTCTGGATGCTGTCCTGTGCAGCCTGCTCAAGGTGATCCTGCTTTGGCAGGAGGGTTGGATTAGATCTCCAGAGGTCCCTTCCAAGCCCAACCATTCTGTGCCTCTTCCCAGTGATGTGCACTCAGGCTTTATCTCAGGTAACATACCTGCTGTGCTTTATGGTCTCTAACAGCAACACCTCCACCAGTCTCTAGGAATGGTTTAAATACTGTTGTATCATCTTCCCTGGGTGTCTGGGAAGTGGTATGTGCCTGTCCAGCTGCCCTTTGGGGGGAGGTGAGCTACACAGCTGTCTTCCACTCAGATTTTGGGAGGAAAAAGGAACTTCTCCAAGTCACTTTGGGTTTTGTGATGCCCTATTCTGCCTCTAGCAGGTCTGATGTTTCTTAGCCTGACCTGCTCTGGTTGCTGTTCTGTCCAGGCTGTGCTTGAATCTTCAACTTCATCTAACTTCCCATTTGTCTAAAGCTTAGAGTTGACTTTCCCATGCTGATCTTCAGGCTTATCCAAAGCCAGCAGAAGCCCTGTGTGGTTGCTATTGAAAGGTTATAGGGCTGCATGGATAAAAGCTTTTAATGGGTCTCTGTTTTTAATCTGGGGATGAAGCAGATCACTCTTGCAGCTCTAGGGAGGTGGATTCAGGTAAGTAGGTACGTGGCAGCTTCTTCTGAAGGCTCTGCAAGGAATGCTCTTGTCCTGAGCTGCTGGTGTCTTGGGTTCACAGCAGGGATAGTGTTTCTATTGGGGCTGCTTTGGGCAGTGGGACCAGGGCAAACCACCCTGCAAACTGATTTAGCTCTGTTCCTGCTTCCTGCCCAGGACAGGTGGGATGCTGTCCCCCTCACTGATCTGACCTTGGCTTTTTATCTCATCTTGTGGGAAGTCATAGGCTTCCCCCTCCCTGTTTTTCCTCCCCCAGTAACAAGCTGTCTTGAAACAGATTGGAAATCTCATGGTGTATTTCTTCCTGAGCAACACTTCAGGCTGGAAGCCAGCAGTGTCATTCTGAACCTCTCCAGGAAAACACCCTGGGGAGAACCCCTGCCCCAACAGTGAAGTCTGTGGGAAGGTGGTCAAGGACTTAGGAAGCATGAGCTCTGACTAGAAGTGAGCTGAGTGGACTTAGTCATCCTTTTTGGGACCTGATAGGACTTGAGCTGAAACCTGGGTACCCTGGAGACTGCTGCCCATGGTAAGATCCATCCCCTAATCTCCATGATCTGTGATGCATCCGTGCTGGGTTTGTCTAGAAAAAGAAGCATCAATGTTAAATCTTGGGCTGTTGGTTGTGTCTTTGGGGGGAATGTGGTTGGACTGGGTGCTCCTGAGGAGGCACCAACAAACAACTTGTAAGAGAAAGTGGAATTAACATCTCCAGGAGTTAATGATACAACATTTGTGTGACTGGAGAAACTTCCCATGCCCACAGCCCCTTTTCCACATGGAAGTGTTTTGTTGAGAGAAGTCAACTCTGTATCTGCCTTGATCTGTCTTGTTCTGCCCCATCTGCTTACAGGTCACAGTCATTGGGTCTGGAGTGATTTGAATGCCATCACTTGAAATGTCACCTCTTTCTTGCCTTGGTTTTTACACTGGTTAATTCAACAGCCACATATGGACCTCAGGGTAGGAGAGCTGTTCTGTGGCAAACTAGGGAGTGAACTTGGTACTGTCCATACTGTGTGTTCTGCAGTGTTTGGGGTTTGGGGTTTTTTCCCCTTTTAAAAGGGGGATCAGAATCCCGCTCTCTCCTTGCCTGGTCTGGGAGATGTCAGAGCCCTCTGCTGGGATGCAGCTTCTGCAGTGCTTGGCAAGCAGAGGATGAAGGCTTTCCACAGCCCAATCAGCTTGGCTCTGTGGCTGGGGGTATGTTCCCCCTCCTAGATGATGTCTCTCAGGTGGCTAGTTGGGTGTCTTTGGGGCTGTTCCAGACATCAAAGCAGACCCTGTGTTCTCTGCCATGTTTTGCCCAGCCAAAACTTCTTGGAAAGTAGCATTTTGCTCAGTGGTGTGTGACCCCCCCCCCCCAGGCTTCCCTTGTCATGGTGTGGGTGGGTGCCATCACATGCCATTGCAATCCCCTCCCTTCCCATGTTGCAGGTAGGTTCTAGATCTGTAGCCATCTCTCAGCTCACAGGAGCCCTGGCTCAGGGGTTGGACAGGAGGGGTCTTGGCATGCTTCACCTCCCTGAAGTCATGCAAAGAGTGGGCTTACCACTGGAAATCAATTAGCTCTGCCTGCTGGTTAATCACAGCTTCTTTGGCACTCACCAGGGGCTCCTGGTGACCCTACAGCACTGGGTACCATAAAAAGCCACAGCTCAGACTATCATAAAGCAGAATAATGCTCTGTGCTACTGTCTAGACATCACTGTCCTCTGAGTTTGAAGTGAGGAAAGCTGGGAAGGGAAAGGACAAAGAAAATTAGAGCACCAGCCTTTCTCTTGCAACCTCCTTTTTAGTTTGTTTGCCTTTTTTCTCTCTCTTTTTTTTTTTTTTTTCCCTCTCCCTGGTTTGAATTCAGTTTGTGGCTCTGAGTGAATCCATCACCTCCTAATGAGAGCCTTGCTGCTCAGGGCACAGCAAGAGATTTCTCTCCTGCACTAAACCTGACAAATGATGGTTTCTTGAATCTTCTGAGGAGTAAAAGTGTTTGCAAACATTTGATGGAGACTATCTGAAGGTAGAAACACCCCTCTGTGGTGGTGGTTTCTGCAACTAAAAAGAGAGACCCTGATGTAACTCTACCTTCAGGAAGGATATGACAACAGTGGGTTCAGCTCCAGCTCATTACTAAGCCATTATACCAAGAAACCCTTCTCTCCTTGCTGTTGCAGCCTGTTTGTAGCCTGTTCCTAAGGCCAGTGTTTGCACTGGGTGCCTTGCTGGTGCTGCTTGCCCACAGTGTGGGCATACAGCCACTGCCATGAGCTCATAGCAGTGCTGGGAGGAATCCCAATTGCCTCCTGCCTGGGAGGAATGTGGGTTTCTGCAGCTGTGTGAAGCCTGTAGAGAGGCATAAAGCTTGACTGAACCCTTCTGTGGGGAAGGGGCTGTTGCTAGGAGGAGGAGATAGCCATGCACTCCCCTTCCCTGCAGCACAGGATGATCTGAGGGAACAAAGTCCCTCTTTGCCGTTGACTTGGAAGGTCCTCGCTGCCATTGCTGAGGCTTTTACCTATGGGATGCTGCCTGTTCTCTAGCATGTAGCCATAGGACAAGGGGGGATGGTTTTAAACTAGAGAAGGGGAGATTTAGGCTAGATTAAGAAAATATTCTTCAATATGAGGCTGGTGGATCCCTGGCACAGGTTTCCCAGAGAGGTGGTGGAGGCCCCATCCCTGGAGACACTCAAGGTCAGGCTTGATGGGGCTCTGAGTGACCTGATCTAGTGAAGATGTCCCTGCTCACTGCAGGGGCGTTGGACTAGGTGGCCTGTAAAGGTCCCTTTCACCCTAGTGCATTCTGTGATCTGTCTGCTTTAGACACTGCAGGTTGTAGGTTCCTGCTGGGTCAGGGACATGCCCCACAGTGGAGATGTGTGCTGGTCTCACTTTCATCCACTGAGCCACAAAAGTCATCCTACATCCATTCAGTTTTGAAGTGAAAAACCTTTTTGGTTTTGAAGTAAGCAGAGGAAGCTTTTGCCACTGTGAAGCAGCAAAGCCCATCCTGTGGGTATCACCAGTGTCACTAATGGATCGGTGTGAAGCCCCTGCTAAAAACCAGCCATGGCAGTTTCTGCTGGCTATAAAGAAAGTGAGAATCTCCAAATCTCCACTAAGATATATATTTTAAGAATTTTGTCTCAGGTTTGTTTACTTGGTGCTCTCCTCTAGCTTCAGTAAACCTGACCATTTGAATGCCTCTTCCAAGGTTGTCAAGTCCTTCAGAGCTCAAATCTCTGATGTGTGAACTGGGAATCTCATTTTCCTGGGGATTCCTGCTGCTTGCATCTTTCTCAGGTTGTACCCTTGTCACAGCAGGGAGGTGTTAAGTGGCTTGGGTTGTTTTTTTCCCTTTCCTGTTCCAGTGGAAGCAAAGCAGAGCCTATTTTAGCAAACACAGCACTTATTTAGCCTGCCAAAGAGAGGCAGATTTTGGATTTCCTCACTCTTTAACTCTGCCCTACACTACTCTGGCATTACCCTAACTGCAGCAGAAAATACAAACATCTGCTTGAATTACAAGTGTTTCAGTGCTGAAGTCTCCTGGTCTCTCCAGGAGAGGAGACAGGATACCATCCCCCCTGGGTAGGTCCACACAGCACATAAGCATGAGCTAGGATTTGGTGTGTGCAGCCAGGGTAGCAGGATAGGCTGGTATGTAAGGTATGGAGAGCTATAGAACAAGGATGGCTCACAGCAGCAACTGCAGAGGTGCTGTGTACCTCCCTGCTCTGGCAAGCAAGGGCTGCGTTTGGCTCCTCAGATGTTTAGAAGTGCTCCTGCCACTGAGCTCTAGAATACCTGATTTGGATGGATGTACAGACTCACAGAATTGTAGGGGTTGGAAGGGACCTCTAGAGCTCATGGGGTCCAACCCCCCTGCCAAAGCAGCTCCCCAGCTCAGATTGCACAGACAGGCATCCAGACGGGGCTGGAATCTCTCCAGAGAAGGAGACTCCACACCCCCTGGGCAGCCTGTCCCAGGGCTCCCTCACCCTCACTGGGGAAAAGTTCTTCCCCAGTTTGGTGGGGAACTCCCTGTGCTCCAACTTGAGCCCATCACCCCTTGTCCTGTCCCCACAGACACTGAGAAGAGCCTGGCTTATGTCCCATACTGAAGATATTTGTAAACATTGATCAGATCCCCTCTCAGGCTTCTTTTCTCCAGGCTGAACAGTCCCAGCTCACTCAGCCTTTCCTCACAGGGGAGATGCTCCAGCCCTTTAATCATCTCCATAGCACTCCTGGACTCTCTCCAGGAGATCCAAGTCTTTTTTGTATGAGGGAGCCCAGAACTGGACACAACACTCCAGATTCACACCTGTGGCCAAGAAGACTTAATAATTATTTTGATTGGAGACTAGTGCCTTCACCATGAGGTGCTAATGTTTCACTGCAGGTTTATCTCACTGCTTTTGAACCAAAACTGATGAGTTTATAAAGCAGGATACACAAAGTAGTTCCCCAGGGGCTGCAGACACATGAAAATCCAAACACCTTCTCAATGTGCCAGGCTTTGCACCTTCAGCCCTCACTACTCCCTGTCTCTTGCTGCTTTTCTTTCAAAGCTGCCTCTCAAGGCCCCAGAGTGCTCCTTTTGTAACCGGCTCCTGCACCAGACACAAACCTCCAGCTTGAGGTTTGTCTGGGTGATGCTTCATTTTCCATCTGAGGAGCCCACTGAGCGGTCGTGCCCACCCTGCTCACGGCTGTGGGGCTGCTGTGGTGCCTCCTCTCCTGAAATCCCAAGGCTTCCAAAGCTTGTGATGGTTTATTTTTAATAAGTGTAGCTTCCTCCTTGTGACCACCAAGTGGTGCTCTGCGCTGCACCTTGCAGCAGGGCCAGCTGCTGGCGTTTTGGGATGGGGGGGGTAAAAAAACCTGTTTCCAGAAGTAGGAACGAACTGGAGAGGAGAAGGAAGCAAGGCAAGAGCTTTTCCTCCCTCCCAGCTGCTGTGCTGCAAGGGCTGCATTATTCACGTCTCTATACGATGTGCCTGCGTGGTGATTGATGTTGCTTGGTGATGATCAGAGGTGTTAAGTAGTCTTGGCACTTTCAATTTGGGTGTTCAGCTTGGCTGCCTGCTCAACTTCAGAGGCACAGGGATGGCTCTCTGCTGTTTCCAAACTGGATCCTGGCAGGTATCTCTGATTCAGCTTGCTAAAATCACAAGAAGCTTCTAAAAACCTTGTCCCATACTATTTTTTTTTTTCCTGGGATAAATATCCAATCCTGTGTTTTTTTCTTGGCTGCTTTTTCACTCAGTCCATCTAGGGAAAACCTCTGTTCATGTTCCTCCTCTGTGCTGAGCTACCCGTTTAGTGCCTTGGCCATTAAAGTTTGGAGATGTTTATAGCTGTGCTGCTCTCAGCAGAGGCAAAAGAGCTACAGGAATGTGTCTTTCCAGGTTTCCTGCAAGCCCCCACCAGGTGCCATTCTCAGGTTTACAGAAGCTGTGTATTCTGTATGAAAAACATGCAGGTTGATCGAGAAAACTCTTCTGTGGGTCTGAAATGATGGGCACATTATAAGACAGAAGCTGCCTATGAAATGTAATAGGAGTTTAAGGGGGTAACTACATCCCTGTAAGCCCCATTAAATGCTCTGCGTGGTGTAATCGTTTGCAGGAGCGGTCGTTCCTTTCCAGGTACTGAAAGCCATGCTGTAGCAGGATGATGCAGCTAAATTCACCCAGCAGCACATTTCTATGAGATGCAGGGATGGAATTGAAAGGTGGCAAGTGGGATTGTCTTGTCTGGTGAGCTGGAAAAAACCCCATGTGGTGTTTTAAAGCACATCTTTGAAGGAAAGGAGGGGCCGGGTAGCAGCACAGTGAATGCTGTGGGTTTATAACGTGTGCTGATTTCTCCATGTATCCCAGTCTGTGAAGTAGAGGCCAAAGGATGGAGGCCCCAGCTGGAGCATTGTGTCCAGTTCTGGGCTCCCTGGTATAAAAAAGACAGGGATCTCCTGGAGAGAGTCCAGAGAAGGGCGACAAAGATGATTAAAGGGCTGGAGCATCTCCCCTGTGAGGAAAGGCTGAGTGAGCAGGGACTGTTCAGCCTTGAGAAAAGAAGACTGAGAGGGGATCTGATCAATGTTTATAAATACCTGCAGTGTGGGACACAGGGGGAAATGGGCAGCTTCTTCTCAGTGTCTGTGGGGACAGGACAAGGGGCCTCAAGTTGGAGCACAGGAAGTTCTGCACCTGGTGAGGGTGAGGGAGCCTGGGACAGGCTGCCCAGGGGCTGTGGAGTCTCCTTCTCTGGAAATATTCAAGACCTGTCTGGACACCAACCTGTGTGCCCTGTCCTAGGGACTCTGCTTTGGCAGGGGGGTTGGATTCAATGATCTCGGGAGGTCCCTTCCAACCCCTACAATTCTGTGAGGCTGGCTCCCCCCAGTGAATTTAGGTTCAATAACCACCAACTAAATACCTTCCCCCATCTTCCCCAGTTTGTGTGTTCTGGAATATCTGTCCTGGAGTGTCATTGCAGAACATCAGAAAGCAGAAGAATGGAACATCATCATCTACTTTACTTACAGCACATATGAAGTGTGCAGCCCCTCAGGTGTCTTACTTCAGCTGCTCCATCTTATTGCAGTGTCTGTAACCTGTATGAGGTACAACTCCAACAGAAATAAAGGGATATCTAGATAACAAGGGCTGATTTTGCCAGATTGTTAGTTTTTAACGTGCTCTTAGACTCCCAGCTGCTCCGTTGCAGGGTGCTGGGCTCTCCTAGTCTGAGTACAGCAGGAGGAGTTTTTCAATAGGGCTGTGTAGAGCTTCATGTGAATGAGACAAAGTGCATAGATATTATGCTTTAGTTTTCTGTTTTGGAAAGGTCACAAGCTAACCATCAGAAAATTCAGAACATCTCATTGTTCCAGGTACCATCTTTCCATGGTGGGTAGTGCTGTTAGTAGCTGTTACACAGCTCAGCTGCCAATTCCAGCTCGGGAAGTCCTTGAGTCGTTACTAATGAAGAGCTGGGAAGAGAGACTGTGGGAAGACTGGCTCTGTGTGTGTGTCCTGCTTGTCTGTCTTCAGCATCTGTGGCTAGTTGTGGTCAGAAATAGGATGTGGGCTGAAAGGGTTTAATCACAGAATCACAAGGTTGAAAAAGACCTTTAAGATCGAGTCCAACCATCCCTGTCCTGTGCTAAACCAGATCCCTGAGCACCTCATCTCCCCTCTGTTAAACACACCCAGGGCTGGGGACTCAGCCCCCTCCCTGGGCAGCCTGTGCCAGGCCCTGACAACTCTTTCAGGGAAGAACTTTTCCCTCCCAGCTGAGCTGACCCTGCCCTGGGGCAGCTTGAGCCCCTTGCCCCTTGTCCCATCTCCTGTCCCCTGGCTGGAGAGACCATCACCCACCTCTCTGCACCCTCCTTTAACGATCTGGTGTGGTTGTTCTTGTGTTGCTGTTTTAGATTCTAGCACTATGGCCAAGGCCCTTATCCCTCCGTATGTTAACAGAACAGTCAGCTTTGGGATGAGTATCTGTGCTAGTGGAGAATCCACAGGGATTTCCTTGGTGTCACATTTACCTGCTCTCAGGTGAAGTACTGGCCGTGCTGCCCCCTTTCCAACACTGAGTTAAGTCTTCCTTGGTCATACCTTTGTCTGTGTAAATCTGCTGTGACAGGAGTGCAGGTATAAACCTGCTGAGGATCTCTACCATCACCACTCTTCCCCCACACCCTAGAGCTGATCTGCCCAGCACACATCAAAGCCAGATGCTTTTTCTGGATGAGGGGCCATATCAGTCTAATTGGGCTGGAAAGCAGTATCCTTTCCAGAGTAGTGGAAAGCCTAGTAAATGTTAAAAATAAACCCACATTACTGCTGCCTTCAAGGCTGGAAATCAGGGAAATAGCTCTCACTTGAGCTGAGAGCAGAGAGTTGAGCAGAGAGTAAGTCTCTAGTTAGATACGCTCAGGTATTTGTACACATGAACGTGCTTGTTTGTGCTCTGGTATCAGGAAGCAAAATAACAATATTTCCCTCTAATGTAATTAACAGTCTAAAGACAAGGTCTCATTGTTACTTAGAAGCTTCAAAATTAACCCCTTTGGGCATCTTTGCTGTGAGAAAACAGGCATGACTTCCTTCAGCTGGTCTGCCTTTGGAGGAGTGGTGTCAGTCTGTGCTCACCTATAGAGATGTGTGAACCTTCTCTCTTGGGGAGTCTTTCCTGATGTTGCTTTTGTGTTTCCCCAACCAGAGGGTGAGGAAGAGGAGGATGAAGAGGAGGAGGAGGAAGAAGAAGAGGAAGAGGAAGAAGAGGAGGACAAAGACATGGACTCGATGGATGAAAGCATGGAGGGCGACACGGAGCTTCCAGGCTTCACGCTTCCAGGCGAGACCTCCCAGGAGCCCATAGCTGGCCTGGAAAACCCTGTGGCCCAGCTGGCTGGGGTGTCCTACCAGGTTCCTGACACCATCGAGTGGGAGCAGCAGAACCAGGGTCTGGGTAAGAGAAAAAATCCCTTCTGGCCTTCAGATTTTTGACATTTAATGCTAAAATCTATAGTACAGAAGAGCCCAGAAGTACTGGAATAGCTATTCTCAGGTCAGTTATTACTGTGCTTGCTTGGTCTGATGGCTGACACACTGCAGATCCCTAGAGAAACGAGTAACTTGATCCACAAACAGCCTGGGAGAGCAAGAGACAGTTAGGATTTTTTGTAGTGGTCAAGGAGAAAGTGCTGGAGAAAGAATTATTAAAAATGTGGATTCTGGGAAGTCAAATGGTCCTACATTAACTCCAGCTGAGCAGAAGCAATTTATATGTGCCAGTAATGAGGCTGTCAGATTTACAGTCCATCAGCCGACTCTCTAACCAGCAATATTTAGACAGAAAGTAAAGCAGAAGGTGATGTCATCTCTGCCTTTATAAAACAGAATTTGATCCTCCAGAAGTGGTTCTGATGGCCTGCAGCTCTGGAGAAGGGAGGTCTTTGGGGTCTCTTTTGGTGTCTTGTTCATGTGCTTGGTTTTCAGGGGTTGCCAGTGAAGGACGTGGTGGTGCTCTGGCACCTCTCTGCGTTGTGTGTGAGATGACTTTGCTCATTGTCTACTTGTTTCTTGATTTGTGTGGAGATTGGGTGTGGCAGGTTGTGTGTGTCCAACCACTGAACTGTTTGGACAGCACCAGAGGGGCAGGAAACTTGGGCTTTCAGGGAATGAATAAACATAAATAGTTTTTAGCCGCTACTTCTTTTGTGATTAAGTGTTTACACATAACAGGGAGAGCTGCAGATGGATTCAAACCTGGTGAACGTTTTCTGGGTCCATTAGTTACTCCTCATGAATGTTAAAGTGGGTGGTCTTCATTGTGCACCTCCACTGAGATCAAGGCCCTCTACTTCTGTGGTGGTGGTGGCTACTGTGCCTGTGCTCTTCTCCCACTTCAGAGTATTTATTCTCCCAGTGAGGATCCCTATTTTACAATCCACAAGCCTAGATGTAGCAACTTAACTTGAACTGGTGTGTGAACTGTGTGGTAGAGCATGAAAATCTCCTCAAGCCACCAAGCTATTTGCTAGCTCCATACTGCTTGCCTATCTTCTACATCCTCAGATGAAAAACTGCTACCCGTAGTAATGTAGCAGCTGGAGGACCAGGGCAATTTACTAAGCCTTTAGTTTTGCTGCTTTGGAGCATGGAGTAGGGTTTTTATGTGCATGGAGTTACTCAGAGTGATAAAGACATTTTCATCTTGTGGCATATGGGGTTGTGAGGGTTTGAAGATAGGGCTTAAGGTGTCAGAGCAGAGGTTGTGATGGTGCACTTTGGTTCTTTAAGACGTTGGCTGAAACCACCAGCTGCTTGTACTGGGCCACCACTAACACAACAGCTGTAAGCAGGGGAGAAACTGGTGTGAACCATAAAACTGAACGGAGGAAACGCCACTGTTAGGATAAAAATCTTTTAGGGGCAAAGAGGCACACCTCTTGTATTTATAAAACTAAGAATGTATTGCTAATATGTTGAAATCCTCACAATCTAATCAGTATTAGTACAGATCTAATTATTAAAAGAAAAGAAATAATCATGCAGTGTGGGATTGTTACCCACATGCTGCTTAGTTCCCGTGCTTTACCTCTTAGTCCCTGTGCTTTATCCTAGAGTTTGCCTGTCCTTCCCTGGCTCCCGTGGGTCCTAAGGTTGGGGGCTTCATTCAGGGATGTGCAGTGAGTTTATTAGGGTTGGGTCATCAACATCTGGAGTCCTTTGCCAGGAGGAATATGATGTTCATGTTGATGTTTTCTTCTTTCTCACTTTTGGATCTACTTGAAGTCCTTTTCCTCTGTTGGCCAGAATGCTTTTGCACCTGGCTGTTTCTTCATTGATCCACAGTTCCATATTATGTCTGAATTTACTGCATGAGGTGGCTTTTCTGTATGTTAGATGCTATTTTTTTGTTCTTTTGTTTACCCTAACCTCCCTTTTGTCCAGCTCTGCATTTCTTTAGCTGTCCACTGGCGTGTTGTTTATATCCAGCTGTTCATGACAATGACAATACCGTGTTACAGGGATATGTGACTCTGCTGTAGCTTGTAAGAAGTCACCTGGATTGCCTGGCTCATTATAGGTTTCCATCTACCTGTGGAGGTATTGTACACAATGGAATTTGGACCATCCCTGTAGATGGGAATTAAAGATTAAAAAGGTGAAAATAAACTGGCATCTTAGAAGCTATGAAGCAGGATAGTATATATCTCAACATGTAGTTTCCCAGATATATACCATACCTGCTTTTCATGTATTTTTGTATGTAGGATCGTAGGTCTTACAATAATGGAAGGTCATATAACTCCTTCACTTAGGTAATTATAAGGCATTTGTATAATAAACATGCTTTTGAAATGTGATTTTTTTTTTTTTAATGGATAAAAAAAAATCTTTGCAGCTCTGAGTAGTTACTTACAGAGCAAATTGCTCTGGCTGTATTGCAGATCTGTGGTCACAAATTGCACTGCATAAACCATGTAATGCATGCCACTGGTTAATGATGGCAAGGCAGAGGAGCAGAGGCAGAGTGGTGGAAGATGATGAATATTTGAAATGTCATCTTTACAGGAAGCTGAGATTAATGCTTTTATAGGCAAAAATAACCAGCATTAGGAAGACAGAAACCGAGACTCAGTAGTATGTTCTTTAATTGCTGCCCCAAATGGCTCTATTTTAAGTACTCTTAGAGTTCAGGTTGTTGGAACATCACAGTGACTTTTCATCTTTAATGCATTTGTCATCTTATTTACCCTGGAAAGGGTACCCATGTTTACAGGGGGTAGGAAAAACACAGAGAGGCCAAGTGACCCCACTGTTTTCATGGGGGAGCCAGAGGGGAGCAGAGTGGGGATTTGAATGAGGTGAACTAAACGAGTGCTTGGGCATTGCATTCCTCTTGCTGGGAGCAGGGTGTGAGCACCTGCATTTCTCCCTGGAAAAGTGCAAAGGAACACACCCCAAAAAATCACCATCCCAACAGAAGGGATTGACTCCATCGAAATTCCAGGTGAGAGAGGCTGGCAGGAGCCAGGAGCAGAGCAAGCCCATTTTTCTCCCCCCACATGTTCCAAGTGGAGCTGCCTGCAGCAATCCTGCAGCTTTGCCCCGTACGTATTTATGGGAGGTTTGTTCTGCAGAGCGTTGGCCACGCGAGGTCTGTGTTCCAGACGGCTGCAGACTGAAATGAGCAGTCTCAGAAATAGAGATGATTATTTTTCCTGTCTTTCTGGGTGCTCCAAATAATTTATACAGTTCCATATGTTCCTTGCCAGCTCCCCTTCCTTCTCACAAGCAGTAATAAAGCTCCCAGCATCAATCCGTGTCTAAATCAAGTTTCAGTTCCTCGTGAGGGATGTGTACTCTGGTTGCAGTGACTTCTTTTTTAACTGGTTTAAGAGATGGGTCGTGATTGTGTCCTAATCCTGGAGCAGGCTCATATTTAATCAGGTTTGCCTTGTCAGAGGAAATTGTGCATCCACATGCCTGTAAACAACAGCGAACCTCTCCGTTGTTGTAATGACAGAGCAGCTCCAAGGAGGGAACAATTCACATCAGAGGTGGCTTTTTCTTCTTGTCAAATTCTATCCCAGGGTGTTTTGGGGATTGTGTCTCTTTCCCCTCTTTAATATTGCTTCTTTCTTTGACCTGACTTGCTCCTACTTATGCTCCGAAGCCAGCTGAGATGGGGAGCCTTGCAGACCAGTCTGGCACACACTGCACGGTCAGAAGCATCTCTCTGCCTCCTGCTGAGACCTTGGATGATGGGACCTTCTACAAGATGCAAAACTTAGTCAAGCCTGAGCCCCATGGTCCTGACCTACCACCCTGGTCTTCCCTTTTTCCAGCACAAGACTATCATCCCCTCATGAATGAGGCTCGTGCATTTCAGATGGGAGAAGCTGACTGTGTGTCTGTTCTGCTGTGAACCAGTTTCCAACCCTGGAGCATGGATGAACCATGGGCACAAGTCACATCCTTCCTCTTGGAAGCACCTCAACTCTTGTCCTTAAAGCAAGACCTAAGAAAAGAGAACAGTGATGAGTCAAACAGAAGATCTGAGGGTGTTTTGGTGGTACCCAGCTCTGAAAGCAAGCAGCTATCAGAAACAGGTGAAGTAAAGCCATTGCTTGTGATAAAAACTGCGTGTTCTTGCAGTTTGTCATAAGGAAGGGGAAGACAGCAGGGGCATTTCTACATGGAAACCTTTGGCAGGAAACTTGGGCTGATATTTCAGCCTGACATTTTTGGTGGAGCATATCAAGAAACAGCAGCTTTGTAACATCCCCAGATAGATTACTCTGACATAGTATCCCCTCCACAAGGTTTATGTGTCTATAAAACCCATGTCAGAGGAAGAGCGGCTCAGCCCTTTGTTCGCAGCCCTTAAGTGCTCTCTCCTAGTGCTGGGGGAGGATTTAGGGGCGTTTGGTTCTGCCTTCTCTCTCCCTGCCACAGTGAAGAAGATGGGATCTCATCAAAGAAGATGTTAAACTGGGGTTACTGGTTGTTGCTGATGGGAATGAAGAGGTCCTATCCGTCCGCAGCATTTCTCCTCTCTTTTTTTAACCTTCAGTTCAGAAGGAGGTGGTGCAAAGCTACAGAGAAATCATCTGTTGGCTTGTGGGAGGAGAGGTGGGAAATTCATCCCAGTGGCTGACATGATTGGTATGAGAGGTCCTAGCTGAGGTCTGGCTGAGCAGGGGATGTTTCTAATGGATGGTGGGATGAACCTGAGCCTGAGTGCTGCTGTCACTCCTTCATGCCCTCCATCCTCACAATCCTGCTGTGCAAAACTCTCTTGAAAAACCTGCAAGGAGGGGGCAGCAGCTTCTGCAGCAAAAAAGGACCCCAGCTTGGGGCAGGGGAGCCTTGGGCAACATTTGTGTGTGAAGAGTGTTAGGGAAGCTCTGCTGAAGCTAACTGAAGTCTGGGCCACCAGTTGCCTACAACTTGCCTGGCAGACCATGGGCTGAGCCACTTCACCCTTCTCAGCATGCTCAGGAGCACAAAAGGTAGCAGCAGCACTGAGCTCCTGGGCTTTCCCAGCAGAGGAGGACTCCTGTCAGACTTCATGCTTGCTCCTCACATTGCTCTCTTGCGCCGCCGTGAGCAACACTGGAAAACTCAAGCACAGAGCTAAGTGGTTTTAACCTCCTCAGGCTGGCTGGCTCTATCCATCCACTTGCCTTTAGAGTTAGGATGTGTCCCCCTTGGAGCAGGGCTTGGTATTTGCCCCTCCAAGTAATTTGTCTTGGGTTTTTTTCCTGGATTAAGGGATCGAGTCCCTTCAGCTGCACAGAGCTCCGTGCTGGGCAGGCTGGGCTGCATCTGCTAACCAAGCACCAGCGGGGTTTCTGCAGGCATCTTTGTGGCCTGGCAGCTGCCTTGGCTCTGTCTGTCCGTTTGTCTGTCAGCCCTACTCCAGTACAAACAGCAGTGCCTCCTCTCTGATCTGCAGCAATCCTCTTTCTCCACTCGTGCCTGTGGCTTCAGCGCGCACACGTGTTGCACCTCACTGCACTTCACCTCTTCTTCAGTTTATATGTGTCAGGAAACTTGGCTCTGTTTAGACAGGAGATTGTTTTCAGGCCTCTCTCCCTTTGGGTTTAAGTAATCACTTACCTTGATTGAAGACCACAGGCAGGGCAGTAGCTTTCCCTGGGTGAGAGTTATTAATTTTGCCTGTATTTACTACCCTGGGTGGCCTTTGCTGTGTAAAAAGAAGCTTGTCCTTAACGTTGGAGAAAGCACATTTATTTTCTAGTAGTGATGTATGCTACAGTGCAAAAGAGCTGTCTGTCTTCATGGCATCTCAGCCCTCTGAAAAAAACTGAAAACAATTGGAGAGAGGGAATGGGAAGTCTCATTGGCCTTGAATTGCTTCTTTCCTTCAGGGGCTTTGCGTCATAGTCTGAGCTTTTGGGTTAAAACATTGCGTAGCTGGTAAGAGAAAAATAGAGGAAAAGAGCTCATTCTGACAGGTAACAGGGAGAGAAAGGGTAATTTACTGAGAAGGAAGTTTTAAAATACTCCTTTCTAAGGAGAACGTAGATATGCTTTCTCTCTGCTTGGTCAGTACAAACCACAAATGACTGATGCTAAACCTATACCCCCTCTGGCTTTTGCTCAAATTAAGACCACTTGAGGATCAAAGGAGATCCAAGTTCACAGATTCACAGAATTGTAGGGGTTGGAAGGGACCTCCAGAGATCATTGAGTCCAACCCCCCTGCCAAACCAGGGTCCCTAGGACAGGTTGCACAGGGCGGCTTCCAGACAGGTCTGGAATCACTCCAGAGAAGGAGACTCCACACCCCCTGGGCAGCCTGTCCCAGGGCTCCCTCACTCTCACCGTGAAAAAGTTCTTCCCCATATTGGTGTGGAACTCCCTGTGCTCCAACTTGAGCCCATCGCCCCTTGTCCTGTCCCCACAGACACTGAGAAGAGGCTGCCCATGTCCCCCTGTGTCCCACACTTCAGCTATTGATAAAGATTGATCAGATCCCCTCTCAGTCTTCTTTTCTCCAGGCTGAACAGCCCCAGCTCACTCAGCCTTTCCTTACAGGGGAGATGCTCCAGCCCTTTAATCATCTTTGTAGATGCACATATAAATCCTGCCTGGCCTGAGAGCAGGTCAGGAACATGCATTGGGAAGAAGTAAATTGCTTAGATTTTGACTGACAATCAAAGAATTACCTCAAACCTCCAGCAATTGTTGTTTTGCAGCAATGCTGAGTATCAGCATTAACCAGAGAGAGGGGTCGATACAGGGAGGGTTACAAGAGGCTTTTGCTTTCTCTCCCCCCGGCCTTGTTTTCGAATGACTCGAACCTCCGCCTCACGCAAGCCTGGGATGTGGTGAAGTGTTTCAGGGCCAATAACCTATCATTTATCCTAACAGACCAGCAATGCCATCTGCACTCGAGGCTTTATTAATGCAAAGTGAGGCCAAGAGTTTCTCCAGTGTTGTTCCTTTTCTAGGTTGCTCCCCCCTGCTCCCCTCTGACCGCTCAGGCTGAGCTTCTCACTCAGGTACTGGCAGGGCCTGGTTTTGCAGTGGTGAAGGCTCAGGCTGGTGCTTGTTTTCCTCAAGGGGCTCGATGCAGTCACAATGCAAGGCTCTGACCCCCTGGCCATCCCTTCTGCAGCTCTGTTTTGTTTAGCAGTGTCACGTTGCTGGTCCTGTGAGGCGGACGAGCTGCCGCATCCCTGGTATCAGCTTACGGGTGCGCGTGCTGAGGGGAGCTGAACGCTGCCTTGAGCTCCCTGTCAGGAGCCCAGCTCTGGCATGTGTGGCGTCCTGGTGGTCCTTCTGCAGTTCTGCTGCGTGTGCAAGTTGAGCTGGTGTTTATCTTTGCACACTTGGGCTCAGGTCTAACACCAGTGGCAGATTTAACAGGACCCTCGATGGGCTCCCCCCACTACCCCGTTGACCTGGCATGGGATTGTCCCCCTTGAGTCACCCTGATTTTGTTTCCCTTCAGCACAGCTGTCCCAAAACCCAGACTTGAGCACAAGCTTTTGTTTAGAATTGAGAAGAGATCTTGATATCTGCCCTTCCAGTCCAGACAGAAGCTGTTTCTTCCTGTGAGTAAGCTTTAGGGGGGGTGGTTGCTTTGCCCTGATCAGTTCTGGCTTTCCTTGCAACTGTCCATAAGGAAGTTCTGGAAAATTATAGGGTAGGATTCAGTATAAATATCCTTCCTGGAAAATACATCCTCTTGGGTTTTGTTAATTTCTGTATCTGTAATAATTGATTAAATACAGCCTCTTTCTAGTTTTTGGTTGTAGAGACTTCTGGATAGAGGCTTGAGTAGAGAATTAGACCAAGTCAACAGCCTCAATGAAGCAACATTTTGAGGTAATATGTGCTCTCCCATAGCCAGAATGTGTTCCTGTGAGTGCTGTTTATGGAGGCTAGATTTTATTAAGGGCAAATAATCTGCTGTTGATTTAGAAGATGTTTTGGGGTTTAGCAGTCAAAGATAAGAGTCTTCCAGTAGTCATCTACTGCCTGTCAGTGTGTCCTGGTGTGTGATGTCTAGGCTGGAGGTGGGTTTATTTGCCAGACAAATGAAGCTGCAGGTTTCTGTACCCTTTGGTGCCTTTGTTCTAGTCAGCAAACATGTTCCTGATGGTCTTGGGAGACCCATGTAGTCTTGTGCCTTGGGTTTCTGTCAAGTTACAGAGCATCAGCTGAAGCATGGTACCTGCTTCTGCATGTCCTGAAGGTACCAACAGCTGAGAGACAAGCCAGGGAAGACTTCTTTGGATTCAGTATTTCTGCCCCCTTGTTCTCCTTGAGCATAAGAAGAAGGACTTTCAGTTAGGGTGTGAGTGCTCCAGAGGAACCTGATCTGCTGTTTGCACCACCCCACAATGCTGTTGTCAGTACAGTAGTAGGACTGAGGGCCATCCCTGCCTTGACATGATCAAGCTGTTCTCATCTCCCTGCCTCAGTTTCTCCCAGGATAACCTCAGTTTCTCCTGCTCCCTCAGACAGCCCAAAGGGCAGTGCTGGAACAGCTGTGTGTTCTTGCCCAAAGTGATGCTGGATGTATTACATAGTGTGAGTGGGCAGGAGAGTGCCCTTGTCCTCACCCTTCAGGAGAGGTCTGCAGCTGACCAGAGTACTGCTGAGGGTGCTGGAGTCCCTCCTTGTGACCTGCCAGTTCAGTTGCTTCCCTCTGTTCTGCACTGCTTAAAAACTTTAAGAACAACCTTTAAGCAGTGCAGAACAGTGTAGACTTTACTACTAGAGCTCCCAGGTGATGAGTACTGGACCCACCCCGTTCCAGGCCCCAGGTAGTGATGCAGAGCTTTTCTCCACAGTACTCTATGCATGGGGTGGGTGGATGTTAATGTTCAGAGTAAATATCCCTGCTGAAGGAAATCGGATTTAGTTATGCCCAGGTGAGTAGGAAACCATAGATAATGTTTCTGAAAGAGATCCTGGAGAAAATCCTTGGAACAGTCAAGTTCCAGGGGGAAATTTAGGCTGAGTTATTTTTATTGTTAGTCCCTTCACCATAAGAGAGTGAATTCGGATGGTCATCTGGGGAGTCTCTTGGTAAAGAGCAGAAATTAAAGCAAATCCTCTGCTCCAAATCCTTCTGAGAGGAAAGGGAGGATGATACATTACCAGCAGTGGTCTGGTGGGATGCAGGGGGACAGAGAGAAAAGATAATGGTAATTGTTTTGACCCTGAATACTCAGTGCCATTCTGCCCCTCAGCCCATCTGGAAAAGGGTACAGTGGAGCTGGAAAAGGTGTGTGGAAGAAGAAGAATAGTGAAAGAATAACCAAAAGGATAAAATAAAAAGAATACCCAGAGGATAGATGGGATTCTGTGCAAGGAGAGACTACACAGACCTTGACTGAGGCAGCTGAAATCAGGGGGGGTGTTGAGCACAGTGAGTCGCTGTCTCCTGAAACCAGACCTGGGGAGCATCACGTGGGACAGGCAGGAGGAGGCAGGTTGGTAGCACATGATGTGAGACTTGGCTCAGTTCATCACTAAGGGGCAACAGCCTCAAGCTGGGGCACAGAAAGTTCCCCACCAATATGGTGAGGGTGAGGGAGCCCTGGGACAGGCTGCCCAGGGGGTGTGGAGTCTCCTCCTATGGAGAGATTCAAGATCCATCTGGACACCGACCTGTGTGACCTGTCCTAGGGACCCTGCTTGGGCAGGGGGTTGGACCTGATGATCTCTGGAGGTCGCTTCCAACCCCTGTGATTCTGTGATTTCAGCCCACAGGAATTGACCAGTGTTCTGTCACCCTCACCATGAAAAAGTTCTTCTGCAAAGAAGAACTGGAGAGTGATCCAGAACAACCATTCCTCCATTGTCTTCCCCCCACAGCCCTTAACTGTGTGCCAGGGACAGAAACCCCAGAAACTGCCTGGGTTTGTACCCCAGCAGGGAGATATGAGTCAGTAAGTAAAGGTACATCCCAAGGTGCTTATCTGCACAGCATCTTTCAGGTTCCCCAGGCTCCCCCCCAAAACATTTCTATACTGAAATCAGAGGTGTGACCTTGTTGGTGAGATAACTCAGGGACCAAAGACGTGCAGCTGAGTACAGACATCACTGCAAGTTTATCTCCTCCCCCTCTCTTGCTGAGGACCCTGTGTGTTTTCTTTTGCTGCCAGCCTGCCCTGCAGTTGCTGAGTTAATTTCCCACTTGCAGCACGGGAGGGATCTTATCTCAAGCCTTCAATGCAGAAAAGCTGGTGCAATAGCAGAGAAAGTAATGGCATTTCCAGCAAGGCATCAAATGGGTTTGCTGTGCTCTGTTTCACAGGGTGGTCACTGCTCACAGCTACCAGAATGGCAATTTTCTTGTGTGCATAAATTGCCTGTGGATTCCCAAAGCCGCCTGGGTTATGGGGCCAGCAGCTCATATGGAAACACGTGGTTTGTTGCTCCTTTGGCTTTAGCAGACCTGTTTATTATATCTCAGAAATGGGCTCTGAAAATGCAACTTAAGCTCCTGTATCCCTTTGAGTTCAAGTAAATGGGGACAAGTAGCATTTCTCAGTCCAGAGACAGATTTATAAATCAGGATGTTGTGATGAACTGGTTTCAGTCAACAGTTGATCTTGCCCAAGCTTGATCAGTAATTGCCTAAGCCTGTCAACCAATTTACAACATTATAGGATGAGGCCACTAATTTATCTTTGAAGTTTAGGACTAATTTTGGAAGTTTTGCTGTTTTCTGCATCTACAAAGAGTTGTGGATTTTTTGGGGGGGTGGTTTTGTTTGTGCTGTGGAAAAGGCAGCCTTTCCCCAGGGGAATTCACTGTGCAGGGTATTCACAGTTGTAAACTAGGAAAAAAAATACCCAAAAAATGCAGCTTATTCAGACCCAGAGCTCTCCTGACCAATGGACTCTGCATGATGCTGTCAAAACAGGCAAAAGAAACTTCTGGCTCCCAGTGTTTCCTTGGCTTTGTGTGTGTTGTGTATCAGCTACTGGATAACAATTTCCTTCTCAGGAAAGGCTATTAGCATCGCCTCTGAGATTAAAGCTTGCACACTGACTGGCTTGCAGGATTTTGCAAGACCTATTGGAAGATAAGAGACCAGCCCCCTGCTTGAGCTCTGATGAAATGCCAGTGTCTTTCCCCAGGTTGATTAGTTCTAGCATGGAACGTGGAGATTTATCTGCACACCAGGAGATATAAAACCTTGGCAAAAATCTCTAAATGTTGCATTGTGCCACCTGCTGCTGCTGCTTCTTGTCTTTTATGACCTTTGTTGTGTCTTCTTACCTTGTGGGTGATGCTGTGTCCTGCAACCCTTCCAGACTGGAGATAGGAGTCACCCATGGGGAGTTCAGACCAAGCTCTCCCCCTTGGCCTGGTGTAGAAGTGAATCTCTGCGTGATGGAGCATGTAGCCCGAGACATCCCATAACCTGAGAAGAACTTGGAGGTCTCAGGAGAAGTGGCTTCCCTGTAGCTGGGATGGGCCGTGAGGGAGGCTCCCTTTGAGCTTTCACCCTGTTGTGTGTCAGACCTGGTGGGCATGAAGCAGCAGGTCAGTGCAGGGTGAATGACTCCTGCCTGGTGCACGGGGCCATGGAGGAGAAGAGAGCCTGTAGCATTGATCTGCTGGTATGTACTGGGTCAAGTCTTGGTGGGAAGGCGGCCCTCAGGAAGAAATCAGGTTGCCTATGTACGTGTGAACACAGTTCTTCAGTCTATCTCCTCTCCTGTAAAGCCACAGTGCAATCAGGTCACTGGAAAAATGAGTCTCTTTAGTCCTTCCATGGGGCTTGTCAGTGTCTGTGTGTCTGTCTCTGCTGTTTGTCTTTCTAGAGGACACAACACTTGTCAACAGAAAACTTCCCAGCCCATCTCAGGGGCTTTGGAAGCTGAGCAGTACGTGATAAACAGCTGCTGCTACTTTGAAAGCAGTTTGAGCTCTGAAGCCTTTTCCAGATAATTTCGTGAAGGCTCTGGCATGTCACATCATTTCTTCGTTATCTGAACGGATGATGGCAGCAAAATCAGGGATTCATTCAGAGATATTCATATTCCAGAACGTCCCTTAGAGCCACATCGTATCAGTGCCCTGATCAGAGAGTGGTCTCTGACCAGCTTCAGTCAGGGAAATGCCCTTCCAGTGTAAGTAAATTATTACAGGTCATCATAATCTGCTTGGAGAAGCACAAGAGCCATTCATTTCTGAGCAGAAGGGTTGGGGTGGAGAATGCCACAGCGCTGGGTGCGGGTGCCTGGGGGCAGCAGCAATCCCTGCTGGCACTGAAGCCCCACAGACCTTCATCTAGCCTGCTCAGCCAAGCAGGAACAGCACTGGGAAGTTAATGGGAAATTCAGCTAGCAGGCAATCTGGGGATGAGTTAACCCTTTTGTTTGCAGCACTGTGCAGAGATGTCTGGGAGGTGATGATGGTTTTACAGAGTTCAGTGGGTGGCAGCAAGCTGCACCAAGATTTTGGGGATAGTAAATTGTCTGCGAAGCCCATGGCTGTGCTGCAGAGGAAAGGGAGGCTTTGCTTCCCTACAGCCTCTGGAATAACCACTCCACAGGAACTAACCTTAACATACGAGGACCTAAGTTGAAGATACAAGGCCAGAGGGATGTGGGACTAGGGCTGGTGCTTGGTTTGCAGCTTAGCCTCTCAAGCCAGGGCACCTTTGTTAGGGGGAAGGTAAAATCTGAGCGGCAGTGAGGAGCTGCAGGGTCCAGGTGATGACCAAGCACCGTACCAGTTTGCTGTGCAGTGGTGAGTTCCCCCAGTACAGTTTCACACCATCAGCCCCATGGAACCAGGACTGCTTGTCAGGGGGGTTGAATTTGGCTTCATGGTGAATGAAAAAAGCCAGGTCCTACCACGGTGTGTACACAATTTATCTAGTAACAAAAATTCCTCCTCTCCTTCAAAGCATTTCCCCTCAGAGACTTTTCAGTGTTACAGTGTCAGAGACCAGCCATTTCCCTCTACACAAGCTGGAAAGGGAGCTGCCTTCTCCACATTCTGTCTACCAAACATTTATGTCTCCTCCCTTTGGATAGCCCAGCATCAGACCTTCACGTTCTGCCTTGTCAGAGAGTTTTCATCTGTCAAACTCACTTCATCCTGAGCCAGGACTGACCCAGTGAAACCATTTTGGTTTGCCATCAGGTTTCTGAGTCATCATTACTGAGAAATACCCACTGGCTTTGAAGGCTTATTGCCTCCTGGGTAACTTTCAGTAAGAAGCTTTGCTATGAACTGAGTGGGAAGTGGCATGGAGATAATTTTTGTTATGACATTAAAATAGGACCGTGGGTGAGGTTGGCGGAAGAACTCAGTGCTGGTCTGATCCTCTTTGTGATGACATGCAAATTCCCCTTCTCAGCCTGAACAATGGGATCTGTGCAGAAGGTATTTGCAGGTCTTGCCCCTGCTTTCTCCACTGGCTTTGGGTCTCCCTGCCTCCATTTGGCTGGAAACACATCCCATCTGTGCTTTCAATTTCCTTATTGTCATCTTTCTCCAGAGAAGATGAGAACAACTATAACTTACAGGCAGAGCCCAAAGCAGAGAGCTATCCCTTATCAGATGGACCAGGGACAGCTCAGAAGCAAAACCTGACCCTGGAATGAGAAATCATATGAATGTACTGGGAACTGAAGGCTTTTTAGTCTGAAGAAAAGGAGGCTGAGGGGAGACCTTATTGCTCTTTACAACTACCTGTAAGGTGGGTGTAGGGAGGTGGGGGTCAGTCTCTTCTCTCAGGTAACAAGTGATAGGACAGGAAATGGGAAAATTGCCCCAGGGGAGATTTAGGTCAGATATCAGGAAGAATTTCTGTACTGAAAGGGCAGTCAGCCATCATTGGAACAGGCTGCCCAGGGTGGTGGTGGACTCACGGTTCCTGAAGGTATTTAAAAGGCACGTAGATGTTGTGCTTGGGGACATGATCTAGAAGTGGACTAGGCAGGGTCAGGCTGTGGTTGGACTCGGTGATCTCAAAGATCTCTTCCAACCTAAGTGATTCTATGATTCAGGTTTGGATTCCCAGTCAATAGATGAAGATAACACCTCTTGCTTCTATTAGAGAACTGTTGTGAGCACAATTAATAAAGCTGAGGAAGCTGAGAAGTCGTGGAAGAGCGAAATATCATTACATAATGAGGCCTCATTCGCAGTAAATGATGTGAAAAAATGATTCCTTGCAAAGAATAACAAATTGCCTTGGCTTTTTAGCCTAATTGTAGATGCTTGGTTTTAATTTGTTATTTGTCATTTCTATGTTAATGAAGAGTTTTAGATATAATTACCGCATTTGTGGCAAACAACACGTTATCATTTTCCAGTGCTGCGAAGTCCTGGCTTCTTTAGAAATAGAAGAGCTAACTAATTATCCTCCTTGTGCTGCTGCAGGGATAGCTACACAAATAACAGTGTCCAGCTCCCTCTGCAGAAGAGGGCTTGTGCGGGATGCTTCTCAAAGGCCAATCTCATTAACCCTCATCTGTGTTTGGGGAGCTGAGGCTCAGAGACACAGAGTAACTTCCCCAGGGCATTTGGCAGGACTCCTGGTACCTGATGCCTTCTGGAGAGCATCTTTTCATCCCTCTCACAATGGTGGCCAGAGCCCCTATTTTGGTTGCCACAAAGTTTCCTGGTTTGTCCTGGTTGTCAGAGCTGGGGAGATGATCCCCAGGCCCCATTCACTGGCTGTGTATTGCAGAGGCTTTTGATCAGGGCTGGGTCTGACTCCTGTTTATGGTGATGGCAGAGTTTCAGGAGTTTCTAGGAGTATCTCATCTAAGTCTTGAGAAGTCCTGGTGTGATAGGAAGCCTGTAACTGCTGTTTTGGAATAAAGCAGTGTAATGTTTGTGATTTCTCCTGCCCACTGTGATTGTGGATTTCCATTGCATTGATAGAGGTCAGCTTTCTGAGCAGCAGAGCTCTTCCCTCTTTGGTCCTGTATTTATATGACAAGTTGTGTCTGTCTGCAAATGTTCATTAAAACTTGCCATGCATGTTCCATCTCCAAGGGTAGGTAATACAGTCTGAGTGGATGATAACGAGGGCAGGGAAAGGAGAATACATTTGGTTTTCCTTAGCACCCTAGATATTTTGATACTTAAAATAATGGCTTCCTAACGAGCATCTGTTTCTGAATAAGACCATTTTACCTCGATTTATTATTTGAACTGCATTATCTTCCAGAACATCACCTCCAGATGGAGATGTTACAGTAGGGGCTATGAAAATACGCAGGAAGAGGATCTGACACAAGCGACTCACAAGAGAAACCGTAAAAGACAGGCTATATATTATATATTCTACTCTTAATATCCCCATGGTAAGGCTGGGAAATGGAATAACAGAGATTAATTTACTTGCCTGTGGTTATACAAGAAGTCAATTGCAAGGCTATCGAACCGGCGGCAGGAACCTTAAGTCCCCATTTGGGGTTTCATCACGAGAGCATCAAATCAGAGTGGGGATCAATATTCGGTCCTTGATGTGAGAGGAATGTGAGATCAGACCTCTGCTGTTAGCAAATATGCCCAAGTGCATTTTCCTTTTGCAACCAACACTGGACAGTGCTCAGGCTGCTCATGTTCCTAAGTATTTGCATAAAAATGAGTCTCAGAGATAATCAGGTTTTATTTCTAGCATCTAATCAATGCTCAGGGCTTTGTGGTTTAATTACTGGGATAATTGTTTGCTGAAAACACAGTTCAATATCTATTTTTTTCCTTTAAAGGTCGACTCCATCATTTTCGTTTCCATCCCTTTAGTACTTTATTGATCTCTGTGTCATTTCATGATGAGCGATGCACCTTGCCAGCCAAAATAAAGGCCAAAAACTTGAAATAAGGAAAATGCATTCTTTTGCTTAACTACAAAAATGGAAAGTACTCGATTTCAGCCTCGCTTGCTGCAGGCAAAAATCCTTCACACTGTGTCCCCAGGAAAAATGATTCTGAAAATTACATTTGCTTTTTATGGGAGGGGGAAAAAAAATAATCAAACCAAGAATCTTTTTGGAGCCTGATTAATATCAGACAGAAACTGAAGTGCAGAAAGAAAATCTGCAGTTGGGCTGCTGATCCTTCAAAGCTGATGAGGGTGCAAGCTCTGTCAGGGGGACATGAAGGTCTGTGTGGGGGCTGGATGAGCGGGTTGGGTAGTGCATGAGGGGAGATTCATGTGGATTCAGATAGAGATTTGGAAGGTTTTTAGTCAAATACCAGTGACTGTTGTTTTGCTGCCATCCTGCAGCAGAAAGGAGATGCTGTTTATCAGAGGGATGCGTGAGGCACTCTCCACCTGCAGCTTCTCCAGCATTTTAACTCCGTCCCCTCCCCCCTTTCCCTCCCCATCATAGTGACATGACATTTACTTTAAATTTGCAAAATTGTATCTGTCTTTCCCAGATTATGGGAAAGGGTGCTGAGTTATAGAGCGGAAAATGGGCTTGGTGGAAAATGGGCACTAAAAGGTGGCGTGGGACCGTTTTCCACTTCATGTTCTTTTTCTACAAATATACAGGGTCAAATCCTACAGTCATGGCTGGGACACAACCCCCAGCGATGTCAGAGGGACTTGGTGCCAGAAAAGAGCTAAAAGATTGGCTTAATGTAAGTACAGAGATCCCCAAACCTTTTCTGCAGCTTGGCTCTTGGCATCGGGGCCGTTACTCATCACGCTTTGTTTTCTCTAATCCCTGAGATGACTTGGGCAGATTGCAAGCACAACACAGAGCCTGCTGATGGCAGGAGGAATTTATGTTCTAGGGCTGCTGTAAATAAGGAGAAGGCCAATAGAGGATCTCAAGGTACCTTAAAGCATCTTAAAATACCTGTCATTAAGGTTGAGATGCACTAACTGGGGAAGGGTAATGCTTCCCCCATAAGCCATCACCATCTGAATCACAGAATCACGAGGCTGGAAAAGACCTTTCAGCTCATCGAGTCCAACCGTCCCTGTCCTGTGCTAAACCAGATCCCTGAGCACCTCATCTCCCCTCTGTTAAACACACCCAGGGCTGGGGACTCAGCCCCCTCCCTGGGCAGCCTGTGCCAGGCCCTGACAGCTCTGCCAGGGAAGAACTTTTCCCTCCCAGCTGAGCTGACCCTGCCCTGGGGCAGCTTGAGCCCATTGCCCCTTGTCCCATCTCCTGTCCCCTGGCTGCAGAGACCATCGTCCACCTCTCTGCACCCTCCTGGCAGGGCAGGGGAGGTGGGGAGAAGGTCTCCCCTCAGCCTCCTCTTCTCCAGGCTCAACACCCCCGGCTCCCTCAGCTGCTCCTCAGAGGATTTGCCCTCCAGCCCCTTCCCCAGCCTGGTTGCCCTTCTCTGGACTCGCTCCAGGACCTCAATGTCCTTCTTATGGTGAGGAGCCCAGAACTGGACCCAGCACTCGAGGTGCAGCCTCACCAGTGCTGAGCACAGGGGCAACCTGCACATGTATGTGGCTTGCCTGGCAATAACAGCTCTGCCAATCATTGACTTTGTTGGATGTTTCCTGTTCTAGCCTATTTCTTGATAACATTGCCAAATTGTAACTTTTTGGAGAAACTTTTGTTTCCATGCTTCTTGCCCCAGACTTTTTGAGGAACTTTTAGCTCTTGACCTGCTCCAGTGAATGAAGAGAAGGGGGGAAAATAAGGCATCAATAATTTGTTTTACTGGAGGCCTCTGAGAAAGAAAGAATGGGCAATTAGAACTGGTATCCTGCTGAATACATGTAATGGAGTGTTTCTTTACTCATAGGTCTTTACTTTGCAGCTTTAATACTGTTTTTAGGATAGCCCTTGTGTGTCACTTATTTACATACCACTATACAAATATTGCTACACAAAAGAAGCAGTTGAAGAGCCATGTGAAGAGCACACAACCTTCATGTGCTTTTTCAGTGCTTTTTTGGGGCACTAATATGTGAGTTCCAGAGTTCTTGCTCATCCCTGCACTCTGAATTCTTGATAAATTTTGCTGTACAGATGTTTTACTCTGCTACACATCTGCAGTCTCTCTGTGGCTGCCCAAATCCCCATCCAACCATGTCTTGAACCCTGCCAGGGATCCAGGGGCAGCCACAGATTCTCTGGGCACCCGGTGCCAGGGCCTCACCACCCTCCCAGGGAAGGCTTTATCCTAAATATCTCATCTAAATCTGCCCTCCTGCAGTAAAGGACATTCTCCTGGGCCTGGCCCTCCCTGCCCTTGTCACCAGCCCTTCTCCAACTTTCCTGGAGCCTCTTTAGGGACTTGAAAGGGCTCGTCAGTCTCCCTGGAGCCTTCTCTTCTCCAGGCTGAGCTATCCCAACTCTCAGTCTGTCTCCAGAGCAGAGCTGCTTCATCCCTCTGAGCATCTTCATGGCCTCCCCTGGACTCACTCCAACAGGTTCATGTCCTTGTTATGTTGAGGGCCCCAAATCCAGGTTTGCCATCTGCCATGTCTCAGTCAAGGGGAGTTCTGGATGGAGTTTCTCACCGTTGCCTATGAGACCACTCTGTGTTTGATTTAGCCACGGGATCTTAGGTCTTGCAGCCATGGTACATGTATGTGGTAGAGTGGCCATTGCATTTTAGGTCTTTATAGGAGATTTTGAGGTATTTGTCTTTCTGTCCTTGGTTCAGTTAGACTAATGGACTACAGAGGGAGGGACAGAAAATAGTATTGCTGTCAGAGCAGGAATGAGGCAGCTTCTGTGTTCTATAAATCACAATATGTGCCAATCCTAGCATTGTGTGAGCTCCAGTCCAGGTCCTCTGGCTTCACTGCCATTGTGCTTCCTCCTGCACCTGTCTTGTCTCACGCTTTGCACTTCTCCTAAGTGAAACTTTCTATTTGAAATCACCCAGGTGATTTGACCTCAGAGCTGCTCAGTTGTCTGTATCCAGCACCAAGAGAAGGGCTTCAGAGGAAACATCAGACCTGGAGTGGGATAGATGTTACTGTGCAAGTGCTGGCCTCTCCCTTGGTGACTCTGGGAGTTGAAGTTAGGTAGGCTTTTTATTTGAGCATCTTTTATTTGAGTTTAATGGGACACACCTTAAGTCTTGCAAATATTCTTCCCTTTCAGGTAGGCAGTGGTCATAGAATCATAGAATATACTGAGCTGGAAAGGACCCATAAGGATCATTACATCCAACTCCTGGCTCCACACAGGGCCAGCCAAGTGATGACATGCATCTTACTGAGGAGGAGGGTTGGGTTAGCTACAACTGGCAGAGCTGATTAGCAGCTAAGGCATCCCAATTTGATTTTGTTTTTGGACTGCTTTATATTCCCAACATGGGCACTGTGACTGTGTCATGAATGAAAGCTGGTGAATAGGAACATTTTCAGCATACAAGGAAACCCATTAGCTAAAGCAGGGTGGCTTCTTGCCACTGCTAAGTCCATGTGTTGCTCTAGGAGCTGTGCCAGGGCTGAGCGATGGTCGAGGTGGTGCCACTGCCATTAACGATGTTTGTATAAACCAGCCTTTGGCAGGGGGGTTGGACCCATGATCTCTTGAGGTCCCTTCCAACCCCTACAATTCTGTGAGTCTGGGATTTCCTCTCCCAGAGTGCACACAGCTTTTGGAGACAGCACCATCCAGTAGATCTTTATTTGTACAGCAAACTGTGACAGCCAATTCACAGCAACATCCTGCTGATGCCTCCTCTACCTTGGTAGAAGGATTTCCACTACCTTGGCTTTGGTTTAACACCATGTGCCTGTCTGGGATGACTTAGTGAGAAACAAATAGTGTGTCTGTGTCTGTGCCAACAAGTGCTTTCAAGGCACTGCAGAAGACCTGAGCTCACAGAGAAATGCTCAGCAAGCAGCTACTCGGTGTGGGCAGATCCAAGTGGGAAACAGCTTAGGAAAGCACAGGGGAGGATGGAAAGGAGAAACCTGGCCTAATGCCCTAGGGAAAGCAACATCAAAAGAATTGATAAGGTCAGGGAAGGAGCACAGAAACCCATTTTAGCTTCTGCTTTCTGGATGAGCATGACAAGCTGTCCTTCCCATCTCACTTTCTCTCTGAAGAGGTTTGGGTGGGTCATGCATGGCAGGCAGCAATGTGCAGCCAGGGTTGTAGCTGGGTGGGCAAGGAGAAGGTGTTAGTTGGATGGTAACTGTTAAACTTCACTTTGTTAGTTTTTTAATTAACCATTTTATTTGAAAAGCCCCAACCATAAATAGTAATTGTCAGTTTGACATTTCTTTGACTGTCCTGGCCTTAAGTCTTCTGGAGTTGGGTGGGGAGGGAAATGGGTTCACCAGAGTTTCCATCAGGTATAGTTTCTCTTCCTGAATTGAAAATGTGCTGTCTTCCAGCCAAACACCACTTGCTGTATTATTCATTTGTGCTGGGAAGTAAATTGGCAGTTGAGGGTTTTAAAGGAAAAGGAGCCAATGCAGCCTCATGCCATTAACTTGTCAGAGCTGAGCAGGTGAAGCACAGACTGTTTCTGCCTCACTCCTGTCACTGAAGAGAAAGTCTGACCTGTGAGAGAGGGATGAGTTCTCTGATCTAACAGGGCAGGATGCTGGGTGTGGATTGATCCATCTTTTTTCTTAATTTTTTTAAACTTTAACCAGCCATCCTTTGCTGGAGTGAGGAGTACAGCTTGGGGATTTGTGCCTGTACATGCAGGAGGAGAACTAACCGGAGCAAACCTTGCTCTGGAGTGTGTAGCAGAGCTTGCAGTGATGTCCTGTTTTCTCAGAGCAGAGGTTATGCAGGTAGCAGCTCTGGCAGCAGGGTCTCTAGCAAAGAATGAAATTTACTCCTCCTGACTACCACCAGTCCTGAGCCCTGGCCAGAAGCAACCCCAAACACAGCCATCTCATGTCGGGGCACGTGAAGAATCATAGAATGGTCTGGGTTTGAAGGGACCCTAAGGATCATAGACCTCCAACCCCCCTGCCACAGGCAGGGACACCAACCTCCAGGCCTGGAGCTACACAAGGCTGCCCAGGGCCCCATCCAACCTGGCCTTGAACACAGAGCAGGATAGTGGCCAGGCATCAGAGAGGGGAATAGATTTGTTCTTGGATGAATTGTCCTTGGGAAAAAGGCGATGGCAAAGCCGTGCTGTGCTGCAAGGTGCAGTTTGATTTCACTTCCACAAAGCCTCCTCACTATGTTACTTACACATTTCCACACTCCTGCAAATATGCCAGGCTGGCCTTTCCTTGCCTTACATCAATCATAGCTGTGGGTGGAGTGGAGAGCTTGTCCTGGCCAGGAGGAAGGCAGAGTAAACCCAACCTCTGCAGCTGGCAAGGGCTGTTCTCCTTGCTCCTTGGCTCCATCTGTCTTTGCCTCCTGCATCTTGTCTGACACACAGATCGCTTGTGGGGGGGACTGTCATCTGCTGCAGTGGGGGCCTTGTCCTTGAGCAGCTTCTCTGGTTCCTGAGACAGGGATGTCCCTGATCTGAGACAGACGTGAAAGCAATTAACAGTAGCTGTTAGATGAAAATCTTTGCATGCCCTGAGCTTATTGAGGTGACTGATCTTTCCTGATTCCTCAGAATGAAGCCTGGTGTGGGTACCTCAGCCTGTTGCATTTAAAGAATTACAGATGCAGTGATGGAGTCAGGCTACCTGAGCTTCAGGTTAGTTCTTAACCACAAAACCATCCTTTGGTTCTTTCCTCTGCCCTTTGCAGAGTGTATGGGAGCTTGTGTGGCACATTTTCACTGCAGGTCTGGTGGTTGTGGAGAGGAATTACTAGAAGAGAGGGTGCTGGCTATTCAGATCAGCATCAAAATGAAGTTTTGGAATGAAGATGTAAATTCTGGATTTGAAAATGCAGGGAGATGCAGAGGGCAGAGTGATAAGGTGCTGGTTTTGCTGTGGAAAAAACAAAATCGCTTTAGAAGATGATTAAAAAAAGGGAATATGAGTAAAACAATGTAATAAGATGAAACTGAAGTGACAAGATAATGCAGCAGGGCATCCAAGAGGGGAAGGGGGAGACAGAACTAGTGGCAGAAGGGCATGAATTATTGATCAAAAACCTCCACCAGAAGGGAAAGTCTTTGCAATTTCTTATCTGGGAAGGGAGAGAATGAAGGAGAAGTGAACAGAATTATTAAGCAGCTTTATCATTGCATTGGAGTGGGTAATTAGGCAATTAGGATTACTAAAAGTTGGCAAAGCGTGAAGCCCAGAGGACTTGTGCTCCTGATTTCAGAGTTGGGGGGTGAGGGAAGGAGGGAAAAGCCTTTGGCAACAGATTTTATGGTGCATTATGGTGAGTCTCCAGGGCAGGTCCTGCCTGGGCCACCCAGCACCCTGCAGCTCCCAGAACAAATAGGGTTCAAGACACCTGGCCAATAAAGAAGAGCTTACCTGAAGGTGGACAGTCCTCTGAATAGCAACAAGAAGTGAGGCTGTGAATGAAGGGACCTGGTAAGGGTTCAGGGAAGGAGAGCACAGCCAAAAACACTACATGTGGACCCAGTTGTCTCTGTGGTGGGGGTGCCCAGGAGCCATGGGAGCTGCTGTGTCATAATGTTTCATGTGTTTTTTCCAGATCTCTGCCCTCACTTAACATCCCCTCTCCTTTCAGGTGAGCTGATTGTAGCAAACTTTGCAGGGCCATAAGCTGAGGGTGCTGAGAGATGCTTGAGCACCAAGAGGCGACACTCTTCCCTAGGAGGACGATGTCAGGCTGTAGTTCAGACTTGCATTGCCTCTGTCGTGCTACCTTAATTTCATTTTCTTTGCTCAGAAGTGACAAATACTGGATTTTACCCTGATGTAAGTCATGCAGACACTTCATTGTGGGAGGGTATTTCCAGCTGAACTTGGAGCAGCTTCCAAACATCTTCTGCTTTGATTCTCCACTGTACAAAGGGGGTGATGAGATATCGTTTAAAGAGGCATTCCACAGAAAGCCCACATGAACAGCTTGAATAAGCTGACTGAATCTATTTGTGTGGGGGATGCAAAGCTGCAGGGTACAGTGGAAAGGAGAGGGATGGGAACATAAAATCCATCTTCTACATGGGTTTGTTTGGATTTATAGCACTGAAGAGTTCAGTAGTGAAAGGAGATGTTGGGCCACTCAATGCCATATATCACAGACCCACATGTCACCTGTTGCCCCTCTTCCCAGCCTCCAGCCTGCATCTGGACAAACCTGAATTTTCAGGAAGGTTTTGCTCATGGCACTTTTTTGACTGTCCTTTTAGAGCAGGTGCCTCCAAGGAAGGGCCAGGAGAGCACCACAGGCTGCTGCTTAGCTCTGCAATGAACTTCTTCCATTGGCACTGTGGCTTCTTAATAGCTGGCTGCACATTTTGGAGGGGAAAGCTGGGTAACAATGACTAAAAATAGCACAGTGCTGCATCTCTAACTGTCAGAATCCATCCTGGGCTGCTCTGACGCCAATGCCAGACAGCTGTGCTCCTCCTCCATGCTGCTGGCCAGCTTGATCTTAAGCTATATGTTATTTAGGATTAATTTGGGGAGATGCAGACATAATATAAATCACTGAGGACATATCAGATTATGTCTGTAATTTTCAGAAGTGCTCCACAAACCATCTAACTCGGGTCCCCATGAAACCAGGGGATCAAAACTGAGCCGAGGCAGAGAGTTTGGAGGAGCTGCCATCATAGGCTCATAGAACCATGGAATGGTCTGGGTTGGAAGAAACATCAAAGATCATACAGTTCCAACCCCCCTGCCACAGGCAGGGACACCAACCTCCAGGCCTGGAGCTACACAAGGTTGCCCAGGGCCCCATCCAACCTGGCCTTGAACACCCCCAGGGATGGGGCACCCACCCCCTCTCTGGGCAGCCCCTTCCAGCCCCTCACCACTCTCTCTGTAAAGAACTTCTCCCTAATATCCAATCTAAACCTTCCTTCCTTTAGCTTCACTCCATCCCCCTTATCCTGCCATTGTCTACCCTTTTAAAAAGCTGATTCCCCTCCTGTTCCTCTGCTCCCTTCAGGGACTGGAAGGCTGCAGTGAGGTCCCCCCACAGCCTTCTCTTCTCCAGGCTGACCCAGCCCAGCTCCCTCAGCCTCTCTCCATGGGGGAGCTGCTCCAGCCCTCTGAGCATCTCCGTGGCTCCTCTGACCCCTCTCCAACAGTCCCACATCTTCCTTGTGTTGGGTCCGAGCTCTGGACACAGGACTCCAGCTGGGGCCTCACTTAAAATGCCATGGAAGATAAACCAGCACTGCAGACACTTGTTAGTCATTTCACACCCAGAGGCTGTTGTCATTTGTTCAGGACATTGAGTGATTGTGGAAGGTAAAGAAAGGAGATGGCAGAAAGAATCCATGGATTCGGGTATTTGTTGCTGCCTCACCTCACCTGGTGTTCTCAGAGTGTTGTGTTTTTATGAGGAGGTGCCATCCACAATGTTCCTCTTCTAAGACCAAGTTCAGGATATTAATTATGGATAATGATGCATAATTACAGTCTGCAGGCCAGCATTAATTGGTGATAGCCATTTAGCATAGTGCTAACTTGTACAAAGTGCTTGAGCTCCTACCCACACCCAGCAGTGTCAGCAGGGGGGTAAATTACTGGGGTGCTAATTGCCTGGGTTTAATGGTGCAGTGGCTTCTTGTTTCCTCAAAGGTGTTAAACCAGTTGTGTCCATTAGTCACATTAAAAGTGGTTTTAATTCACAGTAATCTGGTGCTGCTTGACTTGTCATGGCCCCAGCCTGACCCTCTGCAGAGCCAGAGGGTCTGGGGCTGTCACTGTGGCTGCTCCTAGTTTTCATAGCATCCTAGAAGGTGTGAGGTTGGAAGGGACCTTTAGAGGCCATCTAGTCCAACCCCCTGCAGTGAGCAGGGACCTTGTCACACCTGCTGCCAGGCAGTGGCAGCTCTTTGAGATTAGCTGAGTATTTCATCCCAAAGGACATGCAAATGAAGATTTTTAATTCTTGGGTATCGTGTTTCCTGAGACTTCCATCCACTGGTAGGAAATGAAAGGCTCAGTGATGGCAGCATGAATTTACTGGGTTTTGTACTTTAGCACCTCTGGTGCTGTCCCAGTGCTCTGGTGACTTCCCAGAGCAGGTAGAAGCTGCCTGCAGAAAAGCAGAGGAATAAAAGACAGGGAATAAGACTTTATTTTAAGCATCCTTACAGGCTATGCCGAGTAGAGGGAGGAGTATCTCTGTGGTGGAGGCTGGTGCAAGGGGATAGCCATGCTGTAAGGTTTTCTCCTTGCCAGGTATCACAGTGGTTAAAACCCCACAAAACCTGAAATACTGTTTTTCATCTCCCTTTTTTAACCACTCTGGAGATGTGAAGTGCACAGGCAAAAGCTAGCTTCTTGCCTGCCAACTCACTTGAGGTTTCTCTTGTTGATTCACTACATTTGCTCTTTTTCATGAATGAGAAGAGAGGGGATCTAATGAAAAGTGTTATCAGCTTGTCAAGTTAATTAGTGTCTATTTTAAATGCTATCATTATCATTTGTTGCTAATTAATATAACATAATCATAACATGATTATGGCTTTTTTTGTCTTATTTTTCAGTGAGAAGCTGGATGGAGAAGCTGAAAGATAAGGTAGGAGCTTCAGTGTTTCAATTACTTTAAAAGCAAACCCATTTTTACTTGCAGGAGTAAACTCAGTGCAGTTCATTATCTCCACAAAGACAATTGAGAAGGGGCTTAACGTTATCTCTGGGAGGCAATTAACCAGAGATGCTGCTGTTGTATATAGTGGTGTAAATCCAAGCTACACCCCTGATGAGTAGTAACTACAAGCAGGAGGAGGGACGGGGTATTTGATGGACTTCTCAGCTCTAGAAAGTCACCTTCTCTTCAGACTACCCAAGTTAGCTTTTTTTTTATTTCCCTCTTAAGTCCTAAGTTTGGTTTTGGATCCAAACCAAGAGGATCTGGTGATCCTCTCTGGTGAGAGGCTGTGTGCCACACCACTGCCTCTGGATGAGACCTTTCCTGCCTTCACACGAAAGAAAAGATGCAGATTCCTGGAAGGAAAAAAAAAACCCAAACACCAGAAGACTGAAAAGATAACAGACCCTGAGATTCTCCTTTGGCATTACAGGGTGGTATGTGGAATCAAGAGTTGTGCCAGCCACAGACAGTGATGGCTTCTTAGGCTCTGCTGCCCTTGGGCAAAGAGTAACATTTTGAAATGGTTGTGAAACCTTCCAGATTTTCTGTTGATGATGGCAAAGCCAATGCAGCCAAAAATGAGATATCAGTAGTGTTTTAAGACAAGAACTTTTTGTGATTCAACAGGGCTTGGAAATTCTTGAACAAGATCTTAGTTAATAGTCAAATCCCCTCCCTCCCTCAAAACCCCACAAGGAATAATGACTTGACAGGAAACTCAAGTCCCTGAAAATCCATCTCTAAGCTTAAATAGATTGTCACCCAATCCAGCCCAGCTGTGATCCCCACCAAAATTCAGCAGCACGTTGCCATCAAGTCTGACCAGCGAGGCAGGGGCTGGGTATCTGTTTTCCAGGACTGGGGAGTGGAAGGGTTTAAGGTGGGATCCTGCCCAGCCCTTGTTGAGTTGTTTTTCTGCCTACACTAGGAAGGAGGCATGTCTAGTGTGATCTATGCTCATAGCAGAGCACCTTGGCCTGGGATTCAGCCAGAGCGAACGCTGAAAGAACAGAGAATGGTTTTCCGGACGAAGGTAAAAAGCAGACACCAAGACTGGTTGAGTGCCTGGAGTGAATGGAGCATGCACGGGTCACCCACTCCTGCCAGACCTCCCCCAGCTGGCACAACACATGCTCAGGGGCATCAGGTGTCTTCTCACCGAAGCCAGAGCTTGCACTTCTTTCCTCTTGGCACCTTGTTGGCTGCCTCTGCCCTTCCCCATTGCAGAAGGGAGGTTGCTGTGCCAGTCTCTGCTCTGTAGAGTCCAAACCTCTTGCAGGTAGGTGTTGGACTGCATGGCAGTGCCCAGCACAAGCATTGGTATAAATCAAGTGTCCACTTGAAAGAGAGACTCAGCCCTGAGCCATCTCCCTCCTTTGGGGAAGAGCAGATGTGTGGAGGCAGATCTGTTGCCTTGCTCACATTTTCCCTTAGAAAAACCCAACAAAAAACACTCTCCCACTCCCAACCAAATGCCAGTGAAGCAAATCACTCCCAAATAAACCTGTCCACCCCATTTCCTCCTCTTCCTCGTTGAGTTTATCAGCACCAGTCATAATAGATGCCCCTCTCATTTGCAGAACCCCATTCTCTCTCTTTTACAATCCTGCCATCCCAAAGAGCATTTTGGCTCATGACAGCCCCATCCCTGAAAGGTGTGTCCTCCTGTGTCCATCAGGGCTGCCCTGCTGGGAGAGGGAAGGTGGGGACTGTGGGACCAGGAGCAGGGGTCAGTGACAGTCTCCTGTAAACACTGTGCAAACGGTGCACTTGGCATGATCAATAATGGACATGAGGTTCTTCTAAAATCCTCTGTTGCTGTTCTCCCAGAGTCCAGTGGAGCCAGGAAGGTCATGGCCATGGATGTATTAAAGCATCCCTAGGGTCCATAAAGAAGCTGCAACTTCCCCATGTCAAAGGGGTAAAAAAGTGGCTTCAGAGTGGCCTGAGAAGTAGAGTTCCTTGTCAAGCAAGTGCAGAAGCCACAGAAGGGCTGGGAGAACAAGTCTTGGATCTGCACCCCGTTGCTGGCTTTTGGGGTGGAAGTTGTTGGTCCAGCTTGCTGGGAGAAGACTGTGAAAGGGCTTAGGCTGGCCTGGCATGAGAAAGGCTCACGGATGGGCTCACTGGATTGAACCCAGCAGTTCTTGATATGGAAACTGAGCTGGGCAGCAGCTAAAAAGCCATTTCCAGTCTCCCCTCGCTGCCTGCGCCAGCAGCAAAATTCCAGAAATAGAAAAACCCATGCTGCACTAATTAGGTCACCCAATTAAGGCACCTTAATTGCCTCATGGATATACGATCTTGTAGCTGTGTTCTCACTAACCTCCTTTTCCAGGGACTGGGGTGCAGGCTCCCCTCCAAGCACGTGTGCTGAGCGGGGCTGGGTTTGCTGGGGGGTGTTCAGGGAACCTGTGAAATGCAGCTGAAGATCCCCCAAGCCTTGGCTTCCAGGCACTATTTAAAGCACTGAGAGGGATCTGGAGGGCTTTGAGAAAGCAAAACAGCCTGAGTTAGCGTTGTACCTGCCCTAGATGAAAGCAGACATGTTCATTCTCCAGGTAAGCATGTGTAAAGGCAGGCCAGCACACTGAGCATCTTCCCTGCCTCCTTCCCCCTTCCTTTATGGAAGGAAAGCACATGGTGGTGTTTGGGAATGCAGATGGAGATGAGTGGCTGTAAGCAGCGGGCTGAGCCTTGCTAAGAGCTGTCCAGTAGTCCCCTGAATTGTGCACGTGTCCCTTGGCAGGTGTAAAATCTATTTTGGGAAGGGTAAAGCTGGAGAGCCACAGCAGAGGGCTGCTGCTGCTGCGTGAGCAAAGGCAATGCTGATGATGCAGGGAGCCTCCTTTAACTCCCTTACTGCACTGAGCTCCCAGTCTGAGTTAGGTGAGGATGCTGAAAAGGATGCTGAGGCAATTTGGCACTTTCAAACTTGGGTTCATTTTCATTTCAAACAGTAAAATATAAAGTAACAAGCACTTGGGAATATTTTCCAAAGGGTTTTAAATGTTTTATTTTATATTAGTCATGCTATCTGTATTTTTTTTTCCAATGGGCAGTGCAAGCATCCAGATCATGGCAATTAAATTAGAGCTGGTTTACATTCACTCTGCTTCCCCTAAGGCCAGCTGAAAGGGCATGTGCCCTCCCTCAATGTCATCATCCTGGTGACTCAATCAACCCCTCCCCATGCAAAGCAAAAGCCCATGGTACAGAGATTTTGAGTGCAGAGCTGAGGATGCTGGGGCTGGGCTGGGCTGGGAGAGGGCAAACTGGTTCTTCTTCCCTTCAGCTCCTTCAGAGACCCCGCTGCAGTGATGGGAGCAGCTTCTGCCATCCCTGTGCAGAGATACTCCTGGGCATGTGCACCCTGACAAACAGACCTGTCATCCCAGCACTTGCAGTGCTGCACCAAGACTGTTTCCTCTCCTGAAGCAGGGCAAACACTGCAGTGCCTTGGCTGTCACAAGGCAGCATCTGTTGGCCCAACAGTGAGGGAGCCATGGTGGTTACCAGCTTCATCCCAGCATGGGGCTGGTTGGGGACTTGTTAGCAGGCAGGGGATAGGGACTCCAATACAATAAACTTTGATGAAAGCAGCATCAGGGTATATACCCCAGCCCTAGGCTGGTGGAAGATGACTCTGGGAGGATGGCCTTGTGAGTGCTGCTCTGCTTCTTTCTTTTCCATGCAGGCAGGGTACATGTCGGGGATGCTGGTTCCTGTAGGAGTTGGGATCGCTGGAGCCCTCTTTATCCTAGGAGCTCTCTACAGCATTAAGATTATGAATCGCCGAAGGAGAAACGGCTCAAAGAGACATAAAAGAAAGGTATGACGACTGTGAAGGAACACCCCCATCCCACCCACTCTCCTGGGAGCCATTTGGACTGTAAAGCAAGTGCAGCTTGGTTATGGTTTGTCTGGGTTGAAGTGCCCAGGACCTCTTGGTTAGAGCACCAGGGGTGGGGGGAATCCGAATGCTTTTCATTTCCTTTTTGTACATGGAGCTCTTCAATCATAGAATCATAGAATGGTCTGGGTTGGAAGGGACCCCAAGGATCACAGAGCTCCAACCCCCTGCAACAGGCAGGGCCACCAACCTCCAGCCCTGGAGCTACACAAGGTTGCCCAGGGCCCCATCCCACCTGGCCTTGAACACCCCCAGGGATGGGGCACCCACCACCTCTCTGGGCAGCCTGTTCCAGCCCCTCACCACTCTCTCTGTAAAGAACTTCCCCCTAATATCTCATCTCACCCTTCCCTCCTCCAGCTTCACTCCATTCCCCCTTGTCCTGCCATTATCTGCCCTTTGAACAAGCTGATTCCTGTCCTGTTCCTCTGCTCCCTTCAGGGACGGGAAGGCTGCAATGAGATCCCCCCTCAGCCTTCTCTTCTCCAAGCTGAACAAACCCAGCTCCCTCAGCCTCCCCTCAATGTTTCTTTTCTTCCCCCAGCAGAGGGAATTTAACAGCATGCAAGACCGAGTCATGCTCTTAGCTGACAGCTCCGAAGATGAATTTTGAACCAAACTGCAGTGCCCTTGCGACAGCCTGTGACTTTTTAAAAGGAGGGAAAGTGGGGGGAGGGGAGGAAAAAAAAGAAAAGAAGAAGAAGCAACTTTGTGCTGCATCGCTGCTCTCTGCCACCCCGAGCCACCGAGCAGCGGTGGGACCACCCCGCGCAATGGCATGCTCCGCTCTACGTGTACCGCGCGGCGATGTTTGTTTTGACACAGTAGTGAGATTTCACCTTCACACCCGGCGCCTCATTCAGCTCCAGAGCGCATCTTGTCACAGCCAGAGCTGCTCCATCCGGATGATTCCTTTCCCATTACCCTGGTGTGACTGTTTTTGGTCCTGGCTGGCAGTAATCTAATCCTAACAATAGCTCTCACCTAACCCGGGACTGGAAATCTTTACTGTGAATGACTTCTGTCCAATTTGTTAATTTTAAATGTTACATTACCTGAGCTAGAGTTCATTAGTGCTAAGATTAGCTGCTCTGCTTAATTAATGAGTTACACACTTGAACTGTATCCCTTGCCACCTGAGCGGTGCCCGCACACAGTGTTGTCGATACAGTCTGAAGCACATTGACGCACTCGGTTCCCCTACTCTCACCCCTTCTTTCTTCCTCCAGCTCTGCTCCACGCTTCTGGGAGACACCCAGGAATGGCCTCGACACCTGATTCACCCCAAAAACCCTAGCCCATTTTTCAACCAGCACTGTCTGTCACAGCACAATAAATACCAGCGCTCACCTCCTGCCGGAGAGCCTTGCATGGAGCTCCTAGCTTTTGTTCAGTGTGCAAGTAGGTAAGAGAAGAGGCAGGTCAGGGGTTTCTTCAGCTTCCACCTCCCCTCTGAGGGACCCTTGCAATTGGTTCACCTCTTTGGCAAGTCTGCATTCACACAGAGATGAAAACGGAGCATCTGGCTCCTTTACCCACTGGAAATTGCATTTCCAGCCCCTGAAGGCTGCGGGAATGGCAGCACCTCTGGAGTGGTGGGGGTCTCATCTCCAGACCTCCAAGTGCAGAAAGGCACCACAGGTTGCAGAGCAGGTGACTGTCAGTGTCAGTGGCTCATGGTAGGAAAGCAGCAGCAGCCACAGCTGGAGAGATGTCTGCAATGGGGAGGTGAAACGGTCACAATGGGAACCCTTGGCTGTGGGGGGAAAGGTGAAGCTGTAGGACAGATGGCCACAGAGGGTTGAGGAGGTGAAGCCTCAGGGTGGCATGGGGTGAGGGCAAGCTGCCTTGCTGCCTGGGCTGCTAGCACTGTGTTGCACGGGGACACAGCCAGTGTCTGAGATGTTACAGGAGCTGAGCAGGGGGAACTAATGTTGCTTTGCACAGAAATTATGTCAAAATAGCAAGAAAAAGGGCTGCGTTACTTTTATCTCTGCTTCCAGTTGTGAAATAAGTTCAACCTGATATTTATGCAAAACATCCTTGTTTCTGGGGTGGGAATCACTGTTCTAAGGGGAATCACCCTTCTTACAAGCAACAGAGGAGACCTGATTAGGCAAGTAAGGCCTGTTGTCCAATGTAGACCGTGCATCTACTGAGATTAAATCCCAGAGTCTTTGAAGAAGTGGAATGGAGGAGAGTTTGAGGAGGGACACTGCAGGATTTCGTTCCTTGTAAAGGTGAAAAGTTCTTTTGCAAAGGGTAGATGTAGGTGATGGTAAGCAAATGTCTTGTGGGCATATGAGTGGGTTTGCAAGGTAAAGAGGACATTGGAAGACTCTCCTAAAGCTCAGTTTTCTTGACAGGGTCAAGACCTCCTCTGGATGTTAGGTCATCATATGGGACATTCTTCTCTGAACAAGCAGTGCTCTTCAGAGCCCAGGTACTTTCCTGAAGGCCGTACCCACACATCTACTGAGTCACCTAGAGAAGGACAGGCAGGACAGCGTGTATCCAAAATGCTGCTACTGAAGCTAGTCTTCCAGTTGAAGAGTTGTGTGTGGTCCCACACACATTCATCCTGCTGAGGGGGAAGCAGGTTGGGGGAGGCACAGTAAAACCTGGTCCATCAACATGCTGGTGAGTCTTCGTACCCTAATCCCTCTAGGACAGGCTCTCCTGGCCAAGGCTCCACAGTGCTTGCATCTCTCTCTTTTCATTCCTGAAACTTTGTCCAGGAAAATTTTGCCTTGCTAAAAGTAGCCCTGCAACTTTAACAGACACTGACTGGCAGCCCACTGTGAAGTCCAGCTGCCCCAACCCAAAATTATAGCCTGCTCCATAACAAGTGATCAGTCCAAGATAAGAAGGATTCTGTCCAGAGTGATCTGTCCCTATTTCCTTCTTATTCCTAAGTCTCTTGGAGTTTGGAGGTGGTTGGGGGTTATTAACAGTCCAGTTGAGTGTTCCCAGCTCTCTTGCAGTTTTGGGAATCTGGAAATGTTGCCTCCTGGGCTCTTTGCTGATTTGTTCCTGGCAAAGCACAGTGGGGGCTGCAAGGTGGAATGACTTCTCCTCCACTCCAGATTGCTGGAGATCATTCTCCAGAAAGGCATGTCTTTTAGGTACAGTGCCAAGCAGGCTGGAAACAACACTACATAAACAGCTGGAAGATGTTCTTTAAGTGCTTTGCCCTCATCCAGCCAGGAGGAGGCATGGAAAATAAGCAGCAATATAGGGCACTGGCCTCTCTGCAAGGGGGAGTCTGTCTTGGAGCAGAAAGGATGGTAGCTGGGCTGAGTCCTTTGTGTGCAACCGTAGCCTGAAAGACCTGAAATGACACAAGGAGCTGCTAGCAATGCTGCAGGACAGAGCAGATGTACCAGCAAGACACAAACAGCTGGAGATCAGCAGGGTTGTGTGCAGGAACAGCCTGCCAAGGACAGTCTCCTCTTGCTTTCTTGTTAAGGGTCCAGTGCCTGCCCAGTGTGGGGTAACAGCACACGTTATGTCAAGTAGCTGACACAACACAGAGCTCCTGGGCTGGCCAGGAGGAGGAGGAGGGATGGCTGAGCAGAGCTGCTGGTCCTAGTGTAAGTACTGCAGTACTGCCCACACAGGAAGGGCTTTATGGATGGGTTGTTGATTTGATGGATTGGGAAGGCTGATGGGGAGGTGCCATGGCCCTTCACTCTGCTAATAAATCTGCAGTTTGGGAAATCCTGACTTTCTACAGTTTCACTGTCCCTCTTCTCCTTCCCCAACATGATGAGCTGAAGAAACTGAAGGTGATGCTGTGGGTCAGAATGATGAAGGTGGTGTTTTAGTGCATTAGATGTTCTCAAGAACCAGGCTGTGCTCAGCAAGGACATGGTGTGGGTTGCTGGGATGCTGGAAATCAGTAGTGCAGCCAGGGAGGCTGACAAGTGATTGCAAATATCAGAGCAGTTTTGTGGTGAGCATGGTGGGACAGACTGGGGAAGCAGGAGAATTGTGGCCAAAAGGGAGGTCCAGCTGAATGCACAGTTGAGTGCTGGCTCTGTGCTGGACCTGGACTTAGGGGCTAGAAGAGATGCCCACAAATGTTGCTTGTGGTCTGTCTTCACTCCCAGACCTGTCTCTGTCTCTGAACACCATCAAACAAGGTGCCTTGGTTGGGAGCTCCTGGTTGGCAGAAGACTACTGTTGGCCAACTTTTCTGAGCCACTCAGCTGTGCAGAGAGATTCCCCCCCCGATGTCCGTCTGAAGTGGAGGTGTTTGTTAAACACTGGTTATCCATCAGGCACTTACCCCAGAGCCTGGGTGCTCTCTGTCATCAGCTTAGCTGTTCTTAACATGGAGGCAAGAGGGACAGTCAAAAGCACCTTGGGTCCCTGTGAAGGCTGAGGAGCCTTTGGAGCACAGGCAGGGTTTTCTGCAGTGCCCCTGACATCGGTGTCATTTCTGGAGGTCCTTAAAGCACAAGCAACGTGCAGCTCCTTCCCTTCTCATCCAAGAGCGGTATAATTTGGATTGGGCTCTTAAAAATATTCTCTGTACAGCTCCTGGAGTTGGATTCCTTTGTTTGAAGCTACCAGATTGCAGGGGGGGAGGAGAGGAGGATGGTTTCAGGTGGGAGCTGAAGCCTCCGGTCTCTTAACGCTCTGATGATTTAATCTATACCTCTGCATTGCCAAACAAGCAGATTCTTCTGAAAGAAGGAGGATGGGAAGAACAGCCAGGATGGACCCTTCTCATCCTCTGTGCTGGGTGAACTGCATGCCCCTGCATGTAGAGGTGGGTCCCGACAGCCGTAGCCACACGCGAAGGCACGGCCGCAACGGCAACTTCGCTGCAGCAATAATAATCTCTCGACTCAGCGCAAGATGAGCCCCTCACCTCTCTTGTCCCTCACCTCTCTTTTCCCATGGATGCCCAGCCTGGGATTGCCCAATAGCACAAGGCCAGATTTTGTTGTAGGTATCACACCCCCATGTCCCAGCTGGAGGAACCAGCCTGCCTGCCGTGCAGCTCCTGCCCTGACAAAACTCACCTGCACTAAACAGCTGCTGATTTCTAAAGGTGTCTCTAATGCCAGATGTTCACCTACGTGAGGTTTCTCTGGACTGCTCTGCTTCCATAGAGTGATATTAGCAGTCCTTGTGCTTTCTTGTGGTTTTTCTATTTCGGACAAGAACGACTCCTCATACTGTAACTATGGAATGTAGCACTTTGTTAAATTAAAACATTGGGAAATAAAAAGGTGTCCATCATACCTGCCTTGAAGCGCCTCGTCTGCCTGGTCTGTGGCTTGTGGCATCCGGCGTCTCTCAGGTAAAGCTGTGAAGTGATTCCCTGGAAGAGCTGAGCGTTGTGTTTCCTTCTCCACGCTTCAAGGTGAGTGTGAGGACTCAGACTGGGCTTGTGGGGGCATTCTGAGCAGCAGCCTGGACTTTTTGGGTGGTATTTACCTGGAGGTAGGTGTTGGCTATAAACTGTAATGCCTCAAATTGCCTCGGCTGGGTTTGTGATGAGCCACATCCCTGACACATGCACACTGTCGATCTTTACATGCAGCCAGGTGTCTCTTCCTGCCCACCGAGATATCTACCCTTGCCTTTTTGGCCCGTGAGCAAGGGGCTGTGTACCCAAATCTTTCAAGACCCAGGTAATACGGCAGAGATGAGCCTCAAGTCCCACTTGAGGTGCTGAACAGTGTCTCATGAAAGGGCAGCTTTATGGCTGGTGAGTATTACCACACACACCTCGACGGGCCTGCCATCTCAGCAGCAGGCTCACAAGCAAGGAAGAGGGGTGTGGGCAGGGTTAATAATTGCCTTCCCAGTCCTGCTTGCAGACATCTTGGCACACATGGTGTCATGCATGGCCTGGGTGCACATCTTTTTGCCGTAGGGTGCATCACTGGAGGTCCCGCTGGGTGCGTGTGAGGCAGCGGCAGCGCGGCCTACCCATGGCAGTGGCTGCCAACCCCTCTCCAGGCTTTCTCCAGTAGTAGGAGCCAGCAAGAACTGTTTGTCCAGGCGTGTGTGTGTTTTCTGTAATGAAAAATGGCTTGTTCAAAACAAGAAATTCCCAGGGAAATGGCCACGTGGGGATTGCAGGAACACATTCCTTGCTAATTGGTAGTTGCCAAAACCAATCTGTATATTCATGAAGCTGTTTGCTGCATTGCTGACTTTTCCCAATGAGAAAACAAAACCTGCTGGAGGAAGATAAACAATGACAGTGTTTTTTTCCATAGGTTTATTTTCTAAGGAAATGACTCCCTGTGATCACGTTGCCTCTCTGCAAGCCTCTGTGAATCAGCCTGTCTCCTCCTGATGTCCCTGACTGCCAGCCAAGCCATGGGGTTGTGACAACATAGCAGAGGAGAGAGGTCATACCAGACCCCACACAAGGGCAATGTGCGTGGGGCCCTTCTGAGGCCATGGAAAGCCCTCAGAAACATGGAAGGTTGTATGTTCCTCAAAGGAGGGGATGAGCTGGATGTCCCAGACACCCACCAGGGTTGCTGCCATGTGTGGGGTCCCTGTGGCTGAGCAAAGCATGAGGTCACTGGCACTGGGCTCAGCCTAATCCGATTAGAAGCAGGCGATGGGCAGTGAGGCACCGATCCGTGGACAGCCCAGCTTGGGGTTGTTTTCATCGATGTACTTGGAAGTATAAACCAAAAGACATTCCCTGCTTGCTCTGGTGGTAAAGCCACATGTGGGTGGTTGGTGCTGCTGTGCCTGAGTCAAAGGGTCTGCTCTTGGGTTGAGATTCCGGGGCCAGGCATGAAAAGCTCCTTTATGGAATCATAGAATGTGTAAGGTTGGAAGGGACCTTTAGAGCTCCTTCAGCTGCTCCTCATAGCATTTGCCCTCCAGCCCCTTCCCCAGCCTGGTTGCCCTTCTCTGGACTCGCTCCAAGGCCTCAATGTCTTTCTTGTAGTTTCCCAGAAGAAACATTCTCACCAGAAAGACCCTTCTTAACAGTAACCACTGGGAGCCCTGTGTATTGACCACCAAATGCCCGTATCTGAGCTCACCACACTATTAGCATGCATATGTATGCTAAGATACCCGCAGACAAAGAAGTTCAGCCAGTGGGTTATAGATACACAGAGCTGCATGGTATCTGCAACACAGATTTCCCACCTGCCAGGCACAGTGTGGGGTTTTTTTTCCCTTATTTATTTACTCTCTCATCTGCTCCTGTCTTTCCTCAGTCTGATTTCCTGCAGATTTACCCCAGGTCTAACATAAGGCTGCAGAAATGTGCTGGTGGAGACACAAGACGAATCCAAAACAGGCACCAGCTGAGCTTTGCAGTTAGAGGAGAAGAGAAGGTGCTGGAGGGAAGGGGAGGCTGTGGCTGCAGCCCTGACTTTTGGTGCAAAGCCTCTGAAGCAGAACCCAAAGGTAGGATGGTAAAGGTTGAAAATCACTTCCTGAAGTGGTAGAAATGTGCCACATTCTCTTTCTGTCTGGCAAAAGGTGTCTTAACATCCCGATGGTGGGGAAAACCTCTCCAGGCTCCTTGTAGGAATAGGCTGAGTAACAGTTCTGGTGTCCCTGCTTTTACTCTCACTGCAGGAAGAGAAGCACATGAACCCCCTTGGCATACTAGCTGTGATAACTAAGCCACATTGCCTGCATCTCCTGTAGGATGCTTCAACACTGCCTTCACACACAGAGCTATGAGGCTTCCGTGCAGCCCAAGCCAGGCTCCTGCCTGGAGGGCAGGGGTCCAGCACCATGGTTGTGGGAGGTGGGGGACTTCATCTGGATGTCCCAACAGACATTGCCCAGCTGCTGATGCAGCTTCAGCACAGGGTGGTCTGTGGAAGGACATGGATGGAGTTGAACTGCAGGTCTGGAGTGTCTGTTTCCAAAAATGTCCCCAGGAAGGTGCTGGATCTTGCACATTGTGCAAGAAGAGAAACGTTAACCTTTGTGCTGGGGCAGAATTTGGGGACAGAGACTGACCTACCCTTCTTGGAAGTTTCTAGGGGCTCCTAGCAGAAGTGTTTATTTCACTGTGACAGATAACAAAGGCACTGGAAGGAAAGCAATAAAAGCTTTGCTCCCATTTCAGTGCTCAGGGACCAAACCTGACACCAAGGGAAGGATGCCACATCCAGCCTGATGTGACAAACTCCATTGCAGGAGTGTTTCCAGCTCTTGCTCGCAGCATCCTTGTGGTGATGCCCATGGGTTTGGCAGGAAGTAACTCTGCAGCAGCGAGCTGGAAAGGGACCTGTGTGGTACCTGGCAAAGCTGTCTGGACACTACTGATGGGTTGTGAACAAACATCGCTTGGACCAGCCAGAGTTCACTCAAGCAAGCTGTATTTTTCCAAATCTTACATACAAAATGACTTGAAGGATAAGCTGCAGTCACTGAGGCTCTTCACTGGTGAATTCATTTTCATCTGAAGCGGAGGAAATGGAACTGGGCGATGAGAAAAAGACTGATGTTAACAGAGCTTCACTGCACTTCAATTTTCCTCCTTTTTTTTTTCCTTTCTTTCTTTAATGGAGAATAAATTGGTAAAAAAAAAGAGGAAAGAAAATCCCTTAAAAAATGTGACCTTATCCAGGTAGAAGTATATTCAGGAATAAATCAAGAATTTCCACAGTAAAATTAAAACATCTGCTGTTACAGGAGTGAAGTCTAGATAATGAAATAATTTGCCAGCATCAGGCTGTAATTGGACCTGGGACTTTGTAGTCAAAAATACTTAAATCACTGGCTTTAATCATACTTTTTTATTAGAAAGCTGAAAATTCTTTATTTTGAGTAATTGATTGACTAGATATTTTTCCATTTTTAGCTGTTTTCTCAAGGTTCACTCTTACTGGTCAATATGCCCTTTAAAACTTATTGATTTACCTCTTGAGATCCTCTGCTCATGGAGCTGTGTTTTCTTGTTGCCATAACTTACTCTGCACTTACGTGCACCTAATTTAAGCAATTTCAGGGCTTCTAATGTATTCCCCCCCAGATTATTTACATTTTGAATTTTTAATATTAAAAAACCCCAGCAAATAACATCTTCCCAATCCACTGGCTGATTGGTTCTGCATTACACACGGGTCTGGTTAAATCTCACTTGGATACAGACTGAAATTCAACTGGAATACCCAGAAATTGGATTTTTGTCACAGGAGCAGAAGCGGGAGCTGTGCAACCATTCGGGACCAGTTTGTGATGACAAACCCTTGCCTACGAGCACAAGGGGCTGTGGGGTTTGCTGGTGAGCTTGTGCTTTGTGAGACTAAATAACATGCCAATAACCTCAGTCCCTGTATCCCACGAGAGACTGGAGCTGCCACAGCTTTAGCACAGTTGGGCATGAAGAGCTAACTAGGCAGAAGATCAATATTATGTTGGAGGTGCAACTGTGGCCAAGGAGACCTACATAAAAAACCACTCAGGTCCTGGGTTTGAAATGAAAAGGGGAGAGGTAGGAAAATGCCTCATTGAATTGGGGCTGGAATGAGAAGTGCTGCGTGTGTGACAGGTACGTATGGGCAGGAGGGTGTCAGGTCTCTGGCTCCTCTGGTCTGTGCCTGCAGGTGGTTTGCATCAAAAGTGGTGGTGGAGGCTTGTCAGGTTGTTCTGTTCTTGCTGTAAGTGATGGGCTGGGTTTCCAAAACTACTGTTGTCACTTCCAGGATCTGGCTGTGAGGCGGGAGGTGGGTGCCACGGGGCTGGAGAAGGGGGATGCTGCACAACCCTTCACCAGCCCCCTGGCTGAGGTGTCTCCTCCCTACCAGTTCTGTGATGCTCACCAGCCTGGGGCCAATGTTAGCAGCTGGGGCTGCTCACCCCATTCCCATCTGTCCTTCACAGCTGCTAGAGTAGCCATCTGCTTGGCCATGTCTTTATGGAAGACACCACTATTCATATGGAGAAGTGAAGCTTTGCAAATGAATTTCCCCCCCAATATCTGATGCTGCTGAGCATCCCATTCTGACTGGGATCAGCCTGTCCCACCGGGTGTGACAGATGAGACAGATCAGCCCTTGATGGGAAATACAGCTGCAAACTTGACAACAAGCTCAGCTGATCACAGAATCACAGAATCACAGGGGTTGGAAGGAACCTCTAGAGATCATTGAGTCCAACCCCCTGCCAAAGCAGGGTCCCTAGGACAGGGCACACAGGTCGGTGTCCAGATGGGGCTGGAATATCTCCAGAGAAGGAGACCCCACACCCCCCTGGGCAGCCTGTCCCAGGGCTCCCTCACCCTCACTGGAGAAAAGTTCTTCCGCATGTTGGTGTGGAACTTCCTGTGCTTCAACTTGAAGCCATCACCCCTTGTCCTGTCCCCACAGACCACAGAATTGATGCCAAGTAGGTGCTGATGGGACCTTGTCCTATGGGAGTGCTGGGTCCATGCACCTCTGAAGGCAAAGGCACCCAGCTCAGCTGCTGGCTGGGTGCAGTGTGTGCTGCTCACCCAGCGCCTGGCTCGGTGTTACCAGCTGCATGTCAGCACAGGACAGAAGCACTTCTCAGCCTGCAGTGCCAAAAGTAATGGGATTTTATGTCAAACTCAACGTAAAGGATGACATTGAATCCTCTCCACAAGAGGTAATGTGTTTAGGGGCGAAATGAGCTCCTGGATGTGGCTGCTTTACAGCTCCTGGGTGCCAGAAGAGAGAAGAAATCAGAGGGATGGTGCATCTGTGTGGTTCCCTGTCAGGCATTTTGGCATGCTGGTGAATGAGCTGTGCTCCCCACGTAGAGTTGGGGTGATGCACCGACTGCCTGATGCCTGCACAGGCACCTCTGAGCTGAGCTCTCAGGGCAGAGCTGCTCCTCAGACGCAGGGGTGGCTGGGGCTGGTCCTGCAGAGCAGGAAATGGTGTTGGTGGGGCTACTGGTGCAGAGACCCAGTGGTGCTGGGTCTGCGGGCAGAGAGATGAAGACAGGACAAATTCTGGGGAGTAAGGGCATGTGCTGGTGCTACTGAGAGGTTCAGTCTCTGCTAGGGGACCGAGACAGGAGGACCAGCAATGCGGGAGGCCAGAGGAGACATCTAGGAACAGACCAGGAATCTGAGGGCACCCAGCATCTCAGCAGCTGATCAAATGGTGGAAGAACCAAGCCAGAAATGAATGCTATGGCTGGAAGGCAAATGCTCTTTCCACAAGCAGGTGAAAAGGAAACAGAAGCTGATTAAACCCCAACCCTTCACTTCACCGGGCTGGAAGCAGGAAGCTGGATCCACCTATAGCAATGCCCTTGGGAGGTGGCATCACATGAGCATCACCTTCACCATCCCTCCAGCCTTCATAAAATCAGCAGGGAAGCATTGCTGAGGTCTTCAGGTGGGGTAAGGCTGTGGGACCTGGAGGTGGCCCTGATGCTGCGTGGGGGCACGCTGGCTCATGCATGGAGACCACATCTTCTCAGCAGCACAGAGGCTGCTGTGCTTTCAATTTCTCCAGATGGTTTGATGAAATATTAACTTCAGGATGTGCAGGGGTGACTTTGCACATCTAGCCCTACATCAGAGGTGAATTTTACTATTTGTAATTGAATTTATCTTCCAGAAAAAAAACCCAACAAACCACCACGACCCCAAAAAACCCCAAACATAAGAAATAACCCAAGTCCATCCTCATTTTGAGCAAAGCAGTGGAGAGGGCAGGGAATTGTTAAAGGCTCTACAGCAGTGGATGAGCTGGTGAACACATGCTGGAGAAGGCATTCCTCTAGAACTGAAGCTGAAGAATGTGTTTTAATAGCATTAAAAATAAAAGGCTAATAAAGGGATTTGGCTGCATGCAAGCCATACAGCATCTATTAAAGATGAGGATTTAATTGGATATTTGTTTTGCAGTCAGCCTACATGCTATTGTCCTGAAACATTTACATGATCCCATCTAAGTATAGGAAGGAGATGAGGCAGTGGGAACAGCAAGTATATGGGGGTTTTTGGATGTTGGAGCATGGACTTTGAGGAGATGGGAAACAAGAAAAGCATCTTATTATTTGCAGTTTACCATTTACCTCAGAACAATGCAAAGGGCCCTGAGCCAGGCAGGGGCTTGTGGTGCTGGATAACGTCCCCAGAGGTGCGATGGCTGAGACACCTAAAGCTCAGGGTCAGGTCTGGAAGTGTTCAGAGAGGGCTTTCAGCACGTGTTGCTTGGGAAATCCAAATGGGTCAAGAGTTATTACAACCCAAGAGCCCACAAAGCATCCCTCTTGCAGATAACCCAGTCCAAGAGACAACTGGAGCTTGTGAGCTCCACCACCACAGCAAACCCAGAGCAAAGAGAGCTCTGACTGGGTGAAACCCACAGTCTGGGGATTTTCTGCAGAATAGGGATCTCAGCTGACACCGTGGAGATCAACATTTGATCTGAAGAATGGTGAAGCTGAAGGAGGGGCTCTTGCTTGCCTGACGGCTCTTGGGGTGACACCCCCATGGCCACTGCTTGTAAGGCAAATTTGAAGCAATACATGTGATTTTGCATGTGGTCAGACATAACCAAGTATGGCATCAGAGCTGGTACAGTGGAGAACGTTGTGCAGCAGCCACCCTCAGTTCTACAAGTCACCCTCAGCCCTGGAAATGCTGCCAATGCCATGGATTAATTGAGGTCTGTATCCAGCAAAGCCTGGGCCATTGTAGTGGAGCTGACTGGACCTGCTGGGTTTGAGGCAGCCATGGAAGCATCTGCGTGACCCTGTAGCTACAAGGGGCACTACAAGTTGAAAGTGCTTGAAGTGCAACAGACCGGAGCAGAGTGCTGTTGTGTGGCCACGTAAGGGTGTGGTGGAGGTAGTGCTTGGCTTGGGCCAAGCCAGGTTGTGCCCAGATTGTTTGTGTGTTGATTCCAGAGATGAGGAGAATGTGTCCGTGGTGATTACAAGTGCCTGGCAGTGATTTGCTTCATGGCTGAGCAGCCTGGCAGGTCTTGTGCTGCATGGGAGGAGAGAAACCCATTCCAGGATGGAAGGTTGGCAAAGGGATGGCTCTGCTTGGAGGAGAGCAGCAGGGTGTGACAGAACCAGCCCAAGCTGGGGCACCAGCAATTGAAATTCACATGCCACAAGGTTCCTGGGCGATCCACTGGCACATTAATTCCATCAGCTTTGGTTTTCTCTTCTCAGGAGGGCAAACAGCTCCTCTGCAACACACATTGCAAGGCCACCTGCTGCTGACAGCCACCGCTGCAGGGGCAGCTGTTTCTCCCAAGTGGAAGGGCAAGGTTTTTCTCTGCAGTTTGATTCCTCCTCTCTGATACATTGAAGTGTCCAACAAACACACTGCACAGAGATTAATTTCTTAGCTTTTGCCTCCAGCTAATCAGCAGCTCATCACACGGAACAGGAGGCACAGAAAGCAGCACCTCCCGTCCCACGCCTTCCGTAGAGCGCGTCCTCCTCTGGAAGGAGCTAAAGGGAATAGATGAGACCTGGGCACAGCAGAGTCTGCAATCATTTCTCTAAGTCCCTTTGCCCATCTGGCTCCACTCTGTGTATCAGTCAGCTTGAAGAAAGCAATTTTTTTGCCTTTGATGCTGAAAGCAGCAAGGAGGGTAATTGGAGCCTGGAAGGTGCAGTAGCTACTGAGCAATCTCAGCCCCTCACAGCCCTCTGATGTCCTGTGAAACTCGAAGGGGAGTTACAATTACTACCCATTGCCCTGGACAATGATTTATCTTGTAGCCACATGAAAGCAAAAATCTCTCTGATCTGTTTCCCCCCCCTCCCCATCCCGTACCTGCTCAGGATGTGTCATACATCAGATTAAAGGGACTCTCTTTTCAAATGCTGCAAGGAAAACCTTGGTGTGACATTTGATTATTCTGCCCTTTAAAATGATATCCCCAAGTGAGAAGGGAGTTGCTGTGGGGCTGGTGTCCTGAGAAATTGGATGCTGAAATGGAAACGTGGAGTGGCTAATAAAGGACCACAAAGCAGAGGGCTTCATGGATGGTTTCTAAGCTCCTTTTGAGGGGAGGTGTGATGATTCTGTAGCTGAGGACTGATCCAAGATGCAGGAGATGAGGCTTCAGCTCTTCATGTTGCTGCAGATGCAACAGGAAAATGAGATATTAGGTGAAGGAGAACAAAGTGAGTAGCCTGGGCCATGACTTGAGTTGCAGCAAAGCTCTGGGCGCATCCACCCCAGGAGCGTGCTGCATGCAGGACAGCTCCATGATCAAACACATCATGAGCAAGTGGGAAGCTGCTGTCAGGATCCTTTTGCTGAATTGGATCCCTGAGGTTTCAGTGGGAGCTGCTCAGGTCATGGGGGAGGAGGCTGCCCTGTGGCTTGTTGTGTTTGGGATGCCAGATTTTGGGAACTATCACATGAGATTGGAGCCCTCCACCATCTCCTCCCGGTCCACACAGCCCAATAAGTGACTGGCACTTCAAGGTGTGATCTGGGGAGCACTGGAGGACAAAATGAGGCAAACAGGGAGCTTCTGCCTCAGGCTGGGATCAGTTTTATTTTGGCTTAGGTGCCTCCTCAAAGAGCTGGCACCCCAAATTTTTTTTTAAAAAAAAAAACCACAGAGCCCTTAAAGTAATAGCTGCAAGTGCAATAATCTGCTTGAGACAGACAAGAGGCATAAAACTGCCCATAAAGAACATGGTGTGTACCAGTAGCTTCCGAGTGTGTGGATCAAATGCTGCTGTGACCTACTCTGCTCTGACAGCTGAACATTTCCCTGGGAGGATGTGTTTTCATTTTTTAAAATGAATATGGTTGTGCCTTCGCTGAAGGTGGCTGGAGTTCTGCCATTGGCTTGGGCAGAGGTAAAGGTGTCCTGCACCCAAGACTCCTTGAAGAAAATGTGTGACCCACGAGGTGCCCAGTGGGTGGGAGGGAGGATTCACTGGGATGGGGCTGTATGTGGCCCATGGTCTGTGTGGGACAAAGGACAATTGGCTGTTTACCTTCATGGCTTGTGAATCTGCTGCCATTCAGCCAGCAGCCCCGGGCTCTCATCCATGATTCCTGAGTGCTGGGCTGTCACCAGTGTCCCTTCTGGCTCCTGGCATCACAGCTTCAGCCAGGGGAGATGCTGATGACAGAACAGCCAGAAGCACATATCCTCTCCTGCCCATCCCCACCTCCCAAGAGAGCACTGGCAGCAGTGGCAGTGCAGGGCCTTCTCCCATACCCTTAGGTGGTTTCCATGTTTGGTTATGGAAAGTCAAATGGACACCAGCTGGTGGCTGCTTTGGTGCTCCCTCCCTGCCCTGCACACATATCCAGCTGCATCTTGGACCTGATCCTAGAGGCATCATCCCTCAGAAAATAACCCAAGTTCACCACAACTAAGCCTTCTTGATCCTTTCACCCCTTATCAATCAGCACAGCTTCATCAGTGGTGATGGAGCTCACTCAATTCACACTAGCAAGGGATTCAGGTGTGCTTCATTGTTCCACCTGCCTTATGGGCAGATTGCTCTGCCTCCATGCCAACAAGACCACTCACCATCTTCTGAGTCATCTGCTGGCTCTCAGCTGGGCTATTTGTGCAGGAAGGTGGTGCCTGGGATGGGTCAGAGAAGCACAGACTGGTCCATATATTGCCACAGGGCTCTTTAGTTGTGGTTGGTGAAAGCTTTCTATGGGGTAGCAGCTCAGCAGGGTTGGTTAAGCAGGAGGGTGTTTAAAGCCTTCCCAGCCAACACAGCTGGTGTGTGTTCCTCCATGAAGAAGAGTTATCGCTGAACTCAGTTTCCAGACAAAACAGAGGGGGGTTTTTATTAAGTCCCTTTGTAAGGCTGTGGTAAGCTCTCCACAAACCAATCTCTTTATCTCAAGCCTGGCAAAGAATAAATACTGCTCTGTTCCATCTCTGTTCCAGAGCAGTAAGGGGGGAATGGAAAGGGGGGAGTGGGGGGGAGGAAGATGTGATGGCAGCTGTGCTCTGAGAAGAGCTCTGGACTGGAGGTGAGCCTGCACTGGGTGAAGGATGGGTTGTAATGGGAGCTTGCCTTTGTATTTAGAACATAAATGCTGCTCACAGAAGCGTGGCTGTCAGTGGAGAGCCTGGAGATGCTCTGTGCTATGTGGTGGTGTGTGTATGGACCCAATGCTCCTCTGGGTCTGTGCAGTGCACAGCACTGTCCTGGCTACCAGGGTGAAGGAGGTGACATTGCCCCAAAGTGATGGCTGTGCTGATGGCTGGAGCTACACTTGGAGCTCTGTTGATAAATTCAGGGGAGGATCATCTTTTAACTTTATTTTGAGCCTGTGCTTGCTCCTGTCATGACCTCGAGCTCTCCTAGCAAGCAAAAGAGACATCTCTGAGGATATACTGAAACCAGAAGTCCTCAGGGCTGCAGGAGCCACTGCTCTCAGAAGCCTGCCAAGTATCAGGAGAGTCACCAGAGCACTCAGAGCAGCAGTGTGGACTTTCTCTGAGGACAGTGAGTATCAGTGTTTCATGACTTTATTTAGATGTATCTGTGAAATGTCTTTGTGCCAGAGAGGATCTATGCTGCTTTTCATAATTTTCAGGGTATTTTTGTGCAACCTCTGGAGGATACATGGGAGAGACATTGGAGGCAGGAATTGCTGGGCTATGGAAGGACTTTCTGCCTTGGTAGTAACCACATTTTTTTAATGGGAAGCTTTCCCCCTTCCTTTTAATCTTCTTTTTAGAACAGGACTGGGAATTTCTGCACTAGGCACACGCAGCCTTGCCAGCACTGAAAAGAGCAATAACACCTGAGAGGGCAAGGAGCTGCTGCTCTCAGCTCCTTCCACGTTTACTCAAAGCCCAGGACCTGCCCCTGGCGCTGCTCTACGGGGACACGGATAGTTCTCTGGATGTGCCATCCAGTTCCTAAGCTGGGAGGTGGTGGCTGGCAGCGTGTTACTGGGGCAGCTGTGGCAGGGCAGCACTGCTGAATATTACAGATGGGTCTCCATCAGCAGAGCTGCAGCGCTGCATCAAACATTCACACCCCTCTCCTCAGCTGTCGAGACCCACACGTGCCTGTGCGGGCGCAGTGATTGCAGGAAACAGCTTAACCAGGGGCAGTCAGGGGCTGAGCCAAAGGCTGTTTGAATCAGTGTAACCCCCCCTCTCTCACACACACACACCCCCCAGTCATCTCCAACAGCACTCCAAGCAGCTGCTGGCTCCAGAGTTTATGACCAGCAGTAAGGGGAAGATGCTCTATAAGCCTTGGTAGCTGTGTGCACTCAGTTAATGCAGTTTAAATCAGAATGTTTCCAAGTGAGGCCCAGGGGCTCCTTGGTGATTAAGATACTATTTCTATTCGACATAAAGGGCTGTTCTGCTTAAAGATTTCACCTGAGCTGCACTCTGAAGAACAGTCCCAGGTGACAAGCTCCTGGTGTAAGTAGGCTCCACGTTTAGCCATCCTCTGGCCATGTGCCAGTGCACCCCTTTGTGTATGTGCTGCGTAGGGCAGCAGCAAGGCAGAGCCAATTCACTGTTTTTGAGGTTAATAGTGTCCTTCATGTGCACCTTCCTGGGTTCTGATCAACCCCCTAGAGAACACCTCCATACCTATCACTGTAGTGAATGGCCTGGGATCACGGAGGGTCTGTTGTGCCTGGGAATGGTTCAATATGGGTTTTGTATCATCTGCCCACCTTCCAGGGTCCAGTTTTACCAGGAGACCAAGGAGCATTGCCAACACTACCACCAACACCACAGAGGGAGGCAATGGACCCTCCACCGCTGTGCGTTTGCATTAGGGAATTAAAAGGGTGAGAAATGAACCATCAGGTGGCCCAAGAGAGCTGAGCTTGCTCTTCCCTTTTGTTCTTTGGGGTTTTTTTCTTTCCCTTGCCTTGGATCTATTGCTAATCTTTGGGTTGAGCAGTGATGGTGATGGCAGGAGGAAAGGGCAAAGGAAGACAGGGTTTGATTCCATTAAGAAAAGTGAGCTTGTACCACCTTGAGACATATAAATAGAGAGAGAAAAGGTGGAGCATCTGCTCAAACCCTTCAATGGGGCAGTTCAGGTGAATAAGGACTACTCTGGGCTGTCCTGGAGTATGCTTTGCATCACCTGAGTTGGAGCAGCATCTTGTAGATTGTAAACATACTTCTTACTCAAGGGCCACACTTTCCCTTGTTGCTCTCACCCCAAGGGTCTGTGCCATGCTCCTGGTGCTGGAGGAAATTGCTGGAGGGTGACCCAGAGCAGCTGTGCTCACTGTGTGCTCTGGTTTGGGGCATGACAGCATCCCCCCATCTCTGTGGGTGAAATGAGAGCTCCCCTTTGTACAGAGAGATCAGTCAACATGAATGTCTTCCAGACACAGAGGGGCATGGAGACTAGAACCCTGGAGATCATCTCTCTAGAAAAGCAACTGGTGCTGACCTCCTAAACCAGGTTTCACAGTACTAACAGGTACTGGGCTCTGGAGATTATGATGATGTTTTTCTGGATGACTGCTGAATAGATGGAGAGAGGAACCTGTGGGGAGGTGAATCAAAACATTTCAACCAACCCCTTTCACACCAACTCCTCAAATTCTCATCACACAGTCCTCAAAGGTTACCCTGTCTGCACAGTGATTAACAGCCGCTCTCTGTAATTGCCTTGGGTGGAGACTGTCTGAGTTCAAAATGCTCCTGCTGCTGGGATTTCCACTTTAGTACTTTCCCTGATTTATGAATGGAGATGGGTACAGAAAGGAGCCCAAACCTGCTCTCTTGGACTGCAGCTGCCCTGAGGGCTGGCTGTGCAGTGGGGGCTCATCCAGCATAGTGAGAGGCTACTGGGTCCTTGTCCTCAGCCTCCTCACTCCACATTGGGCAGAAATGAAATGAAATGAAATGGGCATTGGTGAGACCCCCACCCTGAGTGCTGGGTCCAGTTCTGGGCTCCTCACCATAAGAAGGACATTGAGGTCCTGGAGTGAGTCCAGAGAAGGGCAACCAGGCTGGGGAAGGGGCTGGAGGGCAAATCCTCTGAGGACCAGCTGAGGGAGCTGGGGGTGTTGAGCCTGGAGAAGAGGAGGCTGAGGGGAGACCTTCTCCCCACCTCCCCTGCCCTGCCAGGAGGGTGCAGAGAGGTGGGTGATGGTCTCTGCAGCCAGGGCACAGGAGATGGGACAAGGGGCAATGGGCTCAAGCTGCCCCAGGGCAGGGTCAGCTCAGCTGGGAGGGAAAAGTTCTTCCCTGGCAGAGTTGTCAGGGCCTGGCACAGGCTGCCCAGGGAGGGGGCTGAGTCCCCAGCCCTGGGTGTGTTTAACAGAGGGGAGATGAGGTGCTCAGGGATCTGGTTTAGCACAGGACAGGGACAGTTGGACTCAATGATGTTAAAGGTCTTTTCAAACTTTGTGATTCTGTGAGTAGGGAGGCTGCAAAGAGTGACAAGCTGTTGAGTGAATGTGTTGTAATTCCAAATCACTGCTGCACTGAGTATAAACTTGATTATCACAGTAAGATGGAGCAGCCAGTGATTATTATTTTTTTTTAAACACTAGATTGTTTTCTCTAAGCTGCAATAAAATTCTTGATATTTTTGGGTTTTGTCTTTAGAATGATTGGAGTCACAGTCTTCTCTTGTGCTGGGATTCTGCCATAACAGCTTCACCAAATTTGTGGCACTGCTCATGATTATTTCAGGTGTAAGGTACTAGAGATCTGCCTTAACAATCAGAACTGTACCTCCCTCTCTTTCTTCTCTACCCCACTCTTTCCTCTCTCTCAATCACCATAAAACCTCATCCCTACAACACCATGCAACAAAGTGAATTCCACCACTCAGGATTAAAGTGGTTTATGCCAAGGATATAATGACTAACACTGTAGAAAGGCAAGACCAACAAAAGCAAAAGAGAGCATTCCACCATCCATCCTGAAGACAAAAGGAAGCATTCCCACAGCCAGGTGGAAGGTGTGGCTCTGGAAGGATGACTACAGGAGAGAGCATTCCAGGGAAGACATCAGGGGAAGGAAGACATGGAGGCATCAAGGGAATGTGAGCTGGCTGCAGCACTACCAGCACGTTTCCATCCCAGCAGCCTTAGGTTGCCAGTCAATTTTTAATTGAAAGTAGTGCCACTGTCCCCATTTTATAGATGGAGAAAGGGTGAAAATCTTGTCAAAGGTTTGGCAGAGGTGGAGACAGACCAGTGGTGTAGTTACAACACCACAACAGGTAACGTTTATAAATCAAAAAGATCAGAGTGGTTGTGGGTTTTTTTAAACTGAAATTCAAGGATCCATAACAGTTAAAACCAGTCAAAGACCAGCTTTGTTCACAGAGTAACTGGAGCAGCCATCCAATCACAACCAGGTTTCCCGAAGCGCTGTCCGGGGGTGGCTTCGTGCTGTGATGATTGATGGATGGAATTCTTAACGCTCCCTTTGGGTTTACTGTAAGCTGCTCACACTTATTGGAGACCTACTGTATTTAATTGTGTTACCAAGTTAATTGTGTTTTTCCTAGGAGCTCCAGCAGCCTGCTGCGTGTTACTGTGTCTCTGCCAACGAGCTGCTCCACTTATTAGCTAATAACTGGCTGTAAGAATTCCCTCTATCAACGCAGCCCCTTAAAGGCTTCTGATCCCATGCTCTGCATTAAGTATTCTTCTGGCTTCTCTTTCAATTTGCCTGGCAATATTTTTGAGTTACTTAAAGGTTTAGTGCCCCTTTGTCATATTTACTATCAGTGTCTGAACTGTAAATACAAAAATTACCAGTTTGTGAGAGGCACTGTAATCGCTGCCCCATCTCCCTCGGTGCGAGTGAATCTTGGAACAGAGACTGGTTGTGTCAAACTGTGTGGTGTAGCAAGGGAATGGGTGTGAGACTTCTTGAATTTTTAATTTTTTTTTTCTTTTTAGGTGTCCATCAGACTTTTTCAGTGATGGGTTTCTGGGGTTTTTTGGGGGGATTTTGGGGTTTTTTTTGACAGTTCAGAATGTCGGTGTTATTATTCACAACTTCAACGTGGTATTTATCCCGAGCGCTCCTGGTACAGAAAACACTACATGACAAAGATCACAGAATCACAGAGTCACAGGGGTTGGAAGGGACCTCCAGAGATCATCAAATCCAACCCCCTGCCAAAGCAGGGCCCCTGGGACAGGGCACACAGGTCGGTGTCCAGACAGGTCTGGAATCTCTCCAGAGAAGGAGACTCCACACCCCCTGGGCAGCCTGTCCCAGGGCTCCCTCACCCTCACTGGGGAAAAGTTCTTCCCCATGTTGGTGCAGAACTTCCTGTGCTCCAACTTGCAGCCATAGCCCCTTGTCCTGTCCCCACAGCCCACTGAGAAGAGGCTGCCCATGTCCCCCTGTGTCCCACACTTCAGATATTGATACCCATTGATCAGATCCCCTCTCAGTCTTTTCTCCAGGCTGAACAGTCCCAGCTCACTCAGCCTTTCCTTGCAGGGGAGATGCTTCAGTCCTTTAATAATGTACCTACAACACTCCCTGGCATAGCAAGGAGTGTGCAATTGCTGGCAAGAAGAGCATGTTGGGGTCTCATCGAGGGGTCCAGCCCGTTGCTGTAAGTGCCTCATTCACCTGTGACTGTTGTTTTCTGTGTAAGTTCATTTTCTTGTGCTCGTAGAAATTTTGACGCTGATTGCAGAGAGACTCTCAAACTCCCTCCATGTGTTTTGCTGTAATATGCTTCTTTCCTTTCTTATTACTTCTGTTTTCCATCATTCCCTGAACAGTGCTGGGATGTTTTCTTTCTGTTGTATGCTAAATTCTTTAGCTCTGCATGGATTTCATCTGGGAGAGTCGCTGTTGGAGATGCAAGAGGAGCAATAAGCTGGTGATGGCCACCCTCTTTATGGAATTACTCTTCCCTTCTCTTGTCATTTTTATGTCTGTTCACAAAAAAATTTCCAGATAAAGTCTTTTAGTTCAGATCAGAAACACAACAAAGTCGGGGTCTAGTAAACATGTACTTCTTAGTGCATTAGAGCTCCAAGAGAAGAGACTGGCCAAGAGTCTTATCAGTGACCTGATGGTCATGATGCTCTGCTTGGGAGTGTAAGTCCCCACACCACATCAGGGAGATGATTTTGCTGTCTAAGCCAAATTAACTAGGCAACACTTCTGGTATGGCATTGATTCTCTGTTGGGAGCAACAGACTAATCCCTGGCAGGGATAGGTCATGTGCTAAAATATCCTACAGGGATTGTGGTTTACCTTTGACCAGACAAACTGCTTAATCCCTTTAATTCAGCCCCTTCCTTCCCTTTTCCCTTCTGGCTGGTGGAGGTCCTTTGGTTTGTCTGTGCATGAGGTGTACTGCAAATGTGTTAAGTGAAACTTGCTCAGATCATTGATGCAGCCATGTGATGTTTGGCTAATTAGGGTGGGCAAAGCACTCCGTGTGTCTGTCCTGCTTCCAAGACCCAAGTTTGCTCAGTCTCTTCACGGCCTTGCATCCAACAGCTGGTTCTGAGCATCCCTGCTGCCCTATGCACTCTGCACTGACCCATGGAGCTCTGCACCATAAGGAGGACTTTGTGTGGTGGCAGCATGACTAGGAGTCAAGGTACAGTTGGCTCTCTGAGAATCCAGCCCAGGTTGCTGCTGGAGCAGAGGCAAGACTCATTGGCTGGTTGTAGTGAAGAGAACTGTCTGGTTGTGTCACAGAGCTCTTGGTGCCATTTTCTGGCACGAGCCTGTGATCTTCCCTTGTCTTGACACGCCACCTTTCAGCTCAGAAGCACAGCCTCACATCCCTGCCTTGATGTCTGCACATCACCTGATGCAGACAGAACAAGAGAGCAGCTCCTGCTTGCAGTTGACAAGGGAGCTTTGATCACTCGGGCAAAATCAGGGTTAAAAAGGAGCTCAAAGGCCCCTTCCCCTCCCCTTGCACTGAGGTACTGTCTTCACCAGGGCTGTGGCTGTCTAGTTGTGCCTTCTGCTGCTGGTTTTGATCCCCTTATGCTGATGTTCATCTGCTGCTCGCGGGGCACATCCTGTGGCCAGCAGACTGGAACTGACAGGCTCTGGCTGCTGCTGTTAATGCTGCTTCGTGGATGGGCTGCTGGGAGCCTCTGTGGTGGCTGGCACAGGCAAGTTTCTTCTTGGGCAATACAAAGTGTCAGCTAGACAAAGCTCCTCACTGGAGCTGGCCTGGACACTGGACATTCAGGGGTGTCTCCTGCCCTCACATCCCGTGTCCGTGGTGCATCACCCTTTGCTGCCCAGGCTGCTGGAGTGGGTAGCTTGTTCCTTGTAGATCTGAAGTGAAAGTTCTAATGAATAGAACTCATTCTCTGCCCATGATGCTGGAAAACTCAGCCTTCCAACAGCCCAAATGAAACTGGGGCGGAGTGTCTGCCTTCCTCTGCTGTAGGACTAAGCTGTGAACGGAGGGTTCACAAATGGTGGGATACCCCTTGAAGAGGCCCTGGGTTAAAAAAAAGAAATAAATTAGACGTGGTTATAGAGGAAATGCAGAATGTCTATTTTGCAGGTCAGTAGCAGTGATGCTTTCATAGAATCATAGAATGGTCTGGGTTGGAAGGGATCCCAAGGATCCCAGAGCTCCAACACCCTGCCACAGGCAGGGACACCAACCTCCAGGCCTGGAGCTACACAAAGTTGCCCAGGGCCCCATCCAACCTGGCCCTGAACACCCCCAGGGATGGGGCACCCACCCCCTCTCTGGGCAGCCTGTTCCAGCCCCTCACCACTCTCTCTGTAAAGAACTTCCCCCTAATATCTAATCTAAACCTTCCTTCCTTTAGCTTCACTCCATCCCCCTTGTCCTGCCATTGTCTACCCTTTGAACAAGCTGATTCCCCTCCTGTTCCTCTGCTCCCTTCAGGGACTGGGAGGCTGCAATGAGGTCCCCCCACAGCCTTCTCTTCTCCAGGCTGACCCAGCCCAGCTCCCTCAGCCTCTCTCCATAGGGGAGCTGCTCCAGCCCTCTAATCTTTGTACTTGTATCTCCTGTAACACACTGGAGATCAGCTTGGAGGTAGTATTTGCCCTCAAGGAAAGCTGATTAACCTTTGCTGCATCATGTTTCTGAATGCTTAAAAGGATTTTCTCACCTGAAAGCTACTTAGAAAGTAGAATAAACTTCTAAGGGAGTTTAATAAACTCAGGCTTTATGTAAAGATATCATTTTTTCACAGTGGGTGTAACTGTATTTGGACAAGCTGCTTTTGTATTCCCCATCAGGAGAAATCTTCAGGAGACAGGGTATCATCCTAAGAACATGCAGAAGCTCTGGCAGCCCATGAGGCTGAAGGTGGAAACAGCTGAGGGTGGTTTTCTGGCCTCTGCCATGCACTGTGAACATATCTTTGTTTTACAGCTGAGGAAGCCTTGGGCAAGAGGAGCTGAAATTTGGCCTAAAGTCACGCTGGCAGCAAGACATGTCCCCTGAGTCACAAGTCATGGAAATGGTTTGTTGCTTTCAGAGATTTTTGTTTGGAAAGCTGTGTGTTTTTTGTTCAATCTTCCTCCAGGTGCCCATTAGGGTATGGTGCTGAAAGGCTGTTTAAGGGGTGGTAAAAAGGGCAGAGCAAGTGCAAATGGTAGACAGAGCATCTGTTTGTACTAATGAGGTGGTAAAATGCCAGATGACATTCAAAGAGAGTAAATAGAGAGCAATACCTTGCTACAGAACATTCACAAGGAGGAGCTCCAAGTTAGCTGCTCCCATGCAGAACGGAGATCCTCAGACTGCAGCAACATCGCTGAGAGCTCTCCCAGACTCAGCAGTACTCAGAAAGAACAGAGAGGGACTGCTAGGCAGCAATAAATAACAGATCAGAAAACATCACTTGTCTTTTTCTGCAGATCCAAAGCCTGTCTGCAGGTATGGTGTGTGCAGTGCTGCTCCCCCATCTCTAAAGGGACAGCAAACGAGGGTACGGGGACATCAGAGATGGCCAGTGGTACTGAACAACTTCTGCACAGGAAAAAGTGAAGTGAAGAAGAGTCTGCAGCTGGGAACGGAGATTAACAGGGAAAGGATATGAAGGAGGCTTGTAAAAGCAGAACTAGCAGAGAAGATGTAAGGGAGCAGTTAAACATCGTTTCTCTCCTAGTGAAGAGACTGAGGGGCACTAACAAGTGGTCAAACAGCAGGAGGTTCTGAAGTAACCAGACAAATTTCCTTTAACAAAATGCATTTTAACGCAAGGAACTTGTTGTAAGGCATTTTCTATAGGAAAGCCTACAGGCATTTAAAAAAAAGTGGGGAAGAAAAGTCCTTTTAAATGCAGTTCAGCAATCACAGGGTAACACTGTCATGCCACCTGCCTGAGGCGTTTGGACTAGGAAGCCATGAAGCACTCCCTGGAACTGGTTCTCTCTCTCCATTGACTACAGCAGGAACATAAAGGATTGGGTTAGGCTAGATGTGTACATTTTGCAAAGCTAGAGAAAGGTGTGATAATTCTTCTCACCCTTTCTGACAAGTTCTCCTTGGAACTGACTTGCACAAGACTTGGAGGAAAATAAATTCTTTCAGGTACAAGGTGATGAGCCCAACTTGTGATCAAGTCAGCAAAAAGCTGACTTCTCCAGCTTATTCCAGCACTGACTTCTCCAGCTCAGTGCTGGAATAGCAGTGGGACTGGAAAGCTAAGGAGCAGACCCAGGAGGGAGTGGAGCAAGACAAGGCAGCTCAGAGCAGGAGGAGAGATGGTCCAGGTGTTTGGCATGCAACTGGCAAGATCTCAGCACACAACAGATTTCATAGATTCACAGAATTTTAGGGGTTGGAAGGGACCTCCAGAGATCATCAAGTCCAACCCCCCTTCCAAAGCAGGGTCTCTAGGACAGGTCATATAGGTGGGCATCCAGATGGGTCTTGAATACCTCCAGCATCAATCACTGCTTATGCAGAAAGGGAACTATCAGTCCTGGAAGCCATGAGTGTTCCCTCAGCTGAGATGATACTTCTGCATGTTACAGATTCAGTTGGGCTTGGGTTTTAATCTCTTAAGTCACATTTTGAAGTGGTTGCTTCTATCTGTGGTTTGTTGGTTTGGTGTTTGTGTGTGGCTTTGGGGTTTGGTTTTATGGAATGCAGTTGTGCTGTGTCTCTGTAGCATATCACTTTGCCTCTGCCTTTCCTTCTGTAGCTCACCAAGCAATGCTGTGGTGGAGTGGCTGCTCTCTCAGGTGAATGAGGATGGTACACACACAAAGCAGTGGGTTGCAATCCTGTTGGACACTGATTTGCCTGAAGGAAGCAAACCCTTTGTGTTTCATTGCCAAGTGTGCCAAGGTGAGGCAGAAAGCTGGAGAAGGAACGACAGGCAAGTTTCTTACCCCATGTTTTCCCAGGCAGTTTGTGGTTATCGATCAGTGATTCGTTTTGTGAGGTCCACTCAAACACCCACTGCATGTTTCGAGCTCTCCAAGCTGGGAGCTGTGCTTTCAACGTATAAAATGCTAAAACACAGTTAAATATCTGGGAAATCAGTGCCTTTGTCTCTGCACCTACTTCCCCGTGTGTCAAACGAGGGCAGCGAGGCCGTTTGATGGGAGCAGCGTGTTGTGAAGTCAAAAAATGTGACTTTTGCACTTTGTTTGCAAACCTCCCAGTTTCTCCTGTGATGCGTGTCCCAGAAAAGTCCCACAGGGAATTATTCACGTCTGCTCAGTGCAGAGGTTTGGTGCTGTGCAGAAAATAGGGGCTCAGCTCCCACAGAGACAAATGAGTGTGGAAAAATAGGGGCTGGGTGGCTTGTCCTCGCTGTGTTGGCACCTCCTGGAGGTAAGAGACTTGTGGGAAAAATAATGTCATGGAATATGGACTTGGATTCAGGGGAATAAGTAAAAGCTGGCTTTGAGGTTGTGCTACTTGCTAAGGCCTAGAGATGTGAGAGATCACGTGTGTGGTAGGACCAAGAATGGGTTTGGCTCTGTGTCCAAGTCAAGTGGCAAGAGGAGGATGAGCCATCCTTTGAGCTAGGCATAAATAATACAGCTTTTGGAAGTGGGGCAGCTGTACAGGAGAGGGGGATCTTCCCAGAGCCGTTTTGGGTATGGGACATGGTTTAAACAGGTGGTTAAACCCCATTTAGCACAGCCTGGATGTCACAGGCAACCATTGGTCCTGCATTTCTGATGTGTTTAGTGCTTGGCTTTGGAACCTGAACTCCAATGATCTCTGCTCTCAGTGTAATAAATTGAGAGGTAGCAACAGAAGTTTCAGACACACATGACATCCCCCTGAAATGGAAACATTTGATTTATACCCCAATTAAATAGCTAACAGCGAGGTAATTCATTACAAACAAAGGAAGATGACTGGAAGGCCACATTCTTCACACCAGATGATAGGAACTGGTTCCTGCTCCTCTACACTTCAATAGTCTAATCAGCACAGCCCTGGGATCAGTATTTCTTTCAGAGATAAAGCAAATGTGTCAGTTCCATGTTCTACCTCAAACAGAAACCCAGCACTGCCCTGGCTCTGACAGGAGGAGGTTTCCTGCCCTGCAGTGTGTCTTCTGCCAAATACCATCGGGCTATCATATATTTAAAAAACAAGAAGGTATAAAGCCCTCCTGCAGCGCCGGTGCTCTCTGGCACTCCTGCAAGGAGATCTCAGCACCACCCCAAGCACCGTCTCTGTCACTGAGAGCTGATGCTGCCAGCAGCATTCCATACCAATTGAGCAGCTCTTCTTTTTGAGTAAAAATACTGGGTTCTTGTAAAGATAGAGATTCCAGTAGTGCAGGAGGGAGCAGCAGAAAGCTCAGTCCCCGACAGACACTGAGAACGTCGGGCATGGCAAGCTGCAGGACTTTGGAAAACAGAAAAAAGGTCCCACAATTGAAAAAGAATATTTTTAGCTGAAGGCATTAACAGCTGGCTCTGTTCCTGATGAAAGATTTAATAATTTATGTTATGAATAGCAACTAGTTTTGATGTTATCTGGGTCAGTATTTCGATACGACAGCTTGTTCTGGCTGCAGAATACCTTGGTCCGTGGCAATGTTTGACAAGCCCCATTAGATGCACAAGCCAAACTCTGATCATGTAAACACCAAAAAACATGTTTCACAGAAACACAAGGTTGGAAAACACCTTTAAGATCATCAAGTCCAACCAGATTTAAATGACTTCAGTGCAGTATGTGGGATTAGTTGCTGTTTTCTTTCTAGTGCTATGGAGTCTTGTGGGAATCTTTGTACAGGTCAAGCTGATTGTCCAGCCCAGGAGGAAGACTTGGCTTCAATGACCTCCTGAGATGCTGTTTCAGGTACAGCTTTCATGTGTTTGTGATCCCTGGGGTTCTTGGGCAAGGGAGTACTCCTCTGGCTCCCTGGTATCTGCAGATGCACATCTGCTCCAGCTCTCTGGAAGAGATGTCCCTGTCTGTGCTTAGTGGTGACAGGCAACTTACCTCATTTTATACCTGATCTTAAACAGATGTGTGACATTTGACAAACATGGGATAAGAGGCATTACTATAAATAAGAATATCAGAATGAAAGGATTGCCTGGTGCTCATAGGCAGTCTGGTGACCTCCTTAAATACTGTGTCAATGGGAAGGGGGAATGAGATGTGTGCACTGGGGTCCTACTGCCAATGGCTAAAGCACTGAAATGAAATAAGCAGCTGGCTAGGTGAAGGTGATGTAAGAGAGGGGAGGGAGACACATGCATTTTGAAATGCTTATGGAAGCAGGAAAAAAATACCAGCAGCAAAGTTGAGGTAGCAGCAGGTGTCTCTACGGACACAGAAATAAATCTCTGAACAGCAGAGCTCAAGTTCCTGGCAGCCATAAACCATGCAGTGCCGCCTGGGAACAGCCTGGATTTCATTAGAAAACTGTCTGCAGAAGAGATCTGCTGTCCCACCCCTCCCAAGCTTTCTCCTTGGACAGAGGGATAGATCTCCAAACAGCAGAGCCAGCTTGAAAACAGGGTGCTTGGAGACCTTCAGCAGAAAGCAGTGGCTGAAGGAGTGTGCCAGCAGAGGGAGCGGGACACCAGATTTCTTTTTCCTACATAGGCATCTCACCCAAGGAGTTTCCAGAGAGAAACCAGATGTTAAAAGCCAGACTTCACCCACTGAGCCTCTAGAGATGAGCCTTCCTTGGTGTAAGTTTCCCCCCACGGCTATGAGGCAGCTGCAAAGGTAGGGAAAGGAAATCTCCAAATATGCATTACAGCAAAAGGTATGGGGAAAGCTCACACCAGTTTCTAGGGTACTGGCCAGAGCATTCCAGGTTTGGTTTTGCTGTCCTGTCATGAGAAATCCCAGATTTGAGGGATATGACAGAAACAGGACTGAATACTCTGCATAGCAGGGCTGCAAGATGTGGTGAGACCTGGATAAGGAGGCTGGGTCAAGTTTATTGCATTCCTTGGAGGAAGGTGGCTGGGCTCTTTGGGTGTGATGTAGTGCTGCAGCAGGGACTACGTGTGTAACACCAGCAGTCCTGCATGTCCACTTGTAGGGCAGAAGAGAGGTGACAGGGCTGGGCTGTGAATGTGGCAGTGTGAGCCCAAAGAGGAGGGGATGTGGAGCTCCAGCCAGATCTGTTACGTGGTGAAGATACAGAAACTTGCCAAACCTGACTGGAGGAGACCCAGGGAATCTGAATTCCTGAAGTCCTTCTGGAGAGGGGTCAGGGATATCAAGGCTGCTTGGTGATATGACAGAGTCAGCGTGCTGAGCCTGGACAGTGAAGGCCAATTGAAATCTGCTCAAGTGAGCCCAGCACGGTAACAGATGGAAAGAAAAGGATAAAAATCAACCTCACCCTCACAGGCAGTTCACACCATAAAAACCTCGTTCCCAAAAGGAAAAGGCTCAGCTTGCAGTTGTACTCCTCCAAAGGGTGAGTAGGGAAAGCAGAGCACAGCTAAAGGCACTGTCCCAAGCCTGGGAGCCCTGCTTTCTCCACATTCTTCTGGCCAGCCAGCATGTTTTCAAATGAGATAGGCATATGCACTTGCACACTGACTCAACGAATGTGAGTGCTTGCTGTTGGGCTGCGTGCGTCGTGCTGCCCTATAGCCTCCCAGGTGCAATTCAGGTAACTCAGAGCGTGCAGTCAGCAAATCCATCAGCCCTGGGACAATGCACCAGCCTGCTCTTCTGCCTCCTGGAAGTACACTTGACTCAGGATGAAACATCACTGCCTTTAGAAACCCTTTTTTCCAAGTCACACAGTTATTTAGAGGCGACACCGAGGGCTTGACTAGCACAGAGCTTGTTAGACCTGCCAGTGCTCTGCAGTTTTCTCTGATGCCCCATGGCATCTTCAATGACAGCAGATGCTGATGCTCAGCTCAATGAATTGAGCTCTGGCTCACCTTAAGGAGTGGAGAGGAATCACATTAAGATTTCTGGAGTGAAAGTGCAACCTGAGTGATGGGATGCTGGGCACAAAGGGTCCTTGGAGAGCAGCTGTGAGCTCTTGAGAGCACACATGGATCTATCATCCAGCTGATCATTCCTCAGCAGGAGGTGATCAGTAAGGCTACACCTCTCTTTAGGCACCAGATTTGGTCTAGGACATCAGGAGGAGCTGAACCTCCATCCTGCTATAGCACATTGATCTAAAAGACCAGGAAAGCCAGTGGATGGGACTAACTATTGCTGGGGTATGTCACATCACTTGATTTAATCTCCATGAGTTTGGGAGTGAGTCAGGAGAGGAGGTCATTTTCTCCAACAGCACAAGCTGTGTCCAAAGGAAGGAGGTAGAGATATCTTGTTTTAACCAGCAAGGACATAAAGCAGCCTGAAGGAATTGATTTGATGTAGGCAAGGAGTAGTGTGGGAAGGAGAAGTTTGAGGGTGGACTGGTCAGGTTGCTGCCCTGGTAATACCTCATGTGTCAGTGGGAACTTTAAGGGATTCTAGTACTGATCTGAAGGCACCAAAACCTTTACAGTGATTTCAGATAATCAGGCCTGATTCCATCAGCATCTCCTCTGTTCATCCAGACAGCAAATCTCTGCCACCAGGAGGTAGTAGAGATTTTTGAGGGTTTTTTTGTGCCACTTTTCAAACACTCTTATCTCAAAAGACCATCTGGAAATCTTCATAGGTGCAGATGTACCCAAAGAGCCAGGACTTTATTATCTGCAAGGAAGCTACTCTGTGAAACTGTCCAGTGTTGCAGATTTCTTGTGTATGCTACATGGAGTGCTGCTCACTGTGGGTCCTGAGGTGCTTCCAAAGCAATTGAAAAACTGTCACAGGGGATCCCAGGGCAGAGGAGATTTCTGACCCAGCATCATGAGCTCAGTATTGTCCTGACTGCCACCTGCCTGGACACTTCCATGTCAGTGCAGCAGCTTGTTCGCTTTCCAATGACACCATCCTGCAAATCCAGGGACAGGGAGAAGCACACACAATCTTACCAGGTGCTCAAGGAATCAGTGTGGGTCCCCTCACAGAACTCCATTCCTCCATGCTTCCTGAATGCTGAAGACTGTTCAGGGACCAAATCCTGGTTTGAATGGGAAGGGCAGGCATTAGCAGGGAAGTTGTGTCTTGGAAATACCATCATAGGTTTATTCTAAAAGGTACCTTGTTTTCTGTACAAATTATTTCCTTTCTTTATCCCTACCACTGGAATCTGAAAGTCCAGCCTTCACAATCCTTGTTTCTCCCAAGAAAGGTCTTCTTCTGGTCACAGCTCTACTGAAAACAGCACAAGAACCACATTGTGGCCATCCAGCAACCTCAGACCTTGCTGAAGAAGTGAGAGTTGAAAAAGCAGAGCTATGGGTATAAACCAGTCTATCAGCTGAACTCTAGACATCAGAGGAGGAAGGCAAAAAGCATGCTCAGTACTTTGCAAAAACATCTCAGCCCATCTTAAGTGATGGTGCCCATGTGCTATGTCCATTCATATGTAGCTTTTGTTGTCCTTGAGACTGAGCAGAGGTACCTTGGATGACCCTCAGGGAGCAAATACCTGCAACAACAACCAGTTGCAATTTGGACTGAGTCTCTTCTCTGCCTGTTTACCCCTCTCTTAGAAACAGGCATCAATAAATTGGCAGCACTACTGCTAAAGAAATGCTTCCAGGAAACGCTGGAGAGCAGGGGCTGGGAGGAATAGGGCTGGGAGGAATAGCTACCTCCCTGTGCTGTTTGGAAGCAAAAATGATGGCTCCTGCTTTAGCTAGAAAGAATGCACAGAGCTGGGGGCTTGCAGTTGTACACAGATACTAACTACCCCTCTGTCTGCTGGTGCTGGAAGTGGGTCAGAACATGCACACAGCCATGCAAACTGCGTTGTAGCCTGAAGCTCTGCTGCTCTTGGGGCTACAGCGGCGCAGGAGGATGTAAAGTGCCCAACTGCCCCTGGAAGGGGTGTGTTTGGGGAGGAGGGGAAGTCTCCTCTTGGCTGGAGGGTGGGTGAGGTCCAAGGGCTGGGGATAAGCTCTTTTCCTTTCCAGGAATGGAAAGCACAGCCTGGTTTGGGATCAGGAAGGCATTTTTTTCTAGCTCAGATTGTCACTGTTTGGTGTCTGCATGGACATATCTCTCTTGACAGCCTCCTCCTTTTCTAAAATTTCTGTTATTTTCTGTTCTTTCCCACTTGTTCTCGTTTCTCCTTCTTGTGCTCCAACATTCCTTTTGTTATTTTTCTGGCAGGTTTCTCCTCCACCCTTAAGATCATCGTTGTGTCTCAGACTCAGAAGGAATCGATTGTTTCTTGTTCTGCCTCTCTTCAATGAAATCAGCTGGCATTAAGAACGCTGCCTAGTTCATTGCCAAATGAAAACCTTTTAATATCTGGTGATGCTCTGAAATATTTTGGAACTGGACTTCAAATTTTGTTCCAAGCCTGAATCTCCCCAGTTTCCAAGCAGAGGAGAAAAAAAGCTCTTAAAGCCAAGCTGCCAGCTCCAAGCATCTTTACACCAAATGGTTTCTTATTGTCAATGAGTCCTTTTTGACCTTGATGTCAGCAAAGTCCATCCTTTATCCCTGGTGGGTGTGTGTGAGGCAGAGTGTGCAGGAACCTGTAATGCTCCAGCAACTTTCATACGTGTTGTTGAAAAGGACAGTTAAAGGAACTTTAAATGGTATGGATTTTTCCTGCTCTACAGGTCCAGCTTCTTCATGTGACTTATCTGAGCTGGGAACTGGGGCCCTCACACCAATGTTCTCCAAAAGCCACAGCTCCTGTTTGCCGTGGCTTTGGAAGGATGCTGTGAAGTTGCAGTCCAAGTCAAAGCAACACATTCTTCTTCAACAGCCCACCTAGTGTGTCGGAATGGAAACAGTTAATTCAGAATGATCAACTTGTAATTGCTTTTGCACTTGAAAGGGTCGCTTGGCAGTAAACATTCCTTGCTGTGGCAGGGTTTTTTCCATTCTTCATGTGTTCACAGGCTGATGGGGCAGCTCAGAAAGAAATGGGCACTGTCAGATCAAAGCTGCCTGGTTCTTACAGCTCACTACTGGTAGCAGCTCGGGTGAGAACCTCCTCTAAGAGAGGAGACGACAAGATTTGCAGTAATCTTGTCCACAGACAGAAACCAGCTCTTTCTCTTACCTCAGGTGGGCCTGGGATGTACTTTGAGACGAAGGAAGTAGTGAAAGAGGACAGGGAACTGGCTTGGGAAACAGGAGAACTGGGTTGTATTCCACAAAGCCTGTGGTTGATCCCTTTAGGATCTCAGGTAGTCACTTCAAAACTAAGCCTTTTTCACTACTCCTCTTGCCCATGTCTTTCCATACATCCTTTGGGTCCTTTGTTCAGTGTGAGGACCTCCTAAGCTTTGACCATCGTTGGGTCTTTAGGGCACTTTGCAATGTAAATAAGGAATTGAGAAGGAGGAAACGATGCCTCTTGCCTCATGGAGAAAGAACCAGAAGAACCAGAGCCAATGTGGTCAGAAAACAGACAGGCAAGCAAAGGAAAGGTCATTTTCCTCAGGCTCTACTCATGTGAGGACACTGGCCGCTTCATGACAGCACCATCCAGGGAGAATTGAAAGGCAGCTGTGAAATACACCCAGACTCTTGTTCCTTTCTATTTGAGGCTGTCTGGGAAAGCTGTGAGCAGCAAAAAAAAGGCACTGGGACTGTTTGTCTGCAGAATCAGCAAGAAGATCAGGAGACATTTACATTGTTCTCTCACTCAAGAGGTTATTTTTGCAAACATATGGCCTGGAGTTAAGTATGTTTTAGAAACAACAAACCCAAAGCCTGTGGCCAAATTCTGTGGTCATTAATGGTGTAAGTCTCTCAAAGATACCCATTGGTAAAGTCTGGAGGAAACACAACCTGTACAACAAGCTCCAGGTTAAATTGATGCTTTTAAAGCTCTTTTCTGGATCAACCCTTAAAATTTGGTCACAGGACGGTAAATATACAGATCTCTCTGCAAATAACTTATTTATGCAGCCAGTGACTTTGATGGGCATCATAACTTGAAAAGATGAAACAAGTTGAGTCCCCACGTGCCCCAAATCATCTAAGTGTGTTTTTCTTAGTAATAAATACGAGATCATTAATCTCAGCTAGGCGTCCTCTGCTCTCCTTTAACCGTAACTTCCAAAAAGCCTCATTGCAGAAAAAAGCAATCTGCTTGATTTTCCCTAAAAGAAAAATTGTCAGTAGAGGAAGAATTCTGAAACAATGTGGAGCTGCAATTCATTATAAGCTTTCAAGGCGACAGAGGGTACCACTGTGCTCCCAGTGCAGAGAGTGATGTTGGAAGGGAACCACAGTCAGGAGCAATTTCAAGAATGGCTTTGCTTATATTATCTAGTGATGTTTAAACATGCACAGCATGTCCTTGAGAGCCTAAGGATAAAAGGAAGAGAGGAGATGAAAAATTAAGCCGGAACTAAGGTGTTTGGAAATAATTTGAAGCTTGGAGTTGTTTCTGGGCATATTAGTTTAACCTTCAAGTGAACCAGTCGTTTCTTTCCTTCCCTGCAAAGTAACACTTTTAAGTCCTGAAATTTGACTTTGAAGCTGAGATCAATGCTGGTAATGTTCTCATAACACCAACTCCCACTGGAGGTGAAATTGGGAAGGGGGGAGGGAGATGACTTGTGGTTTATTCAGGCTCCACACGACACACCAGGCAAGTGATTTTTGCATCAACTGTGTTTCCCTAACTAGGACAGGGAATTTTAATCCTGTGGAAGGAGCCAGAGCCTTACCAGCTCCTACTGACCCAGCATCCCTCAAACCCAAGTAATACAAGTCTGTCTCTCAGCAGTTTCTGTCCCATTGTCTGTGAAATGGAAGGGTACAGGCTGCTTATAACGTTCCACAGATCAGAAGTTAAAAGTCTGCTGTCAGTTGGTGTAAATTCACCGTGAAGGAGTCTTGTTGGACCAACAAGAAGGAGAAAAAGGCAAATAGAAAACCATTTAAAAGCCACTCACCTTGTTCCATAGCTAGCCTAAAAGGGGATGCAGGAGCCATGGAATGAGCTATGCCTTGGATTCCTGAGTTATAGGTGGTTTGTAGCTGCCGTTAGCATTACCCAGCAGTGTGGCAGGAGACAAGAAATCAAGATCAGAAGAGTGTTGAATATCTTAAAAGCATTTATTATGTCTGCATTCATACCTAGGAAAACACTGATCTTCAGAGCACCGTGTGAGCACTACCCAGCTAAGGACTCCCCATGCAAAGCCTCTGCGGTGGCTATTTTGAATAGATACACTATTTGTTTGCTCTCCTGAAAGGCTGTTTGGTGCCATCAGCTGATTTAGCCACACACAGAAGGGAGAAGAACAAACGTGAATGGAGGAGGAAGCAAGGGCCAGGGAATGGCTTGGCCAGATCTCCCGTGCACCAGTTAGTTAATGGGAACGGCTGGGTGGAAAAGGAGTAGGTGAAGGTAAGGTGACAGAGCCACAAAACAGTGACAAGGCTGGAAAAAGGGGGTGATTACTGGATAGAAAAACATCTTGGAGAGAGGAACGGATGGTTACAAACAGTCTCTGTCTAGCAGAGAGAAATAGACAGGGACTAGCAGCAGGAGAAGTCAAGTCATTCCAAGCCTGATGGTTACTAACGGGTTACAAAGTGGAACGGTGGATTTCCTACCCTTTCCCCCCCCCCCCCCCCCCAAATGCAGAGATTTAGAGGACATCCTATGGATAGGTCTTAGTCAGAGCAGGTGTACAACCTGCCTGCATGGCAGAGGGCAGGCAGCCCTTCTCCTGGGGCGCGGGGCAGCTCCACTGCCACGGCTGAGGAAGCAGGTCCCTGAGCCACACGCCTTAAAACCAGCGCTCCTTGGTGGGGCATGGACAGCAGGCAGTGCTGGACCCTTCCCCCCGGGTCCTCTGAGGCCAAACGCGGTCTCTGTCCTTCCTCTGACAGCTGTGGAGGGCAGATCTGAGGATCGGGCCCTTCGGGTGTGCGGTTCACAGGTTTCGTTGCATCTTCCTCGTGGATGTCAAACCCCAAGTGCTGACCAAGCCGGGGTCACCCCGCAGGGCAGAACCCCGCCTGGGGAGGGAGGATTTGGGGGCTTGGCAGGAGCCGGGTGACACCAACCCCCGCCCGAGCCCGGGACTCGTTGCTCTCAGGAGAGACCCCTCACGCTGCCGTGGGGAGGGGGGGCACGGAGCCGACCCTCGCAGCCCCAGCTGCTGCCCTCAGACCGCAACTCGCCATCCCCACCTCCTCCTGCCCCCTCCCCGATTTAAATAACGACTGAAGTACCTCTCCCCCCCCCGCCCCTCTTCCCCGCCTCTCCCGCATCGTCGCTCCCCACCCGGGGCTGGGCGGGGGGGGTGGTTGGGGAAGGGGGGGGGAGAGGCCGGGCTGGGCGCGGGCCGCCGCCGCGCTGCGGAGCCCGTCCTGCACCAGGCGGCGGAGGCAGAGCGAGCGCCCCGGCGGCACCGCAAGCTGCGCCGGCCGTGTCCGCGCCGCCTTCCTCCTCCTCCTCCTCCTCCTCCTGCTGCTGCTGCCGCCGCCGGCTCGGCTCGGCTCGGCTCGGCGTCCCGCCCGGCCGCCCCGCGCGCGGCTCCCGCCCTCTATGGATGGGAAGGCAGCACCCAACGGCGTGGCCACCATCGAGGACCGGATCTTGCGGATCACGGGCTACTATGGATATTACCCGGGCTACTCCAGCCAGAAAAGTAAGGCGCCCTCCGGCCCTCGGGGAGGGGGGGGGGTGTGTGTTGTGTAGGGGAGGGGGATGCAGGCAGAGCCCCTCAGGGGTGGTGGTGGGGGGGCTGTGTGTGTGTGGGATGTGGGGTCCAAGGGCGGCTCGAGAGATGCGGGGGGCCAGGCTGGTTCTGCGGCCGGGGAAGGAAGGAAAGGGGGGGTGGGGGGGTGGAGGAGCGTGGCCGGAGAGGGGGGGAAAACGGCGTTTCGCCGCGTAACTTCGGCTCCATCCGGCAGCCAGCGCTTTGCTGGGGACCTTTCGCTGTCGTTTTTAGGGTTTATTTTGCATTTCCAACCCCCCCCCCCCCCCCGCCCCATCATCTCCGCGCCGGGGGTGGGGGGGTGGGGATGGAGGGGGGGGTAGTGGGGGGGGGGGGCGGGGGGGATGCGTTTGCTCACCGGGAGCTCCGCGCCGCACCGGGAAAGTTTCGGTCCCGGTGGGTCCCCCCGGGGCGGCCGCTTCAGCGTGAAGCTCCCGGGTTTCTCCTCTTCCTCCCGAAACTAATTAGATTATTCCAGAAAAGGGGGGAGTCACCGAGGGGGGTTTCTCTTGGTGTCAGTTAAATGCCGGGCGCTTGTGTGTTTTAGGGGCTTGGGGGCTGGCTTTTAGGGGTGGGGGTTGGTGGTGGTTTGGGATGGGTGTTGGGGGGGTTTGGGGTTTTTTTTCCCCCTTTAAAAGAAGCAGCTGAGACGAAAGCAGTCGGTCCTTGCAGAGACTCGCTAGATGTGAAGTTTCCCGGGTAGGAGCAGCGGGGGGAGCCGCGGTGGGTTCCTCGGGCGCTGCGGCTGTCCCGGTGCCCCGTCGAGCCGTTTATTTAACGGGGAAAGTTCGGCTATAATGAAAGAAAAGCTTCATCTTTAACACCGAGGACGGGGACGCGTTGGGGTTTTATTGCCTTAGGAGTTACTTCGCAGTTTGCAAAAGCTGCCTCCTGCCACAGCTTAAAAAAAAACCCAACAGAAAAGGGGAGTGGAGGCAAAGGAGGGATTGGGAGAGAAGGAGAGGTAAAGCCCCCCCTCCCCTGAGTGAGGTGGGCACTGAGGAGCAGACTTTCTTCCTTGGAATGAAGGGAGGTGAGCTGCTGTCCAGAGCAGCCAGTGGAGTCCTCTGCAGCTCCAGTGCACAAAGAGCACGATTAATAAGCTGCCGGTATCAGCCAGACATGTCTGTGGGCTCTGTAGGACAGAGGGGGGGGGAAGCTGTGCCTCCAAAACACAAACAGATGCGTTTCTTTGTGTAATGGTCGGCTGGAAAAGCAAACAGCCAAGCCTGGGGGGGTTATTCCTAGTTATTCATAGTGTGGCAACAGCGTGGCAGGTGTTGTTTGGTGAGGTCGGTGGGTTTCTCTGTAGTCAGAGGAGTTGGGGAGATGCTGGGAGCAGTCTGGAGGAATTGGATGCATGGCAGGCCAGGGACTATTTAACTCTGCACCAGGTGGGACCCGCGTCCCAAATTCTTCAGCGGCTCCTGATGATCTCTGTGGAGTGATTTACCAGGGAAGGATGAGGATGCTGGGTTAATACTTCGTGGCGAGTTTCCTCCCGTGGCAGAATGCGTTTTGTCAGCCTGCAGCTGCACTCCCACTCTCTACCCAAATGCAGACCCCAGTTCAGTGCTGGCAATGCGAGTGGCTCTGCACGGGGACATTGAGGGGGCCAGGAGGGCACTGCCTGGACACAGAAAAGCTTTCTTAGCCCAGGACCAGGCTCTGCAGGTGCTACCAACTGCCTCTGCTTAAAATTGGGTAACGCGTGCGGGGAGAGGCCAAGGCTTTCAAAAGTGCTGACTCTTGGGATCTTCCTGCAAATATCCCAGCCCTTTGTGCCTTTGAAGACTGGGTGCTGAGGCAAAACAGAAATGGTTTGTCCCTCAGGTTTTGCTCTTTGAAGAAAATAAGCAAAATTTGTGGTCATTCGTGCTCAAAGAGGAAAACTGGAAGTGTGTGACCCAGAGGTATCCCAGGACTTAAATGCTTTCAGGTAGATGAAAAGCATAAGCTTTTCATAAGCTTCTAAGCTCTGAATGCTTTTTAAAGCAGTCTCATAAGTTTTAGAACCATCATGATGATTTTTGGAGCACTTGCAGTTGGTAAATGCCTGCCTTATCCTTGAGGCTGTGTGTTTTGTGTTTATAAAGAGCTTTAACGTGTTAGAATTCTCACAGAAATAGTCTTCCCCCCACCTTGGGTTAAAACCAGGCGTCCTTCAGGCATCTTGAACATAGACATCGAGGCAGTGAGAGTCGCTCCTGGAGGTCCTGGCTTGAAGCTTGCACTTGGTTCCTGTGTCTAGGCTGAAGGATTACCTTCAAGTGGTGCTGCTTCAAGTGCTGTTGGCACTTCTCCTCCTGGTTAATTGTCTGTTGCAGCTACAGCACTGTCAGAATTTCACCACTCGAGGTTGGAAGTTTGTACAACTAATAATTAATGTACCTGATGCCTCAGTTTAATTTGGTGAACATGATTCTGTCACCACTGTAGTGTGACTGAGCAGTACCTGTGCCTTCTGCTGGCGTGCATGTGATGTGTGCAGCCTTTTGGGTATGTCGTGTCCCTACCCTCCCCAGTGGCAGAGGAGCCCTTGTCCTGTCATAGGGCTGAGGCTGTAGCACCTGTAGTCATCTGCTTACGCTGTCACCTTGCTCCTGACTGGGTCTGAAAGGTGCCTGAGGAAGAGGGCAGCTGAGGATGAGCTGTTGTCCCCAGGATGGCTTTGTGCTGGCTGTTTCTTGGGTACCCCTCGGGTGGGAGCAAGCTGGCCAGGGACCAGGTGGGGATGTTACTTGGATGATGACAGTCACCTTCCTCTAGGCACCTCTTTGTCCCCAGCCTGCTGTGCATCTTGATGAGAAAAGGTGAAGGCAGGGGGTGGTGGCTGCTGTTCAGTCCTGAGGGGTCCTGGGAAATGACAAAAAGAAGCCCAAGGCGCTGTGACCTGTGCTGGTGATTTACATCTCTCCTGTTGTGGATTGGCATGTATTCCACAGCCTAACAGGGGATCATGCCTAGGTTTCTGTGTGTGAAGGCTAGGGACTGGTCACAAATTGCCATGAAATCTACTGTCAGAGCACTGTAGTGTTGGAGAGCAGTTACTACAGAGAACTGCAGTGATTTCTAGAGACTTGTACTTCATCTTCTATGTTTGGGTGCACTAACCTACTTCAGACTTGGGAGCTGGCATATGATGATTTGAGCCAGGTAAAAAAAAAAAAGGAAAATACCTTATTTATTTCTCTGTAAGTCATCTGATTAAGCAGAAGCATGTGTTTTGGGGTGGTAGTTGTGTCCATGTATGTTGCAGAAAAACCCCACACGACATCCTGCGTAAGAAGTCACAGGGATGGGAGCAAGGTAGGATGTTGGGTTTCCCCCCCCACGCACCAGTTCCTTAGATGAAAAGGGCTCTTCCTGATCTCAGCCACCCTGCACCTTCGGATTCATGGCTTGATCCCTCAGTTCTTCCATTGAACAGATGCAGAGTATGTATGAGGTCTTTGGCTTCCGTGGGAAGGAAGGGGGACTGTGGAGAAACTCACTGGAAGAGAGACAAAGTCACTCTAATTTCCCAGGGGATGCTGCTGGTTGTAGCTCAGCCTTTGGCCTGGAGCTGTGGATGGTGCCATGCCTGTGACCTCTTGGCTTCATGTTTCTGTGTGTGCACTTTCATTTGGTCTGATCCAGCTTTTCCACCCCCACAAACAGTTCCCCGTTCTCTCTCCTCACTTTTGCTGTAACTTCTTATTCTTCTCTTGCTTCTAGTTGGTAATACAGCCAGGTTTAGTGTCTCTAAAGTATGTATGTTTTTCTCCTTTCTTTTTTCACTCTGTCCAACTGCCACCCCATCTGCCTTTCATGTCAGTCCTGAAAGCTTTTTCACTCTCACGCTACAAAGTTCCTCTCCTTCAAGTCTGTCCTGACACCTTTTCTGTGCCTTCCCCTGAGTTAAAATTGCTCCAGCCAAAGTTTCTTGTCCCTAATCTTCATTACCTTCACCAAGTCCACCTCCGAGTTAAGCAGTTTCTGCCTGTGTAATGTCTTTTTGATGGAGGAATTACCGCCATCCACGAAGTCTTATGTCTTGTCCTGGCTCTCAGCATCACAGATCTGCATTTCTCTGTATTTTCTCAGCCCCAGCATAACTACTGAGAACGCAGTGGCTGCACTTGTCCTCCTCATCCCCGCTCTTTTCATGGTCCATCATCTTCTTTCCATCCTGCTTGGAGGGGTTGATTCCCACCACAGCATGTCATGAACACCAGTATCCCACAGGCAGTTGTTAGACTTTAAAACAAGTTCCCTTGTACGTTCTCCTGTGCTGCTTTGAAACTCCCTTTGCTCCTTCAGACCTGCTTTGAAGCCCCAGAGCTGTGTAAGCTCCTAGAAGCAGAGGGTGGTGTTTTGTGTCTGTGCAGCAGTGGGACTGTTGGCTGTGTTACTGGGCTCGCAGTGTGATGCTGGGTGGCTGTGGTTGGATGTGGTTCCAGCCCTTACAGCAGCGTGTGTCCTTCGTGGTGCTTGGTGCCTGGGAAGAAATGCTGAACCTGTCCTTAGTGTCAGCATGGCTGCTGAAAAGAATAAGCTTTGTGTTTTCTTTCTTCCCTACAAAGAGCTCAGGCGAGGCTTTGTGGTTTAATTTGGCAAGCCAAGCCTCAAGTCAGCAATGAACTTAAGCATCTGCTTAAGTCTGGACTTGCACTAAGCCACTGGGCTTTGGCAGTGTGTTTGAAGTTAAGTCCATGCTTAATTGCTTTGCATAATAAGGCTGGGATTACAGGCACGCTGAGCCAGCATCACTGGCTTGGCAATTCTTCTCTCCAGCTCTCTGAGCAGAGTAAAAAGCTGTGGAGGGGAAATGTAACTCGGAATGTTCTCCTGGCTCTCACAGCAGCTGTGCCAGCAGCGCTGCTGCAGTCTGCATCACATGGCAAACCCGGGTGGCCCCCCTGCTTGCTGAGCACCCTGCCCTCCTGGTGGCTTGTCACTTCCAGGGAGAGGAGCAGAGTCCCAGGCTGTTTGCTGGAGGCACCCAGCTGCTTCTCTGGCAGTTCACAGAGCCCTCAGTTTTCTCGGTGCAGAGCACAAACAGTAATTGGAGAGACTGAGAGAGGAGCAGCTGGGGAAAGGGGCTTTGAAATTTTTGGTGGATGAGGCTGACTCCATCGAGCTGCCCTTGAGGGGGTGTGGGAGGGAGGCAGAGGTGTCTGAATCAGCCTCTGCACGACCTGAAGTTGTTTCAGGGATGTTTCAGCTTGTACTGGAACATCAGCTGCCCCTGAGCCACCCCATGGTGTTTGGGTTGCGAGGACTCCAGATGCAGGCTGGGGTGTGATCAAGCTTTATTTCAAACCCCTTCCTTTCCCTACTGGGCCAGGATTTGCCACAAGGAGAGTTATTCCCAGCCCTTCTTTTAGGGACGGTGTGCCTCAGTGGGGGCTGCATTGCAAAGTGTAGATAGAACAGTCTCTTTAATTTTCCCCACCAGCTCTGGGGGCACAGGTGGGTGCCGGGGCACAGGTGGGTGCCATGGCACAGGCTGCAGTCCCGTTGTAGTTCCTTCTCCTTGCAGGCTTGTCAATCTGTTCAGGACAAAAAAAAAATACTCAATAGATGTAGGGCTGTGTATCAGCACCAGCAGCAATAACTTACCAAGTAATTGATTTCAGCAAAACAGATTTTATAAATCCTCCCTTGCTCACTAATTTTGGCCAGAGTGGGTATGTATGTGTTCCTGGAACAGGGCCAGGCTCTGTGTGGATCTCTGTGCTGGAAGGGCTGGCGTGGCAGCCTTGCATGTGCAGCTGACGTGTGGGACCTCTGCTTTACCTGGGGACATGTCAGAGGACAAGGGCTGTCACTAGCTGATGCAGTCCTTGGGCTTTTGTCAGCTGATTCACTCTCTTTGGGTCAAATGCTTGGGGAGCTCAGGGATGAAACTGTGGTACCCAGCTATGCTGTGACACCTCAAGTGGCCACACCTCCAGTACTGTGTCCAGTTCTGGGCTTCTCATGCCAAGAAGGACATTGAGGTCCTCAAGTGTGTCCAGAGAAGGGCAACAAGGCTGGGGAAGGGGCTGGAGGGCAAATCCTCTGAGGAGCAGCTGAGGGAGCTGGGGGTGTTCAGCGTGGAGAAGAGGAGGCTGAGGGGAGACCTTCTCCCCACCTCCCCTGCCCTGCCAGGAGGGTGCAGAGAGGTGGGCGATGGTCTCTGCAGCCAAGTGACAGGTGATAGGACAAGGGGCAATGGCTTCAAGCTGCACCAGGGCAGGGTCAGCTCAGATGTTTGGAAAAAATTCTTCACTGAAAGACTTGTTGGGATGTGGCACAGGCTGCCCAGGGAGGGGCTGAGTCCCCAGCCCTGGGTGTGTTTAACAGAGGGGAGATGAGGTGCTCAGGGATCTGGTTTAGCACAGGACAGGGATGGTTGGACTCGATGAGCTGAAAGGTCTTTTCCAACCTTGTGATTCTGTGACAGATGGGCACAGTTCTGAACGACTGAGTTCAGCCTGGGTGAATTTAGATCAGAAAGGACACCGTGGGGGGCCAGGGCGATGGAGCACATACCCTAATACAGGGGGACTGTCAGAGCTTGGCTTGTGTAGGCTGGCCAAGATGGGAACATGGCTGCTGCTCCAGATAAATCTTGGGAAGATGAACAGCAGGATGTAGGAAAGAAGAGTTATTTAAACTGAAGCGGCGCCTTGGCACGCAGACAAATGGGTACGAACAGGCCATGAATAAATGAAGGCTGGAAATTAGCAGAAGGCTGGAATTAATGGCCAAAAAGTATCTCCCAGTCTTAGGTATCTAAATAAGAATTATTTCCCAAGCTTTAAAGATGCCTCATAAAGAAGATTGCCAAGACTTTGAGAAAAAATACTCCTGTTTGGCAGGGGAAACTGAGACAGTAAGGTGTGGGGGAGGGGTGTTAGTTTGCCAAAGATGGTGCAGAACAAGCCATAATGTTTGATGGTGCAGTCTCTCCCTCCGCTGGTGGCTGCACAGCAGGTCTTGCGTTTAATCTGGCCAGGTGCTAAAGTTGGTAGAGGTACTTTTAGTAGCATGGTAGCTTTCTCCACGTACTCTTGCGTGCTTTCTCATTCCTCTGCCTTCTCATGCTCGTTTGCTGCAGGCCTTCTGATGCTGCAGGCCTTCTGATGCTGCAGGCCTTCTGATGCTGCAGGCCTTCTGATGCTGCAGGCGGTGGCTGGGCTGCGCCTCGTGCTCCCGCGTGGCGCGGCTCTCCGGCAGCCCGCGGCTTCTCCTCACTCGCACCGCTTCACCTGAGGTGGCTTGAAGCTCACTCAGCTTGCTGGTATCATGGCAGCACTGAGCTGTGTGCTGCCGCCTTCCCTCCTCCTACCTGAAAGGGCTGCTAATGCGTATGGCTCATTAGGGAATGACCTGGGTATGCCATGAGCTCCTGGTGCTCTTCTGGAGAGCACGGAAGAGGCATCCCTCATTTTGACTGTCTTCCAGCACTCTTTCCCTTACACGTCTTCCCCATCCTCTCAGGCTGCATATCTGATCTTAGTTAAATGTGGTAAAATAATATTCCAAAGTGACACACAGTTCTGAGCAAACCTGTATCCTTCCAAAGCTTGCATTCCCTTTGCTTTTTTGATTATTTTTTATTAGTGTTTTTAAAAGTTTTCAATTCTTTCTTCTGCACGTTTGGAGGTTGATGGGCTTTGCTCAGCTACCTGCGTGGGAATTCACCCATGAAAGTGAATTTGGGCCTCGCTGGTTTGCTCAGCAACTGGTGGCAGGATGTTTTTTTTACCTCCCAGGGCTGCTGCTGGATGATCACAATAACGAGTCATGAAAATGCCTGCAAATAAAATGTCCCCATCTCTTTGTGGCAAATAGGGGTGGTGGTGGGGAAAGCACAGCGCTCAACTGCCTGGTTAAATTACCCACTGAATGTATGTGGACCAGCTCTATGTAGTGAGGCTGAATCTCTTAGTCTTACAGCCCGGTGAAGTGGGAGTCCCTGGTCGCCCTCCAGTTTGGGCTGGGCGTCTGTGAGCAGCACATTTCACTGCACAAAGGTGGACTCTGTGGTGTTACACCTCGCTGATACCCAGGGAATGGCTTACAGTTCTGTGTGAGAGCATCCCAGGCGCTGCTGAGTGGCAGTGCTGAATTTATTCCACAGCAATGCCGTGTGTGGTCAGGGGAGAGACACGCAGGGGATCTGCTGCACCAAGATGACCTTTCTCTTACTACTTTAAAACTGTATTGATTCTTCCTAGATTTCCCTTCCAAATAACCTTGATAAAAGGGACTTGTGCTTCCCTGGCTCGGCTGGCCTGGATCAGGGGTGGCAGGGCGAGTGAGTAAGAGAGGTCTCCGCTGTCCTTTTGTAGAGGCAAGGAGGTTGGTGCTGATTTGCTCCTGTTCTGGTTTCTGCAAGGGAGCAGGATTCAGGTCTAGGGTGGAAGATGATGTTTTCTGCTGCTTCTGCTAACCTTAAAGCTGCTCCTTGTCTCAGAGCTGTCCAGTCTATTTTGTCTGAAGCAGGAAGGGCTCCCACGTCTTTTGAGTCTCACTTACATTTACAGTTATATTTTTGGCAGGGAGGAGGAGAGAGGCCAGCACCAGCATGGCAGTTCATGGGTCCATGTGACTTCTCCATAAGGACTCCACCATATCTACTACTAGACCAGTCATAGACCTGATAGTGTCCCTGACAGAATAAGGGGAAATGGTCTCAAGTTGATTTGGGGATGTTTAGGTTGGATATTAGGAAAAATTTTGTTACTGAATGGGTTGTTAAATATTAGAACAGGCTGTCTGGGGAGGTGCTTGAATCCCCATCCCTGGAAGTGTTTAAAAGAAGAGTAGATGATGTACTTGGTCTAGTATTGGACCTCATAGGGCTGGATCAATGGTTGGACTCGATCTTGAAGGTCTTTTCCAACCAAAACCATTTTCTGATTCTCTCCATCCAGAGGGAGAAAGAAGTTGTAGCTTGAGGCCAACCTGGCAACTCTTCCCATTTAATTCCTTCCTGTTTCAGGCATTTTGCACTTGGGTTATGACTGGGAAGGGGCTGTTGATGGCACTGAGGCAGTATTGCTTGAGCTATTGCCTGCTGAAGCAATACACAGGACAGCTGTCTCCCTTCCTGCAGAGGCTTAGTCTTCTGGGGGATGTTTTTGGTGACTGCTAACACACACCTTTATTATGAATGGGGTAGTTGAAGATGCTGTGTGCTTCTCTTAACAAAACAGCTTCCTGCTGGGGACTGATTATTTTTCATATGACTCATTGGAACGCAGCTGTGCAGGTCCATTCCAGTTAACAGGCATCATAGACCTGAACATCTGAGGGCAGGACTGAAACCACGTGGTGCTGTGCCTGTGTGAGAGAGGTGTGAAACAGGGCTGGAACACATCTTCTTTGTTGGAATGCTCTGAGACAGAGAAGTGACCATTAGTTCACACAATGTGGTTTATATTGAGGTGTAGCTGTGACAGCACAGTTGATAGTACAGTTGTTAAGACCCTCCATGGGACTTTTGGGTACTTTCTCTGACAGAGCTCACCATGTGGAGTTTGCAGCCTTGGAATTGTGTGGGTGCAGATTGGGGTTTTTCTCTGCAGTGCCAGAAATAACCTGTTGTGTGATAGGATTACAAGGGCTAGGATTTGTAGCAGCTTGTGTGCAAGTGGGACGCTTTGCTGTGCTCCACCAGTAGAAGTTCTTCAGTGCTGACAGCAGGGATGGTGGGAAAGTGAACCCTTCGTTGTGTTTGTGCACCACGGTTTGGACCTCTATCTGAGGTGTATCAGTTCTATCTGTGAGAAAGCACTTACTCAATGGTGGTGCTGCTAACACAAAAAGCAGGTGGAAAATGACTGAACTTAACATTTATGGGGAAGATGGAAAACAAGATCACATCTCGTGAGGCTTCCTAACTTTCTGTCAGTTCTTTGCTTCTTTCCAGGGGGGGCTGGAATGGGAAAAAAAGGGAGGAATAAGATGAGAAGAAAAACTGAAACATTTTTTCCTCAGAATAAATGCTCTCAAAAAAAGTGCAGACTGGTGAAGTGTCTGGGATGTCACCAAAGAAGTGCCACTTTTCACATGCATTGAGAAAAGAACCTTGGAGGAAGGGACAAAAGACATTTTTTCAGCTGAAAACCGTAGTTCAGCTGTTGTTGGTGTGCTGACCCCAACGTGTCCTGATGGTGGGATTCATCCAGCACCAGGCCTGCCTTCTGTCACTCTTCTTGGGGGACACTTTGGCAGTGGGCATGGATTTATGTCTGTGGTTGTGTGCCACAAAGCTCAGTGCTTTGCAGGGAGCATTGGGCTGACTTCAAGGTGCAGTTAAGTGCACAACTGTTACCTGACCTAGTGTCTTCATGGACGTATGGGTCCAGGAACATGCCTTCTGAAGGCCATCTTCTCTCAGATGCAGACCTCACTGGCTGGTCAGAAGGTAGACCTAGAAGGTTGAGATTGTACTTTACCCACTGTGGCAGGCAGAAGCAACGAAGAGTCTGCTTAGCTGGGTTTTCCAGTGCATCCTGTTTGTATCCACACGTTCGGTGCTGGAAAGGAGGTTAATTAGATCAAATTAGGGCAACTCTGTTTCTAGGTAGGGTCTGTGCAGTGTTTTTGTTCACATCTGCTTTGAAGTAAATTCAGAGCAACCTTTTCAACATCCTTGTGAAGACAGGCATCCTGGGCTATGGGCTTAGAGAAGTCAGCTAGATGAAAAGATGTCTGGATGTGGGCAGGCTCTAGAGGACTGGCTGGAACATTGGCATTGTGCACAGATGGAACAGTGGTTCTTCTGAGAACCAAGGCTTCTAGTGCAGGCACCTTGAAATACCACCCTGGTGAGCATGCACATGTGATTTAGCTGTGGTGCTCACTCTTTGTGAGTGTGTATAACTTTCACAGAATCACAGGATGTCAGGAGTTGGAAGGGACCTCAAAAGACCATCTAGTCCAACCCCCCCTGCCAGAGCAGGATCACCCAGACTAAATCCCCCAGGAACACATCCAGGTGGGTTTGAATGTCTCCAGAGAAGGAGACTCCACAGCCTCTCTGGGCAGCCTGTCCCAGGGCTCTGTCACCCTCACAGTGACAAAGTTCCTCCTGACATTCCCATGGAGCTTCCTGTGCTCCAGCTGCACCCGCTGCCCCTTGTCCTGTCGCTGCCACCCCTGAGAAGAGCAAATAATAATGCAGGTTCCTGGTGCATTTTTATTTCCTCTCGGATGTGGGATGCTCACAGCTGGAGAGTTTTTGGTTTAGTTGCAGACACAAGTTAGAGCCCATTTTAAGGATTTTCTGATGATCACAGCTGTGGAGAACAAAATCCAGGTTCTGATCACGTCCTCTGCTTGTTGGCTTGTTTGGTTTGTTGGTTTTTTTTCCCTGTGGCAAAGTGGCCCTAATGATGTGTGTGTTACCTGGCAAAAGATCACCTCACAGCAGAATCCTCTGGTGGCTTCATGACTGTTGGGCTTCACATCCTTCCTGTGGGTGATGGATAGTGAGTATCTGGGTAAAATAAACCATCCCATTTTGTTCACATTCCTGGAGGTTTTTTGCTGCCCTGCTTGGGACTGTGGGCAGGAACTGTGTTTTAGAGCAGCCTGAATTGCCAAATACCCTTTATGCACATGAAGAGAAGCTTCACTGCTCTTCATTTCAAGGTTAGGGTCACTATCTCCTGTTATGTTCAGGGATTCAGAAGAAGGTCTCTCTTGAAGCCTTCTGGAGTAACACCATGCAGTTTGGACAGAGTATGTAGGCACGGGGTCATCTGCATTTATGCCTTCCCTGTGTGTTGCAGTGACTTAACCCATTCTCCTTGGTCCTGACATTCCCTTTTCATCCCCTCTGCACCCCCTCCTTCTCCCAGTGTGTTTGTGGCAATGGACTTGGCTGGCTGAAGGGAAGATCTGGAAGGAAATCTATTTGGTGCCTTTGATGTGCAGAGCCCCTTCCTCCTCCCCTCTCCCCATTTTTTTTTATATGCTCTGAACAACTATTGTGTCTGTGTATTCCCAAACTGAAGAATACATGATTGCTGTTCCCAGCCTCCCTCTGAGAGTAGGCTTTGACATCATTCATACTCTATAATTTATGGTATTTTTGTAGCAGCTTGTTAAGGTCTGGAAGAGAGTAAAAGGGATGATTTAGAAAGGACAGAACAGCCCCATACCTTGTGGTAGGTCTGTGAGTGAACAGGTTCCTGCTCTTTGGAGTGGCTGCTGGGTCTCTCTTTTTATCAAGCAATAATGTTTTTAAAGATTATGTTGTTCTGCCTAATGTAAGCACTTGCTCCTTGTCAAACACATCCTCATATGCCCTGTTAGGACTTTGCACCTCACTCCTGGGTGTTCTAAAGGCAGATTACAGAACGTCTTGTAACTCGTCATCTGTTGATTTTTTTTTTTTTAACCTGGTTTCTTATGGAAACAAGGCTTATGTGAACATCCTGTCTCCATCCCTACTCCCTCCCCCTGTAACTTCTGAATCTATTGGCCAAATCCAACGAATTTACCAGGAGCCAACATGAAAAACATGGACACACCATGGAGTATAAGAACAAGTAGACAGCTAGAAGAAGGGGAGCCTCTTGGTTCTCCTGCAGTGGGAAAGCTGTAGAATTAGTTTGGTGCTGAAGATGAACTGCATAAGATTTTGGGTGTCTTAGCAAAGATGCATCTAGTTGACATGCAACTTCAGACAGTGGCCAACAGAAGATGTGCAGAGAAGAGTATAATCCCAGAACGTTAGGAGCTGGAAGGGACCTCAAAAGCTCATCTAGTCCAACCCTCCTGCTAGAGCAGGATCACCCACACCAAATCCCACAGGAACACATCCAGGTGGGTTTGAATGTCTCCAGAGAAGGAGACTCCACAGCCTCTCTGGGCAGCCTGTCCCAGGGCTCCATCACCCTCACAGTGACAAAGTTCCTCCTGACATTCCCATGGAGCTTCCTCTGCTCCAGCTGCACCCGCTGCCCCTTGTCCTGTCGCTGCCACCCCTGAGAAGAGCAAATAATAATGCAGGTTCCTGGTGCACTTCCATTCTTCACTGATCCATGCCTTGGAAGTTCTTAGTGTATGTATATTTTAGTAGCTTTTGATGGGTATTTCTACCTTCAATTTGTGTAATTACTGTTTAGACATCAGAGAATCTGGCCAGAAGATGCAGTTCTGTAGGAAAGTGGATTTGTTTTGCTGTTGTAGAACTGCTTGTCTCTGCTGCTGGTTCTTTGGGTACGTTTTTTCAGCTGATGAATGGGGGCAACTCCCAGGAAAACTTGAAGTCAGGTTCCCTCCAGCCTCCTATATATGTGGTGACAGAGAAGGAGGAAGAAAACAAAAGTGTTGGTCTGTTTGGTATGAATAAGTATCCTGTGAAGCTCACAAATCTTTTATTTCATAATTCCTTCCAGCACACAGACAAGAAACTAGCCTGGGAGGAGAGATCTTGGCTTCATGCTGCTTGTCTGCATCTTGGGGCGGTACTGGGATGCCAGGATTCTTACAGGGTACACCTGCCTTTGTTTGGGACTTTAAGGTGATGTGGTAAAACCCAGGATGTTTCTATAGGATACTTCCAGGTTTTGGTCTGAAATTCGATGATTAAAGGATTCATCTTCCAGAACCAGAGCTTGGTAAAGGTCTGTAGAGCATCACAGGCGATGGTTGTGAACCACTTGCAGTTTTAAAAAATGGAGAGAATGGAGTTGTTTTATTAAGGCTACAGAAAATGTTATAAAATATTCATGATTATCATCTCCTCTTATTTGAAATAATAAATCCAAGGTTAATTTTGTACTTGCAGAAAACTGGTGGCTGACTATTGGCCCTCTATTTCTTTGCTGGTGTAATGTAGAGATAATACTTAATATTTTATCTACTTTGCAAGGATGTTATTAGGCTCACAAATATGTCACGGTGCCCAGAGAACGAAAAGTGAGCTTCCCCTTCTTTCTCCTGTGGGCTAGTGAGAGAGAGAGGGGGTTCTGCAGTCATTTCAGACATCCTAGCTCCTGAAGAGCCCAGGGAAAGAAATGTTGCTGCACAGGAGGTCTTGTATAAAGTGTAAAAGTTTGTCCATTATAACAGAAAATTTGAATCCTCAGTGTAACTTTTGGCTTGAAAAAAAGGCAATAAAGAAATGTCAGAACTTCTGTTTGTTTGTTTGAGGGGTAGGTTCCCAGGAATTACTCTTGTCACTCGTGCCACCCGTCGCATCACCAGTTGTGACATTTCTGACCCACGCTGGAAATTACAATTTGACATTGTGGTGACTGAACTGAAACAGGAAAAATACCCCAGGGTTTTATAAACAGGATTTAAAGCAACCTCCCTCTGGTTGCATTTTATTATTCTGCTGTATGTGTTTCTGTTGGGGTTTGCTGGTTTGGGTTTACTCCCCCCACACACCAAAGAAATGAATGCTGGTTTTGAATATTGCCATGTAGCAACAATATGAAGCCTTTCTAGTCACTGCTGCTGCACAAAGTATTGTAAAGCCTGACATCTCTTTGAAGAACTGCTCTTACCCACCGCTGCTATTTTTATTTTTGAGTTGTTCTCTGCTAGAATATATTTTTTTTATATTTTGTCCTCACATGCCCTGAATTTTCAAACCATTTTCAGATCAACTAACAACAAATCAATCGCTCTCTTTCCCCCTTCTGTTTTGCCTCTGCTCTTACTAACTTTTACTGGACTGTCCCTTTGAAAAACCTAGTTGAAGGATAGTTGTGGTGACTTTTTTTTTTGCTTTCTTTGAACTCAAAACATAGTCTTTTGAGAAATACCTGCTGGAAGCACTGACCTACAAAATCTATTAGGCTCTCCCCGCTCATTTATGTAACGCTGCTGGATGGGAGGACTCTGCTCTGCTTTGGAGGTAAATTGCAAAGTTCAGCCTTGCTTTCCTAAGTGTGAGCACAGAGGGGTGGCTGGTAAGAAGGTGACATCTGTAGACCTACAGAAGGTGGTTTATGAAGTTCTCTCGTGTTTTTTACCTTACGGGTTTGCAGAGGTTCCTTGAGAGCAGGGAGCATTTGAGCAGGTTTAATACACAAATGCTGGTTTCTCTGGGCTGGCTTTTGACCTCCAGGAGCATGACAGGAGGAATCAGGCTGAAAGCCCTGATAAGAGAGCTCTGAGGACAGAGGTGTTGGAAGTTATCAGTGAAACAACTTTATTTCGCCCATTTCTATGCTGTTTAAACATCAACAGCATCACAAGGCCAGTTGGGAGCTACGTGCATGGAGTTGGGTCGAGCACTCTCAGTGCTGTTTCACTGTGGTCCTTGCAGTGCTGGAGCTACCCAGAGATCCCATCCTGATGGGAACTGGGAAGGGACTGTTCCAGTCAGACAGCAAATGAGAGCTGTCTTTCTCTGCCAGATAGCTTGAGATAAAGAGTAGTCTTGAGGCATTTCTGAGCCACTTCAGCTTGATTTATTTGCCTGTAGGAAGATCAGATGCTGGGGCAGAGTGTGCTGGAGTCCTGGGGGTCCTGTGATTGATGGAGAGGTACAGCACTGGCAGCTAATGACTTTGCTTTGTTGGCAGAGCCAAAGGCTCTACAGCAGCTGCCTTTAGCTTCTTGCTCTGCACGCTTAGTCTTTGAGTAGAGCTGGATTTGCTCTGCTCGTGTTGTGAGCCATGGATGTCAGGCAACTCCCAGCGAGAAGCCGTGGTAGCTCTGCCCTGTGGTAGCCCTGACGAGCCCTGTTGTGTGTGGTGGGCTCTGAGTGGGGCCATAACTTGCTGCTCTCTGCCTGTAAAAGACAGTGGGGATGTATCCGTAATTTCAGTACTGCTCAGCGTAGCATACAAGAGGTTAAGGAGCTGGTGTATTGGCATTTACCAGTTTCTTCATTGAATTTTGCAAATGTGTCCTTGTTAGAGAGAAAGAAAGTGTTGTAGGGTAGCTGTGATCAAGTGGTACTTTTAGTGTGGGAGAGAGGGGTGTCAAACAGGGGAGGCTGTTCATAGGGCATGTCCCAGGGAGAAATATTTCTTCCCTCCGTATCTGAGTGCACAGTCAGGATGGTAGTACCTGAAGGGAGCAGAGAAACAGGAGGGGAATCAACTTTTTAAAAGGGTAAATAATGGCAGGACAAGGGGGCTGGAGTGAAGCTAAAGCAGGGAAGGTTTAGATTAGATATTAGGGGGAAGTTCTTTACAGAGAGAGTGGTGAGGGGCTGGAACAGGCTGCCCAGAGAGGGGGTGGGTGCCCCGTCCCTGGGGGTGTTCAAGGCCAGGTTGGCTGGGGCCCTGGGCAGCCTTGTGTAGCTCCAGGGCTGGAGGTTGGTGTCCCTGCCTGTGTGGAGCCAGGAGTTGGGCTGGATGATCCTTATGCATCCCTTCCAACTCAGCAGATTCTAGGATTCTGTGACTGGCAGAACCTGACATGGTCTTTGATAGTTTTGCTATTCGTACAGATTCCAGAGTCGGGGAAGTTTTATCCCATTACAGTGTTCCAGATTTGACCACTTCTAAAGAATTTTGTGAGCCCCAAGGATTGAGCAGTGTTCATCTGATAAAAGGATCACAGAGCTGTCATAGGTATGGAGAAATTACTAATGTCTTAATGACCAGGGTCACCTATATCGCTCTTAGTGGATACATGTCTAATCCATTTTTAAAACATCAGTGGTAGAGATTTGCCCATTTTCCAGGCAGTGTGCTCCAGTACTTCATTTACTGTGATTTCCTCATAGCTAAATCTTTCTGGATGTAGTTCAGACCCAATGTTTCTCCTGTTCCTCTTATGACTGGTCCCTTCCTCTGCAGCAATATCTTAAAGATCTCAGGACCTTTTTTCTTTATTTTCCTTCATCTTTACTGAACAAACCAAATTCTCCCACTTACTCTGTGTAGTTACACTTTCTAGAGTTTTTCTTACCTTCTTTTTCCTTCTGGGCTCTACCCAGTGAGCCTACACCTTTTTGTAAGTTCGCTTCCTCAAGTTAGACACAGGTCTTCAGCTGAGGTTTTGCCAGTGGACCCTTGCAGAGAAGAATGCCTTCATGTCCTTAACGTACAATGGATTACCTGTCTCACTTCAGTGTCTGAATTTTTGGCAACAGCATAATGAGTGATGCAGATTCAGCTTGGGGCTTCCTCTAAACTCCCAGTCCTCTTCCAGAAAACAGCAGCTATTTCCTGCCCTGTGTCTGCACTTAGGTGGGAGCAACCTTGTACTTCTACAAATAACTCTCTTTTCCCAGCCAATTTTTCCAGGTTGTTAAAGCCATTCCAGGTCTTCCTCCCATGTACTTTCCTGTTTATATAATTTAAAACATAACGATTAAGGTCCTTATTATGTAAATACCACGTGCTGAAAGGACCCTTCCCTCATGTAGCATCCTTCTATTTGTCAGTAAGCCACTGAGAGCAACTTGGATGCTTTTCCTCCCAGTGGAAAAGCTTTTCCACCCTGTCTGGTACTGAGCAGTATCAGGAGCTGTCCTGGCACTCATCTGCAGTGTCTCCTGTCCTTTGCTGCTCACAAACCTGAGAAAGCAGCTACATTAATCTGTTGGGATTTCATCTTGAGGAACCTCTGACTATCATTCTCCAGTTTAGTTTGCTTGGTGGTTTTTATGTGTAGCCAGTTTGATTATTTAATAGGGTATTTTTATGGGAGCAGGGGCCAGGCTGCCTATTATATTGAGCTGCTCAGATTTTTATTTACTTTCCCACTCCTTCAGAAATTGTTTTGCCTAACTGGAGTTATAAAAGGTTCTGGTAGCATTTCTCAACTAAGGTCCCAGAACCAAGACCAGTGCTGCTTTTTCTTCCTGGACATTTCAGACCAAAGTTGTTGATATGAACTGTCTCCCTCTAAATACAGAAGTTCCAGACAGAGCTTGGTTTGGTGCCATCTCTTTAGAATTTACTGTTCCACAGAACAGTGATTGCTGAGGCACATTTAAGACTCAGTATTTCATTACTCTATTAAGAACTCAAAATTTATATGTTAAGATGATTTTCTAATTTTCCCCAACGTTTATGAGATGATTGAGGCCAGGGATGGGCATATAATGAGTCAAAATTGTTGGCAGAGTTATCAGCGACTTTGAAATGAACTTTGTCACTTATTTTGTGATGTTTCTCCTGAGTGTTTTTTGCCAGTGAAGTCATCTCGGCATATTGTTCACAGATGGTGACATTGTTAGATGTGGTACATGACAAGCAAAGGTTCAGGTACCATTTGGAGTTAGATTTAAGTGCTTTGTAGATATCACCCTGACCTTTACACAGGTTGAAGCATCCACCTACATAACAAATTATAGGAGGCCAAATGAATAGTGAAGCAGAAACTGTTTAATTGCCAGAAGAAATGCATTTAATGGTCCCAATAAATACACTGTGTGAGTGTTTAGGAGATCAACTGAGATTGTCCAGTTCAGGACATCTAGCCAAGTGCTTTTTGACCTGTGGCCGTGGAAAGTCAAAAACCATCCATTAAAACCACCAGCCAAACAGTTCCCCCTTCACTGCACAAAAAGGCTGTTGGGTTGGACCAACAGCTGCAGCTACATTTGTGGGAGACCTCGATGGCAAAGGGGCTGCAATTCAAGTACAAATCTAGTCCATGCATGAAAAATCTGACTATCTGTAAGCAATTTGTGAAGGACATCTGAACAGGGAGCGGTGACTGGTCAGATGTTAGGACAGCCTGTGGTCAGATCTGCCATGGCATATGTTATTCTCCTACCCAAGGTGGGAACTCTTCTTTCCAGCTCTAACTCACTGGACATGGTCTCTGGGAGGACGTGTCTCCCTGCAGCCACCCAGGGAGAAGGTGAACAGCTGAGCTGGTTGTGCCCACTTGCCACATACCAAGTCCCAACTGGATAGGTCGTGACCATATTAGTTTCTAAAAATTCCTGAAAATAATCTCTTGAGTCCATAAAGATCAGTGTGTCTCTCTTGTTAGTGTTAATAATGATAATGATAATAATAATAATAATATGTTTAAAATATGATTCCCTGGTGCTTTGTACATGAAATGTTGCATTGCTGGTGGCCCAAGTTTGGTTTAAGCACTGCACTCAACAGGGGATGGGGACTCATCTGTCTTACAGACACCCTTCCTGTATCTTTGGAGACTACAGATGTGCATGGCATGGGTGATATTTTTTTTCTCACTCAGACATTCTTTTTTGTTTAAAAAAATAATATTTAAAAGCTTGATGCTTCTTTAGGGCTAAGAGCCTGGTGTAGCTCTGGGGCTCCTGGAAGAGGTAGCTGAGGAATGCTTCTAAATAACTGGACTCTAAATGCAGTGTGCCAGATCACAGAGTCTTCCCTGCCTGTTTAGTGCTGCATCCTCATGTGGCAAAGCCAGTAGGAGATGCTGTAAGAAACGACACAGGACGTGAATTAGTGACCCTCTTCTGTCACCCCCTCCCCACATCAGGGTGTCAGTCACTCTCTGAACCAAAACCTCACACTTTTTTGCTTTGGCCTCTGTGACAACATCAGGCCATGAGTAGCCCAGTCTCATTTTGTGCAGTGTGGAGAAAGCTGCCTGAAGCCAGCTGCCTGCTGCCTGTCTTCTCCAGAACCATCCAGCTCTCGCATGAGCTGTAGCCTCAAGGTTTGGGTTTTGCATGTTGGTGACAAACCTGTTGTGACTTCCCCCTTGGCTGGAGCCAGTGGGCACAGAGCATTCACCATGTCTTGGGTAATGAAAAGGAAACCTGGTTCTCTCTTACACAGCTAGAGAGGTGCTGATCTGCTGGCAGGGGCCATTGCTAGTTGGTTATTCAGCTGTAATGGGGGTTCTAGAGTTGGACTCCTGGCTCAGCCCCCTGTTTTTCCACCCCCCTCCCCATTCTTGCATTTTTGAAGCAGTTTGCAAATAAACTGCTCTTACTGAAGTGTGTGAATTTTCACCTGGCTTGTATTGATTTGCAGATGCTCATCCATCAGCACTGTGCCTGTAACTTCTTCTCTTTCTTTCTTGCCACCTTCAGTGCTAATCTCTGCAGATTCCAACTCCCAAACCAGAGGCTCAAACTGGGAGGAGAGCAGCTGGCTTGGGATATATTCAGGTTTTCTCTGCTGCTTTGTTGAGTGTGTTTGTTTTTGCAGAGAGGCAAACAGCTGACTAATAACCTTAAGCGTTATATACTGTTTGAAAGTGATAGCAGCACCGTTAATTTAGTGATCACAGGGCTGACAGGGCCGTTATGCCAAATTGGAGGAGATTGCATCTTTGTTATTTTCTTTTATCTGGAAAAGCAAGGAAGCCTACTCTATTAGTTTTTCTAGAGCAGCAATATGTTCTTATCTTAAACATGCCATGTAACATTAATAATTAATCACAAGGATTAAAAATAGAAATAAATATAGGGTAGTAATCTTGTGTCTACACGAATCCTCTCTCCATTAAAAAAACCACAGCCTTACACCAGTGTGTATACCTTGTGAGAGTGAGATCAAAATTAGATCACTGAATATTTAGGTGCTCTGTTTGACAATCCCTCAATCCCAATGCTTTTCAGAAGACTGCTGGAGTCTATTTATAGCACAGATTGTGAGCATCTGACACATAAGCTCTTGTGGACAGTCAGGGTAGTTTTAAAATGCAGAATACACATGGTTTGCTCAAGTTGAAAATGCTTTTTTAATACTTCCTTGTTAAGCTGTCACCTTCCCCTCCAAGAAGTGAGATGTGGCCATTTGTGAACTTGGGTTCAGACTGAAGTAAGTGCTTGTGAATAACTCCTCTGCAGCATGGGAGTTTATTTCAGGCTGATGTAACCAGGACCAGAGTGCTGCCCAGTGCCTGGATGCACAGACACTGCGGGAGCAAGTTTGAGAGGGCTCTCTGGTAGCTTGGAATTTAAATTGCCTTTGAACAGAAGTACAGTCTGCTACCTGAACAGTCAGACTTTTTGTTGATGTTTTGCTTAAGAGGAGTGTAATAAAATCAGATCGCTGTAATTGTTTGCTGGGGGGTGGGTTGAATGACTCTACTGCAACGTGGGTGCTGGAATAGCTCCTGTGATTCTTGGGGACTTACTGATGAGCCTAGTGAGGGGATGTCCTGGTTTGGGTCAGGATGGAGTTAATTTCATTTGTAACAGCAGATGAATGCTGTGTTTGAGAGTAAAATGGGAGTACTGCTGATAACACCCTGATGTTTCTAGTTGCTGTCAGACAGTCAAGGACTTTCTCAGCTCTTCATGAGAAAGGAGGGGCAAAGCCAGGGCAGGTGACAGAACTGACCAAAGAGAGTATTCCACGCCAGTTACGTCCTGCCCAGGATATCGGGGGGCTGATGGGAGGAAGGCCTGGGGCGGCGCCGGGACGCGCGGTTCTTGGGGGACGGTCGGGTTCTGGGACGGCTCTGGGTGGCACGGCCTGAGTTGTATGGTTTGGTGAGAAACTGCATTGTGTATCAACTGCTTTATATATGTTTGCTTTGAAGTTCTGTTAGCATTGTTACATTGTATCTTTCTGTTATCTTAGTAAACTATCCTTATCCCAGCCCACGGGCCTCTTAATTTCTTGATTTTGGGGTTATTTGCCCCTTTCTCTTCCTTTTCCCTTCCCTTACTTCTCACCCCCCCCTCCCCTTTCCTTTAACCTGCTCTTTTCCTTAAAGGAGCAGGCAGCTGCGTGGATCTTGGCCCTCAGCCGGGTGAAACCACGACAGTCTTTTTGGAGAACCGCGCGTCCCGGCGCCGCCCCAGGCCTTCCTCCCATCAGCCCCCCGATATCCTGGGCAGGACGTAACTGGCGTGGAATACTCTCTTTGGTCAGTTCTGTCACCTGCCCTGGCTTTGCCCCTCCTTTCTCATGAAGAGCTGAGAAAGTCCTTGACTGTCTGACAGCAACTAGAAACATCAGGGTGTTATCAGCAGTACTCCCATTTTACTCTCAAACACAGCATTCATCTGCTGTTACAAATGAAATTAACTCCATCCTGACCCAAACCAGGACAGGGGAAATGGAGAGTATTCTGTGCTCTGACTCCACCTGCGGTGCTGGGGCCAGCTCTGGGGTCCCCAGGACAAGAAGGACATGGAGCTGTTGGAGTGAGTCTGAAGGAGGATGATCTGAGGGCTGGAGCACTTCTGCTCTGGAGGCAGCCTGGGAGACAGGCTTGGTCAGCCTGGAGAAGGCTCTGGGGAGACCTTAGAGCCCCTTCCAGTTCCTTCCCCTGTAGAAAAGCTGGAGAGGGGCTGGTGACAAGGGCAAGGAGGGACGGGACAAGGCAATTGGCTTTAAGGTAGAGATGGGGAGATTGAGATTAGGTATCAGGAAGAAATCCTTCCCTGTGAGGGCGGTGAGGCCCTGGCACAGGGTGTCCAGAGAAGCTGTGTCTGCCCCGGGTCCCTGGCAAGGTTTAAGGCCAGGTTGGATGGGGCTTTGGGAACCCTGGGCTGGTGGGGGGTGTCCCTGCCCGTGGCAGGGGGTGGGACTGGCTGGGCTTTAAAGGTCCCTTCCCACCCAAACCAGTCTGAATTTATGATTCTCTTCCAGTTCTGTGGATGGCTATTAATGACTGTATTCCTCTCATTAATCTGCCATATCTTAAAGAAAACGTGATAGATAAATAGATGAAAGCTGTGTATAAGGTCTCCCCAGAGCCTTCTCTTCTCCAGGCTGAACAAGCCCAAGTCTCTCAGCCTGTCTTCATGGGAGAGGTGCCCCAGTTGCTGGGTTCCACCCAGCAGTACCACAGGCTGTGTTTATATAAAACTTTCTTTGGAGGTAATCTGCTCACTGTGAATCTCAAGCTTTGGTTTTCTGCTACTACCAGTGGCATCCTTAGATTTCAGTGATGTTTGGACCAGAGAGTTCAGAGATCAGCTGGTTTTGTGCGTGTGTTCATAAAGCTGTGTCAGCGATAGATGTGGCTGGAAGGGACAGTTAAGGTTGACTAATCTGACCTTTGTTTTGTATAACATTCTATAGCAATATACATTATTAGATGACCTGTCATTTAATATATGAACCAAGCCATACATGTCATATAGCTTTAATGCACCTATGTTAAACCCACAGTACAGCAGTCGGTTAATTTGTCTCTAAGCTGTGACAAATCCTTTGAGACTCAGGTCAGTCTCTGGCTGTAGCTGGGCTTGGAGACTCTGGATCTCCTGGAGTCTCTGGGTCTCAGCAAGAGATTGATGGAGATTGATGCCTCAAGCTTGCTGTGGACTCGGACGCTGTGCCTAGCTCCCAGGCTCCTGTGTTTGAACACAAATTGGGCAGCCCTTGCTTAGGGGAAAGTCATTTCAAGCTCAAAGTGAGTATATATAGATGCCAATCAATGGAAAAGGAAGTACAATTGGTTTTAGTCATGTGAGCAAGCGCAGGCTGTTTTGTAGTGTACAGACTTGCTCTGATGCCTTATCCTTGCTGTGTATCCCAGCTCCAGCTGATGTCAGTGGAGCCTTCCCCTGAGTCACCTGCTTTTAGCAATTAGATTTGCCCATAATCACGTACTTTAGTTGACAGACTGTATCTCTGAAATAGTGATTTTTCATATTCCAGACATTCAAAGGATTTTTCATATTCCAAACATTTCATATTCCAGCCATTCCCAGCCCTGATGAGAACTTCCAGTTACCTTTACCAGTGTAATTCAAGAATAACAGTGGCAGTCAAGGGAGATCTTTCCATCTCTTTTACCCCAGTGGAAACCCACAGATTTTACTGGTATTGTTAGAAACCTATCTTGGTGCAGTTAAGATCTGGCCCATGTGTTTTGGTGGGTTTTTTTTTCCTAAACACCTTATTTGTTTCAATTAATACATCATTATCTGGAGTATGAATACCTTAAAATGGAAAGAAACTCTTAGAAAACCATGCAGGGTGGCAGATTTTAATTTGCAATTTCATTGACCTTGACCAATACAAGTTCTGTTGCCCTGAGTTAACTTTCCTTGCCCTTCATCCTCCCTATTGTTCGTTGGAGGGCTTTTTGTGTACGTGTGGTGGGGGATGCTCACTCAGCAGGTGTGGACCTCCCAGCTCAAGTCAGAATGGTGATGGACAGCTGGCCATGGGAATGGAAAATCTCTGTCCATTGGGTTCTTGTTCTAATGTCTGATCACAATGGGGAAAAAAAGAAAGAAACAAACACTAAAACAGAGGATTTCTGCAGCTCTTCTCTGGGTGTTCTGTCTTTGATCAGTATAAATCCAGCCTTGTAAGAGTATTTCATCATACATTTCTTGCCTGTTTTGCATACTGCGTTACACATCCATGGAGGACAAGCATGACCCCAAGTATCCAGCTGTTTGTTTGTAGTAGAAATGATTGTGCAATACTGAATTAATGAGTTCTTTGTGCGGATGAGACAGCTTGGTAGCAACCCTTGGCAAGAAAGGGCAGAGTGATGAGAGAGAAATTAACTGGTTATGATAAAATTAAAAAGACAAGAATTGCTTTATAGTGTTGCAACACAGTAACCTTCTCCCAGCACTGCTGATAGGAGCTGTTCAGGAGTTCTATGAAGGCTGCATTTACTTCATAGCCTCTGATTAGAAGTTTTGGCTTTTTAGACGTTTCAACTCGGTATGTTTGCCAAGCACTCTTATTACTTCAATCAATTTAAATTTGCAAGACTGATGATCCTGACAGAAACCATTGGCACATCATGTGATCCAGGAGGCTAAAAATACCATTCTCTGTGGGGCTTACTTATTTCATGCTTCAAAGCCTAAGAAACGTTCGTTTTAAGAGAGTAAAAAAGAAGTTTGTGCTTTGTGGGATACCAATAGCTTACCGAAGGAAAAATAACCTGGATCTTTTCCTGGAGCCTTGGGGATGTTTTGTAATTGCAGCAAGGAATTGTTACTTGTTTCATAGATGTGCCTGAATACTCCACTTGGAATGAGGGCCTCATCCTGCCATGCACACGGACAGAGTGAGAGACAGTGTCAGCCTACAAAAGAGCATCCTCTCTGTCGAGGCACTTGAGGATGAAATGTGGAAGGAGGATGGGGCACAGTAACAAACCTGTCATCAGCAGGGATAGCAGTAGGACCAGCTCTGACATCTTACTTGCCTACTCCATGCTGCCAAGCTTTGACTCTTTAAGAACCTGTGTTTGATTAAGGGAGTGGAACACCTTCCTTATGAGGAGAGGCTGAGGGAGCTGGGGCTCTTTAGCCTGGAGAAGAGGAGACTGAGGGGTGACCTCATTAATGTTTATGAATATGTAAAGGGTGAGAGTCAGGAGGCTGGAGCCAGGCTCTGCCCAGGGGTGGCAGCAACAGGACAAGGGGCAGCGGGTGCAGCTGGAGCAGAGGAAGCTCCATGGGAATGTCAGGAGGAACTTTGTCACTGTGAGGGTGACAGAGCCCTGGGACAGGCTGCCCAGAGAGGCTGTGGAGTCTCCTTCTCTGGAGACATTCAAAGCCTGGGGTCCTGGACGCCTTCCAGTGTGATTTAGTCTGGGTGATCCTGCTCTGGCAGGGGGCTTGGACTAGATGATCCTTCGAGGTCCCTTCCAGCTCCTAATGTTCTGTGAATTCTGTGATTAACTCAGTGGTGCTCCCCTGCCCAAGATGTGACAGCTGAAAGGTAGTAACAAGAATTGCATTGAGTCTGCCCTGAACGGTGACTTTCATTTGAGGGTGTGTATTTTAGAGTCTCTGTGGCCACTCAGACTTTTGCTTTGGCTGGTTTAGAGGTCAGTTGGCTCCACCATTCACTGTGTGTGTGCAAGTGAACAGTGGTGGGTTGCTGGTATTTTGACTGTTGAAGTCTTTTGCAGCAGTGGCACTGTACTTGCCCTCATGATCACAATACAAAGTGCCTAGAGAACTTTAAAAGCTGCCCTCTGTCACTCAACACTCATTCAGAGCAAAGAAACCTGAAGAACCTTGGTCCTCCATGCTCTTTTTTTTGGTCAGACTGGCACTGCAGCAGCTACAAGCTACAATCACATCTTCTGAGAGCCTCTAAAATTATCCCTCGTGTCTTGCTGTCCCAGCTGAAGATAAATCTAATACTGAACCCTAGCAGCCTATTTGAAAGGGTGTTGCAAAGCTGATAGAGGCAAACTCTTCACCCGAACACAAACAATATGGTAAGGGTCAGCCTTGCTGCAGGTGCAGCCTGGGAGGTTCATTTTGGGACTTCTCACTAGAAGTAGTGGTGCACTGGAGCAGGCTGTCCCAGGCAACGGCTGAAACTCCTTCCCTGGTTTTCAAGATCCAGCTCCATAAAGCCATGGCTGACCTGATCCAATACTGGCCTTGATGGTGCTTTGAGCAAGAGGTGGGTGTGGAGAGACCTTGGAATATTTTCAACATTTCTATGTCTGTGTTGCAGAACAGCTGCCTCTTATAAATAACTGATTAACGAGCGGTGTTAATTAGTGTCCAGCAACCATGGGTTTCCATAATATCACTGCTGCTGTGGAGAAACAGTGTGCTGTGGTGGTTTGGATTTATGGTATATTGTGTTTCTTAAATTCTGCTTTTCTCTGCACAAGGAGTTGGGCAGTTAAGGCAGCAGAGGTGCTACTCTATCAACAGTGTATTCTGTAGGATTAACTTCTACACCTGACTTTGTGTGAGCACGTACTTGTAGCCAGAGTGGTAGGATGAAGTAGAATGAAGTACTTTATTCTCTGTTCCTTGAGTTCACTCTTCATGCTTGGAGTATTTTGTTTACTTGTGTTACTCCTCATTCCACAAGTATGTGCCCTGTCCCAGAATGAGAAGTTTGAGATATGATGAGATCTGATTTTTCAGCTCCTTGGATTGAATCTGAGTTGGGTTATGTATGAGAGCCTGCATGATGGAAGAACTGCTTTTCAACACTGTTAAATGCCCCAGCATGTAACTTGGAGCTCCGTTCTGGTGGGGGGTTGTAATGTCTCTACTCCTTGGTGGGAACAAGTGGCCTGCTTGCTGTCGTGTCTGCTCTCTGCTGCTGTGACCGAAGAGGTGTGCAAACCCTGGACACACCTCTGCTCTTCAGAAGCAACCAGAAGAAACTTTGTGTAGGTTCAAAGATGATCCAAGGGCTGGAGCAGCTCTCCTGTGAAGACAGACTGAGAGAGTTGGGCTTGTTCAGTCTGGAGAAGAGAAGGCTTAGGGGAGATTTTATAGCAGCCTTCCAGTACCTGAAGGAGCCTACAAGGAAGTTGGGGAGGCACTTTTTAAAAGGGCCTGGAGTGATAGGACAAGAGGGAATGGTTTTAAATTGTAAAGGAGTGGATTTAGATTGGACATTAGGAAGAAATTCATCACTACAAGGGTGGTAGGACACTGGAATACGTTGCCCAGGGAGGTGGTGGCTGCCCCCTCCCTGGAGGTGTTCAAGGCCGGGTTGGATGGAGCATTGAGCAGCCTGGTCTGGTGAGAGGTGTCCCTGCCCATGGCAGGGGGTTGGAACTTGATGATCTTTAAGGTCCCTTCCAGCCCAAACCATTCTATGATTCTGATGGGCATTTCCATTTTGTTACTCTGTGCTGCTTTGTGACACTGAGGAGTCAGAAAATCATCTTTATCTTGTGATGAATATGAGAAAATTGGAGGTAAAGTCTGATGCACGTAGCTAGAGGGTTACTTAGAGAGTTGCCTTGTATAGTGAAGCATTTGACTTGGGGTGATTGTTCTAGCAGGGACTCGGTATAATTTGCAAGTGGTAAGAGTCCTCTAATGGGATGAACAAACACTCAAAGGAAGAATTAAACAGAAATTTGCACTTTGAGCCTGAACAGGTGCTCTTGGTCCTCTCTCCTCTTTCAGAGGATTTTTCTGTGCAAACAGCATCTCAGTCTTGCTGGAAAATCTGGAGATGGTTTGCTCTCTGTATGCAAATGTATGCTTTTCCTACAAACAGCGTGGCAATGAAAAAAGAAAGAGGAATTTTTGTAGATGGCCTGAGGAGAATCTTCCTTGCGAAGTCTAATAAGGATCAAATTAGAGCAAATAAGATTTGATTAGCTCCAGAAAGGCCAGCTTCATGGGACTAATCCTTGGCTTCTCCCCACCCCCCTGCCTTTGAACTACTTAGTCATCAGCCATTGGTAAGATTGCTTTCATCTGCTGGAGGCAGAAACAAATGAACTGATGTACGGAGCAAAATACTGTCATCCTTCCCTTCCACACTCATCTCTTTGCTGTGAAGCAGAAGAAGTTTAAAACCTTGTAATATTCGTTTAGGTGTGGCCCTTGGTGATGGGGAATCCCACTGCAATGGGGGAAAACTCTGCTAATTAAATCACGTGCCCATCCTCCAGTGATGCTTATGCACTCTTCATCTAACCACTTGTTAAGTCTGTGCTTTTGAGATTAATATAAGCCTGAGGTTGCTCAAGAGACCTTGTCTGCTGCCCCATTGGTAAAGGGTTAGGATGGGGTGAAGACTGTTGTGTGATCTCCAGTGGTAGAACAGAAATGTTTCTTGGCTGGGTGCATCGTTCAAGGATGGTGTTACTTAAGTGGACCACCAGTTGTTCCAGGAAGTCTAGGAAGACTTCTGGAAAGGGTTTTAGGTCAGCTGAATACAGAACTGTAAGTGCTTGGAAGCTGGATTGAGAGCAGCCCTGGGAAGAAATCCTTCCCTGTGAGGGTGGTGAGGCCCTGGCACAGCGTGTCCAGAGAAGCTGGTGCTGCCCCTGGATCCCTGGCAGGGTTCAAGGCCGGGTTGGATGAGGCGTTGGGCACCCTGGGCTGGTGGAGGGTGTCCCTGCCCGTGGCAGGGGGTGGGACTAGATGGTCCCTTCCCACCTAAACCAGTCTGTGATTGCACAGCAAGAGGTTGTGTTTTTAGAGCTAGAGGGGTGTGTATCGTTTTGTGTGGGTTACTGTTTGTTTGTGCACCTTTGACAGTGATCTGTCTCTCAAACTCTGGTGAAAGATCCAAGTTAGACAGAGGGGAGTGCATGGGTTTGTTTAAACTACTCTGCTCTTTTGCAGAGTTTTGGTTTTGTTTGTCAGTAAAAGAAGCTTTCCCTGTCTCTCTGGAAAAGGGTATTATTTTGTCTGTAATTAGTTTTTGATGGTGAAAGGAGGTATTGAGTGAAAGTAAGACATTCCTAATTGTAGCAGCAGTGCCTGCTCCTTCCTTTATAACTGAGATGCAGCAACTAAGAGAACCTGATATAAATATTGGGCTCATTTAACATTCTGGCAATTTTAAGCAGACAAAGTTCATATTAAATTTACTTTGTCCCCTAAGAGATCAGCTTGGTGAGACATGCCCTTCAGGGATAAGTTCCTCTAATCATAAATAAAACATGCACTTTTCAAGGAAGGCAAAGGAAGGAAACAGAAGTGAAGGATTCAGCAGTAAATTAAGACTATTGCTTTGGTTTTCTGTGATGCTTTTCTCCTTAATCTTATCGCTGTCGATTTTGGGTGATGAAGGCAAAGGTTCTGTTTTGATCTCATCCCTGAATTTTGCCTTATACTGGTGTCCAATGATTTGGAATGTGTTCAGCAGATTTTTTCTTTCACCTTGCAGTGTGTGATCATGATTTTGTTAAGGGTACAAAGACTAAAATTCGTATTTGGGATCAGGTTGTCTGTTAGTAACGTCTCTTACATCATATGACTGCAGCTGCTGGGTTTCTGGCTCTTAATCATCTTTATTATAGGGTAAGAAATATCTGAGGCAGGAATCACTGCCTTAAATTACCAACCAACCTTCCTCAGTGAGGTTCTTATGCTTTTATTGGTGTGCTAACAAATTGTTTGCTTATCAAAGATTAATTCTTTCTTTGAGAGGATTCTTTTCCTGCTGGATGCAGATAATCTCTCACAGAGAGCAAACCAGATACACAGATACTAAGGTCAACACAAACCTTTGTGCTTTGCCCAGCTAAGGTGGTAAAGACCAGGCACGTTTTCTAGAAAATAAGTGAATTCAGAGTTGTTCCTGCCTTGCAAATAAATGGACTGAAATGCAGTGTAGAAGCGTTGCTGGGCTTGGCCCTTTGGTGGGAACTTTATGCTCTGAAGAAACTCAGTGGGCTCTGCAGTGATGTACATTGATCCAAGAACAGCACATCTCTCAGGGAGTTCGATTTGGTATTGAACATTTGAGAAATGGAAAGGAGAGGCTGGCAGTGGTGAGCAGAGGTTACAAAACACCACCCTGAGGCCTGGAATTTATTTCAGAGGCTGCTTTCCTCACATCTCTTGTGCTGTTCTGGCTGACTAGTGATAACCCAGCTGCTTCCTCCGATGTGGCTGAATGTCCAGTTCAGCAGGTGATGCTTGTCATAAGGATCTGCACTGATGTCAGGGTGGTAGGACCGTTTTTGCTGCTTGCTTTCCCCTTTGCCTTCTCTTTAGAGCACAGTATCTTTTTTGCTTCAGTGTTCACCCTGCTGTTGATAATACAAAGCCACGCTGCCCATTGCTGTGGCGTGTGGCACAGCAGCTGGGTGTCACACCTGGGTGATGGGAACCTGCCTCTGCTAAGTGGTGACTGCACTGTCACTCCGTTCCATAGAGTTTGGCAGAATTTGCTTGTTAATGCCAGCTGAGAATTGTTTCTGAGGTCTCAATCCTGGGAGCTTCCCAGTCTGCACTTCCTGTTCTTCAGGCCTCTTATTTCCAAGGGAAAACACACAGCAGCATCAAGCCTTTTGCAGAATTGCATGTCTAAATCCTTGTGAAATGGGTTACTTAATGGAATGAGCGCTGAGATAATCCCAAGTAATCACCAATACGCTGGTATCTCAGGGGAGAGGGGGGAAAAAAAGAATCCATGAAATCATTTTTTATTAAACCAGTAATGAAGTAGATTGCCTGGTGTGTGCATCGCTGGATTAGTCACGTTGGGTTGGAACAGAAGCCATTATTTTTAACTGAACTGTTTTGTTTTCATGAACAGCAAAATTACATCCATGTTTGATTCCTTGGAGGTGCAGCGATCACAAACTCACAGAATGGTTTGGGTTAGAAGGGACCTGAAAGCCCACCTAGTCCCACCCCTTTGGCATGGACAGGGACACCCTCTACCAGCCCAGGGTGCCCAAAGCCCCATCCAACTGGGTCTTGAACCCTGACAGGGATCCAGGGGCAGGTCCAGCTTCTCTGGGCACCCTGTGCCAGGGCCTCCCCACCCTACTAGTAAGTTATTCTGTATATCTAATGTAGAACTCCACTCCTCAAGCTAAAGACCACTCCGGTTGTCCTGTCCCTCCCTGCCCTTGTGACCAGCCCCTCCTGCCATGGGCCAGGGACACCTCTCACCAGACCAGGCTGCTCAAGGCCTCCACACTGGTTTTAGCCCCCTGTGTCTGTTGGTTGTTGCTGTTTGGTACTCGATGTTTCTCAGGACAGCCCTCCATCACTCCTTCATTTGTGTGCAGGCTGCATGCCAGCTCTGCAGAGGAGATGGGCTTGGTAGACTAAAATCCCCTGTGCAAATAATGCTGCCTCTTGTTTGTCTCATCCGTCCTGTTTAGTGGAGGCTTTCACACGCTCAAGAGAGTTCAGTGAAACAGCACAAGGGCTAAAGGTTACTGAGGGCTTTCCATCAGCCAGAGGACAAGCTCTCAAGCCTGAGCCCCAGCTTTGCACTTGCTGGGTCACATTTACCCTGCTTGACTAGGACCACGCAGCGCCTGACTCTGCAGAGTGAAGTGAAACGTAATGATTCCCTCCACAGATTCCCTGCCAGCAGAGCCAGTGCATCCTCCCCATATGGCAGTCCTGAGCATCGAGCAGTGGTTCTGCCCAAATACCACAGGAGGGGGTTGGCATCTGCCCATGCTTCTTAGTTATCTAAATACTGAAGAGTCAGCCCAAGGGAATTTAGAGGCTGTCATGCTCTTGCTAGGCTTCTTGTTCCTAAACCACCTGAACACTTCAGATCTCTTCAGCTGACCTTGGGTATGAAATACTTCAATTCCAGATTTTGGCTATTTTGCTATGGTTGGAAAACAGCTCACCAGCCACAACTCCTGTTGCCACTGTGCTGAGTAAGAATATTCCCACTGTATGACACACAGGCTGGCAGAAAGTTGGGGTGAGGAGTCAGAGAACCAAGGCAATCTGATCCCCACTTCCCAGTTTATTTTCTTCTTTTGATGCATTGCTGAAGTGTCACTGCTCTGCTCCTATGGCTTTTGCTGGGAGGAAGTGGCAGGGCAGAGTTAAGGATATGCTGGTGCTCAAACCTGCATCGCCACCGCAGGGTGTTGGATTTGCAACCTTAGCTGAGTGTATAGTGGATATTGCTCTGAAACTGAGGGAGGAACACGGTTCAGATTAGCAGCTTACAGAATCACAAGGCTGGAAAAGACCTTTAAGATCATCAAGTCCAAAAGTCCTTATAGTGATGCCACTTAGTTCTAGGTGGCAAAAATGTTAAAAAGTTGACTGTCCTCTACTTTAACCTTAATTTATTGATGTGAGCTTTCAATTTACCTTGATGTCTTTTTTTTTTTTTTCCACTTCTGAGTTCACAGAAGAAAGACCACACAGCCTGAGAGAAGAATTATTAATTTAATTCTGAATGATTGCTCCTGTTTCTGTAGAAGCTGTTTCTGCTGAGCATCCATCACTACTTAGAGGCATTGGTGTGCCACTGGGAAGTGTTCATGTTGTTGACTGAATGGTACTGCCATGCCTCCTTTTCCAGCCCCTATCAGACGTGTGTTGTCATCAGTATGATCTGGGTGGGGAGCGAAGAGCAGCCAGCTGAGGCAGGACAGATCTCAGATGTGAGCGGAGGCCTTTTCACATAACACCTGGGAATTTTCCAGCTGACAGGTGCCAGGAGGCTGCAATTTGTTGGAAGGCTGGTGGGAATGCTTCATCTGAACTGACAAATGAGAAATACTTCTCAGGTCAAAGAAGAAATTCTCACCAAATGCAGTAACCAGCACTAGGGCTGTGCTGCTGGAGCGTGGGGCTCACCACCTGTCACTTGCAGGAACTTTCAGCAAGGACAGATGCAGAATCCTGCTTCTGGGATGGAGCAACCTGGGCAGGTAGCAGCTCTTAGGGATTTAGTTAGGGATATGGTTTAGCATAGGATGGCAATGGTTGGACTTGATGATCTTCAAAGGTCTCTTCCAACCTTGTGATTCTGTGATTTTGGACCAAGAGAGGATGAAGTGAGACCCAACAACATTTCTATGAGTGTTTTGGTTGTTTTGCATATGCTGGAGCAAAATACATTGAGAGTGGTGACTGCTATGCTACTACTACACACTTTTGCCCTAAAATCCATGGAGCTGATTCACCTGCTCAAAGGACTCTGTGTTTCAGAGGTATAAAGAAGCCAGAGATGTCCAAGTGCTCTTCTTTCCATGGCATGAAGCAGAAGTGGGCAGGTGGCAGGGCCACAACTGCCCCTTCTGTACCATCCCTTCTCCAGGTTTGCAGATGCCCAGGTGAGTACAGCATGGCTTCTGCTGTCCTCCAGGAAGCCTGCGCTGGGCACAAGGCCATCTGTCGCAAGACAGCTTGACAGCTCCTGAGCCTGTTGTGAAAAACACGGAAGGGAGAACAAGCTGTTCGCTTCAGGGCTCTGAAGTGGATTTGGGATGTCAGCACAAAAGCCAGCCCTGTCCTGAAATCTGCCGCATCACAGAGAGCGAAGGTGCCGGAGCCGCGCTCTGCCGGAGAGATGTGCTCATTGTCTGCCCTGGGCAGTGCTTGATCCAGGTGACCTTTGAGATGAGAAGGTCCTGTCCCTTTTCCTGCTGGCAGACTCCAGTTGAAGCATTGGCTTGAGCAATTTCAATTTCCTTCCTAATAATTCCTTTTCCCCCTACAGCTTCGTTTGCCTCTGTGTCACCTCCCCTCCCTGCCATGTTTTGGGGTAAAGTCAGGAGAAGCTTTTTTTCCTGTTTCTGTTGCAGTCAGTGCTGGTCCTGTAAGAAGCCCAAGAGATGCTGAGAAAAACGAGATGGGATATAAAAACTGCACCTTTATATAATGCATCTCACTTTCCCATTCGGGATGGAGATCACTGGTGTGCCTGATCTGAGGGGGAGAGGTTACCCACATTCAGCTCGGTGATGCTCCCTTCCTTTCCTTTACTCTGTATTTTCAGCACATTCTCAATGGGGGTTGATGCTGCCTTGTCTTGTGTCACTCAGCACCGTTCCACTGCAGCCCTCTCTTGTGTAAATCCCATAAATGGAAGGTGGCAGCAGGAAGCAAACCCAACTGATGCTTTTGTTTGGAAACTGCTATTTTCTACCCTTGACACCCCCCTGCCCCCCACACTTTAAATTCTCAAATACTGGCCCTCACGTAGCAGTTGTAAATAAGGTAGTTTGGGGTTTTCTAGGCTGGAGCAGCTCTCAGAAGGTAGCATGTAAGTGCTAGAGGGGAATCTCAGCTCTGTTTTGCTGTGCCTGATTTACAGTAGGCTTTGCAAGCTGAGTTCTACTCAGGTTCGAAAGGCATGCAGTGAAAATTGATGAAGAAAGCAGCTTTTTGGGGGGCAAGTAATAGAAAAATGCGTCTTACAAATATTAATGTTAGTTCCTACCTTAACTGTGAAATCAGTGTGGCTGTGCTGTAATTTAAAGGTAATAAAAATTAAATAGGCTTATAAAGATGCCTCTGTGTAGTACAGACCTTGCTTACAGCTGCAGCAGGCAGTGGAGGATCTTTGTAGAGCCTCTTTGACTGGTCTGTACCTTGATTCACCCTGTGAACAGGTTGTTTGTGAAGGAACGGGATGATTTCTCTAGGTGGTCAATCCTCCCAGCCCAGCTTTGTGTGTCTGGAAGTGGCCTGATTGGATTCCTCAAAGCAGCAGATGGGGAATGCTGTGATAACTGCTACCTTGAAAAAGATTTCTCTCAGCCTCCCCTGCTGGTTAGGGCCTGGTTTGCATTATGGTCCATCAGCATCTAAGAGGAACGTCACGTTTTTAGCTGTCTTTGATCTTCATATTGATCTGTGTTTAAATCAGTGCTGTGGCAGACAGGCAAGAAGCGGCTCCTTTAAAAAAAAAGAAATGAAAGTTTTATCTTCCTTGACTTTGTGAGTTGTTTAGTGATGGGGGCACAGACTAACAGGCTGGAAAAAAAAATTGTAGTAGTAGTAGACATGACAAATCAGTTTGTCAGTATGTGGAGTGGCTTTATGGCTCAGAATAGGGAGAGGCAGCTCTCTGAATCGCTGTCAGGTTGCTGGAATAGAGTACCTACTTACACGGGCAAAACAGCTTATTGTAATGCTTGAATAGACTGTTATTTAAAGGCCTGCGAGTCTTGTTCTATACACAGCAACATTTCAAGGGGTAAAAAGACTACATTTATATTGCTATTTTATTAAAATTTATGCTGGCACGGCAGTACTGGCGCTCCAGAGGAAGCTGAGTTGGCTTTTTCATTCAAAGTCACAGTTCTGCCTGCTCATAACTTAGTAAAACATTACCTGTGGAGGCAGGGTTTCTTGTTCCTGATCTCAGCCCACCGGGGTGTTTGTTCTTCTAAATGCTTCCTAACCACTCACTGATGTTGTGGGCTTTTAAGTGATGGGGCTGGAAGAAGGCGTTTTCCTGGTGAGACTTGCCCTGCATTTAAGGGTTTGATGCTTTATTCTTTTACCTAACTAATTCTTTGCTGCTGCAGAGACTGGGGACATGGCTTCAAGTCTTCCTGTAGAAAAGAGGGGAGCTCTTCAGCCTCTGTACCAGGTGGGAAGGGGCAGGCAGGCACAAGGATGTGAAAGCTTTTCCTCCCCTGCACATCAGCAGAGCTTGAGGGCAGCTGAATCCCTGGCCGCTGCTCCGTGCCCTGGACCATGCTCCATCCTCAGTTAATTAGCTCCCCCTTGTAGATCTAAGGGGGAAAGGCTGAAGTCATCTCCGTTAGCCCTTGGCCCTGTGGCAGCCACTTGGCCTCTTGCCTTTGTGCTGGTGTCCCCTGCGATGTGCAGGGCTCAGGGAAATAGGGGTTTGTCCCACGCTGCTAATAAAAAGCAAAAGTAATAATAATAAACCCCCCACGTAGCTGGAAATAGGAAATATGACCTCCTTTTACTCAAGCACAGTGCAGTCTAGACTGGGTTGTGCCTAACGAGTATGCCTGCCAGTAATGAATGGTCTGTGCTCTTGTAGCCTCTTTGCTCAGGGGACCACACGTGTGGAATTCACTGCTGTAAGTCCCTCCCTGAGGAAGGATGTGTTTTGGACATACCATTTTGCTAGCTGGGAGGAAGTTTCTGGGGGTCTGGGGTTGGTTTTTGGGGTAGGAAGGCAGGGTTGCTCCCCTTGAGAATTAGAATTTGTTTCCTTTTTTCATCATCTGTCTGGTCAAACTAAGCTGCACACTCATTCACTGCGATGCCAGCGTTACACACGCTGCCTTAGTGTGTACGTGGCAGCCTTGGCCCGGGTGATGGCAGGGCACAGCTCTGAGGTGTCCACAGAGGCAGGAGCCAGCTGTCCTTGCTCTCTTTTGATGTTGGAACCTGGCAAAGCCCTGCTAGGCTGGCTCTGAAGTGCTACTGAGGTTCTGTCCCAGTGCTGCTTTGGAAACCCTGGCACAAGCATTCAAGGTTGGGAAAGGCTGTGGACTTTGGGTCCAGAGCAAAGTCATTCCACCAGAGGATCTGGTGAAGAGGTGACCCTCATGGGTGCTTCTGTTTCAGCAGAATTTGCTTCCCTGTCCCATGACTGCCCCGTGTGATTTCATTTTCATTTTAATGGATGAAAAAGTCACCTCTGATGTCCTTGTCCTATATAATGCTGCTTGCTAGATAGCTACAGCCTGCCTGATCAAAGGCTGTGTTATAGTTCCATCTGTGTAAATCCTCCTTGGCTTGGCATCTTAAAGCCACCTTTGCCATTGCTAGCCGCATGTGCCCAATTTGCTTCCCCTAAGGAAAGCAAGATGTGGGTGAGCAGCCCTCACATCTGAAGTGCTTCAGGAGTCTCAGGGAGGATGTGCTTTATGTCAGAGGGTTGGACATGCTGCTGGTCAGTGTGGTGGATGGGAAGGAGGGCTCGTGTGGGGTGGAAATATCTCACAAGCTCTTGAAAGATGAAGGCAGGAGGAGAGATGCTTCAGCTCTGCCTTCCTTTGAGAGCTATAGATGCTTCAGCTCTGCCTTCCTTTGAGAGCTATAATGTAGCTGTCCTCATTTCTTTGACTTGTGACTTTGTCATCCAGGGTATGGTCAAAAAGAGAAACTAAAATGAGCAACTTGTTCTCCTTTTCTTTCCCTCTCCCCCGCTGCAGCTGATAAACAAACCAACAGGAGTGTGACCTGAGCCTGGGAGATGTCTGGCTTCTTTCACTTCTTCTCTTCTTGCTGCTTAATGAGCAGAGAGAGGGTCTCTTTCAGGGTGCTTTTGTGGCATGGATGGCTTCAGTGGAAGGGGTTGGCAGGGCTGCGTGGTGCTCACAGCACTCCCTGTGCTCCTGCCTGTGTTGCTACAGCGTTGTGCTCTGCAGGAATGTTTGGGATTTGATCAAGGATGTGTCGGAGCGGGTAGGTTTGGATCCTCTGTCGTGCCTGAGCTGTTCATGCAAAGGCTCCCTGAGTCTCCCTCTGCTTTTCCTGGTGCTGTAGAAGCTGTGGGCTTTGTTCCCTTCCCACCTCTGTGATTCAGGGCTTGGTACAGCAAAGCTCATAAGCCTGTAGTTTATTCTGAGTCTGCAGTGACTTCACTGAGAGCAGAGTTTGGGTCTTTGCTCCAAAATGTTGTTGTGATTATGTCAGTGATAACCAGAGAGTCAGGAGAAGACACAGCCACAGGCACGAGCTTGAGGTTTTTTAATTGCTCACTTCTCTGCAGCAAAGAAGCCAGTGGAAAGATCCTGTGAAGTGAGGCAGATACAAAGCAGATGCTCCAGCTGGTCTGGGCTGGTTCCAGATGTGTCTTTTATGAGGACTTTGCACTTTGGCTCTCACTGGCATCTGGCTGGGAGGGGTGCTGGTGCTGGTGACTGCATGGAGGGGCAGTGTCTCTGCTGGTGACAGGCCTGAAAATGGCACTGCCACCGAGCAGCTCCTGCTGTCAGTCATCCACCGGGTTCTGTAATGCTAGTGAAGTCCATGGCTTTACCCAAGGCTTGCCTGTTTTGATGACTAAGCCATTACCAGTGTGAGGCAGAGGAGCACTGAGAAGTGCTCTGCGTTGGAAGGGAATATTGTTGCTTGGTTGATTTGAAAGCCAAGGCATGGCATCAGGGCAAAGGCAGATGCTTCTGCTGGTTCCCAATTAGAAGACTGACTTATTTATGGATGGCTGAGGTGAGGAAGTGGAAAATCCTGATTTGCTTTCCTTCCTAGATGAGTTGACTTGCTACCAAAGCAGTCATTTTTCTTCTGATTAGGTCCTCCTTTATTTTATGAGTGTGATGATGCCAGTAGTCATTGTGGCTGTTTTGATGCTGTGGAGATAGCATCTATCAAAACTGGCCTCTGCTACTTCAGTGACTCACTGTCCTTCTGGGATGCTCTGAGGATATGTCGTGGAGAAAGCGCTGGTGTCCTGGTGTTACAGATGAGGAATTGCACCTTGGATGGATGAAATAATTTGCCCAAGGTTGCCCAGGCAATCTGGGGCAGGGAAGGGATTCAAACTTATCTCTTAACAGCCTTTGGATCATTCTTCATTCTACTGGCAGAGCCTGCTAGGACTAAAATGTCAGAACTCATGTGGGAAAAATTACTCTCTCTTGTACTTTCTGTCCCTGTTTGAACTGGTGCTGTCATGTAATCGTATGAAATGCTGTGTTTGGGTTACTTGAGGAAGGAGTTTCAGCATGGCTGAAGATTGCTAGCCTGTGCTTTGGCATTGGTGTGTTGGTGATCACAGAAGCAGCCACGTGTTTATCCCAGTTCTGGTCTGTATCCTCAGTCCTCCTGACAGAGCCTCAGCCTGAGGCACGTGCTCCCACTTTACCTTGCACAGGCTCTGGATGCAACTACCTGACTCAGTGTTGTGCTGATGGAACTCACTAAACCAGCAGAAAGCAAACACAGGCTGGGGGAAAGGGCACCACAAGTATTCTTGTTTTATTCCTTTCATCTTTCCAGACTGGTGAGCTGTGTAGGGGAGAGCTGAGATTGGGTGGCTGAAGGGAAGAAGGGGATTACTAGGGAAGGAAGAGCAAGCATGGGTAGTGGGCATCAAAAGAGCTTTCCTAATAGTGGTGTTAAATACACCTTTAACTGCACAGGTCAAGCAGGGGATCTCACAAGCACACTGCACTAGCATCTCAGGCTTCCAGCAGCAGGGAAGTTGCAAAGTTGTAATGAAGACAACTGGCAGCAGTCTGGGGAGCAGGATTGGCCTCCCCTGCCCTTCAGAGAGCCATCAGGTGAGTGTGGGAGGTGTGATTCATCTTGGAGCTGGTCGCACATGGCCTTGCTGTAAATCCTTTGGAAACAGCAGAGCTCACAGTTGGGCAGGAAGGAGGAACACATCTCTGTTGCTGCGCTCAGCTTGGGACAGCGCGGTCGTTATCTCATCCCCTCTGTGGCTGAAGTTTTATGGAGAAAAAAAATCATGAAATTCTCGAGTAAAAATCCATCAGGAAACCCTTTGAGTATCTGAGGGAAGGGGCTGGGGGTGGATTGAGCTTTTTGTCTATGGAAATGTGCAAGAAGCTGTTCTGGGCTCGCTTTCCCCTTATTCAAATAAGATAACACTGCCCCATCTCAGCTGAATATTTTTAGTGCTCGCATGCTTGCACCCTGCCAGGCAAAGGACTTCTGTGGTTAACTAACAAGATAAAGCTGCCAGCCTTGGTGTTCAGCAAATGACCTCAGTTCTTAATCTTCTTCACAGAAAATAACAGGCTACGGTGTGAGCTGTTGCAGAGAAAATGCATCTGAGGAAACTGCACGGTGTTTTCAGTAAATCCTGGCTTCATCTGGATGAAAAATGGAAGGATTCCTTTCCTTGCTGTGTTCTAGCACGATTTCTTGGAGACAGCTGAGATGATTGTGTCGGTGTGGTTCCCTCTGCTCTTAGGGAGAACTTACAAACCCGTTGTAAGTTGCCCTGCTTGAAGGAAGCTGGAGGCAGGTCTTGGGGTTACTTGATCTTCTTATTGGAAAAAAAAAATTATTGATTAGCATTAGGGGCCTATAAATCCAATCAGTAATTAGTTGGTGTTGGAAGTCAGAGAACTTCCAATATGCAGAAGAACTTTTCCACACTGAGGGTGAGGGAGCCCTGGGACAGGCTGCCCAGGGGCTGTGGAGTCTCCATCTCTGGAGAGATTCCAGACCCATCTGGACACCGACCTGTGTGCCCTGTCCTAGGGACCCTGCTTGGGCAGGGGGGTTGGACCTGATGATCTGATGGTCCCTTCCAGCCCCTATGATTCTGTGATTCTGTGAACTGATGAAAGAGGCCAGTGTGGAGTGGAAAATCCTTAAGCCAGTGCTGGCTCTGCTGTTCAGGATTTGCTTATTTCCATGCTGAACGGAGACTTGAGCATCTCTGGTAATGACTGGAAGTCAAAAATCCAGAACAAATGCCAAGGGAAGTTTCAAATGCATTTTCATTTCTGTGTTTTGGGTTTTTTTTCAGGTGCACCAGATTATTTTTTTTTTTCTTCTTTCCCCTACCTCCAAACAAGGCCAAAGAGAAAAGTATTTTTTCATGTAATTCCCCCATGCATCTGTGACTGGGGCACGCTGCATGTCACTTTGTGTGAGATTTCTGAGCAGCTGATGGTGGTGATGAGGCTGAACTGATTAAGTCCCTGCTTTGGTTGCCGAAACTTGGCCAATCTTCCCAAACCTGGCTTAGCCAGAAGGTGTGATTGCTGAATCCCTGTGGTTTCTCCTGGTTTCAGCCCCCTTTCCCCTGCAGTGGGGCTGCAGACAGGCAGAGGCGCATTGCAGGCATCGCTGCTTCTCTCCCCAGCACTCGCATCCCTTGGGTGGTGGGGTGGGGGCATCGTTCAGACACACATACACAGATGCCTGAACAGCCGGTGTGTGGCAAAGTGGAGGCTGCAGGGAGGAAACTGGGATTCACAGGGAGCCGTTTGAAAGAGCTGTGATGCCTTGAGCTGGAGCTGGTGGTCAGCATTGAGCCCTTAAGAGGGAGCAGAGGGCTGTAGAGCACTCTCCCAAGAGAAAGGTGGGAGCTTTGGAACACTGATAGCTCAGCCTCAGGTGGAAAAGTCATGCCAAGTGTGCAGCACTGCTGGGGTACCAGCCCAGCTTGTGCTGTATCGAGGTAATGAGGTTGTTACACCAACCTACACCCTCAGCTGTATGTCCACTACACTCCCCTGATCTAGTTCTCCTTTCTGTGATCCTTCCTTAAGAGAGGGACTTGTGACCATGGGGATAATTATATCTGCCTTCATATTCTGCTCCTTGAAGTGTCTGAAAGCTTCCTCTTTGATGTGATCCTGCTCACCAGAATACATTATACATCCCCAAAACAAGGACCGTGCTTGTTATAATTACTGCCGAAGTGCTGAGCGTTTTCGAGTGCTTTTCATCATCCCCAAATGTGGAAATAGATGACTTGGCACTTTCTTTTTACTGCCAGCTGCTAAAGAGGCCAGTTCTGGATTAGTAGAGCACAGGAGGCGAGTCTGTTGCAAAGGAACTGTCTGAGGTGGTGGTACTGCACTGGTATTGTTGAAGGACCATGACTGTGTAATGCTGGGGATTGAGGTTTCTCTCCTCCTTGGGTCTTGTGGGGGTTTTTCTGTTTTATTCCTCTGACTTGATTTCTAATTTCAGTGCTGGCCCTGGGCCCCACTGTCTGGTAGAAGAAACAGCCCTTCGTGCTGTCAGTCTTAGTCATGGAATCACAGAAGGCTGTGGGCTGAAGTGACCTAGGGACCTTTCAAGACCATCTAGTGCATCCACCCCCCACAGTGAGCAGGGGTGTCTTCAACTAGATCAGGCTGCTCAGAGCCCCATCAAGCCTGACCTTGAATATCTCCAGGGATGGGGCCTCCACCACCTCTGCAGGTGACCTGTGCTCTTATTGTAAATATATATATATATATATATATATAAACTTCTTCCTTCTACCTAGTCTAAATCTGCCCTCCTTTAGTTTAACCCATCACCCCTACTACACACCCTACTAAAAAGTCTGTCATCTCACTCGAGGCAGCTATACAGAAACTCTGGGGTTTGCTGGGGTTTTTTTCATCTCTCCTCAGGGTGAAGCTTCAAGTAAAACCTCTGGGCTTCAGTCAGCCCTTGGCAAAGGGGCAGCACTCAGCTTGGTAAGTGTTTGGTGGGCCAGGTTCACCCCCTGGTGTGGTGGGACCTGTGTGCTAGGCACTGGGCAGATAAAGGGCAGGCTGATGCTGTGTTATTAGTAGTCTAGGGACTTGTCACAGTGCAATGCTTGGTGTTGTCTCCAGTGTGGAGGAATTCTCTGATTCTTATAGCAGATACTTGCTTACTAATAATTGTTATACCTGTAGAAACTAACATCAGCAATGGTCACAGAGTCTTTTAGGTTGGAAAAGTCCTTTAAGATCACTGAGCCCAACTGCAAACCTTGCACTGCGAACTCCACTGCTAAATCATGTCCTGAAGAGCCACATCTACATGTCTTTTAAATCCCTCCAGGCATGGTGCCTCAGCCACTTCCCTGGGCAGCCTGCTCCAATGTTAGACAACCCTTTTGGTGAAGACATGTTCCCCAGTATCCAACCCAAACCTCCCCTGGCACAACTTGAGGCCATTTCCTCTCACCTGATCCCTTACTACTTGGGAGAAAACAATGACCCCCACCTGGCTATAACCTCCTGTCGGGTAGTTGGAGAGACTGATAAGGTCTCCCCTCAGCCCCCTCTTCTCCAGGCTGAACCACCCCAGTTTCCTCAGCCGCTCCTTGATCTGTACTGGAGGTTTTAAACTGGGACAGACACAGACACCAGCTGAGCTCACCAACGTAACCAAGACCAGTCAGCGCTGCCAGTGGGGGCTTCCCTACCAAGCATTTGAACCAGATTTTTTCCTTTCATTTCTAAAAGCAGGCTTGGTATCCAGAATTGTGCTCAAATCAGCCTGTGACTGTCTACAGATGAATTTTGATCTCTGGGCTGTAGCTTCGCTCTTCAGCTTCTAACAAAAGCATCGAGAGCTACTTGGAAAACAAATCAGTTTTTCAAATTAATTCCCCAGTGAGAATTTTAAAGAGCATACACCTCTCCAGCCAGATTAATTCAATTTGTTGTCTGTAGAAAGAAGCCATACGACCTATTAATTTTGTGAATGGGACAGGGGCTTTACTAAGCTGCACAAGCATCTCAGGAGCACAATAAAGCCAGCAAATTCTCTGCATGCCATTTAAAAAAGAAAACTTCCCTAAGCCTTTAACAAACTCATTAATCACTGAGGAAGGCTCTGAAATCACTCTGAAATGCAGAAACTTCTCCAGCTGGATTAGTTCTTTGCAGTGAGCTGCTTTACCTGGAGATATTTGTGGTTTTCTGGAGAAACTTCCCCCCCAAAAAACCAACAAACCCTTAGAAGCTGGAAGTGCTGGTGTGTCAGATTTAATGAGGATGTATCAATTTGTCCCATGAAAGACAGTACCCCTCCTTAAAAAACAGCTTTTCCTGCAGAAGATTTGCAGCTTATTAAAAAAGCAGCCTTGCCTCAGGTGAGTGGTGATGCTGAATGAGTTTGCATCGCTCGCTGCTTTGGGGAGTCTCCAGGGGACAGAAATTCCTGTTTCACTTGCCACCTTCGAGTCCTCTCCTGAGACCAATGAATATTTTTATAAGACCAGTAATGCCACATTAGTCATGTCAGCCCCTTTCTTGTTGCACTGTTGCCAGGTGTAAGGAGATGGAGGCCAATTCTGACACAGGTCACCAAGAATTATAGATGGCAGAACCTACCTGCTGTTAGTTCACACGAGTTCACTTTGTTGTTAATAGAAATGGTTTTGGCCTTTATTAACCCTCTCAAACTGAATTTCTTTGGAATCTTGTTAGATACATCAGTGGCTGTTGATTTATGTCTTTCAAACACTAGTTGCAGTGATTCTTCTCAACCTCATTTCTTCGGGATATGAGGAAGTAACGCTGCTGTCAGTGTGTGAGTGGGTGGTGATCCTCACATCCTTTCCAGAGTTTGTAATCTCATGGACCTGTGGATCTCTTGGAGTCTCAGCTGAATTCAGATTTCATTTCTAAGAGATTGTCTTTTTGCTAGTTCTGGCCAGGGTAAGAAGGGAAGTCCTCAGCAGCCCAGCTCTGGGAAGGTCTATAGTGTGAGCTCAGCCCTTACTAGACATCAGAGGAAGAAGCAGCCAATGGTTCTTGTCCATTTTCTAATGATGAGAAGTGCTTCAGTCTGAGTTTGGTTACCAAAACTAAGTAACTGCAGGAGACAAAACTGCAGGGAACTGGGATTTCTCTTGGGAAAACTCCTCCTGGTTAGTTTTATGTGCCGAAGCTTTTTGTGCTGGTATGCTTGTGTAGTGGAGAAACAGTGATGTTGGGGAAATGCAGGTGGTTTGTGTTTGCAGAAAGAAGAGCAAAGATCCTGTTGCTTCTGAACTGTGGTAGCACAAAGACTGGTACCATTCCTGTGGATATGGGAGCAGGTCTTGTGTGCAGGAGTGACTGTGTGAGCCTGGGGAGAAGGGCTGGGCTGCTTGGTGCTCTTCTTGGCCACATCAGGGCTTGTTCTGAGCCCTGCTGTAACAGTCCAGGGTGGTGTGAGTTGGTGCTTTAAAACCATTTTCCAGATGAGCAGCTTTTCTTCACCACAGAGCTGACCTTGGATTGATGGGCGATGTTGTCTCTGACCTGAACCCTGCCTGTGTGTGCACATGTTGTCAGCAGAGCTGTTCCCAGCTTGAGGAGAGAGGAGCTGGTTGGCACACGAGGGTGATGGCTGTGGCATCATCCTTAATGACAGTGGCTCATCAGGATGTCATGGCCATCTCATTGCTTTGCCTGTGACCACTTCTCTCAAGCAGAGGTGAAAGTGGGAGCAGATAAGTGGTGAAGCTGAGTGAAATCTCCACCTGAGAAGGAATCTGTGGGTTTCTTCTGTAAGGCTATTTCCTTTAATTCTTAGTTGTGATTAATGTAACTGTATCCATTTGGGTTTGGCATTCCTCCTTGTGAGTGATGGCATCTAGTTTTCAGTACTTTCTTGGGTCTCCTGAAAGCCCTGAAAGTTACCTGCTCTGAAGAAGGAACAGTTGCTTGCTTTTAGGTACATTACTTGACTTGGGATTTCACTGGTAAGCCAGACTAATGGGGCTGCTAGAACTCAGCAGGACGTTCAGGCAGTGGCAGTCCTGTGGACCTGGAAGGGACCTCTTTGAAGCTCATGCTGCTTTGTTTGGGATAAAGTAAATCTGGGAGCTTGGTTTGTTTGCTCTCTGCAAAGTTGAGGGCTGTGTTGGGAGAAGCTAACAGGGCCATCTGTTTTGTACCTTGTATTTGCATTCATCTCTGGTGTCCTGCTGAGGAATGAGTTATTTAGCAGGGCCTGGAAAAGACAAGGGGACCATAGCACAACAATCCCATGCTGCTTGTGACCAGTTTGAGTCGAACAATAATTTAAATTCTGATTCATGGGGCAGAGCTGCATCCCAGAGCTGCCCATGCTCAGCACGAGAGGTGGGTGGTCCCCCCAACCTCCCATGCAGTACCTGTGATCTCCTTTGTCCCTCACAGATTTAGAGAAACCTTTGGCTTTAAGTTATTCCAGTCTGTTGTGGTGCCTACAGCTCCCCTTTCACTCCTCTTCCTCGGTGAGGAGGTGGCACAGAGTTCTCCCGTGTTCTTCATGCAGGATGTAACAGCTCCAACTTTAGTTGTACATTTCTGTTGTAGAAAATATGGAAGGACTGAATGCAGGTAGGGATTTAATATTTAAAGCTGTTGCTGGAAATCTACCAGGAACCCACTGAGCAACAGAATGAGAAAATCAAGAGAATATTCCACTGTGCTTCTGTCTGCTCCTGGGCTTTCTGCTTTCTGTTGCCCTTTGCTGGAGATGGATTTCCTGCCTCGATGGACCTGACATGGCAGGATTGGTCTTGTGTTAATTTTCCCTTGCCCAGGGCAATGTTAACCCCTGTAGTGAACAAGGTTTTAAATGCTTTGGAGTTTTGATTGTCACCTTGTTCAGTGCACCTTGTTGTTTGCTAGCTGTGCTTAGTCACACCATACAGCAGGCTGAATGGAAGTGGTAATGGGTAGATGGTAATGTTCTTTGCTTGTCTTTGTTTTTATTTTTCATGTTGAATAGTCTTCTGTTCATCCTGGTGTGGGCTGGGAAACTTCCACCAGGCAGGGGAACTGCTCCCTGCACAGCCCCTGTCACAAGGTTCTTGCACAGTGACTTTTCCAAGGTGTTTCTTCATTCTGTCAGTGGCAGAGTTACAGTTTTCCCTGTACCTTTGCCTTTGCCAGGTAGTATGATAATGTCTAGCCATCATCTACAGTGGTTTATTCATAAGGAGGCCCTATAGCTGCAGAGGAATCTTGCATCATGAGGACTGTTTGTCTTCAAGGTGTTTTATTTCCCATACTTTCCTGCCTTCCTTTATAAGCAGACAAGATGCATGTGTGGGTCAAGCATTTTTTAATACTCTTTTTGTTCCTCTTCAGCAGCATTTTACAGTTTGGAGATTGCTTGTGGCCAACAGGATGCAAGTAGCTTTCAAAGACCTGGTTAGGAACCAGAGGACAACTCAGCTCTCTCTAAGTCTTGTGAGCTTTGCATTGTAGAGCAGTTCAAATGTGTGTTGGTCCCTGGGCTGGCAGAGGGTTCAGGCAGGAGATGCACTCAGAGTGGGTCTCTTCCCAGCTGGGATGCAAGAGGTGGTACTTCTGCTGTGGCTGGATAGTACACAGCATACACTTCATGTTGTATCTCGTTCCATTCCTGCCCCAGAGGAGGCTTTTTGGGGACCTGGGTAACTCAAAGAGAGGAAATGGCACTCTCAAACCTCCCTGGGCTTTTTGTGGTGATGCCACTCTGTGGCTTTTGGAGTGGACAAGTGACCTTGTCTCTCAGAAGCAGCTCTCTGCCTGGGCTTGGTGCAGTTTTCATCCTGATTGTTTCAGTGATCCAGTTAACAGAACAGGCCCACAAGCAGGAGGCAGCCGAGGGGAAGATGAGGATGGAAAGGAGATCATGGCATTAATAAGTGTCCAGCAAAAAAAAGAGAGGGAAACACTTTAAATTTACTTTTCTGCCAAAACCAGCACATTGTCCAACTGTCCCTAGGGCATGAGTCAGATCTCTGCAGCCTGCCTGGGCTGGATGTGGAGAGCAGATCCACAAGCTGCCACAGCTCGTCTTGACTCTGTCCTGGCTCGGCCACTGCTGCAGCAAGCCAAGAGCTCAGCTGAGCTCAGCAACCCAGCAGTGGCTGTGGTAGTGCCAGTCACAACAGCTCTCCGATGTCTGCGGCAGGTAGTTTGGTTTATATCTAATTTATCATGTTTGTAGGCAGGGAGCTCGCTGCCCCGAGCTGCAGCAGGGAGCAGCTCTGTGCTGGGAGTTTCACTCTGGACTCCAAATGTTGCTCTTCTGCCCTGGATCCAAACTAGTTTCTTGAGTCTCTGGGTCTGACTGTTACCTGTGGCTTTGTAAAGCTTGTCATGTCTGAACAAGGCAGGGTTAAAGTGCTCCAGGGCATGGTGAATGAAGAAAAGGGCAACACTGGTGTGTAAAGGTGTGGGTGACAATGCCAAATGCAAAGCACCAGAGAATCCAGCTGGCTGGCTTTTGGTGTTTCTTAGAAGACCAGCACACAGGGGTTTTACAGAGGGGTGGGTTCAGTGCAGGGGCTCAGGTATGTCTGCATTTAAACACGTGCTCCCATTCTGCACTGCCCTGCCAAGGCTGGGACTCACATGGTCTGAAACGCTGTGCACATCCCTTCTAGTGATACAAGACCCCGTTGCCTTCTTCCTGTGCTTGGGGTGTGGGATGTGGCAGCTCTGGAAGACTAATGCAGCTCCCCTGACACCAAACAGCTTGTGTCTGTTGGACAGAGATGTCGGATAAGGGGAAAATAACGTGTGGAGTAGTTTGACCTTTGCTGCCTGCCTTCCGTCCAGGAAGTCCAGCTGCAATGGTCCCCACTGGTGCTTGCCAGCCCAGTACTGCTTGAATGAAGCAGTCAGTGCTTTACTCATGAACCCCCAGGTCAAACCACCAGGGACCAGTGAAAAAGACTACTGAAAATTCATACAGCCTTTACTGGACATTCCAGCAGGCTCTGCACTCTCCAATTACTGCTTACAGAAATATTCCACTTAGTTGTAAGGCCTTGGACTAAAAAACCAGAGTACTCCAAGGGTGCATGGTATAACTGCAGTCTTTCAGCATCTCTCTGCTCCCAGGAGATGGCTGTACTGGTTTTTAGCTTTTACAAGGTGTCTCTACCGGTCACGGGCTGTTCAGCAGGGCAGAGTCCCAGCTCCATCACATAATCTTCAGTGCAGCCAGTGTGATTGTCTAGATCTGACTATTTATAGCCTGATGCCGTGTGCATCAGGCACGTGTCCCGGGTTGTGTCTGAGAGTGTGTTTGGTAATAGATTTACAACTGTGGGGATGTGGCGATGGGCGCAGAATTTAGATGGCTCACTGCTGCTGCTGCTGCTGCTGCTGCTGCTGCTCGTATCCGCAAGGGTCTGGTGGAGATGCAGGGGTGCTGCAGCAGCAGCAGTGGCAGCTGTCTCCAGGGGCTTAATGAATTTATTTGCAAACAGTGTATTTACTTCCAAACCAAACCTGCCTGTATTGGAAATGCAAAGAGGAGTAGCTGTCATTTCAAGGGATACATGTAGTGCTGTACGTGATTTTGGGGGAGATTTTTTGCAGAGAGACAGTGAAGGTGGCTGGTACATGCACCACACAGGGTATAGGGGACACCAGGAGGCAATACAGACATACCTGCCCAGTTTGTAATCCTCTGTCACTTGCAATCTTGACATCAAGACTAGATGCCTTCGATTTGGCAGCACAAACCTGAAGCTCAGTGAAAGCAGAGAGCCCTGAATGAGGTTCTGCTTTGTGTGAGCAGGCAGAACGGATTTTCCAGTGGAGTGGCTTGTAAGGCAAAGAATTGTAAATATCATAGAAATCTCCAAAGTCTACTCCTGCCTTCAGCTGCGAGGCTTGGAGTGATGCCTTGTGACCCTCCAGCCTGTGACCTCTGGGGCTTTTTTCTTAATGCAAACCTGCAAAAATATTGGCAGTTGGTAAACTCACATCTTTATTTGTCATCTCAGTCAAGAAGGCTCATCTTTGTAACAGATGTGGACGACTGGTGAGACTGCAGGCAAATGCTGGAGTGCTTGTTGCATCTGAATTGAAAGGGAAGATCTATCTACAGAGAAGGAATAAATGATGTGTAGACTAATTGTCCCCCCTGCTGCTTTCTATTTTTCTTAGTTACTGTTAGAAAACTTTGGCTGGAGCTTGTTCAGCAAAATAACAGGGAAAGTGCTTTACAGGGTGATTTATGGAAGAGAATAGTTTTTTCCAAAATTTCATGGGAATATGGAACTGTGGCAGAAGTGGAAGCAGAGATTCTGCGCTGTGTGGAGAAGGGATAAATCTGCAGGAGAACCAGGCATTGTCTGCTCTGCCCTGAGAACAGCTTGGTTTTTCAGAGATCTGTCCCCTCACATAGGGGAGCTTTGTCAACAACAACAACAAAGGGAAAAAAAAAAAAGCCATAAAACTTTCTACATAACCTACAATTCCCACTGCTCCCAGATAAAATGAGATGTAAGCACCTCTCTGACTTTAAATAGCATATGGGTAATCAGTCCTCAGAGTCTGGTGACAGCATCACTAACACTGATTGGATTCAGGGAATTAAACAAAAGAACCAAATCTCTGCTGCTTTCATCTGCATTCGAGAGGCTGCAGAAAAAATCAATACTTGTTAGCTAAATAGGGACAATATTGCCAGTGCTCAAAGCTCTCTTCCAGTCCCTATACTCTATTTAGGGCTCACGAATGATCTTGGGTCTGGCCAGGTGAGTGTTTTCAAGAGGAGACAAAGGATGATTTGGGGGTTCAGATTGGAAATGGGTCTGGGGTTTGTTTTCAGTTCCCTGCTGTTCCCCAGGCTCCTGATGTGACCTTGAGAATATTCTTAAGCTGTGTGATTGTGGGTTGGTAGTCTCTGTTGATGACCAAGTTCAGCTAAGTCTGTTTCCTCTCCTGGTGGACTTGGATCTTCCTCAGTTCGGGTTTGATGATGGCATCTCATCCTTTGGTGACTGGACCTGCTCTATGAGCTTATCACTGTCTACTTGGTCTGGTTAAGGTGGGAAGTCAGAGGGACTGCTAAACCTCTTTGTGACTTTGGCTGGTCATGGCCAAGAGGCCCCAGCTTGTCTTGTTCTGTAACGAGAGAGCTGTCAGGCAGAGAAATACCTGGGGGTGTTGGTTGACTGCTGACTATGAGCCAGCAGTTTGCTCAGCTGGCCAACAGCGTCCTGGCTTGTGTCAGGAATAGTGTGGCCAGTAGGTCCAGGGCAGGGATTGTGCCCCTGTACTGGGCACTGGGGAGGCTGCACCTTGAGTGCTGGGTCCAGTTCTGGGCTCCTCACCATAAGAAGGACATTGAGGTCCTGGAGCGAGTCCAGAGAAGGGCAACCAGGCTGGGGAAGGGGCTGGAGGGCAAATCCTCTGAGGAGCAGCTGAGGGAGCTGGGGGTGTTGAGCCTGGAGAAGAGGAGGCTGAGGGGAGACCTTCTCCCCACCTCCCCTGCCCTGCCAGGAGGGTGCAGAGAGGTGGGCGATGGTCTCTGCAGCCAGGGGACAGGAGATGGGACAAGGGGCAATGGGCTCAAGCTGCCCCAGGGCAGGGTCAGCTCAGCTGGGAGGGCAAATTTCTTCCCTGGCAGAGTTGTCAGGGCCTGGCACAGGCTGCCCAGGGAGGGGGCTGAGTCCCCAGCCCTGGGTGTGTTTAACAGAGGGGAGATGAGTGCTCAGGGATCTGGTTTAGCACAGGGCAGGAGCAGTTGGTCTTGATGATCTTAAAGGTCTTTTCCAACCTTGTGATTCTGTAATTTTTCAATATAAACTCAGAGAACTCTGCTGGCAGCCAGGAAGGGTTTCTCTGCAGTTTCTCTGTGCCAGCAGTGATCTGCACCACCTAAACTGGCTGACCACTTGTCAGTGATTTATAATTAATAGAGACACTTTCAAAGACTTGGGGCTTTTTTCCCCACTGGTCCTCCCTACGCTGACAGTGACCTTACCTGCATTTAAACTTTGCCTTCTGGATTCTTGAAGGGAAGCCTGGATTTAAGCAGTCCAAAAGGAAGATTAAACCAACGTTTTAGCTAATCTTCATGCTGAGGAGGCTGCCTGCTTTTCCTATCTTGGTTTTGAGAAATTCTATTATGCTACAGCCTATCTCTGAGGAAGGATTTGAGTGATGATGTTAGCAGCCTACCTTTCACTAATTTTTCCTCTTAATTGCAGGGGATATGCCTGCTGTTGGAAAAGTAGCGTTTTCTTCTAGGAAAAGCAGTGCTGCCTTTTGTTGTGCTGCAGCATGGAAGTGTTCTGCAGTTCTCTCTCTGAGGAGCTTAACTCTCTGTGTCTGTGGCTTGGTGATTATTTCCACTTTGAACTCAACATACACCTGAGCCAAACTTGTTGCTAGGACTTTACACTCAGGGCGTTCCCCGTGGGCTTCTCACAGTGTACTTGGTAGAGGCACGAGGTCTCTGATCACCAGGCGGTTCTTCTGGGATGTGCCTTTTGGTCTTCTGTTCATCCCTTCTTAGAAATCTTCAAAATAATTCTCTGTAAAGACTCTGAGCCCCTTTGTCCAAAGCCACTTGAGATCTTGGAGCTCTCAGAACCCTTCGAGCTGTGGCATTTCAACCAGTCTGCTACCTGCAGAATAATCTCATGTATTTCCTCTGAGGCCTCATTAGAGGATGCAGAGATCCTCCTTTGTGGACATGTGGCTTGGCCCCGTATCCTGGCAGCAAGCAGGTCCCTGCTAGGTGGCGTTTGTCTTTCTGTCCTGCCCTTCCCCGCTTGCAGGTCTGCAGAGGAGCTCTCTTAGCCCTGCTGAGGACACCTGAACCAGGGTGGCTGTGGAATACAGGCTGTTGTCAGGACAAACCTCTTTGCCCACACTTCTTTACAGCTTGTTGACATGAGAGTTGAAGCCGTGTTTCAGCTGTCTGTCCCACAGGACAGGATGTGGCTTTCATCAGGAGACAACATCCTCACCTCTCCTAGCCATGTACCTGGAGTGGAGTGAGACAGCTTGAGCTGTCCTGCCATAGACTGGAAGAGATCCAACTGAACACCTCTGGTGCAGGAAGGTGGTGTGCTCAACGTGGGAGGTGATCTCTGGCTGCCATGTGCAGCTCTGAAACATGGATCAGTGCTGGTGATTGAGTCTTGCTTTGTTTCTCTGGACTGAGAGCAGGAGGGATGAGAACAGAGAAGAAGCCTCATGAGAAGCTCCTTGATTTTTATAGGAAAGACGCTGGATCACAGGATTGCTGGCACTTTCTGGGATGCACCAGGACCCAGCAAACCCTTTCTCAGAAGTTACTGACCTTGTGAAGGAGGGAAGCTTAAAATTGGCTTTCTTTATGTCTTTGGAGGAATGGTGGCTTCAGGGCCACTGTGGGCCCTGTGCAGTGCTGTGTATGGTTGTAGCAAAACCTCTACCTGAAGGATCTCTCTCCCAGCATCTTCTTTGGGGGGTACAGAAACCGCCTGTGGTGTCACCCTGGAAGGGATATCTTACACCATATACAGCAGCAGACCTTGATGCTTGGCAGGATTGCTGTCTGCTGTGCTATGCTGGATGCCTGGAGCATCCTACAGGTATGGTAACTGGTCCTGAAAAACTTCCTTGCCCTGTCCTGCCTCTGATCTTCAGAGGCAAAGCTTCTGTGCCCTTGTTCTTCAATCTAATTCCCCTCAGTGTTTTTCCTCCTTTGCATTCTGTATTCTTTCCATGCCAATTTCCACTGTTCCTCACTTGCCTTTAGGTGAATTTTTGTAGTATCTCTTCTTTCCCTCCTTGTAAACCTCTGGGTTCTCCTTCCTTCCTCACCATGTGTCCTCTGTGCTGGCTTTCACAGTCCTTTCCAGACTGCTCCTACAGCCATTGATGTAAAGCTGTCCTGTCTTTAAAGCCACTCCTGGGCCTGAAGTCTGCCATGTGATACATTTAAAACCTCTGGTTTTAAAAATCATTACAAGCAAGCCTAAGAGCATCTGCTTTGCTTTTACAGACAGAATGTCAGCAAACTGCTGGGTTGGCCAAAATGATGTGGTCATTAAATCACTGTGATGTTTTTCATTGTCAGGTTGAAGTTCTGCCACTTGAGCCTAAAAATAAAGTGCTTTCAGTTCTGCATGTGTGGGCAAACCCTCACCCTATGTTAAATGGATTGATTAAACGTTCTGCTGAAGTGTGCTCAGTGAAGAAAGTGCTCCCAAAACTGGATCTTCTTCTCTCCTGAAATGTTCTTTTCATTCCTAAAGCTTCTTTTAAGAAAGCAGAGAGCCTATTCAGGCTCAGCCTTGAGCGTTCCAGGCTGGGTTGGATGGGGTTTTGGGCAACCTGGTCTAGTGAAGGTGTCCCTGCCCATGGCAGGGGGTTGCAACTAGATAATCTTTGAGGTCCTTTCTAACTCAAAGCATTTGATGATTTTATGATCTGAAATTGGCCGAATTTTGCCAAACTTGACCCTTTTAATGAAAGAATCACTTGCTATCCAGTCTGCATAAATTCTGTAGGGGCTAAAACAAAGTGGCATCAGATACATGGTGGGACCAGCGTGGGAAGTTTGTGCTCTGCCCTGGGGAAGTCTGTGATTCCTGCTGGTGCCAGCACAGTCCTGTTTGGAGGTGAAACAAGAGTTTGGCAGTTGGTTCAAATGTTGGTCGGACAGCTTGGCAGTCAGAGAGGTCACTTGTACTTGGGTGTCATGAGGGCTGACAACTTCCCTGGCAGCCAGAGCGGCTGCAAAGCTCCCATTTTAATTGGCTTTACTGAAATTGGACTCCTGAATTTGAACCTTCGTTCAGGCAGAGGTGGAGGGAGGTGCAGGCAGTCGCTAGCTGCATGGCTGCTGATGGGAATGGGCAGTTACACCAGTGTCAGTGCAGTCACTGCTTTAACCAGAGGAGTCAATCTGCTAAACCTACCTGGTCAAAAAAATAGGGTTTAAAGTCACATCTCAAGCCTTCACTTCTTTTAGCCTGGTTGTAAAGTTTTAACACTGTAACAGAACCACTTTCTAGGAAGTATGTTATTGCCTTCCTCATCTTTTGCTGCTTTTGGTGAAACAGATGGATTTCAATGTCTCTTTGGTATTATAAGCAGGAGGGGATTCAACTTTTTAAAAGGGTAGACAATGGCAGGACAAGGGGTAATGGATTAAAACTAAAGGAAGGGAGGTTTAGATTAGATATTAGGGGAAATTTTTTACAGAGAGAGTGGTGAGGGGCTGGAAGGGGCTGCCCAGAGAGGGGGTGGGTGCCCCATCCCTGGGGGTGTTCAAGGCCAGGTTGGCTGGGGCCCTGGGCAACCTTGTGTAGCTCCAGGGCTGGAGGTTGGTGGCCCTGCCTGTGGCAGGGGGTTGGAGCTCTGTGATCCTTGGGGTCCCTTCCAACCCATGCCATTCTGTGATTCTATGATATGATTCTATGGATTTAAGTTGAAATTGGGCCATCTTTGGCTTTACTTGGGCTGTTGAGCAAAAGGATAGAAACACCCAGGTCCATCTTTGCTGTGCCAGCTGAGGACCACCTGGTGCCACTGGACGTTCGTACAACCATCGTCACAACTAGACTGGAGGAGCTGGTCAGGGAAACCCTTTGATGGGTCAGTTACAGCTCTGGGCATCAGTGGGAGCCCACAGCTCCCAAGTGTATTTCTTGCAAAGCAGTATCTGAGTGTTGGGGCACTGGGAGTTACCTTAATCTCCTGCCCTAGTATTAACTACTGCTCGGTGAGGCTGAGGTCAGTAGCTTGTCTTCTTCTCTGAAGGTTTTCTCATGCCATGTGTGCATAGAAGCAGCTTCCAGGTTGTGTTTTCAGGTGGCTTCATCCCATTGTGCTACATTATTCCCCTCACTCCAGATTAAATCATTCTTTCTTTTTGAAAACCTGAGTTTTCCACACTGTCACCTGCTGTTTGGTTAAAAGCCAGAGGAGATGAAACGCTGCACAACGTGCTGCTCAGGTAGGACCTGACCTGCTGGGGGTGGACATGGCTGTTGAGCTGGTGGGTACTCTCCAAAGAGCATAGATTAGAGCAGCCATTTAACTGCTATAAATTGCTCTGGCTTAGGTCACTCTGAGATCAACTGTGATGAGAGAATCGTAGAGCTGAGGGCAGCTCCCTGATTTATGCTAAGAAGATTCTTCTGGAAGCAATATTTGCCTTGGTATTTTGTTAATGAGTTCTTGAGACAAAAATGTCTAGGTGAGGGTGTGTTTCCTAACGGTTTGTATTAAATCTGTTGTTGATGTTCTGGAGCTTAAACACATTTACAACTTGAACTGAAAGGAAGGATGGTCTTGGGATATTTGACAGATATGTGGAATATCAGCTGTGGTATCACAGTGATAAACACATCAAACTGGGCTACTGAAATCATTTATAGCCTGTGTATGCAGAGGCTTTGTACATCACTGGGCTTTGTGCCTGACAACTACAAGGATGCTAATTATTATGCTATAATTCATCAGCTGAAGTATCTTGCAGCACTGTTTTTAAGCCAAATTCCGAGGCCTTTGCTAGGTCATTAAGCAAAAAGTAAGTAAAGACTAATTTACTCCATTATTAATCAATGAAATGAATATATTCTGAAGGCCTGTTTTAAAAAGCAATGTACTGCTTGGGTGAAAAGTGAATAAATTAAGTAAAATGTATAAAAAGGCAAATAAATAACTCTTCCAATCAGTTTAAATCGTTTTGGAAAATAATTATTATTTCTGCAGAGCCATGTGAGCCCAGATCAGTTCCTAAATTGAGGAGCTTATGAGGCTCACCAGAAACAATGGTGAATGTGATGGAATTTTACCCAGCAAAGTTGGTCTTGTTCTTGACCTGTGATCTGCTCCCTTCCTCCTGTCTTGTGGCTCTGCTGTGGTAGGCAACTGGGGACTCTTTAATTACAGAAAAGACATAAGTTTTTCAAATCTCCCCATGTTCTGCTTGGACTTAAAAGATTCTTTATCTTTGTGGTGCTGGTTTCAAAGCCCTCAAGACCCAGACCTCAAAAAATGAGCCATGCAAGGGGTGACCTTGGCTATCTGGAGATTATTTGGTCCCAGGTTTATGAATGACTTTGTCATCAGTGGTCACGGGGTCACTTCTCAAATCCCAGGTTTTGTGTTATCCTGACATCCCTCTGGCACTCAGATTAGTTTCTTCAGCCTTGGCATGTGTCTGGCCAGGGGCAGGCTGGTTGTCAAGCATGATTTTCCAAGCTGCTGCTGTGACAGCAGCATAGTGTGACCCTTGAGCCGCTTCCTTCCCACTGGAAGCCCTGGTCAATCCCAGTTTAGCTCCCCAGACCTCATACCCAACTCCTGAACCAAACCCAGCTCTGGCTCAGCCCATTGCTGCCACCAGCCCTGTTTCCAGCTGCCGGGGCCATCTCTAGGTTTGAACACCTTGCAGAAGTGACAACTCAGCATCTTCCCCCAGGGACAGGAGAGCAAATTTGGGATCCCATCAGCTGAGCAGCCAGTGGGATTTCCAGGGGATTTGGCCTGCTCCTGCATCAGTGCCTGACAGGTTTAAACCCCAGAGTACTGAAGAATTACAGCAAATATTTACTCTTCTTTCTGGTGTGGTAGGACCTGAGAGGCTGTTTCTGAAAGGTGAAGCACGTTGTGCTGAAGCACTGTACACACACTGGAATTTCAGAGAGATCCTGCCTCAAGAGCATCCAGTTCAAGCAGACAAGCTGCAGAGAGGTGAATACATCAGGGCCAAGTCACGAGGGTGTCTGTAGCAGAGGCAGATACTAAACAAAATCCTCACGAGCCCTTTTTCCCCTCCACACCGTGGTACCTTGGGCAAGCAGGCAGCTGTCTCACCAGGCTGGGCTGAGAGGGATACACTTTGTAGGTACATCATGTCTGCCATCACCCCCCCTCTCCCTGAACCAAGGGAAGTTGGGAGAATGCTTTTGTTTCTTCCTTTCTTTCTTATAATGTTACCTGAGGATGTAAGCGGCTGGGATCATTAGAATGAACTTTCCCCTGTATTTCAAAACCAATCACTTGTTTTGACATCTGCAATCTGGCTCTTTGCTAGCCTGGTTTTTGTCTGGTGGTTGTGCTGAAAGGAGCAGCCTCTGTTCCCTCCTTCTGTTTACGTGACTTGAAATGAGAAGTTCTGGCAGCTATTAAATTCCCATTGAGAGACAAGCCCTGAACTGTGAGCTGGGTAAGATTTCCTGGGCCTTTCATGATATTTATAGTTCCATGATAAAGTAATCCAGTTTTTTGAGGGGTGAAAACCACATTGCAGCCTGTTCTATTACCGTGGGACAGCTGAGGGAAGCACTAGTGGGTAAGCAGAGAACTGCAGTAGAGACAGAGCAGGGGACTGATGGTAGCTGGCTGGTACCAGAGGCAGTTTCTCTTCTCAGAAGTGTCTATTTCTGGCTCATGCATATTATGGCACAGATATTTCCCAGAAGATGATGTGGTTTTTATTTGAAGGCAGCTGTTTCTGCTGACTCCAGGTGGAAAGCCAGGGTATTTGGGTTACGGGCTTATATGTGCAATCCACCTTCAGTGTAAGAGGGAAGAGGGGCCTGGTTCTGCTCTGGGTTTTGTGTAAGGCTGAAGCTTGCCATTAGTGTGGTAAGCTGGTGGCTTAAGGGCAATGCACATGGTGTGGCATCGTGCAGCTGGCAGTGGGTCTGTGCTGAAGCAGGTCCTGTTGGGGGACCTTTTAAATTGGAAGGTGGTGGATTTAGATTGGATATTAGAAAGAAATTCTTCAGTACGAGGGTGGAGAGGCCCTGGAACCGGTTGCTGAGGGAGGTGATGGCTGCTGCCACCTCCCTGGACGTGTTCAAGGCTGGGTTGGATGGTGCCTTGAGCAGCCTGGTCTGGTGAGAGGTGTCCCTGCCCATGGCAGGGGTTTGGAGCTTGATGATCTTTAAGGTCCCTTCCAGCCCAAACCATTCTGTGATTCTATGGGATGAAGGAGGAGAAGGTAAGACACTGTTAGCTAGAGCCCCAACAGCAAGGGCATCCTCACGTGATCCTTGATGGGCTTGTGAGCCGTGTTTGGAGATCACCTTGGCTTCTGCTCTCTGAAGTCTGGGGTAAGCTGACGGCAACACTGGCCTCCCTGGGGTGTTTTGTTGCTGTTTAATGACAGTGGGGTTGTTCTGTGCTTTATAAAGTTAAGTACAGGGTGGTCAAATGCTGTCACCTCAGGGGAGGGATTGGACAAGGCTAGCTGGCCAAACATGTCCTCTCGAGCTTTCCCAGGGCTGTTAGTGATGGTTTTTAGCAGCAGGGCTGGGACACTGCTGAGTCCTTGCCCGGGCTCCCTTTGTGAGGACCAGGGAGCTGTGTGCTGCAGGCAGTTGCCGTGAGGCTGTCAGCTGTTGGAGGGTGTTTTGATGTGCTCTCAGGATACCTCGTCTGCCACTCCGTGGCTGTTCTGTGGCAGCAGAGATGCTCCAAGCAGCCAGAGCCAGGGGCAGAGCCTGCACAGGGGCTCTGCACTGCAGTTCAGGAGTTGTCGCTATTTATCTCTTCAGGCTTGCAGTCTGAGAGCAGAACAAGCCTTAACTCTTGTAGGGACAAGAAGGCACACCAGGTCAGACCTGCAATTTGTCTTCAGCTGGGCTCAGCTTCAGATTTGCCAGAGAAAAAATACGTGGCAGCTCGACACCAGGTGCCAGAGACATGAGGATTGTGTCCATCGTGACTGAGGAAGCGAGGGGATACCCGTGAAGGAGCACAGTGCTATGGTGCAGAAAGACTCTGCTCTGCCAAGGTGAGCAGCACGTAGGAAGAAAAAGGTAACAGCACTGACCATGGTTAACCTTGGTCACCGTGCCTGGAGCTGAAATCCATCACTGCTGTGGCTCTGCGAGTGGGGAGAGGTGTAGGGAAACTGTGTGAATCAGAAAAGCCAGCTGCAGGAGCTGCTGCTGTGCTGTTCCTGTCTTCCCTGGCTCAGATGGAAAGGATGAGAGAGCTAAATCGAGGGGCAGCTTTGATGGATGCCTGTGTGTTCCCCTCTGCCTCCTTTGTGCCTGTCCAAGCGCTGCTCCAAGGCTGGCTGCCCTGCAGTGGTGCGGCTGCTCTGTCTTTGTTCTTGCCCACTGCCTCGGATGTCAGTGATGTGCCGGCCTCTGTAAGAGCTCTGCTGACCTATCTGGGTCCAGTCTGCGATCTCCTGGCTGTCTTTGCTCTGCAGTTCTGCTCCTCACTGCCTGCTTAAGACAACTTGCAAAGCACCATCACGCTTTCACCTCCGCTGCTCTTTGCACGAGGGGGGATGCTCCTTGGCATCTTCTAAGCAGCCGCGTCCTTTCTGCTCATTTCACAGTTCCCTACTTAAAAATGTCATCTCCTGTTGTGACAGCGAGCCCTGTAACCTGTCACCTAGCACCCAAAGGCAAACTCAGTGGACTGTTTCATGGGACTGACCAGGTGCTCTGCTTTCTGTCTCTGCTCTTACAGCCTGTGGGAACAGAAGCCCTAAGCTGGGTGACTTCCACAGCAAGCAATTGTGTTTAAAAAAGTCAGTTTTCCTGAATACTTTCACTCTATGCCAGCAGAAGTGACCTGAAACTCCTGCTTTTTATCAGGCACCCTGGAGAAACCTTGCTAAGAAGTACTCTTTCTCCCTTGATGCAAAACACTTTGAATCTGAAGGAGAAAGTGTTTCCAGTTGGGTTTTTTTTTTGACTGTGTCTACCACAGCATGGTGCTGCCTTGTCAGGCAGGTAAATGTAATATGGAATCACATGGTCTGCCTAAGCTGCCCTTGCTTTGGAGTTTGGAGTTCATCCAGAGCAGGACAGAAGTCCTGTCCTGGGATGCTGTTGAACTCTAGGGTATGTAGAAGGTGTTAAGCAGAGACCTGGTAAGTTTGGTCAGTTGTAATGACCCAAAAGAATTCATGGGCATAAAGAACACCCACCTCCCCCTCTCAAAAAAAAAAAATCCCTCAAGAAGCCCAGAAAAACACCCACCCAAAAATCCCCAACACCTTTTTTAATGGGCCAGAGGCTTGTTCTCCTTGAGATGGCATCTCTGTGCTCAAAGTGAAGCTGTAGCCTTTGCACAGCACCACTGCGCTTATGACATAGCGTTATCCATGTAGAGCTAACACAGGTCTAAGCCTTGCTCAGTGCAAACTTTTCATGTCCTTACAGCTGAGTCGCCACCGTGTACCAGATCCTGAGCGTGCTGGCTCTCATTTCCAGGCTAATCAAGCTCAAATATTCCTCCTGTTACCTGCTAGAGTAAATGTTACGGAGATCGCACAGCAGGGAGAGGCTGATGCTGTGATGTGTGAGCCTGCTTGTGATATGCTTGGTTGTGCTTCCACAAGTATAAAAGCAAGGGAGAAAAAAAAAGTATCAAAAGAACTTGAAATATTCCATGCTTGTTTGAGCTCAGATACCTCATCAGAGTCTCTGGAACTGGTAAATAGGCGCTGAAGTCAAGGCAGTCAGGGTCTGTTAGTATTTACCTGCCATGAAGAGCTCTGGTAGGTGCCCTCAGATTGCTGGCAGAACATGGTTTGAGGTGTCTAGCTAGAGACAGTGCAGGTTTTGAAAACCCTGGCATCAAATTCTGCTGGGGAGGAAACTTTGACAAATGAACCAAAAGGGGAGGGGAGGGGGGAAAAAGAGCAGAGGAAGACTGGGAAATGAGCTCTGACTCTGCCAGGCATTGCGTGGCCTGGACGCTGCTATCATGGGACCACTCCAGCTTCATTCCTGCCAATCACCACTCCCTGACCTGCTGAGCAGAGCCTCTGGCTCCATCCCTTTCCCAAATGCTTCCAACCGGGTGATCTTCCTCTCTCTGCCCCTCCTCCCTCAGTGCAGTTGAAACCTCAATTCCTGGTGCCCTTCCCTGTCAGCTGTTGTTCATGTCAACTTGCAATAGCTGCAGATAGCAATAAATGAAGCCCTCCCCTCTGGTTAGCATCCCCAGTCCCTGCTCCCTGGCATGGAGAGTCAACATGACCTGTATGTGGTGTGTGGGGAGGCTGCTCAGACTGTTGGATCCATGCAGAAGGTACCACCAGTTACCGAGTTGAGCACTGAAGTGAATAAACAGGAGGCTTTGAATATACAACCTTCTTCCCCCAGCTGCAGTGATGTCTGTGGCTGAGGCACTGATCCATGAGGTTTTATGTCAAGCACTGGGTGAGTTGATATAAAACACATCCAGTTCTGGCTGTGAGCATCTTGCAGGCTGGGGCCTGGGGTAGAACAAGGGAACAGCTCTCAGAGGTTTGTGCTGCTTCTTCCCACCCTGGCTGTGGTGCTGCTGTAGGTCTGTGGAGGGGATGGATGCATCCGTAGCAGCTCTCTGTGATACATTGGGCTGAAGCACACATTGGTCCTGGGAGTAGAACATGCTCATTATGGCAGAGAGCAGAGGAGATAGATGTGAGCAATAGTTTTCAAACTACCTGGTAATTTTGGGGTATTTCACTTTAAAGGCTCATCCTTTTTCAGAGGTAAGGTCCTGTCACCTTCTGAAAATCAGGCTCATTTCAGTTTTCACAATGTATAGACCCCAAATCAGCAGCAGTTTTTATCAAAGCCTGGCTTGGGAAACATCCCTTGAGACATTTCTACAAGATTCTTGCTTGCAAAGCTACCTACTGATGTGCTCCTAATTAGTGTATCCACATGCTTGCAGTGATGCCTCCAGTATAAAGGATTTTGGTTTATTTCTCTTAATATAAGGTGTTTGGATTATCTTTGGATGTTGTGATTAAAGTTTTTGGTGGTTTGTAGGGAGCCTGTGCTTCCTCTTACTTTAAGAAAGGATATGTGAGTAAGGGAGAGGCAGTTTATCTTGCCTGCCATGAAGTGTGCCAGAGAGCATTGCTGAGGGTCAGGTTGGTTTTCCTTCAAGCCATTGTGGGGTTGACTTGCTTGTCACTGTGGTGGTCTTGTTCTTCTGACAGGGTTAAGTTTCACACTAACCTTTTAACTGTAAATACCTTTATTGGGGTCAACTCGCTGGTTTGGTTGGTTTGGGGTGATTGTTTCTCTTTCCATCTGAGCCGTTGGAGCAGGAGGAGGAAGAGGACAGGCTCGTGATGAAGTCTCTTCAGGCCAGGAACCAGCTCTTCTCGTGTCCTCCCAATGCCACTGCAGTCAGGGTAGGTTTCTGTAACACAGAAAAATGAGATTTCTAGGAAAAATGGGAAAGAGACAGGAGGTTCATGTCCTAATGGTACTGCTTGTACCACAGACGTGCAAGCCAAGGATCACTCCCCTGAGTCAGGCTGCCTGCATCACTCTCTGAGGCCCCTTCAAAACAGGCACCTGGGGCACTAAGCCCTCGTGATGTCCTCTCTCCTTGTGTGGGTTTGAGAGCCCAGGATAGCTCGGCTGGCACTCAGACTGATGTGCAAATTGTAGTGAGGCTCTTTTGTCTTCCCTCCCACTCCCAAAGTTTCCTGGGAAACAGTCTAAAGACGAGTTCATGTTTTGTCTGGGAGCACATTGCCTGCTGCAGTGCATCAGCTGGCAGGGAATAAGGTACTGGGGGACATGTCCTAAAGCCAGCAGGGTGAGCTGCCATCCTTTTCATGGGGCAGCCTTTTCTTAATTTATTTTTGCACAGGGACAAAACTGAAATGACTGAACATATCCTGGGCTGGAGTCCCCTTTTCCACTCTCTGTTCGCAGCATCCCACTTCCCTGACTTGGCACTGTTTGATACACTCCTGATGCATGCCTTGTCCAGACATCAAGGAAACAAACGAACCTAGAAGCTGAAAAGCTTTTGAGCCAGACCCTTGGAACAGAGAAGGTCAGGACCACAAGAGATGATGGCTTTTAGAGGACTTGTAAGCACCAGTGCCTCCTACTCTGGAAAGCTGGAAGGAATACAGTACAGAGTTTGGCTTCCCAAATGCCAACTAAGTCAGCAGGAATCTGTTTGTGCTGTCTTTTGTTCAGATCATTTAGAAAAATGATAAATAGTAGGTTAGTGTGCACTTCAGCTGCTTCACAAATGTGGCTAACATAGCACAGATTCACCAGGCTGGAAAAGACCTTTCAGCTCATCAAGTCCAACCGTCCCTGTCCTGTGCTAAACCAGATCCCTGAGCACCTCATCTCCCCTCTGTTAAACACACCCAGGGGTGGGGACTCAGCCCCTCCCTGGGCAGCCTGTGCCAGGCCCTGACAACTCTGCCAGGGAAGAACTTTTCCCTCCCAGCTGAGCTGACCCTGCCCTGGGGCAGCTTGAGCCCATTGCCCCTTGTCCCATCTCCTGTCCCCTGGCTGAAGAGACCATCACCCACCTCTCTGCACCCTCCTGGCAGGGCAGGGGAGGCAGTAACATGTTTCAGTAGCTGCATTTTCAAAGATCAGGTCTATGATGCTTTATAACTTTTTGGTACCTTGGTCCCCATAAACCTACTGACCATCAGTTCCTTCCCAAGGACTGGGCTGTGATGATGCTGGACTGGACTGGGCTGTGATGATGCTGGACTGTCCTGACTTTCTCTGCTGGTAGACCTCAGAGCAGTTCTCAGGAATTAGTTGTCTGATTGTTTTTCCTACACCCATATGAGGCAGATGAATACCACACACACATCTGCCAGCTGAATCGTCCCAGTTCACACACACAGACTCAGGGTCACACGTAGGCTGCTTGTGACAGATAAATTTAGGTAATGTGACTATCAGAGTGTCTGTGCTTAAGACAACAATGAGTAGTTTGAACCACTTACTACTCAGGGATCTGGTTTCCTACTTGGAGAGAGGAGCAGTCAGTGCCTTGAAGAGCTGAGGTGAGCTCAGTCCTTGCTGCACAGTGAGCTCTCTGCTGCTGCCTGCCATGGGATGGAGTCTTTCCATAATCCAGTACCTGTGTCAGTGCAGCAGCACTGCAAGGGCCCTTCCATCCCTAAGGAAGAAAGGAGGAGTGAATCACTGCCCTCTGGTAATAAATAAGCAGAGCACAGCACACTGATGTTTTCCTTGAAGTCAGAGGTGAAGTTGCATTGCCTCATGGGATTTATATGCTAAACACACATGTGTTATGGGGTTGAGGAGCAGGGGGCTTGGAGAAGAGGAGACTGAGGGGTGACCTTATTAATGTTTATAAATATGTAAAGGGTGAGAGTCAGGAGGCTGGAGCCAGGCTCTGCTCAGGGGTGGCAGCGACAGGACAAGGGGCAGCGGGTGCAGCTGGAGCAGAGGAAGCTCCATGGGAATGGCAGGAGGAACTTTGTCACTGTGAGGGTGACAGAGCCCTGGGACAGGCTGCCCAGAGAGGCTGTGGAGTCTCCTTCTCTGGAGGCAGTCAGACCCACCTGGATGCATTCCTGGGTGATCCTGCTCTGGCAGGGGGGTTGGACTAGTTGGTCTTTTGAGGTCCCTTCCAACTCCTAATGCTCTGTGATCCTGGGTCGGAGGGTATTAGGATGACAGCCTGATGGCTCTGTGGTTATCGTGCTCACAAGGGAGTAGATGTCACTGGGAGCTGGCTGTTCACAAAAAGGGTGAAAAGGATTTTACCCATGAGCACGAAAATGAGTGGGGACAGGATTCCCTTCCAGACTTGGTCCCAAAGGGGTCAGCCAAGGAAGAGAGGGTGCCTCAGTGGGATGGTGTGAGCTGCCCTGTGCTGGGCAGTGCAGGTGGAGGAAGCACACAACTGTACTGCACTTTCCACCCATGGCCTCGGTGGGGCTGGCTGTCTTCTTCCTTTAAATACTAATGATTCTCCCTGTTTCTGATCCCAGCAGGCTAAGCAGCTGCCTGTAGGGCTGTCTCACATGCAGGAAAATCCATCTTTGAGTTGTGTAAATCTTGCTTAGCTTGTGTCACTCCCTCACCAATTAATTTACAGGGAAATAACTTCCAGGATGAGCTGAGTGACATTTGTCAAATGTTGTGGCCACTGGGAACAGGACAAGTAACAGGCTTCAGTAAGTCAGGCAGTGTTACATTATCAGACAGTGGGGCAGTGAATCTCTGGAGCAGATTGTGGAGTTGTTACTGGAGGGTTTAAATAGCTGGTTGGACCCACATCATCCTCCTGCAAGGCTGAGTGGATCCTCCACTGAGCTACAGAAATGGATTGAGTGACCTCTGGAGTTGTCCCTGTTTATGTGATTCTGATCTGGAGCTTTGAACAATGTTTTTTTTCTTTTGACCAGTTGCATGAAACTACACTGCAGGTGTTGCCCCCAGGACTCCTTACAGGCTTGGGCTGGTCCTGCATTGTAGGGGCGAAGGTGGTTCACTGCTCAGCCCTTAAGCTCTGTAGCCTCAGCGTTGGTGGCACCACCAGATCCATCTTGGAGAGCTGGCAGGAAGCAGAGACAAGGCACAGTGTGGTTCATGTCACTTCAGTGGTGATTTGTAAGAGCAGAGATTGGCTCTTGAAGCTTGAAGTGCAACTTCTGTCCAACTACCAGCATCACTATTGAAAAATCTCCTGTTAGGGACGTTATGCTGATTTACCTGGGAGTTTTGGCCAAACATCCAGACTCAGTGACCCAAGTTTAACTACCACATCAGCCTGCTCAAACCATCACATGAAGCATTTCCCGAGGGCTGGCTCTCAGCCTTCTGCAGAGCTGATCTGGCTGAGTTGTAGCCTTGTTGTTCTACCCTTTAGGTGAAATCCAGAGTCTCTTGCCTGCTCTGGGTCACAGGGTCTGTGTCCGGCCTCAAAACTGGACCATTTCCACACAGCGTTTTTAGTGGGTAAAAAGTTCTAAATCAGGAAGGGACTGAACTTGTTCTTCAGTTTTCAACGCCTGCTAAATACTCCAGAGAATTCTAACGTGCTGTATGAATAATTATCACTAGCTATCAGTTTACAGCAGTTCTCTTGCTAAGACAAAGCGCTGTGCAAAGAAAGTAAAATAACAATCACCCTTTAAAATTTCCTAAAAGAAAAGGTAAATAATTGCCTAACCTCCTGAGACTCTGGTAAAGTCAGAATCTGCCCTTAAACTGACTGAGGAAAAAACCCTCTAAGTCAGTTTAAGATTTTAATTGCAGTAAAATTGGGGAATCTGGTTCAGATTCCTGGAGCAAATTGTTTCTGTGTCTCCCTGGTTACAATCATCTCTCTGTCTTTTAAAGGCAGTGACCCAAAACGCTGCACGTGTGCCCAAGGAACATGGAGTTTAAAGGTGAAACTTAGTATGAAATCTAGAAGTCATACCCAGCTTTCCTGGAGGACTAACCCATGTTTTCCCCCACTCTGTTTTTCTGAGCAAGCATCACTTTGCTTCTGTTGTGCTTCTGCATGGGGATGAAATCCTTAAAGGGAGAGAGCTGGAGCTGTGTGCTGCAACTTTATGTCTCCTCTTGGTGTTGTACAATTTGAGGTCTTGATATTGCCTTCACTGAAAGCCCTCTGAGACCTCTGTGATAGGCTTCCTTTTAAAGCAAAACAAAGATGGATGAAATCTGTCATCAGAAGATCGTAGTGCTGTGTATGCTGATTATCATAAAGAAAATACTCCACAGATTATACTCAGGCTCTCTAAAGAAATTCACCTCTGGGCTGAGTGCCAGGGTGAGAAATACTGGCTTGAAAGGAGCAGCTTTGGATGGTGATAAACCCCTGGAAATAGGATGAAACTTCCAAATGCTCCAGAACTATAACAAACAGCTTATGGTAATGGAGTTGGCAACAATAATCCCGGTTTGAGAAGAGCTTCTGGAGGATGGAGCAAAGTAAAGTCACTTAGTATCAGTTGAAAGTCTAGCCTCATTAGCAAAGGGATCCATTTCAGCTAGAGCCTGGCTCATCCCTGCATGGGGGGAAGGAGAGACTTGCCTGTGTGCGGGCAGGAGATGCACCCAAGGGTTGTGTTTCCCGTGGACTCAAATCTTTCAGGAGTTCTTTGGCTTAGCAGTGGTGCTTAGAAGGGGTAGGTGCTTGTGTCCCCTGTGTACATCCACTGACTCCCCTACAGCTGCCAGGGTGCTGAGCCCCAGGTAGGGTCTGCCTGGGAGGAGGTCTGAGCAGGGTTTGGTAACTTCTGTCCCCAGGTGGCCTGAGGTGTCTGGGGCCAGTTGGTAGGTTTCCATTCAGGACTTGTGCTTGAGCAAAGGGCTAGCCTGGGACAGCCAGTGCCTGGGTTCTTCTGGGAGGCCAGAGAGGTTGGGAGCTGTTTCATGTGTTGGAGGGAGTGGGAATGGCAGGAGAGAAGCAATAAAGCAGCAGCAGAAGAAAGGAGACCACAGCCAGGCTGAGGGCAATGAGGAGATGAGCTCCTAGAGAGACCAGTGAATGAAGTTACCTACTCTCCTGCTGTGCCCTGTCATCCCAGCCATGCTCTGCTTTAGCAGCACTGTGGGGATCCCCCAGTGGGTCTCCCTCAGAGTGTTGATCCATGTGCAGGAATGGTGTCCCTGCTGCAGACCTGTCGCCCCAGGTTGAGCTGGTGATACTGCAAGGAGACTGTTTGTACTTCCACGTGTTGCTGCCTCTGTGACATGCCCCAGAGCATCTTCTGCAGTGAGGACAACCATTAGCAGAGGGTTAATGGGAGCAGCAACGTGGCTGTTGCTGCCCTGCCCCTCTCTGTCCTCCTTCACTGGCTTTCAGGTCGCAGCATCCTAGTAGTGACTGGCTCCCAGTGAGCAGAGGTTGAAGGCAGAAACCCACTGTTGTCTTGCCAGCTACTGCCTCTTTCAGATGTATTTGGCATGGTGATCCCTACTTGTGCTGTGGTGGGGTCACCTTGAGGAGTCGTTCCCCCTGCAGGGCTCATTACCTGTGTGGCCACGTGGTTCAGTTACGTTCATTTGGTGGTGACTAATATCTGGGAACTTCCATCAGAGTCAAGCTGCTGGGCAGAGAACAGCACGGCTTGTAAATCTCTTCCCCTTCTGTCGCTGCCTTTCAACAAGAAGCTAATTCCATTTCATACATCACACTAACACTTAATTGGTGAGATAAACTGAGGGGAAATGGGCAAAAATGGATGCAAATGCATCTTGGCTCTGGCTCAGTTGGTCCTTGACTTCATCTGGATCTGAAGAGGAATATTACAAAGGGACAGTGCTTGAGAAACCTGATCCAGAGTGTGCCAGCTAAAATATATTGTCTTAATGTAGCTGCTGCTGGGCCATCTGACAGCTCTCTACTGCAAAAAAAAGCATGATGCTTAGCACATTTCCCTTCAAATAAGGGTGACTTGGGGCATCTTTCTGTATTTGATTTTTTTCCCCTCTGAATTTGTTCCTCACTCATAAAGTTTGGTTGGTTTTGTCTTGTTTTGGCTTGTTTTTTTAAATCGTTCTTTTCTTTGGAATAATGAATAATTTAAGCTCGTAAAATGTAAGAAACCCTCTCCTCCCAGATTGCCTTCAGAGGTACTTGGAAACCTCAAGCCCAGCCGCTTCGTCAGGGGCAGAATTACAGCAGAATGGCACTGCAGCCTCCTCTTGTCTTCCTGCAAACACAGCCAGGTACAGCGCCTGCCCCAGAGCAGAGCGGGCTGTGGGAAGCTGCGTGACTCCATCTCCTCGCCCTGCTCCCTGTGATGCTGCCTTGGGACACTCATCTCTCACCTTGCAGCCTGGAAGGCGCAGTGTGCAAGGAGGAGGCATGAACAAGGGGAGCCTGCAGCGTGAGCTGGCAGAGCTGCACTCCCAGGGGATCCATGGTGAGTCTGTGCTTGGAGGGGAGAGGTCCAGGTGCACAGGGTGGCTGGAGAGCTCAGAGGTGTAGGTACCAGCGATGGTTTAGTGACACAAGAGGGAGCTGTGGACCCTCCTGAGATACAGCAGGGTTCACCCGAGCGTAAATACACATGTGGATGGGCAGAAGGTACCTCAGAGCACAGCAGCCCCTGCAGAGGGAGACCAGCATCTGTTGTGCTCCCACTTCTCCAGTTCGTTTGCTACTGGTTAACCCTGAGTGATCTGGAGAGGGCCTGGGAAGGGAAAACCTCTTCCTTTGGGAGCACAGGTAAAAAATAAGAAACGTTACTGACATGTGAGTGAGATGTGGGGGAGAGGATCCAAATGTCAACCTTCATTATTTCATACCTGGCTATGTTAAATGGCACCTGGTTGTAATTCCACCTGATAAATGGTCAATCCTTTAAAATTTGCTCGATGTGAAGTGTTTTTCCAACCTTTGACTTAACAAAGAATGAATGGCCCTGAGGGGAAATGCTTGTCTTGGGCACAGGAGCCTGAGGTTTGTCTCTGTACTTATCTGTGTGTTCCCCACTGTGGGCTGTGTGAGGTGTGTTGCTTGGCCTTTGAGCTGGTAATGAGAGTTAAAGGGAATTCAGATGTGAGACCTGGACAGGGATTCCTCCAAACCCTTCCTTAGTTCTGTAGGCCCCAGCTTCACCAGCAGAGGCTTCAGGTCAGCTTCTGCCCGAGTCCAGTCTCTTGTGTAAGGCCATCCAGTGTCTTCAGTGCAAGCAGGGACATACCTGCTCATCTCACAGCAGCATGCTGTATACACAACATGATGCTTTGCTCCAAGATCATTCCAGGGTAGGGCTAGATAGATGATTGTACTCGATCTGTAAGGTCTTTTCCAACTGCAACCACTCTATGAGTCTATATGTGCACTATAGTGAAGCACTTCCCAAGATGTGCCAGTGTCTCAATGGCTTCTTCCAAGCTGACCACAATAGATGCAAGACTTTGGGCATTATGAAGATACCCACTTATTAATTAATTTTTGCTCCTTTTAAAGTCTTAATTTTGGAAAAAAACCTAAGTTAGCTCTGCTGGACTCTGTGGGATTATTCATATCCGATTGTGGATGGGCCAGGAGGGACTGCAGATCTCCAATTCCCACCTCACCTGCTCAAGTTATTGGGGGTCTGTGGCTCTGGGCAGCATCAGCATCCCCTGACCACTGTCCTGTTCCCTGTTCCATGTGTTGGGCCGTTCATCATCCTGAATATCTCGTGTAATTTTCCTCAAAGAAAACTGCTGCTTTCCCTCCCTCTCTCCCCTTTAAAGCTTTTTAAACACCTCTTGCTTTTTTGTCCTCGTTCTTGCCTTTCACCCCAGTTCCTGGGTGGATACTACGTGCTATACTGGATACAGTCTGAGCTATAAATAAGGAGCAGTTTGTTGGAAAGTAAAATTAGCAGCCCAGATTTTCAAACACACTTCTAAATCCGTGCCCAGGCAGCTCAGAGCGTGCGTGTCCTCATTTTCTGAGGTGCTGAATCTTGTTGTTATCCTTGATTTCAATGGGAATTTGTGATGCTCAGGACTCCTGGAAATCAGGTCACACTTAGATTTGGGTCCTGAGCACGGATGGAAGAGCCTGATGGTGCTGTGGAGAGACTGAGCCATGGAAAGCTTGCCCCAGGTGAGCAGCAGAGTGAGTCATAGAATCATTGAATGGTTTCAGTTGGAAAAGACCTTCAAGATCATAGAATCATAGAATGGTCTGGGCTGGGAGGGACCCCAAGGGTCACAGAGCTCCAACCCCCTGCCACAGGCAGGGACACCAACCTCCAGGCCTGGAGCTACACAAGGTTGGCCAGGGCCCCATCCAACCTGGCCTTGAACATCCCCAGGGACGGGGCATCCACCCCATCTCTGGGCAGCCTGTTCCAGCCCCTCACCACTCTCTCTGTAAAGAACTTCCCCCAATATCTAATCTAAACCTTCCCTCCTTTAGCTTTAGTCCATTCCCCCGAAGGAGGTTCCACCGAGATCATTGAGTCCAACCATCTATCCAGCCCTACTAGGTCCAACACTAGACCGTGTCACCAAGTACAACAGCTACTCCTTTTTTAAACACCTCCAGGGATGGTGACTCCACCACCTTCCTGGGCAGCCCCTTCCAAGGTCTGACAACCCTTTCGGTAACGACATTTTTCCTAAGATCCAACCTGTACTTCCCCTGATGCAACTTCAGGCTGTTTCCCCTTGTCCTGATGAGATTTTTGGGGAGTAAAGCCCCATCTGTATGTATGGGATATGAGATTCTCAGTGAGTGACCATAGACTCACTTACATCTCCACGGTGAAACATTTCAAGTCCTTGAACTTGCATCCATTGTTTCACTTTGGCTTTGGTGAGATGTGTTCATAGGCATTTGTCAAAAGAATCACAGAATCTTTGGGGTTGGAAGGGACCTCCAGAGCTCATCAGGTCCAACCCCCTGCCAAAGCAGCTCCCCAGCTCAGATTGCACAGGTTGGTGTCCAGACAGGGCTGGAATCTCTCCAGAGAAGGAGACTCAACACCCCCTGGGCAGCCTGTCCCAGGGCTCCCTCACCCCCACTGGGGAAAAGTTCTTTGTCTGGTTTACAGCTTCCTGATACAGGAAGAAACCCATATGATAATCCACAGCTCAGAAGTATTTTTCCTTTGCATTAGTGGAAAATTATCCAGAATCTGTGATGTCAAACAGCTACATCGCTCTGGGAACAGCAGTGCCAGTGCTCCATACTCTCTTAAATTAAAACCCAAACAGCATTATCCAGCGAGCAGCAGCCCAGCAGAGCACAGCCTGGCGCCCCTGTTCTGGTTTTCACCAGTTCTTTGAGCATCAGGTAATCATGCAAGAGAGTATCATCAAGAGGGGTGATGTGCTTGTTCCTCTTGGAGGCTTCCACAACTGCAGCTGGACCTGACAGTTGGGTGTCTTGTCTTCAGGGCTCAGAAGAGTCTCCTTATAGGGTCCCCTCATTCCGGGACAAGTTGGGAAGCTGGTGATTCTGCAAGTGGGTGAAATAGCCAAATCTCAGACGTTGCTTTTTGTCCTTTCATTTGCTTTGTGTTGTGGAAAAGAAACTCCAGCATTGCTGGCTGCCTGCAAGCAGAATGCAAGGGAGCTGCAGCTGGAGAGACGAAGGGAAGGAGTGACAGAGGAGGGGCTAGTTTGATAGATGCTTGTTGACACTGCAAAGAGAGACAGTTGCTTCACCTGCCACCAGGAAAATAGTTTCAGGTTTTTGACTGTGTTTTTGGCAGCTGGGTTTAGCACAGGTTTTGTAATTAAATTGAGCCTCTGGTTAGGAAGGCACATGCAGAGGATGCTAAAAGCTGCAAGGGACCTGTTTGCTGGATTTCTCATTTCTACGACTGTGTGACCCAGGGCTCTGCTCTACAGCACCAGAACACAGATAATCAGGAAGATGTTTGCATGCAGGGCATCCAAAAGGTGTTTTCTTTTTGAGCTCCAGAGCCTCCAACTTCTCCCATCCAAAGCCTCCTGTGTGCTTGTACACCAAGACAAGCACTTGGCATCCTGCTCCACCGCTCGGAGCTTTGCTGGAGGAAGAGCAGCTGCTTCAGTCTGTGTTTTCCATGTCCTCTCCCAAAACAGCTTTGCCCTCTTTGGGAAGAGAGTTTAAATAGTTACTTTAAGCAAGCAAGGATTAGAGGAAGAGGAGGTTAAAGCTGAGTTTCACTGATGAGACTTCCAGAAGCTTTATTGTGTCATGCTTTTCAGCTCCTCACCCAACAAAAACCATCATGAGGTCATTTTGGGACCAGGTTTAAATGAACTTTCCTTTAGCCCGTATCAGAGCCTGGCTCAGCACCCCTCTGCAGCTCTGGGGGTACTTGAGCCAAGCAGGGAAATCTGGGCTCTCTAGGCTTAAGCCAGCAACGCTTGAGCACTGTCTGCAGCACAAGCCAAGCACCAGGAATACTGAGAATCCTATTAAACACCCAGAATCCCACAGTGGAAAGAGCTAAGGGCAGGGGAATATATCTGAAAGAGAGAGGAGAGTTGAAAGAACAAGTGGAATGAAACCCTCTGCAACCTCCTTTTGAAGTAATTAGGTTAATGCTACGTTTTTCTTCTGTAACAAACCCCAGGAGTTAATAGCAGGAGAAGCTCTCCTGAAACAGGAGTTCCTCAGAGGAGGGAAAGCCATCCTGTATGCCATGTCACTGAGTGAAATGGTTCAAAACACCCATTGTGGGGCAATCCCTGAGAGAAAAACTGCTGTTCAAATGACAGCATGGTGTGAGAGGTCCAGCTCACCTCACTTCTAATGGAGCTCAAGCAATACAGGGGGAAGTGTGTTTCCAAAGGGTAAGTTCACTACTCAGTTTGCATCGTTAGAGCAGTTAATGTGCACAGAAAATGAAGAGATGGATTGCCAGGTAAGATACAATAGTGTGAGCCTGCAAGATGGAGAGCTTGGGTGGGCACGACATGTGGAAATCTGTTCCTCCTCTACCCCCCCCTTCTCCCCCCCCCCCCTTTTGTTTTTTTGTTTTGGTCCTTGTTTCTTCAGACTCTTGACATTTTGGAGGTGAGAGGAAGAAAGGTTCTTAGTCTGCCTGAGCTCTCCCAGGAAACTGCCTTTGTACAGCTCGTGCAGAGTAAGGGCCCACAGGCGTGTTATGTGCATGAAAAGCTAATGCAGAGTTGTTTTGCTGCCAGGATGCATCTGGAAGAAGCAGAAGAGTCGGTTTGCTCTGCCAAAGCCTCTGCATCATTCCTCTGCATTCCCATTAGCCCCAGAGCGCTGCTCCTGCAGGACCACCCCTTCTGCCAGGTCCCAAAACCCAGCTGCAGAAAGGCCACCCTGGAGAAGCCAGCAGCATCGGTAGGGCAGTCGGTCCTGCTGCATCCCAGGGTGACTCCTTCCCTGGTACCCAGCACACCACACCTAGCAGTGGGGTTATCTTGTTCTTCCCACGCCCATCTCTAGATCTCTTTGTCCCTAGCCTGAGGCTTGGGAAGCTTGCCATGAAGCACCCTACTGTGTGCCACAAGTGTTTTGGCCTTTTTAATCTCTTGTTGAGAAGGGAGGTTTCTTTTCAAGCCATGCCAGTTTGCAGAGATCCAAGTGCTGGAGGCTGTGCCCAGGAGAGCTGGTGGGATGGACCAACACATACACCCACTTTCTGAGAGGCTGAACCCACCAGCTGAGTCCTAAGGCCAATGGGTGCTTAAAAAAAGGGTAGATCAGGTACTTAGGGATCTGGTTTAGCACAGGACAGGAACGGTTGGACTTGATGATCTTAAAGGTCTTTTCTTGTGATTCTGTGACTCTGTGCTTGCTGTATGTGGCCCACATGGTACCAGGAATCTTATGGTGTAGGTTTAAGAGACAGGATTAATCATGATCCTTCCGTTCCCTGGACAGCACTTACTGCGAGGAAGCCTTCTGTGCCCTGGCACAGTGGGCAGGATACAGTGAGGGCTCAAAAATGCTTGAAGCTGGCTGTTTTGCTTCAGTTTGTGACATGGCTGAGGCAAAAGGTTTGCAAGAGAGTCATCAGGGAGGGAAAAAACCAAGTCTGAAAGCCCTCCATCTTTTCACTGATGTGAATTCCAGGTTCTGAGAGATTTTGGAAAAGTGAAGCAACCCCACCTTGGATATTTAACAGGAATGTTGAGGTGTTAGAAATAAACCTCCATGGGTTACTGTGTCCCCAGGCTGTGGAAAGCTCTGCTACTCTCTGCTGAGTTTCTCCAGGACCATCTGCTTGACCTGCCCTAGCCAGACCCACCAGTTTGCTCCCGGTAACTTGCACACAGTTACTGTGAGCTGAGGCTTCCCTTGAGCTTGAAGATGCCACTAACCAGCAGGCAGTGTAAGGGAACGCTTGGGTGCCTGATTAATTGTTTCAGGGACTGAGTGCTGAACACAAAGTGCTTTCCCTAACGAGGAGATGGGCTCTCCAATAACTTAATACGATCCTGCCGCGGGCTCTGATTTACCTCTGGCAAGTTAAACCGGCGCCAGATCAATACTGTGCTCTTTTGCAGTAAATGGGCTTGATTTTCAGTATTGAGTAAGAGTTTATTTCAGATTAAGGTCTCGTTTGTAAAGGATGGAGTGCACTGGTGTTTCAAGTACAAGGCAGATCCTCTGTGGGTGGCTGCTGGGCCCTGCTGGTCCATGATCTATATTTTTACTCTATGAAAATCATTGGTTAACTATGCTGATAGTTTTAAATGCAAAGAGGGGAGGGTAATGATTAGCATATTTATGTTATTTCCTGGAAGTCAGTCTCATATTTAAATGTCCCCAATGCCTGTGCAGTTCTGCTGAGTGGGGGTGCTCTGGTGGTCGTCCATTGTCTTCCTCACTGTGTCCCTGGTTGAACCCCATCCTTGCACATGCTCATTTCATCTTTGGCTGATCTTCCAAAGCCACAACCAGTTTCTTCTGGTATCTGTTGTTTTGACTTAAGGTCCATAACCAGTACCTGTTGCTTTAATTCAGAGTCCACAACGATTCCCAGAGTGATCAAGGCACACACAGCCCTAGTTACCTATTCCTAAGGGCCTTAACGTGCTTTAATTCTCATAGCTGCTGTATTTCCCTTAAAATCAAAATCATATTCTGAACTAAAACCGAAATAACCTGGAATTCAAGCTATTTTATTAGGGTGCCTGTAACAAAACCATCCCCAGTCAGGAGGTGATGGCTGAGCCCTGCAACCACTCATCACACCATGCACAGTCCCTCAGGACGGTCTGAGGACTTGAGTAGACACCCCAGGAAGAGTATTAGAGACCAGACTAATAATGGTGAATACACAGCTTCAACGTTTGCATTGTGTCACCACTGTTTAATCCTTCCTTAATCCCCTAATGCTGCTCAGTAGACTTCTCTTGTCTTATCTCCATTGTCTTGCTAATAAGATGTTGCACATAACAGAGATTTACACTGAAAGGCATTAGGGGGGATTATGTGAAGATTAGACAAGAAGTGCTCAGAAAAGGTTGGAGATTTCTCAGAATCCAGATTTTTAATTTCAGAGTGCAAGGATTTGACTTGTTTCCCAGGTAATTTGTAGAGAACTTTTCTAGGAAATTCCTAAAGCTGATGTCTTGCAGCTGAAATTTTGGGCTGTTGTTTCATCATCAGGAAATAAATGTAGATGTGATTTTGTAGAGGCAAAGCCACCATGGCATCAGGTCAGCCCTTAAAATAGAAAACAAGAATGCTTTTAAATGAGATAGCAGAAACAAAGGGGTAGAAGATTTTTCTGAGTAACCATTAGAGCTGCTGGAAATTAATCTTGCCATAGGGCCTAAACCAGAATTACTTGTTGAATCAAGGCTTGGTCACTTTGTCCTCCTTTAAAAGCTCTGTGTTCAAAGTCAGCTCCTGAAGCCAAGCCTGGGATGCAGAGTGGCTTGTTCATGTTCCTTCCCCATGAAGCCCCGATGCTCTGCTGTAGGAGTCTTTCCCAAGGCTTCTCATCTGCCTTGGGAATCTTCTAAAACCCCATGTCTGATGCTAGTGGGTGTCAAACTATTTCGACTTGCAGAGATCTGAATTCTTTCCAAAGAAGACACAGAAGCCTGACCAATAAGCAGTGCTTGCTGGCAGCAGGCTTGCTTAGCTTCCTGACATCTTGTGCCCATCCTTAGCAGTGGTCCTGCATTATCTGTGGTGTACAGGCTGGAAAACACCACCTCAGAGTGTTTGGATACAGTGATGGGATGCTTATTTGGGAATCCTGCAGGGTATCCTACTTCTGACACCCATTCAGAGCTTACAGTATGTTTTCCTCACCCTAGATTTTATTATTAGTTCAGCTAATAATAGCTAGTTTTTATTATTAGCACCTTTTTATTATTAGCTCAGTGTTGCTTCATGAATGTAGGTTGAGGGAAGGAATGGGATGGGCTAAATGAAATGCAAGGCCTTTCATGTTAGAAGAGCTTAAGTACCCAAACACAGCCACATGGAAGGATTGCTGTTACTATGTTCAGCATCTTCTGGAGGTCTGTTCTTCATTCTGAGGTCAAATTATTTATCCCAATCATTTTGTGATAGGAAGTGGGACCTGCCTGTCCTTATGCTCTGAGGTGGTCAACTTCACCTCATCCATGATCAGAAAGCCCACCTGCCATGGGAATTTTCTATCAGGTGTCATCTCATGTAGTGGTTTGCTGTTCTCCTTGTTTAACAGTTGGCCTTGCTGTCCCACTGAACTGATCATTAATGCAATCAAAGCCTCTTTCTCCTGGCACTGTCAATACAGACACAAGCTTTCATTGGTGCAGCAACCTTTTGCACACATGAAGATGACTTGCTGTCTCCCCTCTGTCTTCTTCAAGTTGTTTGACCCCAGCTCTTTCCATCTTCACACACATCTTGGGGGGTGGTTTTTTTTAGACCTCTGATCATTTTAGTCCTTTTTTGGATCCTTACAGAAGCTTCAGAAGGTCTGTGAATTCCTCACCCAGCCTTTAAAATTAGAGGGGCTGTGAAATGGAGTGCAGCACCACCAACATGACAACAAACATTATCTCATACTGTAATTTGTCCTAAAAGTTGGTTACATTTCCTCATCCAAGGCACTTGTGGTGCAGTGGTAGGGATGCCGTGATGGATGGTGCAAGCTTCTACTCCTACCCTAGAACCTGCCTAGACAGAGGCACACTTGTGGCTACGTTTAGGGACCATCCAGCCCTGGATTTCTAGCCTGCTATGCTATCCTGATTATGCTATTGAAAAAAGTCCTGAGCCATCTAATCAACTGCTGGCGACCCAGAAGATAGTAAATATGAGAAGTGATTTGCTGTCTCCCTGACATGCTCTGCAGTCATGATGACAAACACAAAATGGAAGTTTTTTCTCAGTTCAAATGCTCTCTTGTGGTAAAGAAGAGGCACCTCATAATTGCAGAACCAGAAAACGGAGGCAGCTTATTTCACTTGTGGCAGCTCTGTTAATAAAACATCGGGAAGGCAAATAATTACCTGCCGTGCAATTACATCTAAGCTGCTCTCCTCGGGGGAAAAAACCATCTAAGCGTTGGGCATCTCATTTTATTACCCTGTCTGGAAGCTCAGTGTTGGATATTTGAAACTGGTAGCAGGTTTATTCTTTGTTGTTGAACGGGCTGTGGGTCGATCCTCTGCTTGTGCTGTGCTTTACTTCCAGCAGCCAGGCTGAAGTAGGGACCTTTATTGCCATTTCTCAAACTTCTTAGGCGACTTTCGATGTGGGATGCCCAGGCTCTGGGCAGCTGAAGGCTACGGTGGGTAGTTTTTCAGAAGCTCATAGCATGATGTTTTAGCCTTGTTATTTACCAGCACTGCTTATCAAATGAGCAGGTCCTTCCACCTCAAGCAGGTAGGCTGTACTGTAGGGTCTGTGATGAGCTTGGTGCTTGCTACAGATGAGATTTGTCTGTGTTCCCCATGAGGTTCTTGCTCTTCACCATGCCTAGCAGTCATTAAAGGCCCTAAGCTGAAGTTTATGATGGAATACTAAAGACATTTTGCCTTGTTGATTCAGATTTAGGACAGCAGGATGCATTCAGCCTGGCAGAGGCGCTGAGGTCGGGGATACCATGTGCACTGGGCAGCTGAAATCCTTTGAGTCCTTTTTGGGGTTTACTTGAGCAGCATTTTATTGTTCTTCTGTAGACAGAAATGAGTTTGTAGTGTCAGAGGTAACTTCTAATGGTTTCATCAACCTGAAATCCCTGCCTTGTTTCTTACACTGTCAGAATACTGAAGGTGCATCTGAAGTTGATCTATTTGCTGTTTCCATGAGGCACTGAGTGACTTCTATTAAAATCAAAGAACAGCTCTCTGTGGCCACAGTTAATCTTTTTCCCTACATATTTAATTGCACTGGAAGATTAATAGTTCTTACTATATGGTATTTCCATGTTATAAAGGAATAAAATGCCTAAGAAACTGCAGTGCCTGAGAAACTGCCAGGTCTGGAGACATGGGAGTCTGTCTCCTGGTCACTGCTGGTGGGCAGTTTGTGTTTCAAAAGCTGAATGATTAAGGAAGTTTTTGAGGTTTACTGTAAGTGAAATTTTGAATCCCTGTGCTTCCCTGGGAAGGCTTGGGAACACTAGTTACCAGGTCTATAAATGCACACAGTGAATAAAAAAACCCTGTGCAAAGTTAATACTTACAAGTCGTGTGACTACTGGTGAGGGGGGGTGCTGGTGTTGGGGAAACCATCAGATGCTTTGGGTTTAGAATCACGGACTGGTTTGGGTGGGAAGGGACCTCAAAGCCCCCCCCCCAGTGCCACCCCTGCCATGGGCAGGGACACCCTCCACCAGCCCAGGGTGCCCAAAGCCCCATCCAACCCGGCCTTGAACCCTGCCAGGGATCTCATCCCAATCGCCCCTCCTGCAGCTGAAGGCTATTCCCCTGGGCCTGTCCCTCCCTGCCTTTGTCACCAGTCCCTCTCCAGATTTCTGGGAGCCTCTTTAGGGACTGGAAGGGGCTCTGAGTTCTCCCCAGAACCTTCTTTTCTCCAGGCTGAACCAGCCCAACTCTCTCGACCTGTCTCCAGAGCAGAGGTGCTCCAGCCCCCTGAGACTTTCTGTGGCTTTCTCTGGACCTGCTCCAGCAGGTCCATCTTTGTTAATAAGCAGCATATTGCAGTGATGTGTAGCATCTTAGCCACTTGGTAGTGTCAGAACTATTAGGTGCATGCTGGATCTGGCCTCTGGTAGCTGAGGCACCACTGGCTGTCAGTGACCTGAGCCTTTTTAAACTGGTCTCACAGTGGTGTGAGAGCCAGAAGCAGAAGAGAGCTGTGGCATGGTTAGCAGCAGCCCCTTGAGGTCTGAAAGGGCTGTTTGTGGCATCAGGGACAAGCTTTCCTGTCCTAGATGGCAGAGTACCACTGCAAATCTCCCTATCATCATCTTTGGCTGTATGCTTAGCTGGTGCTGTTAATCTTATTTCTGGAAATTGCCTGCTTGGGAAGCCTAAAAATAGGTTGCATTGCATTTTTCTGTTAGAAAAACAGAGTGGGTATTAAAGAATGGATTCCTGGGCTGATTTACTGAAAATAGCAACCCGTGTTAACGTGAACTGGAGATCAGCATGTAAACAACCAGCCCCCAGGGGGATTAAAGTCTCTTCAGCAGTTACTAGGTGAGATTTTTAGCAGGCAGTGTGTGTGCTGCTTCAAGGAATTTGCAGGGTAGCAGAAAATATGGGTAAAGTCCACGTTCTGCCTCAGAGAGCAAAACATGTGAGGCTTTTGTGTGCCTTCACTATGAATATTCTCAAACAAGTCATAGGAGGTACTTTGTGAGGTTGTAGTTAAGGCAGCCTTTTCCTTGGCAAGCCAAGTGATGGCTGGGAGCTGTGGCTCCCAGGCCCAGGTGCCATTGCAGGGTGATTTGCCTGGTTCCAGCTCTTGGGACAGAAGATCTGGAGAGGACAGGCAGGAGCTCCCTGCTGCTGATGTGGTGAGTTTTGCACCATCCATCAGGAATTCCCTGGAGAACATGGTTGCTTTAAACAAATGAGTGGGACTCTAAGCACTTAAATACTCTGAGTAGGGGCTGCCCAGCCCAGCATCACCTGTGGGTGTAAGACTCTGGTGCTGTTCACCACCCAAGTATGGGATAATTAATTTATACCTGATTAATTGTGTATCTCTTTGCTGGAGTCGTGTGCTGGTCATGTAGCCACTGAGCCTGTGGGCAGAGACAGTTGTTGCTCCTGCAGAAAGCACAGAGGGAAAAAGGTGTGCACAGCCTTTTCCACACCACGTGATATGTGAGAGACATTTGGGGGTCTTGGTCGACAGCAAGTTACCCCTGAGCCAGCAGTGTGCCCAGGCAGCCAGGAGGGCCAACCCTATCCTGGGGTGCATCAAGCTCAGCACAGCCAGCTGGTCCAGGGAGGGGACTGTCCCGCTCTGCTGGTGCAGCCTCATCTCAGCACTGGGGGCAGTTTTGGGTGCCACAGGACAGGAGGGACATAGAACTACTGGAGAGTGTCCAGAGGAGGGCAACAAGGATGGGGAAGGGTCTGGAAGAGAAGGCTTATGAGGAGAGGCTGAAGTCCCTGGGTTTGTTCAGCCTGGAGGAGAGGAGGCTGAGGGGAGACCTCATGGGGTCTGTGGCTTCCTGATGAGGGGGAGCAAAGGGGCAGGGGCTGATCTCCTGTCTTTGGGGACCAGGGATAGAACCTGAGGGAATGACATGAAGCTGCAATAGGGGAGGTTTAGGCTGGATATTAGGAAGAGGTTCTGTACTGAGAGGGGGTTGGACACTGGCTCAGACTCCCCAGGGAAGTGGTCACAGCCCCGAGCTGGGCTGAGGTCAAGAACCATCTGGACGATGCCCTCAGTCCCATCCCTGACTTGGCTGGTCCTGTGTGGAGCCAGGAGTTGGACTTTTTGGATGGAATTTGTTGTTTGAATCAAGTAACATTTGCTGTATGCTTCTGGTTTTGCTAGAAGCAGTGCAAAAGTTTAAACCAAAGCCTTGACTTTGCTATACATAAAACCCACTTTGGTAGGGTACATCTGTTCTGATCCCAGCTTGACTGTTCTCTTCTGCGTCTTGCATCTAATTTATATTCCAACAGGATAAAATGAACTTGATAATGGCCTTTTAGCTTGTCATCTTAAAACACATGCTCAGGCTGGAAGAGCCAATAAAAATCATGTTTATGAGAGTGTTATAGTCTAGTGATTGGGAATGGACTGACCTGTCAGCTGCAGGGACGTTTGCAAAGTGGATTTCATATGGACCTTGTAACTCGTGGTGTTCAAAACACAGACAGATTGCGGGTTTGGATCTAAACAGTGTTCCAAAATAAATTAGAAGCAAAGAAAGTCTTTTCATGCCTTTTATCAGGCGTTTTTACACAGTGTTTCCCTTTGGGAGCATCTATCTGAACTAGGGTGTCTAAAAGCAAGATAACCAGGTCTGAGCACGTCACCTCCCCATCATTGTAGTCAGTGGGCAGAAGTGGAAGCCCTCAGTTACTAATCACAGTTTGCAATAGACATCTAATGAGAGGCTGTGCAAAGTGTGCAGATCTAGAGACACCCATTTCCCAGCACTCACCTTGGAAGGATTTTGTACAGCTGGTTCAGACTTTGGTCTCCACACTCAAGTGAGATGAATCCCACCATCAGTGTGGAAATTCAGTATTTTGTGTACTTGGGCAGCTGTTTTCCTGTAGCTGAGCTGATTCTGTCTCCCTGAGGCCATGGCACGTTTCTCATCCTCTTTGGATCAGATAGTCTGTCATTCCCTGTTGGGATTATGTTAATATTGTAACTTTGGTTATTAATTGTTTCCCGTAGGGTAAAAAATCCTCCCAAACAGTCCCTGACGTAGCTCCATTTGTTCATTAATAGGATTGTAGACACCATAACCAACCAGTGACACAACACAGTGCAGTGTCCTCCATGGGGACACATGATTTTACTCCCTCTTGCCACTTTTGTGAGTGTAAATGAGTAACATCCATGTCTGGACCACAGCAAATGTCCATCCATCCATCCATCCATGCACCCATCCATCTGCGTGCAGCTGACACTCAAGATAAACCAGTGGTTACTTGGAGTTCAGCTGCAGCTTTTGATGTAGGTTGCAGCTTAAGTGAAGAAGAGTAAATAGCCTTAACTTTTGCAGTAGGTCCCTGAAATATGCAGACAGAGATGTTGTAAGCCAAGGGGACAGTGTAAGTTTTGATGGCATTGGCCCCTTTCTGCCTGTGAGCGTGGAGTACTTGTTAGTGGGTGTGATTCAGCACTCTCTGATTCTGACTCCGCTTCCAGCGCTGGTTTACTCTCTGGTCAGTGAGTCAGCAAACTCACAGCTTCCCTGTGCTCTCGTCTGGGTTAATGTTTACTGAGCCAGGGGACAGCCTGTGGCAGGCAGCGTGCGCTGTGCCTGCACGGGGTGGGCGGTAGGAAGCAGTCTGGGTGCACTTCAGAGGCCTTGGAACGCTGGGACTCCTGGCCTGGGATGAGGAGTCCCTAATCTCTCCTGGGACACCCCTTATTCCATGAGTATCCTTGACAATAAAAAGAGTGCAGGGAATGGATCCTTCATCTGGCTCAGGAGCCTTGGTTAGTGTCTTAACAGCTGAGGAGGTCATGAGCCCACAGGCTGGGTTATCATTTACACTGCGTAGTTAGTTACACACAGTATGATTTACACAGCTGTAATTAATCCTGCATCTTCCCTTGACAAGCAGGGGGAAGCCTGAGTGCAAATCACTGGCTAAGAGGGTTGGTTGTGTGGAGCATCGAGCTGTACTGGGTTTGTTAGTTGCAGGCTGCCGAGCCAGCACGCTCAGAGGTGCTACAGTGATCACAGAATCACAGAACTGTAGGGGTTGGAAGGGACCTCAAGAGATCCTTGAGTCCAACCCCCAAGTTGATGTGGGGCTCCTGGGCAGAGCAGCCAGGTACCACACAGCATCCACTCCCTGCAAGCAAGGAAACTAGCACAGGCTGCATGCTGAGAGCACAGACCTCGAGGAGAGCAGCAACATGTGAAGACCTGGTTTAAATGTACCTGGAAACCAGTTTACTCTGGAGTTTTCTCTGGAGAACCCCCCCTGTGGTGCCTTGCACAGACATGAGGCGAGTAAGCTGGCACAGGACCACAGGTTTCATGGTGGCTTGCAGTCTGTGGAGTAACTGTCAAGCCAGCCTGGTAAATTTGGACATCACATGCGATGGGTTTGTGGCTGAGGTACCTCAGGAGACAGTGACAAAAGTTGGCTTCTCTTCCTTCCACTCCATACTATTTTACTCATTTCTTTAGCACACTTAGAGCAGAGATAGAGAGTACATAGGAAGGGTCAGAGGACCTGTATAATAGCATCTCCTAGGGAAATGCAGTCAGCTATTCATAGTAGGAGCAGAAACAGATGGCCAAAGCTCTTGCTTGTGCAGCCAGAGGAGCTGCTGATTTTCAGGCTGGGATCTTTGATGGGAGCTATAGGTAGATATTTTAAAAGCAGCTTTACATTTGCTTTGTTTCTTTTGTAACTGCTGCAGGGAGCAGAGATTGCTCTGGCAGATCCTTGAAAGAGCGCTCTGTGGGTCTGAATGTGGCTTCTGAGTTACAGTGTGAAAGTGATGGCTGGTTTTCCTTTGGAGGAAAAGGCAGCAACTTTCAGATGTGATCACGTTCTGCCATTTGTGTTGAGATTGTCTGAAAGAAACGTCTGGAATTGCTTGACATTGTCTCATGTGTTTCATCCTCACCATTGTTAAGGTTCGTTAATGATTCCATTATAAGCTCCTATTTGCAGAAATGGTTTTCTAGAAACAATCTCTCTGTTACATTATGATGTTGTTTGTATTATATAAATGCTCAAGGACTCGACATGTATTAATAGATAGCCTTGTGATGGTGGAGCTGGCAATTACTTGACTGGTGATTACTCTATCACAAAGTCTGCTGAGTCTCAGCACTTTGGAGGGGAGAATAAAATTCCTTCTGCAAATTGGGAAGATAATTTTCTTTGGAATGGTGGCTGTTACATAGCGCTGGAAATCCTCTGCATGCAGATTAAGCAGTAAGAGCTGGTTAGCTTTGTGCGATGCAGTGTGATGCTTTGGCAAAGTCTGTCATGGTGCAGAGCCTTATCAGTCCCAGGGGATATAATGAAGATCCCAAAGGAAGTATCCAAGCCTTCCAGGAGAGGATGTGCTGGCTGGAAAACCAGGCAGCTGTAACCGTTTCTTTCCCCTGTACTTCTTTCCTACTGTGTCCCAAGTACTTGACACTGGAGTGGGATGACAGTGGGAGAGGGAGTGATAAGATACCTTCTCTTTTCTTCTGCCCTTCCATGGGGTGAACCACTGCCTCTTTACAGAATGACAAGGTTGGAAAAGACCTTTAAGCTCATCCAGTCCAACCGTCCCTGTCTTGTGCTAAACCAGATCCCTGAGCACCTCATCTCCCCTCTGTTAAACACACCCAGGGCTGGGGACTCAGCCCCCTCCCTGGGCAGCCTGTGCCAGGCCCTGACAACTCTGCCAGGGAAGAACTTTTCCCTCCCATCTGCTCTGACCCTGCCCTGGGGCAGCTTGAGCCCATTGCCCCTTGTCCCATCTCCTGTCCCCTGGCTGAAGAGACCATCGCCCACCTCTCTGCACCCTCCTGGCAGGGCAGTGGAGGTGGGAGAAGGTCTCCTCTCAGCCTCCTCTTCTCCAGGCTGAACACCCCCAGCTCCCTCAGCTGCTCCTCATATAAGATTTGCCCTCTTCTTCATCTGTCACTGCACCCTAGTAGCAGAGTGCAGACCGTGCTGTTTCCCAAAGAGGGATAAGAGCAGCACCGAAGTGATGTGCAGGGCACAGTTGTGCACGTCAGTTGTCTTGTGCTGGTGGCTTGGTTGCCCCAAAGTCCCAAGAGTCATTCCCTACCCCTTTGGGAATAGTGAGTCACGGGCTGCCTCATCTGTTAGGATGCCAAAGCTCACTCTCATCTGTTAGGATGTCATAACTTGGTCCTTCAGCTGTGCTCAGCTCTTCTGCACCCAAAGGATGATCCAGTTGGGACTCTGATTCTTCAGCTCTGCTCCTCCACATGTCCTGGCTCTGTATGGGTGAGTGTTGGGAACAGTCCTTGCATGCATCATGGTGCTTGCTATGATGTAAAACATGAGATCCCTCCAGGCTGCTTAGGATGCCCATGACATTCCAGGTCACTGATTCACGATCCTTTTCAAATCATTTCATGGCCTTCATTACAGCTGGTAACTTCTCTCTGTTTGGTGGTGTAGTAGGGGATGGAGGACCAAGCTGCATGCCAGGAATCCCCACTCTTAGTTGCTATCAAAGCCACAAAGACTGTAGATGAAAGATGTAAATATGCTTGTAACCCTTAAAAATTCAGCAGCTTTGCTAGCAGATCCTGGTAAAGCTAAGCTGCCTTTCTGTCCTTTTCCTCTTTATTTCCCATAGTTCCTGTAGCAAATAACCTTGAATATCAGTGGTAAAGCCTTCTACCTACAGATTCTCTGGTAAGACGTGGTAGTAGTTCTCTTGGTGAAGAGCTCTGAAGCCAAGACTCTTAAGAGGTGTCAGTAACCACCTCCTAGCAAAGAAAGCTCCCAGCACAGTGCTGGGTTACACAGGTGGATGGGTTTTCAGAGAGTTGCAGAAGCTGTACAGGCTGTCACTGGTTTGCTCAGTGAAAGCTTCTCACTGCTCCAAGTGAACAACTTCCAATAATGTTAGTATTAATAAGGTTAATAATGATGCTGATGTATTAGAAGAGAGAGAAGATGATGAGGAAAGAGGGACAGAAATGTCCTAGCTGCCTCAAGGGAAGTGAGGAAGAAATGTAGACCAACTGTGGTGCATATATATATATATATATTTAAAAAGATTAAATATATATATACTGTTTGTGACCATTTTTGTAAGGCATTAAAAGAGAAGAAACTCCTGCAGTACCATCCCTTAGTTATCAGGCACAGAGCTGGATGTTACCAGCTCCTCTGCCCAAGGCATTCCTGATGCAGCGGCGTTCTAGGAGTTCCATTATTCAAAGTTTATTCCAAATAATTACTGTAATCATCCCTATATTGTCACAGGGTAAGGAACCAGAAAATTGCGTTGCATAATTCCCTTGCAGTTGCCTGAGAAGCCTCCCATCTCCTCTGCAAGCACAGAGCAGAGATCTGATGTGAAATCCTCGCGTTCATTTTCCCGCCCAGGGAGCGGGGTAGCTCCTTAATATATTGATGCTTTATCCGCTGCACTTAACAATGGAATGAAAGGAAAGTGTTAGCAGAGGTCAAGCATTGTTTGAATGTGTTGCAAATGGTTTCCCAGGGAAACAGCAAATCAGTACTCATAGCCTCCTGCAGCATCTCCAGAACAGCATCCAGCCGCCAGCCACCGCCGAGTGTGCACTGTAGTACTCGGGGACCACAAGCGATGCGGGCGAGAGGCGAGGCGAGCGAGTGAGTAGGAGAGCAGTTGCAGAGGATGAAGAAGCGTTCAGCAAGAGTGGCACCGTTACCATCTTACAGTGTTTCTGAATTAAATTCGCCTCTGCCAGACGGTAAATGCTTTTTCCCCCCCCCCCTATATCTAACCCTGGGCAGGTGTTTAGTTTGCATGCTCCTCCTGCTCCCTTCCGTCTGAAGTAAGGTGAATGTGTGTGTGTGTGTCTGTGTCTCTGTGTGGATTTTTAAGGTAACTAATGCTTGGAGAGCATTTTTAGCACTTTAATGTCATCTGGGATAAGCACAGCTACGTTTCTATTGTTTGTGTTCAAGTGCTGTGTGGATTTCTGATGAAGAAACTAATGCTGAAATGTGAACAACTGATAAAGTTGTTGTACTTCAGTTCTGGCTTTTAAAACGTGTGAAATTAGGCCCATATAATGGGATTAAATTCTCTGTAGTATTTTAATGTTGTGCTATAGATAAATCTCTTTCTGCTTTAAAGACAGAGGCATGAACTTTTTGTGCTTGCTGTCTCTCAGCTCGAGATGGAAATTGTTCTCATAAACCAATCACACCACCCCCACCTTTCTTTTCAGAAGTGCCAGCTCTAAAGCAATTCCTAAATACAAAACCTTGTGGGGTTTGTGTCAGCATCACCCATCACTGTGGGATTTAGTCTGGGTGTCCCTGCTCTGGCAGGGGGGTTGGACTAGATGATCCTTCGAGGTTCCGTTCTGGGGTTCTGTGGCTCTGTGACGGTGGAAATGGTGAAATCTCTTGTGAGCTCTCAGTCGGATGTGACAGCTTCATTCCTTGCAGAGTGCAAACCAACTTCATGTCACACTTGAGTGGCAGCTGGGACTGTGGTGATGCTGTCCAGCCTGAGATATGACTGTGCTGATAGCTGGGATGCAGACCCAAAGCTCGGCGTGCTGAAAATATACAGCCAGCAGATGTGTGGTATAAATCAGAGGTCGAAAGGCACAGGTTCTAAAACTATCCCTGATATCCAGGTTCAAGTTTTTGCTTTAGATATCTGTAGAAAACACAGGCTTTAAGTGCTTTAAGTTTATTCTGTGCAGTGTCAGATGTGCTGAAGAGCTGAGTGGTACTTTCCGAAGTTGTTTGTCCTGCCAGAAACAAACTCTTCTCCCACCAGCCCTGGGACCTTGTTAACAGCCCTCGAGTCATCAAATCGCAAGGTGTGTGCTGCCTCTGCTTTGAGCTCTGGTGTGCAGACTGGTGATGAAAATGTGATTCCCTTGGGTGAGTTAAATTCAGGGCTACAGCCCGGATAAAACCACAGCAAGAGACACGGTCCGGTGCTTGTCAGCAGAGCATGACTTCCAGTTCTTCAGTCTACCTGGGTTGGACTGGCTTAAATCACAACTGGGGCTGGGTTTCCATAGAGCAGGCAAGTGCATTTGTGTTGTTTTTCTTGAGAGGGTGTGTGTGGCAGTGGGTATTCTGCAGGCTTGGCAGTTACCTGGTATTACTTCTTTTGGGGGAAAAATGCCTTAAAGGAGGTTAAAGGAGCTGATGGACCTGGCTGCTTGTGTCGTCCAGTGCTGCTGCACAGCAGCAGATTTTAGGATGTGTGAAACTGTAACACATGCTTTGACAGGGGCAGCGTTACAGCCAGGGGAGCTGGCCTGCCATGCTGGATAGCAGGGCGACTGCTGCTCTGTATTCCCCAGGAGCTCCCAGCGCAGACCAGGCTGGTGTCACGCCAGGCAGCAGATGCAGAGGATTAAAGCCTGTCCCTACCCCTTAGGGTCTGCCACAACCCCTGAGCTGTGCTGCCCAGGACTAAGCCAGAACATCTGCTGTCAGGCTCCTCTGCTCAGCGAGCCTGAACCTTCTCCCCACGCTGGACTGCAGCAGCAGCAGCGTGAAATACTGCACTGCCTGTTTCCTCAGGGAGGGACAATCCAGTCGTCGTAGGAAGAAAGGGCAGTAGACTGGAAGTGACTACATGACAGCACTTGTCATATCCCACAGGCTGAAAATGGAAAGGTTCTTGCTGGGGATGAAGCTTGGCCAAGCTGAACTAATACTGGGCCCATACGTTAAGTGTGAGCGTGTGCAGGCAGTTTTACAGGTCAGCAAAGGTTTTTAGCAGGGATTCCCAAAGAATCCTAATGGGACAGGGCAGACAGCTTCCCATGAGCTCTGCCCCCCTCCCCTTTCCCTTCCCATGCATGGGGAGGGCATGTGGAAGAGATGCTGCAGCAACTTGGGCTCTGAGCCTGTGTGCTGGGAGGAGGGGGGACTAGCAGTGTGCTCTGTGTTGGCAGTTTTCAAGCTGTTGAAGTCTGTGCCTTCCTAGATATCTTCTGGTTGAACCACAGGAACTGCTCGCTCCTGGGTAGTGGGATGAAATCCAGGCAAGAAGAGCCCTTCAGTAGTAAAGAGGTGCCCAGATGTTTGCAGATCACTGGTCAGAAAGCGCCGCTTTTGTGGAAAGAAGTGGAGCAGAGGCAGCTGCCAGGAAAGGTCAGTGTGTGGGCTGAGCAGTTCTGGAGGGTGTGAGGTTTGTATTGAGCTGACACCACAGCCACCAAACCCTTCTGAGAGTGTGTCTTCATCTGGGTCTGCCCAGCCCTCACTCCCCATCATGGCATCAGCTATGGCAAGGGGACGGGTACATGGCTGCTGGAGCCAGGTGGGTTGTACAGACACTTCTGGAGACTCGTCCCAAATGTGCCATCAGGGACAGGCAGGGCTGAGACCTGACAGAGTCATTACCCCAGGAGCGACAGGGAAAACGGGCAGAAGTCTTCCCTGGGGTTACAGAATGCAACATGACAGTGATAAATACTTGCTTTTGCCCCTGTAAAATGTTCTTTCACCTCACCCTTCCTCAAACGTGCTTAATTAGGCTCTAACTTAAGGAAATTGAAGCATGTGCTTGAAGCATGTACTGCAGCACTGCTGCTGTGGCTGAGCCCAGGCCAGGCAGGTTTGCATCCAGATGCATTTAAATGTAAGCCTCAGCAAGGACTGAGGAATCTGTCTGAGCTTCCTGGAGTCAGTGGGAGAGCTGGACACTTCTGAGAGGTGATTCATCTCCCAAGATTGGTATCTGAAGGGGCTGGAATGAATCACTCTCTGGAGGCACCCATCAGGCAGGAGAGGTGATGGTTTGTGTAGGAGATAAATACAAGCAATTTGATATTGAGTTGTGTGTCAGGGTGCTGCCTGCTTTTGCACTTGGATCTGAGGAGACCTGTGAACCAGCCTGGATTTACAGCAGTGTTTCTTGAAAGCAGAGGCCTTGTCATAATTAATTAATAACGAGATACATACAAGGGATTTCTAGGGTGTCCTTGGATTAAACTCCTTCCACAGCAACTTGATGTCAAAGCAGCCACGTGGTTTTCATTGAAGCTACTCTTGATTTACTGTAGTAAAATCAAGTGAGAGTTTAACTCGGGAGGTCTGTTCCTTTTCAGAAATGTCACCAAGTTTTAGCAGTGACAAGATTAACTTCCAGAGGATTTATTTAATAGGACTCATAACCTTTTATTTTGGAGCAAAGTGTGCAAATCGTGAAGCTGTTGGAGTGCAATCTGGTGTGATTTATTACCAAGTGGGGAACAGAGGTTTTCTTTAGTGGGATGGTGTGCAGCTTTGAATTGAATGACTTGTGTTTACCTGCAGCTCAGTCGGTGCTGAAGGGGTGGAAAGCTGCTCTGATCCCAGGCCAAGGAATCCTGTGACTGGCTTCAGTGGGTGTCAGGTCAAGCATGTTTGAGAGAGAGAGTCACAAAGGATATCTCTTCCAAGGTGTGTTCAAGGGGCTCATTCAGAAGTTGTTACTGAGGTGATCTCATAGGGGCTGTTGGTGTAAGCAAAAGCTCCAAATAACATCCTTGCTCCGGAGCTGCAGTGAGGGGACAAAGGCTGGTAGGTCCCTGGGGGTTGTTCTCTCAGACAGGTATGTGTTGGCTTCACCTGAATTAAAAAGCATGTGATGGTCCAGCTGCCGCCTCCTCACAGGGTAGTCTGGTGTGGAAGTACCCCCAGCATCGTCCTCAGAGGCTGAGCCAAAGCTCACTAAAGTCAGTTGTTTTCCCCAGGAACTGCAGCAGGGATTGGGTCAGTCAGAGCATGTCAGTGTGGGCTGGACAAGGGGTGCAGAGCTACTTCTGGGGGCCTCTGCGCTGCCCCCTTCTTCCTCTGCAGCAGTGGGGCAGCTTGGCTTGGCATTCCCCAGCAGCCCTTTAACCAGAAAGTTGCCCTCCCCTTCACGGAGGGGCCTTGAAATCTTTCATGTGACCTCTTTTGGGAGTTGCATAGGTGGAGGGAGGGTATTTGTGTGCCTGGTCTGCTCTTCCCAGGCTCTGTTCTAGAGGGTGTCCAGATGGGTGAAGAGGAACCAACAAGCAGAGGCCCTTTGCATGGGAACAGTTCTCTGCTGAAGGAGGAGATGCTCTTCCCATCACTGGAGGTCAGTGTTTTCTAACTCCAGAGCTGTCACAACTAAGTGTGAGATTTTGACACAGCGTTTTTCAAGGTGATTGGAGATGCCAGCAACGTTTTCCCACAGCAGGCATCACTCCAGAACAACTCCACTCCGAATGGATGCCTTAAATCCTTCTCACAGATCCATGTGGATTGTTTCATGTAGAAGTTGTAGAAGTTTGGATTTCAACATATAAAAATCATTCTTCATTTGCAGCTCTTCCTTCTACATTCCTTCAGTGTTATGTCACACCCAGTAACTTTAGAAGACCTGTAGCTAGTACGTTTCAAAATCCATCCTCCAGCTGCTGCTACAGATGTTCTCAAATAAACTTTCCATCCAAGATCTGTTCTGACACCCCCACGCTGGTGCTGGTGTGTTATTTTTGGTGTCAAATCAAAGGAATTCTTTGTCAGTGCTTGAATAGTGATAAATGTTTCGGAGCTGGGCTGAAATGAGAATGAGGAAAAAAAGTCTTGTTGGCCCGATGTGAGTAAGGAGGGGAAAAAAAACCCACAGGGAAAAGAATATTTCCATGCTTTTAATTGTACTCCCAGTGAAATGGAGGTGGGTGAACAAGTGGATCAAAGATTTGTGAAGAAGTTCAGGGTTTTGAATACTGTTGGTATGTGTTTTGAGGAAGGGGCTCGATCCAGAGCAATACAAAGAAGAGCCATTTACTTCAATAAGAAGCAAGCTGAGAAGTCCACCAGAGATAGCTGGCCATGATGCTCATGCATTAGGGCTCCCAAAAAGGTGGTCTGCGGGTTGCTTACAGCCAGCAGAGCTTTTATATGCTTCCCCACCTCCCCCTGTTAATGGTTTCAGCTGTTGCACATAATGGATGTTGCAGCCTGAATTAGTTTTGTGCTGCAGTCCCTGTTTGGTGGTTTTAGGATGCAGCAGTGGATACAGACTGTGTACATCATATTTCCTGGTTTGCCTGGAAAGCATCCGTCTCAGACAAGGTTATTTGTAAAAAGAACATGTAGCTGATGTGCAGAAAGGTGGATTTACAGACTTGCAAGTGTTCATTGGCTTTACATCCAGAAGCCAAAGCATCCAGCATATGGCAATTAATAGACCCCCAGTCTCAGTGGTGAGCCCCGAGCTTTGGGGCCCCAGGGAGGTGAGACTCAACCATTGCAGAATAGATGTGTAACTTATTTGCTAATTATTTCCCACTTTCCTTATCTTCTGGAGGTGGATAATCATATATATATATGCACACACACTAATATATATATACACACACGCCCCCCTCTGTGACCTAGCTGTATTGAACATAAATGGGAGCTCTTTGGCTCTTCAGTATGTGTGTGTTAAATCTCAGTACTGTTACTACTACTTCTAGCAACAGCACGATGTATTTGCATGTACTTTGTGTACAGATCTCACCATCTCTGCATTCCAAGCACAGCCAGTGCATACAGATGCTACACCTCATCTTGCTGGGGCCTTTCACAGACCTTGAAGTTTATAGGAACAGATGTCACTGATTCTTTTGACTGCAGATTTCATCTAGCAGGTCGTATCAGGCACTGGGACAGTAGCATGATGCAGCTTCCACCTTGGCAGTACAGTTCAAAACCATCTTCTGTGGCAAACAAAGAAGCTGGGAGCAAATACATGCTGCAGGTGCCAGGACCAAGTGGAATTCCAGGTTGTTTTCACAGCTGTCATGGATAATACACAGGTGGTCCTGCCCAGTTCTGGCTGTTTTAATTTAATTCCAAATTCCTTAAGTTGCCAGATCTCATAGTGTTAGATGCAGATGCACTCAACTCCTTCTCATTAGCTCTTCATATTTTTTTTGCTCAAAACTCATTTTTGGTATTGCAGCTGGCAGAGTTGGACACATCTTTTGTCTTTGATTTCATAGTGCATCCTCAGTCTATCCAGTTATTGTCAGCTTTTCTTGCTGTTGACAGGTTGGTTCTGATTGTTGTGCTTCTTTTCCAGATCTTATTTGTAAGTGGCATCAAAGTCCCTGGCCTTATTGTTCAGAAGTCTGGATCTTAAATCAGGAGAAGTTAGCACCTCAGGACTAGGTCCCAACCCTGTTACCATCACAAAGCCAAGGAGATGCAGGGCTGGAAGGTGACTTCAGCATGTTACCTGTGTCATCCCTCCTCTAAGCAGTCAGATGCACCTTGACCATCCCTGACAGGTATCTCTGTTATTTGTCTCTGCTGTGAGACCATGCTTGAGGCACTTAATTGTCACTGTGGTCAGAGCTTTCCTTCTCCCCATGTGGGATGGGAGGGTGGTCTTTACCCAGATGTTGGAAGGTGTAACAGGGAGGGACCATGGCACTGCCATCACACTGTCTGTTCCAATCCGGGGTGTGGTGTCTTGATGGTGGTCAGAGGAGTAGGAGGTGGTAAGCCCTGTGTGTGAGCTTTGGTACCTAAGGGTGAGCCATGACTGATGCGTATGGGGGAGGGGGATTTTTTTGACTGCCTAACTTGGATTTCCTCCCCTGACAGTTAGGCTGGACCTGCTCATCTGGAAAGGGTAATTAGGTGCAAGGGCGTAGAGTGACACATCCCTTGATCAGGCACTAATTTAGTTATAAGATGTGAAATTTAAGTTATTTACTCCCTCTGCTGCCTCTTTGTTCCCTTTATTGCAAGGATAGGAGGGCGCGTGGAAGTTGTTGAGATTTCTAATCATAAGTGAAGGTACTGTCTCCTGATGTGAAGGGCTGTGTACAGACCCTGAAGGGATAATTGGCAGAAATTGCTGATGGATGTCACTGTTAAACCACAACAAAAAAGTATCTGCTTTTTTGCTTTCTGCTCTTGACAATAGTTAATCACAGTACAAGAGGAAAGCTGTACGCTGTCACTGAGTCATTTGTTTATCATTAAAATCTGAAAATCTCTTCTCCCCTAGGACAAAAAATAAAATAGTGTTGTAACCTTCTCCTCCCCTTCAAACATAAAAACTTAGAGAACAAGCAAATAATAAATGAACAAGGCGTTGGGCTGATCAGACATAGGTACATGATTCTGATACACAGAGAGCATTGCAGTGTCTCAAAAAGATGTGTTTAAATGGAGAACATCATCTCCAAACGTCTGAGACACAGGGAAATGATTCTTTTCTTCACTGAACAAGAGATGCTTATTCCTCAAAGCTGTGTAGCACACTCTCTGCAAAGGCACTCTCCCTGTGGCTTGTTGGCTTGGTTTTAGTGGATGTAATTACAGCATCATGTCCCGAGTCAAACTGCTGGTTCTGAACTCATTAAAAGTTGGGGAGAGTTTTCCCTTGAATTTTAACTTCCCGAGTCATCTCCTGTCTTTGGGAGCTTTAGTGCATGCCCAGAACAGCTCTGCTCATTGCACTGCATTGCTGTGGGTTTACACCAGCATGAGGCAGGGCAGGGTTCCATTTTACAGCCAGTCCCTTTGGCTGAAATAAAATATCCTACGGACCTGACTCGCCGTTGGATTGAGGGCATTGGGTAGCCCTGCCTCCAGTTGTGAGCTATCAGTAGCAAACAATCCAATTAAAGGCGTGGCTAATCCAAACTAATGAGGTTTTACTGATGTAAAATAGACAGAAGAAGCTCCCTTCACCTCTGCCAACAGCAATGCAGCTCGGTCTCCCTTCCTGTAGGGCCATGTGCATCCGATACGTCCCTGAGCACAGATTTCCCACCACCCTCTCCTTACTGCGTGGCATTACGACCAGGTTTTCACTGCAAACCCCTCCAGCCCTCACGATGGTGAACTGACTGTTCTCAGTGCGAGCGTGTGCAGTGGCTCTGGCAGCAACGGGCTGGTGATGCGTGAGGGAGTCCGTCATCGCCGCGGGTGCTTGGCGCTAACAGGCAGCGCTGAGTGCAAAGGGAGTGGTGCCGATCCCTTCACCGGTGCCCGGTTTAGCAGGCAGGAGCATTCAGCTGACGCACTTTCCACACGACGCCAGACTGGCTCCTGCTTCCATCCATCTGTCAAAACCCAGCAGTTGTTTCTGGGGCAGTGATATGAAGACGTCATTCATTCCATCACTGCAAGAACAATGACATGTTAGGAGCTGAGATTCTGAGGACATGGTAAAACAAGCACATATTTAATACTGAATGATTACACTATGGATGCCTTGACTGACTTCTTTGGAAAAGCTGGTCTCTCTTCTGAGCACAGATGAGCATTGCTCTACAGGGTGTTGGGAGCATAATACGAAGAAACTATCCAGCTCCTTTACATCACCTATGTAACCATCGATTTATTGGTGGAATCAAAAAGAAGAGTGTGCATTTTGATGCATACCAGGAAGCCTGATGATGTTGTCTCTAAATAAGCCTAGACTTTGTGTCAGTAATCCAACATCATGAATGTATGGCTGGCTTTCACAAGGGAAAGCAGTTACTTGTTTGAGAGGTTCTGCATTTCTATGAGGGCAGTTGGTTAAAAAAGAAAAGAAACAGAAAAAAAAATCGATTCAGTGATGACCTGGCCATAAAAATGACTTCTAGGCCTGCTTTTTTATGTTGCATTGATTATTTTACTGGCAGCCCATTCAGTCAGGCGTGGGGCTTTTCATTGTGTTCCAAGCTCTGGTCTCACTTGCTGAAGATGTCATGGACATGAAGATAACCTGAAAGGGGTTGACTTTGATCTTCAAAGCATAACCCCTTTTCTCCAAGCCCCCCTGCAAAATAACAAATGTGATTTTTCCAGCCACAGTGAGGCGATAGTACTGCACGTGGAAATCTGTACAGTCCTGTATCCCATCTTTCAGAGGGTCAGGGGAGCTGCACGTAGCTTGCAGGTGGATGGTGGAAAGGGCTGCTGGTTCCTGGTTTGAATGAGCGTGGCAGCAGCATCTCATGGTGACCCACCTCCTCGTGCAGCTGGGCTTCAGAACGGTATTCAGGAACATGAAAAAGCCAAGGACTTCTGTGATATTAATCATGTGGTTTAGGTTAGTCACAAGCATAATTACCTTGGTAAATTGATATACACTGGGATAAGTATATAATAATTAAAGCAAGACAAGGACAGGCTTTGTTAGAAGCATGTGGAAAGCCAGGGGTCCCCCTTGCTGGTTTCTCTTTGGTCTCCATGCGCAGAGAAATGGTGTCACTTCCTACACTGTAAAGTATCCACATTTGTGGGGCAAGGAAAAAGGTTTGCTGAAGTAGAATAATAAACTAAAAATAATTTTTGAAATTGGGAAAGAGCAGGGGTTTGTTTTTATCCAATAACGAAAAGTCATCCAGCTGGATTTGACTGGTTAAGGTGTGCTTGGTACAGTCACGTGTGGTCCTTTCCAGTTCTCCTTTCCCTCCTCTGTCAGTCCTATGGGCTGAGTGTTGCTTTGACATTGATTATAGCCTCCAAATAATGAGAGAACGCTTCTAGCAGCAAAATCTGTCTTGTTTGGGTTTTTTCCTTAATGTCCTCCAATAGCATTCCCTTAAAATATCAAATGATGCCCAAAATGTGGATTAATTCTCAGCCTGTGAATCGTCTCTGCTAAAGCCATGAACTGTGTTCATGCTCAGCATTGACTCTGTCAGTCTACAGGAACCAGATGATGCTTCTGTACATGGTGAGTTACAGATACTGTGCAACCTCTTGCATGGCGTGAGGGGAGACACGGGGCAGTATTTCCAGTGTTTCCTAGTGGGTTGGGAACTGGCTGGGCTTTGGTGGTCTGCAGGCAGTGAGCAGTTGTCCTGTGCATCACTTGTTTTGTATTTTTGTAATAATAATAATAATAATAATAATAATAATAATAATAATAATAATAATAATAATAATAATAATAATAATAATAATAATAATAATAATAATATAATTTATTACTTATTATTATTACTTATTATTATTATATTCTCTTTCTTGCCCTATTAAACCATCTTTATCTCAACCCAGGAGTTTTACTTCATTTCCCCAGTTCTCTCCCCCATCCCACTGTGGGGGGAGCAAGCAGACAGCTGTGTGGTTGTTTTAGCTTCCTGCCAGGTTAAACCACACCAGGTCTCAACTGCTGAGTTTCTCAATGCACGGGATAAGATTGATGCTGCTATTTTGTGGCAGATATAAATAACTCAGACCTCTTTTTGCCTGTGAGGAAAAACAGGTTTCCTTGAAATTTTGGGTTTGGATCGTCTGCTAGACTTCTGCTGAGTGTACTGTGAATCTTGATCTTGTTCTGAACGATGCCTGAATTGAGATGTAGCATGTCTTACACATAATGAAATGTATTTAAATGATGCATATCAAAGTGAGTAGTGATTTGGGTCGAGGCACCGTGGTGGCTGACTCTCAGAGGAAAAGCAGTCAGAAAATGCTTTCTGAAAATGAAACTTCTTTCAGCTGGGAACCTGAAAAATACTAAGTGCCTTTTTTGGATGTTTAACTCCAAAAGTACTGATTGTCTTAACCTCGTGGAGGCTGGGACTCGCTTTCAGATGTGAAATGAAGGTGTTATGCTGCTGCTTGTGGGGTGAATGGTCAAGGGCTACCACTTCTAATGTACTTTTCAATCTCAGAGTGACTTCCAAGGTACTTAAAAACTCTGCTTGCCTAATTGGTGGGTAAGAACTAACCTTAGAGGCTCTGAATAGGCTGAGAGAGGGTTTTTCTGTATTATACCATATTTTATGCATCTCTCCATGATCTTTGTAGTTAGACCTGGTGAATCAAATATAGCGTTAAGTTAATTGAAGATTATATGAACCTAAGCTGCTGCTTCAAAAGAGTGTTGACTAATACAGCCTTTTGAATCTTAAATACAGACCTTGTTTTAGAATATATGTTTATGTCATTGTTTGGCATGGAGTTATTTGCACAAAGTTACCGAGTTTCTTGTACTTAATGGCTCATGTTGCAGCAAAGAACGGTGCCCTCTGAGATGTCTGCTGTATTTATTGCACATTTGGCACCTTACTTACAGGTTTTGTGTCTATTTTCATGTTCTTTACAATGTGAAATAGGTGTTATTATCAAATTAAATCCTTCCAAGTCGTGGGAAGGTCAGTGGCTGCCCTGGGTATATATGCGCCTTCCATAGGTTTAGGTAAGATGGTCACCAGTTGAAGTAGCAGCTGCCAAACAAATGGTGGGTGATCTCAACTGACCACAAACACACATTTACACTTACCAAAATGGCCTGTCATCTTGACTTTCTGACTGAGGACTCTCTTGTGCTGTTCATGTATTGACTTCTTACACAGAAACCTTCCACAAATTCAGGACCATGTGCAAGATGACCAGGCACACGCTGCCAGATTCCAGCACTCCACTCTTTTTCTGTTGTTTCCTGGTTCTTAATCCAGTCCTTCAAGCTCTTGTTCATAAAATATTTTGTCCTGCTGACTGGCAATTTTTTCATCTGCTGCCACTGGTATTTCTGGGACCTGGGTCTTCTCTGCTGCCTTGTGCCTCTGTACAGCCTTCGCATGAAACGCAGCATCTTGGTGTTGTCCATGGCTAACAGAAGAAGAAAAAGCAACTTCTCTGAAGATACAGAGATTCTGATTTGGTGCACATAAAGGCTTAAAACGGACATCTTCAATGGTTAAGGAGAAGTCTTCATCCTAAAGACCTCTCATTGAGTGTGGCTTCATTCCATACAAGAGTCTCAAGGCTCATTCTGGAGGATGGAAAGGAAGCTTTCCTCTGGAGAGACTGTCACCACTGACCCCGGGAGGCAGAGGTTCCTCAGCTCTCCCTTCCACCCTAAGGGGGAATGGTGACCTCTCCTTTTGCCTGATTCAGTGTCAGTGCTCAGGAGAGGGCCCACGTGAGTACAAATTCCTTTGACTGTGCAGACCCTCTGGACGGAGCCGTGGGGCTAAGGATACACCACAGCACAGGGCTCTCATTTCTTCAGGGGGAAAGACCGGTTGTCATACAGCACCTTTTTACCTGTAAGGGGGGAGAGAGTTAAGTATTTATTTACTTACCTATTTACTTTATTCTACCCAGAGCTGAACCCTTGATTTTTGCAGTGTGCTTCCTTTCTCCCGCTGAGTCGTTTGTATGCGTTTCACTGACAGCCTGTTTGAACGCCCCGCTTTCCTCCAGGGACTTTACAGCCAAACTGATGCAAACTCTTTCTTCTCAGGTGCCTCACGATCATCTGTCATCCAATGCAAGCCAGGAGGCAACTGCCCCAGCAGACACAGAGGCATGACTAGGCAGCTCTCCCCTCTATCTGTTGCTGAAGATTCTGCTGCTCCCATTCTTGAGCTGCAGAATCGAAGTCCCTCGGGAATCTGTCGGCACAGCAGAGTCGAGAGGCAGAGCAGATCAGGTAGGCATACCAGCCGCATTCCCGGCCTCACAGCATGCCTGAGACAAGCCTCTTCTGTCTGTCTTTGGAAAGATGGTGCAGGATCCGAGCATGTTGACGTTGGTTTGCGGTGCTGTGAACAGCAGAGCCACGTGAAAGGCCTTCCTGTACCTGTGTGCCAAGTGGGGTTAGGTGGGAAGGAAGCAAGGATGGGAGGAAAAGGCCTGGGCCTCGGCAGGGACACGTAATGTGTTAGGTAAGGCCGGTGGGCACAGAAGATCTTGAAAGCATGATTAACCTTAGCACGCAAGTTCGTTTGTACAGAGTGGTTGTGTTTCCTCAGCTTCGGCCTGGCATGAGGCCAGGACCCTTAAGAGCCAACCATGTTCCTTCTCAAAGACAATGACAATCTCAGCTCGTACCGCGGACAGTCTGATGAAGAGGAAGAGAAGGAGCAACAGGTGGAAGGCTATCTAGGGAAGACCATCACAGTTCAGATCATCACTCAGCTGTGCATCAGGGCTTCCATCAGGAACATGTCACCCACTTTACTGCAGAAGAATAGCTCGAAGGTAGCTGTAGGTGTGGTGAACACAGACCTCCTCACCAGGATGTCCATCCATCACCAGCAGGGATGGGAGCGATTGCAATATGCATCCACAGGCCTTTGAGTCTGCTGAATTGTACTGTTGAGGCCAAGAGAGCTGTTAAATGACTGCAATAATTTAACCGCCCAAGTTCTTTGGAAGACTGTGTCTGTAGATACTGTGAGCAAAAAGGGGAGGAAGAACAGGTTGGATCTGCCTTGCACACTGGAACTGTGGGAGGTGAACCTTCCTCTGTCACTTCACCACTGATGGCATCAAGAGTCAGCCACTTTCTTCCTGTGTTGGAAAATGCGGGGATCCCGTACTCCAGGAGTACTGTCTTGATGGAAACCCTCAGGAAAACACTGGAGGTGATTATTGCTGCAAGGAGTGGATGATACAGCATTTTGCAGTAAAGATCATACCTAGGATACAAGAAAACCAGTTTATTCACATTTTTGCAGATATCAGGCTGAAATAACTCTGTGCATGCTGGCACTAGGGTACATCCAAAATCAGAATCCATCTTCTATAAGAAAGGACTTTACTCCCCTTGAGGAAAGAGTAGTGCCTTGACATCACACTCTTCTCATCAGTTATTTTGCATTTTTTTAATTTCTTATTTTACCCTGATCTTCCTTTCCTCAGCACTGAAGTCTAAGTAGGACTGAGCCTAAACAATTATAAATAATATTATTTTCTAGGATGCAGTTGCCAAATAGTCAAAAAAGTTCAGAATCATCACGTTTTGGTTTTCCTCATCTCACTCTTCTGAAAAATGAAAGCAAAAGGCTCCTCTGTTACTGTCTTCTCACAGAGACATCACAAGCAAGAGTGATGTAACAGTCAAAATGACCATCCAGGGGCATTTCTGCCAGCTGCCATTCAAATAGTTTGCCACTGACCAGCGTCATCTCCACCTGTTTTCTCCTCTTCAGCACATCATTGAATATCTGAACACAAGTGCTACTTTCTAACTTGCTCCAGCCCCAGCTTCATGACTTGGAACTCCTTAAACCTACTTGGTTTGAATTATGTGCCTGCTCACCACATGTCCTTGAGTTCAAGCCCTGTAATTATTTTTAAAGATGTTTCTTATCTTGTCCTTTTGAATCTTTATCCAAGATCTTGGCATGTACATCCCATGGATTTTCAAAGCAGCTGTCAAGCTCCTGTGTCACTTTGGCCAAGGTTCCATCCCAATTTCACTTCAATGTAAATATCTAGTCTAGGCAGACATATAGCACCTCCAGTGGGCTCAGATACAGGAGGATGAAATCAGCCACCATCTCACCATGCCTGTCCATTATCATTAAAAGTAAAGGGGCCCTAGACAGCTTGTTTTTTCTCAATATACAATTATTTTCTAAGTACATTAGGTGGGATGAATCCTACCCATTAATCACTTCCATAACTCCCCAGGGTGCATTTAATCACACTTAAACTTCTCTAGGTCTTTTCATCCAAGGTAGGACTTGCAACAAGTGTATGTTTCTGTACCTCTCCCTCACATTCAAACCCAAGACTGTAAAATCCAGGCCAAATGCTAGTGGTGGTGTCATGAGTAGTAACAGCAATTACATAGTTATCCGGTAATTGAAAAATAGAAAGCACGGATAACGGTGCTTTAGTCTTCTATCAGTGTATGATTATTTTAACTATTAGCTGAAGAAGGGCTAATTGCACAGTAGTTTTGCTTAGCAGGAAAACCTGCAAGTGGATGCTACGTAATATATTCTTTTTAAGCCATTCTAACTTGCAAATAAACTGTAATTTACCTTTTAATAGAAGATGTCAGTCATTATTAGTGCCATAAAAATATCTATTTTCTCTCAGCAGCCAAAGGGAATGCTAAAATGATGCTTGCCTTTTCAGAGCTGTGTCTGATTATCCTCTGCATGTTTTTAATAAACCTGTAATTTTATTTAAATTCTCGATTCACCACTAAACAATGGGGCCACTGAATACTGAATCATTGTGGGGAAAAAATAGAGCATACAATTACAATTACAAAAAGCTCCATGTCCTGGTTAGGAAAATTCTTGATTGCAAATGTGCTCCCTGCTATGATGAGTCCTTTTTTAGATGTAATGTTGGTCTAAGTGTAATAACTTCGAACCTCAGTTTGACGTTTCCTTATGACTGTAGTAGAAACAGTGATACAAAAGGAAATCAAGCCCGAGTCTGAAAGGATACCTTGTTCACATTAAGTTGAATTTAGGACAGCATATGCACTCAATGCAGTGGATCTATAGCTCCTTAACATCAACAGCTATAATGTTTCTTACATATATCATATCATGGGCATCTATAGCTCCTCTTCACAGCAAAAATTATATTGTTTCTTGTGTATATATCACATCATGTGTTGATGAGACTGATAAGTGATAGTAATAATGAAGAATAGCTGCCAGTCAGGATTTTTGGAAGAAACTCCTGTTTCTCCTATCAAATGGACGTGATATGGTCTGATGGGGTAAAAGGTTGGAGCTCACTGCTGCCACATGAGCTTGGAGGGCAGCAGCGTTAGTGCTTCTCGGTGTCCAACGCAGTTCAGTCCATTGGTTTCACTGGGACCTGTGGGTTTCATCTCTGAAAGATGTTTCTGGAGAGCTAGTCATCGGTCAGTAAGATTAAATTCTCCCCCCAGTCCTCACTTCTGCTGGGAAATCTGCAGTGGTCTGCAGATCAGGTCTGAAAAGTGCCGTACTGAAATGGGAAACGACAGGCTTGTGATTCCTCCTTGTCTATTGCAGAGGTTTATTTGTAGGCTTGCCAAGCTTCAGTTTTGTCCTGTTTCCTTTTTTGACTTCAAAAATGTAAATACATTTGACTGAAAAAAACCTCTCTCCACTTGGGTATATCAAACCTCCAAACTCTGTCTTTTCCCCTTCCCAGCCTGCAAATAACAAAAGTGATTCTTGAGTTGACATCTTGAATAACAAGAACTTATTCCTGGCTTCAGATGTGCAGCCTCAGATAGCTTTTATGTTGCACACATGCACAGTAATTGACTTCATAATGCCCTTGGTTCCAAGGGACGTTAGCTCTGTTGTAGAAGGAACGAAGGGCTGAGAAAGCGAACAGTGGCAACAGCTTAACTGTGACGCTGTTACCTCAGGCCTCGGCATTGTGGTTGTGTTTTGTTCCTATCCCCTTGAAGTGACAGCGATGGTACTGCTGAAGTGCTGCTCTGCAGGGGTTCGGTGTTTGTGGGGCATAGAGGAATTCCAGGGAGAAGGCAAGGAATGGCTCATGTCTGGATCTGGAGGGGAGATTTTGCCCAGAGTTGTTTAGAACACATTCATTATGTGTGCAACTCCTTTCTTTTTCTTTTTCTTTCTTTTTTTTTTCTTTTTTCTTTTTTTTTCTTTTTTTTTTTTTTCCAGGAGAAGAAGGAACACAAACACACACAGAGAGCAGCAGCCAAGAAGCTGAAGGACAGACACGATGCCAATCTTGCACATCCACATTTCTCAAGCTTATCTGGAGATTTCTGATCATTTTGTCTGTCTCTTCCTCCTGGGTCGGGACCACACAGTTTGTCAAAATCACCTATGAGACCTTTGACTGTCCTTTTTTCATGACTTGGTTCTCAACAAACTGGAACATTATGGTTTTTCCCATTTATTATTCTGGGCACCTTGCAACTGCACAGGAAAAGCAGTCTCCAATCAAGAAATTCAGGTAGGCTTTACTGTGGCAATGTCCCTTTAAACAACCTGATTTCTGTGGACTGAGATCACTGCTCTTCTCAGTTTGAGTCACGGTGTCAGAAGGCAGAATAAAGGTCATGCTGCAGAAAACCTCACTCATAAATAGCTTACAGAAGGCTAACAGATGAGTGACATATGCTTGAATAAATGGATAATTGATTGTTAGAGGGTTTTTTATTGAGTTGAGGTCAGTAATTTGCTTATAATCTTTCTGTTGTGTTATCTAATATCTATATATTTTGTGTTCCTGTGGGATCAGACTGTTAACTAACCTGCTGTGGTCCATTTATGATCGAACCAAACCAACTCATAGTCAGACAGGCGCTCAAAGCTGAGGAGATGTTTTCCATGTGGAAGACCATGGCTTGCTCCCTATGCTCAGGAATGAAAACTGCCATTTCCCCCTCCTGCTGGATCACACCATGGATCCAGCCATGCAAAACTACAACAGCATCCTAGTAGCCTTCTCCTCTCTCCTCTGTGTGGGGTCAGAATTAAAGCTGGTTGCAGACTCTTGGTTCCCACCACCACCCCTGTAGCTCTGAGGAGTAAGCTGTTATGGCTGTCATCCTGAGGAAATGATGTGTGTCCCGTCTTCTGTCAGGCTCCATGTGGAAATACCTCTTCCTCTGCCTTGTGAGGGGCAGGAGAAGACACCCCCTGACTCCAGCCTTTCGTTATGCCACGTGTCTGCATGTTGTAATTGACCTCCAAGCTCCAGTGCAACGTAGTCCATAGTATTAACTCTAACATTACTCTACAGAGGGGGAAGTTTGTAAATCCTTCAATAGCCACTGTGAAATCACAGAAAGACAATGTTAGAGGGGAGTCCTGCAGCAGGACCAAGCTGGGTTAGCTTCATCCTAGCCACGTCTAACCTGTTCTCAGGGCTTGGAAGTACCACAGCGTTCTGGGACAATTCATTTCACAGTTCCTCCTCCACCTCCGTTACTCTACTGATCTGACGTAGAAGCTCCTTTAAAAGATGGCACTAAATCCATCTTGCCAAGAGATAAGACACCTTGCCACAGAGGGAAGGAGTTCACAGGGTAATTTTGAGCTGGGGACCCAGTTCTGTTTACTCCAATGCAAACTTGCTTTGAAAGCAGCTTTATGACTCCAGCAGAAGTGTCTGTTCTGTAAGGTATTAACCAGCGTGCAGCCCATCCCTTGCTCCCACTGACAGAGGGTTCAGCACAGCTGTCACTGAGCACAGGGGGAATTCAATTTGTGACTCTCAGGCTGGAGGGTAGCAGGCCCAAATTCTTCCCTCGGCTGCTTTTGCCAGGATCTGGGATGTAATTTGGCCCTAAATTATCATTTCTGTCAAATCAGCGTGACTGAAATTGAACAGTTGCACTTAATTAACCACCTCTCTGAAAACCCTGGTGCTTTGTACACTAATGATGCCTTCATTCAGATTCTTGCTGGAGTGTTGGTGAGAACATTAACGGTGTCAGCTTGGCTTCTGGGTATGGGGTAAAGTAATGAGAGATGCGCAGCAGAGAAGGACGAAGGTGAGAATAAGTATCCCTGCAGATTGATCCCCTGCAGGTAGTTGGTTTGATATTATATCCCTCTGAGCAAAACTTGGGGCAAAACGTTTGTGGTGATGCATGATGAATGTATGCTTGAATAATTGATATGTTTCCCAAGCTGTCAGGCTTTTGAAGTTGACACATGGAGATGTGAAGTAGGTTTATGAATGTGTGGAAACAGGGGGCCGGGGTTAGAGCTGATGGGCCAATGGAAAGGCTTCTTCCCAGGGCATTTCCTACTCCAGATATGTTGGGATGTCACATCCCAGGAGGAGATAATTGTTGACGAACCCCGAGTTAATCATGGGGGCCAACTACTTGGTTTGTGCCGTGTTATGACTTGACAAGCCAAACTCTTCCAGTTTGGGTATGGGAATGGACTTCTCTTCAAGATGAGCACTTGATTTTTCTCATGATTTAAAGAATTGAAAAGCATCATAGGTAGTTTTTAAATTCAGAGACTTACGGACTGGTTTGGTTCAGAAAGGACCTTTGGAGGCCATTTAACCCAGCGTCCTACCCAGAACAGGGTAATTATTTTAGCTAGATCAATTGTTTGTGTGATTGTTTAGCTTGTGCTCTTGATACTGTTCCTGTTACAGGGCTTTTTATTACATTTTGTTGCCTCATTTTCTGGTTTTATTTCTGTAGAGTAGCTAATTCTTGTCAATAAAGCCCATCCTATAGCAATTCCAGGCCTGCCTCAGAGTCCAGAGGTGATTTGTCTTTGTGTTTTGGGAGGATGTAGTTACTTACTAGATGCTTTAAAGACATATGACATCTTGTCCAGCCAATATTCCCAGTGGATCAGAACAAACAGTGTCTATTATATCCTGGCAGAGATCAGTGATCATGAGAGCGACTCTCAGAGTGCTGCCCCAGGCTGGCAAAGCTGTACAGAGCTGCTGTTCCTTTAATAAATCCCACTCGGAAGGATAGGAGTCTCAGTCTTCAACATTGGATTGGCTTTCTGAAAGGTTTACAGTCTTTGAGATTGTCAAGTGTGTGTTTCTTACCTTTCACACTTTACCTTAGAGATGAAATTTGGTGGTTTTAGATATTAACTCAAGGTTACTTAGCTGCTGCATTTCGTTAAACTATCTTGGTTGTCTTGGGGCAGCTCTTGGTGTCTCCTCAGTGTTGTAGGTAAAAGGTATGACCCACATAAAAAGCTTCAAACTCCTTCCATGAAGCTCAGCTGTAGGAAATCTAACCCTGCTGGTATTTACCACAGCAGAAGACACTCTACAGACTTGACATAGGATCCTAATAGAGTCATAATTTGGAATAGGTGGGTAATATTTTCAATGTCAATAAATTTTGCCTCCCCCTCTGCTGTCTTGGCTTCTCAGGGACAAGACCACGATGCTCAACAGCTTTCTGCCAGAATATATCCATAATGTAATAGCTGAAGTTGGTCCTACAGGCACTACACAGCCTTGAGGCATTGGCTAGAAAGAATGTAGGTAGGTGCAGGTTTAATGAAAGATGAACATGTTGGGAAGAGTTGGATTTCTAGCAAGAAAGATAACAAGATGTGAGCGTCACTTGAAGTAAAAACAGAGTCATAAGTAGCTGATACTTGCTGTCATCTGTCATCTGCGAGTTTGTCACCTAGGAATCTCTCCATCTCTGTTGCAGCAGCAGCTCAGTCCAGCTTCTGGAGAAGCACTGCAAGTCTAGACCTTTGCTTTTCAGAGGAGAGACAAGGATCTCAGTTGCCTGAAGCTGCTCCTACCCCGATGGCTCATCAGGAGGGAGGGACACCAGCAGCTCAAAATGGGGCTTCCCTTGGGCCATTCCTTGTTGGGGGACAGCATTCCCTTGGTGCTGTCATGGCCAGTCACAAGCCAGCCACAGCTCATGTGAGAGGCTCACACACAGGTCCTTTTCCTTTTGCTCCAACTCTGGAGCAGACAAATGCAGCTGGCTAGGCTCTTTCTTAGCCTTCAGACAAGAAGCAAGAGGAGAACTCCATCAGTCTTGGAAAACAGTTCACCCTTAGTCTGCTCAGTGTCCATCCCCTGAAATGGAGCTGGAAAATCCTGCAGCAGATGCCATCATTTAGATAGAAGGACCAAATGACACAGTAACAACTTGTGCTCACAAAAGGTCCTGCTGTGCCTCTTACTACTGTAATGTCACTGGTGGCCTTGCCAAGTTCTAATGCGGGTGATGTAATTACATTCCCCGTGTTCGCGTTACCCCAGGTAGCGTCTCTCAGCTCAGTGTTTTTTCTGTAAGCTGTTCTAAAAGCAGCTGCTGCAGGGCACTCCAGAGCCTGCTGTGTGTCAGGGGTGAATAAACCCATTCATTCTTCTGCAGGGGCTGGCATCGGAATAGCTGAGAGGCGAGGCAAGCTATTTAGTGGGTGCCAGAGGCAAAGCCACACGACTGCCGGAGGTGCTGTAATTCCTGAGAGCGTGGCACGCTGCCCAGAGATGAGGGCTGAAGGCTACCTGCAAATAAAAAGAGCTGTTAATGTTAGAGGGCAGGTTTTAAATAGACTTCTTGTGCATTTGGAAATAGCTTGTGTCATGGTTTCAGGGTCAGCTGCCCTTAGATATGTCTCTGCCTTTTAAGTCAGCGGCCTACAGATATTATCTGTATGGGGAGGGATCCATGGAGCTGTGTCTCCTGAGCCCAGGGATTTAATCACTGCCGTGATGACTCCTGCAAGTTTAATTTTAGTTGCATGCCAAAGAGGCTGAGTTAACCACTGAGCAGCCAGCCCTCACAAAGCCCGAGGCAATCTGCTGCAGCCATGACTGGGAATATAAAGTATTCTTCCTGTCTCCTCACTCGCTGAGCATTATTCATGGAGTTCTAGGCACGGAGGTGAATTCATCAGGTCTCTGTCTCGCTCAGCACAAGCCTGTCACAAGTCCCTGCTGTAAATTTTTAATTGAGGGATGAGGAACCGCTGGCCGCTGTTCTGTCTGGCCGTTGTATGCTGCAGTGTGTGATGGAGGCTTTTCCATCTGCCTAAACATCCCATTGCCTGGGGCCTGTGAAGCATTCCCACTTTCTTTTCCTAGCTGTGAATGTCTGCTCATCCCTCCCACTGCTTCTGGGGACTCAGAGATATGTGACATTTGAGGCATTGCCACAGCTCCCTCTCCCAAAGAGCTGACCATCCCACAGAGCCCAACCCAGAGTAATGTAATAATCACCTTCCTCCTTACGAGGACTCACAGACAGGGCGCTTTGGACTTCATCTGCCTGACTCTGCTCTGCATTTATCTGTGTGCAGACATCCCAGAGGTCTGCAGGACAACAAAACCTGACCCATTCTGGCACACACACCCCACACCCCCTTCTCTTTTTTTGGCTTTGAAAGCCACTCACCCTCCCAGTGGGTGAAGGAGCAGAAGCACCAGGCTGATTCCCAGCATCTCCCTGGCAGTGGGGCAGGCACTGGATGACTGGGGTACAATCTCCCATGGCACATATGTAGAAGAGCTTTTCCTGCTGCCTTGCAGATTCCAGCACTGATGTGCTTAGGTGGTTTTGCTGTTGCCTTTCCACACTCTCAGCACAGCACTGGGATACTTGACTGTGCCTTGCGTGACTGGAAGCAGTCCAAGCACCTTTCTGTCCTCACACAGCACAAGCTTGATTCCTCTAAGACATCCTGACAGCTTCTGAGATGTACAACTGTGCAACGATCCAATTGTGCATCAGAGCCGTGGGCAGAATTCCCACTGGACCAGAGGGAGCAGGTCTGTGGTTCACAGTGCAGGTCTGTTCTTGCCAGGAGATGGGGGGGGCAGCATCCTGGCTTTGGTGTCATGTGATGGTGACACAGCCATGCTGCAGCCAAGCCAGAGGTGAGATGTAGTCTGAGCTCAGAAACACCCTCTGCATCCACCTAAGTCTCCTGGGGAGAAAAAACATCTTTTAAATGTAAGCTGCTGTATCTGCATGTCAGCAAACATTCAAGCCTGTGCTACCAGTGAGTCTGCTCTCAGGCAGGGAAACTCATCACCTTTAACTCCTGTTGAAAGGGGTGATAGAAAAACCCACAGTCAAACGTTCATTTATTTGCTTTGCATCCCAGATAAATGACAGGAGTGCTTCTCCTTCCATGTGTAGTATTTCTGTTTGATCTTTAGAGGATAGGCTGACTTCTGAGAATGTCTAGGTCAGCCAGAGCCAAGGACATAATTAGCAGATCTGCCTGCTGAGCATTAACTTGTTGGTCACCCTGGCAGAGTTTGAGAAAGGATTTTATTATTGCCAGAAATGACTGCTTTGCACTCCAGGTCATTTTAGTGGCAGCAGGGAATGAATGGTTATTAAGTAAGACATAACTGATCTCATGTATTACATAGATGTTATTATTCTACTTTCCACAAAGTGAGAGTGATGGTTTCCACTCTTAATAGTAAAAAGCTGCATTATTTTTAACAGCAGAATTCCCCAGAGTTGCTGAAAGTGCTTTAGGACACCTGAAAACAATTCTGTCTTTACAGGCAAAGCCAAACCAGGATAATTACTACACTGCCGTCACCACCCCCAAATAACAAGTGTTTTTCACTTCACATTGCAGTGCAATCATTGAAGTTACTAATTAGTTCTACATAATTAGTGTTTTAGCACTCTTCCACACACAGCCATATTGGGCTGTGAATACTCTGGGGCCCTGAGGCCGCATCGCACTGCGATGATGCCCCTCGTGTTGCCTGCTTAGGATGTGATGCGGGTTCATGGCCCCTTGGTCCACTCCATTGTTGGACCATACAACCATAAACATGGTTGTACAAAGCATTCACTTGTTTTAAATAGACGTGTGAGAGCCCCTGCTGTGCCAAGAAGTGTAACCAGCACACCCGGACTATCTCGAGATACCCCTTCAGCCAAGACTGCAGACAGGGGAGTCGCTAAAGAACATCCTTCCCAGGTTGGGGAAGGCCAAGACGTTTCAGCAGGGGTGCAGTGACGTGCCTTTAATCCAGCTGCATGCTTGGTCTCCTCTCAGTCCACGCAGGTACCTCTTTGCAGAGGAGTCCTGTCCCCAAAAGCAGTGTCCTCTGAGCTGACCCTTCCCGTTCTGGAAAGCCACAGAGGCAAACAGTCTGCAGTGGTGTTTGGGAAGCCAGAGATTTTCTGTGCACTTTAGTCCACAAAGAAGCATCTCCAAACACAACGTTTCACTGTATAACAAACTACAACCATTCAATACCCTTCCCTCCCCTGTCCTTTCTTTCCTTACACGCCTGTCTGAAGGGCTCAGTCTCGCCGGCCGATGGTGATGCGCCTGGCAGTATTGTTGAGTATCTTTAGGAAATTCTTGAAGCTCACTTGGCTGTACCTTAGAAAATATTTCAATAAGAAGAAAACCAGGTTTTGGAGCAAAGCAAGAAGAAATTGTCAAGCTACAGAGAAAAAAAATTGTGGTTATAATCCCTCTGTTCACGGCCTCGAAGGCAGAGTCTGAGACCTGTCGGTGCGTTATAGATAACCTTCATTTCTCCCTCCGAGTCCCAGGGATTATTGTTGCACAGAGTGTGATTCTGCCAGGTAAGTTAGTTCTTTTCTATTTGGGAAATTGCTGTTTTAAGAAGACTGTAGATTATTTTCTTTACGGGGTTGTAGGTAGTTAGGAAAGGCACTTCACTGAATGAGATAAAGGTCTAAGGAATGTTTGTTGTGCTGGAGTGAATGCTAAGGAAAATCCCAGCTGAGTTTCAAACTCTTTTCTTTCCGTAGGGAATGCAGTCGGATTTTTGGTGAAGATGGTCTGACGCTGAAACTCTTTCTTAAAAGGACTGCTCCCTTTTCTATTCTGTGGACTTTGACTAACTACCTGTATTTACTGGCTTTAAAGAAGCTGACGGCCACAGACGTCTCTGCCCTGTTCTGTTGTAACAAAGCTTTTGTCTTCTTGCTTTCTTGGATTGTGCTGAAAGACAGGTTCATGGGAGCAAGGGTAATGACATGCCTGATTTTCAACTCTCTCTTGTTTACATAATTGCTCTTAAGTCCATAAGCTATTGTGCTGCCACAGTGCCACTGCCTTATGGTATGTATATACCATGAAACCATTTCTCATTTAATTTTATGATGCAAACCCAAGGCAGAAGATCATTTAGAGATCTCAGACTCCAGAGGTAATACGATGTGGGAATTACAAAAAGCTATTATGGCTAAGTGTAATTTGATGAATTAGAATAGGAGGACATGCAGTTTCATATAAACCTGTTCTGTCTTGGGGAACAGTGCTGAGGCACAGTCAGTTAATTTTATTTTAAACTTGGTGATAAATGTTTAGGTTCTAACCAAAGTAATTCCTTCTTTGGCTAGGTGGCTGCTTTCAGTACAGCTTTTGTTGCTACCCTGTTTCTTTTTACATACACGTAAACAAGCACACATGTGCTTGTGTCAAATGGAGTTTAAAAGGGACAGCAACTGGTTTGCAAGAAGGTGTGTTTTGCACTAAAGTGTTATAGGACCCATTATTGATTAATAATGCCATAGGAGGGTTCAGATACAAAAGGAGAAAGCACCCAGTTTCACAGGCATCTGACCTGGCTCCTGGAGCAGACACCAGCACACTGAAGAGAATTTGGGATTTGGGAAAGGAAGAGGAAATTGTCTGAAGTGAAAGAGTTTCTCTGATTTCCCAGGGAAACAGGGCTGGCTGGGCAATGAGTGATGGCTTGGGCACCTCAAGACGTGTGTGCCATCACACAAGTGAGCTCTTGGGTAGGGATCTTCTGGGGTGGGGGTGGTGGTGTTGGACTGACTCAGTGGAGGGTCTGTCCAGACCAGACAAAGTCAGGGGTGTTTGAGGAACCTCAGCTGCAGTGCCCTTGAAGGTGAGGACACTGACCTTTCTGACATTTCATCTGTCAGTGCTAAAGCCAGATATTCCATAGGTGATTGAAAATGCAGATGCATCAGGTTAATGTGACTTGTCCTCCACCTGCTGATGACGAACTAAGCACGGTTTGAAATCCACGGCTCTTCTCTACAGAAATCAACAGGAACGGTAGTTCCTGAGGCTGTAGTTCCATCCTCTGGTCCTTGATCATCCCAGCTTCCAACGGGTGCCAGCTGGAGTGAGGAAGCTCCATGGGAATGTCAGGAGGAACTTTGTCACTGTGAGGGTGACAGAGCCCTGGGACAGGCTGCCCAGAGAGGCTGTGGAGTCTCCTTCTCTGGAGACATCCAGACCCACCTGGATGTGTTCCTGTGGGATTTAGTCTGGGTGATCCTGCTCTGGCAGGGAGTTGGACTAGAAGATCTTTCTAGGTCCCTTCCAACTCCTAACGTTCTCTGTGATTCTGTTATTACTCCCTTGTGTCAGAAGATACTGAGTCCTAGCTGAAAACCCAGTAAATTTTCTGATCCCTTTAAGCTAATTTTCATCTAAAAGGAACCTCTTTCTAGAAGAATAAACACAGCTAATGCATTTTCCTAGCCTACTCTCTTAAAGAAACTTAGGCAATAAATACTAAAGCTGTTTCCAGTTGTTAGTTATTTTTCACTGACTTAAAAAACCCCACATTGCTATAAATATGCATTAGTACTAATGCTGCAAACACTGAGAGGTTTGCACAAGAAAAACCTGGCAGAAGAAGTGAACAGCAAATCCTGCAGATAAAAGAAACTGGTTTTGCTGCTAACTGGCAGATTCTGGATGTGCAGTGCTGGAAAGGTAATTAGCAGCATTTTCCAGCAGCCCTCCTGCCAGAATAACACTTAATGATGTTAATAACCACGCAGGAGAGTGTTTGGGAACTAAAATACAACAAAGCAGCGTGGACCCAGCCTTTTGTGCTTTGAATGCTGCTGCTGCTTTCACCTCCCAGCCTCTCAGCGAGTGTAATTAGGTTATTTGGACAGTAAGGGGATGAAAAGAAATAAGGGTTTAATCATGAACTCTGAGCCAGTGTTTTTGCAAAAGCACTCAGCACCCAGGAGCGTGTCTAAAGACAAACTTGCCTTGATGGCCACCTTATGGTACAGCACAGTCTTGCCTGTGGAAGTGTTGATGAGCTGGAGAAGTGCTGCTGGGGGCTCCGTGCTGAGGTCCAGCTGCCCTGAGTGTGTTTGAGCCACCCAGAGAGTGTGTTGTGCAGTGAGAGCCACGTGCCCTCAGTGATGCTGTAGTGTGGGAAGGAGTCTGCACCCAGCCTGAGAGAGAAAAACACCAAGAGAAGGAGTATCCAGGTGAGAAGGACATATGCAGCAGTGACTGTATAGCTGTCTGTTACAAAAGTAGTGCAGGAAGACCTTAGGTACCTTGAGTACCTACTGCCCCGGACAAGGAAACACAGCACAATCCTTGCCTGCACCTTAATCTTCTTTGCCTGGACATTTCTGAACGCCTCACAAATTAAAAATGTGTCCATGTTCCTCTGGGACTTCTGGAAGTCCAGACAGACTCAGAGCAAGCACAAACATCTACAAGACTTCATGCATTTGAGCAGTTCTCTTAGCTTGTGGGGCTGAGATTTAGCTATGTGCTTCAATGTTTGTGTGTTTCATCAGTGAAGTTGAATTTATACTTACTAGGTAGGTGTGGAGTGGTTTTGGGATGTTTTTTTCCCCCAAAAAGGCTGGCTGAAGTCTGGAGATGGGTTTTGTTACTACAGCACCTCATTTATGGCTGGGCTTCACATGGGGAAAAATGTTTTCTGAGTAAATGGTTCATTGGCCTAGTTCTCTTCCAGGGGGAAAAGAAGAAAAAGCGGCAGGCTAATTTCAGTCCTTACCTAGAAGGCTCCAAAAGAAAGTTACTCCCCTCTTCTGTTAATTAAAAAGCCTTGTTTAACGAGCTGTCAGCTACGCCAACCAGCTTTGCTTCACTGTGACCTTGCTGCTTCTTGTCAGCTTAGAGAAGCCTGCAGGATGTGCTCTGGGGTTTCCAGAGCAAACACCATGACAATTGCTAGGCAGAGGTCAACTGTGCTAACGTGGTGATGTAGAATTTGCAGGAAGAGCTTTGAACATGAAATTAAAATAATGTTCTTGCTGTTTTCCAGTGTCGGGTCTTATTTATCTCATGTCTCATGAGATGATACTCTGTCTGTTTCAGTCATTTCAGGAGAAAAACGGTGCTTGGCTGTCTAAATATTTGATTAAATTAGGGAACGGGCTCTCTGAACTTGGTGTAGTCCACCTGGGAAGATGGTTTTCCCAACAGGAAGAATCTATTGGGTATGATGGGTTTACTCATTCCCACTAATCCGAGGAAAGGACTCAGAATCAGAGATTCACAGAATCACAGGGGTTGGAAGGGACCTCCAGAGATCATTGAGCCCAACCCCCCTGCCAAAGCAGGGTCCCTAGGACAGGATGCACAACTCACTTGTTGGGTCTGAGTGGTGAGTGCACAAAGAGTTAAATCTTGCCCCTTTCTCTCTGATAAAAGGGGAGAACTACATTGGACTTCTCTGTGTTGCCTTGTGGGACACGTTGCTTGAAATATTCCAGCTGAAATATTCCAGCTGACAGCTGAGATGCTGCATCTGAATTGATGTGTGAGGCAAGACGTACAGCACAGCCTGAGTTGCAACCAGCCAGGCAGTGGAACAGGGCAAGGGCGGCTTCTGGAAGCTGATAAGAGTTTGATAGTCCCTCTGGTGTCTGAGAGGTCCTGTCTGTAATTGTAATCTAGTCTCAGAGACTGGCTCCACCCTGGAGTTGGTTCTTGGTTCCCTGGCATGTCCCTGTGCCTCCCATGGTTTTGCTCTACTGACTGGCTCTGTTGACATTGTTCTGTGGGGGTTTTGTACTTCCTGCCTCAGCCTGGCTCCCTGCTGCTCGATACGAGTGTCAGTGGGTTTCCTGGGGCTCCTGATAAAACCGTGTGAGATCTGAAAGTCAAACTTCTCTGCCAAACCGCACATGGTTTGGTCCAGATGCCTTTGAAGTCACTTAGGTTTGTCTGGTAGTCAGTATTTCTTAAATGACATTCAGTGAGGTTTTCCAGGAAGCAAGTGTCTGTCTCATGGTGGTGTTGGCTCAGGAGTCGTACCAGAGCTGTGGGAGCAAGACAATGAGAAGCTCAGCAGTTGACTTTGGGAGCCAGTTGGTGTGTCAGTGTTGGTAGAGGTTGGTGCTGTCGAGGTGAGCCGCATCAGTTTCTCCCTCGGTGTGAGTGGGGAGGGCCCACCAGGCTCTCCTCTCTGCTGGGGATTAGTGTGCTGTAATGGATACCTGGGAAGAGAAAATAGGGTCTGAACCTTCAGTCTTGTTGCTGATTCTGTAACAGCCAGCTTTGGGTATCAACCTGTGTGCACCTTCTGCTCTACAAACACACAAACAGCTTTTCTTTTGTAATGATAACCTGGTTAACATCATACTTTTTCAATTTTTTTAAAATCTCTATTTCAAACCCTACCTTTCAGAAATGGGGCTGTGATTTTCCACAGGTCTGAGGAAGCATATTCTCCTCTGCAGTCCATGGAAGCTAGGTATTCAGCATCTTTGGCGCTCAGCCTCTGTTTTTACAGAGGGCAATTGGGTGGGGAGGGGAGTTTTTCCTACAATAAAACATGTTGTGGTCCCTAACAACTTCCTTTAGGTCCTTAAAGTCAAGACCTGGGATTTCAGATACACTGTAGTTAATTACTCCTGTTGTTCTTCTTTGAAACTCCTTAGAAGCTCTGTCTGGGATTTTCAAATGAGCCCAAAATACCCAAGCACAAAGCTGAAGCCTTCATAAAGAAATTTGGCATGTCTGTCCAAGAAAGTTGGCATGGCTTAATAGGAAATAAGAGCTCTGCACAGCTGGAGCAGAATCACACAGGATCATGGAAGGTTACGAGTGGGAAGGGACCTCAAAAGGTCCAACCCCCCTGCCAGAGCAGGATCACCCAGACTAAATCCCACAGGAACACATCCAGGTGGGTTTGAAGGTCTCTAGAGAAAGAAACTCCACAGCCTCTCTGGGCAGCCTGTCCCAGGGCTCCATCACCCTCACAGTGACAAAGTTCCTCCTGACATTCCCATGGAGCTTCCTCTGCTCCAGATTGTTCCCACTGCCCCTTGTCCTGTCACTGCCACCACTGAGCCTGGAAGAGCTCCCAGTGGTGTGCTGTATTCCACAATACAGGGCTCGTTTCCTGGGATGATGTCCATGAAGGGCAGCTGTCTAAGTGCTTGCATTCCAAGTTGAGCTGGGGGCATTGCTGAATATTTCTTGTGTGGTATAGTAGAGCATAATGTCTTAAAATGTCCTGGCCTCAGAGTCCTATCTCCAAAGTGGATGTTTAGCTTGTAAAATATGTAGTGATGGGTGTTGTGTCAGTAGGTCCCAGGAGGGTGTGCAGTGCTATGGATGCCTATCACTCAGTGCATACACTTTCATTATGTTTTACATCTCTCCCAACCACACATGATTTTTTTAAGGGAAAGCAAGAAAGCTGCAAGTCAGAGCAAGCAGCTAGCAACACTCAATTAAACCCCCACGCGGTAACGATCTCTTTCCGTGTAATGAAGTTGCACCGAGCTTCACATCCCTTTGCTTTGTCTGTGCAGATAGTTGCAGCAATAATGGCAATCACAGGAATCGTAATGATGGCATATGCAGATGGTTTCCAGGGCGACTCAATTATTGGGGTAGCATATGCTGTTGGATCAGCCTCTACATCCGCGTTGTATAAGGTAGGTCAGAAGTCTTTACGAGTAGCGTTGCGGTCTCTCCACGTTGGGTGTTAAAAATGCACAAGCATAAAGTGAGTCATTGTAAAATAACTCTTTTATCTCATTCATCCCTCCTGCATCATTCATATTGTGACCAGGTGATGTCAACGATGTCAGGAAGTCTACTATGAGGCTAATTAGTTCTCAGCTGCCAAACGCTCAGAACGCCTTTGCTTTATGAGCCCTCAATGAAATCTCCATTACTCTCCTGCTAGGAATTCAGGGTCATGTTTTAATCATTCCCTGCCACCCCAGTTTACTGATGCTGTTTTGAAGGGGATTGCCATATGCAGAATCGATGGAGAGCCTGAGTGTGGGTAGTGCTGCTTTCCTGAGCGGGGACGGACAGACAGCTAGCTCATCCCTGCTCATCCCTGTGTATTCTGCACTGCTGCTGGGCTCAGAGCCCCTGCATGTGCCTGCTGTGGGTGTTGCACTACAGACATGCTGGGCTTTGAGCCCGGCTTGCAAGCCGCAGCTGCTCTTGAAGGTGAGGGAGGAAGAAGGCAGGGATGTGCCTGAGAGAGTTAGGAAAAGGCTGGGCTAGAGGTGGCCGTATTTATTGTCAGCTTGGGGAGGGTGAAGTGCATGTAAGGAGGAGCAGAAGTTTGGGGTTAGTTGCAGGGGGATGAGAGGTTGCCTCCCAGCTTCAGACTTCAGTTGTCTCACTGATGAGTATGTTGTGACCATTCACAAATGGCCCGACGTGCATTGATTTAGGCTCATGCAGGACAGATCCTCCACGAGACTTGGGCTGCCTGTGAATCTGAAGGGAGTCCCTCCAGGGCAGGCATTCCTTGCACAGTGGGGTCGTGCTGTGAAAGCCACTGGGGCCCTAACAGTGCCAAGTACAGCCCAAATCTGGAACTGCATCAACAGTCTTGTCTTCAGGTGTACAGTTACTCACCCCTCGTGCCAGTTTGCATCAAGCTTTGCTGCACAGACACAACCATCTGCACTGGACTAACGTGGTGTCCCCCCCTGTGCTAAAAAGCAGGGAAAGGCAGCGATCAGCTCAAAGTTCCCCTTGGAAAAGTTGTGTGGGACAGGGCTGGGTTGTGGTACACTGTCCTGGGCAGGGCTGTCCCTGTGCCCCACACTCCCCATGGAGGGGAGGGCTCTGTGCAGAAGGACTTTGCTTCCCATGGCAGGCACGACGTCTACAACCCTCTCCTCTCCTCTCCTTTGCAGGTTTTGTTCAAAATGTTTCTGGGAAGTGCAAACTTCGGGGAAGCAGCTCATTTTGTTTCTACCCTGGGCTTCTTCAATTTAATTTTCATCTCTGTCACCCCCATCATACTGTATTTTACGAAAGTGGAGTACTGGTCCCCCTTCTCTGCTGTGCCGTGGGGTTACCTGTGTGGCGTAGCCGGCCTCTGGTTAGGTATGTGATAAAAAAACATACTATTTTTTCTAGCTCTTCTCCTCTCCCCCAGTACAGAATAAGCCTTTGGTAAAATTCCCAACACCCCCCCGCCTCATAATCAGCAGAGCCATCTCACAGGGCAAAGCTGTTCCCAGTGGAAACAAATCCTCCTTGAGAAATGATGAACATTTTTAGAAGAAGCTTTAATACTAATATGAGAATAAACACAAAGCAGTCATCCTAATTGTCCCCTTTCCATCTTTACAGTCCTACCGTGGTTTCATCAGTATTTCCCTGTCTGGCACAACTGGATTGCTCCGAGTCCAGTTTCAAAGGGCCATGTGCCCCCTGCTGCTCCTGGCATGCTCTGTAGGTGCTGTGGGGCTCTCAGCAGAGCTCAAACAGCTTTGTGTAAGCCTGGTGCTGTTCCTTCTCCTTCAGTCTTCAGGTCCCCTCCGCTCCTCCACAACACTCCCTCTTCCAGAGCCACGCTTGCTATTCTCTAGCCAGGCAGAATCTGTTGGATTCAGCCCAGAGGTGTTTCAATTTCCAGCTAAAACAACATCCTTGCCTCGACTGAAGTCTCTATTATCTCATAATTGAAGAGGTTTTTGTCCCTGCTACAAGTATATTAAATGGAAATGGAGAGGATGTCATTGCCTGGTACACAGCCCATCCATGCAGCCATCCTGAGGCACGGTCAGGCTGACAGCTGAGGTGCTGGCAGCACCTTGAAACTGCTCCAGCCTGAATTGCAGCTGCTCTGGGAGCACAGATGGGACAAAAAGCAGGGATAATTTACCACCCAGAGACCTACCCAAGTGCCTAAGCCTCAACCATGAGGGAGCATACCTGTGGAGCAGACAAGCCAGTATGCTCAGTCTGCTTGTGGCATCAACACCAGGTTCTTGGTATCTGATTAAGGCTTGGACAAAGCTGTAAAACCCAAACCTTGGTGTTGTAGTTAGGAAAGGAGATACAGCCCTCCCTCTTCCCCATGCAGAACCTCCCCTCGTTTCATATATAAAAATACAAAACTCAGTCACTGTGTGACAACTACATCATCATGGTGTGCATATTGAGCGTCTACCACATTAGTAGGGTCAAGGTGGAGAAGAAAAGTCTGTCTTTAGTGTTTTCACCCTTAATCATGTGGTTTTTTCCTGTTTTTTCCCTAGCTTTCAATATCCTGGTCAACGTTGGCGTCGTGCTGACATACCCAATTCTGATCTCTATCGGCACAGTGCTCAGCGTCCCTGGGAATGCAGGTACAAGTAATGGGGCTGTGGGTGGAGAAATAAGCAGAGGAGCAGGCAGGTAGCAGCAGCAATTCATTGTCTAAATAGCCAAAAGCTCTTGGCACATATTTCAAAAGCCGCTCACTCTCCTGCGGCTGCCACGGCTGCTCCTGATGATGGTGGGTGATTGATAGAATGATAGAATGGTTCAGGCTGGAAGGGACCTTACAGATCAAGTCCAACCCCCTGCCATGGGCAGGGACACCTCTCACTAGACCAGGCTGCTCAAGGGTCCATCCAACCCGGCCTTGAACACCTCCAGGGAGGGGGCAGCCACCACCTCCCTGGGTGGCCTGTTCCAGTGTCCTACCACCCTCATAGTGAAGAATTTCTTCCTAATACCCAATCTAAATCTACCACTTTCCAATTTAAACCATTCCCCCTCGTCCTATCACTCCATGCCCTTCTAAAAAGTCCCTCCCCAGCTTTCCTGTAGGCCACTTCAGGTACCACAAGGCTGCTATAAGATCTCCCTGGAGCCTTCTCCAGGCTGAACCACTCCAACTCTCTCAGCCTGTCTTCATAGGAGAGGTGTTCCAGCCCTCTGATCATCTTTTTGGCCTCCTCTGGACCCATTCCAACAGCTCCATGTCTCTCATGTTGGGGACTCCAGAACTGGACACAATAATCAAGGTGGGGTCTCACAAGAGTGGAGTAGAGGGGCAGAATCACCTCCCTTGACATGCTCCTTTTGATGCAGCCCAGGATACAGTTGGCTTTCTGGGCTGCAAGTGCACGTTCTTGGCTCATGTCAAGCTTCAGTTGGTGAGAGCCTTGCTTTTTTTCCGTCTTGCCTCTTTTCCCTGGGTGTGAAGAGAGGCATCCATACCACACAGGGAGGGCAGGCTGGTCTCCAGCCAGCAGCCCAGAGCTCCTGGTTGCTGCTGAGATGTGGTGGGGTGAGCTGCAGCTCAGCGCTGTGCTGGTGACTCGCAGTGCAGCACCAGGGCAGGGTGTGTATGTAGAAGTTTACTCCAGAGTCCTGTACTGTTGAACAGCCTCTGTCTCTGCTCTTCCAGTCTCCTCCTCCACCCTCTGAGCCTCAGCACTCCAGGTTTCTGAGTGTGTTTTCTAAGAAAACATCTATTTTTAGGGGTATGCAGGTCAGAGCTGTGGAGCAGTCTGTACCCGTAAGAGGCTGCTGAGGGGCTCAGATGTGCTGTTGTGTGTTGCAGAGTTAGGAGGCTGAGCCTGGAAGCATCAACCCCAGCTTTATGACCCACACGCTGCTCTCACCCCATCACCAGTGCATGCAGTCCAAGGAAACGTGCTGATGCAGGCTGCTGTAGATAAAGAGGCTCTGGAGGGTTCCCCAGGTGAAGGTGGTGAGGAGATGTGGCACTTAGCACCACACTCCCAGGTCAAAGCTGTTCTCTGCACTCAAGGAGCTGGTCACTCCAGAGGGACTGAGAGTGATGTGGCCTGTACCATAGGCAGAGCACAACACACTGGTTATGGAGGTGCACCAGGCTGGTCTGATGCTGTAGGTCATCCTGATAGGTCATCCTGCTGCAGTTTTGACAGCATTGTTTCTTCTGCTTTACAGCTGTGGATCTGTTGAAGCACAAAATGATCTTCAGTGTGGTGAGGCTGGGAGCCACCATCATCATTTGCATTGGGTTTCTGCTGATGCTGCTCCCTGAGGAGTGGGATGAAATAACCCTGAGGTTCATCAACAGCTTGAAAGAGAAGAAGAGTGAGGATCACGCCGATGACATCACAGACGCCAGCGTACACACGAGAAGCAGAAGCAGAGCAAACGGGACAGTGTCTATACCACTAGCTTAGGGCTGGTGGACTTTACCTGCACGTGGATGTATATTCTGTGAATATAGCTTAAATTTCCTCACTACTTGTATGCTTAAAAATGACATTTACTCTGAACTGGGGATGAGAGGCCGCAAGATAAGAGAAATATGTCTATAAGAAATGTTTACATTTATACACTTATCAAGGAAGGGGTGTAAATAACTACAATAAATAAATTTTTGTAATAAAAACCATTTAAGCTTCTGTCATACTGGACTGCTGGGTTTCAGACGTGGATCAAGTCTACATCCTTTATCTCCTGTTGCTGGCAAGCATAGAGCCGTTCTCAAGGACACAATTCTTGGGTTTTTTTTCCAATAAAGTGATTTTTCAGTGAGGTAGCACCTCTGGAAAGCCATTTCAAGCCTCCCCTGGCATTTTTGATAATTCAGTTCTGAAAGAAGCCAATGTTCACATTGACATCAGGAAATATTATTGGAGGAAATGTTCTGTGCAAAACTTTAATTTAATGTGAAGTTGGGGCAGTGTGGGACTAAAAGCTACTTTGAACACAACCTGGGTGGGCTACAGTGCTGGCAGCCCACAGATGTGGTACTGCAAAGCTTGTGTGCTCTGACTTCTGTGCCTGCAGCTGGCAGGAATCTGTGGCTCAGCACTGATGTCCTGACCCCCTCAGCAGATCGGTGGGGCCAGGGTACTACTCAGACCCCCTGCCTCCCAGTCTGCATGGGAGAGAGAGAACTCCTTTGCTGCCTGTGGGAGAACAGTGTGTTCACATGCACTGCAGTCAGGTCAGGCAGTGCAATCGTGTTTGGCAAGCAGGGAGGATTTGTAGGGTTTCTACCTGCCCGAGTCACCCAAAACAAGGAACTGAGATGATGTCCAGCACACCCTCAGCTCCAGGACTGCTGCTGTACCCTTGGCTGCCTTTGCTAAAGAACTGACCCCACTCATGACACTCATGGGGTGGACCACATGGCAGCAAACGCCTGAAACCCCCTCCCTGTATCTTCACTCCCCCCCCCGCTGTGATGCTCCGGGCTCAAGCCCTATCCCTGCATCCCTCCCAAGCCACAATGAGCCGTGCCTCTCTCCAACACAAGCTTTCCAGCAGTGGTCCTGGGTACCTTTAGAAAGCCAAAAGTAGCCTTACTCATGTCTTTGTGTCCCAGAAAAGCTGTACTCCAGGTTAAACAGCAACCTTCTTATGAGAGATTGAACTCCACAGCTCGCCTGTGTCCCTGGGAAATGTCAGTTCCTATTTTTCAGAGCTTTGGGGCAGACAAATATTTTTCTTAACCTTCCCCGTGGAAAAGCCTTTCAAAAGCCAAACCAAACCAACCACCAGCCCAGTTCTCTCCCTAAGCCTGTCATTGTGGAATTCAGGCTGGCTGGTTCCTCTTAACAGCAGTCCTAGGATTGCCCATGCAAGATTACTTTGACTTGAGAACACTTGATAGGAAAACAAGTATTTTTTTCCCCGCATTCTTTTAAGGAAGAATAGAAACAACTGGAAAATGTTGCAGATTTCTGAGCTCTACTGGCCTGCCTACTGCTTGTGAGTTTGATTAGCAGCTAGTACAGTTGTGGGGGGGGGGGGGGAGGGGGGGGTGTGTGTGTGGGGGGGTGTTTATGGCATTACAACCAGGAAAAAAAAGTTTAAGAGAGAGGAAATGTTTGTTATTATTAACACCAGTTATATGAGAGTGTGAGCCCCATGGTTTGGAGGAATCAGTGGAGGGCTATTAAGATGATTAAGGGCCTGGAGCATCTCCCCTACGAGGAAAGACTGAGTGAGCTGGAACTGTTCAGCCTGGAGAAAAGAAGCCTGAGGGGGGATCTGTTCAATGTTTATAAATATCTGAAGTGTGGGACACAGGGGGCCATGGGCAGCCTCTTCTCAGTGTCTGTGGGGACAGGACAAGGGGCGATGGGCTCAAGTTGGAGCACAGGGAGTTCCACACCAATCTGGGGAAGAACTTATTCCTGGTGAGGGTGAGGGAGCCCTGGGACAGGCTGCCCAGGGGGTGTGGACACTGACCTCTGTGACCTGTCCTAAGCAACCTGCTTTGGCAGTGGGGTTGGACTGGATGATCTCTGGATCTGCAGCCCCTGCAGTTCTGTGATTCTGTGATATGCTCTGGGCACATCCCTGGTCCCAGGAGCAGAGGTGGCAGTGAGGGGGTGCTGGGCAGCCAACCTGTCCTCATGGCCATTAGGGCTTAATACTGATGCAAACAAAGCGCCTTGTGCAAGCAGTAACAAAAGCACCTTTTTATTTTCTTTTTATCACATCTAAACCGTTCCTCACAAACAGCAGAGCTCACAAAATACTTGGGTATATTAAGAATTTACTCTTTGATCACACAGCTGCAGAATTAGGGCTGCAGAAACCAACCCAACACACACAAAATCTTTTAAAAGACTCTTCCAGCATTTGAGAAGATGGGCTCTGCTCCTTGTCTGCTGCTTTTGAAAGCAGCTAGACACTAAAAGTATTCTAAAAATGTGAATTGTATGGAACAGGAAGATATGGCTGAGAGCAAATAGCACATGGCAGCTTGGCACTACCCCAAGCCAATTCTGGGGTTGATATAGTCATTTATATTACCAGATCGTTTGAGAGATGTGTTTTACTGGAATTTTAGTTCCTGCCAAACTGAACACATGGGAAAAACAAACATTTCCTTTTAGTACGCGCCGATGAGTGCATTTTGGCAGGCAGCCCCAGGACTGGATCCTTCAAAGAACCTCACTGACAATTCAGCAGGGAAAATGATGTGAAATCCCCGGGTTTGAGTCAATTTTCCCCTAGTTGAGACATTTCACAGCCAGGGCCACAGCGTGTTGCTGAGCCAGCCTGTCTGTCTCTACAGTCAAAGCCCGTCCTGTACCCAGGGACTGTCCTCAGGGACCAGGGACCAGTGATGGGCCTTCCATTTCTACAGTGAGAAAAGACTCTGTGCCCCAGCAGCCACCTTCCACATCATGTCAGGCATCCAACCCAACCCAAGGTTTGGGCTGGGAGCAAGCAGCCCCCACATTTCTACCTGCACAGCCAACAGCACTGAGGGCTTCAACAGGGGCTGCAGAAGGCTTTCCCACTTCTGCCACCCTTTCCCTTCCCCAGCCCCTGCCGTGGGTGGGCAGCAGGGATGTCCCCCCCCATCCTTCCCCTTCCATCAGCAGGTACCTGATCCCCAGGTTGCATCCTGCCCAGATGTTTTGCAGGGGTGCTCATCCCACTCAGCGATTCCTTAAGGTCCCCTTGCTTACCCACTGCCCAACCTGCAGTTTATCTATCTTCCTGATTAATCAAGGATGGTAATTGCCCTCCCTAGAGCCCAGCTCAACCTTTCAGCACCAGAAAAGCCATTAAACCCAAGAAATCGGACAATAAATGGAGGCTATTTTGCATGATGGTGCTGATGAGCCATCAGAGGAATGCAAACCAATAATCACGCCCATCAAGTGACCGAGCAGATGTGGTTACTTCTGCCGCTGCGGGCGTCTCTGATGAGCCTGTCCACCGTCTCCAGCAACGTGTTTCATTCCAGCCACACCATCTCATTTGCACCCCAAGGAAAATGCCAGTTTTGATCCATCAGCTGCGTGATCAGATTCTCCTTCACGCCAGGGCCCAGCTCTCTGGGAGGAAAACAGAACGTGCTGCGAATAACCCGCCTGCAGCATCGCCGCCTGCGCGTGCTCTCCAAAGGGCTCAGTGACCAGGCACCGCAGACGATGCGATCTCAGCACCACCTGTATCCTCAGCCTTGGCTGGGCTGAGATGAACATTCCCTGTTAACACAGGTGACAGGCAGCAGAGGGAGGACAGAGATGTATTTCTTTACTTTACAGATGCGTAATACTGCGGTCTATTAGTTGTGCCGGTGTGTATCCCGGCCAGTGACACGGGGCTGGATTATTTTCCTCTCTTTGCTGCTCTGTTTCTTCGAGCTACTGCTAGCTGAACATGCCACGAGCAGAACGAATGACAACAAGCCTAGCTGCATCATTGTGGTTCCTTCTGCTTTACTCACCAAGGACTTGCACCAAGCCCAGGTGTTATTCTTACAAAAAATCAGTGCTGCCTGCTTTCCTTCTCCTCCTGCACCCACATTTCCTGAGATTCGAGGGCAAAACCCTGCATCAGTCTCTGCAACACGTCAGATATTGTCACAACTCATCTCTTCCATTCGCATTCCTGGCAGGTAGAACACAAAGAGGAAAGGAAAAGCTTCCCCAGCCATTCAGACTTACACTGGTGCATCTCTGAATTTGGGGATTTTCTTTTTTTGCCCAGGGTTTTGGACCTTACACTCCCCCCCCCACCTTGATCTTTGTGGTGAGCCACGATGCTGTGAGAAGCAGCTGCTTCCCTCGTGGTTTGGCACATGACGTGCACTTTAGAAAGTGGCACACACAGCTGTGACAGTAATTTAAAACTCATTCTTAAGGAGGAGTTTCAAGGCAGAGGCAATCTGCTACGGCAGTGGGATGTTAGACCGGGGCCCTGTGACGAATCCTCCCCTCAGTGCCCCTTTGCTCCATGTACGAGTGAATTACAAACTGCTTCTCCAATGGGAAAACTTCCCTGCCCTAATTCAAGGCACTTCCCTGCCCTTGGGCTTTTCCCTGCATCTTCCTTAAAATGAGATCAGGGCACTTAGGGGTCAATGCTTTCATTTTCATTATAATAAATTTGCTGGGAAATTCAGTTCTGGCAAGATCAGGATCATTTACAGGTTCCAGCTGAATTTGGTGGAGGTTTCAGGCAATAAATGAAACAGGAGAAAGGCATAAGGAGCATCCAACCCCCCTAGGAAGGGCCACTGCTGTCCCTAATGGCAATGCACAGGGCCAAAGTTCCTTCCAGCCCCACATTCCTATAGCACAGCTCTTGGAAATCAGACTGAACCTTAAATACAGATAAAAACCTGCATTAAATCAACCCCTTTAATCAGCATGAGCTTGATCTGGACAGGCTGGAGAGCTGGGCAGGGAGAAACCAAATGAGGTTCAACAAAAGCAAGTGTAGAGTCTTGCATCTGGGAAGGAATTGAATCTGCTTGAATCAGTACAGGCTGGGGGATGACCTGCTGGAGAGGAGCTCTGCGGAGAAGGACCTGGGGGTTCTGGTGGATGACGGGTTGGCCATGAGCCAGCAGTGTGCCCTGGTGCCTAAGAGAGCCAGTGGGATCCTGGGGTGCATCAGGAGGAGTGTGGCCAGCAGGTCGAAGGAGGTGATCCTCCCCCTCTATTCTGCCCTGATCAGGCCCCACCTGGAGTATTGTGTCCAGTTCTGGGCTCCCTGGTATAAAAAAGACAGGGATCTCCTGGAGAGAGTCCAGAGAAGGGCGACAAAGATGATTAAGGGCCTGGAGCATCTCCCCTGTGAGGAAAGGCTGAGTGAGCTGGGACTGTTCAGCCTGGAGAAAAGAAGATTAAGGGGGGACCTTATTAATATTTCTAAATATCTTGAGTATGGGATGCAGGGGGGAATGGGCAGCCCCTTTTCAGTGTCTGTGGGGACAGGACAAGGGGCAATGGCTGCAAGTTGGAGCACAGGAAGTTCTGCACCAACATGGGGAAGAACTTTTCCCCAGTGAGGGTGAGGGAGCCCTGGGACAGGCTGCCCAGGGGGTGTGGAGTCTCCTTCTCTGGAGATATTCAAAACCCGTCTGGACGCCGACCTGTGCAATCTGAGCTGGGGAGCTGCTTTGGCAGGGGGGTTGGACCCGATGATCTCTCGAGGTCCCTTCCAACCCTGATGATTCTGTGATTCTATGAAAGTGCAGCTCCTGCAGCTCTGAAGGCCACAGATGCTGAGATTTTTTTTGAGAGATTCACTGTAGATACCAGTCCTTAACTGATGCAGCACCAAGGTGCTGAGCAGTGCTCTTAGGCTCCCATCCTTGGGCATGTGTCAGGCAAAGGTGGGGCAGCAGGGGAAGCATACTGTCACACAGAGCCAGGGTGAGGCCCAAGGCCGGGGCTGGCTACAGCAGCACCTGTGATTGGCTCCTGTGCCTGTGACAGCAGCGGCATCACAATGGGGGCTGGGGGTTATAAGGGGCATGCGCAGGCAGCGCTGACCAGTGTGTCCTGGGCTAGCAGTGAGTACACACACTGGGCCGGGAGGGGAGGCTGGGCTGGGCTGGACGAGGGCTGGGGCAGAAACACGGGCCCCCAGGGAGGTGGGTTCTCACCCAGCATCGAGGGACTCACCACTGGCAGGAGAGCCTGGGGCAGGGCACGGTGCTGCCAACACCATGGCTGGGCACAGGCCTGGCTGCCTCCCAACTCCCTCATCCCTCTCCTACTGGCCCCCTGTTCTCTGCAGCTCCCATCTCAGATCCTTCCCAGGTCCACTGAAGCCCTTTTCTCTTGCAGACCATGGATATCACTTTGTTCTTCGCGATGCTTGTGCAAAGCACAATCCCACACCTGCAGATGGTCAATGAGGAGCTGGACGAGGCTACATGTGAGCGCATGGAGCAACGGCGTATCTTCCTGAGCCAGAAGATGGCCGAGCTCCTGCAAGAACTGGAGCAGAGCAGCCTGGAGCTGAGGACTCAGGAGAAGAGCGGCATGGCCTGGGCATCCCTGCTCTTCACAGACCTGCAGTACCAGCCATTCTGGGCAATTGCTGGACTCTTGGTCTTGCTACTTGGCCTCTGGTGGTGGTTCAGGAGGAGGAGTCATCAGGCATACAAACCGAGTGATGACAGCTCCAGTGGCTACAGGGCTGAGGAGGAGGAGGAAGACGATGATGAAAATGCTCTGGGAAGATATATTGAGGAGCAAATCCATTTGCCAGTGCACGACCTTACCACAGAGCGCAAGAGAGTGCTGGACCTAGTGGGCTCCTGCATCCACGTCTCCAAGGCCTTCATGATAGACACCTTCTACCCAGTGCTGGAAACACAAATTGGGGTTGGCAGCGCCTTTGAAGGCTGGGGTCCCTGTAAGGAAGTTACTGTCTACAGAATTCTCATACCCATGAAGCCACCCATTGGGCATGCCTTCCACCTGGAGCCAAGCACTGTGAATGGGCCGGAAGCGAGGACCTGCCGCATCCGCGTGGAGCTGCTGTGCACTTGCTTAAAGTCAGGGCACATGCTGTGCTTTGTCCACGACCCCATGGAGGAGCTGAGGAGCAATCAAGAACCCAGCCTTCTTGACACTCTTTGCACTGACTCCTTCCTGGATGTGCAGAAAACAGCCCGCTGGTTCCATCAATTGGTGAAGGATGCCTGGGTGTTTTTGCCTCTGTCATCCAAATACCATATGGAGCTGCTGCCCTCCAGTCGCTCCTGCAGATTTCAAGTGACAAAAGACAATGAGCCAAAGCTCACCATTGAACTGATATTTGGGGTGCAGCAAGGCAACTCGGACATCTTCGTGAGCAGTGAGAGTACAGAGGGCAGCTCCACCCCAAGTACGATGTGGTCAGAGACCTACGCTGTGGCGGAGGTGAAGTTCTTCAGGCGTGTGGCCAGGAAGGCTCCGCCTGATAGCTTCCATCTGAAGTGCCTGCAGTTCTATGTTCACATACTTGATGGCTCGTGCTTTTCCATCTGTGCCTTCAAGACAGCTGTGATGCACCTCCTGTCAACAATACCCCTCTCAAACTGGCGCAGCAAGCATTTCCTGCAGCGGCTACGGGATATCACGTCGTACCTGTACCGCTGCCTGGAGGAGAAACGCCTCAACCATTTCTTCTTTGGCAATGAGAATGTGCCCAAGCAGATCCTCTTGCCCTCATCCTTCCAAAATGTCGTACCGCCAAACCTCTTCCATCACTTGGAAGAGGATCCAGCCGCCCATTGTGAGGCACTGCGTGCCTTCCATGCGTGGCGAGATCGGATTATAAGATCACTGCTCTTTGACCACTACCTTGATGTACCAACCTCTGACTGTGGGTTTCAGGAGACCAGAGTGTTCAATAAATTGTGTGTTTGAACAAATGCTGCGCCCGTGTCTGTGCATCGCTTGGTTGTGGAACGTGGCCATAGGGTGCTGCTGGCTGAGCTGCTGCAGGGTCAGGGAGCGTTTTGCAGAGAAGCCGATGTGGTGGGCTCTGGTTTCATGATACACTGGGCTTTACCTGCCCAGGCGGTGTGTGTTAATTCCAGGAGGCAGCTTGGCATCCCACAGCTGCTCGGTCACCCCTCGCCTCTTCACACACTTGACTTCATTCATAAATCCCAGGAGAGATACGACCACTGAAAAAGGAAATATGGAGAAGAGCAAAAACGCAACTAGAGTGGTGGCTAGAAGCGCCCTGTAGGATGGGGACTGCTTCTGTCAAACACTGACAGGCCCACTGAAGCCCTTCTCTCCCTCCTCCTGCAGGCCATGGCTGCCACCACATTCTTGGCCCTGCTGCTGCTAAGTGTCATCCAGTGCCCGCAGATGGTCGGTGAAGAGCTGGATGAGGCCACACACGAGGGCACGGAGCAGCGTCAGCACTATCTGAGCTAGAAGATGACTCAGCTCCTGCAGGAGCGGGAGCAGAGGAGCTTGGAGCTCAGCACTCAGGAGCAGAGCAGCACGGCCTGGTGATCCCTGCTCTTCGCTGCCTTGCAGCACTGGCAAATTTGGGTGGCCACTGGACTCCTGGTCCTGCTCTTCAGGCTTGGCTGTTCATGGAGGCGTCAGCCAGCCACCAGCAGCCAGGAGGGCAGCTCTAGAAATGCGGGCCTGCCAGAGGCCTGACTTTCCTCACAGAAGGGATAGGCCTTGACAATATCCTCACGTTCCCGTGAGACAGGAAAGTTACTCATGCTGAAGGGGTTTTGTAATCACATTCACATTCACAAAACATGATGGCCTTGAAGTGGAGGGGGGGGGGGGGGGTTACAGACTGCCCTAAACCAAGAGGATGACTAAGAGAGTCCTGGTGGTTGAGAGCCAATGGGATCCTGGGGTGCATCAAGAGGAGTGTGGCCAGCAGGTCAAAAGATCCTCCCCCTCTACCGTGAGTGCTCTGGTCAGGCCCCGCCTGGAGTATTGTGTCCAGTTCTGTGCTCCCTGGGATAAGAAGGACAGGGATGTCCTGGAAAGAGTGCAGAGGAGGGCTACAAAGACGGTGAAAGGCCTGGAGTATCTCCCCTATGAGGAAAGGCTGAGTGAGCTGGGACTGTTCAGCCTAGAGAAAAGAAGACGAAGGGGGGGCCTTATTAATGTTTCCAAATATCTTGTGCCCCACGGGACCTGCTGTAAGGCAGTCAGGAGTGATGTTGGTGTTTTGCTATTTTGAGGATAAAGCCATTCAAAAACACAAATCTGGCATGATGCAACCCCTGGCTGGAGACATTTTACAGCTCAAAAGGTCCCCATTGCCATCAAGCAGGAGTTGGGTGCCTCATCCACAGGTCTACTGGCCACGAGTGTTGGACAACCCTACTCTCAACATTGTCCTCCCCCCAGAGAAAAGCCAAAAGATGCCCCAATGGCTCCAAACCTCTACAGGTTCAGTAATCATCTCAGATCCCAGGCTTGTAGCTCCCCTCAGTTGTTCCCCTGGGAATGACTCCGCCTGCCCAGCATACGGCTCTCATTAGCTTAATTAGAATTAGATGCCAGGCAACATGCTTAGCAGGTAAAATTCAGCACTTAAATCAATCGTAGCCCTGTCTCGCAGTGGGCTATTTTCGTAAGCCGCGAGGCAGAAGAACGCAAATAAAGGTGTGGTTTTCGACGAGTGGCATCATGCAGCCCCTCCTGCAGCCCCTCACAGTGGGGTTTAAATCCTGCCCCTACCCAAACGCTTCCCAGAGGTGAGCAAGGAGGCTTGCCCGTGCCTGAAAGCGCATGCACAGCTCTGTATGACGGCTGGATGGTGAGGATCTCCCAGCCACGGTAGGTGAGCGTTCATCTTGGCTTGTGTTACACCCCGCTTCCTCGTGTGGGGCGGATCTGCCGCTACTAAAGCACAGGGGTAAAAACTAAGAGCTGTGAGAATTACTTCAGCTCAGCCCCCGCGCTGCCTCGTCGCTGGGACAAGGGCCCATCCTTGCTGGCATCATGCAGGTGTGTCAAGGACCATCCCTGCCCCAGGACCAAGCAGGTTTGCAGGCAGAGAGCACTCTGGTCCCGGTTCTGTATCTCTAAAGGATGAGGGCAAATCTCCTACAAGACACGACACACGCGTGGATGAGATGAGATGAGGGGGAAGATTTTGTAAAAAATCCCAAACACGACCCATCACACCTTATAAGGGAGAAGTAACTTCCCCAAAGCCACACTCTTCTCTTCACCTGAAGAAGCTGCTTCTCCCAAGTCCCAGCCCCTTGCCTGTGCTGTGCCCCACATTCCCAGCACTGGCAGCTGCCTCTTCACACTCCCCAAGCTCACTGCGCCCTCCCCCCCCACCCTTAGAAATTCCTCATGCACTAATTTGTCCTGCAGATTGAGAGGTGGTAACTTCACACCCTCCTCTGGCTATCACAAGCTGCTATTTCCACGAGTGTTCCCTGGCTGCTGAATTCTGTCTCCAGAGGAACCGCCTGCACTGGAAATGTTCATGTTGGGTGCCCATTCCTTGGGCTTTTCCCTGCATCTTCCTTAAAACGGGATCAGGGCACTTAGGGGTCAATGCTTTCCTTTTCATTATAATAAATTTGCTGGGAAATTCAGTTCTGGCAAGATCAGGATCATTTACAGGTTCCAGCTGAATTTGGTGGAGGTTTCAGGCAATAAATGAAACAGGAGAAAGGCATAAGGAGCATCCAACCCCCCTGGGAAGGGCCACTGCTGTCCCTAATGGCAATGCACAGGGCCAAAGCTCCTTCCAGCCCCACATTCCTATAGCACAGCTCTTGGAAATCAGACTGAACCTTAAATACAGATAAAAACCTGCATTAAATCAACCCCATTAATCAGCATGAGCTTCATGACACCAGGTGGGCAGTGATGGAGCCAGCCTGAAGCTCAGGCTTCCCCAACCCATCCTTCCTCCCATCAAATGCCATCGGTGGGTGGTAAAGGCAGGTGTAAGCCAGGGGTTAACACAGCATTTCTTCATGCTGTAGAGGGGCATCAGGGCTTGCTCTTGAGCTGATGCCAATAGCCACGAGCTCCACCATTGGCAGAGCTCACCCGGTAAACCCACCAGCACCCAACCAACACCCTATGCGGCCAGGGATCCTGGGCAAAACCACAATGTGATCATTTTAGCAGGCAGTTGCAATAATAATAACAATGATGGTAATATTTGGGAGCTTCCTCCAGTGTCGCTGGGCCCTTCTGGGACCCAGTTCAACCCCAAGCTTGCTCTCAGTTTGCCCCAGCAACCCACAGGAAGGGCATCTTTTGCACCCTGCCTTTCGTCCCCACACCCCGAGCCCACAGCTGCTGCTCTGCAGCCCCTTGCCTACTCTGAGCGCTCCTTGTGTTGCAAAGAAGAGGCATGAGAAGATCAAAGCGCAGCTCCTGCAGCTCTGAAGGCCACAGATGCTGAGATTTTTTTTGAGAGATTCAGTGTAGATACCAGTCCTTAACTGGTGCAGCACCAAGGTGCTGAGCAGTGCTCTCAGGCTCCCATTCTCGGGCATGCGTAGCGCAGAGCTGTACTGCAGCAGGGGAGGTGGGACCTGGTGCTCATGGACCAGCCAGAAGGATACTGCGTCACCTTTAAATGCAAAGAGGAGCATCTCTTCACCCAGGGGTGAAGCACTTGGAGCAATGTCAATTGCATTGTCCCTTGCAATCCCCTTCCCTAAATCACTGCACTGCTGGGGAAATCCATACGGCTTGGGAAGAAGCCCGGCCAAGACAGGGGGTTTGGTTTCATAACAAGCAGTGTGTCCAACGGGGTTTGATAATAAACGTGAGGGTGGTTAAGGTTCTATGGTAAGGTAATCGTGATTATTTATTGCATAGAGAACAGGGTCAGATGAAGCTGTCAGGGAGACCCTCCCGTTGAGTAACGAAGTTCGGAAAGGACCCCCTTGCTTTCTAAACTCCTTCTCAGAGAGGAGCCTAGGTGCGGCTGGATCCAGTCTTAGTCCCAGAATTGGTCAACGGTTTATGGCTAAAGGACTATTTACGCACACTCAATCCTTTATGCTTCTTAGCTAAGATGACAAACTTTAGTGTACTTATTCCCAATTCACTTATGCAGGAACTGTTGCGGATCTGTTGAGGCAAGGACTCTCTCGACCTCCAGGAGTAACCTTGAGAGGCGTCCCTGTCAAGGGGAGATCCTGACGTGCAGCCCGCTGTCGTCTCAGGAGAGCTCAAAGGGCTCTTGGACTGCTCAATATTTATGGAGTAGGATGGTTGGCTCATAGTCCTATTTAACACACCACCCACAGGTGCCAGTGGACACTGGCCAGCGCTCTGCTCAGGTGGGCACATTAGCATAGATAGTCCTTGGCTATTGTGCTGTTCTCTCTCCTCCCAAAGTCACCCTGAGATGGATGGAGACATCACAACCATCGCCAATGGTTACCAATTAATCCAGATGTACAGGAAAAAGTCAGGCAAAGGTGGGGCAGCAGGGGAAGCATACTGTCACACAGAGCCAGGGTGAGGCCCAAGGCCGGGGCTGGCTACAGCAGCACCTGTGATTGGCTCCTGCGCCTGTGACAGCAGCGGCATCACAATGGGGGCTGGGGGTTATAAGGGGCATGCGCAGGCAGCGCTGACCAGTGTGTCCTGGGCTAGCAGTGAGTACACACACTGGGCCAGGAGGGGAGGCTGGGCTGGTCTGGACGAGGGCTGGGGCAGAAACACGGGCCCCCGGGGAGGTGGGTTCTCACCCAGCATCGAGGGACTCACCACTGGCAGGAGAGCCTGGGGCAGGGCACGGTGCTGCTGACACCATGGCTGGGCACAGGCCCGGCTGCCTCCCAACTCCCTCACCCCCTCTCCTACTGGCCCCCTGTTCTCTGCAGCTCCCATCCCAGATCCTTCCCAGGCCCACTGAAGCCCTTTTCTCTTGCAGACCATGGATATCACTTTGTTCTTCGCGATGCTTGTGCAAAGCATCATCCAGCACATGCAGATGGTCAATGAGGAGCTGGAGGAGGCTACATGTGAGCGCATGGAGCAATGGCATAGCTACCAGAGCCAGAAGATGGCTGAGCTCCTACAAGAGCTGGAGCAGAGCAGCCTGGAGCCGAGGACACAGGAGAAGAACAGCGTGGCCTGGGCATCCCTGCTCTTCACAGACCTGCAGTACCAGCCATTCTGGGCAATTGCTGGACTCTTGGTCTTGCTACTTGGCCTCTGGTGGTGGTTCAGGAGGAGTCGTCATCAGGCATACAAACCGAGTGATGACAGCTGCAGTGGCTACAGGGCTGAGGAGGAGGAGGAAGACGATGATGATCTGGGAAGCTTTATTGCAAATTTGCCAATGCCGGACGTTGCCACTGAGTGCAAGAGAGTGATGCGCCTGGTGCGCACCTACATCCGCATCTTCAGGGGCCTCAGTGCAGGTCATTTCTACCCAGTGCTGGAAAACCAAATTGGGGTTGGCAGCGCCTTTGAAGGCTGGGGTCCCTGTAAGGAAGATACTGTCTACAGAATTCTCATACCCATGAAGCCACCCATTGGGCATGCCTTCCACCTGGAGCCAAGCACTGTGAACGGGACGGAAGCGAGGACCTGCCGCATCCGCGTGGAGCTGCTGTGCACTTGCTCAAAGCCAGTGAAGATGCTGTGCTTCCTCCACCACCCCGTGGAGGAGCTGAGGAGGATTCAGAAACCCAGCCTTCTTGACACTCTTTGCACTGACTCCTTCCTGGATGTGCGGAAAACAGCCCGCTGGTTCCATCAATTGGTGAAAGATGCCTGGTTGTTTTTGCCTCTGTCATCCAAATACCATGTGGAGCTGCTGCCCTCCAGGCGCTCCTGCAGATTTCAAGTCACAAAAAACAATGAGCCAAAGCTCACCATTGAACTGATATTTGGGGTGCAGCAAGGCAACTCGGACATCTTTGTGAGCAGTGAGAGTACAGAGAGCAGCTCCACCCCAAGTACGATGTGGTCAGAGACCTACGCTGTGGCGGAGGTGAAGTTCTTCAGGCATGTAGCCAGGAAGGCTCCACCTGATAGCTTCCATCTGAAGTGCCTGCAGCTCTATGCTCACATACTTGATGGCTCGTGCTTTTCCATCTGTGCCTTCAAGACAGCTGTGATGCACCTCCTGACAACAATGCCCCTCTCAAACTGGCGCAGCAAGCATTTCCTACAGCGGCTACGGGATATCACATCGTACCTGCACTGCTGCCTGGAGGAGAAGCGCCTCAACCATTTCTTCTTTGGCAATGAGAATGTGCCCAAGCAGATCCTCTTGCCCTCATCCTTCCAAAATGTCGTACCGCCAAACCTCTTCCATCACTTGGAAGAGGATCCAGCCGCCCATTGTGAGGCACTGCGTGCCTTCCATGCGTGGCGAGATCGGATTATAAGATCACTGCTCTTTGACCACTACCTTGATGTACCAACCTCTGACTGTGGGTTTCAGGGGACCAGAGTGTTCAATAAATTGTGTGTTTGAACAAATGCTGCGCCCGTGTCTGTGCATCGCTTGGTTGTGGAACGTGGCCATAGGGTGCTGCTGGCTGAGCTGCTGCAGGGTCAGGGAGCGTTTTGCAGAGAAGCCGATGTGGTGGGCTCTGGTTTCATGATACACTGGGCTTTACCTGCCCAGGCGGTGTGTGTTAATTCCAGGAGGCAGCTTGGCATCCCACAGCTGCTCAGTCACCCCTCGCCTCTTCACACACTTGACTTCATTCATAAATCCCAGGAGAGATACGACCACTGAAAAAGGAAATATGGAGAAGAGCAAAAACGCAACTAGAGTGGTGGCTAGAAGCGCCCTGTAGGATGGGGACTGCTTCTGTCAAACACTGACAGGCCCACTGAAGCCCTTCTCTCCCTCCTCCTGCAGGCCATGGCTGCCACCACATTCTTGGCCCTGCTGCTGCTAAGTGTCATCCAGTGCCCGCAGATGGTCGGTGAAGAGCTGGATGAGGCCACACACGAGGGCACGGAGCAGCGTCAGCACTATCTGAGCTAGAAGATGACTCAGCTCCTGCAGGAGCGGGAGCAGAGGAGCTTGGAGCTCAGCACTCAGGAGCAGAGCAGCACGGCCTGGTGATCCCTGCTCTTCGCTGCCTTGCAGCACTGGCAAATTTGGGTGGCCACTGGACTCCTGGTCCTGCTCTTCAGGCTTGGCTGTTCATGGAGGCGTCAGCCAGCCACCAGCAGCCAGGAGGGCAGCTCTAGAAATGCGGGCCTGCCAGAGGCCTGACTTTCCTCACAGAAGGGATAGGCCTTGACAATATCCTCACGTTCCCGTGAGACAGGAAAGTTACTCATGCTGAAGGGGTTTTGTAATCACATTCACATTCACAAAACATGATGGCCTTGAAGTGGAGGGGGGGGGGGGGGGGTTACAGACTGCCCTAAACCAAGAGGATGACTAAGAGAGTCCTGGTGGTTGAGAGCCAATGGGATCCTGGGGTGCATCAAGAGGAGTGTGGCCAGCAGGTCAAAAGATCCTCCCCCTCTACCGTGAGTGCTCTGGTCAGGCCCCGCCTGGAGTATTGTGTCCAGTTCTGTGCTCCCTGGGATAAGAAGGACAGGGATGTCCTGGAAAGAGTGCAGAGGAGGGCTACAAAGACGGTGAAAGGCCTGGAGTATCTCCCCTATGAGGAAAGGCTGAGTGAGCTGGGACTGTTCAGCCTAGAGAAAAGAAGACGAAGGGGGGGCCTTATTAATGTTTCCAAATATCTTGTGCCCCACGGGACCTGCTGTAAGGCAGTCAGGAGTGATGTTGGTGTTTTGCTATTTTGAGGATAAAGCCATTCAAAAACACAAATCTGGCATGATGCAACCCCTGGCTGGAGACATTTTACAGCTCAAAAGGTCCCCATTGCCATCAAGCAGGAGTTGGGTGCCTCATCCACAGGTCTACTGGCCACGAGTGTTGGACAACCCTACTCTCAACATTGTCCTCCCCCCAGAGAAAAGCCAAAAGATGCCCCAATGGCTCCAAACCTCTACAGGTTCAGTAATCATCTCAGATCCCAGGCTTGTAGCTCCCCTCAGTTGTTCCCCTGGGAATGACTCCGCCTGCCCAGCATACGGCTCTCATTAGCTTAATTAGAATTAGATGCCAGGCAACATGCTTAGCAGGTAAAATTCAGCACTTAAATCAATCGTAGCCCTGTCTCGCAGTGGGCTATTTTCGTAAGCCGCGAGGCAGAAGAACGCAAATAAAGGTGTGGTTTTCGACGAGTGGCATCGTGCAGCCCCTCCTGCAGCCCCTCACAGTGGGGTTTAAATCCTGCCCCTACCCAAACGCTTCCCAGAGGTGAGCAAGGAGGCTTGCCCGTGCCTGAAAGCGCATGCACAGCTCTGTATGACGGCTGGATGGTGAGGATCTCCCAGCCACGGTAGGTGAGCGTTCATCTTGGCTTGTGTTACACCCCGCTTCCTCGTGTGGGGCGGATCTGCCGCTACTAAAGCACAGGGGTAAAAACTAAGAGCTGTGAGAATTACTTCAGCTCAGCCCCCGCGCTGCCTCGTCGCTGGGACAAGGGTCCATCCTTGCTGGCATCATGCAGGTGTGTCAAGGACCATCCCTGCCCCAGGACCAAGCAGGTTTGCAGGCAGAGAGCACTCTGGTCCCGGTTCTGTATCTCTAAAGGATGAGGGCAAATCTCCTACAAGACACACGCGTGGATGAGATGAGATGAGGGGGAAGATTTTGTAAAAAATCCCAAACACGACCCATCACACCTTATAAGGGAGAAGTAACTTCCCCAAAGCCACACTCTTCACCTGAAGAAGTTGCTTCTCCCAAGTCCCAGCCCCTTGCCTGTGCTGTGCCCCACATTCCCAGCACCGGGAGCTGCCTCTTCACACTCCCCAAGCCCACTGCGCCCTCCCCCCCCACCCTTAGAAATTCCTCATGCACTAATTTGTCCTGCAGATTGAGAGGTGGTAACTTCACACCCTCCTCTGGCTATCACAAGCTGCTATTTCCATGAGTGTTCCCTGGCTGCTGAATTCTGTCTCCAGAGGAACCGCCTGCACTGGAAATGTTCATGTTGGGTGCCCATTCCTTGGGCTTTTCCGTGCATCTTCCTTAAAACGGGATCAGGGCACTTAGGGGTCAATGCTTTCCTTTTCATTATAATAAATTTGCTGGGAAATTCAGTTCTGGCAAGATCAGGATCATTTACAGGTTCCAGCTGAATTTGGTGGAGGTTTCAGGCAATAAATGAAACAGGAGAAAGGCATAAGGAGCATCCAACCCCCCTGGGAAGGGCCACTGCTGTCCCTAATGGCAATGCACAGGGCCAAAGCTCCTTCCAGCCCCACATTCCTACAGCACAGCTCTTGGAAATCAGACTGAACCTTAAATACAGATAAAAACCTGCATTAAATCAACCCTATTAATCAGCATGAGCTTCATGACACCAGGTGGGCAGTGATGGAGCCAGCCTGAAGCTCAGGCTTCCCCAACCCATCCTTCCTCCCATCAAATGCCATCAGTGGGTGGTATAGGCAGGTGTAAACCAGGGGTTAACACAGCATTTCTTCATGCTGTAGAGGGGCATCAGGGCTTGCTCTTGAGCTGATGCCAATAGCCACGAGCTCCACCATTGGCAGAGCTCACCCGGTAAACCCACCAGCACCCAACCAACACCCTATGCAGCCAGGGATCCTGGGCAAAAACACAATGTGATCATTTTAGCAGGCAGTTGCAATAATAATAACAATGATGGTAATATTTGGGAGCTTCCTCCAGTGTCGCTGGGCCCTTCTGGGACCCAGTTCAACCCCAAGCTTGCTCTCACTTTGCCCCAGCAACCCACAGGAAGGGCATCTTTTGCACCCTGCCTTTCGTCCCCACACCCCGAGCCCACAGCTGCTGCTCTGCAGCCCCTTGCCTACTCTGAGCGCTCCTTGTGTTGCAAAGAAGAGGCATGAGAAGATCAAAGCGCAGCTCCTGCAGCTCTGAAGGCCACAGATGCTGAGATTTTTTTTGAGAGATTCAGTGTAGATACCAGTCCTTAACTGGTGCAGCACCAAGGTGCTGAGCAGTGCTCTCAGGCTCCCATTCTCGGGCATGCGTAGCGCAGAGCTGTACTGCAGCAGGGGAGGTGGGACCTGGTGCTCATGGACCAGCCAGAAGGATACTGTGTCACCTTTAAATGCAAAGAGGAGCATCTCTTCACCCAGGGGTGAAGCACTTGGAGCAATGTCAATTGCATTGTCCCTTGCAATCCCCTTCCCTAAATCACTGCACTGCTGGGGAAATCCATACGGCTTGGGAAGAAGCCCGGCCAAGACAGGGGGTTTGGTTTCATAACAAGCAGTGTGTCCAACGGGGTTTGATAATAAACGTGAGGGTGGTTAAGGTTCTATGGTAAGGTAATCGTGATTATTTATTGCATAGAGAACAGGGTCAGATGAAGCTGTCAGGGAGACCCTCCCGTTGAGTAACGAAGTTCGGAAAGGACCCCCTTGCTTTCTAAACTCCTTCTCAGAGAGGAGCCTAGGTGCGGCTGGATCCAGTCTTAGTCCCAGAATTGGTCAACGGTTTATGGCTAAAGGACTATTTACGCACACTCAATCCTTTATGCTTCTTAGCTAAGATGACAAACTTTAGTGTACTTATTCCCAATTCACTTATGGAGGAACTGTTGCGGATCTGTTGAGGCAAGGACTCTCTCGACCTCCAGGAGCAACCTTGAGAGGCGTCCCTGTCAAGGGGAGATCCTGACGTGCAGCCCGCTGTCGTCTCAGGAGAGCTCAAAGGGCTCTTGGACTGCTCAATATTTATGGAGTAGGATGGTTGGCTCATAGTCCTATTTAACACACCACCCACAGGTGCCAGTGGACACTGGCCAGCGCTCTGCTCAGGTGGGCACATTAGCATAGATAGTCCTTGGCTATTGTGCTGTTCTCTCTCCTCCCAAAGTCACCCTGAGATGGATGGAGACATCACAACCATCACCAATGGTTACCAATTAATCCAGATGTACAGGAAAAAGTCAGGCAAAGGTGGGGCAGCAGGGGAAGCATACTGTCACACAGAGCCAGGGTGAGGCCCAAGGCCGGGGCTGGCTACAGCAGCACCTGTGATTGGCTCCTGTGCCTGTGACAGCAGCGGCATCACAATGGGGGCTGGGGGTTATAAGGGGCATGCGCAGGCAGCACTGACCAGTGTGTCCTGGGCTAGCAGTGAGTACACACACTGGGCCAGGAGGGGAGGCTGGGCTGGTCTGGACGAGGGCTGGGGCAGAAACACGGGCCCCCGGGGAGGTGGGTTCTCACCCAGCATCGAGGGACTCACCACTGGCAGGAGAGCCTGGGGCAGGGCACGGTGCTGCCGACACCATGGCTGGGCACAGGCCCGGCTGCCTCCCAACTCCCTCACCCCCTCTCCTACTGGCCCCCTGTTCTCTGCAGCTCCCATCCCAGACCCTTCCCAGGCCCACTGAAGCCCTTTTCTCTTGCAGACCATGGATATCACTTTGTTCTTCGCGATGCTTGTGCAAAGCACCATCCAGCACGTGCAGATGGTCAATGAGGAGCTGGACGAGGCTACATGTGAGCGCATGGAGCAATGGCATATCTTCCTGAGCCAGAAGATGGCTGAGCTCCTACAAGAGCTGGAGCAGAACAGCCTGGAGCCGAGGACTCAGGAGAAGAGCGGCATGGCCTGGGCATCCCTGCTCTTCGCAGACCTGCAGTACCAGCCATTCTGGGCAATTGCTGGACTCTTGGTCTTGCTACTTGGCCTCTGGTGGTGGTTCAGGAGGAGTCGTCATCAGGAATACAAACCGAGTGATGACAGCTCCAGTGGCTACAGGGCTAAGGAGGAGGAGGAAGACGATGATGATCTGGGAAGCTTTATTGCAAATTTGCCAATGCCGGACGTTGCCACTGATGGAGAGAGAGTGCTGAGCCTGGTGCGCACCTACATCCACATCTTCAGGGGCCTCAGTGCAGGTCATTTCTACCCAGTGCTGGAAAACCAAATTGGGGTTGGCAGCGCCTTTGAAGGCTGGAGTCCCTGTAAGGAAGATACTGTCTACAGAATTCTCATACCCATGAAGCCACCCATTGGGCATGCCTTCCACCTGGAGCCAAGCACTGTGAACGGGACGGAAGCGAGGACCTGCCGCATCCGCGTGGAGCTGCTGTGCACTTGCTCAAAACCAGTGAAGATGCTGTGCTTCCTCCACCACCCCGTGGAGGAGCTGAGGAGGATTCAGAAACCCAGCCTTCTTGACACTCTTTGCACTGACTCCTTCCTGGATGTGCGGAAAACAGCCCGCTGGTTCCGTCAATTGGTGAAAGAAGCCTGGGTGTTTTTGCCTCTGTCATCCAAATACCATGTGGAGCTGCTGCCCTCCAGGCGCTCCTGCAGATTTCAAGTGACAAAAGACAATGAGCCAAAGCTCACCATTGAACTGATATTTGGGGTGCAGCAAGGCAACTCGGACATCTTTGTGAGCAGTGAGAGTACAGAGAGCAGCTCCACCCCAAGCATGATGTGGTCAGAGACCTACGCTGTGGCGGAGGTGAAGTTCTTCAGGCATGTAGCCAGGAAGGCTCCACCTGATAGCTTCCATCTGAGGTGCCTGCAGCTCTATGCTCACATACTTGATGGCTCGCGCTTTTCCATCTGTGCCTTCAAGACAGCTGTGATGCACCTCCTGACAACAATACCCCTCTCAAACTGGCGCAGCAAGCATTTCCTGCAGCGGCTACGGGATATCACATCGTACCTGCACCGCTGCCTGGAGGAGAAACGCCTCAACCATTTCTTCTTTGGCAATGAGAATGTGCCCAAGCAGATCCTCTTGCCCTCATCCTTCCAAAATGTCGTACCACCAAACCTCTTCCATCACTTGGCAGAGGATCCAGCCGCCCTTCATGAGGCACTGCGTGACTTCCATGCGCGGCGAGATGGGCTTACAAGATTCCTGATCCTTGGCTACTGTCTGTATGTACCGACCTTTGACTATGGGTTTCAGGGGACCAGAGTGTTCAATAAATTATGTATTTGAACAAATGCTGTGCCCGTGTCTGTGCATCGCTTGGTTGTGGAACGTGGCCATAGGGTGCTGCTGGCTGAGCTGCTGCAGGGTCAGGAAGCATTTTGCAGAGAAGCTGATGTGGTGGGCTCTGGTTTCATGATACACTGGGCTTTACCTGCCCAGGCGGTGTGTGTTAATTCCAGGAGGCAGCTTGGCATCCCACAGCTGCTCGGTCACCCCTCGCCTATTCGCACACTTGACTTCATTCATAAATCCCAGGAGAGGTACGACCACTGAAAAAGGAAATATGGAGAAGAGCAAAAACGCAACTAGAGTGGTGGCTAGAAGCGCCCTGTAGGATGGGGACTGCGTCTGTCAAACACTGACAGGCCCACTGAAGCCCTTCTCTCCCTCCTCCTGCAGGCCATGGCTGCCACCACGTTCTTGGCCCTGCTGCTGCTAAGTGTCATCCAGTGCCCGCAGATGGTCAGCGAAGAGCTGGATGAGGCCACACACGAGGGCACGGAGCAGCGTCAGCACTATCTGAGCTAGAAGATGACTCAGCTCCTGCAGGAGGTGGAGCAGAGGAGCTTGGAGCTCAGCACTCAGGAGCAGAGCAGCACGGCCTGGTGATCCCTGCTCTTCGCTGCCTTGCAGCACTGGCAAATTTGGGTGGCCACTGGACTCCTGGTCCTGCTCTTCAGGCTTGGCTGTTCATGGAGGCGTCAGCCAGCCACCAGCAGCCAGGAGGGCAGCTCTAGAAATGTGGATGAGTTTCAGGGAAGGCAGCAGGCCTGTCAGAGGCCTGACTCTCCTCACAGAAGGGATAGGCCTTGACAATATCCTCACGTTCCCGTGAGACAGGAAAGTTACTCATGCTGAAGGGGTTTTGTAATCACATTCACATTCACAAAACATGATGGCCTTGAAGGGGGGGGGGGGGGTTACAGACTGCCCTAAACCAAGAGGATGACTAAGAGAGTCCTGGTGGTTGAGAGCCAATGGGATCCTGGGGTGCATCAAGAGGAGTGTGGCCAGCAGGTCAAAAGAGGTGATCTTCCCCCTCTACTGTGCTCTGGTCAGGCCCCGTCTGGAGTATTGTGTCCAGTTCTGTGCTCCCTGGGATAAGAAGGACAGGGATGTCCTGGAAAGAGTGCAGAGGAGGGCTACAAAGATGGTGAAAGGCCTGGAGTAACTCCCCTATGAGGAAAGGCTGAGTGAGCTGGGACTGTTCAGCCTAGAGAATAGAAGACGAAGGGGGGGCCTTATTAATGTTTCTAAATATCTTGTGCCCCATGGGACCTGCTGTAAAGCAGAGTCAGGAGTGATGTTGGTGCTTTGCGGCTGAAAACACGAACCCATTGGGGTCTCCCAGGGATCAGTAATTTCTTCTGCTGAATTAAACGAATTGTGGAGTACCACAAGAAATCTCTTGGATCCTCCTCCAGAAGTTTCAGCATTGATCAATAAGTTGGACTTTGCCCTGTCTACCTATCTCCTTTCTGTTTACCACCTAGACTATATGAGGGTGTCGTGTTCAAACGACCAAGATCACTTGCAGGTTATGTTTTGCTATTTTGAGGATAAAGCCATTCAAAAAGACAAATCTGGCATGATGCAACCCCTGGCTGGAGACATTTAACAGCTCAAAACGTCCCCATTGCCATCAAGCAGGAGTTGGGTGCCTCATCCACAGGTCTACTGGCCACGAGTGTTGGACAACCCTACTCTCAACATTGTCCTTCCCCCAGAGAAAAGCCAAAAGATGCCCCAATGGCTCCAAACCTCTACAGGTTCAGTAATTATCTCAGATCCCAGGCTTGTAGCTCCCCTCAGTTGTTCCCCTGGGAATGACTCCGCCTGCCCAGCATACGGCTCTCATTAGCTTAATTAGAATTAGATGCCAGGCAACATGCTTAGCAGGTAAAATTCAGCACTTAAATCAATCGTAGCCCTGTCTCGCAGTGGGCTATTTTCGTAAGCCGCGAGGCAGAAGAACGCAAATAAAGGTGTGGTTTTCGACGAGTGGCATCGTGCAGCCCCTCCTGCAGCCCCTCACAGTGGGGTTTAAATCCTGCCCCTACCTAAACCCTTCCCAGAGGTGAGCAAGGAGGCTTGCCCGTGCCTGAAAGCGCATGCACAGCTCTGTATGACGGCTGGATGGTGAGGATCTCCCAGCCACAGTAGGTGAGCGTTCATCTTGGCTTGTGTTACACCCCGCTTCCTCGTGTGGGGCGGATCTGCCGCTACTAAAGCACAGGGGTAAAAACTAAGAGCTGTGAGAATTACTTCAGCTCAGCCCCCGCGCTGCCTCGTCGCTGGGACAAGGGCCCATCCTTGCTGGCATCATGCAGGTGTGTCAAGGACCATCCCTGCCCCAGGACCAAGCAGGTTTGCAGGCAGAGAGCACTCTGGTCCCGGTTCTGTATCTCTAAAGGATGAGGGCAAATCTCCTACAAGACACGACACACGCGTGGATGAGATGAGATGAGGGGGAAGATTTTGTAAAAAATCCCAAACACGACCCATCACACCTTATAAGGGAGAAGTAACTTCCCCAAAGCCACACTCTTCACCTGAAGAAGCTGCTTCTCCCAAGTCCCAGCCCCTTGCCTGTGCTGTGCCCCACATGCCCAGCACCGGGAGCTGCCTCTTCACACTCCCCAAGCCCACTGCGCCCTCCCCCCCCCCCTTAGAAATTCCTCATGCACTAATTTGTCCTGCAGATTGAGAGGTGGTAACTTCACACCCTCCTCTGGCTATCACAAGCTGCTATTTCCACGAGTGTTCCCTGGCTGCTGAATTCTGTCTCCAGAGGAACCGCCTGCACTGGAAATGTTCATGTTGGGTGCCCATTCCTTGGGCTTTTCCGTGCATCTTCCTTAAAACGGGATCAGGGCACTTAGGGGTCAATGCTTTCATTTTCATTATAATAAATTTGCTGGGAAATTCAGTTCTGGCAAGATCAGGATCATTTACAGGTTCCAGCTGAATTTGGTGGAGGTTTCAGGCAATAAATGAAACAGGAGAAAGGCATAAGGAGCATCCAACCCCCCTGGGAAGGGCCACTGCTGTCCCTAATGGCAATGCACAGGGCCAAAGCTCCTTCCAGCCCCACATTCCTATAGCACAGCTCTTGGAAATCAGACTGAACCTTAAATACAGATAAAAACCTGCATTAAATCAACCCCATTAATCAGCATGAGCTTCATGACACCAGGTGGGCAGTGATGGAGCCAGCCTGAAGCTCAGGCTTCCCCAACCCATCCTTCCTCCCATCAAATGCCATCGGTGGGTGGTAAAGGCAGGTGTAAGCCAGGGGTTAACACAGCATTTCTTCATGCTGTAGAGGGGCATCAGGGCTTGCTCTTGAGCTGATGCCAATAGCCACGAGCTCCACCATTGGCAGAGCTCACCCGGTAAACCCACCAGCACCCAACCAACACCCTATGCGGCCAGGGATCCTGGGCAAAAACACAATGTGATCATTTTAGCAGGCAGTTGCAATAATAATAACAATGATGGTAATATTTGGGAGCTTCCTCCAGTGTCGCTGGGCCCTTCTGGGACCCAGTTCAACCCCAAGCTTGCTCTCACTTTGCCCCAGCAACCCACAGGAAGGGCATCTTTTGCACCCTGCCTTTCGTCCCCACACCCCGAGCCCACAGCTGCTGCTCTGCAGCCCCTTGCCTACTCTGAGCGCTCCTTGTGTTGCAAAGAAGAGGCATGAGAAGATCAAAGTGCAGCTCCTGCAGCTCTGAAGGCCACAGATGCTGAGATTTTTTTTGAGAGATTCAGTGTAGATACCAGTCCTTAACTGGTGCAGCACCAAGGTGCTGAGCAGTGCTCTCAGGCTCCCATTCTCGGGCATGCGTAGCGCAGAGCTGTACTGCAGCAGGGGAGGTGGGACCTGGTGCTCATGGACCAGCCAGAAGGATACTGTGTCACCTTTAAATGCAAAGAGGAGCATCTCTTCACCCAGGGGTGAAGCACTTGGAGCAATGTCAATTGCATTGTCCCTTGCAATCCCCTTCCCTAAATCACTGCACTGCTGGGGAAATCCATACGGCTTGGGAAGAAGCCCGGCCAAGACAGGGGGTTTGGTTTCATAACAAGCAGTGTGTCCAACGGGGTTTGATAATAAACGTGAGGGTGGTTAAGGTTCTATGGTAAGGTAATCGTGATTATTTATTGCATAGAGAACAGGGTCAGATGAAGCTGTCAGGGAGACCCTCCCGTTGAGTAACGAAGTTCGGAAAGGACCCCCTTGCTTTCTAAACTCCTTCTCAGAGAGGAGCCTAGGTGCGGCTGGATCCAGTCTTAGTCCCAGAATTGGTCAACGGTTTATGGCTAAAGGACTATTTACGCACACTCAATCCTTTATGCTTCTTAGCTAAGATGACAAACTTTAGTGTACTTATTCCCAATTCACTTATGGAGGAACTGTTGCGGATCTGTTGAGGCAAGGACTCTCTCGACCTCCAGGAGTAACCTTGAGAGGCGTCCCTGTCAAGGGGAGATCCTGACGTGCAGCCCGCTGTCGTCTCAGGAGAGCTCAAAGGGCTCTTGGACTGCTCAATATTTATGGAGTAGGATGGTTGGCTCATAGTCCTATTTAACACACCACCCACAGGTGCCAGTGGACACTGGCCAGCGCTCTGCTCAGGTGGGCACATTAGCATAGATAGTCCTTGGCTATTGTGCTGTTCTCTCTCCTCCCAAAGTCACCCTGAGATGGATGGAGACATCACAACCATCACCAATGGTTACCAATTAATCCAGATGTACAGGAAAAAGTCAGGCAAAGGTGGGGCAGCAGGGGAAGCATACTGTCACACAGAGCCAGGGTGAGGCCCAAGGCCGGGGCTGGCTACAGCAGCACCTGTGATTGGCTCCTGCGCCTGTGACAGCAGCGGCATCACAATGGGGGCTGGGGGTTATAAGGGGCATGCGCAGGCAGCACTGACCAGTGTGTCCTGGGCTAGCAGTGAGTACACACACTGGGCCGGGAGGGGAGGCTGGGCTGGGCTGGACGAGGGCTGGGGCAGAAACACGGGCCCCCGGGGAGGTGGGTTCTCACCCAGCATCGAGGGACTCACCACTGGCAGGAGCGCCTGGGGCAGGGCACGGTGCTGCCGACACCATGGCTGGGCACAGGCCCGGCTGCCTCCCAACTCCCTCACCCCCTCTCCTACTGGCCCCCTGTTCTCTGCAGCTCCCATCCCAGATCCTTCCCAGGCCCACTGAAGCCCTTTTCTCTTGCAGACCATGGATATCACTTTGTTCTTCGCGATGCTTGTGCAAAGCACCATCCAGCACGTGCAGATGGTCAATGAGGAGCTGGAGGAGGCTACATGTGAGCGCATGGAGCAATGGCATAGCTACCAGAGCCAGAAGATGGCTGAGCTCCTACAAGAGCTGGAGCAGAGCAGCCTGGAGCCGAGGACACAGGAGAAGAACAGCGTGGCCTGGGCATCCCTGCTCTTCACAGACCTGCAGTACCAGCCATTCTGGGCAATTGCTGGACTCTTGGTCTTGCTACTTGGCCTCTGGTGGTGGTTCAGGAGGAGTTGTCATCAGGCATACAAACCGAGTGATGACAGCTCCAGTGGCTACAGAGCTAAGGAGGAGGAGGAAGACGATGATGATCTGGGAAGCTTTATTGCAAATTTGCCAATGCCGGACGTTGCCACTGAGTGCAAGAGAGTGATGCGCCTGGTGCGCACCTACATCCGCATCTTCAGGGGCCTCAGTGCAGGTCATTTCTACCCAGTGCTGGAAAACCAAATTGGGGTTGGCAGCGCCTTTGAAGGCTGGGGTCCCTGTAAGGAAGATACTGTCTACAAAATTCTCATACCCATGAAGCCACCCATTGGGCATGCCTTCCACCTGGAGCCAAGCACTGTGAACGGGACGGAAGCGAGGACCTGCCGCATCCGCGTGGAGCTGCTGTGCACTTGCCCAAAGCCAGTGAAGATGCTGTGCTTCCTCCACCACCCCGTGGAGGAGCTGAGGAGGATTCAGAAACCCAGCCTTCTTGACACTCTTTGCACTGACTCCTTCCTGGATGTGCGGAAAACAGCCCGCTGGTTCCGTCAATTGGTGAAAGATGCCTGGTTGTTTTTGCCTCTGTCATCCAAATACCATGTGGAGCTGCTGCCCTCCAGGCGCTCCTGCAGATTTCAAGTCACAAAAAACAATGAGCCAAAGCTCACCATTGAACTGATATTTGGGGTGGAGCAAGGCAACTCGGACATCTTTGTGAGCAGTGAGAGTACAGAGAGCAGCTCCACCCCAAGTACGATGTGGTCAGAGACCTACGCTGTGGCGGAGGTGAAGTTCTTCAGGCATGTAGCCAGGAAGGCTCCACCTGATAGCTTCCATCTGAAGTGCCTGCAGCTCTATGCTCACATACTTGATGGCTCGTGCTTTTCCATCTGTGCCTTCAAGACAGCTGTGATGCACCTCCTGACAACAATACCCCTCTCAAACTGGCGCAGCAAGCATTTCCTGCAGCGGCTACGGGATATCACATCGTACCTGCACCGCTGCCTGGAGGAGAAACGCCTCAACCATTTCTTCTTTGGCAATGAGAATGTGCCCAAGCAGATCCTCTTGCCCTCATCCTTCCAAAATGTCGTACCACCAAACCTCTTCCATCACTTGGCAGAGGATCCAGCCGCCCATCGTGAGGCACTGCGTGACTTCCATGCGCGGCGAGATCGGCTTAGAAGATTACTGATCCTTGGCTACTGTCTGTATGTACCCAACCTTTGACTATGGGTTTCAGGGGACCAGAGTGTTCAATAAATTGTGTGTTTGAACAAATGCTGCGCCCGTGTCTGTGCATCGCTTGGTTGTGGAACGTGGCCATAGGGTGCTGCTGGCTGAGCTGCTGCAGGGTCAGGGAGCGTTTTGCAGAGAAGCTGATGTAGTGGGCTCTGGGCTTTACCTGCCCAGGTGGTGTGTGTTAATCCCAGGAGGCAGCTTGGCATCCCACAGCTGCTCAGTCACCCCTCACCTCTTCACTGGAAGAATCTTCCCATGTTCTCATTTAAGTAGGATTTTAATTAGCAATTAAGGGGCAATGTTGTACCTGCTGCTTTTCTAAGACAGCCCAGCTGCACCGGACTTATCAGGTGCCTAGTTAGGTGGGTGAAGCGAGTCCTCAGCAGTCCGTGTTGCTGGGGACAAACAGAAGAAAATGGACTTCTTGGCTGTTTAACCCATGAGAGAGATGTATCTGTGCTGACTGGCCATGTGTTTCTCTGTAGGTGCTAGGTCATCCCAGCACTGGGTGCAGCTTGGACCACCTACCACCTTGCATCCCAGCCACCTTGCAATTGAAATTCTTTGTTGAACATCTCACCTCCCTGCAATGCTTTGAGACGCCCTGTTCCTCCCTGAGAGCACTTCCACTTTCCAAAAATTCAGTGTCAAACCCTCTGCACAGGTCCCACCCCAATCCCGCTGGAGCTGGGCTGTTTCACTTGAGCCTTCCTTGCTGTGATTACAGACCAGAGGAGCCACCAGACAGGGACAGTTGAAACCAAGGCTGCAGCTCTGGCCAAGACCAGTGGCTTCAGGGAGCAGAGGTGGCCACCAACTACTGGATTTGGTGGGAGGATGAGGCAGCAGCACCTGGAATGAGCCTGGCTGCTCCTGGTGAACTGTCACATGGATCACAGCCTCATTTAAAATCCCCTGCCAGCAGGCAATTTTTACTCATTGATTCTGCTGAATTATTGATGAGTTATTAAAACACAGATTATACTCATTGCAGGACAGAGACAGTGTCACTCCTGCCTGTTCTCCTGTGGTTGCAGTTCTGGAGTGTAAACAGCACCAGCAAAAGCCTTTTTCCCTGGGGGGAATGTTTTCAAGGACAGCAGAGCAGCATGACATGGCCTTCTCAAGGGCTTTTAGAGGATTTTTGGTATTTCCAGAGAAAAATCCCCTGAGGTTCACAGAAGAAAAGAGTCAATTTTCCAGCCTGGAACACAGCTTTAACCAAAATCCTGAAACTCGGCTTCCCCACCCATAGTTTATTTGCCTTCAGCCACCACCTGCTGACTGCCTTGGTGGCATCTAGGAGTGATGCACAGCCCGGACTGCAGTTTGTGGTGTCACATGCTGCCATCTAGTGCCATTTTTTATGCTTCATATTCAGTTTGTGGGGATTTTTTGATGTCAAAAGACATGTGAGCTTAGTGTTTGGAACTCATGGGGGTTGTCTCCTTTACATGCTGCTGCTTCTTTTCTCCTGCATTATTACATGGACCTACAGGATGCTTCGAAGTTCCAGCTCAGGCTTTGGCAGCAGTTCAGTACAGACAGCCAGAGACGTGGCACAATTCAGAGGGGACTCTAGTTCATAGTCAAGACATTACTGATGTCCCACATAAAGGATAAGCTAGGCCTTACTGATGAAGTCTGGATGATGCTCCACTTTACCTTTATGGAAGCTGGTCTGAACTCCCATCCTAGAAGGTGACCCTGGCAATTTCAAGCCGTGAGATGACCCAGTACAACCTAGTAACTTGGCACAATTTAAGGAGACAGCTTAGATCCTTAAGATAAATTAAAAAAATGCTCAGAGCAGTCTGTAAAGGAAATCTCTGCCCACTTCCATTAGTCACTGGGAAAGAGACATTGTACCATGCACAGTCCTGCAGAGAAAGGTTGTACTCAGGCCAACATGAACAATGGGTTGGATGGAGGGAATAGTGCTGTAGGTCTCAGGCATCTGGGATCTGCCCTAGTATGACCTGTTAAGAGACTTATCATACCTCTCAATGCTTCAGCTTCAGCATGGAGCAATCTGGGGTTTGTCTTCACTCTGGTCTTGGCTGGAGCCTTGGGAACTGTTGAGACTCAAAGAAAAACACCTACAGGGATGAAACTATTGTCAAACAGGGTTTTTGCTACTTTGACTCTAATGCAGGAGGTTGCCCCAGTTTTGTCCACTCCTGAAGCACCAAAGGAGATGTTCATCTCCCTAAGCATCTACTAGAGATGTCAATCTCCCTTCTGTATCCAAGCAGCTAGGACAGAATTGGAGCCTGAAAATTGTTAAGGTAGTTTCATATCAGATTTTATGGTTGTGTGGAACAAGCAATGCTGAATGACACCAAGTTGTGTGGTGTGTTGAGATGCTGGAGGGATCTAAAGGTACATGGACAGGCTGGAAATGTGGGCCTGTGCAGACCTCATGAAGTTCAATAAGGCTAAAATCAAGGCCCTGCCATGGGTCAGGACAATCCCAAGCATAACTACAGGCTGAGTGGAGAAAGGATTGTGAGCAGCCCTGAGGAGGATTGGGGGGTGAGTTGGGGGATGAGAACCTCAACATGACCCAGCAATGTGTGCTTGCAGCCCAGAAAGCCACCTGTGTCCTGGGCTGCATCAAAAGCAGTGTGAGCAGCAGGTCGAGGGAGGGGGGTTTGCCTCTCTTTTTTGGGGAGACCCCCCTTCAGTGCTGCATCCAGTTCTGAGGTCCCCAAGACAAGACAGGCTTGGAATGAGTCCAGAGGAGGCCATGGAGATGGTCCAAGGGCTGGAGGCCCTCTGCTCTGGAGCCAGGCCGAGATGAGATTGCTCAGCCTGGAGAAGGGAAGGCTGCTTCTGGGGAGAGCTCCAAACCCCTTCCAGTCCCTTGAGGGGCTCCAGGAAAGCTGGAGAGGGGCTGGGTCCAAGAGCAGGGAGGGCCAGGTCCAGGGGAATGGCCTTCAGCTGCAGGAGGGCAGCTGGAGAGGGGCTGGAAGGCAGAAATCCTTCCTGGGGATGGGGGAGGCCCTGGCACAGGGTGCCCAGAGAAGCTGGGGCTGCCTCTGGATCCCTGGCCGTATTTAAGGCCAGGTTGGATTGGGCTTCAGGCACCCTGGGCTGGTGGGGGTGTCCCTGCCTTTCCAGCCCAAACCAGTCTGTGAGTCTGTGATCCTATTATTATAAATATTGTACTTATAAAGGCTTGAACCTGCTGGCCCTCTGCAAGCCATTGCTCCTGCAAAGCCCTGGAGTCAGCAAGAAGTGGCTGCAACCCCAAAAACAAAGGTAAGGGCAAGTGTTGAGCTCCACACATGGGTCATTGCAGGCCACAGGCTCTCACAGTTTGGGTACTCCAAGGGGCTGGTGCTGGACACTGACTGCACCCCCATCCCTGGCTGAGCCCAGGAGCTGGAGAGAACATCACTACATGGGTGAGAGGATACAAAATAAAGGGAAAGTTCCTGAATTCCCTTTATGAGGCAGAGCCACTAACCCAACACCTTGGATATTTTTAAGGCTAAAGGCTTGAAGGCTGCTTTTTAAAAGCAGCTGAGCAGCTTGACCACCCATCGCCTGCAGTCAGTGTGCCATGAATATCCCTGGCAACCTCACACGTGTGAAAGCTGTTCCTCCCTCGGGAGCATGAGGGTATCCTCTTGCAGCCAAATCAAAGCAGTAACACCTCGAAGCATGTATACATTGTTTTAATTGAGATTATTATTCTTTTTTCTCCCATCATGCCCCAGAGCTGTAAGAGAATCTGCAAGCACAGTGGAAACCTGTGCTAAATTCCTGCAAGCTGGCAACACAGGGAGATGCTTGCTGCCTTTATCCGGGGAGCACCTGAGGGGCCGGGTGTGGGTCTGTGAGCTGGAGGCTCTTCCTTCCTCTTTCAGAAAGTGCAGGTGGATTTATTTATGTTTTTAAACACCTCCTAGGCTCTGGAGAAGAAGGGGCAGAGCCTGAGACACCTTCCTGGCAAAAGGCAGCACTTGCACAAGCTGCAGATGCTGGATTTGACCCAAAGGTGCAGAGAGGTAATGCTGAGGTTTTGGGGAAAGGCTGGGGTTTCCCCCTTTGGACTGGGATCTGCTCATCCCTAGTGTCTCTCCCACGGACCAAGAGGCTTAAAGCTTATTCCTGGGAAGAGCAAACGGAGCTTTCCTGGTGTTTTGTCCCCTTGATCAGTATTTACTTCTGATTTTTGCAACACTTTGCTCTCAATTTGCCATGGCCCATGGAGAAACCAAAATATCTCCATCCTGGTCATATTCTTTCACATATTCAGTCTGGCAAATACCGTTTGCCCTGGCTAAGCTACTTGGCTGCATAATTATTTCCAGCCCCAGCTCCCTAATGATACGCCGCGTTGAGCTGTTAAAACGTGTTTGCTCCTCTGCTGCTTGTGTTGACAACTAGTTTGCAAACCCAGGCAGAGCTGAAGCGAAATCTCCACAGGGAGGCAAAAATCAATAAACAAAAAATCAAGGAATTCAGCCCAAAGAAAGCCCTTGACACTCTCCAGAGAGGAGACAGCGCCGAAAGCCAAGACCTCATCCCTGCTGAGCACAATCAGCGTTTTCATGGAGACGACCGTGGTAAGAGGAATAATTTTCCAGGGAGATGTAAAACTCAGCAGCCTCTTAAATGTCATCAGAGAAGTTTTCCTATGGAAGCTTCTTCCACCACTCTATCTCCTGCTGTGACACAGTGTGAGTTCTGAAGACTGGGGGGTGGGAAAGGCTGTGAGATGTGGTCGTAAGGCAGAGCGTTAGGGTGCCTCAGAGTAGGATGCAGGTCTCTGAGCTGCTTCTCTGATAGCATCCAAACAGACCTGCTTAGCTCTGAACAAAGAACCATGGAATAGCCACAGGGGCACAAGGTGAAATTCCTCAGGGCCAAGTTCCTAATTGGCAGTCACTAATTAAAACGCCCCTTGCCAGCTTTCCTTCAAGCATGAAACATGAGTTACTCTGGTAGAGACTCTACTACAACACACATCCACCCTCAGCTGGGGAGCTGAAGACAAGCCCTAGCTCCATGCTAACCCAACGATTGCCCGTGCAGTGCTAGAGCTTGTCCCCTCCTGGAGGGAGCACAGGGCTGAACCACTGGTAGGGGTGGTCATTGGGGGATACACAACTGCATGGGTCCCCAGCAAAATACACCAGGATATGTGATGCGAATGACCAGCTCAAATCTTCAGCTGAGGTCAAGCAGGGTGGGCTTCAAAAGGGCTGTTCTACTGCATCAGGCTGGGTGTATCTCAGATTTGTTTTCTCTGGAGAAAGGGAGTGTGGTGTTCTGTTGTGGCAAAAGGGAAACATGGATGATTTGAGATTGCTGGTTTTTCTCAGGGACCTTGTGAGGCTGTTTTTTTTGGAGAACGGTCAACCTCATCTCTCCCCCTTGACATGCATGAAGGACTGAAGGAGGGTGCATTTTGGGGTGCTGAACCTTGCAGTGATTCTTCTTTGGGAGAGCAGTCTTGGGCACATTGGGAAGCTGCAATGGGGCTCAGCAGGAGGGATGCTGCTGAACAGCTTGAAGGATAAGAGCAACAGTCCTTGCTGAGGAGGCCCAAGCAAGAGATAGAGAATGAGCTGCTTGAGCAACAGATGCCATAAATTTGTTCCCAGCTTCATGGTCCACTACGATGTTGTGTTCATATGCACCATGTAGCCTCTGGACTCCTGCCCATCCTTAAATGACAATGGGGTAAATGTTGTAGTCGCTGAGGTTACATGTGTTTTAGGATTAGTTTTATATGGAAACCACTTCCCACTGCCTAGAGCCAGGCAATTTCCATTGCAGATTTGCATCCCTCTGGGTGATGTGTAATTAAGGTGAGATGTTCCTGGTATAGATGGTTTCCAACCATGGCTGAAAAGACATCTGAAAACACATCAGGTAAAAATCATTTAACAGCGACAGATCTCAGCCTCTCTTGGGCATGTCTCCCTGCCACAGCCCACGAGGGAGAGCGGCACGGTCTGTGTCCCAGCGGTGCCAGTAAACACTGAGTGGGGGCTTTTCATTCCCCCACATGCCTTGAGGGTGGGAGAGCAGCAGGAATAGATGTAGCATAAATCTGGAGGGCTGACCTGCATTGTTCTGGATCAGGCTGTGACTCTGATCTGAGCTGTGGGGCACTCGTCAGTGCAGGGCTGGGGGAGCAGCGAGGGTTTGAAGGCACCAGGACGCAGGGGGTGACCTAATAAAAGGGAAACAGAAGTGAATCTCATCCGCCACTTCCCACTGATATCCCCAAAGCACAAGCCCTTTTCTGCTTTGCTTGCTCATGACAACCTTCAGCACGGGCTGGAAGGTTGTATCAGTGAGGGTAGAAATGCTTCCATCAGTGAAAAACGTGTCTGCTGGTGAACTTCCACCAGGAGAACAGGGAACAGACTTGGCTGCTGCTATCACCTCGTGTTTTTTCACCTCAGCTCTCTTCTGCTTGGGGATAAAATCATGCTGCATCGTGCCAGAGTATGTAATTTTACCAAATATAATCCTGAGCATATTATACCTTGCCTGGCCCAGCCCTGATCTTCTCTACATGCCTTCAGCTGCCCTTTCCAGTCAAACTGTCAGGGACTGGGCATGCAGCTCCGCAAAATTATGACCTTTTTTATTCTCCCCTCTCCCCAAGGAAACACATGGGGTGGAAGACTCTTCAGGCAGCGTGATGGGGCTGAATTTTCTCCAGGCAAGAGCAGGAAGGTTGACCTGTGGTTCTGCAAGGAGTCACGGACCAGGGATCTGTTCTGGGACACCTCCAGCACAGGCTCTGAGGAGTGGGAAAGGGAAGAGAAGATTTCCTGCAAACCTACTCTGGTGAGAACCAAGACAGAGGGAGTTTCTCTCTTCAATGACTTCTTTGATAAGGATTTCTAGTGGCATAGGTTGGGGTGAAAAGGATGTGCTGAAGAAGCAAGTCCGGTGGGGCTGAAACACCCCCCTCTTCTCTCAAGGCTGGAAGGACTGGGGGTAGAGACACGACAGTAAGCAGCATTTCTGGGAGCACAGTCCAGTGGAAAGGACAGCTGGAAGTAAGGACATCACTGGTGTGGAGTGAATAACGACTGCTTGGGCTATGTGGCTGAATCAGAATATCTGGGGGAAAAAAATGTCTTGGACAATGAAGTAGGGGGAGAGGGAGGAGAAGGCTGGCAGACAAACCAAGCAGGAGCTGGAAAATATCCTGGGTTAACCTCAAATATAAAGTTCCAACTGAAATGAAATGTTTTGCTTGTCTTCGTGTTACTCGACCGTTCTGTTTAACTAGTTTTTGAACTTACATTCTTTTCTAAACCACAGAAACCCAGTTCAACATGCAAGGTAAAACCATTCATTAAGGAAATCTTTAAAATAAACATTCTGGTATTTCTAAAAAGCCTTTTTTTTTAATATTCTTTTTTTAAATTTCCTGTCCTTCCCTGCCCTGAATACACTGAAATACATATAATTTCTTCAGTACAAACCTCCAGTTTTATGGTTAAACTTCTAACAAAGCTGGCTTTCATTCACTTGCCTTCTCTGGTCAGGTTTTGGTGCTGCACAGCAAGTGGAAGGAAACTGAGGGATCCCCAGCATCTCCCTCAGACACATCTCTGGTGGTGCCGTGCGCTGGTCGAGGCTGCTGCACCCACCAGGAATTTGGTCAGGCTGTCCTGTTGCAATATGGCATTTACAAGTACATTGAGGAAGTATATTTACAAGTATATTGAAGAAGATGGTTGTATGAAGGGTACCAGAGCTATCAAAGAGATCCATGCAATTTCCATCTCTCCTAAACTGTAATTTTTTTTTTTTTCATAAAATTATCTCCATTTCCCTATAAAATCATCTGTTACCTGAAAGAGAACTTCATGTAGTTCTCCTGTCTCCTACCTGGTTGTCTTTGTAGGTCCATAAAGGCCACCGCAGCAAAGGTGCATCGTCGTGGTGGAAGACGTGAATCCTCAGGCTTGGGGCAGGGTGGCTGGAGAGGTCCCTGGGGGAGAAGGACCTGGGGGTGTTAGTTGACAGCTGGCTGAACATGAGCCAGCAGTGTGCCCGGATGGCCAAGAAGGCTAACGACATCCTGGCCTGTATTAGGAATAGTGTGACCAGCAGGAGTAGGGAAGTGATAGTTCCATTGTACTCAGCTCTGGGGAGGCTGCACCTCAAGTGCTGTGTCCACTTTTGGGCCCCTCACTGCAGGAAGGATGTTGAGGTGCTGGAGTGTGTCCAGAGGAGAGTGACAAAGCTGGTGAAGGGTCTGGAGCACAAGTCCTGTGAGGAGCAGCTGAGGGAGCTGGGGCTTTTCAGTCTTGAGGGAAGGAGGCTGAGGGGAGACCTCATCACTCTCTACAACTTCCTGCAAGGTGGGTGCAGAGATGTCAGGGTTGGTCTCTTCTCTCGGGTGACAAGCGATCGGACAGGAGGAAATGGCTTAAAATTGCCCAGGGGAGATTTAGGTCAGAGAGCAGGAAGAATTTCTGTACTGAAAGGGTTGTCAGGCGCTGGGACAGGCTGCCCAGGGAGGTGGTGGAGTCACCATCCCTGGAGTGATTTAAAAGATGTGTAGATGAAGTGTTCAAGGACATGATCTAGAGGTGGCTGGGCAGGGTTAGGCTGTGGTTGGACTCTGTGATCTAAAGGCTCTCTTCCAACCTGATTCTGTGATTCCTACATAGCCAGAAAAAGAAGAGGAGACGTATTTTGACGCATATTTAGAGGAATTAGACACCCATGGCTGACTCAGTTTCAGTGGTATTTAGCTATTTGTCTCTCTCAGGCTTTACTGAAAATCCCAGGCAGAACAGGAGCTGGAAATCACAGCCAAAGCCCCAAATCAAACTGGAGCCTCCAGCACAGCTGCCCAGCACAGAGCTTCTCTGTCTTGCTTTCACCTCTCTCTTTTTGGCACCCCTGAACATATAACCCATTACAGCATCTCTCCAACCTTCACAGAGAAAGCCGCTCCTCAGAGAAAGCCCACACGCTGCGTGTGATTTCACAGGCAAGCCAAGCACACAAACCCCAACGCAGAGAAGGAAGGAGAAGTGATTTTCACAAGAAAGGAGAACTGCTCATGGCTAATGAGTCCATCTCTGAAGTCTGTGTTTTAAAAATGCCCCTGAGAAGTTTGCTGATAAACACGGTCATCGTGTGTGAGCTGGAAATACCGTGAGAGCTTTGAATTCGCCGTTGAGGGGATGCTGGAAAGGTCAATGATTTAATGGGCTGGAACAATTAATCTGGCACTTGTCTATACACCTGTCCTCTTAATGATGTGACACATCTCCCTTCTGTGTTCCCATCTGTCAACAATTAAGCTATAATTGCTGGAAATGCAATTTATCTCAGATAGAGCTGATTAGTTTTCCAATAATCGTCTTGCCAGCATCGCGGAAGAGTGCTGCCCACGGAGAAGAGCGTGTGGACCAGTCAATCCATATCACAGGCTGCGCAGAGAAGAGACACTGAGCATTAATTTATCAATTTATGGTGAGCAAAATTTTCTCTTTTGGAGGGGATTAAACCAGCAAACCTGCTTTCTACTTCTGCTGCTCACAATTGTTTGACTGTGCAGCCCTCAATTGCATGAATTCATCGGAACCCGTCGAGAGGCAAACAGCAACTTGTCCTGTTCTCATGTTTTCTAACTCCCTTCTCAGAGGCTGGAGACAAAAATGTTTTCTCTGTTGATAAAGGTGAAATGTAGACTTTTATATAACTTAGAGAGGATGAAAAAAACCCACCCCACAATATGTGTGCTGCAACTCAGCAAGGAAGACTTTACCGAGCTGTTTTTCTCTGAATACCTCCCGATTCCAACTGCTCGATATTAGCTCATCATCTGAAGTCTGAGTCATTACAGCCAACTAGAGAGAGGATGAAACTTGCCACTCGGTTTAGCTGAGCACACAGAGCTTTCATCCAAGTCACGCAGCACAAAACCCAGAGGCTGTGTTTTAGCAGAGCCCCCCCACCTTGTCCCCAGCAAGTGTCCCCAGGGAGAAGAGGCTGGAGCAGTGCTGCATCCTGGCTGGGATGAGTTTTGAAGGGTAACGACGAGGAAACCTGCGTGGGGTTTGATTTTGCATGGTCAGAGGAGGAAGAGCCAAGAGGGAAAATGTCAAAGCAGGGAATCACAGAGTCACAGGGGTTGGAAGGGACCTCCAGAGATCATCGGGTCCAACCCCCCTGCCAAAGCAGGGTCCCTAGGACAGGTCACACAGGTTGGTGTCCAGATGGGTCTTGAATATCTCCAGAGAAGGAGACTCCACACCCCCTGGGCAGCCTGTCCCAGGGCTCCCTCACCTTCACTGGGTAAAAGTTCTTCCCCATATTGGTGGGGAACTCCCTGTGCTCCAACTTGAGGCCATTGCCCCTTGCCCTGACCCCACAGCCCACTGAGAAGAGGCTGCCCATGTCCCCCTGTGTCCCACTCTTCAGATATTTATAAACACAGATCAGATCCACTCTTAGTCTTCTGGAAGAAGAGTGGGGTTCATCTATTCTAATTCAGGGCTCAGGAAGGGCTGCAAAGCTTCTCTCCCGCTGGCTAAAAAGGTGTCTCTGCGGCTATCGCACACCAACCACCCGGCCTTGAGGCAAGGCTGGACCCATCCCGCGCATCAAGCGTGTCTGCACAGAGGAGCCGTGCTGAGGCCCAGGCTGCTCGGCCCAGATGCAGCTCCTTCAGAGAATTCCCCTTATCAGTTTTCACCCAAATGACAAGGAACGGAGATTTCCTGTGGGTAATGACGTGGCTCTGGGTATCAGCGTCCAGCACAGCCCCGAAGTGAGGGGAGATGTGGGTCAGACAGATCCCTGCCCTGAAAACACAAGGACGTCTGGCCTATCCCAGTGAAATGGTTCAAGGAGGTTTCTGTTGGGATGAACGTGGCCAGAGCCACACCAGTTCCTCCAGCTCAGGATCAGCTGAACCGGTTTGGCTGAAGCACTGAATCAAACCCATAATGCTCAGCCCGGAGCAGGCGAGGAGCTGGGGGGAGTCAGCACCAGCAGTTAAATGTCTGGCAAAATCATTAGCAATTAAATGAGCAACTGAAACGAGGAAGTGTCCATGAATCTTACCTTGGCATTTAAAAAAGCAGGAAGGTTTTCCAGGGATCCTGCAGCCAGGGTTGCTCTGATAGCTCCTACTGTTACCCAGCAGGAAAATGCCTTACGTACACTTAGTAAAGGGAGGTGTTAAGTAAATAAAGGTGAACAAAGCCGTGCTGTAACTGGATCTCATGGCGTAGCCTGGATTAATGTCATTGTCTAACCTCCCTGGGCTCTGTCCCACCTGGTGCTCAGGGTATCTGACACAACTTTTCATCACGCAACATCCTCCTTTCCCAACACACACACTCAAAAGCAGCACAAAAACCCACCCCACCATCAAAGGCACTGGGATATATCCACTAACCTTATTAAAGCCTTTATCTGCCTGGCCTCACTGGAAGGTGTGTGACAGGCATCTGGGATTGCTTCAATCTGCTTACTCAAAGCTGCACCCAAGAACATCAGCTTGAGCAGCTCCTTTTCAGGCTGTACATGAAGATTAAAGTATTATCAGCAGCTTGAAAAGTATCAACCATGGCACATTTTGGTTTGTCTAACTAGGTATCCCCAGACTGTGCAGTGATAACACAGCCCTGGACCTGTTGCTTTCCAGTGCTGGAGGCAGAGATTCAGCCTATAGGGTTTTCAGCCTTTGTAAAAATAATTCCTGAGCAAGTCAAGAGATGGCACAAGGGTCCTCTGATGAATTAAGAGGAAGGAGGCAACTCCTGCTTCTCTTCCAAGCCTCTTTACCTGCTCTCTGTATGAGATGTTGCCCCTTCTGGCACATCCCTTCCCTCCCAGTCATGCTGGTGCAGGGATCTCTGGCCCAGGGGCAACACCATCCATCTCCACCGATGGGATGGAGCTGCCCACAGGTACCTCCTGTTCTTCCAGGAGTAGGAAAAATGTTTCCTGCTTGCTTAGTACAAGGGTTGCAGCTTTTTGCCACCTACTGACATGTTGTGGGAACGGCTTATCCTGAGAATTCCAGCAGAAAGGCTGAGTTACACACTGGGACTGGCCGATTGTGCATCCAGCATCGTCTGAGTGGCCCACAAAAATAAAAGTGAGAGTAAATATGGCACTTTATACACTGACAGAAGAGCAACACATATCTAATTGGCTGTTCCTCACTAGAATTCTCTCCTTGCCCCATCCCTTGAGCACCTCGTTTCATCATCCAGAGAGCAGGAACGTGGGGGAAATGGTGCATCTCACTTTCAGAACAAAGCCTTGGCTTTTTCCCCTTCTATCTTTCCCCCAGTTTATCTATGTTTTCCCCTTCATCTTCCCCTAAAGTCTCTGCCTGGCTTTGACCCCTACCTAAGGGACCTTCCTTCTTCCCTAGCTCCACTGAGGGCCTGCGATCAGAGGCCAGAAGGTCTCTGCAGACCCCTGCACATTGCTTAAGCTTCACTTAAATCCTGTTTTGATGGCTTAAGCAATGCACAAAGTGAATGGAGTTAACTCATGGCTCAGAGTGGACTTCAGCCTCCATGAGGGAGCCCACACGTGTTGGTGTCTCTTGCCAGAGATGCTGAACGATGGAGGTGTCCTCTCTGCAGGGGCAGTTTTGATGTGGCTCTCATGCTCTCCTGGAGTTGCAGTGAAGCTCAGCTGAACTGACTCCCCTCTGCCCTTAACAAGCCAGGCTTACCCTTGGCCTCTGAAATATGAGCCTTGACTAAGTGTCCTCAGTACTGAGACACACCTGCACCCATCCTGGGAAGCCTTGAGTCTGGGCAATCCTTCACCTGCTCAGACCTTCTCTCATTTCTGCCCATGGAGCTTTCCTTCTCTTTCACCCCCACCAGACACATGCTTTGGTAACGGACACCCCCAAGGATGGGGTAGGGTGAAAACCTGATTTATTGCTGATCCAGCCTCGAATTTCCCTGTTCCTCCTAAGCCAGCCTGAGACACGGCAGATACCCACGCTGGCATCAGCTGGGGGTCCAAGCAGGCTGCAACCCACCCATTTAATCAAACCAGGTTCTATGCAGCACATGATTTAACAAACAAGCTTGGTACTTGATTAAAATGCTAACAACTGTTCTGGGGGAAAAGGGGAGCAAGAAAGCACCAGTTCTGCAGACACCCCTTGCAGAAACCTGGGGACCAAGCACTTGCCTCTGCTGCCAGCCACTTAATCCCAGTGCTGTGGTTTAATCCCAACATCGTGGTTTAATCCCAGCCAGCAATTAAACACCACACAGCCACTTGCTCACAGCAGGATGGGGGAGAGAAATGGCAGAGTAAAAGTGAGAAAACACATGGGTTGAGATAGTGTCCCCTCCCAACTCCTCATGTCCCCCTCCCAGCCTCCTCGCTGAGGGGGTGATTAGCGCTGCTCAGCCATAATGAAAGCATCCTGGTGTTTATCAATGTGGTTTTCATCATAAATCTGAACCACTCATAATTTGAAGAGAATTAATTCTATCCTGGCCAAAACCTGTTACAAACAGCACCCATAAAACAATCAGTGTGGCTCACAATTTATGTCTGCACCCCCAAGATAGGCTGATCTTAAAAGCCAATCAGTCCTCCTATTTAACATAAGAATCACCTCCTTCAGTTTAGCAGAGCTGACCTAAAAAAAATACAGCTTTTTGCCACACAAAGCCTCCCTTGTGAGTCTTGCTGGGGCTGGTTTTTCTTACAGTGCTTCTCTGTCTACCCAAGCTTCATTCATTTCCCTACGTCACACCACACAGTGACCACGAGCCCTTTACCCCTTCAGTGTAATGGGGACTGATAAAGCTTGAAGCTTTTCTTTTTAATTAGCAGAATGTGCTGACATGGGTCTGGATGGGTTTTTTCCCAACTTGACACTTAAGAAGTAGAGATTTTTTTCTGAGCAAAATTTATTTTGTTCAAAAATGTGTCTGTAGGTCTTTGCAAAAGCTGGTTTTTTAAGTTGCACTTTTCCCTAAGGATTGGCTGCTCTTAACCACAGGATCACAGAGTCACCAGGTTGGAAAAGACCTCTAAGATCATGGAGTCCAACCGTCCCTGTCCTGTGCTAAACCAGATCCCTGAGCACCTCATCTACCCGTCCTTTAAACACACCCAGGGATGGGGACTCAGCCCCCTCCCTGGGAAAACAAGCTTAAAAGACAAGCTTAAGAGTTCTGGGTTAGGGTTTTGATTTATTGAAAATCAAATTTTTAGCCCCAAAAAGGTATTATCTCTATTTTGGTACAGTTGATGTCTCACAACGATCTAGCCAAATGATGTTACTAAACATAACCACAAAAATATGGAAAGAAAAAAAAAAAAGGGTTGTGCTAATGGTAGAGCAGGGAAAATAAAAGACAAAACCCAAGGAGTCCCTTCAATCTTTACCACCACTTTTTGCTACAACCCTTTGCTTTCAACCTTTATTTTGAATTTTCTCATCCCCAAGGCTCTCCAGTTCCACTTTGCTGTTGTGAGCAGAATGACTAGAAGCAGCCATAAAGCAAAAAAAAACAAAGAAAAAAAGATTAAATTCTTCCTGCAGACCCTACATCTTTTCTTTTTTCTTTGCTGAAGGATCACCCACTCAAACCAAATTGCCCAGCCTCCTCTGGAATCTCAGAGCTGGGAACAGCCTGTTGCCATGCTGGGTTTGAGAACTGCTTCCTTCATCCTTTGGGCATGTTACATCACTCTGCCCTCATTTTATGTTGGGTTTGGGGTTTTGGGTTTTTTTTTTTTCCCCTCCTCCCTCCCATCTTCCAAGAGAAGATGATACTTAATTAACTACCTGCAGGGATCTTGTGCAGCTCAGTTAATGTTGGGAAATTGCTTTGAAGGCAGCCAGCCTCGTAGAGTTTCTGAGGATGAGAGGCTCCTCCCTTTCCAATTCTATTACACCCACACGCTGCTCTTGGCCCCAGGAGCTTGATCTGACATCCCCACGGTGGGGACCTGTCCTGCCTGGCCGTTTGCAGCATCTGACACCACAGCACTGACTTTTGCCATGCTTAAGCAACCAGGTTTCCCATCAAAGCTCTAACATACAGAGATGGCTCCAGGCATAGACAAGATAAGCCACCTCCTAGAGAAATAACAGTGATGAGGAGGTAAAGCCACCGTGGTCCTGCTGGTGCTGGAGACCTGGACAGCATGGTGGCAGTGGCTTAAAAATAGAAGGGGCTGGAGGCAGCTTCTGCACCAGCCAGGTCCTCATTCCTCTGACTTATTTTCCTAGTTCTGCCCTGTTTTCTTGCTTTCTATCCCATGGCAAGAGCTCATGTCTGAGCCCTCATGTTTGGTGCATCAAACCTGAGGTTTTTCTCCATCTCAGTGAATGTCCAGGAAAAGAGATGGGGGTGCAAATCCATAATTAGAAGAGCAGAGAGCTTGGGGAAACACTTCCATCTCTGGAGCTTAACCCCAGAGGACAGGGGGAGGACAGGGACGGTTGGACTCGATGATCTTAAAGGTCTTTTCCAACCTTGTGATTCTGTGAAACCCACCCTTTTTCTCCCAGATAAACATCTTGGGTTAAATGTGATGGAAGATGGAGAGGGCAGAGCCTGGTTTGAACAAACCACGTGGGCTCTTTCCCCATCCCCTGAGGTGACATTATCTTGGGCTGTTCAGCTTCTGCCCAGGTTCCCAACCTGCAACATCTTCTCCTGCAGCCATACGTTACCTAAAGGTTTAAGAGTCACTTACAGCCAACGTATTTCTCTCCATGGTGGTTTTTCAGAGATGCAGGTGGACTTGGGCTCAGGTTCCCTTCAGAGGCCTCTTGAGGGACTTGAGCACCACCATATTTCAGGGCTGAAGCAGATGAAGCAAAGCTGTGGCTCTGAGGAGGGAGCCCTGGGCATCCTTCTCCTCGTGATGCTTTGGAGTGGATGCAGCTGGCTCAGGGGGACACAGCCCACACCTGAGGTGGGTTTTCCTACCTGAAAGACAAGGGCTCTTGCACAAACTTTCATCATTTTTTCCCCATTTCAGTGACTGGCCAGAACCAAACAATAATCCCCAAAGCAGTTGTAAGAAAGAATAAGCTTTACTAAAAGGAAACAAGTGAGTTTTCAAATGGAAAAGTAGGTTTTATAATTTCAGGTTTCCTTGGTAAAGCTTAATCTTATTTACCAAGAAGGATTTGGCAGGTGTGAATAATTCCCTGAACATGAACAAAATGCTCTGCCTGGTTAAACTATCCTGGAGGAGACTCAGCTCTGCAGCAGGTCAGAGCACCCAGAAGATGCCTGTAAGAGAAAGATGTGGTCCTTCCCTGGCCACGTGGACATTGGGACAGGGGACATGGTGAGCACAGAACCTGGGGGCAACTTCTTGAGAAGTCCCTCTGCCTTCCTGCTGCTCTGGGAGAGTCATCACGCTGGGAAGAGAGAGGTTGCTCAGAGGTGGCTGGAAACCCAGAGGCTCAGGGATTTCTGCTCCTGAGGGGCTGCACACAGGAGCAGGGTTTAATCCGGGTTTAACATCTGGGTTATTTTATAACTGAGTGGGAAGCCACTCGATGGGAACACTCCCAGGGAGGGCAGTTTGTGCTGCCAGCGTTCAGCTGAGACCTGGGGAAAGTTCTGAGGGCTGAGCAGTTCGTTGCAGCTGCTATGCAGGGGTCCAGCTCTCCCTTCCTTTGCTCTCAGCCTTTCCTCTGCCAGCTGAACCTTTCTGGGAGCTGGTTCAGCTCACTGTACTAGATGAATTGGATTGCTGAATATTCTGAGAGGAGGGCACACACCTGGCCTGCAGTCAGGACTGCTTTTTCACCCTGTTGCTCTCTGTCCATAGGCTCCAACAGCCTGCTCTGCACTGAGAATTCCCATTTTCTGGTTAGCCTTCCTGGCATCACCTCCCAGCCCTTTCAGGTTAACAGCCTCTGCAACAAGCATCACTTTTTAATGCTTTTCAGGCACAGATTATTTGCAACACCCCCAAATTCTTCCCTCCCTCTCCCCCTCTCCACCCAAAACTCAGGCAGAGAGTCCATCTCCAGACAAGCTGGAGGCACAGGAGACAGTCTACCAGCTCCACACCTCTGATTTGCCATCACTGCCTTCTCCCCCTAACCACCCCCTTTTCCCCAGCCAGGCAATCTGAGGGGTGAGTAACCAAACACAGACTATCAGTGAAGAACCTGTTTAACCAGGTTTGGCTTAAGCTTAGTGCAAAGCACATGAAAATATGGAACTTACGTGGGTTTGTCTCCGTCTTCTGCCCTGTGGATCTGCTTTATCCTTCAGCACAGCCTTGCCTAGCTGCTTTTCCTCTTATTTCCTATTAAAAGCCAAGCAGAGAGATTACACCTTTGCATCCCAACCTTCTCTTGCCTCATTTCTATGTAAAGCTCTTACCCGTTACACTGGAACCCAAACCTCTGCTGCTGCTGCAGATTATCATTATTGTATCTCCCTGTGAGGAAAGGCTGAGGGAGCTGGGGCTGTTCAGCCTGCAGAGAAGAAGACTGAGAGGGGATTTGATCAGTGTTTATCAGTATCTCAAGTGTGGGACACAGGGGGCCATGGGCAGCCTCTTCTCAGTGTCTGTGGGGACAGGACAAGGGGCGATGGGCTCAAGTTGGAGCATAGGGAGTTCCACACCAATCTGGGGAAGAACTTCTTCCCAGTGAGGGTGAGGGAGCCCTGGGACAGGCTGCCCAGGGGGTGTGGAGTCTCCTTCTCTGGAGAGATTCCAGCCCCATCTGGATGTCTCCCTGTGTGCCCTGTCCTAGGGACCCTGCTTGGGCAGGGGGTTGGACTGATGGGCTCTGGAGGTCCCTTCCAGCCCCTGTGATTCTGTGATTATTCATCTAACGTGTCTGAGCTGGATTGTGCAGGCAGTGGTGGAGCAGCCTCCCAGCAGAACCCAGCCACACCATCGCTACTCCAGCGCATGGGAAAGCAGCCTGGTCATACCTGTCAGACAAGGTGAGGAGCTGTGGTGGGTCACAGGCATGGGAGACAGCAGACTGGACAGCAACTGGAAGCTTTGCAGGGCCTTACACAAGGGGAAAGGTCTTGAACCATGGGAAATTCTGTCTTTAGGAGGGGCCCAGGTGTTAACACAGAGCAAAAGTCACGACAAATCCTTTGCAGGGGGTCTGTATCCTGAGATTTTCAAGTGACCACCACGAATTCAGAGCAAGACGGTGGAGAAGCCTGACCACCACCCCCAGCACTGCCCCCAGCCGTTTACAGCCCAACCAGTGCTGGAGTTGCTGCAGTCAGAGGAGGCAGACAAGCCTACAGCAACCCACTTTAACATGCAAGCCCATGGTTAAGGCCCAGTTTGTACATTCAGTCCCAAGCCTGCAGGAAGCTGAGCGGTGGGAGACCAGCAAACACAGGACACTGTCTGAGAGCCACAACTTCCCTTCAGCCTCTAAATGTATTAAAAAAAATTAAAAAATCATTTTTTATTCATTTCTAAGCAAGTCAGGCTGGTCTGTGGAAAAGCAGGCTGGAAAAGTGGGTACCATTTAAATCATGCATAGCCTGGGGGTTAGGAAAGGTGTTCTTTGCTGTCACTCACTGCATGAATCCATGTGTGGGGGGGGGGGTAAACTGGCTGGGGTTAGCACAGCCTCATCATGCACAAGTTTTGGGGGAGGGAATTCAGCTTCCCAAACACACTAGGGCTTTTTAATTCACCTTCACAGGCTTCTTCATGCTGCTTTTTGAAACCAACCCTACTCCCTGTACCTGCTGCAACCCCTTCACCACCCTGGTCTGCAGGCACCTCGGTAAAACCTCCTGCTGGACACCAGTAAGAACTGGGGGAAATGGCCAAAATGCCTGGGGATGCGACTGCAGCTGTGGTTTCATGGCCAGGGGGTCCTGCTTGTTTCAAAAATAGCGTGGTCAGGAGGTCCAGGGAGGGGATTGTGCCCCTGTACTGGGCACTGGTGAGGCTGCACCTCGAGTGCTGGGTCCAGTTCTGGGCTCCTCACCATAAGAAGGACATTGAGGTCCTGGAGCGAGTCCAGAGAAGGGCAACCAGGCTGGGGAAGGGGCTGGAGGGCAAATCCTCTGAGGACCAGCTGAGGGAGCTGGGGGTGTTGAGCCTGGAGAAGAGGAGGCTGAGGGGAGACCTTCTCCCCACCTCCCCTGCCCTGCCAGGAGGGTGCAGAGAGGTGGGCGATGGTCTCTGCAGCCAGGGGACAGGAGATGGGAGGAGGGGCAATGTGCTCAAGCTGCCCCAGGGCAGGGTCAGCTCAGCTGGGAGGGAAAAGTTCTTCACTGAACGAGCTGTCAGGGCCTGGCACAGGCTGCCCAGGGAGGGGCTGAGTCCCCAGCCCTGGGTGTGTTTAACACATGGGTATCCCAAGCACCCCATCTGCACGAGCCTCACACAGCCCCCGTGCTCCAGGGCAGGATGACAGCACTCACCACCAAAGCATCAGCTGTTCTGCGCTGCTCAAAGGACACCAGCACACCCAGACTCTCCTGCCTCAGTTTCCCTGAAGCCTGCAGGCGCCGACTGCATCCAAGAGATGTGGTGTGTGGGTGAGCACACAACTCTTTGCTTGCAGATGAGGTGGGGTGGGCCCTCTCTGCCCCATCTGTAGGAGTTCAGTCCCCACACAGCATCAGGGAGAGCTTCCAAAAGCACCCCAAGACACCAGGATGGGCTTTGGAAGCAACATGGTGTAAACCAGCCACAGCAATACTGCTGCGTTCCTGGTGCACCGTGACAGAAATAGTTCTGGGGGCTGGGTACAAGCGAAATAAACCTCAAAAAAAAATTCTTTGAATTTCGAGGATATTGATATTTAAATTTTAAAAAAGTTTAAATCTCCCTGGAAACTATTTACCAAAGAAAACTCACCTCACAGTAACGTGCTCTTCCGATGCTGGAACAGGCTGAAAAATAAAAGCCTGTGGAGCTCAACCAGGAGTAGAGGAGAGATGAAGCTGGCAAAGCATCTTTAAAAAGATATTTTTAAGATGTTTTTCCAACCCTTTGATTTATTTATTTTTTTTTATTTCCATGCTTGGAGCTCTTTAGCTGGTGAGCAAAAAAAAAAGCCCAAGCAATCCCCAACACAGAAATCACTTCCAGGATCTGCGAAAGAAGAAGGGCTCTTTCTGTAGGTTTTAAAACATTCCTGGGATTTTGATGCTGGTAAAGTTTTCAGAGTGTGCTTCTTCCAAGGGACTTTCCAGGAACACAGAGTTTACTGCAGAACAAAGACCTACAGAATTCCTGCTGAGAGAGAGAAAAGCTCTTTCTACACAGACAGCACCAAAACATCAAAGTTTCATGTTTCAACAAATGTATTTTTGGTGGATTTAATAGAATCCCAGACTGGTCTGGGTTAGGAGGGACCCCAAGGATCACAGAGCTCCAACCCCCTGCCACAGGCAGGGACACCAACCTCCAGGCCTGGAGCTACACAAGGTTGCCCAGGGCCCCATCCAACCTGGCCTTGAACACCCCCAGGGATGGGGCACCCACCCCCTCTCTGGGCAGCCTGTTCCAGCCCCTCACCACTCTCTCCGTAGGTGCCTTCTACAAACTCCATTTGTCAGCTTATATATGAAACTGCCTGAGCAATCGCTGCTTCAGCAGCAGCCCCGAGATTTCCAGCTTTTCAATTTTCACTTTAATAAACCAAAAAAACCCCCAACCCCAACCCCAAGGAGAAGACTTGCTCTTTTTAATCATACCCAGCCCCGTTCTGGGTAATGAAGAACTTCTCATCCAGCCCCAAGAGGGCAATTTTTTTGAATGTCACTTTGAGATAGCGAGATAAAAACCTCTGCTATTTGCAGAAAAAAAGACTCTGACTGCCATGTGTGGCTTGAAATCCTTCCTGATTTATTTACTTTTTCCAGGCTGTTTACATTTCCAGGCAGCCCAGCTCACTGGTCCCCAGCAAACTGGGGTGTAGGGCTGTGAAACCACATTCTGTCCAAGCAGACTTCAGGAAAGCAAAACGCTGCAGGGTAAAGTCACCTGTGTGAAAAAATGGGGAGGAAAAAAGAAATAAAAGGAACATTTTCCAGTGAATTTTATCACCTGAACCTGCCCTTTATTCCCTGGAAAGCTGGAGGAGCCTCAGGTGAGCACACCGCTGCGTGGAGAAGGCAGGCAGGGAAGGAGGACATCCTTAATTTGGCTGGAGAGCAGCTGGTTTTCTTCTCCATGTAATTACCTCCTCCAGCAAATCCTTCTGCTCCGAGTCAATGAGGCTGAAGCACACTTAGAGCACTTCAGAAGCAGCACATCAACCACTTTCATCAGGGGCACCCAACTCGGAGGGCACATTTGTTTGTTCTCTCCGATATTAAAGGGTAATTTTGAGCCAGCCTAGGAGCCTTTTCCAGTGCAGCCACCCCTGGGAGGGAGCTGTAGCAACGGGACTACTCAATTAGTTGTCTGCTCTGGATTACTCAGGGAAGGGAGCTCATCCACACGGGCAGGACGTGTATTTTCACGGGTCTATCTGGGAGGAGGGGTGCACCAGCTGATAGTTTTTGGTCCCCCTGCTTTGTAATACTGGTGGTAACTTTAGCTTTGCATAAAGGTTTCTTAAGGTCACCTACTTTTTCAGCCTTCCTTGTGGTGTTTTAACCCTGCTGCAGCCTCTTCTTTTGCTTCTGGCTTATTACAGACAGAATCAGAGCTGTAGGGGTTGGAAGGGACCTCCAGAGATCATCAAGTCCAACCCCCTGAGCCAAAGCATCACAAGGAGCATGACCAGCTGATTGAGAGAGGGGATTCTGCCCCTCTGCTCTGCTCTGGGGACACCTCACCTGCAGTGCTGTGTCCAGCTCTGGAGCCCTCAGCACAAGGGCAGGGACCTGCTGGAGCATGTCCAGAGGAGGCCACGAAAATGATCCCAGGGCTGGAGCACCTGTGGAGCCAGGCTGAGAGAGTTGGGCTGGTTCAGCCTGGAGAAGAGAAGGCTCCAGGGTGACCTTATAGAGGCTTTTCAGTCCCTGAAAGGTGCCTGTAGGAAGCTGGGGAAGAACTGTTCCTGAGGGCATGGAGTGATAGGACGAGGTGGGATGGTTTTAAACTGGGAGATTTAAGTTGAGTATTAGGAAAAAGTTTTTCCCTCTGAGGGTGGTGGGTCACTGGCACAGGTTGCCCAGAGAGGTGGTGGAGGCCCCATCCCTGGAGACATCCAAGGTCAGGCTTGATGGGGCTCTGAGTGACCTGATCTAGTGAAGATGTCCCTGCTCACTGCAGGGGTGGGACTAGATGGGCTTTAAAGGTCCCTTCCAACCTCACCCACTCTGTAATTCCATGATTCTATGAAAATCATGGAATACTCCACCTACAGCCTATGGGCAATACAAATCCATACAAGAAAAGCACACAGCAACCCACCCTCAGGCTTTGGCAGAGGGGAAATCACAGACTGGATCTGACCTTTTCCCACCTTGTGCCACCAACGAAAGATCAATAAGGAATTGCTGGCAGTGAGACAGGGGATGGTTCTTTGGTTTAGATGCATCTTCTAAATGGTAACAGATGTTCAGTGAAGGAAGAAAACAATTGCTCCTGGGCAGTTGCACTACCAGGCAAGGTGCAAGAATGGATCATCATTTTAAAAGGCACAGTTTAGACAAGTGCAAGGTCAGAAAGCATTTCTCAGCTGTAACAGGGTATCACAGTCATCTCTGACTGCACAGGAGGAAACACCCCTGGCCTGGTAGGGAAAACATAGAAAACTCCCATTATCCCCAGGGCAGCTTTTCTGGCACAGTCTTAGAGCAGAGGAACCCCCTGTCCTACAGAGCCCTGGACTAAAGGTCTACAAAACCAAGACCCTTCTCAGCCTGCAATGCCTGCAGACAGAAAGCTGTCCCTGGAAAGCAGTGTCCTACACAGGCACCCTGGCTCAGACCAAGTTACATCCAGTCCAGTTCTGGCCATAAAACAGAAGCAGTTGCCACAGGGACGTCTCAGAAGAGGAGGAATGGAGCAGATACACATAGTGGGTGATGCTTCACCCAGTGGTCTCCCATCTCTTGAGGCTTTTCAGCTCTGGCAGCTTCCTGAGCCTCATATGTTTGTCTACTTAGCATCTCTCCACTCCTGCCTCTTTACATGTATTCATTCAGTCTCCTCCAATCCAGACACCACAGGTACCCACGATTCCCTTTGAAGAGGCCTCACACAGACTTCTTCGAAGGAGGACTGACCTCCTGTGGAGTACATCAAGTTAAGAGCAGCAATACCTTGAACTCTCTTGAATTTCACTCTCTTTTTTTTACCTTACCCTTGAACCTTACAAAGAAGATCAATGATCAAAAGTTGCCACAGACCCATCTTTCCTACAGGGAGTTGGATAGCAATAGGAGGAGAAAATCCCCAGCTTCTTCACTGAAAACATTTCTGTGGACCTGCAGAACTCTTTTCCCTGCACGAGTCACAGCTCAGGATCCCTCTGCACTGCACACTTCAAGAAATCATCCAGTTTTAAAGTGTGCATTGGTGGGCAAGACATAAAATGCTCATTCCTGGACACATCTCCTAAGCAGTCTTGGCCAGTCTGGACTATCTCTGAGAAAAAGACTTCTTAAAATTTCCCATTAAGAGAAACACCAGGCCTCTCCAAATCTATTTTAGCCTACACACACTAACGAGATACACTAGGGCTATAAATACACATTGCCATGCAAGGCAAGGAAAAATACATTAACCCTTATCTGGCCCAGAATTCAGCACTTGGAGGAACTGGAAGAGTGAAAAACCAAACCATCAGGGCTGTTCATTCCTGGTTTATGGCCAGGGACATGCAACGCTCAGCATCCAGTTCCTGAAGTTGGGAAGAGATTTCTGGTTCCGTACCACAGTTCCTAATGTTGGGACAAAAAGAGGTGGTGAAATGTCCATGAAGCCCCAATTCATAACAAACTCTAGCAATTGGCTAGCCTTGCTGTAAGGAAGCAGAAAAGAAGGTGGAAGAATAAAAAGCTTGGAGCTGCTGTCAGGCAAGCAGCAAGTTCTAGCAGAGGTTGGTTACAACTCAGTCATTTCCACACCTCTTCACAAGCACACGGCCACACACACATGCTTGCTGGGAAATTCTTAGGAAGTTTTAGGTCCCTAAACATCATTGTAGAGGGAATAAAGCACAAAGGATGTCCAGAATCCATAGGTTTGCATCGTACACTTTTATACCTCTCAGCTCTTCTCCCCCAGGAACATCCAGGAGGTATCCATTAGTCCTAACCTAGTACACGTGAAAAAATAGACCCCTTTGAGCTCATCTGTGGAACTAAGAACATATTCTTGGACGAGTTCATCCAAATACCCAAGATGCTTCTAAGAGAGGTGTGGAAATTAAGATCTACTAGCAATAAACAATTCTCCTGTACGTTTTTCCAGCCATTCCTCTCTTGAGAGCAAGCACAGGCACTCCTAGTCCGTAGGGAAAGCAAAACAAGCAGCAGGACGTTTCCATTCAAAAGGAAATAAACAACTTAACCATTTATTTGACTGCATTGTATTTAGACAGCTTGTACATTTCATAACCCCACTGTTTTTGTTCTCATCAAAAAAAAAAAAAAAAAGATAAAGGGACAGAAGAACATAATCCACTCAAAACAGCAGTCCAGTATTTTGAGATACACTTGATATTCTCATGGATGCCCACCTGATACCTGAACTCCAGCATTGGTGGTGACGTTTGTTTCACGTAGCACTCGGTTCTAGCAATGTCTTGCAGTGCCCTGAATAAAAAGAGTCTGTGACGTACTCTGCCATGCCAATTAGATGATGAGGCCTTCTCTTGAAGGTAATGAACCTGATCATTTCTTTAAAAAACAAACAAACAAACAAACAAGCCCCAAACCCAAACACCAATATAATGACAGGTCAGCCAGGAGACTGCGGGGCAAAGTGAAACGTAAAAGCCATCAACTCCTCCGGTCGATTTGTCAATGCAAAAGGAGAGGGGGGAGGGAAAGGCCTGTGTTTTAGCAACAGACAGGAGAAAAAACCAACTTCTCATTGCTAGATTTCTTTTGAAAACCTATATTCACCTCTCTGCAAATTCAGAGCTTCCCACTGGGTAACTCAAGCAAGAAGAGAACGAATCTGTTTCCTTTAGTACACACCCAACACAAAGAGCTTCGGTCTCTTCCGCAGCGACCTGTGTGCTACACAGCAGCAGTTATCTGAACCTCCCAGGCAATGGGCCCTGTCAGGAGACACATGTGCCTATTTTGCTCGGTACTTGTCACACAGGGCATGGTGACAGTGACTTCTTACCATAAACAAACGCAATTGTATTTGAAGTTTGCTCAGGAGCCGTGGTGTTGGCTGCCCCTTCAGCAAAAGCGATCCGGGATAACTTCTAAAGTTGGCTTGTGAATCTGAAGACACCCACAGCTTAAATATTAACCTGTGGAAAACTTGCCTGTCTGGCTTTTTGGTTTTTAAACATCAGCAGACACAGAAGAGAGCCTGGGCTGCAGTTTGTGATACGAGTCCGACAGCAGCTCCCGAGGTACGAAACCTCCCGCTCGGTCTCCTCCGTTCACTAAGCCATCACTACATCCCAGACCCCTGGAAGATGGTTGAGAGAAATCAGGTTTGATTGATTTAACATTACTATGAACAAAACCTCCTGAAAAGCTGCCCAGAAAAACTGGCAAACCTGAGGGATCAGGATAATGTGGATAAAAGCAGCGACGTAGAGGCTTTGTGCTGAGCTTCACCATGCTCTGTGACTCCAGCCCCATTTTAAAGAGGAGTTTTCTTCACTGAGGGGAACAAACCCCCTTCAAAAGCACAAATAGTGTCTACAAGCAGAAAACTCAGAAGGGCCAATTTCCATTAAAAAACCCCAAAATTTCTTTATTTTCAAATACAACTCATCATTTGTACATGGTAAGAAATGCCCATCACCACGTCCAATTGGTCGGTGCAAAATCAGGCTTTCCTTTAAATCCAGTTTTCCTGCACAGGGCTCTCTTCCAAATGTTACTGGAGGTAGGGTTTTTGTTGGGTTTGTTTTTAAACATACAGTAATTAGCAAAAAACCCCCCATAATTCAAACCAAATACTTTAAAAAAAAATAGTAAGGCAAATCTGAAGAGTACGCTCAACTACAGAAGAGAAAATTCATTGAGAGTTCATCCTTTTCACAGATTACATAGGTTCTTCCAGAAGTCAATTAATACCTTCTCTTTATATTTTTTTCTAAAGTGGAAAAAAAGCCACCAACCAACTGGTACAGACCTGGGCTATAGAACCCCACTGAACAAGAACGCTGTCCTGGTTTTGGCAGGGAGTTCATTTCTTCTTGGGAGCAGGTATAGTCCTGTGTTTTGGATTTAGGGCAAGGATCATGTTGGTAACACACCATGTTGTTAGTTGTTGCCAAGCAGTCAAGGTCTTTTCAGCTTCTTGACTGGCTTGCCAACAAGAAGGTGGGGCTGCCAAGAAGCTGGGAGGGGAAATGGCCAGGACAGCTGCCCCCAAACTGGCCAAAGGGATATTCCAAATCATATGGTGTCGTGTTCTGCATGTAACTGAGGCTTGGCCCAGAGACTGTGTGGCTCAGGAAGAAGCTGAGCACCGGTTCCAGGTGGTGAGCTGTACAGCACATCACTTCTGTTTATTACTTTATCATTATTCTCTTCCTTTTCTGTCCTGTTAAACTGTCTTTATCTCAACCCACGTCTCACCTTCTTCTTGATTCTCTCCCCCATCCCACTGGGTAGGATGGGAACAGCTGTGTGGCTGTTTGAGCTGCCTGCCAGGTCAAACCACGACAACAGCCTGGACACTGTAATTACTGGAAAAAATGGATGGGTACTGGTAAAACCTATGTAAGCCCAATTAAAGACATGAAAATTAAAAAAAGAGAAGAAAAAAGAGGAGAAAAACAGAGCAAGAGCAAATGCAAGAAAGAGAGAGAGAGAGAGAGAGAAAAGACCTTCCCCTCGGCTTTGATTTTAGAGGAGGGGGAAAATCCCCCAATAATTTAGCTCATGTAAGTTTAGAGAAAATGAGAGCAGCTAAAAATGCATACAATACACCTTGAAATTTATTTCCAAGACCAAGAACCAAAGATTGAGGCATTTTAGAACACTGAAGCAAAGCGATCTGAATCTGAAAAAAATAAAAGAATAAATTTCCAACTATCTTAAAATAGCTGTTTTTTCAGAACTCCTAGCAATAATTTTGATTAAATAAAATCATACCAATTTACATTAATTTTCTATATCTTCTTTTTAAAAGTCCCTCACTCTTTTTAATGAAAAAAAAAAGTGCATCCAAAACCAGCAGAGATTTACTGGTGACATCAGGTTCTCTTTCAGCAGCTACTCAAGGTTTTCAAAATAGCTTACACTCCTTGCTATAAGAAAAGAAGGGCCTTCCAAACCCTTGTTTGGGAGAAGTATCCAAATTATAAAAATCTGAAATAATTTATTATCAAATCCAGAATTTAAATTAAAAGCAGAAATTTTCTTGCAAAGACAATTGAAGAAAGTAAAAGAATAAAAGCATGCACTCCAAACTTAGAGGTGAAGACAAATATACTTATCTATACAGGCACTGGCAGACGCAATTCAATTGTTACTGTTACTCATTGTAACACACACCCCACCCTACAATACATTTTTTCATTCACTAATCACTGAGGTACCAATATTTAAGAATGGAAAAATTCAATATTGAAAAATAAAACCTAAAATTGAAGCCTTTTTCCAGAAAACTATGGCAATTTTTTTTGTATGAAATGTTAGTATACTTATAGAATTTTACAATCTACATTGGCTTTTTGTTTTTCTGTTCTGGAACCAAAAGTGGCCTTCCACATCCAGGTTCTCTGGTAAAACGTTCACTTGTGTACGTAATACAGTCAGTAGACTTGCAAATGAATGAACATTATCTTGGCTATCAACTGGCACATCTTGCTGGTACCAAAAGAACTGGGGAGTTGGAAACGATGGGTTTGGATTCGGAACAAATGCGCCATGCCAAAGTGCAACAAACATGTGCGACACCCAGAATGAGACACTGACAGGTTAAGAGCTGCTTGGAAATTACTAAGTCCACCTTGCAAAGCAATTTTGTACAAATTGCATTGCATGCAAAGGACGACTCTGCGCTGCTGGGATGTCAGTTGCTGGATGGGATGGTTTCTCTTAACGCAGCCACAGTTTAAGACGCAGTGCATCAACTCCGTTTAAATAGTATCTGAACAGCCTCTTGTCTCGCACAAAACCCAGGTTTTCATAAAGTTTCAAAGCAGACTTATTGGTGATTTCTGTTTCCAATACCACCTTTAAGGAAAGAAGAGAAAGAGCACATGGTATTAGAGAGCAGTTGGGATTATGTGGCAGTTTGCAGGTTGTTATCTAAAGGTACACTGGGTGGCAATGACTGGCATCAATGCTCTGTCACACATTCCAGTGACACCCCCACCACTCCCACTTTCAAAAAGACCCAACAAAACCAAAACACCACATACAACGAGCAGTTAATCAACAGTTGTCAATGGAATCAAGTTTCATTCATGTCAAGGTGTGACTTCAATGCTGCACATGGTATTTCAACCCAATACCCAAGAGCTAGGATGAAACAAACCCCAACCAACACCCCATCCCCACCTCCCAACACCCCATCCCCACCTCCCAACACCCTGCCCCCCTAAAAACCAACCCAAACTGGCCAAGGCCCAAACCATACTTTGAATTTTGCATGAGCAACTGAACGTTTACATGTCACAAGAACTTGGCACATGAAGTTCTGCTTAGTCATGTAATATCTTTGACCTCTAACTCAATGGATTTAGACCTGGATACACACATCAAGACTGTCAGACCTGATGTTTGCAATGAACCTTGGTGCTTGATATTCAGCTATCCCAAACTCAAAGTGCTCACAGGAGGAATAAAACAGCTATTTCCATCTTTTTGCCCCTGTGTGGTGAGATCCCAGTTGCAGGAAGATCTGCCATACATTGCTCAGACCAAACTCAAATGTAAACACAGTACAATTTAAGACTCAAAATCACAGGCTCACAGACAGGTTTAGGTTGGAATGGACCTTAAAGCCCCCCCAGTGCTACCCCCTGCCATTGGCAGGGAAACCCTCCCCTAGCCCTGTGTGCCCAAAGCCCCATCCAACCTGGTCTTAAATACGGCCAGGGATCCAGGGGCAGCCACAGCTTCTCTGGGCACCCTGTGCCAGGGCCTCCCCCCTCCCTGGGAAGGATTTCTGCCTCCCAGCCCCTCTCCAGCTGCTCTCCTGCAGCTGAAGGCCATTCCCCTGGGCTTGGCCCTCCAGGCCCTTGCCTCCAGCCCCTCTCTGACTTTCCTGGAGCCTACCCTTTAAGGACCAGAAGCTGCTCTAAGTTCTCCTGAGCCTTCTCTTCTCTAAGCTGAGCAATCTCAACTCTTTCAGCCTGGCTCCAGAACAGAGGTGCTCCAGCCCCCACATCATCTCTGTGGCCTCCTCTGGACTTGCTGCAGGTCTGTCTTGTCTTGGGGACCTCAGAGCTGGATGCAGCACTGCAGGGGGTTCTCCCCAAAGGAGAGGTGCAAAACCACCTCCCTCAACCTGCTGGTCACACTGCTTTTGATGCAAACCAGGACACAGGTGGCATCCAGGCTGCAAACTCATGTTGCTGGGTCATGTTGAACTTCCCATCCTTTATCTTCCCATCAAAGTTTTCCCAAAAGTCTCAAGTACAAGCAAAAAATCTACACTGGTGTTCACAAGAAGTTCAAACACAGCTTCTGAAAGTATGTCCCTCTGAATTGCCCTCCCCTCTTTCCTGCAAGCACACTGAGCAGAGCTCTCCTGTAGCTCTCAAGCTGTGTACCAACTCCAAGTAATAAAAACTCGTTTTGCCTCTTTACTGTTGTCCAACCCAATTATTTAAGGATTCTGCTACTAAGGACAGATCATGTTGTGCAAGAACACAGGCTGAAGTAATAAGCTATGTCCCATGACAATGTACATTTGTATGTTAAACAAGAGCTGAAGAAAGACCATACATGAAAATACAGCTTGAGCAATTTCTGCTGCAAACAACTGATCATGGATGCTTTTAAGTCCATGATCATGGATGCTTTTAAGTCCACTAACAGCTATTTCTAAACCAGCATCTGATGTTACTCTATGTAGAACTACATACATACAACTCCCTCAGTCCCAAAAAAAGCCATTGACCCCAGTTCAAAACTCAGGACTCCCTTCCCCTTCAAGAAAAAGCAGGAAAACTCATTAGCATCCCCAACTCACCCAAAACTAGGAGCAAAATATTAGTCTGTATTTGCAGAGCAGTTTAACAGACTCCACTTGATAGATTCTGTGGCCCTGCTGCCTTTAGACTTGTGTTTCCACTCTCCCACCTTTCCACCAGCTCACCTGGCTTGTTGCTGAGCTGCTTCACAAAGCAAGCTGGTAGCAAGCAAACCTTTCCTTTTCCTCTCCATCAGGTTTCTTTTCTGCAGTCTGAGTAGCAGCTGAGCCCATGTAGAAGAGGGAGGCAGCCAGCAGTTAGACTGGTCACCTTCAATGAGATGTTAATGTCCTTTCAATGTAAACTCAAGTTTCAAGCCATTCTGAGCACATTCCAATGGATAATTCTCCCCACAGCTTCTCAGCCTAAGAATGTTTAAATAAATAGCAAATCTGGAGCTAACAACCCCCTGAACAGGATACACCAGGGGAAAATAAGACCTAAAAGTAGCTCATTTTCCAAAAAGGGACTGAGTCACACATTAAAATATTAATAGTCAGAGTTCTTAAGTCACAGCAGGACAATCTGTTGTACCTGCATGCTTGAAGCAAGCTAATTCAATTCCCAGTCCTCAGGCAAGATTTGGAGACTGAAGTTCTCTTGCTGGCACTTCACAGAATATCACTATCAAGTCTTGGGACTCGATCAATTCTTCTTAACATCCTTCATCTATTAAAATGGGTATCTAGTCCAAATTACAGCAGCACAACAGCATACCTGAAGAGTGCTGTTTTCTACACAATTATGCACCTTGTGCAGCTGCTTGGTTCACATTAAAACAAAGCATTACCCCAAAGAGGAAACCTGACCCACATAAATCCACAGTGCAGGAGACTATTGTTGAACTCCAGCTGCAACAGCCATTCCCTCTTGTAAAAGTTCAGTAAGCTGGCAGAGTGGTACAACACATCTGTATCCAACTGAAGGCTCACACACCTTGTGATGCTAAACGACTTCCACCACTGCAGAGGACTGAACTGCAAGGGAGTGGTTAAATGTTGAAATTCAGGTTCTTTGGAATCCCACTACTGGAGTGAATGCTCATCTTGAAAGCAAATGCAAACCATTGGCTCTGGTATTTCTAAGGAAGACTCAGCACAATGGAAAAAGAACTCCCTGGTCTCAAAGGGCTTTGTTGATCTCAAAGGGCCACAGACATGTTTTTATTCTCTAAAAAGGCAACACAGCCATGTTTTATCCAAACTTCATTAGCTTCATTTTGTGAAGGATTCACCTCTTCCTGTCAATCAAGCCCCAAACCCTAAATCATTACACATTTATTTCTGGTCCCATCGGGTCTATTTTGTCACACACATGTGCCTGTTAAATCCTCTAATAACACAATCACACTCTCCCCTGGAGACCAGCAAAGGTCTGATTTGATTTAACATCATTTTCTACACAAGCTGCAACTTTCTGAAGGCTGTTACTTTCTCTGATTCCTTAAATTTCATAAACCTAACATTGTAGCTGGTCTCATTTTAGCTGTGTTTAGAAGTAAGAAATCTTTGCTAGTGAAAGTAGAGTGCAATGTTTCTTGTTATTACGTTTTCATACCCAATATTTATTCCTCAACTGAAGAAAAATGGAATTCAAAAGCTGAATGCACTCAAGTTTAGAAACAGAGTAATTGAGTGAATGCAGCTACATCAAATAAGAGGAAGAAAGTACTCTCAGCACTCACAGAAGAGGTTATTACTCTTACCTGTCTGGCATATTGTCATACTCAAGTTATGGGTGTTTGTCCAGTATCCTTAATCAGTTTAACACCCTTAACTTTTAAGGTAGCACCCAAAATTAAACATTCAATACCTCTGATGGTTTGTTGATTAAGAAAAAGTGAAGATGCCAATAGCTTGATCATGCCAAATAGGATTGTAAAAGTTAAATGTATATTTTTCTGTAAGCACAGTACTGAATTGAAGTGACACACCTACTGGTGTGGTGAAAAAAACCCACTTTAAATCACTCTAAACTTTCAATGGCAATTCTCACAAGAAGCTGCAATTCCTTTTCACATTCTATGTGTCTTAATAAAACCCCCAAGCCCTCAAGAGTCCCACCTATCAGAGTCTTATTCTGATTAGTTACCACTTGCACAGTACATTATTTCAGTAACACAGACTGAATGATTGGTATGCAGATTACTTCCAGTCATTTGTTACAGATGGAAAAATCCATGTATAAATGAACAACTCCTCCTTTCTGATTGTGATTAAGGGATGTAACAGTTCCACATGAAGGTCCCAAGCAGTAAAGTTTCCAAAAACTGCTTGTCAGTAAAAACTAAGCAAATAACACAAAAAGCAGCCAGATGCCAAACTTGCTGAAGTGAGCACATGCTTGCCTTTTTACACTGGAAGAATAATGCCTTCAAAACTATTCAACTTCACCTGATTTATTTCCATAGCTCACATTTTCTATGCACCTAGCCCACAGTTATTCTAAGTCACTGTGACCTGTTGGAAACTCAGGCATTACATCTTGAAAACCTTCAGTTCACTACCCCAAATATTAGAATTCATTAACATCAAATGCCTGAGGAAGTCACCAAGGTTAAAAAAAATCAACCCAAAAACCCACAACAGAAAAAAACCACTACCAAAAAAACCCATAAACAAAACAAGGACCCCTCAAGTTTTGTAGTGCTATATCCAGACTCTCCAGCTCCCAGCATGCTGTTGATTACCTTCTCCAGGCCTCAAGGTTCTTTCTAGTTCAGCCACTCAGTCCCAGCATCAGGTCACTTCCCTCTTGCCTATTCTAATACAGGCCATGGCCAGCTCCATGGCCATCTCCTCCCTCCACAGAGATTCCATCCCAGCCAACTCACTTCTTCACTTACCCCACAGCTTCCTCAAGCCAGGAAACAACCCCTGGCTGGAAGGACAGTGCCTCTCAACTTTGAGGCACAGCATAAGCTACCTTTTAGGCAGCTGGCTGACCACAGAAGCTTGCCCTGCAGATCACCTGTTGCACAGGCCTGGCTTAGTTTTCCCCCACTAAATTAGCTTACAGGGACAGAAAAAACCTAAGCCCCAAACCTGTCCTTAATCACTGATATATTGCAATATACTTTGAAATGCCAGCATATTAGTGGCTTTGCAAGGTTTTCACCTATGGTGTTGTATAAATCCCTTATTTTTCAGGGCTCCATGTTGACACCTCAAAAAATCCAAACTCTGAAAAGCAAATACACTCAACGGAGCATGCACCAGCTTATATGCCACCAGTTATTACAATTAAGTATATTTACTGCATCTATTCCATAATTAGATTGAAGGGAAGAGTTTCCAAGCAGCCTTTGGAAATTTTTCATGACACCCACAGCTGTGCATTCACATTGCTAATCCTATTCCAAGCAAGTTTCAGAAAATAGCATGGGTTTTTTATTCCAGTTCATCTTATACCAAGTAGCAGCATCTTTTAATTTTCATCATGCATCTGATTGTCTTAGGGGATGTAGAAAAATCTCTTAGGAGCAGCAGAGATGATTAAACTATTTACACAACTCACAAAGACAAATTACAGTGATACACTACTTCATGTTTGGTCAGCTCTAGGCATCAATCAATCAATCAGGCAGCCAGAAACTGTTCCCCCAACAACTGTTGTCAAAATTGGTGAGGACAAGTGTCTTGGCTCTGTTGGACAGAGCTTTTAATGGGTGGCTAGTTGGATTTTTAAGTTTCTGTTCATGACTAAAAACCAGGCAGCCCCCCACTCACTAAGTAACCAGCATCATTATTTTGTCCTATGTGTATCTGCAAGAAGCCTACACTTGGTGGCAAAGCAGAAAACATGAAAACATCAGTTATTTGCTGCAGATAAGCTACAGAAGAAAAACAAATCTATCAAATCAGTGTGAATGACCAGTGTGGGAAGTCAGAATCAGACTCTTGCACTCTGTGTAGTGCAAGCATGAGCTCCCATTTCCAAACTCGGTGCCAGGACAAGACTCAGCTGATGCCAAAAGCCCCCAGGGAGCAGGGCATAAGTAGTTCAGAATCATCATCCCACAAACACAGTCACAGTTTCCAAACTGGAACTGAAACATGGCTGCACCCATCCAGCACAGGCTTTCAGGAGGTTTTGTTGCAGTGCCTTGGGTTGGAGAGGGACAGGAACCGTCCCTGGAGATGCCCTGTGCAGGTGGTACAAAGCACCTACACAGCACCACAGCTGAACACCCATGACCAAGTTTTAATGAGGCCACACTGCAGACCAGCCTGCAATCTTTATCACATTGATCTCATTTTTGTAAAGATAAAGAGAGCCCCAGTAAAGACTCCTGGACTGATACTGCAGCGGTAGGAAAAAACCACAGACACAGGAGAGATCGTTATGTGTGTACCTGTTAGACAGCCCAATTTAGAAATGAAATCACAGGAGAAGTTGTACACACACATTCAGAAATCATATGGTAATTACTGCAACACTGGGAGCTGGAGTAGACACAGCCAGTCCTACTAGTGACTAACAACAGCAGGCAATTCACTTTCCTGCATCTCAATTCTCTGCCTGCCCCATGAGCTGTGTGATACCATTCCTCAAGTTCACTGGTTTTAAAATCCTCAATAGTCTAACAGCAGCAAGAGAATTCAAGATCACAGTGGAAAGCCACATGAAAAACAAACACAACTTTTATTTATTAGCTTGGTGTAGCAAGAGGCAAAACAGATCAGAGCAAAGCATATTATGTGTGATGATGGAAGCAACAAATCAAAGCAAACTTAAAGAACAACAGAAATACTGGGTTGCATTACACTGCCTGAGAACAACAGAAATGATAGGGGGTGGGGGGAAATCAAACCAGTACAAAGGAATCTGAAGGGAAGAATAAATATCTCCAGCAATGCATGAAGTCCAAAGACATGCAGGGATGCTGCAAGAGCCACCACACCAGCGGCAAGGAAAACAAACAGAGAACGTGCCACAAGTCCCGTGACAACGATGGCAGCTTTGGATAAGCAAGTTCACCAGCAGCAGGACAATTGAGGGAGCAGTTGAAAGGAGGTAACAGGGAGATCAAAGGATCATTAGCTCTGACACAGCTCACCCATCAGGAACAAGCTGACAATTGCATTGTAGCAAGGAGATGAAAGTTAAAGGGACAGATAACCAGATTAAGGAGGGTGGATGCAGGAAGAGTTCCTCACAAGTTAAATATGCCACTTAAAGGTAGTTAGTTGCTTTATATAAACACCCACCAAACTCAAAGAGAATGGAGTGGAATCTGGTAAAAGGAAAGCCTAATAACATACAGACTAGAGAAACTTTGACAGTGATTCAAGTCACTTTCCTTCCAAGTTTTCAGTGACATGCTAAACCACAGGAGCTGAGTTAGTGCTATGCCACACAGTTCTGTGCTGTCAGAATAGCCTGACAGCCTGCAACACCACAGCACGTACTGTTCCAGGCTCTTCCTGCATTCTGGAAGTATGACACACAAGGTACAAGCTACACTGCTCAGCAGCACCTAAAACTAGAGCCTTTGGAGGAAAAAGGTGCCTGTGACCACAGGCTGGGGCAGCTTCCCAAAGTAAAACACAACCTGAAACACTGAATTAAAGCACAGATGTAGAAAACCCTTCTCCTATTTGTGCCATATCATTTCCTGAGGTTATTTTTCCTTTTATTATAAAAGGAATAGCTTCTTACCAACCCACTCCCCCACCTAAATAAAGAAAAATCCTGTAGAAGAAAAACCTGTGAAATGAACCCACAATAGGAGAATGCAAGCCATTTACAATATGAAAGTTTGTGATTATAAAATCTTACCTCATCACAATCTCCTTCAACCATAGCATAAATAGCTTTCTTAACCAAGTTTGTACCTGAAATATAGATTTCAGTAAGTGTCAGAGTTGCAATGCAAAAGATGCTGGTTTATATAGGACTAATGTGTGCTACCTACATGATATGACACCTGGGGAAAGCAGGGAGGGGGAAAAAAAAGGAACAAGAAGATGCAGTCAAGTTGTAGTCTCAAATTTAAACAATAATCTTCAAAGTTGTCCAGAGACTCAGCTTGAGTGCAAGATTCTTCTACCACAAGGATATTAGAAACAGGCTTCTATGTTTAACATAGTGTTTATATATATATATACAGCCTTCCAAGATGTGATTCATTCCTTTTTGTTGCATTTAAAGTCAAAATCTGCTGGCACATACTTGAAGGACATTCATCTTCCAAGGGAATTTCCTCTTACTAAAACAAATACTTCCATTAGCTACAGAACTTAGGAAACCACTTTTCTTGTGGCTCAGTCCCATTTGGATTTGCTAGTACCTAATATGGTGGAAGCCCATCCCTTCCCCTCAGCCAATTAATTAATTTCTTTATCATTATTGTTCATCTATTTCACAACAGTTCTACAAATGTAATATCCCTACCTGTCTGTAGAATTGGGGTGAAATTGAAAGTTGATTTCAAAGTTATTAGTGGAAAAAAGTGCTGTGCAATGAAATTGCATAAATCTCACTTCCATAAGAAGGCTAAGGAAAAGGAAAAAAAACCCCAAGGAATCTAGAGAATGTTTTAAAGTAGTCTCAAAACTTTAATAAATTAAGGTTATTTTTTTTTCAGTGAACACATGACAAAAACTCTACTACATAAGAAACAAGTCTTCAGATTAACAGCACACTTTGAGAAACAGCAAGGTGGCAAACGTAGGAAACACCCCAACATACATAATACTAAAGCAAGCAAGGCTTTAAATGTAAATTCTATTTATATAATTGTAAAGTAATGAACTGACTAAAGCAAGGGAAAAATTTTGCAGAGATCTTCATAACAGCAGCATTAGTTCTTATTTAGTTATGAATCCAAGCCCCTGCAATTAAATTATGTCAGGCTCCTTCATGACTCAGCTAAAAGGAAAGGAGAGACAGTGACTGCTCAGTATCTTCCTCCCTCTGCTCCACTACAGAAACCAACAATGGCTTGGGAATTGCACTGAGGAGGGGGAAATCTGCACATGCTTCAATAGTTACAATACTACATGGTGCTTCAAGTTTTTTAGAATTGCCTTTCCCTCCCCACCTGAAGAGGGGAACAAACACAATGGTGCCATTCTGCCATGTAACACCCTGCTTTCCCACTGCCAGTAATTGTCAGTGTTTAATCACAAAAGTAGGGGCTGTTCAGCGTGCAGGAGAGGTGAAGCACATTTCTAGCCTTTAAAGATGATGTCTGTGTTCTCAGTTTAAAATGTTACCAAAACTAAGGTCACAATAACCAACACCAAAAAAAAATTAAGTTCTGTAAGAAGAGATCTTTAATTAAGCCAACTAGAATAACTGGTGTTAGAATGAAAATCCCTTCATCAGGGCAAAACTGATTAATGAGGGAGGGCAAACTCCCTGTCAAGAGTGATTTCTTTTACCATGTAATAGCTGAACAAAACAGATCTCCATTTCACTCATTCAAGTAGCAACACATTACTCTTTTTATTCACTTATTAATACAACAAGCTACATACATTCTCCCCAACAGGCAATATATGCATAATTGATATGGGAAAGCCAGGGGCTAAGTTCACTGAAAAAAGATTGAACACAACAGAAACACAGTGATGAGGGCACACAGAAAAAGGCAAAGCAATTCCCACTTGACAGTGGTAACAGGCAGAGGAAAGGGGCTGCTGCCTGCCTTCCTTTTTAGCTTTACTGTATCCCAGGTGTAAATCTCATGGGGCATTTCAGGTTATTTTAACAAAATAAAACCCCTGGGGAACTCGTGTGGTTGACTAAGGTGGGGGGATGGACAGACAGTTCTGCTTAAACCTTTATGACAGCTACAGTTAGCCCAACTATAGGATTTAAGTAAGAAACAACAAAAAAGGCTATTCTTACCAATTCCTTTTCTTCTGTATTTGGAATCCACTGCTAACATGGCTATATAACCTCTGCGGAACATCTTTTTGTGCATATCCAGCTTGCAGACGATGGCACCTACACACTCCTCACCTACCATGGCCTTAAAGACAAACATACACGTATGCATTCTCAGTTGGTGATCTGCAGTGCCACTCAAAGCAGTAAACCAGTTCATTTGAAGTGAAACAGCCACACAACATTTGTTTGCATAATGCTATAAAGAAAACCAAACAACCCCAAACCTGAACACATTTGAAAACCATCTCCAAAATTCTAGATAAGATTAAAGGACTCTTATTTCTTTATTACATTCAAATAAAGTTACAGTCAATTAACAACCAGTGAATTGTCCTGGAGAGAATCACAGTACTATTTCCATTAAGTCTACAGGCAAGAACACATGTGATAGAAAGAAAAGAAAGAAAGGGGGGGGAAAAAAGACCAGGTTAAGGCATAAATCACCCTTTCACATGGACTGCTATGGGGGGGGGGTAAGTCCATTCCTGCTTTATAGTGATCTGAATTTCCATGTAACAAGGGCTGTGGCAGATAACATGCTTAATTTTTGTCCGGTTTTAATGTCAAGGCCACAATGGATCAGAGAAAAATGTTGCTGTGTTTAATCTTTAGAAACTGTCATTTTCAGTCCTATGACTCCCCAAGAACAAACAAAAAAGCACAGAGTTAATTTTACACATTTTAACTGTTCAGAGATTTCATTTGTTAAGAGCTACAAGCTGACAGTTAATCCCAGTGGCATTGTCACAAAAAGTGTGATCAAGGAGATGGAGTTATTCTGAAATATTAAGAAAAAAACCCCAAAAGGAAAGAATCTGACTCCTCCCCATGCACCCAACAAACTGCTTCCACAGCCACTGTGTTCACCAAGATTTTACCATGAAATATGTTAGAAAGGGTGTAGGAAATCTAAGTCATATGTTAACTGAAGGATTAGGCAGCATGAGAGATTAATGACATTATAACCTGCAGCAGTAAGACTGAATAATGCTGCAGAGTAGGATGGCATCCAAGGGGAGAACGAATTACTATTCATTCAGGAAAGACTGACAGAGATGAAAAGGAAACTGGTATTTGTATGTATGGGTGTGTAAGTGGATCCACAGACTCTGACAGACCTGTATCTCTGGGGGGAACCAGCCCTCAGCTCGAGTGTAGGATAAAGCAGGACTACAGCAGATGATTGGCACAAGCATGTGCTGGCACAAGCGCTTCTGGATCGTCCAAATTTACAACAGTAAGACACGTCAGATGGACAGGACTTGCCAAAGGCCAGTATTGCCAGGCCTCTGTGCAGCCCACCTGTGAACCCAGTGCCCTCTTCCCCAGTTTAAGGGACATAGTCTATAGTCTCCAACCACCTGAACCTTTTTGTACACAGCTTGGAGGCTGAGACTCTGAGGACAGAAGATTCATCCATGCAGATCATACTGCAGGCACAGACCTGCAGTTTTTTCACCCCAAGAATAAGGTCTTCCAGCATCTCTACCTGGATGGTGGTTATTAACCAAGTTAGCTGTCAACCAGGAGCTCTGTCAAAGGTGAAATGAAGCAGCCAAAAACATACAAGCTGCAACTCCAGAGCTGTACGATGCAGTGGGATCGTAACACCATTTCTAATATAGTTTAAGCTCATCAAGTGAATTTAATTATTGCTAAGTTTTTACTTGGCAGAAAAATACATTTTTTAGCATTATCATAAAATCATAGACTGGTCTGGGTTGGAAGGGACCCCAAGGATCAGAGCTCCAACCCCCTGCCACAGGCAGGGACACCCACCCCCTCTCTGGGCAGCCTGTTCCAGCCCCTCACCACTCTCTCTGTAAAGAGCTTCCCCCTAATATCTAATCTAAACCTTTTGCTTTAATCCATCCCCCTTGTCCTGCCATTATCTACCCTTTTAACAAGCCCATTCCCCTCCTGTTCCTCTGCTCCCTTCAGGGACTGGGAGGCTGCAGTGAGGTCCCCCCACAGCCTTTTCTTCCCCAGGCTGAACCAGCCCAGCTCCCTCAGCCTCTCTCCATAGGGGAGGTGCTCCAGCCCTCTAAATTATTAAATTAACCATGAAGAAACCCTGAACAATCTAAACAAGTGGTTTTTAAAGCAAAAACTGCAGCATGGTCCAAACAGACTGAAAGACACAGCCTCTAAGCAGCCTTTCATCTGTTCTAAACCCCAGTTTATTCCAGAGAAAAGCTGTACTTGTCCTAATGCTGCGTATGCAAAGCGCCAGCTCAAGGCAAGTTCTGTAGCTCAGCTCAGACCTGAGAAAACCTGGGAGTTAAATAAAGACCATCATCAGACAGACTGCTCATAACACTGCTATAATTATGCAGGGTACCTAGATGTAATCTTACACCTCACTGAAGGAAAGAAGCACAACGCAAAGGAGCACGTTGTGGCTCTGCTCTGCCCTGAAGTGAACACGTGCAAACTGTTGATGGTAACTATCCTGTGGAGAACTGCAGGTTTTCAAGAGCAGTGACATGCCAGACATCAAATATCCAGGCTCCTTCTTGTTTAGGGCACTTTTCAGGAAAAGCTAAGCTCAGGAATCGTGTGTTTAAAAGCTCAATGCACAGGAAGGAATTTGGTTTCAGTGATCAGAGGAGGGACCCGATGGCTTTAGCACTGTTGCCACAGAGCTGAGTGAAGTTACTTTGCTACAGGTTCCCCAAACACTGAAATCTATTTCTCTGTCTCTAGGCTGGCAAGTGCCAGTCAACTCCACTTACTGTATTATTTCCAACTCAATTTGAGGGTGGGTTGTTTTTTTTTCCCCCCTCTCCTTTCTCCTTCCTTCCCACCCAACCTACACCTGGAAAAGAATCCAAAATGTGGTGTAGAATTTGTAACTTAACTCTCTGGAGAAGGTTAAACTGTGTGAATAATAACAAACCCAAAAGACTGGACTAGGGAGAGCAGGGAGGAGAGATGAAAAGTAGTTCCCACACAACACCATTTATGAATCAAGACAATCATGGGCCAAATTTTCTTGTCAGGTGTAAGAGAATACTTCCAAACATACCAGTTTCTACAAACAGAATTCAGACAGAGTTACTATTAGGCATTAAAAACCCCAGAGTACTACAAGATTTACTTCAATCGTAAGTCATATGCAGGATTAACATACATGAATTCAAATCCAGTATTTGCATCAACTTTGTTCTTATGAATAAGTTTAAATGTTAAAACATTTGGTATCTTCTAATTTGTGACCATGTCTTACTAGAAGAGGTAGCACAGAAACGTCTGTAAATCAGCAAAAACATTACTTTCCACAAAATTAAACAGTTGGCAGTAATTTAATGAGCAAAGATGGCATTATATCTGCCAGCCACAGTCTGAGCATCTCTCTCCCACCCAGGTTCTGTGATATTTGTTCCCATTTACAGGAGTCTGCAACAACCAGCCAGCCCCTGAAAGAGAAGCATCTCACGATTCGAATGCAGCAGAACCTGGGTTACTGCAGTACAGCTTCCCTGCCACACACGTGCCAAAAACCCATCCCCAAGTGTCACAGGAACAGCTCTGCAGGACTCCTGTGGCTTACATGCAGCGATCATGTTACTGCAGGCCATCAGAGTGTAGGTTTAGGCTAATGGTTTTAACCTGAAGCCTGGCAGTCTTTACAATGCTGGGAAATCACTGAGTCGCTCTGTTCCCACTCTGTGAAACTGGACACGAGTAATTCCCTCCTGGGCAGGAGTAACTACACTCACTATCTGCTGTTCCTACTCAGATGCTGCAAGGACTGAGGTTTTCACAAGCCTGGCAGTGAGAAGCAGCACAGTGAGCTTGTATCTAACCCCACAATCATTCCTAAGAGGAAACTGCAGCACAGGGAGTTTGCAAATTGGGACTGGGTACTAATGGAATTTCTTTCTCCGTCTGCCACGAGGCTAGGAAGGCTTCCCAGACACTTCACTAACTTTTCTGGTTCTTCTTTTACGTCCCAAGTTTTCCACAACAGAAAAAACAGGGACGATGTCTTACCAGCCTTAATTTCAACATGAGGTGTGCTCAGACTCATGAATAAAATCCAATTAAAAAAATGAAAAAGCAAGCCATTAGTATAAAACAAGATCTTAACTGCAGTCATTTCGGATTTACAACACATCTAAAACCACTTACACAGAATTAATAGGTTATTTTTAAACTTGTGAAAGTTTAAATTATAAATGCTGCCATAGCTAGTGGCAAAGTTAAGAACCCAATAAAAGCAACAGATTTTCCAGATTTTTCTTAAAAGGCAGCTGAATGGTGCAGTATTGTGAATTACAGGAGAGGTTACAACACTCAGCCAGAAGCCTGCTTTTATTACATCCTGTCTTATCCAAACTTTGGCAGAGAGCAAGGTTTCCTAAGCTCACCTCTCCCACGCTAAAGTATTTGGAAAACAATTTTCTGAAATATTTAATGTATCAGTTCTAAATGGAAGGTTTAGAACTTTAACACTGCTAAGACTAGAAGCCATGTAAACACTTTAAAAGTAAGCTACAACTTTGAAAATGAATTTACAATCCATATGGGGGCAACACTGTCGTGATGCTTTAAAAATGCTTCATGCAAGACAAAATATATCACTTTCTTCTGTCATTTTTTTGATGCAGGAGTGGTTATCATAGGTAGTTTGAAGAGAAACTGGGCTGACAGAGCTCCTGGGAGTAAATAAAAACCAGGCACTTCACAGGGCATCCACACCTAGCTCGCAGTGCCAACCTGCTCTCACAAAGACAGGTGAGGCCTGAGTTTAAGCAGACAGTTGCAGTTTATGGAGGAGGAGAAGGTTATTACCTTGCCACAGCTCACCCACACCATGCTGCAGTGTAACACATCAGGACTGATTGTCAAACATTCCCAACCTGTTACCCCTGAAGTCAGGAAGGTGGCTACACAGATGAATGGGATGTTGAAATGAGGAGGCTCTGAGGATTCCTGGTCTCTGCAAGTCCCTTTAGAGTGGAGTATGAACTTTTTTTAATGTTTGTTTAGGAAGTGGTTTGATACAGTAAAACCACTGCAGTGACTAATTAGAATTGGTCCTGTCTTCCCTCCAGCTGCACATTCTCCACTCTTCTCTAGCACCAACACCAGCACCTGCGACACAGAATCCCAGCCTGGGCTGGGCTGGGAGGGACCCCAAGGATCCCAGAGCTCCAACCCCCTGCAACAGGCAGGGACACCAACCTCCAGGCCTGCAGCTACACAAGGTTGCCCAGGGCCCCAGCCAACCTGCCTTGAACACCCCCAGAGACGGGGCACCCACCCCCTCTCTGGGCAGCCCCTTCCAGCCCCTCACCACTCTCTCTGTAAAAAACTTCCCCCTAATATCTCATCTCCCCCTTCCCTGCTTTAGCTTCACTCCATCGCCCTTGTCCTGCCATTGTCTGTCCTTTTAAAAAGCTGATTCCCCTCCTGTTTCTCTGCTCCCTTCAGGACATCCTACTGTGTGTATGTTTGGAGCCCCCAACCAAGAGAAACTCAATTCTACAACACACACACTTCACGTATGTGGTGGTGGTAGAGATCTTGGGTTCCCAAATCAGAGGGGCAGGGAGGCTGCACAAGCAAAAGGTGGCTGAACAGAAAGGATGCACTAGCTGGTAGAGCAACAGTGCACCTTGGGAAGGCCAAGCCAAACCAGAGCAAGTTCCACACCCAGGAAACCATCACCAACAGGATCAGTATTAATAAAGCCCCCAGAAAACAGCTCTGCGTCATCAGGTATCCAAAACAGACAGCAAGACACTTTACTGAGTATCAGCAAGGGACAATTTCTGATCATCTATGGGAAATAAACATCCCACCTTCAAGTTACAATAGTGTTACTACTTTCCCCTCACATACTGAGAGAGGGAAAGGAGCCCAGGACAGTGCAAGGCAGACAGGGGACCAGGCACTGGAGGATTTAAATGAAAATGGTGTTGGTGGTGAAATTCAGGACGGGAATTCACTGAACTCCCATCTGAACAGGTTTTTTTTCAAATACAATCAAAGTTCAGTCTAACCCCTTTCCCAAAGAGCAATCAAACCCAAGCCAAAACCTGAAACCAGAAGGGTGTGAAACCACAGAGCACTAATGACAAATGATCCTGTGAGATCAGGCACTGTGCTCCTGTCCACCATCCTGACACTGTTCCTGCTAATTGGAATATGCAGTTCCTAGCTGAAGATAAATATTTTAAAGAGACTTATTAGATAGAAGCAGTTCAGGAATCCATTAGCTGCAGGAACAAATTACATTTTATGGAACAGAAAGTCTTCAAGACAACCTCTGAAAAAACCAAACCTTAAAAATACTAAAAGCAATCACAACAAAGCTCATCAAATTTGACTCAACATACTGCAAGAGCTTCAAATTATGAAGCAGATAGCAATCTGCTGACTTCAGACACTCATAGCCACACTCTTCTCTACAGTTTTATGTACTTTACATGTTCTACCCTTCAAAAAAAAAAGGCAAATACACAGAGTTCAAGTTCAGTTTCGTTGGTTCTTCAAGGCTGTTTATAAAAAAAGAAGCTGTAGCTATAAAATAAGCTTAAGACACTTTCTTTTCCTTGAATATCATCTTATTCTTTGAATGCAATTGTTAGAAATAACTATTAGAAACCAGCTATTTTGGTGTTAAACAACTTGCCACTGCTCTTTTCCTAATGAAACTCTCAAGTTACACCCTGACCAAAGGAAAAAGGAAAAGATTTAAAGCCTCAACAAATGCACTGTGATCTAACAGTGTCAGACGTGGCTCTGGCACTGCCAGTGACACACTTGATGCTGAAAGCATGGACATTTGTAGTTCACAGGCATCTCTTCTCAGTATGAGGTAAAGCAGCCTCACAGCTCAGTGCTTGAGAAATGCTGTTGTGCTCTGATCAGCACCCTCCTAACAGCAAACGTGGCTTTTGCATTTAACAGTGTTTTCAAATATTTTTATATTTCTATTTTGTTCCAGAAGGTAATGCTTTGCTTAACCTCCTATAATCCTACTGTATTCCCTCTTCAGGGATTTTTAAGAGGCACAGTTCTGAAAATCCTCCTATAAATCATATAAATCCCCCTATAAATTATACCAGACCTTAAATGAAGAACATTCAGAAGTTTAAGGCCAGATGGATTCCATTAGCTTCACCTCCTGTACTCACATCCTAGTAAAATTTTACAGAGCTACTCCCAAATTGAAGGGTGTCTTGGCTCTGGCTAAATCCCACCTTCCAGAGAGGTGTCCAGCTTTGATTAAAACATCAAGAGAGGGAAGATTCATCATTTACCTTAGCAAGAAAGCATCATAAACTCCTATAAACATTCTCTTTTGCAGGCACAAGTTTCCCTATGAGTAAATCAAGCACAGCTAAGCTCCCACTATGCACTTACACTCCTCAGGCCAGGTTACACTCAGTTGCATATACCTGTGGACAGATTAGCATTCTGAAAGCACACTTTTTTCAACCAAGGCACAAGTTCTTCCCTAAGAAATGCTAAACATTTAGAAAGACAGGGTGACAGCCAAATCAATCTTTTCAGTAGCACAGGAGGAAGATTATAAAGCCAAATACATCGTTAGTAGGGCAAATTTGGCACGCTGAGGACACTACCACACCTGTAAGGAGCAAAACAGTTGTACTTGTCTCTCCACATAGCACTCCATGTTTCTCTCCTAGCGATGCTGAAGTCTGTTTCAAAGCCATTGTGCAAGAATTACTCAGCACTCGTAAGACACTAGTGGGCTAAGTACTTTCTTTTTTAAATCCAAGCCCAGGAACTGAGGCTGGATGATAAAATGAGCTACCAAAGGTCGCAAGAGTCAATGTCAGAACCAAGATTAGAAGCCTGGAATTCCTGGATGCTGGCCCTGTGCTCAAAACCTTTCCCCACCACTCCAGACATGTATTAACAAACACAGGAGCTTCAGGCATATGCTCTACCTATACAAGCACAGGTCACAGGAGGACTTTGTTAGGAAGACAGGTACTTCCAAAAAAGCTTGGTCTTTATACACCAAATGATTATTAGAGGTATTTATAAAAATGTCAACCCTTTAATCCTCTCCTCCCCAGCCCCAAACCACTCCCAACTCCTGCCCTCCTTGCCCCTTCCAGCACTTACCAAAAAGCAAAGTTGTGGCCAGTTGTGGATAAAATACCTATATGTGTAAATGGAGTAGGGTTCAGACAGATCTTTGGTGATCAGTCTCATGATATCGGGCATCTGCAGCTCTGACTCGTATCGGACGTATCGTATCGTTAGGTCCTCCTCGGGCTGAGAGTCCGTTCCCGAGCCTTTCAAACTGCAAGCTGCTCCTAAGGACTTGGAGAGTAGCAGCAGAGACTCCTCCTCCTCCTCCTCCTCCCCTCCTTCATCCCCCTCCTCCTGCTCTTCCTCCTCCAAGCCAGTCCCTTCTGCCAGTCCATTGCGGGCTGCAGTGTTAGCAGCAGTTGTAGCAGTGGCAGCAGGCTGGCTCCTGTCCCCTGTTGCTGCTGCTGCTGGGGGAGAAGGAGGAGGAGAGGGTGCAGTTCTTCCCTGGGGAGGGAGGTGGTTAGTAAGGGAGGATGAGCACGGTGCTGTGGTCGGGGGCGATGACTGTTGCTGTCCGGAGCCCATTGTTTTGCTGGCTCGCTTGTTCTCCAGCCCCTCGGGGACCGCCCCTGCCTCCGAGCTGAGGATCTTGCTCTTGAGGGAGGCCCGCAGGTGCCGCAGCTCGGGGCTGATGAGGCCGTTGAGCTGGTGGTTGTGGTGCGGGGGATGATGGTGGTGGTGGTGGAGGCGGTGCTGCTGCGGCCCCCCCTTGCCGCCGTCGCTGCCTCCTCCTCCTCGCTGCTGCTGCTCCAGTCCGCCCGCGGGTCCCTCCTCTTCCTCCTCCTCTTCGGCCTCCTCGTCCTGGGCCCCGGTGCAGGCGGCGGCGGCAGCAGAGGAGGTGGAAGAGGAGGAGGAAGCAGCCCCCCCTCCTCCTCCTCCTCCGGGGAAGGGGGAGAGCGTATCCCCCTGCGAGGAGAGGACGCTGCTAGGCCCCGGCGGTACCTCGGCCATATCCTACGGGAGAGACCGACACAAACCCACCGAGGAGGAGGGCGTCAGACGAGACGGGGGCGAGGGGGGGGGCGGCGGCCTCCTCACGGGCCGCGGTCGGGTGGGGGGGGGGGGGGGGGGGGGGCGCGAACAAAGGCAGAGACGGTGCCCGGGCCCCGCCTCGCCGCCCCGTCGCCGCCTTTTCCTGCTGTCCCGCTCCCCCCGCCGCCGCCGCCGGGGCCTCTCCCCGGTCCCTTGCGGGCCCCGGGCGGCCACCTGCCGCCGCCAACGCGGCCTCCCCGCCCGCCGCCGCGGCCACTCACCCCCGCGTCTCCTCAGCGCCGCGGCTCCCACTCTCCGCTCATCCAACGGCCGCCAAGCGCGGCCGCCGCTGCCGTAACCCGCGACCAAGTTTCCTGTCAGCCCTCACGACACTTCCTCCCTTGGCGGCGGGGCCTAGCGACGGCGGGGCGGGGCGGCCCCGCCATGAGCCCGGGCGGGGCGCGGTCCGGCTGTTTTCAGGCTGCGGCCCGGACCCGCCTCCCCGTAATGCGGCGTCTTGGCCCGAAGGGTCCCGCCGCCGCCGCCCCGGCTGGTCAGCACGGGGGGCTCGGGGCACCTGCTGCAGGGGCCGCTGTGGGGGTCGCGGCCGTCCCGGGTCAGGTTCGGGCCTTGGCTCCCGCTGCGCCCTGGGCCGGTGTCCCGGCGCCTCTGAAGCCTCTGGCGGCGGCGCGTTGCCCTCAAGCGTCTGTTTTGCCGCCTCGCCTGTCCTCAGGCGCCAGAGACCCTCACGGCCGTGTTGGCCCTGAGTTCTGTTCGATAGGCCTGGAGCTGGCTGGGCAGGGCGCAGCTCACAAGGGCGCTGCCAGCGGCAATACGCCTGGGGACAGGCACCGGCCGGGTTCTGCTCAGTTTCCCCACTGTTGTTCGACATTAAACAATCCCTCTTTTCAGAACGTGCTACTAGTTAACACAACAACAAGCAGGTCCTTCAGATGCCAGGATTCTGTTACAGAGCCCCTCAAAATACAGAGAAATAGTGGGGCCTTCCTTTCCTCACAGGACAGCTTTGCAGTGCTGTTTTAAAGGCTTGCCCATTGTCCTTTGCTACACTTATTTTTCAAGGCAGTGACAAGTTGGGACTTCAAAGGGAAATCCTGCAACTTCTCTGTGTGTCCTAAGAGAGTTTCTCCAGGGAAGAAAACAGTCCCTGGGCTTACAGGCTTCCATTTCAGATTTGCTGAGTTCTGAAGTAAAGGAGGGAAAGAGTAAAATACCTATCTGAAAGTCAGTGAATTATAAGGCTTCTATTCAAAATGATTAATGACAAATATTTACGTTTTGGAGAAAGAAATGGGTCTCTGTATCCTTTTAGATTTATTTCTTTTCCAAGACTCCAGGAAGATTAATGCATAATACCTCTACTCAGGCTGGCTCTGTGTGTCCTGCAGTTGCTCTGCAGGTCAGTTGTTGGACAGAGGTGTTCAGACACATCATTTCGTTCAAGGGTGTAATGGGGGTTTGAGTGTGTTTTCAGGCACCAAAGGACCTTTGTGGGCCTGGGCTGGAGCTGAACTGCTCTGGCACACCAGCAGTGCTGTGAAGTTCAGTGTCCTCAGGCAGTTTAAACAGAAAGAGCAAACAAATGCCTTGTCAGTTCAGGCATGGCCCAAATTCGTTTCTTGTTTGGCATGTTGTAGCACGGTGAGTGAGAAGGTGATACTTGTGTTAAGAGGATGATCCAGCACCAGCAAACACTGTTAAGAGGGGGTGAAGATGATCTAACTTACCATGAAAACAGTGTTACCTGCAATGAGGTTACAGGCAAAAGCCTCCTGTGTGCTCTCTTAACAGCCTGGTACCATATTTTGTTCCATACCTGTTGAACCACGTGCAAACTCAGAGGGTCCCAGTTCTGATGCTGGTCTTAACTGTTCATTATTCCCAGTGAGGGAGAATCTGACTGAAGGTGAACACGGGTAGGGCAGACACCTCTGAGCAGATACCCCTTAATGCCAGTGGAGAGGAGGAGGCCCTGTGGTGGTGGGAGTCAGCCCATCCTAGCAAAGATTTCTAGAGCAGGTCAGGCAAACTGTGCTTTGGGGGTGTCATCATCCCATGAAATAAAGGGGCTTCAGCATAATTAGTTCATCCCAGATGGATGCCCCACCCACCTCCCCATCACTCTCTGAAGTGGGGTTGAAGTTGTCCTGTGGCTGCTGTTGACATGTTCGTGGTCTGAGTGCCCCTGTCCCTCTTAGTTGTCTTATTTCCTGTCTTTATCGCAACAGCTGCTTTTTAAATGACCGTTCTGAACCAGAAGTGGCACCATATTTTGGTGGCTTTAGGTTCATTTTACTCCTTCAGTTTCCTCTCCCTGCTTTTTGAACCTCCACCAGCCCCGAGCACCCTCATGCCGTAGGGAACCAGTTTCTGAAGTAGGGAAGGGGCTTCAACACAAGCCTGATTGTTTCTAGTGTTTGTTCAGTAACTCTGTGACCTTGGGTGTTTCTATGGCTAATTTATTTGTTAAGAAAACAGCACACACTTAGGAAACTCTTCCTGTATAGTTCTGTTATCTATGAAAAGAAAGGGAGCTGTTGATGTCCTTCCTCTTTTGCTGCTAAGTACTTCAGGCAAGTACCCACACATCGATTTAACTTCACAGTTGCTCTATATTAGATCTGAATTCAAGGAAACCTTGGTGGAAAAAGGACTTCTAAACATGCCACATCCCCTGTCATGGTGAGGGTGACATCCCAGCTGCACCAGAAATAAGCACGTTGGAGACAGAATATTGTGTTGTACTCCATCTGGGGAGTAAACAATGGGAGCAGGTCAGTGCTGAACAAAGCAGCAGTCTTTTTCTTTTCTCAGAGAAGGGGAAGTCGTTTGACATGAGCGTTTGACATGGAAGTAGAATTCCTTCCAACTAAAATGTTCTCCATTGTTCTAGGAAAGCCACCCAGAACGTACCATGTTACTTGACCTCTGAGCGAAAGCAATAATAAAAATAGATTTTTTTTCTCCCCCTTTCCACTTACCCATGTCAAAAATAAAGGACACATTTTGGAACCTGACTTTTTAGGTAGGCACATTACAGTTCTTCACGGGCCTGGCCAGTGTAGTGGCCCTGAGGGCATCGCCCTTCCTGGGAACAGCCTTGAGGAGGAGCAGCTGATGGCTGAGCAGCACCACCATGCCTGCTGCACCCTGAGCTGGCCCCATTGCCATGGCCTTGCCTGGCCATCCAGGCTCTCAGCTGAACCTGGGGACTGTCACCAAAGTGTCTCTGCTTTGCTCAGGAGCTGCTCCCTGTGCCGGCTGTGAGCGTGTGCCTGCACCTCGTCCCTGTGCTGGTCTCCTTGTCATCTTTGTCATGCTTTAAGGGTAAAGAGGCAGCACTTGGCAGGCTGTTCAGATTCGTGAAGCCAGCTGAAGTGGGGTTACTGCTAAATACCCACAAAGCTTTAGCACTTAGGGTGCTGCACTTGTGCACCCATACCGCTGCTGGGGAGCTGAGGTATCGTCTCCCCAGTGCCACAGCAGCTGCTCAACCTGAGCTATGATCTCTTTGATCCCAGCCACGATTTGTGGGGGCAAAGATGCTGTCATTCAACTAAAGCAGCTTGGCTTTGGTCCTCTGCAGCTCACAGAAATGCCAGATGGTAGCAAAGATCACTGAATCGTAGGGGTTGGAAGGGACCTCAAGAGATCATCGGGTCCAACCCCCTGCCCAAGCAGGAGCTTGCAAGGCTGAAGTTTCCACACTGGACATCGCACTGAGAAGTGATGCAGGATGAGCTGGAAAATGATGAAGTACCGGGTCTGTCCAAGGTGTTGAAGCAACAAATATAGAATCATATAAAAATAGCACAAGTTTATCAGCACAAGAAAAGAGGAATTCAGTAAAAACAAACCCCATGTGTATGTATCAAATAGTGTTCTCAGTTCCCACTGTCCTAAACTGCGGCTCAGAAGGTGTTGTAACAACAGAAATCACAAGGGGGTAGTGTTGTACAGCACTCCGGCCTCTGCCAGTCCCACAGCAGTGACCCTGTGTCACGACCCAAGTCTGTTTTAGCAGAGGAAGACGCAAAAGTCACTACCTGCATCTCTTCTGACAGCAGCCCCGGGAGGATAACGGTTTCTCTGTAGTATCAGGATGAATACAGCAGCAGAATTGCCACGTCCACCTTTATAGCTACATTAAAGCCAAGCATGACATGATGGTGAGGGAAGTTTCACAGGTTAAAATTAAAAAAAAAAGAAAAAAACCTGAAGTCTGTGAAGGAGGAGTCAATCATGGCAATATTTATTCCATTACTTGGTCTTACCTCTTTTTTCCCCTACTAGAGGTGAATTTATGTGACTCCCTGAAAACTAAAGCTGGCTTCTCTTAACCACTAAAGGTGTGTTGGCAACCTCATTCAAGAATACTCCTTCTAATAAGGAGCTCTTGTGCTTTTCAGGAAGTTTTTTCTGTCTTTGCCACCCTGCCAAGGTTCCTCTCATGGGGACACAGCAGTCCTCACTAGTATTGGAAGAAACAAGTAAAACAGGGAATCTTCCCAGCTTTCTGTTGCCCCTGGGCTTAATGGATGCTTAGAAACCCAGTGAAAATTTACTTAAGAGCAGAGATGCTTATTTAGAAATGGCTTCATAGAAAAGGATTGATTCCACTCTGCCTGGCATCTGGCCTGTGAGGCTAATGGGGAATGATGACTTTAAAATGATGTGCTGCTCTGCAGACAGCCGAAGACAGCTCTTCTCCTCCCAACCCTTCATCGAAAAGGGGCTGAGAAGGAAGCGTTCAGGGGGCAGCTACAAGTGTGGTGTACAGGAAAGCTCCATCTACAGCTGCAAAACTAAATCACAGAGTCACAGAATTTAAGGGTTGGAAGGGACCTCCAGAGATCATCAGGTCCAACCCCCTGCCACAGCAGGGTCCCTAGGACAGGTCACACAGGTCGGTGTCCTGACAGGTCTTGAATCTCTCCAGAGAAGGAGACTCCACACCCCCTGGGCAGCCTGTCCCAGGGCTCCCTCACCCTTACTGTGAAAAAAAGGTCATAGCTAACATCTCAACTGGTGTATATAGACCCCGTTCCACTGAAAACAGCCTGTGGCACAGGAGGGAAAGTGCTGTGAGAATGACACCTGTTAGTCTTTCCCATCCAGCTGGTGGTTGGCTCCATCGTTCTTCGGTGCTCTCAGCATTGCACAAGGAGGTATTTTCACTTGAGCAAGTCGATATGTTGAGCTTCTTGCATGAACTGCTCACCCACACGCTCTGACCTGTCCCTCTTTACTGTGTGAAAGGAGCACTCTGGCAGGTATTCAGGCAGACTTTCTTGCAATAACACCCACTAACAGTTTTAGGCTCAGACTGACCACCTCAGTTAAGTCTGGCTGACAGCTGTGAGGGAGAATGTAGTCACAGCCTCTTACAAAATCGCCTGACTCTGCATCCTTTTCAGTGAGCTTGCTGAAAACTGTACAAGGCACCATATTCACCATTTACCTGCCAGTATATACTGAACATCTCTGGACTTAGGAAAATAAATTTTAGGAATCTCTGAGCCTTCTTTGGGGCCAGTGAGAAATCTCTTACATACTTCAGCTGGAACAGAGACAGACCAACACTGCAGCCTTTTGAAAAAATCTACCTAGAACTGTTTAAAATATGATGTAGCATATGGTCATTAAAGTATGAGACTCTTTTTAGAAGGTCCTCTGCCAGTTGCTGTTTTTCTTTTGCTGATAGACTCTCTAAGGTATGAAATATTTAGGGGAGTAAAAGCCTTTAAAAGCTATAGAATATGAATTAGGAATGGAAACTTAGTGAAGAAGGGGAGGGATAGAAGGAGGAGTTAGGGAATTTTAGACATATCAGCTTATCTTCAATTTCCTGAAAAATCCTGGAACAAATAAACAATTTGTAAGAATTTAAGAGAAAACAAGGAGATTAGTGACAGTCAACATGGATTTGTCAAGAACAAATCATGTCAAACCAATCTCATTTCCTTACATGACGGGGCAACAGGCTTTAAGACAGAGGAGGAACACTTCAAGTTGTAAGTCTTGACATCAGCAAGACTTCTGATGGGACAGTCTCTTAAGCAAGCCAAGGAAGTGTGGTACAGATGAACTTACACACCTCTGAGTGCAAACTGTCACAGAGAATATTTCTCAGCAGTTCACAAGTCAAGTGTAAGGGCCATTGTGTGAGAGCTGGGGTATTGTTTGGTATTTTCAGTGGACTAAAAAGGATATTTTTTACATTTGGGTGTAAATTATCCCCCAAGGAAGCCTTGGCAGTACCTCCTGCACCACCTGCTACTGACACTCAGGAAATCAGGAGCGGCTGGAAGAGGATGGCTGGAGTAAAAGTTCTCTAGGAATCTCTCCTTTGCATTTGTTTGGATGGTGGGTGGGACTCACATTCAGATTTAGCTGAATATTCAAGCTTCTTTTGCTGTCTGTTTTCTCTGGAAGGGAAATAGCAGCAGCTTTGATGCTCTGGATGCATTTTTACCCAGCTCTCTCACTGATGCTCTGTCATGACCCTGGGCAGAACTGTCACAATTACGGTCTTGATCTGGAAGTTGTGCACTGGGAGGTGGGGCTGGGTGGGAACACAGACTGCTAACTGCCTTTGCAACAAACATCTAATTGTAAAGCTGTCAACATGACCACAGACTTCTGCAGTGGAAGCTGCTTCTGCTTGACTGCTGGTTTTAATCTCTTTCCTGCCTTTATTTCTCCTCTCCTTTAAAATGGGAAATGTAACTTCTACATTCTTCAGGGCACTTGGCACAGCTATTGCATGATTCCTCAGCACTGAATGAGCACTGCTTACCAAAAGCAAAGCTGGGGGCCTATAACCTGTGCTAATATCATGTCATGCCCTGTGTTTGCATAGAAAACTTCACAGAATCATAAGGGTAGAAAAGACCTTTAAAATCATCGAGTCCAACCGTTCCTGTCCTGTGCTAAAACCAGATCCCTGAGCACCTCATCTCCCCTCTGTTAAACACACCCAGGGGTGGGGACTCAGCCCCTCCCTGGGCAGCCTGTGCCAGGCCCTGACAGCTCTGCCAGGGAAGAACTTTTCCCTCCCAGCTGATCTGACCCTGCCCTGGGGCAGCTTGAGCCCATTGCCCCTTGTCCCATCTCCTGTCCCCTGGCTGGAGAGACCATCACCCACCTCTCTGCACCCTCCTGGCAGGGCAGGGGAGGTGGTGATAAGGTCTCCCCACAGCCTCCTCTTCTCCAGGCTGAACACCCCCAGCTCCCTCAGCTGCTCCTCACAGGATTTGCCCTCCAGCCCCTTCCCCAGCCTGGTTGCCCTTCTCTGGACTCGCTCCAGGACCTCAATGTCCTTCTTGTAGTTCCACCTGCTGTTCCTTATTACAATGTGCATTGTGTCCTGTAGTTCAGCAGAAGCCCAGGTAGCCAAAAGTCTGATCGGAGTGATGTTTAATAAAAACTCTTCGGCACAGAGAGTGTTTTGTTGATTCTTGGCTTCCTGGATGATCTGTGGATACCAGCTCACAGCTAGCACAGCCAGTGCAATGCCCCTCCCTAAAACCTGTGCCTGGTGAGGCCAAAGGGCAGTTGGAAAGCTGCAAAACTGAACTTTGTGCCTTGTCTATGCTCAGCATGCAGGAGGTGGGGCTGAGGGTGTGGTTGAATGGAGAGCAGCTGTCGGCTAGAGGTCACACTCAATGTATAAACTGTGTACAAGTTTGTTCGGATCCTTCATCGACAGCAAGGATCCCACAAATCCCATGAAATCCTCAAAATCCAGGTGACTGATAATTCTGTGTGGGAAAAGAACGAGCCCTAGAAGAAAAGGTTGGAAGACAGTCTTATTTGAGAGGTAAAGATCTCTTAAATCACTCTCAAAACTCTTCTGTAATTCCAGCTGGGAATACAGATATGGATCTGATTTGGACTATGCATCATTTCCACATTTTGAGGTAATGGCTACTCTGCTCTCCGGGTATGCGTAGGGACAGCAGAGTCAGTTGCTCCTTGGTGTAGCAGGAACTCATCACACTGCAGCTAGTGGAACAAGAGGTAGTTTATCCTGCAATATAACCTACTTGCTGGGAAGCCCATTGACAAGGTCTCGTTAGATCCTTTTAGGACATTGTAGGCCAGAGCCTTGCAGGCAACAGCGTGGTGGTAGGGTGGTGGGACTGCTTGTGCCTGTGATTTGGTACTCACCACCAGGTTGACTGGTGGGACATCAGGAGGGTTCAGGCTGAAGTCCTGGGAGTGGCAGCAGGAGTCTTTCCTCCCTCTGCCCCACCACTCCGCAAGGATGAGGATTATGGATGGATATTTAGAGTGGCCCTTTCAGGACAAACAAATCCTGATTGGGGTGTATCCTGTAGGATGTGCCAGAAGCAGAGTTGGCAGGAGCTGTCCTGGTGAGGCTTCAGTGCATGGTCTGTGTCCAGTGTAACTTTGGAAGCTCAGATATGACAGCAGACACGTTTGCCTGTGCCTGTGTGATAACCTGCTTACACTACAAGGCAGCAGTCAGCCTGGCTTAGGCCACATCTGGACTATTATTTGGCACAGAGGCACTTGAGAGCAGTTTAAAGTGGGGTTGGGAATGGCAGTTTCCTGACATCTGTGGCATGTCTGAGTGTCAGCACCAGATCTGGCTGGGCACTTTGGAGCCACGAAAATGAATCAAGGGCTGGAGCACCTCTGCTGTAAAGACAGGCTGAGAGAGTTGGGCTGGTTCAGCCTGGAGAAGAGAAGGCCTTATCGCGGCCTTCCTGTGCCTGAAGGGGCCTACAAGAAAGCTGGGGAAGAATTGTTCCTGAGGGCATGGAGTGATAGGACAAGGGGGGATGGTTTTAGACTGGAAGAGGGAGATTTAGGTTGGATATTGTAAAGAAAATGTTCAATATGAGGGTGGTGGATCCCTGGCACAGGTTACCCAGAGAGGTGGTGGAGGCCCCATCCCTGGAGACACTCAAGGTCAGGCTTGATGGGGCTCTGAGCAACCTGCTCTAGTGAAGATGTCCCTGCTCACTGCAGGGGTGGGACTAGATGGGCTTTGAAGGTCCCTTCCAACCTCACACCTTCTGTGATTCTATAATTCTATGATTCTATGAATGAGAGTCAGATGCCGGAGGCAGCGGCCCCATCTATGCAGGAGCTCTCAAACCCGTCTCTGCAGGCTCACAGCCCATCCATGCTCACCCCAGCCGCTGTGCAGAAGGATCCTTGATTATTGCCTAATTTGAGCCTAGGGAATCAGCCATAACGAGTAGGTGATTGACTGAATCATGCCTGGCTTTCTCTTCCCCAACACAGCAATTCACCCGCATTTGTTCATTACTCAGCCTTGTTTGCCAAATAATTTATGCACATAATTTCGGGGCGGCAGTTCATTCATATGCAGCCTGGGTGAGTATTTAGCAATTGAAATGAGAAAGCCAAGATGTTTTGTTTGGGCTCACAAGTTTTTGTTTCTTGATTAAACTCTCAAAATTGTGTTGTAGGGGTGAATGCTCCTGTCAGTGAATTCAAAATGTAATTTCTGCATTTATCTGCTGATAAACACAGATATTCACCATGTCTTCAGTTGCTAGTAAACACATCGATTGCAAAGGCTGTGAGAAGAAAACACAAAAGGAGCTGAAATTAAACTAATTATTTAAAACAATAAAATGTATTTAAAAAAAAAAAAACCCTAACCTGTTGTATGATCTTTTAATTCTGCCTGAAAGAAAAAAAAAAAAGGCTGCACTGAAACCCAGCCAAAAAGTAAAGTGATAGGATGAGTACTGGATGTTTTCCAGCATCCTCTGAAGCACTCAGGGTAGAAAATGTCAAACTTTCTGAATATGGATATTAGAAAGAGAGAAAAAAAAATCAGCCTCAGAAATGTAACCCAAAAAAATGTTGTGGAGACAGTGATGCTTACCAGAGGAATGGAACCTGGTAAACGTGACAGCAGATTTTAACATCACTATGTCAGGATGTAAATCTTGGCCTCACTTCATCGTGAGCACCTCAATTCTTATTCCTTTATGGATATACAGGGGTTTCTGTGTGTGTGTATATATAAATATGTATAGGGGGATGGCAAAAGGCCATAGGTAACGTGAAATTGTGAAGGACAACAGCTTATATGGGTTCAAGAGACCGGAGAGAAGCATCAACTGAGGGCTTCTAACCATCTGCAAATATCTTTTGCTCAGAAAGTCCCCAAGAGGCAAATTGCTGGAGACTGAGATAGTATCAGAGGAAAGACTTCATGCTCATCCTGTTCTTGTACTTCTTCCGTGATGTTCACTTTGGCCAGTACTGGAGAGAAGACAGAAAGCAAGTGTGGGTTGAATCAGTCTGAGTCAGTGTGGTTATGATGCTGGGTGATGCAAGGAGCATCCTGGAAACCACAGACTGGCAGGTCTTGTTTCTCTAGCAGGCAAATTGGCAAGACGTAGCATCTAATTTTACACTAGGATACTTGGAAGTATTGGGAACTGGGGAAGATCAGTCACTACAGAAAGCTCTCTAGCAGGTTTATTCCTATACATTATTTAAGAAATTACATTCTTGTGGGGTAAGAGGGAGGTAATTGCTGTCAGGAATTACCTTTATTTAAGGCAAGCAAAGCAAATATTGAAATAACGATAATTATTCATCATGGAGAGGTTATCAAGCAAGGTCCCCTAAAGGTCTACTCAGCCTGTTAAGAATATTTGGAGCTGACCAGAAAAGAAAGGGATTTTTGAGGTGCCACAACTTGCAGTCGTCAGACATGATTATGTGGGGCAGTCAAGGCTAAAGATTTGCATCAAGGGAAGAGAATAGGTCCCAATACCAAGTGTCTGTAAGGAAAACTCCCGGGAAATTCTGCATTAACAAGTCCCATGCAATAAACACATTAAAAGTAATTAATTATAAACCAGTAACGATAGACTCTAGTGGCCATTACCTGCTCAGGAATGAAATCTGTGTAACTATTGCTAGTTGCATGGAAACAAAAATTCAGTTCCCATCAAAACTGAAGGAGAGAAGCAATAGACAAGGCACAGAAAGAGAAGGCAGACTCTGTGTCCTAACATAACCCACAACGTGTTTGTTTTTTAGAGACCATCAGAATAACTAACAGGCATTTGACACTTGGGTGTTTTGTCAGCCTCATCTGTATGCTGGGCATTGTTGCTGAACATAACTGTTGCTGTGGTCCAGCGCTGTTGACAGCACAGCCTCATGTGTAACGTGTAATTCAGGGTGTACGAAAAGATCACCAGGGCTGGTTTATTTGCTAAAGTATTTGTCTCTTGTATAAGTAGGATGAAGGAAAGAAAAATTCTCCAAATGTGTCCTTTGCTGGGAGATGCAGATCAGAGCTGGAAAGCCTGGCCAGAATATGTTCCTCAAGTCTGCTGAACCCCAAAGTATTGGGAAAAAGTATTTAAGTGCATGCACAGAGGGCATCAACAGTAATGTGTGTGTGTGTGTCCAAAAAAAAAAAAAACCCAACTCTGCTGAATTAATACAACAAAAGCTGTTCAAAATGAACTTATATGAGAAGCCAGAGAGTTGGAGACCCAGAACCACTGCTGGTGAAATAGCCAGGTAGCTTCCAAAACATTCAGTGCTCTCATGTTTTCATGGCATGCATATGATGTTCAATCCTCTCATCTACCTGTGTAAGAAAAGGTGATGTAAAGGCAAATGAGCAGAGAAGGCAAGCCACCATCCCATTTTGGAAAGGCTAGACAGTGGGCCCAGAGGAACCCTGGCCTTCAGATGAGCAATATGTCATTTTGCTCCTGGTAGGCTGTGAGCACTTTTTGAACCAAATGTTTATCTTGGCTGTCTTATTTTGCCTGGATCCCATGCAGAGAAATGGCTGTGTCCAAGTAGGCTGGTACAGATGGCAACTGCCGGCAGAGTTTGGTCTTCATTCTCAAATGGAAAATGACAGGGAGCTATTGCCAACCCAAATCCATCTTCCCCATCACCTTGGCTTTGAGGGAGCTCGGCTTTGCACCAAGCCCAAGACTTGGCAGCTTGGCTTGACTTCTGCAGTGGCTCCCAAACAGCTCCAGCCAAATAATCATGGATGTGGGAGTGTTCAGCTCCAGATCAGACCTCAGATCCTCGGTGTGAGCCTACCATATGGAGCTGGCTGTTGTGAAAACTCTCTACCCTGTGCAGGTCAGCCATCACTTTGATCAGTATGGTACATATATTACTGTGAATTTAAAGGTGCAGAGCTCTACTCTGAAGACCCTGCAGACAAAACTCTCTTGCCTCTGTGTTGGGCTGGTGTTGGCTGCAGAAGGCAAAGCCATGCAGCCCCACCACCTCCTCCTTCTGGCAGTAATTGGGATCAGTTGTTTCAGAGGACACTGGCAAAGCAGAGCTCTTGCTGTGAGGGGCTGTAGTTGATGCCCAAATGATCTGAGATGGAGCCACGCTCAGAGCAGTCATGCTCAGCTGAGTGATGTATGGATATGAACAGTCCTGCATGGAAAGCAGGTCTCAAACAGCAGGAGTGATTTTCCAAATCAGTGTGGCTTCCCCCAAAATAATCCCTGAGGGTGATACCGTTCCTCCCAGTAACATACAAAAATGTAACATGTCCAGAGAGTGGATGTGAGATTTGCTGACCAAAGGCAATGTCTGCACTAGGGTTTGACACTCTTGGCTTCCTTTATGTGGGCTGAAACACAGTTTTTAATCCTGCTCATCCTACAGCCACCAACTGAAGCAGTTCAGATCAGTCGTGCCCTAAAAATGCCTATTTATAATCAAGAACCTGAACAACCAGATCAGATGCACTTAGTGGTTAGGACACTTCTTAAAGATTGATGAGAACCATCCCACCCTGCAGACACAGGGACTCACCTCCAGAGTTTAGAGCTTTAAGCAACAGTATTGATGCCCAGCGCTACATGGCTGGGAATAAAAACTACCTTGGGGCAGAAACCCCCGACTCAGACATGTGGCAAAAGACAGAACTTGCTCCAAAGTCCTGGTTCTTTTCTCCAGATCTACAGAGGATCATGGTGGCCCTTAATGAGAGGACAACCAAGACAATCCTAGGACACTTAGACCTCATCTCCGTTAGTCGGGCAAGGCCCAGTTTTGCCAGGGCAGAGCAGGCACAAGATGGGGGCAGCAGCAGTGGTTGGGGGCTGGGAGAAGGGGGGTGGCTTCCAGAGAGGACAGCAATGTTTTGGGGGATCCCTAGCATAGAGCCCACAACCCTTTTCCTGCAGATGAAGAGAGGTTTTAACAGCATCTTCACAAAATGCTAACATTTTCCCAAAACTGTGGTGCAGGCACACTCTTGTGGTTAGAGGCAGCTAGTGCATGCTTGGACGAGGCCAATTCTGCACACCAGCCCAAAGGTGCCCACCGAGGTGGCTGTGTGGCTTGGCCTACCTGCTCAGGCACAGAGAAGTGCCCCCCCTAAACCCTCCCGAGAAGGCACCAGCTCATAAATACACTTCAGCCACTGCATCCGCAATGATTAAGGCTACTGCAGTAGCCCCCAAACTGCTTTGAAAGCCTGTCTGAGTGCTTTCAGCCAGCTTGGGCTCAGAGCCCGGTGTGTGCCCTGAGGCTGTTAATAATTTAGCACTGTGGATATTGACCCTTCTGCACAATTAGCCTGGTTCTGGGCAAAGGGACACCCCAGCCACTGGATCGAGGGGTAGGGGTATCCCGTCTGACTGTATTTAAGGCATCCTGTGTGACTGCATTTATCTTGGGAATGGGCAGCTCTACCTGTGCATTGTCCCCAGGTGAGCAGTTTTGGATGCTCTCCACCTCATACCCTGCAACCTTGGCAGTTGACCTGGTTGTGCTGAACCTCCTCCACCTCTGCTTTTTGCTTTCATGGAAGAGGCTGCTTCTTTGCTGGCAGCCTGGGTGAAGCCCGTCAGCCCTGCTAGTACCTGAGTGGTGAAAGTGGTGTTGGCACTGGGCTGTGAAAATCAGGAAGTCCCAAAGTAATGCTGAAAGTGGATTTCCCCCCCCCGCTTTTCTTCATGCTTTGCTTTTCTTAAATTTTTATTTTCTCTTTGCTTGTCAAGACACACAAATCCCATCCAAGAGGCTCCACACGTTGCATTGCCAGAGGTGTCCATCTGAGACAGCATCAGTCACCATGTTGAGTTCTCTGTATTTTGAGCAAAACTTCTTTTTCCTTCACTTTTTTGGGAGTGCCCAGAGTCAGGGGGGCTCCATGTGGTATGTTCCTTTCATCTCACCTGCTCACCACAGCTCTCTGCCTTCTGGAAAACACAGAGACTGTGGCTACATACACCCAAGAGATACATGAACGGGAAACAACTGGGACTTCAGTGTCCCCAATTCACCAATATTCCACCCCAGTGGTACTGCTGGTGACTTCCTATCTGTATTTTACAGGTAACCCCAGATGGGGTGGGATCTGCATGGACTCTTTTGCAGTGCAAGGCCATTGCCACTGGCTGCTTAGCACTGGGCATGACTCCTCTGTGCCCTTAGCTGGGAGTTTAAATCCTTAAATACTTCCTAAGCCCTTTCCTCTGCTTCCCAGCTCCCTCCTGGGACTGGGGTGAAGACTGGTGCAGGTGAGGGGACAGGCTATCCTACCCTGATGCTATACCATTTCAGAGATGACTTGCTGTCGCACAGAGAGGAGAAAGCCACCAAGTCCCACTGCTCCTGGGAGATGCTGTCGGAGCTGGGCTCAGATGCAGCAGTGCCCGGAGCAGAGGGGAAATTTGGGGTCCCTTAGCTCTGCATCCCTTCAGCCCTGCAGATTGGGCCAGAGTCACCTCCCCTGGGACTGACTCTGAATTACAAATGACAACGTTAGTCATCTGCTTTGAATATATTACACAGGTTATTCTCCAAGAGCCTCACCCCAGGGTTGTTTCCCTATGTCGCCTTTCTCCCATTCTTCCCTGACACTGGAGAGATCATTTGAGAAAGCTACACATCACCCCCAAAAAGTGAATTACCCAAACCCAAAGCAGCCCTGGACTGTGTGGTGGGGCTGTAGGACAGTGTTGCAGGGATGTGATTTGAACAAAGACTGGACCGGTGCCTTGCCATGATGCTGTCAGAAAATCCCAGAGACCCTGGATCTCCTGTAAGGTTTCTAAATATTAATTTTTTATTTTCTTGCTGATGGGAAACATGGCATATTTGCATTTTTGAGCCTGAATAGTTTTAATTCCATTTTTTATTGTACAAACTCAAGAGGAACATTTACTTTGTTTTCACTGATTAGTTATACAATTATTCCTTTCGGATACCACATGAACCATGAACCATAATATTGTATTCTTTGCTAATACATTTTGGCAGAGGTATTTACATGAAAACACAATACATAAATGTAATGAATTTTTCAAACGAACACATTGGTAATATAAAGTAATCAGCTATTATTTTATTTATTTTTTTTTTTCTTCATACACCAAAAATTCATTAAACTTTTCTCAATTAGCAAACTGACTTTTCTAAATCAGCTGCTGATGGAGCAGGAGCCGGTCACGCAAACCGGCTGGATTTGATAACGTTGGATGGTGGTGCATGTCGCTGGGCAGCACGTGAGAGAGAGATTATCTCCACTGCCTGCTGGCAGGCGTCTTCTGCTGGATCTAACACCAATTGAAGGGGGTACCACTGCCCACCAGTGAGAACTTGGGGTTGGCCAATGAGTGTGAGGTGAAATGAAGTCCTGGGATGTATCCAGCCTGTAAGGTTGTATCAGCGTCCGTGCTGTGGCCAGCAAGGTCGGGGAGAGGATGTGGTTGAGAACAAAGCAGGAGACATGATGAGCTCTCAAGGTCCCTTCCAACCCCTGTGACTCTATGAAAACATGGTTAGTCTTCAGGGGGATGAAGGGGCAGATGTGGCTGCACACATCCCTGCAGCTGAGTAGGAAGGAAGGAGGCCCAGCCACAATACAGGCAAATGTACTGTAAAAAAGGTACTTGGTGTACTGGCTATCCAGTTCTGGGCTCCCTGGTAGAAAAAAGACAGGGATGTCCTGGAAAGAGTCCAGAGGAGGGCTACAAAGATGATTGGGCCTGGAGCACCTCCCCTGTGAGGAAAGGCTGAGTGAGCTGGGACTGTTCAGCCTGGAGAAAAAAAGACTGCTACAATTATGTGAATCTGTGTATTCTGTGAATCTTTCTTCCTGGATTCAGGAGCCTGTAAAAGTGTTAGATTTATTTTATTTTTTCCCTAGGTGTGAGGCTGAAGCACGTGATCATCTGAGTCACCCCAGGTTTGCTAGGCTGGGTGGGTCTGGTAGAACAGCAGCAATTCTGTTCCGTTCCTGCTTGGGGAGATAAACTCATCCTCCTTCAAAGTCATCAATGAGCCCTAGTTTTTATTTACAAGCTAAAAACCCCAAAGACCTGATTCTTCTTTTCCCCATAATTTCCAGTGAGAGTAATTCCTTTTGTGGAGTCAATAAAATATTCCCTGTACAAACCAGTGAATGATGCTGAATTCTTGGTCTCACTGAAGTTAGTGGGGAGCTTGTTACTGGCTCTGTTGGGCAGATTCAACTTCGGTCAAGTCTTTTCATAGGAAGAGGAATAAATCTGTCAGGAGCGGAGAGTCTCAGCACAACGAACACCTCCCAGTGCCTTTTACATAGATCATGCTGTTACATCAACTGCCTGACCCACTTGGTTTTAATAAACACATCTGTGTGCAGTGAAAGATAGGCAAAAGCACTCTTTGGCACTGAAAATCCATCCTGCCTGTCGATGCATGTGTGCTGCTGGTCGTATGGGCTAATACAGGCTGGTTTTCCCTGTCATGCAAGCCAAACTGGCACCCCGTGAGACTCAGACTGGGCCCTCTTACAGTGGTGGGAAGGACAAGCAGTCAGCTTGGACGAAGAGCAAGGAGTGGGATCGGGGTGGGATTTAATATAGGAGGGTGGTTCCTGTGTTGGGGCATGTGAGGCTCCAGGGAGGCTTTGCAAAGACCACAGACTCTGTGTCCATCTCCTCCTGTGTTGACCACGTGCCTCTGTCTTTGGAAACTTTATCTTCAGGGTATGACTCTCCAGGGACCCCATGGCTTCTGCTCTTGTAGAACAACCCAGGCTCCCACTCCTGCAGAGTATGTACACGCTTTGGTTTTCCATGGTGCTCATGCCAGGCTCCAGCCAAGCACGGGCCACCCCTCCTCCATCATCTCTGCCTCTGGATGGGTAAGCTCTCCTATCTTATCCAAAGACACGAGGTTCCCTTTCAAAGTCCCAGCCTTTCTTGGGAGAGCTTCCACCACCAAGTGTGCTAAATCTGTCAGGGTGGGTGTTACGGCTCTCATCAGTAGAGGCGTCCGTGAGACAACCCCTCCAAGTTCAAAGCATTTCAGCAGCAGAGCAAAGCTGGTTCAGCTCCCAAAATAGCTCCCGCACGCGACGTGGCGAATGGCAAAGCTCATTACCTGGGTCACGTTCTGGGGTGTAGCTGGCAAACGCTTCTGCAAGAGAAAAAATCCTGCCTGCTAAGAAATGCCCTTGACCAGCTCTACACCTGCTTTTCCTGGGCTGGGAAGAGCTGGGAGCATGGATAGACCTGGCTGAGCAGTGTGAAGGTGAGCAGGACTCTTGTCACAAGCATGAATGCAGTATCAGGATGCAAACATTTTGTATTCTCCCCCCATCCCCTTTCTTTTACTTTTGCTTTGCCAGTGAATCTGGGTCAGTGTTTTTCCTTCCCTCCCTTTTTCTTGCTCTCCTCTTCGCTTTTACTGAAAATCAGAGAGAGGATGGGAAATTAAATAAATAAAGCTAGTAGCATGGAGGAGAGAGATTTTCTTTTCATGTACTGCCTATCCTGAGACAGAGGGGATTTTCCAGATGTTCCTTTGATTGCCTCAGCCTTGGTGATGACAGGTGGAAAAAATGAGCATCACTTAAAGATACTGGGAGGGGTCTGTGTTAGCTTCATTCAGGCTCTGATCCCACACTGACTTACACCCCTGCTTACCTTTATTTATTTTCTCCATCCTGGGTGGTCATGGAGCAGCAGTGTGATGCAGTGGCTGCTCCAACACAGGAGGATGTCACAGGAGGACGCTCCCCCAGCCTGGAGAGCTTCATGGCTTACACTGCCCCTCAGCCTCTTTGAAAGTCTGAGGCTGCTGCTATGAAAACACTGGTCCATGAATAAAGAGCCTTCCTCTGGAGCTGGGAGCAAGAGGAACAGCGACTCCTAGGCAGAAAGAACACAGGGACATAAATAAGGTCGCTGACAGCCTCAGATGGAAAAGGTGTTTGTAGGGTGTCATTGGCAGGAAAGTTGCCTCTTTCAGCAGCCTGGCAACTGCAGCTGTGACCTACAAGCTGCTTCTGCATCCTGACAGTCATTGTTGGGAAGAAGGATCCGGTTTATTCATACCAAACCAGTTTAGGCCCTTGTTCAGCAAAATCCCAAAGTGGGAACTGAAAATTGTTTTCCTGTGGACTATACCCCTCATTGATGTGCTCTGCTGAATCAAGATCTCGTTTTCTCACCAAGCTATTGTACAAGGCAGCGTGGCGTCTGCTTGAAGACAACCTGGCCCATCTTTGGTGTTAATTTGCTAGAGCTACTCCAGAGATGAGTTTAACCATTTGCATTTTACTGGTGAGATGTGGCATGCCAGAAACCATGTGAATCAACAAAGGTTGGCCTTGTCCCTGGGAATAAGATAGCAATATACCTTCAGGGTCAGCAGCGCCTTTGTTTGCAGTTAGCGATGCTAATATTTGGTCCTGAGGGACATCTTGGGTTCATGTTCTTTCTAGTTAATAACAGCCTTTGTGTAGTCTTCCCTTTGCTGGGGGGAAAGGCTAATGCAATACTCACTGCGCTACAGCTGCTGGCTGGGAATTGTCAATAGGTCATAAATAAATCTACCACCGCACAGGAAAGACAATGAGATTATACATCCTCCTACTACTGCCAATTACAGTAAGAGCAACAATTATAAGGTAGCACTCCTACAGCTACCCTGGGGAGAAAATGAGAGGAAAATGTTCCATTAGCCTAATGAAGAGAGTGTGGTAGAGCTACAGTCAAATTTTCTCACTATTAGCCCCGACTGCGTGCCACTAACACACAAGGGAAGCAGGAGTCATAGGGTAACAATTAACGTTTCTGACAATTAACCCCTACAATGTACATGCCTCTAACCTGATGAGAAAATTAAAAAGAGGCACGGCTACATTTTCTCACCGTTAGTCCCCGGAATGTACAATGTGGCATTTGCCCCTGACAATGAAGGTTTCTCACCACTGAGACCTGGGAAATGCCACGCGTGTTGCAGATTTGGTGTTAAATGCTCTTGGGAGCGCTGGGGTGAGGAGAAGGCATGCAGAGAGAGCTTAAACCCCCTCTCTTTTAACACAGAGGAAAGAGTTACTGGTACATTTCCTCATTAGCCGGAGGGAAGGATGGATTCGCTGTGGGTGATTTTCTGGTGTCCAGCTCCTGCCGTATCCCCAGAGAAGAAAGAAGAAAGATCAGCTTTGGAAGTAGCAGTGGGAAATAGAGGAAATATCTTGCTGGATTCATATTAGCTAGTAGTGCAAAAGGACAACTCGAGCCCTGGCTCACAGCAGCCACTGGCCTCAGCAGGAGCTGCTTCATTTCTTGCGGGCTGATTTGGTAGGTGCAGTTTAAGGACCACACAGTTCAATGTTTGCCAAGGTTTACTGCGCCGTGCTACCTGAAACACCACCATTCCCATGGCTTTTTAAGGGAAGAGAGGGGTATCTTGAAGCCCTGCCCATAGCAAGTGTTAGGTAGACTGATTATTAACGGTGGTGTGTTGCAAAGTCATAGATCAATTTTCACATGCGAACTTCTGGAGCAGAATTCAAACCCTGTGCTAGCATGGAGCTTCACATTTTTCATTCCTGTCGTTGCCTTGGTTAGTGTTAGCTTGAGGATCACAGTCAGGATCCAGATTGGCATCTGGTAGGGGGATTTGGCCTGGGATGTGGGTTGGCTTTTTTTCCACACCCCATAAAATGCGAGAAGGGAAGAATCTGTTTACGGACTTCACACAGCATCATAGTGCTGAAGTATCTCAACACCTCTAAGCCTTGTAACATAATTATCCTCATTAAGCCTCTGTGTAGACGATGTCAGGACCTTCCCTTCACCTGCAGATCCATCCCTTCAGGGGGACAATAGCTGCCCTGTACTACAGAGGCTTCTGGCTGGCAGGACCCTGAGCATCTTCGGTCTGGAAGCCAGGTCCTGGAGCAGGAACAGATACTAGTCCAGGCTTAGCACTGTGTTGACTGATCTGTGGGGTCTTCTGCCTGCAGCTGCCTCCTGTCCAGCCTACACAGGTCTATTTGTGCTAGAAGTCTTGCCCCAAATCTCAGGAGGGTTTGTGGCTCTTTCCCATCACACGCTTTTGAGCTTGCTCTGGCTGAGGGTTGAGCCAGTGGTCCATCCTGCCTGGACCACCCTGCCTATGCCATGGGAAGGGGTTGTAAAGGCAGGAAAATGAGCCTCTTTTGCTTGATCTGGACAGGGTACCCAAGCACAACCCAGTCCCTGGAGCTCTCAAGTCTGCTTTGTGGGTCTCCCGGTATCACGTGTGGAACCCTGGGGGCCAACTGCCCTTTCGCTGCCAGTCCAAGCGTTGAGATGTGCAGTGCCAGATGCTTTCTCACTGGGGCTGAGATAACCACCCTGAGATGGCTCCTGCTTTGCCATTTTGGGGAGCAGCCATGGATTAAGACATGCTAATTCCCCTGTACAGCTTTAGATCATCCTCCCTCAAGCTACTCTGAACTGCAGTTTTTCTAACTTGCTGCTCAGCAAAAGGGCAAGCACAGTTTTTGCAGCACTGTCATATCTCTTTGCCATGCCTATGAACACAAAAAGACTCTCCATCTCTCCCTTTCCCTTTCTTTCCCATTGTAAGCTCTCTGCCTTCTTAAATGTCCATCATCGCTACAGATTTGCTATATTTTCAGTAACTCATTTCAGAGCCTAAAAGAGAACTTGGCATCCATTTATTTATGTGACATTGGAAATGAAAATCAGGATGGGACTTTCAAAGCCAGCAGAGAGGTTTAGAAGCACAAAAGAATGATAGCTAAATCCTATGGCTGATTTCAAAATACCTGATCAGAGAGTATGTCCCAGCACACCCCGGATGACTTGGTCCCAGAGTAAGACCTGCCTGAGCACTGCTGCTCTTGAACCCTGATTTCAATGGAAGGAAGATGAAAACCTGCAAGAGAGATCAGATCCCCACAGTCCCCAAATTTGTCCCAGCCTAGAAGGTGAGGATGACCATGCCCTAGCACAGTATGGCCCAGCTGAAACCACAGGGAAATGTGGGTCCAATCTGTGAAACCAGCAGGGCTTGGCCAAACAGAGCTCTCCTTGCACTGTGCATGATATTTTTTCCCTTCACTTTCTCCTCAGGGTTAATACCTTGAATTTGGCTGCTTTGAAGAAGGCTGTTTTGCTGGACTCCTAGCACTATGGAGCAGAGGGATACATTAACAGCAGCTGGAGAAGTCATAAGATGGAAAAATCTCAGATATCCATCCAAATATCCCATTAATTGTCAAGAAAAATCGTAGCAGAATGGGAAGGTGGAGCAGGAGAGAGCTGGAGGAGGAAGATGATGGCTATGAGACCACATCAGTTTCCTCCAGAGAATCCTTTCCTCACTTCCCATGAGTTAAAGCCAGTGGGGCTAAAAACTTTGCTGCTCTGAGTGATTTGTGTAGTAATTTCAGAGCTGACAGGCACTACATGGCAAATCCGAGTTCCACTTTTAGCCCCGTTAAGAGATAAGGAACAGTGATTATTATAATTACCATGTGGTTACTTTATTGGTTAAATTAACATTTCGTTGTTGGGGTTGCTGTGCAATACACAATATTATTTTACCTACTGTGCCTTCAAAGTCATCTTGTCACAGCAACAGCGTGGCAGCATGGAAAAAGCCTTTTAACAAGTAGGTAAATACATGCCTTTGGGGAAGTCAGAGCGATAATTATGTCAGCTTCAGTACATTTGACAGAGAAAAAGAGGCTAAAAATAAGTTGAAACAAAAATGATAGAAAATATTGAATGTTTTAAATAAAGTCACTGGAATTCAAAAGGTGCAAAGAATTTAATACAGTGACATTGCCCTTTGGATGGGTTGTCAGTAGTCCCAACTACTCACACTGCTAGGGTGGCTTTAGGCTTACAAGGGTGTGTAAAGGGATCCTACTCCCCTTTCTTTGGGGATAGATAAAGATTTATTGCTAATCCCATCTAAAATAGGTAGAACAGCTCCTTCCATACATGACCTTGTATTTGCAAAAGCCAGCCAGTGGACACCTTTCATCTCCATCCTTCCCTGGTGCATGATGTTTCTCCAGGTTCCACTGCAGAATGTGATTTAGCTGGACACTGAGAGGGGCACCTGTAGATTTTTGCTTGAGCAAGTTGTTTAGGTTGTGCTTTTGTGAAACTTGCATTGTGCAAGAGACAAAACAAAAATGGTCCTTGCTTTAGGGCTGCACCGTCACCCAGACAGAGGAGGGGAAAAGGGACCATGGAAGGACAGTGACAGAAGGGATGTTTTATGCCAGTTTTGGGCTATCAGAAGGAAGACAAAGCTACACCTCCTTGTAGGCACACAAGTCTTGCAGCAGTAGCTTTGCTGCTCAGAGTGGTCTCATTGCAAATCAATCTGGTACAGCTTGGCAGATCAAGGTGGACCCTGGGCATCGTCCCAGATATTAAGGCTGGCTGAGTATGACATCAAACCACCAGCACAGGTTAGAGTTGCTGTGGCTTGTTCCAACCTTTGGTGCCTGGGAAGAGCCAGAATAGAACATGCACGTGTTTGCTGTGGGATGCACCTTGCTGGATTGCTTTGGGACTGACTCTCCTGTTCCTTCTGCAGTGTGGGGCAGGAGAGATGTTGTGGCCCATGGAGTGCCCCCCTTTGGGATCTACAGGCCAAAGATCACCCCTAAAATGCTCTTGCATTTCATGACTGTTTTGCCACAGCTCCTGCCTGGTACCACAACCAGGCTGAACAAATGGGGCTTCGAACTGTTGGGGAAGAAGAGTGCTGGAGGCTCACAGCTTTCTAAAGGCAAGACCTGGGCATGCAGATCATCAGCAGCCTCACCAGCCAAGGGCGCCTAACACACAAATCCCACCCCAGGGGTCTGTGCTGAGCCTGGGGCAGGGGTCAGCACTCCCCAGACCTGAGGATGAAGGACTGGCAGCTGCCCTCTCTCACTTGTCTTTGTTTTCACTCTGCCCCCAGATGTCAAGGAAAGGAGAAGGGAAACACAGAAGCACTGAGGAAGTCCTCCTGTGAACAAGCACTCCCTTGGCTCTGGTCTGTGGGCCAGCAGGCATGAGCAGCAGGAGAGAGAAAAGGGATTTGGGGCTTAGCTTTCCCAAAGAACTGACAAGGACAGAGCTGGATTTGAGGTCATTACTGCAAAAAACCATCAGCCCCAGCCCTGCTCTCTGCTGTGCACACCGGCACACAAGAGCCGAGGAGGAGGCTGCCAGTGGGTATTGTTCCTGGGTAGTAGCAGGCCCCAAGCTTTATAGGTCCAAATCCTGGAGATGGTGCCCCCTGCTTGGACATCTGAGGTCAGAACCCTCCCCAAATACACAAGTCCTGGCGTGGGACCCGCTGCACTGGAGCCAGCACTGCCACGAGAGAGGAACTACTGCGCTTAATCGCTGTAATTATTCTTCCAGTTAAAACCATTCACTTGGGCTTTAGCTGGGCACGTTTCCCTTTTCTTTCCCCCAAAATTTTATCCCATAGATGCATCAGTGCTTTATTACCTATAAAATAAAATCTGGGACGCTAGTCAGAAGAAGGATGTTTCATGATGGGCGTATGAATTGCTCCTTGTCTCCGCTCCCCCAGCTCAGCTTCCCCTCCCTCTCCTTCTCCACATCTTATTTAAAGTCAAAAGGTTCAGTGGAAATTGCAGCTATGAACATGCAATTACTCTTTTTACAAGCTAACGAATATCCCATGCATATGTGATCACTATATTCAATTACACAACCACTTAAACAATACCCACACACTAGTTTGCATCTGTATAAAGCTTTGATTGGACACTTTGCAGGGCTTGTTTGCTGTGTACCCTGGTCTCCGGGAAGGAAAGCAGCAGGACTTTTTGCATAAAGCACACATCAAGTCAGCCATATGCATAAAATGACATTATTTTTCAAGAGAACTCGATTTGGGATCAGGGAAAATCCTGTGTACTGTGCTTTTTCCTAAAAAGAAGGAGTCCTGGGGGGGGTGAAAGCTTTCTCCCAAGTGTAATCTTCAAACCTTGAGTTTCCTTTCATGAGGCTGGGAGCGGGAAATAATGGGGATTTTTTTCGTCCCCCCACAATCATAAAATCATAGACTGGTCTGGGTTGGAAGGAACCCCAAGGATCACAGAGCTCCAACCCCCCTGTCACAGGCAGGGACACCAACCTCCAGGCCTGGAGCTACACAAGATTGCCCAGGGCCCCATCCAACCTGGCCTTGAACACCTCCAGGGACGGGACACCCACCACCTCTCTGGGCAGCCTGTTCCAGCCCCTCACCACTCTGGAAAAATCTTCTCCCTAATATCTAATTTAAACCTTCCCTCCTTCAGCTTTAACCCGTTCCCCCGTGTCCTGCCACAATAAAATACTTGTTTCTGCCAGTCTTCCCTCCGCACGGCACAGCCCATCCAGAGCAGCCTAAGATGGGACTAATCTACCTCCAACACTTCAATAAATAAAATGTAAATGTTTGTGGTAATAATGCCTCCATTGTCAGCACCATCCCGGGATTTTTCAACCTCTGACTCCCGGCGATGACCGGCTGAGTAGCAACAGCCGAGTGCTGAAAGAATTTTTCAACAGCAATTTGCTTGTTCCAATTTGCTTTTCAGGGCTGGTGCTCAGGATTGCTGGCCAGCCTGTAAAAGGATCTCATCCTATTAATTTGGCCCAGCCTCTCCTCTTGTTCTCGTCATATTTAGTTTCTCCGGTAGTTCCAGTGAGTAAGTTAATTGAATTAGAAGTGCCACCGGGAGCTTGCCTGTGGATCTACGGTTTCAGGTAGGAAAGTAGCTCCCTTTGGCTGCAGAAAGGGATACGTGCACCTGTTGAGAAGGTGAAGAAATGCCTAGAGATGACTTATTCCCCCCGGTGATAGCTCCTGATTCACTTCTCAAATCGGTTGGACAATGAACCTCCCTTCATCTGGCACCGGTTCTTCTCCAGCCTGCTCCTTGGACCAACACAAATGAGGCTGAGAAGCATAATCAACGTGTTAGAGGAAGGGTTGGGAGTCTGGTGATTCAAAAAGTGATTTCTGTGGGAATGGATTGATGTTGTTTCATGCTGCTTGTTCTCTCTGTGTCTCGAGGCCAAATGTGTCTGGTTTAAATGAAGCATTATTTTTCTAATCACTTAGTCTGCAATCTCAGCTTATGCACCAGTATCAATAAATACAGTGGTACCAACTGGAGTCTGTTGGCTTTCGGTTAAGCTCAGGGTTAAGTATGGACACACTTTTTCTGCCAGTAAGTAGATCAATGAATCGCAGAATCACAGAATCGTAGGGGTTAGAAGGGATCTCAGGAGATCATCGTGTCCAACCCCCCTGCCAAGGCAGATTCCTTAGGACAGAAATGAAAACAACTCCTCTCTCATGCTTGCTATTGCATTTTTACTGCAGTTTAGGGGTCAAAGGCTCATGGTATTGAGATCCTGAGCGCTGCAGGTATTGCATCTGGAAACTGGTAGAAACCTCAAAGAAGTCCTTGAAGTGGCAAAAACATTTTAGTAGCAATTTGAGAATATAACCCTGAATCCATTGCAAACCTTTGCACAGCTTGTCGTCTCATCAGGGGTTTTCCCAGCATGATGCACCTCTGCTCACCTGGATGATCACAGGGAGCTGCTGTGGCCTGGGCTGCAGATACATTTGCTCCAGGCTTGGAGGGTACTGGAGCTGCTGTGGAGAATTAAGTTGAGAATCAGCCTGAATATTTGCAATGCTCCCACTATACAAGGGTGCAGCAAACCAGTTGCACTAGTGGCCTGCAGGACAACCCACAGGACATATACAAGCAACATCGACAATCGATAACCCCAGACACTAGTGGGCTTCCCCAGGGCTCTTGTTTAGGGCCAGTTCTTTTTAACATTTCCAGAAATGACCTGGATTCAGGACTAGAGGGTGTCTTAAGTAAATATGCACGTGACACCGAACTGGGAGGAGCTGTTGACTCCACTGAGGTGTCGAAGCCTTATAGAGAGACCTGGACAGATTAGAGAGCTGGTCAATCACCACTGGCAATAAGTTTAACAAGGGCAAGTGCACCTGGAAAGGGGCAACCCCGGCTACAGATACAGACTGGGGGATCAGATGCTGGAGGCCAGACATGCTGAGAGGGATTTGGGGGTCTTGGTCAACAGCAAGTTACCCATGAGCCAGCATGGCCAGCTGGTCCAGGGAGGGGACTGTCCCGCTCTGCACTGCGCTGGTGCAGCCTCACCTCAGCACTGGGGGCAGTTTTGGGTGCCACAGGACAAGAGGGACACTAAACTACTGGAGAGTGTTCAGAGGAGGGCAACAAGGATGGGGAAGGGTGTGGAGGGGAAGGCTTACAAGGAGAGGCTGAAGTCCCTGGGTTTGTGCAGCCCAGAGAAGAGGAGGCTGAGGGGAGACCTCATGGGGTCTGTGGCTTCCTGATGAGGGGGAGCAAAGGGGCAGGGGCTGATCTCCTCTCTTTGGGGAGCAGGGATAGAACCCGAGGGAATGGTGTGAAGCTGCGACAGGGGAGGTTTATGCTGGATATTAGGAAGAGGTTCTGTACTGAGAGGGGGTCAGACACTGGCTCAGACTCCCCAGGGAAGTCGTCACAGCTCCAGGCTGGGCTGAGGTCAAGAAGCACCTGGACAATGCCCTCAGTCCTGTGCTCTGACTTGGCTGGTCCTGTGTGGAGCCAGGAGATGGACTTGATGATCCTTATGGGTCCCTTCCAACACAGGATTCCATGATTCTCTGAAATGACAAGTGAGAAGCCACCCCTCCTGCAAGGCTGAGGCTCGCCTTGAGTGCCACCACCGGGGGGCAGGAAAGGCCTTTGCAGAGCATCAGCCTTCCCCAAGAAAACGGCCCTGTGGCTCCGGTATAACAAAGTTCTTCCTTTATTGATATATCCCGCCTTTCCTTGAAATTAGGAGGTTGACCTGTTGTACTTTGCATGTAAATCAGAGCTCGGGGGCAGAGGTTTAAGGTGTTTCTCCTCTGGAAGAGCTGCTGAGGGCCGAAAAGAGAAATGATCCACGTACGGAGGATGTTGGAGGTCTCCTGGTTTTGAACAAACCCTTATTTCTTAAGAAACTGAGCGACAGACCCCTGTGATTAATTAGGAAAGAGCTTTTAATGTAACCAGGATAGAATAACACCCTGTATTATGCATTTGGTGACAGTTTGCTACCGCTCCATGTGGGGAAAAGCGAGATGGAGTAATGCCAGTCAGGTGTTTTGCCTTAAGATGTTTCCCATCTTATTTGTTCCACGTCCTTATGTGTATGTTGTATATATGTGAACACAGTCTCACACTGCAGAGGAAAAACACCCCCCTACACACACCCCCCACACACACACCCCTCCACATTTTCCTATTTGCTTAAAATCTCCAGTGAAGCAGTTGAGGCGTTTTCTGTATCTTACCTAAACACAACCCAATCTTCCTGAATAGTATTTGGGAAATATATTTCTTTCATTAGGGAATTTGAGTCATGGATTCTCTGTCCCCAGTGAGGCAGCACGGAGACCAGCACGGGGCCTGTGGGTCCTTGCTTTGCTCGCTTGGGGTCACGGTGTTGGATTGGTTAGGCCGTAACAACAGGCAGACAACAGCCCAGACTTATTTTCAAAGCTTAAATTTCTCTCCCTCCCTGGCTCATTGCAGAGTTCATATAGTCAATATAATAAATACAGAACAGATTTTTAAATCCTCCCTTTTTATTTTTACTGGGTCAGAAGGACGTGTAACATTATATTTACCAGCAAGACCCTAAAGCTGTGCAGACTATCACGTTACTCCAGATTTTGGCCTTTCTTAAAAGGGATTTTTTTTTTTCCCCCTTAAACCTACTACACTGTAATGGCTCTTAAGAAGCTGTTACTGTCTCGAGTGCAAATCCTTCTTAGTTTGTGTATTATTGACCTGATCGAGTGTGATGGGGGCCTTCGATGAGCCTTTGGGGGGGGGGGGGGGGCGGATTTTACAGCTCTTGTGTGCAAGGAGTCCTGCAAGGAAAGACTGGAAATTTTCATTGGGAACAGGAGTGAATGAGGAGGGGATGCAGCCAGGTTTGGGGATGGGGAGGGGATGTCACCAGCACAGGCTACAGCCCCCTCACATGAAAATATCTGCTCTGCGGAGAATCTTTTTAAAAACTCATACTATTTGACACAAAGGAATTAAAAAGCCAATAACATATGTGAAGGATGGTTTATAGGCTGCTTGTGGAACACAGAAATGCCAGAATACAGCCCCCGGTTCTGCAAAGACATATGTACATGTGTTTGCTTGAGGTGGTTGATTTTAACAGATTCTGCAGACAAAGAATTTGTTTGAGCAACTGCCTGATATTTCAGGATAGGTAAAGTCCTAAAAGTGGAATACAGTATTTTTTCTCCCCTCTCTCAAGCATGTTTACACACAGAACCACCCCCCCTAAAATCAGGGAGCTCAGAGTCAAAATCCAAACGGCCACTTTAACCAAAAGAAAAAGAAGAGGAGCAAAACCTGCAAATGATCTTGTTCCGCCTTTCCACTGGCAATAAGAAAATACAGCTTTACACCCAATCCTGTAATCAGATTCTCACGGGCTGACCCAGCTAAGCCCTGGATCAGGACCGCGCTCCCGTGGTGCCGTCTGGATCACGGCAGCAGTTTTTTGTGGTGTACCCTTCTACAAAATGATGTCATAATTCAGCAAAAAAACCCAACACGTTGGTGAATGCAAAGGGAAAAAAAAAAACCCAAAAAATATATTGCTTCAGATGTCAGGCAGCCTTAAATCTTTTCTTTTAGCCAGCTATTGCTGTAATCTGCCGCGATGTGTTTTCCTTCAGGAGCAGGCTTGGGCACAGAAGTATTGCACCATGCCTGTACTCGCTGGAGAAGAGGGAGAGAAAAAAGAAATAGTAATTAATATTGTTTGCTAATTAATAATAACAAGCAAAGTGAATCCTGAGGAATATTATTGAACAGATGAAAACGTTGCGCCTTATCTGCCTTCTCAAAAGCAGAGATCTCCTACACGCGCCTCGTGCTGACCTGAAATAAAGCTTCAGCTTTGCAGGAGGGAGGCAAAAACCCAGCTGCAAAACAAGGTCTGGGGTAGGTCACAGCACAAATCAGTTAGTGGGAATATCTTGGGTTTGAAGACGATGTCTCAGCCGTTCGTCCCGTTCCGTCAGGACCAAACACCATTTGGTATTCAATTGACTTTCTAACTTAGGAGACAGGACTTTCCATCTTCAAATACTGAAAATAGATTGCATTCTTGGCCCTTCGCTTTGAACGGTTGGGGAGAATAAACGCACACCCTGGTCGTGTTCTAGTGATCTCCCTAATCTCGGTTGCACTTTGTCAGGACGAGGTAACTGGTAGTTAAGTGAAATACCTTAGATCAAAGGGGGATTAATCGCCAACTGAATCCTTGCTGAATAAACCTGTCATTCAAGAAAATTATTTCCACTGAACTTAGCAGAGGATTGAAGGTATTTGCATAACAGGGACCAACGTACTTCAGCCAGGTTAAAAGGTTCAGAATTCAGGCAGTGTTTAGCTTTTTGGCTCCTTTTCCTTTCAGCGGCCCTGTACAATGGTTTTTAATCTGATAATACAGCTAACTATCTAAATGATGTCAGAACAGGAAAGTATTGCAAAGTTTGGCTGAGGGATGGATCAATTTCACTTTCAGTAACTCCTAAATCTGATTTGTTGGAATTTAAGATGTAATCCTTAAAAAAAAAAAAAAAAAAGTCCCTTTAAAGCAGAGGGCTGTTTATTAACATCCTTTTCTTATTTGACCTTTGTCTTAGAAACACCAGGTCTTGCCTGCTGCCTTTCCCGGGGCTCTTTGGGATCGCTTCGGGCAGGTTTATACCCGTGGCTGGAAGCGATGCCCGCGGATCCGTGTGCCCGCCACACGCGTGGGTCTGGGCAAACACAGGCACACAAACAGATTTTCAGGCTTTGGGGTTTTTTTTTGGGGGGGGGGGGGGTTGTTTTTTAGTCTTTTTAAGCTCATCTTTCAGAGGTCACGCTGGATCTGAATGTGAGACGGAGATGGTTAAATAACGGGACCCATCAGGCTGCCACTGATCAGTCCTCGGAAGAGGTTTAAGCACTGCAGTCCTCTTCAGGGCTTGTCTTGTGGTTGTGGCAACAATTTTTAACTGGATAAATTATCCCTGCTCTATGGCAGTCGCTTTTCGCTGTCACTTTTCACAGAGAATTCATTTCTTGAAGAGAGAAGGACTCTTCCAGGGCTGGAAGGCAACAGCTCTTTACTCTGCTCTTTAAGAATTGGGGAAAAACAGGTCAAAGAAACAGATTTCTGGAGAATGTTTTCTTGCCGTCTCTCTCCCTAGCCTTCCTGGGGTTCCTTTACCAGCACTTCCACTTCTCCTGCCTTTTGGGCGCATGGAAGGATGTCAAACTCCACGGAGGACGCCAGGTTTCATAATCAGATTTTGACAATAAATGGAATTCAGCCACTTCTGCATCTAGCCCGTGCCTGACGCCATCCATTCTTTCGGTGGGCGCAGCTCATATTCATCGCAAACTCAAAGCATCTTTCAAGTTATAAAAAATCACAAAGAATGGTTATCAAAGAAAATGAATAAAATCCATATTGAGATAATTTTTTAGAAAATGATTGAAGTTTTAACCCAAGAAAGGACTCTTAGAGTTTCTTATAGCTTAGAATAAGAACATGTCAATCACGATTAAGCTTCTGGAATTGGAATCCCTTTGAAATGCAGCTGTTTCTTCTTTAATTGTGGCAGCGGACTCAAAAGAAAAGAAAGGTCCAGCCTTAAAGATGAGTAAGGAATACAAAATAGCTCGGGATTAGTTGTGGAGTTCAAAGGTCGCTAATTACACTAAGGAGTTCCCAGACACAGGGAAAACATTAAACAGGTCACCTACCAAACGGGAAACAGACTTTGACTTCAAAAAAAAAGGGAAAAAAAAAAAAAGGAAAAAAGGGAAAAAAAAGATCCTGAAAAGATAGGTTTCTAGAGAAAATCAGAAGCGACCAGCTGATCTTATTGGGAAGAAAATGGGTTGGGTTTAGTTCTCTGCTGTTACGTGGTGCTACAGATGGCATCAGGGTTTCCAAAAACTATCTAGAGCTCAACCAGGTTTCTAGGAGGCTCTGTGAAAGCAAGAAGGGGAAAAGAGGGCAGGCCTTTGCCTTAAAATACGTGGGTTTTAGTCACGTTGTGCGTTGTGATTCCCTGCAAAGAAACCCACAAGGGTTGAGAACCCCCCATCAGTGTTTGACTCGATTCGTTGAGGATGAGGCATCTGTGCGAATGGGCACATCTTGGATGGGGAGCCTTTTGGGAGAGCACTGCAGCCTCTTTGTGAGTGGAGAGGTGAGGTTTGGGGCACAGTGGGGACAGCCCTTCCCATTGGAGAAGCACAGCTCCTCTGTTTTTCAGCTCCTGTCCATTTGGGATGGACTGATGGGACTGCTGATCCTCCGGGCATTCTGCTGATGAAGCGACCCACGATGGACCAGCATTCAAGTTCCAAGGGTGCTACTTTCTCCTGAAAGCCTCTTGGAAACACGCTGCTGGTTGTCCTGTCTCCTGGAAGGCTGTAGTAAGCAAAGAACTTCTGGTCCTCTGGATCTGGGTGTGAGTGGAGAGAGCCAGTGGCTTTATTGCCAGTTTGCCCATAAGAGAGAGAACTCAGCTTGCTGGGAGAGGAGAGCCTTTTCTTTTTCCTCTCAGATGCTGCTACCTTGCGTAAACCATCATCTTATTCTTGCAAAAGCTGGCAGATTGGTTTGTGGAAATAATTAAAGTGATTTTTAGATAATTGAGGCAATGCACCTATGTGAGTGGGCTATGCTGGGGCCATACAGGGTCCTACTTGTGCCCAAGGAAATTTTAGCATTGATATCAACAGGAGTCAGACTGAGAGTTAACACTCTAATTTCTGTTCTCTGAATAACTTGTGGTGGAATGAAGGGAAGGGTGTTTAGGAGCAACCCCAAGGTGCCTCTCTGGGATCCCATGCTATTCTATACTATAGCAGCTCTTCCAAGGAAGCTTGCACTCCCCAAACTGGGATCCACAAAACTCCCACCTAACCTTTGGGATTCAGAGCTGCAGGGATGTCCTGCCATGGTGCTGTCAGGATGGACACAGTTCTGTGTGGCCTTGGTTTTCTCTGTCCTAAGAGGTGCTGTCAGTAATACCTTGTATTTTCACAGAATCCAGGCACTCATCCTGCATTTTGTGTATTCAGGGAGCACCCAGGGTCTGGCCACAGCAATGCACACCTAATCCACCTTTAGGTCTTTCTGACACTCTTTGGCCCCCTTTTCCTCTCAGCCTGTACCAAAGGCATCTGTTCCCAGATCCACACCTTTCCACCTCCTTGTGCTGGAACATCTTGTTATTGTTATTATTATTTTTCCCTGAGACATTGAATCCATCAGTGTTTCACTGAGGACTTCAGCTCCTTCAGTTGAAAGAGCCCAGCCAGGGCTCTTCCTTATGAGGAGAGGCAGAGGGAGCTGGGCCTCTTTAGCCTGGAGAAGAGACTGAGGGGTGACCTTATTCATGTTTATAGATATGTAAAGGGTGAGAGTCAGGAGGCTGGAGCCAGGCTCTGCTCAGGGGTGGCAGCGACAGGACAAGGGGCAGCGGGTGCAGCTGGAGCAGAGGAAGCTCCATGGGAATGTCAGGAGGAGCTTTGTCACTGTGAGGGTGCCAGAGCCCTGGGACAGGCTGCCCAGAGAGGCTGTGGAGTCTCCTTCTCTGGAGACATTCAAACCCATCTGGATGTGTTCCTGTGGGATTTAGTGTGGGTGATCCTGCTCTGGCAGGGGGGTTGGACTAGATGAGCTTTTGAGGTCCCCTCCAACTCCTGACCTTCTGTGATTCTGTGATTGCACCTACTGCAAACTTCATTCTTCACTTCTTCAGATTCCCCATGTCTTTCCACACCTTCCACAACGTGTTAAATAACAGCCAGTCTCCAGTTCCCCATTGCCACTGCATTTGGAAGCATCAGCCTGTGTTAACTCTTTCACAGGTTACACATGGACTTTGGATTATTTTAGTTTCTTTGAGGTCTGTTACATCAATTCTCTTTGCTGCTGCATGTGCACTCTCATCTAAAAAGTTTGACTGTGTATATTTGCTCCAAATTCCTGTTAATTGGCACTAGTTGCATTCCCCTAAAATTTTAATGAAATTAAGCAAGCTCATTTTATTAATGAAGTGAGTTGTCTATTAACTTCTTATACCCTTTATTTTGTTTGGGAATATGTAAGTCCTTCTGTTTATTCTTTTCCAGGGTTTGCATATACTGAGTTTTCTTCCAGCCTGCTGAAATCCAGTCCTAAGTCTGGGGAACTCTCTGGCCACCTCTTTTGAAAGTCTCTGGGCAAAGCTTTCTGCAGAGATCTCATACAGTCAATGCCTGTAATGAAATTATAAACTACCAGGAACAGAGACATGGACAGCAGGGTTTAGTCATTTACAACTCCTTGACTGTGTATTTATAACTCCAGTGTCACCTTCCCAATGTCTCCACTTGACCTCCAGCCCTGGAGACTCCCAAAGCCTCTGCACATCACTCTCTTCTCTCCACACCTTGTGTGCTGCAGGTTATGCTGAAGGCACCTCACTCATGACCAACCTGAGTCGCTAGCCATCTAGTTTACTAAGCTTCCCAAGTTTACTACTAAGCTTGCTTTTACTAGCTTAGTCAGATTTATGAAGCATCTGGGCCCTTCCTAGAAGCCAAGTGCAGCCATCAGACCGGGAGAAAGGCTTTGTCTGACTTTCTCCACCAGTGTGGGTGTCTCACAGTTGCACAAGAGTGATGGATTACAGTGTGTGCCAACTTTAACCTGATCTGTTTTGCTGTCTGACTTATTCATGGGTGCTAGAGATGCAATCAAGCAGTTTATGGATATGGATTTATTTATCCCTTATAATAATTTAAAACAGGTGGTGGCTTGCATGAAGTTGCAGAAAACTGCTCAGGGCATACAGAACCACAACCTAAATCCTTCAGAGAGAACCTCCCCTTCCTCACTCACACCGTGGTGTCCAGGCAGGCAGACAACAGTAACGTGGAGGGGCTGGATTAAGGTGAAATCCTTAATTCACCTTTTGCCTGATAATGACAGTGGCCACATCACCCAAGTGAAACAGATCACAGTGTAGCTCCAGTTTCTAAGTTTGCACTGTTGTTTCAGCTGAACGGTGTTTCACATGAATCAATCCACCTTTTAGGACATTTAACCAATCAAGTAGTTTTATATCTCAATCTAAGCATTTTTTTAAATTATAGCTTAGTGGTTATGTAAGGAGGAGAAGTTTTAACCTTACTTAGCACACAGTGTACAGTGAAGCAAGAGGTAGGGCAGGAGCAGCCGGCACGCTCGGTTATTAGACAGCATTCTTCTCTTCTTTTGTGCTGCTCTCCAGGTTCTCTCAGTTTTTCCCCAGCCTTTCAGAACTTGCTCATTTCCTGATAACTCTCTTAAAGTCCATTTCCTGTGTCCCTGCAGATACCAATTTTCTACTCAAAATTGGGTCTGCCTCTGTAAACTGAGTCCTTTTCTTTTGTGAGTATTTTTTTCCAGGGAAAGGGCTCAGTGTTGGTTTTGGGGGCCTCCAGCTAACCCTACTCAGTCTTGTGATTTGAAAAACCAGGTTCACACCTCTGGATCCTCACAAATACCAACTTGCACTGAAAGAACTGGGGCTGTTCAGCCTTGAGAAGAGAAGGTTAAGAGGGGATCTTATTAATGTTTATAAATATCTGAAGGGTGGGACACAGGGGGACATGGGCAGCCTCTTCTCAGTGTCTGTGGGGACAGGACAAGGGGTGATGGGCTCAAGTTGGAGCACAGGGAGTTCCACACCAATGTGGGGAAGAACTTCTTCCCAGTGAGGGTGAGGGAGCCCTGGGACAGGCTGCCCAGGGGGTGTGGAGTCTCCTTCTCTGGAGATATTCAAGACCCATCTGGATACTGACCTGTGTGACCTGTCCTAGGGACCCTGCTTTGGCAGGGAGTTGGACCCCATGGGCTCTGGAGGTCCCTTCCAACCCCTGTGATTCTGTGATTCACAACAATGCAGCTTCCAGACACAGAGGAAGGGGACACAGTAAAGGCTCCTGTGTCATCTCCACTTCTAGAAGCACTACTTGTGCCATACTTCCACTCTTAAAATTCTTGTAAATTATGGACTCACATGTATTCTGTTCATGAAAAAAACAGCCGATTTGCTTTTAACTGTCCTGTTCTCCTGGGGTCTCATCAGATTTTTATGACAGGAATAAGCCATTGAAAGCTTTCACATCCTGTGAGCTCTTACAAAACAAGGGAAGGAACTGGGAGACCTCATGGCAGACATACCCAGTCGTGCCAGCCTGTGTCCTAGGTACTTGTTTTGTACCAGTTAATATTACAGAATCACAAGGTGGGACAGCACTGCATGCTGATTACCCTTCTGCTCTAAATCATGTAAAATTATCTCTAAGATAGTTGCCCTATGTTTGCTTGTCCCCCACAAACACTGCAAAGTAATAATCTGATGGAATAGGGGTGTGCCCAGGGCCAGAAACAAATCTCTCAGATCTAGCAGCACTACCTGTGATTGGTAGGTCTTGATAATGACTATCATTAATTATGTGTAACATCATAGTTCTTAACTGTAGTACACCACCATTAATGCATCTGTTAAAAGCTTTAGGGCCATCAGGTTTGAAACAGATGACTTCCAATCACCGAATCATTAGGTAAAATTAACAATGGTCACAGTAAGCACATCTCAGATTGTCTTCTCCACGTGGCTATCCAGGACTAAACAATTTAAAACCAACTTCTGTTTTTAAGAGAAGTGACTTTCTTTTTATCCTCAACAGAAATTTTTAATCAAACATACAAGGTACAAGTGCTGGAGTATATTTATTTTCACTGTATCATGACCTCACTCTCATTAGGTGTCTTGTTTAAATACACAACTCATTTACAAGCACATCAGTCGAGTAAGGTTTTGTACACCCTAGGTGCTGGTGCGTTGGAATTCCAGATGTAGTAATCAGTAGAAATCAGTTCCCGGCCTAAAAAAACAAAAGCATGAAAAAAATAAGCATTACAGGGGGCCTCACAATCAGACATTCCTTCATCCAAGTTAAGAGACTTCTAATCCATCCTGACTAGTTTACAGAAAAGGTATAATGGCCTCTTTAAACTGTAAGGCTCTTATTATTATTTGAAAATCGTTTCTGATAATGAGACATTTAAAGTCTCAGCTTCAATTACCTTTACTAATGTATCAGTCATGAGCTTAAAATTCAAACAGAGGTTAAGTCAAAAGCAGGTGGATGGCTTGGATTGTGTTCAATGAATATAAATTGCACTCCATATAAAACATACAGTATGAAAACGTTGCCTTTTTTTGTGATACAATTTGAGACCAAACCTGACCTGTCAGGAAATTAACAGTGTAAATCACAGATCTCACAGGGTATTTACAGACTTCTGCTAACATGACTGACAGGAGTTGTAACAGATAGATGGCAACAAATAAAACTGCTTCCATTAGACAGCACTGCTCAGATTTAATGAGCCCCTACTGTGCTCCCAATCAATGTATTTTTGGTGCAGACTTGGAAGTAGCCACATGTTAACTTGAGAAGAAGCAGATTTGGTTTCTGCTCCACAGATTCACTGTAGAGCTGCATCCACCAAGGGGTGCTGATGACACCGACAGCAACAGCCTCCTCTGGCAGGCAGGAGCTGAGTTCTGTGCCTGGGTGTTGCCAATCCACATCTCTGACAAAAGTGTCCTAAAAGTGTCCTGAAGACATTCTCTGCCCCCACCGCAGTAGAAGTTCTGCTGTTATACCAACCATAGTAAAACAGAGAAGGGGAGAGAGCCCAATAAAGAGCCCACCTTTGTAACTGAGTGCTAAGCTTTTATCTGAAAAGGAGATCCCAGTCCCTACCCAGGGACTCTTTAAGCAACAACAACAAAAAACCCAACCAAAAAAAAAAAAACCCACCAAAAAACAAAACAGGGAACAAAATTTCTGGGATGTCCCAAGCAAATCAGGAAAAAGCTTTGTCCAACTTCAGCTATGCAGTTTTAGTCACTGACATCCAGTTCATATCTTCAATAGGCAGTCACAGTTAAATAAATGACATTTTTAGCAACTCACATGTGGTAATTTTGGGTTTTCCTGGCGCAAAGATCTGAATGGAATGCTGGTCTACAGAACATCCAGTAAGTGTGAAATCTGGGATCCTAAAGTACAGCTATAAAAAGAAGGGAAAACACAATCAGATGCACATTGTCATGCCTGCTGCACAAACACTGCCAATCTGTGTGACATGCTCTCGGTGTGCAAGCGTTCTGCTAAATGACAGGATGTCAAACCCTGTAAGGAAGAGAAAACTCCATGCTGAGAACAATTATGTCTGATTTACAATCAACACACATTTTCCTAGTAAATTTAAGATAATAAAAAAATGACTGCTAAGGCCTCTTTTCACAGAGCCTGTGACTTACTTTGACATAAGCAGCGTTGCCAGTGCAAACATTATCAGTTGGGTGCTCTTTGCCTGTGGTGCCAAAAGACACGGTTCCAGTCAGAGAAACTTCCAAAGATTTAGGGAACTTCTGTCCTAAAGGCAGAAACAGCATCCATAGAAATTAGGCACAGAATAACAGAATGGTTCATGCTGGAAGGGACCTTAAAGATCACCAAGTTCCAACCCCCTGCCATGGGCAGGGACACCTCTCACCAAACCAGGCTGCTCAAGGGCCCATCCAACCCGGCCTTGAACACCTCCAGGGAGGGGGCAGCCAGCACCTCCCTGGGCAGCCTGTTCCAGTGCCTCACCACCCTCAGAGTGAAGAATTTCTTCCTAATATCCAATCTAAATCTACCCCTTTCCAATTTAAAACCATTCCCTCTTGTCCTATCACTCCAGGCTCTTCTAAAAAATCCCTCCCTGGCTTTTCTGTAGCCCCTTCAGGTACTGGAAGGCTGCTATAAGGTGTCTCTGGAGCTTTCTCTTCTCCAGCCTGAACAAGCCCAATGGGAACTCCAGAACTGGACACAGTACTCCAGGTGGAGTCTCACAAGAGCCAAGCCAGAGGGGCAGAATCACCTCCCTTGACCTGCTGGCCACACTCCTTTTGTTGCAGCCCAGGATACAGTTGGCCTTCACTGTGCCTATGCTACACCAAACTGACTGAGGGAGGAAGGAGGAGTGCACAGGGATATTCTGCTTACCGATGGCCCAAACCAGCAGGCTCTTCTCTCGTGACAAATCCAGTTGGCCGTAACTAACTTTGTATTCTAATTGAGAGATTGGTCCCCTATAGTACGACAGAGGAGAAATAAAACCACTGGAATTAGTATCATTCAGTATTTTTTTAAGATCCATTTTGTTAAAGAAAGCAAGAAAATGCTGGAAGACATTATTTGTGTGCACACAGGCAAACCACACCTATCCGAGCACAGGGCTAATTTATGGAAAGAAACTACAGAGCAGGAGGAAATCACCATGGGCTCAACCCAGTAATCACAAAAGAGCTGTTGATATTTTACTGTCTTTAGTAAAACACTGCCAGTAAACTAATGCTATGATCAGCATTGTCTCATCTCATCTCTGAATCCTCATGATAATTACGTGACAGAGTAATCATGGCAGTTGTCAGAGGGGCTTAAATGAAAGCTATCGTTTTAATTTTAAATAACTATATTTTTGATAAGCTGATCTGTAGCTAGGATTAGCAGTATTAAGGAACAGGTAACCCTGGGTTGGAAGTGATCTCAAGGCTTAATCCACCTGGAGGATTGTGGCACAATCCAAAACACCACAATGAAACAGGATGTGCAACAGAAGAATTCAGAATGATATCAAGTAGTCTGGTATGATTCTGTATTCTGGAAATCACAAGAATTCCAGGGGACTTCCCCACATTTACAAGGTCAGTGTCCATTTGGAGTACTTTGCTGGAGCACAATCTGTCACACTGACCCCTGACAGGTTGACTTCAGGACAATCACAGAGAAATGGAAGAAATTTACTTAGGATTTCTTTATTCTTACCTGTTATCAAAAGGTATATAGGCTTTACAGTAGTCAAAAGAATTCTTTATGCTTTCATGAAGCTTTAAATTAACAGTTATTTTTAACTGTGAACCCTCTTCAATGAGTTGATAACCTCCCAAAATTGGTGGAACAGGAACCTAGAAAAAACTATATTCATTCTCAAGATAAATCAACACCATCATCAGAAGATCAGTTATACACTCGTTTAACTGCTCAAGTACTTTAAAAAAACAACAAACACATTAATTGCTGACTGCTTTTGAACAGCATATGCCAAGCTCTACAGGTGGCTTGTGACAGATCTGTGCTACATGCACTTGGATTCCTTTTGTCTAATTCAGGCATCGTTTGAAGGAAGAGGAGCTGTGCCAAGCAGGCAAAGGTGCTGGCACCTCCTGAACACGACTCAGGTGAATCACATCTTGAAGTGCCTCCCAAGCAGTTTATCATACCAAAAAGCATTTTAACTGCCTGAACTGGACTGAAACTCATTTGGACACAAGTGGTTTTATTCCCTGTTTGAAGACTGGAGTAAAATGAGGGTCAAGGATGGGCTTACCTGGGAAGTGTAGTAGCACAAGTCGAACGAGACTGAAGGAGGAACAAAAGGGAATTTGTAAGGTCCATTGAACACAGAATCATCCAGTGGCTCAATACTGCTGGACAGCAGCATGGCAGGGTCAACAGAAGTCACACAATGATGCACCACGATGTCTTGGAGCGGAGGGGCGTTAGTGGGGAGATTCAGAGTGAGGGTTACGTTTGGTGCAGCTCCCTCGATGTCACACTTGAAATAACGAAGTGAGGAAGTTATTCTAAAGAGTCTCCCTCAAGTCTGAGTTAGATGTTCAAAAAATCGAATACAAGCATTCCAAAAAGTCTCACTGAAACCTTTCAGGTGGCTTCAAACATCAGGATTGATAAATAATTTCAAAATACAGTCCCTTTCCCATTTCTGCAGCCTTTCTGACAGTGGGGCCAGTGATGCAGCCTTAGCTACATGTCTGTTAACTGACAGGAACACAGCAGATAAGCGAGCCACAGACTTACTGCACAGCTACACCATGACAAACGTTATGTAAACCCACTAGGTGATAGCCTAATTAACACAGTTACTTTTACAACATCCACTTAATGGATTCGAGCATGCTATTAATGGCCACCAAGGTCCCATGTCAGCTTCCTCATGGTAACCATGTGCAGCTCATCCATTGTCTCATCCCTCCCTGTGCCAGCTCAGCAGCACACGATTACACCAGGGCTTTCTCCTTATGTAAGGCCATCCACTCTGCAAGATGACCTAGAAACTTGTCCCTCAGAGCAGGAAGCTGTGCACCCCCATACTCCCTACCACCACAGCTGGTGGGAAATCACCTAGTCTTTGGAAGCGCAGTACTTATGTGGGCTTCCTTTGGAAGATGAGCATCCCACCTCTTGCAAATAATTAAACTACCATCATCCTCTTTATTAGGTCTTTCCCTTCTTAAAATACTGGCAGTTAAAAATACAGTGTTTCCTAAGTGTAACTCAGGACAAAGAATGTGAAATACATCAATTACAGAAAACACAAAATTTAAAGCATTTCATAATTGCTACTGATCTACTTCACCAATATCCACCAATCTTCAGCATTAAACAATGAAAAACCATTGTCACATTAAAAATAATTACACAATCACATTATGTACCAGAAGTTGTTACGTCAGCCAAACCAACAGCATTTGTGGATTTGAAATGTTGTAATAAAATAGAAGAAAAGATTAAACTTTCCCTTGATAGGAAAATTAATTAAAAATGCTGACACAAAGGCACTTGTAGAAGACATTCAGAAATTCTGTCTCTGATCATTATTTAACACACTGCTTATTAGATAGCTGGAAATAAACTCCATACAAGACTACCATTTCTTAGCCTCTAGACACAAAGACCATATGAAATTATTTCTCCCTATTTAATTTAAAATAAGAAAAAATTGGGAAAACACATGCACTGAAGCTACTGCTGGAAATTCAAGTGCCACAGTCACTGAGAAACACATGAAGCATGTGGGAAAAACCAGCAGAGATGAAAACGAAGTATGTAAAAGTTTGTCATGCTTCTAAGTATTACAGTGTTGCAAATTCACTGATCACATCCCAAAGGAAAACAACAGGTGTATTTACTTTCCCAGAGTGCCTGCATGAATAATACTCTGGTCACACTTGCACAAAAGAACCTTCTCACCTTGCAATTTACAGCTCCATACACTTGCCACGTGTCCACAACGTCCCTTCTGTCATACTGCTTGCTCTTGACTTTTTCAGTGATGCAGACATTAACCTGAGGTTTGCCTCTGTAGGTGCTGGATCTCCAGGCCGGTTGGTTCTCATCTGTGGGCATCTCCTGAATGTCATCAAGCGAGCCGTTTAAGCTGCGGATGTTGGTGTTCAGGGGGGTGCCCAGCGGGCAGGCCTGGATCAGCAGAGTTCGAAGCTGGCCTATTTTTGCAGTCACCTCAGCTTCGTTCTTCCGGCTTGGAGAGAGGTAGTCCAGGATGCCTAACAGAAGAGCCAGGCCTTGTGAGAGTCCCGGGACGGTAAGGAGAGGCGGCTGCGGCTCCAAGGTCTCCTCGACCAGGGGAAGGCAGGCGTAGATCAGACCGCTCTTCTGAAAGGCCAGCACGGGCCAGAGATCCCCTCCGTCGGTGCGGACCGAATGCACACAGGAGTGGTTGATTCGAGTGCACGTGTCCCGATGCTCCACAAAGACATGGTCGTCTACCAGCCTCAGTTCAAGAAGCAGGGCTTTAAGGAACGCACTGTCGGACGGCACGGGCACGTGTGTGGACCCGTTGAGGGTCTCAGCACGTATTTCCACGGTTGGGTAACGCCTGCAACAGGGAAATCAGAACATCTCAGCGCTACTCAACTTCTCCCGCCCAAAACATCGCACCAGCAGAGCTCCCAGAGCCACACAACCCCTCTTCTGGCAGTCAGAGAATGCTAGAGCATTATAAATTTTTTGGCATATTGGTGTAATCAAGGATGGGTTTCTCTCAAATAACTCCCAAAGGTTCCTCTGGTCTTAAAAGGAACCTTGTGTAGGTGGAAACCAGGTGTCCCATCCCGAGAGAAACAGGGATGGGATCAGAATCTAAACCACTCTCAATAAAACTATTTCACACTGTTAATTAGGAATCACTCTAGCAGGTGGATCTGTACTGGAAACTTTGAGGAAATACATTTGCATTAAGAAAAACCCCAATAATCTGTCTATCTACCCTTCCAGTTGCACAAGGGTACAGGATGTTTAAAGGACACTAACAAACCCAAGCATGACTCACCTTCAACAGCACAATATTTCTACGAGGCCAGATGACACTGAAGGGAAGTTTTCAGACAGTTAAGAAAACAGATGCTCCACACCATAAAATTCAGCTGTAACAACTTTTTGCCTAGATATAGTACAGTACTGGTACAGCTTTGCTGCCCTACTAAATACTGCATTTACAAGACAATATAAATTACTTAAACATAGGGTTCTCATTGCTGCTCTGAGCTTACACAATTGATCTGCGACAGTTGCTTCAATTGACTAACAAGATTTATAATTAATCTTTTCACTGTATCTAAGTCCAACTTTTCCAGCAAGGGCTGCATGGTTGAAAGGACACAGGGGCACACAAAATGGATTCCAAGCTGCATGTGCAATATATAGATGATTTAAAGCTATTTCATGACTATTTCTCTCCTGACTATTTCCTAATTTCATTTTTTTCAACGATTTAAGACGTAATCACAATATCAGAGACAGGAGGTTTTGTATATCTGCTGTGCTCCATCACCATAATGTATTTCATTTCAAATTTCCTAGAGATAATATTTCAGAAAAGGCATGCCAGCAGTTTAATGCTACATCTGGGATTTTTTTTTCTTCTGAAGCACTATTACTGTTTTAAAGGAGAGAGGGATGAATTTCTTCTCAAGCTAACCTAAATCTATCAAGAGGAAATGAAGGGTTGTCATTTAATAGCCAGGAAAAGAAAAATTTCCACTAATGCACTGATTTTCATCCTTTTTTGGAACTGCAGGCTCCCCTGAATCTCTCCTACACCAAGTTTTCTAACAGGCTAGCTTTTCTGTATTCTCTTTTGTGGATTCCCTTGGTGGGTATCCACAGACCTTCCAAGTGTCTGTCACAGGTTATACGCCAGGCAACTGGTTAAATCACTTTATGCATCATGTTGTAGCAGATCTGTTCTCAGGCTGGATGTTTGCTTGGACTGAGCCATGCTTACACACAAACACGGGAGAAAAAAAAATTAGAGATACATAAATGCCTTCATTTATTCCCCTTTTTACATCATCTTTCTAAAGACACCTTGACAGCCTGTTTCTTAAACTGCTGTGGAACTTGTAATCCCAGCAGTGTGGTACTTTGATCTGTCTTCGACCTGAATACGTAGTGTTCTCCTCCTGCCCCTCAACCGTAGCATGGTTCTTATCTTGTTGCCCACAAGTCCCACCTACACCATCTTTTCTTAACTGAGTAGCAGAGTCTCTTGCTGGAGGCAACACCACTTCCTCAGGCTTATTTTCAGCAACTGTGCTGTTCTTGTTTGATTCCTCACCAGGCATCTAGAGCTTTTTTTATTTAGTAAGGAAAAAAACAAGTCAGAGAGAAGCCAGAGCTATGAGACCTGTAAACATGATATAGATGACACTAAAACACCTCCCTTCAGGCTCACTTTTGTTTTGAAGAGCAAAGAAACAAAGTGTTCTTTGCAGCTCAAAAAATTTGAGAGCTTCCAGGGCAAAGGTGTTGATAAGAAGCTGTGTAACCTTGGTGTGCACCACTGATTTTTGGCTGCTGTTTCCAAAACAAAGGAAGAGGTGATATTTCAGTCTGGTTTTGTCTTACTTACACCCCAATCTGTCTGCTCCATTTGCTGAAGCTGTCCCCATGTCACAGCAATCTTCTCCTCCCACTGAATCTTCCCAGCTTTAGCTGAGTCATTAGATGATTAGTTAGCCCTTCAGATCTCAGTTTTTCAGTATTCCCTTCCAGAAAGTGATGAAAACTTAAAAAGATGAAAGTTTCCAGGGGATGAATGAGCTTTAGGCGATTCAAGAGAGACCATACGTGTTGCCTGAATTAAGTTATGATCAGCTCAGAAAAAAAGTGGAATGCTTTGATGTCCCAGATGTCTTCCCTGAGGTTAAAGATCAGGGCTCACGCATCTCCAGCCGAGTGCGTAAGTCCCGACACCAACAGTTTCCATGTGCTCCGGCATTCTTTGTATTGTCTGTGCGCTTTGTTGAATTTAAGGTCAGTTAGGAGGATAAACTTGGGGCTTCTACAGACCTATTATTTCCTCTGGGAACTTGAAAGATCTAAGTCTGGAAATCACTTGAAGTATCAAGTCTAGCTTGCCCTTTTCAAAGGAGCGCTATCCCCTGTCTCTGCCGCTTACTGTGTGACAAGTTACTTCACATACCCCTGTCACTAGCCACCCCCCCTCCTTCTTCCATGGCGATTACACTCAGATTTTTGGGACAAGGCTTTCTCTTTCTCTCTGTTTGTAGAAGGGAGGCCTCATCTCTAGTCTTGTAGGTAATACAAGGACCATAATACTAATCCTAAAACAATCAGAGGAATGCCCAATGCAGAGATCTGTCTGCACCAGAAGCTGGAAGAACGTCTACTTACTCTTTTTTTTCTTCCCTCAGCCTCCTCCTAGGTTCTTTCTTCAGTTTTATTGAACCCAGACTAGGACTGTGTAAGTGACATCTCTTTATCCAGGTCTCAGTACTTTTACTTTCCCTAGTCTCAGTTATTTTTCCTTGCATTCTCTGGAACTGCATCCTCTGAAATCACAGAGACTTGGTGGAAAGGGCAATGCAAGCAGTCTGCCTGGCTCAAAGTCTTACCTCAAACCCTGTAACACTGAACAAACACTCCTCCTTTGCTTCACTAGCTTAAAAAAAACCCCTGTCTTTGTATGCAACAATTAAAATCAACCTGAAAGTTAAATTTCTGCTTTAAAATACCGCACTTTTTGTACAGCTCCAAACCAAAGAGAATATAAACAATACATAAGCTGTCTACGTGGGCTGTTTTGTTCATCTGGCAGTCCTTGGCAGGACAGAGGAGAGCTGGGGAAGGTCTCTGCAGCAGCTAACAGAAAGAGGAACGGAAAGTCATGTGCAAAACGCAGGAACTGCAAAAAAACCCAAACCCCCAGTAAAACAGATTCAGCTAAAAGCACATTATCCGAGCCCCGGCGGGTCCAGAGGTGTACAGCGGCCAGCGGGGCTCTGAGGAGCGAAGGGACTTCTGAGGCATCCGGCTGTTTCGGCATCTCTCCGCCGGCTTCGGGACCCCGAGGCAGCCCCGGCTGCTGCGATTCCCCGGCGCCCCCGCCGCGAACCCGCCAGCGTTTCTCTCTTTCCCCCCCTTACCGAGCCCAGAAGCCGGACGAGCAGCGCTCGGCCCGGGGAGAGGCGGCCACCTGCCAGCGCGGCTACAAAGCCCCAGCCCCCGGAGGGCGCTCGGGCCCAGCCCCGCCGCCCCCTCCCCACACAGGCCCAGCACGCCGCCGTTACCTGGAGAAGAGCACGGCACCGCCGGTCCCAGGGTCGTGCCTCAGGAGCCAGAGCGCCCGCAGAGCCATGGCTGTGGCAGCGCTGAGGGCGGCCGGAGCTCTGCGGAGGGGAGGCCGGGGAGGGGCCGGGAGCTGCGCACGGCGGCGGCCGCCCGGCGCAGGCCCATTTCCGGCGGGTGGAGGCGGCGCCGCGGCGGCTGCTGCTGCTGCTGCCGGGACACAATGGGCGGCAGCGGCGGGGTGGTGGCGGCGGGTCGCTGAGTGGTCCCGCCGCCCTCCCCGCCGTCATGGCGACCACGGCCGAGCTCTTCGAGGTGGGTGCGGGTGGCGCCGGGGCTCCCTGCGGGCTTTCCCGCGCGGAGGGGGCCGCGCTGTGCTTGGGGGTGGTGAGGCGGCGGCGGGGCCGGGCGGCTCAGGGGCGATGCGGCGGCCTCCTTCAGCCTCAGCCGCGGCTGCGGCGCAGCAAGCGGGGCGAGCTGCGAGGCCGCGGGGAGGGAAACGGGCCTTCCCGCCTGGGGCGAGCGGCGCCGTGCCGGAGCCTGAGGGAGCGGGGCGTCCGTGCGGGAGGCTGAGGGATCGGCGGGGCGAGCGTGAGTGGTGCCTGGGGAGGATGCGGTCCCTCACCTTACCCCGGGCTAGGGTTGGCGGTGCCGGTCCTGAACGCCGGGGCCTCCCTTCCCCAGGGCTCCCGGGTCGTGGCAGGGGATGGGGGAAGCTGCTCTCAGCAGGGTCACAGGCCATGCCAGGCCCGACCGCCAAGCAGATAACGTGACTCTTCCTCTCCCGAAGGCACACGCACTCAGTTGACCCCAGCACAGTTTCTACCTCTGTGAAATAAGGAAACAACTTTGCCCTCCCTTTAGCAGCTCTGGAACTGAGGCAGAAGAAGCCCGATAGCTCATCCCAGCCCGTGTGGGAGCAGGGCAGGATCACAGCAGCAGCTTGGCAAATTCTTCTCTCCTGGCCTTGACTGCAGGCTCTAGCGATGGGAGCTGTGATTAGCAGAGTGTTTGTCCCGGGCTGTTAAGCACATGGGGACGTGGTATCCTTTCCAGGTATCCTGTGTGTGCTCTGAGTCACTCAAGAGGCGGGTTGTTCATTTTATGTCTCAACCCTGGGACGCTCAGCCCAGCGTGCAGGACAGATCTTGCTGTTTCCCTGCAAGGTCCTGTGGCTGTGGGTTTATATAAATGCGCCGTGTGCGCCTGTGTGTGTGAATCATGACACGAGCCTTGTGATTCACATCTTTTGGCTTGCACGGTTTAAAAGCTAGCAAGGCTAACATGCCGTGTTTTGAGGAGCTAGATGACAGGTTTTATAGCCTCTCTACACCTTTCTTGCTGCCCTTAGAGTCGGGTGATTTCTCAGTGTGATGACAGCGCAGTTCTGTGCTTTGTGAGATGCTGGGTGTGAGATTAATTGGGACGTGGAAGGAGGACTCTTACGTGTTTTGGCTTCTTTGGAGCATGCAACAATTTGTTCCCTTTTGCATTGGCAATAAAGATGAAATTGCAAAGTTGGTGAGATCTTTGCTTAGTGATAGGGCTTGGAATGGTGTTTTCCAACATGGAAACCAGTATTTATTTCTCTCCTGCCCACTTCTCTCAGTCCAAAGGCAAGAGAAATTTTTGTTGGTGTTCACTTAACTACCTACCTACTACTTACCTACTGTCTTAGTTTGAAGTCACAGCCATGGAGGTTAGAACATGAAAACCTATACTTCTCATGGGAGTATCCCTCAACTGCATACCGAGGGTGGTATTTGCCTGCCATGTTTGCATGACAGCGTGTTTGAAAAGCATTTTCAGCATAGGTATGTGACATTGTGTAGAAGGATCTATGCTGAAAGTGGACGCAACCTGGTCTCAATTCCCCCTCATGTAACTCAAAGCATAATTTAACAATGATTACTTCTAAACTGGATTTTGATGTGATAGTCCCAGTTTAGTTTCATTTACATTGGCCAGATCAAACCAGGTTACCATCCCCTTCAGTCATATCTCTTATTAAATCAGTAGTATTGGCTGAACGGCTGGGATCACGTTAATTCATCTAGAGCAAGAGGGAAGTTCAAAGCTCTGAAGAAATTGACTGTTGGGGCTCATCTGATAACAGGCAAAGGACTTGCAAATGACATTTGTAATAGCTGATTTTCAGCGATTTCTGCAGAATTGGATAGGAGGCTTTTAAAAGAGGAGTTAGGCTGTCAGCTGTGGGTAACCCCATCATCAGGGTAGCCTTAGAAAGAGCACTTGTGTAGGGGAGATGCAGTATATGAACAAAAAAAGGTTTGGATTTGCAGTGGAACCTGTGAAGTCATGTCTTAAAATGACACTGCTGAACTTCATTTGTTCTCTACTTATAAAGTAGATTTTTAGCACACTTTTTTTTGAAGGAAAAAAGCCCATTTTGTTTCTCTGTTGGTTGATATTCTGCATGTAATTATATCCCCTGTGGTTACTGTGAAGTAATACAGAACAGGATTTATATGATTTAAAAAAAAAATAAGGACAGGTCTCCTATGTAAGTGTTCTTGAAAAACAGACCTTTCCCAGGTTTCCCCTTTATTATATCCTTACACCTGCCTGTAGCAGTGATTCTGCCATCACTTAGGTCCAACTAAGCTAATTAAGAGGATGAGGTGGCCATACATGAGTGCCCGTGCTATGGTAAGGGCAATGGAGAGGACTGGGCTGCTACTGGTTCAGTTTGGCTTCGTGACTGGTCAAGTGACATCAGGTTTGGGGTCAACCACAGCATTTGTTGCCATGTGCCCAGCTAGCCTTTGGGATGCAGGAGAGGGAGCTGCAGGTACTCTGTGTACACAAAGGAGCACTAGAGGAATATAGACTCATAATGGATAGAGCAAAGCTGGTGTTGGTATGTTTTCTGAGGGTCTAGGACACGTATATCAGGTTTCCTTATGAGAGCAGAGGCTTGCAGAAAAGCTCTAAATGTCATTCTGCCAAAAAAAAAGGACAAAAGGGGGGGGGGGGGAAGTCAAGGTCATGATGTGCACGCACGTGAATTATCTTGTAGTGCAAGCATCTGAACTAAGGAAATGGTTTATACACACATGGAGCATCAGTAAAGTGTGTCCTTTACACAGGGTTCTTCTGTAGAACTGTCCTGGGCACTGGTACCCTTGTAACTTGAGTGGTACTCCTGCTGCACTAGAGATCTTTGGAAGAAAGATTGTGGCTGTGATTTTCATATAAAGAAGAGCCCTAAGATAATTAGGAAGCTGGAGGACTCCCCTGAAGGGAATGTTACTCTATTCAATGGCTCATTTCACCTATAATTAGGAGAACATGAGGAGGGAATTTACACTTGATATGAAAGGGATTGCATTATAACTTTGGATGGAAAGGATTCACATAAAGGAAACTTAACGTGATGTTTCAGGAAGAACTGGGTTAGAGATGAGTGACTTACAGAGAAATTGTTTGTATTTGGTGTCATCCAGGTGGTTTTGAAGCTTAACCAGTGAGGCTGAGCAAAACACAGTTACTTTAGTCGGTGAATGAGGAGTTGCTGAGTGATCTGTTAAAAGGGTGAAACTTCTGTCCTGTCTAGGAGGGCTTAGCATGTTGCAGAGTCTGTTTGAGGAACTTCTGTGTGTCTGTTTAATAGCTGGGCCTGGCTGGATAGGGCATAATGTGCTTTGAGGAATAATGTGCTTGAACTAGCAATGTTTGCTTTCCACCCCGTGTTTTTAGTTATTCATACTGTAAACTGCTGGTTTATTTCCCTCCCTGTCACTCTGGCAAGGTTTTAGATCTATTGATACAGAACCAATTTGATACCTGTGGACATAAATTTTTTCTTTATTACTTTTATATTTAGAAACCAAGCTTTATTGAAAGCTGTGGTGGCATCTTCACACGTTTCACTATCAGAAATGAGCCGTGGCAAATAGCAGTATTGACCAGAGCTACTCCTGGCTCTGTGTTGGGCTGGGTTTCACAGTTTTAGAAACACTGCTGCATGTAAATTAGGTTTTCTATGAAAACCTGGTGGTTTTGAGGCTGCTTTGCATACGGATCTTAGATGTGCTAGTGTTAGCACCTAAACAGAGCTGCTAGATTGCCAGTGAAACTGAAGTGGTAAATACTAGCTTTTTAAAGGGTAGGTGTTGGACCCTGTTTTGGGTATTTAATATTATCTATGTGAAGAAATATTTGAGCTGATTTAAGTATTAGGCCAACTAAAATTGAAACTCTTGGTTTTATGATGAGGCCTCTGGCTTCAGAAGACATTGCTGGGTCTAAAAGTATTCTGAACTCTCCACCACTCTGTGTGTTTTGCTTTTTTTTTTTGTTTGTTTGCTTAATGGAAGCCCCAGCAAATATTTGGAAGACACTTGAGTAATCTTGTGTTTCTAGCATCACTCACGCCCTGGTTTTTTTTCCCTTTGTGGGAAGGTCAAGTCCATCATCTGTTTTTGTCTGCTTGCTTTGTTGTTTGGGTTGGTTTTTTCCCCTTTTAATCAGCTGTGTTTCTGCAGCTGCAGTGTGATGTTGTATAGTGGCCAGTGGCAATCTCGTCCTGTTTTTGCCAGGGGGTAGTGCCTTGGTCAGTTCTCTTGTTATGGTATGTGAACTGCACCAGAGGTTTGAGTGACTAAGGAAAACTAACTTTGCCACAAAACTTTTCAGACAGATCAGTTCTCCTATCTGATTTCCCTCACAGCTGATGGCTGGGCCTTGTGATGGGAATACCTCAGATCAGCATAGCTGCTGCGTGGTGCAGACACCTTGTAATGACAAGCTGTAAGCTCAGCTGGAAATAAGGATGGGTAATTTAGAGCCAACTCATCACAGCCCTGCAGCAAATCCTTTGCTAGCAGCCTGACAATCTCCAGACTAGATGTTCAAACCCACCATATTAAGAACAGTGTTCTCTATATTAAGTATGTAAACATAAGAGGTGACGGGGTAATTGTCAACACTGTACTTGCTCTTGATTGTAGTAAAGCTTCTAAACACTTTCAAAATGATGTGTAAGCAGCTGCTTAAGGAACAACCTGCTGTGGCACATTGTAAGGAGTTTTTATTCTGTGGCTAGGAGCCTTTTGTGGCAGATGAATACATTGAACGCCTGGCATGGAGAACACCTGGAGGAGGTTCCAGAGGTGGAGAAGCTTTTGATCCGAAAAGGTAAAATGAAATTGCATAATGGTCAAAGTGAATGTATCTCTAATTGTACTGTTTTATTACATGTGTAACAAAAAGCCTGTGTGTGGTGTTGGTGTGTGTCCAAGGAGGTTTTCATTTGGGAGAATTGCTAGAATTTCTGACCATGAGCCAATCATTCAGAACCAATTACTCAGTAACGAGAGTGGGGAAAGTCGCTTTCTGATTTAGACCTTTTGAATGAAGGAGAATTGATGTTGTTTGTCCTTACCAGGCATGAATGTTCCAAAGCACTAGAGTTGCTGGATTAAAGTATAATATGAGGCTTCACTGCTATGATAGTAAATTAATTTAACGAGTTTCTCGCTAGTTTAGCTCCTGGAGCTACTTCTAGTAAGACCTAATACTTTATAATCACGTTGCAAATAAAATGCACAGATAGGTAGGGTGGGAAGAAAGGCAGGAACTTTCCCAAGTGTTGATTTAGATTGTTTAAACTGAATCAGCATGAATTTATATAGCCTGACTCAAATGAACAGATTGCAGCTGCTGAATGGAGATGGTCTTGTGCCCTTCTTCCTTGCTCTTGGCTCCGTGCTGCAGTGTCTCATCTTTAGCTAGCTCTAAACACATGATCTCATGTTAAACTAACCTAACTCAGTGAAGTGTCAGGAAACTAACCTGGCAAGAAAAAGAAATCAACAGGGTGGGTTTTGTTTTGTTTGGGTTTTGTGTAGCTGCCTTAGCAATTTTGGGGGACTGGAAGAGCCTGGGAGCAGGTGCAAAAGGAGGAGATTGTGTGTCCTTGAGCAGGTGGTGAGAAGGAATATGGGTTTGGAAAGGAGCAAGGGGAGGGGAAGTGGGGAAGGAAGAGGTAGTAAAGGACCTTCTTTTGTATGTGGTGAGCGGGTTTGGCTCTGAGAAACCTCACCCTAAGAAGCAAGCCCTGTGGTTACTGGGTCAGCATTGGGGGTGCATTGCTAACTCAGGGGCATGGTTTTATATGCCATTGTTCAACATCTGAGCTGCTCTGCCCCAAACCTCTGGGTCCTCTTTTGTTTTGAAAAGTGACTGTTTCACAAACACTACTTTGTAGTTTTTGTGCCAGTGTTGGTATTCTTTCTGAAGATGTAATTAACTGAAGTGTTTTCACTTTTCACTTGATTGTAACCAGGCAGATGATCTTGACCTTCTTCCTCTTATGGTTATTGTAACATGGTTGAGCTAGCAGGCTTCACAAAAAGCTTAGCTACCTGAATGTTAATCTAGGTTCTGGTGATGGGAATTCAAAACTGCAATAGCCTGTTCCTCAGTGACTTCTGCCCAACAGGATCTTATTCCAGGCTGAGATTGATTGTAGTAACCTGAGCTGGAAGTCTTAAATTTAGGTATTGCCAACTTCAGAGAGAAGGTTTTTTTTGCTACTCAGAAGCAGATAAGAAAAAGCTTCAGTAGCATGGTCAAAGGACATTCCTTCTGCAGCAATCTGGCTCTTTGGAGGCTATGAGAGGAGGAAGGATATTGTTGGGAGTCCTAGCAAGGTGCTTGAACCCTTGACATTCTGCGTCCTATGCAGAGCTGTACATGTGAGTGAAGCAGGAAGAAGCCTGGAAATACACAACATTTCCACCCAGTTGTGCCTAGTATATATTTTAGGGTAGTTAATGGTTTGTTCTGATACTGAGTTCAACCAATCTTCAATATTTCTGTTGTTTTGCTTGTGTTAACTTCTGTGGAGTGCTCTTGTATTTTTCAGGACCAGCAGAGAAGCCTGCAAGAGTAAATATTTTTTCTTGTGGGATCTTCTAGTATTGGGCAGGGAGCCAAAATTAGTATCAAAAAGAAACAGACCTTTAGGTGTATATATTTTTTCTTTTCTGTTTTTTGGAGATCATGCTTTTTGGCAGAAAGAACACTATATTCTTTATTTCTAGTTTGAGAAACTTGACCAGCAGCTACCTCTTCTACTTGAGCATTCTTTCCCCTCTTGCTGTATTGAATACTTTTTCAGAATAAATGCTGAGTTGGCACAATACCTGTTTAAAAACCAAAGCCCAAACTGAACTGAATCAGCTTGTTAAAATTAATAGAAACTATCTGCACTTCTCTAGGCTTTTGTTTCAGAGTGTGCTTTGTGTCACTAACTGCTGTTTAAATTTTATTTTTAAAATACTTCTGTAAATTTAAGTCTGTGACTTGTGGTTTTCTGTGGACTCTAATGCAATGTGCTTACTCTTGGGCTCCTGGCAAGCAGGAAGTAGAGAGAAGTTACAAACATCTGTGCCAATCCAGTTTTCAGTTGTTTTCAGTCACTTACAGTTACTTACTGTTGTAAAGATAAAGACTTGGAAGACAATTCTAGACCAGTACAGGCAGCAGAAACGCAGCTCGTGTGCTCCAAGCAGCAGGGGAAAAGCCAGTTCTTTTAGCAGCAGAAGGTAAAACTGAAAATATAGAGACCCTCCATGCAGCTGAAGAGAATCTCTTCAGTATCATGTAGGTGTTGCTCAGGGAAAGCTGTGGATGTTGTGCAGTAGAGGTGCAGTAGGTGTTACTGGGTGGGAGGCACGTGAGGGTGCAGTAATACATTCTGATTCTCCCCTCTGGTTGCCAAGAGCCTCTGGTCTGTACGTGGGGAGCCAGGAGGGGAACAGTGTGCTCACCCTTCCTTTCAGCACCACTGCACCCTGGAATGGCTTTGCATTCCCACTGTACCTGCTGAACAGAGTGTGTGGAAAATGCAGATTCTGGGGTAGTCCACAAATAGCTCCCTGGAAGGGATTCCTATTTCCTCTCCTTTTCTGCTTTGACATTAAAACTGGACAGCAGAGCACTCAGATCTTTCATGTTTTCAGTTATCAGCATGAATTTTATGGCTGTGGAGGTTCTGGGAATAGTGCAATCCTTGAGCATCAGTGACTGGCATGTTTAGAAAAGTATAAGCTGAAAAGGTGACTGGAATGGGACAGAATGGACAAAAATAGGAATGAGAGAGAGACATTGAGAATGGAATGAAGGTAGAGGAAATTTAAGAATGCAGTCAGATGTATAGTGTTTGGGAAGAGTAAAAAGTGACTGAAAGAAAAATCAGAGATGGGAAAAGGCAGGAAAAAACCCAGCATTAAAATGATATGTGTTAAAGGAATTAAAGAAGCAAAGTCAGGAAGCAACATGGCTATAATCAAACAACATCATGAGACTGTGTGATTGTATTCATTTCATTGCCTGTTAATCACAGAATCAGTGAACATGAGCAGTTAGAAGGGACCTTGCAAGATCATCTAGTTCAACAATAGGATGCTGATTTACAAGTTTACTATGTACAGTCAAGCTAAAGTCTGCTTTCTTTTGTTTTATCTTCTATCAGATTATTGGAAGAATTTGTGAATCATATCCAAGAATTACAGGTGATGGATGAAAGGATTCAGAGGAAGGTGGAAAAACTAGAACAGCAGTGCCAGAAAGAAGCAAAGGAATTTGCCAAGAAAGTACAAGAGCTGCAGAAAAGTAACCAGGTAAAAACTAAGCTGTGCAAGTTCTAAAAGCATCACAGGGTCTATTAACATTTCTTGGTACAGCGTGCTACTCCTTGAGATAAGAATAAAGAGGGTTCGATGGAAAACAGTTTTCCCCTGTCAAAGGAGGCTTATCTGCATGTTCCCTTAATGAGTGTTGGCTGTTCTGGAAGCATTGAGTCTTCACAGTAGTTTAGAGGAGGACACTACGTTTTAAGCAGTGCTGTGTACTTGATCGGTGGTTCTGGGGTACAGCAGCTGGGAAGTTGATGCCTGCATTTGCTCTGCTTCTTACTGAAGTACATCTAGCATTTCCTAAAGTACAGCAAATGGAAACTGTGACTTTTGTGTCCATGTCTCTGTTCTCCCAGGTTGCCTTCCAGCATTTCCAAGAACTAGATGAGCACATCAGCTATGTAGCGACTAAGGTCTGTCACCTTGGCGACCAACTGGAGGGGGTAAACACGCCACGGCAACGGGCTGTGGAGGCTCAGAAGCTGATGAAATACTTTAATGAGTTTCTGGATGGAGAGCTGAAGTCTGATGTTTTTACAAACTCTGAAAAGGTAAGAGCTGTCAGCGGGATGAAAGCAGTTCAAAGCAATAAGCAGTACTGCCCTAATTACAAGCTGCTACCATGACTTACCATGGTCAGACTTCAAACCAGTGAGTGACTGACTTGTTAAAGTTTCATTGTTCTGAAATGTAAATTAACAACACTAGGCTGCAGATTGCTGATAAAGCATTTGTATTCAGTGATGCTTAATGTGGCAATGTTGGCATTTTTCATTTTATGAAATTATCAGAGATTTGTGAAGTGCTGGGAGGGCAACTGCAGACTGCATACAATATCTGCCTCTTTCCTTTGAACCCCTTGCCTCAGATCCACCCTGTAATGCAGCGTGCTTCTGAATGCCACTTCTTTGTGAAACTTCACTCTGTTGGGTCAGTCCACTGGCCTTGGATACCTTTTTGTCACAGCATGCCTTTGGGCTTTGTATAGTCCTGTGGTTATGTCTCCACCCTCTGAATTTAGAGGAACCGGGCAGGAAAACTTCAAAGAACTGTTAAAGCATTTTGTTTTTCTTATGCCTCAAGAGCATGTTCATGAAGCAAATATAATCTGAACAGTGTGGCTAATAGAAATAAACTGAAGGAAAAGTGTCCAGCTGTCAGTGCAAGGGCACATAACTAGATTTCCCTGTGCAGTTTGGAAGATAGGTAAAATTGCTTGTTTGGGTTTTGTTGGGGTGGGGTTTTTTTTTTTTGAGGTATGTCCTGAAGAAGAATCTTCCTGGTCTCCATAAATTCTGTGTAGTGATATGATTGTAGTCAGGAAAAAAATACAGTATGTGGGAACAGCAAAAGTTTGGTTTGCAGATTTGGCAAAAAAAAAAGGTGCTTGAAATGCATCTTATAAGGGACCTGAAAATAAGTTAATAGCCATTGCCTCTCTACTGAGCTGAAGTTTCTCAGGGAGACAAAAAACAGTTTCATATAGCTGTATTCCCAAGAAGTCACATACATAGTAACTTTTGATTCAGGAGATGTGGATATATGGCAATTACCAGTTAACAGCTTGCCACAATTAAAAACTGAGCATGTAAAATCTTCTCTGACTTCCAAGGAAAACAGAAAGGTTTCAGCATTACAAAAGTTCTTCTATGGACAGCCTTTTCCAGATCTGCATCAGCTTACTTAATTTTTCCCCTAAGTAGAAAGAAAACATGCATTTAAAAAATATTTAATGGCAACATGGTAAATAACAAAGTGTAAGTTAGAGAGTTAACGTGTTGTCTGGTCAAGAGTCTCATATGGAATTGAACTTTCACTTTGCTTTGTAATGTTTTCTTTTGGAAGATCTGAAAAAATCTATTAGATAACTTGGTTAAACCTGGAAATTGCTAAACAAATTCATCTTTACACATCCTGAAAGAATAATAAGACATTCATCAAATCTGGAGGAAGACAGATACAGTAAAGGCCAGAAGTCTTGTGCCAGTCTGCAAAGGAAGTGTGTGGGAACACAAACAAGCTTTTCTGGATATAAGTTTTCTTACTGAGGCTTATTTCAGTCTAGATGGGTTAGTACTGTTCTGTAGCTTTTTGCCTTCTAGTTTAAATAGTAAGAAGTAGTATTTATAGAAAAACCTGCCTAGACATGTGCTACCACATCTTAATGCATCTTTGGACTAAAATTAGTTCTGAAGTATGAGATAGCAACAGATGTTTTTACATGTAAAATCTTAATGTCTTGTCAATGTCTTTTGATCTTCAAACTGATTTGGGTATTAGATAGAGTTTTGGAGGATGTTGCTGTTTCCTGTGCTATACTGTCCCTAATAACTGTGAATTTTTTTTGACACATTGAGGGCAGAGGATACTGTGAAAGGAGAGGCAAGAAAATAATTATAATGCAGTTATTTCTTAGGGAATTCATGTTTTTCTCAGTTGTGTCAGGTCCTAAAGTCTGTTGTATTCCTTTTGCCCCTATACTCAATCTGTTGCTTCCCACATTATTTTCTTCTAGCTGTACTGAGCAATTTCTAACTTACTGTCTCTGTGAAGGTTTTTTACTCACTGTCTTGTCCCATATTATGTATTATCTGTCTTCATCCTCTGAATCCTTATAATTTCCTTTGCACTGCCAGCTCCTGTACTGAAGAGTCTTAAATTGAGCAAATCATGCTGGTTCAAAGAATTAAACTACCAAAATGATAGCAGCTCACTTGTTCACCATGCAGCAGTGTTGCCTTGTGTTTAATGTGTTTGCTATTATCCTTACACCTTTTCCTCCACTGCTGTTCTGTACTCAGCATTATTCCATTATGCCCTAACATGTTCATAAAACACTTTATGCATTAATTCTCTCTTGCTATTATTATTTGTCTATGATTTTTCAGTTGTATTTTTTCAATGTTACAGCCTTTAAGTTGTATTTTACAGAATATATATTTATTTTGATTAAATGTTTACTGAAACCTGATTCAATTAAAAATTAAATATGTCCAGATTTAAGCAGAAACCACGGAAAATCGATTTGCCATGGCTTCTGTTGTGCATAAGAAAAGGACCTGAATTCAGTAAAATCCAAGTTATGGCTGTTGTTTGAAGAGGAGACAAAGAAAATGTTTTGCTTTGGGGTGGTTTTTTTCCTTTTTTTCTTTTTTTTTTCAGTAACACCTGTGAATAACTGCTAATATATAGACTATTCTAATGACATCAGTATTGATCACAGTTGTTACTTAGGTATTAAGGTTGCTGTAAGCTAATAGAAATAGCTGCTGTTTCATTGGATTTATTTGAGGAGCGAGGCTGCTTTTGACTTAAGAGGCTATTGTAAGCTGACAGTTCAAAACATAAGCTGCTCTTAATAAGCAGAATGGATACGCTTTATGAGAGCCCCTGTTTTTGCTGAACACCCAGCCTAGCATGATGCCTGTGCTCTGTATTCTTACCTGTGTGTCTTGTTCTAGTCTTGAAAAAGTTTTAATCCCAACCTGCTCTAAGTGGGAGGAGAATAGGTTTTTGTCAATTCCTTTCCTCTTGCTCCAGTTCCCTGGAACATGACTAGCAGGAAGAACAAGATAAACTGCATCTTCTCCATGTTCTCTGTTGTGTCAGCTTACAAAGGGTTTGCTTCAATGTAGTAGCTAGAGTTTTCATGGAGCACCCTTCAGGGTTCCTTCCAGTCGTCAGGGCAGCATGATAAAGCCTCTGAAACCATCCCAGTGCTGTGTCTTGTCTGGGTTTGGCAACGCTTTGTGTGTGTTGAACCCACTGAACTTCAGTTGCAGCCAGCCTCGTCCCCCACAGGCCAGGTCAGCCCAGTGACACAGTTGCTATATCCACTTTGATGAGCCTCCCATGCTGATTCATCAGGGGAGAATAAATGATAAAAGGTTTTGCTGTGCAGGACAGAGGAGAAATTTGCATGCTATGTTACTTGTCAGCTGTTGTATTGCCATGACTGTTCCTATTCTGTAGGTGCACGGTTAACTAACTTTGATCTCGATCTTTCCATCAGACCTAGGAGTCTCTAATTTCTAATACAGCTTCCATTTCTCCTTCCCTGGGGGAATTTGAACTAGTCCAACTGTGCTCTGCTTGGATCCCCTTCTTCCCCTCTCCATGCTGAGCATTGGCTTTTTTGGATACAGCTATAACAGCTAAATTCATCAACGGCAAAGAATTCCATAGTGCTTTTCCTGACACATCCAAAAGAGTTGCTAACACTTTACTTCTCAGTTGAAGAGCTCTCTTCTGGTTGGGCATAAGGCAGTAAGATTTATATCCATAAACCCTTATGAAGTACAATATTGCAGCCAGCTTGGTGTTACAGTTATACATTTTATTCCCCAATAGGAAGGTGCACATTTTTTGTGAGGTTGCACATTCCTAGGGAGCCTGCTTTGGCAGGGGAGTTGGACTCAATGATCTCTTGAGGTCCCTTCCAACCCCTACGGTTCTGTGATTCTCATCTGATCTAATCTGTCCACATTTGCATCTAATCAGCCCTGAGGAGTCTTTGGTCTGCAAGCTGTGTCACTGTGTTGGCGTAGTGCAGTGATGAGCTATTTGTCCAGGTAGCTTAGACACCTACACAGGCATGCCCAATGTGAACATAAAAGACTTTATCATGGTTTGATTTCTATAACTTTTATGTTTAAAAACAAAACCCAAAAAAACCCCACAACCTTAGGCATGGTAAAAGTACATACAGGAACTTTGAGGGGCTTGATCTCTTCCATGGGTGTATCAACTGAACCAGCTATAGAAATAGGAACTATGTATATAAAAATTGGGCAGGAGTGGGAGGAAAGGAATAGCCCATTATCACCATCAGACCTTCTTTAATAATTCTGTCGTGTTTTACTCTTAACAGATTAAAGAGGCAGCTGACATTATTCAGAAGCTGCATTTGATTGCACAGGAGCTGCCTTTTGACAGGTAAAATTCTATCTGAACATCTTAAAAAAATATTCACATAGGTCTAATTTCCTGATGCTTCCCTTGTCTGCTTCTTCGGTGCTTTACTTAGTGATTCACGTAGCTTTTGAGATGGATTGTGTGCTTATTTCTCTCTCCTCTATTCTCAGATTTGTATTCACGCACTCATGTTGTAGGATCATCTTCACATACACATCCTAAACTGCTTAACAGACTTTTAATGGGATAATTCTGCTGTGCTGACTTAATGCTAGATTTGAATTAGATGCTTGTAGGTTTTTATGGATATAAAGCGTGTAACTTTTCTGTCGTCTTTGTGTTACATGTTTTCATTTTTAAGTAGAGTGCCTGTTACTCATGATCTAGGATGTCTGATTTCTCTGGTGATGTGGATTTGAATTTAATCATGGATTTTTTTTTTTGTTGTTAACAGGTTTTCTGAAGTAAAATCAAAGATAGCAAGTAAGTTATCTCTCCAGTTCAATCCATATTTGTGTATTTGAATTGTTAAAGATGATTAACAAAGTATGCAATACTGTCAGCATTACAGTTTTTGTCAGTGCTTGTATTGCATAGCTTGATGGAATTTTGTTGTTATCCCTTTTCCTCTCCAGGTAAGTACCATGATTTAGAGTGCCAGCTAATTCAAGAGTTTACCAGTGCACAGCGGAGAGGAGAAATCTCCAGAATGAGAGAAGTAGCAGCTGTTTTGCTTCATTTTAAGGTAAAAACTGAGGGGGTTAACTTAAATGCATAAATAGAAATACCCACAATAAAATGAGTACCTGTTTTAAGTGAATATACTTGAATGGACAAAACCACCGTGTCAGATAACAGGTGTAACTTGAAAAATACTGAGGTGTTCTGTCTGCAATGAAATGCAGTGGAATAAAGGAGGCAGGTGATGTGGGATCTGAGGCAGTGTCAGTAGAGACCACTTCAAGATAATCTTTTCTTGTATATGTGTGAACTGACTTCTGTATTTGAGGGAGATTGTTGAAACCTGTGGTGATAAGCGAAGTTTCATTAGGTTAATGACAAAAATGGCTTTGGAAGAGTCTATGCTTCCAATGAATCTGCTTTTCTTAGCAAAAACTCTTTCACAGGGGTTGTATTTCCTTGATTTCATGCTATACTGAAAGCATGGAGAACCTGCTCTAACACTGAGTCGTTCTGCTCCTTCCACAGGGCTATTCCCATTGCGTTGATGTGTACATAAAACAGTGTCAAGAGGTAATACATTTTGTTTTACATGTACCTCTCTCAGTTTTGATTTATTTAGATGTGTAGGTCGTAAATATATTATGAAATGTGCTTCTGAAACCCTAGGGTGCGTTCCTGAGGAACGATGTCTTTGAAGATGCTGCTATTCTCTGCCAGCGAGTGAACAAGCAAGTTGGAGAAGTCTTTAGCAATCCAGAGACTGTGCTAGCCAAGCTCATTCAAAATATCTTTGAGGTTAAACTTCAGGTATTTCAAATTTTAAGATGTTGAAGTTCACTGGGGAGACTTTTCATGCAAAGATACTATACTGAGTAATAACAATTAATGAGATTTTACAATGTTTGTAATCTTGTTTAAGGAAGTATGATCGTAGCTGATTGGTTGTAACGCTTCAGATAATCAAGTCTATATCAAATAAAGCTGCTTGTATTCTGAATACAACACAACTGAAAATACTCAAGTTCAATATATAAAATTAGAAGGGAATCAGCATGTTCATTGGGTATTCATAAGATATCATATGCATGTTTGATTTGTGCTGTATGCCCCCTGCCAGGGAAAGAAATTTTACATTTCATAAGTATCTTTAATCTGTTCACTCTTGGAACTGGGCTTTGTGTGTTAGGTTAGCACTGAACAATTGAAAATAACTTCTGTTGTGAGTACTGTATTGCAATATTCATATGGAAGTTTGGGATAGTTGAAAATACTGAGTTTTCCATCCTGCAAATAAACTCCAGTGTGTGAAGTCGACAACACGACTGTTTGTTGCAAAAGCAATTTCCCTGTTGATGTTGTTCTCCTGATGTGGAGATTAAGCTCATCTTTCAATCCCAAATTTGTGTGTCAGTTTTGACTTAGCATTTTATGGTAAATAATATTTTTTTAATCCAAATATTTAATGGCAGGAAGGCACTAAGCTTGTATCTGCTTTGTGTGTGAAGAACGATAAGCAAGTATGAGAGCATCTCCTTTGCTTACTCTCAGTTGCAGAAATGCCCCTAGGCCTCCAGTGCTTTTGATTCTTAGAAAGAGGGGATTGTGTGTTTGTTGGTCAAGCTTGTTTTCCAAGTAATCTGTCTTTTTGTCTTTGCTTCACACACTACTGCTTTGTATTATTAAATATTTTTCTTCTAAAAGATGCATTTAACTCAATCTGTAGATAATGCAGGATCTGTAAATCAGAGATTTCAAAACAAAGAATATAAGAATTACCTGAAGAAAGATGTATGCTTTGCATTAAACTATGTATAGTCTAGCAAGTAGTGAGTAGGACCTGTGGCTGATACTTACTTTTCTAACAGATGTTCCAAAATTTTGCAGAGTTATGTGAAGGACCAGCTAGAAGAACACAGGAAATCAGATGCAGAACAGTATCTTAAGAATCTCTATGATCTGTATACAAGGTATTTGTCTACTGATGATGAAATTGCCATTGTAGATATCATCTTGTAATAGATTAATATTAAAATGTAGCCAAAAATAAATGTTTCTCAGAAATTATGGCCACTAACCTTTACAATGTTTGCTTTCCTAAAGGAAATTTAAAATTGCCAGTGTTATTTTTAATGGGAAGTGTTTAGCCTAGTGAACTTTAAGAGTAAGTTTAAAACTCTGCAGAAGCCAGTCCTCTGCATTTCACTGGCAATTGCAGTTTTACTGTATGTAATTAAACATTAATAATGCAAAATTCTTTACTTAAATGTAAATCTGGTAGATGTCTTAATCACAATCAGGATTCCATTGTTCTGTGTGCTTTATAAACATGTAATGCTGTTCATAGAAATTCAACCTTCTCTTCCTCTCCTCTTCTTTGGTTTTGTTTTTCTCTTTTTTTTTTTTTTGGCCTTTTTTGCATAAAGGACTACTAATCTGTCAAGCAAATTGATGGAATTTAACTTGGGTACTGATAAGCAGACTTTCTTGTCTAAGCTTATCAAATCCATTTTCATTTCCTACTTGGAGAATTACATTGAGGTGGAGATTGGTTATTTGAAGAGTAGGAGTGCTATGATTCTGCAACGCTATTATGATTCCAAAAACCACCAGAAGAGGTCCATTGGCACTGGAGGGTAAGTTTCTTCTGTGAAGTTTCATAGTTCTTAAAAGGGAAGGGAGGTGGTGTGGGGAGAACCACAGGGTTTGCCCTGTCAGAATTAGTGATGAACTGCAAAAGAGCAGGCTTCTGAAATGACCTACAGCTTTTTATAACTTGCTATCACTTTATGTTAACTTCTGCTAAAAAGTGTATTGCTCTTGATACATGTGAAAGGTGATGCATGGTGTTTAAACACTCATGGGAAATGAAAAATACCAGTTAAACCTATGTTTCAACTTAGGATCCAGATCCACAAAAGGACTGAAGCAAAATTAAGGTACCTAAAGCATGTATATGTGTGTATCTAAAAGCATACATTTTTTTTCACCTGCCCAGGTCTTGTGGTCCCCTCCCAAGACCTAGGAAGGGGAAAAGACCCATAGCAATGTCAGTGAGAAAGCTCTTAATGAGCCCAGAAGATGCAATGGACTTAGAGAAAGGTAAAACAAGACTTCATTATCCTCAGGGTAGAGAAACTCTAATAAAGGAGAAGTGGGAAAGGAAGAATTAAAACTTGTGTGAAGCAGAGGTGATAAGACTACTGCGCCTTTCAAGGAGCCACTGGGTTCAGTGTGTGAGGCATGAACAGAGATTTGGAGAGAGCAGCAGCAGCAAAGTAATTAAATGAATTAAAAAACAAAGATGAAAATTTAATTTTCTTGGGGAAAATTAAATTGATTGTAGTGATCGACTTTATGGGTTGTTTTATGCATGGAAATGTGTTGGAGCATGCTTGACTAAATCAGGACTGCTGAGGTAGTGGATGAGGATGAGAGATTTGTGGGTGTGGATGAAACAGAAAGCTCTCAGTAGTGTTTTGAAAGTACAGAGGGACAGAATGTGTGCAGGCTAAACTTTGTCCACAGAGCATAAGCGCCGTAGGATTCGAGTGCAACCGCTCTCATTCCACAGTGGGAATAGCTGGTCCCGTGGTGTGGACGTGCTGTGGTAGAACACACGTGACCATGGGTTCAGAGGTGATAGTTCTGCACTTACTGGCAATTCTGTTAAGCTTGCAAGACTCTGTTAATGCTTGCACATCCTAAACTGTGTCTTGGATTCTGTTTTTTTTAAGTTAACAACTAAAATGCCCTAAATCACTTATTGAATTTGAGCCTGGAGATTTCCATCCAATGACACCTTCTTTTGGTGTGTTTTTGTTGTAGCATTCAAGACCTGAAAGAGAGAATAAGGCAACGTACAAACTTGCCGTTGGGGCCAAGTATTGACACACATGGAGAAACTTTCCTGTCGCAAGAAGTGGTGGTTAACCTTTTGCAAGAAACTAAACAAGCTTTTGAAAGATGTCACAGGGTGAGTTTCCTCCCTCTGATCTCCATTCATGATAGAATTTTGTGCCTGAAATGAAATCTTGAGGTTCTGTTTTCATTTGAAGTGTGATACGAAGAAAGGGAGGACATCATTAAACACGTTTATTCTCTCTTGTATTTTTCCTTGTGTCAGGGTCATGGTGGAAGCATTTGCTTTCTGAACGTGGATCTAGTTTTGTTTTCTAGTTTTTAATAATGTCTATTTTTGGAAGAAGTGGGGAGGGTTAAACCAATTGTCTACATTTGCTTTCCTCACTAAATTAGACCCAAGATTTGAGAAGCCTTCAGCATATATGTTTTTCCTGCTTAAAAATACAGACAGTAGATCTAGCTTTTATGTGTCAAGTGCAGTTTCTTCTAACATGGGGAAATAGATTGCTGAGCAGAATAAGCTTTAACATGGCCTGCCTTGGTAAACCTCTACTGTTCTTTAAATGTTTTAGACTAACAAAAAAGAGGTGTCTTCCTACTGATTAAATCACTGTTTGTTTACTCGCTTTTACTGTAGTGTAAACGAAAACCCTTGAAACTTAATTGCAAACTTAAATGCTGGGGTTGTGTTCATTAGCTAACTGCACTGATTTCTAACAAATTTTAGTGCCTCTAACATTCTAAATTAGCCTAGAGTAGGAAAAACTAAAATTTCTAAATACTTTGAGTGGCCAAAGATAATACACAGTATGGGCAGAGGACTGGGCACACTGGTATGACCACCTTCCTAGTGGTGAAAGTCAGTGAGTGGTATTTGCTGGAAACAGTAAATTCATGACAAATAGACTTTCTCCAGTTGTGTGCAGCTTGTTGCTCTCTTTTTGTCCCCCCTGCTTATTTTTTTTTTTCCTGTTGGGATCAGAATTTTTCATACTTGGCCTTAAAACAACTGTTTGTGTTGTGGTTGAAACCAGTGCTAAGATCTCAGAATCACAAGGTGGGAAAAGACCTTTAAGATCCTCGAGTCCAACCATTCCTGTCCTGTGCTAAACCATATCCCTAAGTACCTAATCCACCTGTATAAAGAGATTTTTAGAATTACAGGTGTATGAATTCCCTGTTACCATAGCTGCTGCTAGCATTTTATTTGTGATCAGGGCAACTCACTGCCTGAAGAAAGTTGGATATGTGCCTGGATAAGGAATTGTAATACTAATACTGCATAAGGGATGTGTGCAGATATGCTGTGTGTCCCAAATATGACTCTTTTAGGAAAAATAAGGTGGTGATTGTGAAGATAACCGTATACTGCAACGTTTTGGTGTTTAGAAATCTCTGCAGCAGTGTTTTGTTGGGGTTTTGGGTTTTGTGTGGGTGTGTGTTTTATTTCTTTCTGGAATTCAGCAGAGATCTTTGGGAGTGTTTCATGAACTCCTTGAATTGCAATAATAACCTTTCGTACTCCTGGCTTCGTAAAGTCTTCACCTAATTCCTTAAAAACCAAAGCTGTGTTTCTTATGTGCAAAAACCCTATTGCTTTTTTTTTCTTTAGAGAAGGGATTTACTGACAGGTTGCTGTCAAAATCCCATGTCGCTTACAGCTCATGAAGGTACAGATGCTCTGTGTGTATGTGGGCATTACTTCACTTAATAAAAACGTTCATGCTCTGTTGACTCCAGCTGAACTGTGATAAATGTAGCTCAAGTTCAGTTTGGATTATCTTTTTCTTTTTTTTTTTCCTACAGCACCATGGCAGTGCAAAAAGAACATCAATGCTGGGTGAAACTAAGGTCCATCTGAACCAGCATCCTGTCTCTTACTGTGGCTGTAGCAGAAGCTTAGTAAAACAAAAAAAGGCAGGGCATGGATACAGGCATTTTCCATGTGGATGTTTTTCCAGCATCCAGTGGGATGCAGTTTAGGCAATTCCTGAGATTGCAACTGGAGAATTGTGTTTTAAGGACTAATTAATTAATATCTTCCTTTATTATTATGTTTATCATTAGAAAGTCTCTATGCTTTTGCTTTTCGGTAGCACCCCATGGCATGCTAGCTTCAGTTGACTTGTTAACACTGAAGTGTCTATCGATATCACAGGCTGTTCCTGAATAGTCAGTTCTCTGGATGGATCCTTTTAAATAAGAATAAAATTCCAATTATTCTGGAATAGTTATTGCATGTTAAGCTTATCCCCTTTGCAATCTCAGATAAACTTTAAAATGTTTGCAGAACTGACCTTTAGGACACTTTTTTTCCCTTCAAAGCTCTCTGATCCATCTGACTTACCGAAGAATGCTTTCAGAATCTTCTCTATGCTTGTAGACTTCTTGTGTACTGAACACATCGATTATGCATTAGAAACAGGCCTTGCTGGTGAGTATATTTTCTGAGCATTTCATCTCATTGGCCTTTTTGTGCAGATGATCTTTGCAGGTCCTTGCTGTGACTTATTGATTTGCCTCGTTCAGGGCGTATCGGTTAAATGAAATTTGGTTTGTGTATTCAGGAATCAGCATTTAATGTATTCTGAAGTGTAACTGCCATTCAGGGAATTGATACAACAGAAATATTTGTGTCACAGAAATTGGGGCACAGCACTCCCTACCTCTTTTAATTGGTCTCAGTGCCACAGCTGGAGAACATTTCTATATGAAGGCTTAGTGTCTTACATTTTATAACAATTCCATGCTTGTTTGTAAACCTGTGCATTTTGAAGGGTGACAGTAAACACAAAACCTGCTGGTGTTAAAGAAGTTAAAATCTTGACAGTGAGAGCCCGTCTTTCCTACATGAAATCCCAACATTTGTGTTCTGAATTTAAGTTGGCTGTTCTGTTTTGCTCTAAAATTTCTAAAAAGCAAGATATTTTTATGGTTATTTCCTGATATAGCTACAAGAAGTATTCTATATATGGCACCGTGGTGAACTTCTGCTACTCTAAGCCTGTGATTTTAAGTATTCATGGAAAAATTCTGCATATTTAAAAAAATCATCATGCTAATTGTAAGAACTACATATCATTATAATCCTAATGAAACCTTCTTTGCTTAAGGCATTCCCTCATCTGATTCAAAGAACGCGAATCTCTATTTCTTGGATGTTGTCCACCAAGCCAATACTATCTTCCATTTATTTGACAAGCAGTTTAATGATCATCTGATGCCATTGATCAGGTACCTGATTTTGATTATCATTTCTTTCAGTGCAGAAAATACTTATTTTGAATTCTTTTCTTTGCATTCCTCATGTCTATTTGGAGGACATTGTTCTTGGAATGGTTCATCTTGATATTGTGGGAGGACAAAATGCTGTAATGAGAGAGGGAAGAAGGGAAGTTAAATTGATAACTTGGAGAACTAATGGGAGAGAGGGAGCACCAGGAGCGTGGATAGGAAGGAGAGACATGTTGCTCCTTGCAGACCTCATTGCAGCATTACAGGCCAGGAGTAGAGGGGGTCTTTGGGGTGAGCTGGCAATGTTGGGGCTTCAGAGATTCCTGGGGGAACCTCACAGGCTCTGCAGAGGGAGCATCTGGCTGGGTTGCAGAAGCTGTGTATGAACTAAACAGAAGCTGTATGTTGTTAAGGGCCATGGGCTGGATACAGCACTGATGTGCTGTCAGTTAGTGTGTGAGAAGCTGAGTTTGCCAGGCAGCACTGCTCAGTAGGTACAGTGCTGCCTCAAGCCTCCTGCAGTACACTACAGTACTGCCCATTGGCACTCAGCAAATCCTGCTCAAGTTCTGGTGCTGCTGGGGCTGTTGGTTTATTGTTCTGAAGCCCCCTAGCTCCATCTAAAGTAGCCCGTTCTGATGGGACAGGAAATCTTTGCAAAGTCCTGTTTCAAGTGGCAGGCCCAGCAGACAAATTTGTTTCAATGTTTTAATACTCTGTCCCACACCCAACCCTTTTATAATCTTGCAGTTCTTCTCCTAAATTATCTGAATGCCTTCAGAAGAAAAAGGATATCATAGAACAAATGGAAGTCAAGCTGGACATGGGCATCGATAGGCAAGTAGAGATTTCAACTTTCTGTTAATCATTGATTCTTCTTTATGATGGACATTAGCTTTCCTTCCAGTGATGAATTATTTCTGAGCACAAAATTGATTTTATTTTTCTAAAATGTGTGGTTATGCATAGAAAATTTAGATTTATTTTTTTTAGATCTGGGGCCTGCAGTACAAGAAAGATGTAGAACTGTTGGAGAGGGTTCAGGGGAGGCACGAAGATGCTCAGAGGGCTGGAGCAGCTCCCCTACGGAGAGAGGCTGAGGGAGCTGGGCTGGGTCAGCCTGGAGAAGTGAAGGCTGTGGGGGGACCTCACTGCAGCCTCCCCGTCCCTGAAGGGAGCAGAAGAACAGGAGGGAAATCAGCTTTTTAAAAGGGTAGATAATGGCAGGACAAGGGGGAATGGATTAAAACTAAAGGAAGGAAGGTTTAGATGAGATATTAGGGGGAAGTTCTTTGCAGAGAGAGTGGTGAGGGGCTGGAACAGGCTGCTCAGAGAGGGGGTGGGTGCCCCATCCCTGGGGGTGTTCAAGGCCAGGTTGGTTGGGGCCCTGGGCAACCTTGTGTAGCTCCAGGGCTGGAGGTTGGTGGCCCTGCCTATGACAGGGGGTTTGGAATTCTGTGACCCTTGGGGTCCCTTCCAATCCATGCCATTCTATGACTCTATGATTCTATGCTTTTGTTTGTTTAGAGGGTCATGTTACTCATGACTGCTTTCTGACCCATAAATACTTCTGGAAGGATGTTAAGGGATTATGTCAAAAGAGAGCAGTAATTCACTTCTACCCTACTGTCTCAAACTACTACTTTTCAACTTTAAAGGAATGAGGAATGATGATTGAAATAGGTTAAAGACTTGCAGGATTTCCATTAGGAGCAAAGTTTGACAAAAATAGGTTAGATGATTTGCTTGAATCTGTGCAGTGCTATGGATTAGACCTAGTCACAGAAGTCTGTAGACCTGGAATAATTTTGATTCTGACATTGACTTGCTTTGAGGTTGTGACTCATTTAATCTCTCTTCTTTTTTAATATATTTTTTTTTCCTCCAAATAAAAATGAGGGGGCAGCTGTAAAAATTGTAAATTAAAATCATAGCTGTTTTGCAGCAGAGGAAAATAACAAACTAACAAGCTTAGTACTAAGAGATGGAACTGTTGCATGATGCCCTACTTTAGGCTGGGAAGCATGTAGGATTCACATATTTCGAGGTGGCATTAGTCAATCCAGAAGATCTTACCTAAGCTTTCTGTGTCTTTTCTTTCTGTGGTGGTGGATCCTGTGGGTAATGAGGGCTACTCTGGAAATGAATTTTTGAGGATTTTATAAGGATCCTGGAGAGGGATGTGGAACAGCACCATGTAGAAAAGCAGGCATTGCATTTGTGTGCTACTGGGTCCTTCCTTAGAGATGAGGAAGGGATTTGATATGTTGTTTGCTCTGGAGTTTTCTGTAGGTGCATTAAAAAACGGTTGGAGACAGAGGGATCTGTAAGTGGCATTTGAGATGTTTGGGGTTTTTTTTTTAGCTGCTTCTCATGGAAGAGACCTTAGAGGTTTTAAACATGAGGTTTGAAATCCTTGAACCATTGAGGCCATAAGCTTAAATCTATACAGGTGTAGATCTGTCATCAGCATTGCAATAGTTTGTTTGTGCAAAATAATTAATCTCTTTAAAATGATAATAAGACATAGGAGAACGAGTCCCAGTTGGAAAATGGTACCTTCAGAGGTTTGTGGATGGAGACTTCAAAACATTTGTGCTTTGGAACGTACAAAAGAGATTAGTTTTGAGATGAATGTTACATGTAAAATGAGTTTGTGTGCCTGCTTATATGCTGCATCGTGCTGATGCTGTTGAGAATGTCTCTTCTTGCTTAAAGGAATGTTCTTCTTTAAAAGCAGATTTCTAAATGTTGGTGGTTTAAATGTTATCTAACCTGAGAAAGTCCAATAACAGCTTCTTGAATGGCATTCATATCAGTTGTCTGTCTCTGAGAAAGTGACTTAGCCAAAGAAAATCAGTTCAACTGGGGTTTTTTTTTCTGAATTTTTCCTTTTTTTTAAAAAAAAACCTACTTGCATAAAATAAAGATTTGTTTTTCTCTAGAGTATTAGATTGCAACTTCAGTATAGTGTGTGTGAATGTCTGTTAAATGAAGTCATGTCCTAGCACCACTTGCTTCTTATGAGTAAGTGCTTTTAGTCCATCTTAATGTAGATTACAGTAATGTTAGGTAGTGGGGTTTTTTCTCATTGCTTTATGCTATTTACTTTTGTGTAGAATTATAATAATACATGAAAATGTAAGGAAATTAAAGTGTTCCCTTCAAAACTCAGTCTGTATTTGTAACTTTAAAGGACACTGAATTGTATGATTGGACAAATGAAGCACATCTTGGCTGCAGAGCAAAAGAAGACAGATTTTAAACCAGAAGATGAAAACAATGTTTTGATTCAATATACTAATGTAAGTAAGTCAAGTCCCCAGCTCCTCAGTATAGCCTCAAAGGCTCACCAGTGTTGCCAGGTACAAGGTGTTCCTTTCCAACACATGGTAGATAACACATGCATTTGATTATGTAGCTCTTCCATCTTGCACTAATCACCTCCAGTCTCTGTTCTGGACTATTTTCTCAAGCTGAAAAAGAACATTAACAGTATTAAATCTACTGTCAGTCAGGAATCAGGTGTTAGGCAAAATGGCACATTCTTTCCCCTCCCAAGAGGGCCAGACTTGGAGCAAGGTGTTTAGCTGATAGTTAAGCTTTTAGCTATCAGTTTTGGAAAACCAGTTACCAGGTACTCTCTAGTTGCTGGACAGTTTTTCCCCTTAGAATGGCAGGAGCATGACAAAGCATCACAAGTATAGCATGAACATTCATTGCTGTTGAGAGACAGCAAAGAACAGTTGTCTCTACCACTGAATCTGTCTGAATCCCAGCTGCTGAGAGTTACATTAGGCTTTTGTTAGGGAGCAATGCAGAGAGTAGGGAACAAAACAAAGTTAATGGGAACAAATGAGAGTGTCTGCAGCTATGTGGGAATAGGAGACTTTGGTGAGGCCCTGGCACAAGTTACCCAGAGAGGCTGTGGATCCCTGGGAGGATTCAAGGATGGGGTTTTGGGCACTCTGGGGTAATGGAGGGTGTTCTGGCCCACAGCTGGGGTTTGGAATGAGATGGCATGTAAGGTTCCTTCCAACACAAACCATTCTATAAGTCTATGAAGTGGAGCACTAGAGTGTCATGCTACATAGGGAGCATGAAGATGAGATGCCTGTATGGCTATTCATTAGGGTTTATAATTGCAGCTGGCAAGAGGGTTGTAATATCACATAGAAAACTATTAATTATTAATGTCAGTGATGTGGGAAGTTAAAGACTTGGTGACTGATGTTCAGCTTGTGATGTGGAAACCACTTTGAGAACACATTTCTAGAATACAAAATCACCTACTTCTTTTTGGATTTTTTTAGGCTTGTGTTAAAGTCTGTGGCTATGTTAGAAAGCAGGTGGAAAAGATTAGGAATTCTATGGATGGTAAGAATGTGGACACGGTTTTGATGGAGCTTGGAGTTCGTTTCCATCGACTTATCTATGAACACCTACAGCAATATTCCTACAGTTGCATGGGAGGCATGTTAGCTATTTGTGACGTGGCTGAGTACAGGAAGTGTGCCAAAGACTTCAAGGTAAGCACGTCCAGGTTGGTGGTGTACAGCTGTGTTGCAATTAGTGTCAGGATTCTGTAACCTGACATTTTTTCATTCTGGGGGTTGGACCTGATGACCTCTTCGGGTTCCTTCCAACCCCTACAATTCTGTGATTCTTCATGAAAATAGTTTGGTTTTGTTTGTATGTCACTGTTTTGTATACTGATGTTATGTATTCTGTTAGTATAACTTCAATTGTATCATGTCCAAAAAAGCAGTTTCCTGATACTCTGTTATTGCTTGCAGGCTGTGGGTGTGCACTGAAGAAGCATTGATTTTTGCATTAAATTTTCTGTGTATAATTTTGCATGCATGTGTATGTCCCTACAGGGGTGTGTGTGTGTGTTTCTGTATTTATGCACACGTGAGGAGAGAATGATGCATGTAAATCCTCTGCAGGGAGGGAGTATTTTGAGAATTTAGGTGGATATCGTGTTGTAAGAGTTCAAGCGACTCTTAACTCATGATACCTCTCTCTCTGTTTTTCTCTTTAACCACAGATTGTGCTGGTGTTACAACTCTTTGATACTTTGCATGCACTTTGCAATCTTCTGGTTGTAGCCCCGGATAACTTAAAGCAAGTTTGCTCAGGAGAACAACTTGCTAATCTGGACAAGAACATCCTTCACTCCTTTGTTCAGCTCCGTGTTGATTATAGGTCTGCTCGTCTCGCTCGTCACTTCAGCTGAGAGTGTGGAAAGAAACCTTTGGGCAGGCCTCAGTTGTTAGAAGGCACAGGGAATGATTTCTTACCAAACCATGGTTGTGACTTTTGTGGGGTAACGACTGTTCAGGATAAAGCAGCAGCTGTATTTAACCATGACTGTGTAGAAGGGGGGAGTGGGTGAAAATCTGAATGATAATTTGCATAAGATAAAGTTCTCCTGGTGAAGAATTTTGCAAATCTACTTGCTACTTCTTTCTTCTTTTTTTCTTCTTTTTTTTTTTAATTGGAAACACATCAGTGTAGGAAAGCAAGTGGTGCATTGAAAACATTTTAGTCTTCAATATTGAATTATCAGATACCATTTTAGACTCGAACTACAGAGCATAGCGTAGGTAATGGATTACATAGAATAGACCAGTGTAAAAACATTCTTCATCAATTTTAATGACTTAGACTTCAGCACAGCTAATCATAATCAAATTATCTTTGATTGGTGTTTCTAAGTAATTTCTTTCATTTAAAACATTATCCTGCTCAATGTAATTTCTTGCTCTAATTAATTAGCTGGGAATTTCTTTGAGATGGAGGAGGAGTAAAAGCAACACTATAGCAGAAGGATGTAATTTATTCCTTGTGTAGCATTCTAAACCAAACTGAAGTGGTGCAAAGTTTTGGGTTGGTGGGGTTGGGGATTTTTTTGTTTGGTGGTTTGGCTTTGGGGGGTTATTTTGCACCTAATAGTTGAGGACCCACGGGAATTTATTGGCATTGTATGGTCTGACATTCTTGTCTCTGATACAGACACGCTGAATTTTATCTCTACTTCTAAAGTAAAAGCAGCTGCCTTGTCTGAGGCAAGGTGAAGGTGCCCAGCGTTGGGTTAATGTAAGAGAACTTTCTGCTGTCTCTTTTTTTTCCTCTGTAAATAAATTCAGGTTATAACAAAGTGAAAGGATAAAATGTAGCCCAGTTGTTCATGTGTAGGAGGAATGGACAGGGATCTAGCAGAAACCTAGAGTGGAAAATTTCTGTGCTGATAATAACTGATCCTCGGTGCCTGAGCAATATACAATGTTGAAGTGTGTGGAAGCTTCTCTTCCATGGATGGTAGTTTTAGTACTGGAGACAGGCTACTCCTGTGTCCATTATGCTCCAGCGTTTATTCAAGGTGTGTCTGAGATGGACCCACAGTGTGAGCACAGTGAATTGAAGCAATGGTGATGTTTGAAACAGCATCTGGTGTAGCTTTTACACAAGCACTTGAAAATTGTTGTAAATAGACCTTTGATCAGACTGAGCTCTTGTGGAAAACGGGTTGGAACCACTGTGGTTTGTGTCTTCAATCTGACTTGCATCATCCCTGACCAAATCACCAGTAACACTTCATTTCTCCTATGGGGTCAGCCTGTATGCTATGGAAACTTCTCTCTCTCCCATCTTCAGAGCAGCATTTCTATCCATTTACTTCATGATGGGACAACTAAAGTCACTTTCCTCTTCTGTTACTGACTTCCCAGGTGTAGTCGATGTTGACAGACTGGCGTGGAGCTTCTCTTGGTTAGTTGAGGTGGTTCTGCTCCATTTCATGTTGTAGCAGAGCACTGTATCAGTAAACAAGAGAATAGGTGCCAGGCTGTCTCAAAGGATCTTGGGGGAGACTAGCTGCTTTGTTGAGCTGTGTAGCTCTTATTCCTTGGCCATGGCAAAGCCACAAAGAGTTTGGGACACTGGAGGAGGAACATGCTTGTACTGCTGCCATTTATTTTTTCAAAAGCTCTGATGTGAATTCAGATAATACCTCTCTGTTACCTCTGTAACTGAAAGCCAACAATTTTAAGGCTGTGGTTTTATTAACCAGTACAAAAACCTTTCTACAAGTGTCAATTTGTAAACGCTTCAGAACAGTGAACATCACTTTACGATTGCCGATCACAGAAGTGCTTCAGAATTTGTTGTATGATTGTTTGGATTATTTTAAAGTTGTATGAAATGTATTTACCATCTTTCTTGCTTTAATAGCTGTGTTTTCCATGCATATGCTCAGTGCAATATTTTCATTATGCCTGTTAACAGGAGGCAGCAAAAAGTAGGTGAATACTTAGATATGTAAACTCTTCCTCAATAAAAATTTTTCCTCCAGATCCTTTTCATTTCCATGTTCTTGAAATATCTTTATACTCAATTGTATAAGCCCTTCTATTTAAAAAAAAAAAAGAGAGAATAAAAGTAATTTTACTGACCAAATTTATCAGTGGTGTGAGCTTTCCCTTACCTTAAAAATACCCAAAGCAAACAACCTCCCCATCCACATGCTGAAACAGTTCCTATTTCTAGAGAAGACGCCCTTGTCAATAAGTTTACTTACAAGTTGGATTGGGATGGGGTGGGGAACTATAATTTTCACACATTTTTAAGTTTAGAGCTCTTACAGCATGTAATTTAGGAAAATACTTCCAGCAGCTTCTGAATACAATAAAGTACTATCCACAATACAAATATGCCTTTTTAATGTTCATGTAATGAGTTAAAGTATTGCCTTTCGAATGTTTGCTCCTAGAACGTAGGCATTTAGCAGGCTGGCAGCCAAATGAACGCCTGAGAGGAGGTGTGCGTGTGTGTGTGTAATTATGTTGTCTGAAATTGGTGCAAATGGCTTTGCAGTAAACTGTTGTAGGCTGGGAAGTAAGCTGTGCTTTTACAAGTCCTGTAATTTATTAACATGATTTAGTATTGTGCTCTTGTGTATGCACAGAGGGCAGGAAGGAGTCGGTGTGCCTGAAGAATGCTTCTCTGTGCACGTAAAAAAATGTATCTAAAAGTGGGAAATGGAAGTGCTTGGAAAAATGCAATCTAGATCTTGAGAAGTAGAGGTGAAGAAGTGAAGAAGACGTGAACTAAAATGATGTGGAGGATAAGCAGCACAGGATGTGGAAGGAGAAGGTTAAAATGTGATTAATGGAAACCTGGCATATGCATCAGCCTAGGGGAATGAGCAGGACTGGAGGTCAAATCAGCGCAGTGGGTCTCTAGGGGCAGGAGGGGAAATGCTTCTGCCATGGAGCTGTTCAGCTTGGAACTGTTGGATTCAACAGGAAGAGGCAATCCATAACGAGTGTCAGTGAGCTGTGAAGGAAGGTGGTGGTGCTGTGAATGTTATCTCTACTGTGATGTGTAGAAGCCCATCAGCAATATGCAGCCTGATTGAAGGGAAGGAGAATTTGCCAAAGCTGAGCTGGTTGGTTGGTTGGTTGGGGGTTTTTTTGACCAGTGATTGGGATACCAGGGAGCAACTGGTTTGTGGATGGCATGGCATTGACTGGTGCCAGGTCAGTTTATCTTGCAATCAGTAAGAGAACTTGGGTTGAGTTTTGGGTGGAGTTTTTTGTGGATTTACTTTGACCTTAGCTTTCACAAAGTCATTCTCAAGCACTGTTTGCTTCAGTGTTTAACCACCACAGATAACTCACTGGTGCCTAAGGAGAGCCCCTCCACCATCTTGCTGGTGCTGGGGTGTTGTGGTTGTGTGGTGTCTGTTTTGGTTGCTTCATTTTTGTAGGAAACGTGGCAAATAACGTAGCAAAACCACATCTTACCAAGTGCCCTGAAGATGGAGAGGTTCCTTGGGTTCATTCACAGGTCCAGTAGACTGTTCTTCAGAAGCCAGTCCCTCCAGGGTTCTCATGCCCATGTGTGCATGTCGGTGAGTGACTCTAAACTACTCCATTGCAGGTGTCTTGATGAATTTCAAAACAGATGGATGTTCTTTGGGTTAAGCTTTCATGGAAAGAACTATATTAATTTGGTTTAGTGGTTGAGTTGAACCAGTTATGGATTGGGAAACAAGGCTGAGTCAATTGGTTTTCCTACATGAAAGAAATAGACACCTAAATGACAGCTTCTCTAATTACAGATGCAGTTAGAGATTTTTCCTTTGCACCAAAAGCTGCTCTTCTAGAGGACAACTGAAAGGTAGGAGCACCTTTTCTATCATTGGCTTTGCAGCATTACCCACCACCTCTGTGCTAGTTCCAAGTGGAGATGGGAGGACGCAAATCAGTCCACATGGGACTATTTTCTTTCTGGACATCAAGGCTGGCAATGTCTATTTCATCTTCCCTGGTGTTTCTACACCTGTCTTTTTTTTTTCTTTTTTTCCTTTTTTTCCATCCTTCCTGATTTCTTTGGTGGTAGGAGATTTCTATACCATGTCTTCTGCTTATCTTAGTGTTGGGAAGCAGCTGTGTTTGCCTATCGTCTTTTCTCTTGTGTGGGGCACTGCTTGCTCTGTCAATACAGCCCTTAGTGTATGTGGCAGCCTTGGTTTTTACTTCTATTAGCTTTACGTCCCCATGCCCTGTTTTCCTTCCCAGATCTCAGGATTGCACTGTCCCTTCCTCTCTGTTACCACAATACCAGAGAGAGAAACCTTTAACTGCAGCAGGGCTTCTAGGAGACCTCGTCAGTCTTTTAATATACAGCATTGTCTCACAGTTGATACTTTCAGATTTTTCTTGAAGTGTTAAAGTTCTCTCTCTTCTTTCACTGAAACCCAAAAACATCCGCAAGGCTTCAGGAGCCAGAGCGTGAAGAAACAAGTGCTGTTCTGAGAGACAGGCTTCACAGCAGCAGCAGCTGTTGCTGGGAGTCTCCTCACATTATGGTGGTGGTCTCCAGCCTGGATTTAGCAGGGATAGAGGACAGAACGGACCAAGAGATGTTGTCCCTTCTCATTCCTCCCCTTTCTGTGCACACTGGAGCTCTCAAAGGTTTCAGCTTCTGCTCCCTTACCTCTCTGCCAGCTGCAATTCACACAGCAGCCTTCATTTGCAATTTATTCACCTTAACCTCACCCCATCCGTCCTCAGGTCTGCCTGTGTTCTGCTCAGCCCCATCCCCACTTCACTTCTAGCCAAAGTCAATCCTGGCACAAACCAGCCCTTGAAGTATCTTGGTTGCATGTCTCCTTTTCCCATTTTGATCATCAGTCCGTTGCACGCAGGAGCTGCTGTTCTACCAAGTGTCTGGCCCTGCCCAGGCCACCTCTTTGCTTGAAAAGAAGGATGAGGCTGTGGAGAGATGAAGTCCTCAGAGTCTATTCATAGGTAGATGAACTGCGTGGTGTCAGGGATAAGTAATTCCTGCTGAAAGCCGTGCTGAAGGTTCACCTCGGGTGATGCTGCCAGTTGAAGATGGTGATTTTGAACTCTACACTGGTTTGACATGAGGTAGCTGAGTGGTGTAGAGAAGCCAGCTAACACGAGCTTCTGTTTAAAACATTTTTACAACATTCATTTTACTGTAAACAATTCATTAAAAAGACTTGCTAAGTCTTAGACAAGTGGATTTTTGAAGGTTGCTCATTTTACTTATCCACCCAAAGTCAATTTGAGTATGAATATATAACGTTTTACTCATCATAGCAAACAACTTCAGAGAAGAGACATTTATTCTGGAGGCAGAGATTCAAACTAGACAGCAATGATGCATTACAAATATATAATTATTTGCACTAATATTTGAGCAGGTGGAATGGATTAGTACATGGTCAACATTGCCCTGCTGATAACATGTATTTTTCTATATTAATATGTACTGTGCAACATGTATTAAAATTGTCAATAATTCATTTTAACAGAGATAGCAATATTTATATTGCTGTGTTCTACAGACAGCAGAGTGAACTGCTAAAATGTGCAAAGCTGGGCTGGATTTAACTTCACTTTGTTCCCTGATGTGTGTGGCTTTAATTTCTCATTAAGAAAACCCCAACAACCCAGAACCCAAACCAACCCAAAACTCTTCAACCTAGAAAGATGTTTGCTCTTCTGTGGCATTTATTTTGTGGCCTACATTTACTGCAGCCTACAACTACCTGAAGGGAGGGTGCAGAGAGGTGGGCGATGGTCTCTGCAGCCAGGGGACAGGAGATGGGACAAGGGGCAATGGGCTCAAGCTGCCCCAGGGCAGGGTCAGCTCAGCTGGGAGGGAAAAGTTCTTCCCTGGCAGAGTTGTCAGGGCCTGGCACAGGCTGCCCAGGGAGGGGGCTGAGTCCCCAGCCCTGGGTGTGTTTAACAGAGGGGAGATGAGGTGCTCAGGGATCTGGTTTAGCACAGGACAGGAATGGTTGGACTCGATGGTCTTAAAGGTTTTTTTCCAACCTTGGGATTCTGTGATTCCTCTCCTGCTCTCCCTAGCTTCTTAGGAAATACTTGAGACCTGCAAGAGAGACCAATGGGACCTCCAAGACCCAGCCAGCCCCCTGTATTAACACTGGGATAACAGCCTTGGGTTTGGTGGATTCTCCCTGGGGATTTTCCTGAATTAACTGAAGATCACTGTTGCCTTTTTTGATTTTTAAGACCTATTTTGTTTCTTGCAACATTGGTTGTGGGTTTTGCCTCTTTGTGGATTTTTCTGGAAACCCCTGAAGGGAGTTTCCTCTCATGCAGTGAGTGTATCTCCTGTAACAAAGGAGGAGTAAGAGGAGAGACTCCTCTCTGGTCCTTGTTGTCACTGGAAAATCCCATGTTAAGCAGAAAGCACAAAGTGGGGTGAGCCAAGAAGTTTGGGAAGGATATCTTGAATCATGTTGTCTGCAAGTGTTCCTTAATGGTTGTTTTGCTCTGAGATGCCGGAATGGGGTTCTGTTCAGGGAAATACAGATTTTGTTGCTTTTTCCCTCCCAGGGATATCTGTCTGATGCCACAGCAGAGTTCAAAGCAGGCAGAATCCGTGCATCCATCTGAAGACTTGAGAATAAATTCCCTGTTCAGCCAGATACAAGTTCTAGTCAATCTCTCTGTTTCTGTGTCTGGCTTTTTTTTTTGAGTACGTGCTGGTATATATTAACCTCAGAAGTGGCTCTGGGGATGGATTGCTCCCTCTTCTTGTCTAAGCAACTTGTTTATTCTGGAATAGTGGGTTGTATTTGAAAGGCTTCTTTAAAAGTGCAGTGGCATCCTTTAAAAGTGTAACGGCATCTATATGGTGTCTGAGCATCCCCCGTCAACGCCTACATGAACCGAGCCCCCGGTAGCGACGAAAGCCAAGGAAGTCTTGTTTAGCTGTTGAGAATCAATTTTGCTGGGTTTTAATTCACTTTTTTTTTTCTTCTTCTTGCAACAGTAAGAGCCTTAAACAGTAATTTTGAGGCAGGGCTTGAAGTCCAGGTCTTCTGAAGGAGACCAGAAATAGCCGGCTTATGTTCTCTCAACGTACAGGGCGCCGTGCCAAATTCACTGCTGGTGTGAGCAGCTGTAACTTTGCCAGCTTCAATGAAAATATGAATTTTTAAAAGTCCATAAGCACGTTAGACACATACCTTTGTCTTTCCACAATTAGTTTTGTTGCTTACATAGCGTGAGGCTTTCTGTAGCACATAATCCAGTGCCTAAATATAGTAATTCCAATGCACTTGAGATCAATTAGATTTGTACTTTTAAACTCAGTTTTGTCTATAAAGATAATGTTATACTGCTGAAGGGATTTGGTATTTAAAGTGTCTGAACAAGTCTAAGTGGCTCTTGGGCATTATAATTTTTATTTAGCTGCTTTTAGCCCAATCACTAATCAAATTAAAACCTACCATGACTGGTGTATAACTCAGAGCAGACGGCAGAGCGTGTTTAGCTGATAGCACTTAATTTGTTGGCAAGTTAGGTGCTAAGGTGGTGCTTTTGTTACTCACAAAGAATGCCTCTTTTCTGAAGATTGAAAAGTAGGCTAAAGGGGCTTTTTGGGGGGACAAAAAGACATGTCCCAGGTGCAGTAGGTGGTGGTAGCCCCTACAAAGACAGGCAAAAGACCCCTCTGAAGTCTTTACGCTATGGAGGCATTTTGCTTTAAAGGAAATGACTTTATTTGGTCCTGATAAATAAGAATAATGCTGCCGGTTGTGTGTAGGGAGGAGGGGCAAGGGCATGAAAGAGCTGTCAGTTTCCCTCTAGGAAATTATTCTGGTCCATACCCAGGGATCAGACCACTGGAGGGAGAATGCCTCGTGTGGCAGCGGTACGATCCAGAACAGAGTTGGTTTCCCATTTAAGACACCGTGCACATTAAATAAGAAACAACCCCCAAGCCCCAGCCCAAGCTATTCTTTGTGCAAGGCATAATTCTCTCCATGGTGGTGTTTTCAATTCAGACCCACCGTATGAGGTAACGAACGGGAAGGTGGGCAGCGTTCTGCTTTGTTTCATGTAAGAAATGGTACGTTTAGAAACGTCAGGGGCCTAGCTTAGAAAAGAGAAGGCAGAAAATTGTGGTTCAATGGGAGTGCTTAGTGCTCGACTTGTTCACTTGTGTTGCAGGGGCAGAAAGCAGCAGCAGTATCAGCTAAGGGAGGGAGTTCGTCTTGGTTCTTTATTTCCAGGGCTGGATAAGACCCTTGTCAGGCTCAGGAAACATCTGCCCTTTACTCTTAGAAACTTGTAAAGGTCTGTCAACTTGGTTTGAAAACAAATGAGTGAGTCAGGGGGTGTGCTGTTAGGGGGTGTTGGGTGACTACTGACTGATCGTGAGCCAGCAGTGTGCCCGGGGGGCCAAGGAGGCCAACAGCATCCTGGCTTGTGTCAGGAATAACACAGCCAGCAGGAGGTGATTGTGCCCCTGTACTGGGCATTGGTGAGGCTGCACCTCAAGTGCTGGGTCCAGTTCTGGGCCACTCACCATAAGAAGGACATTGAGGGCCTGGAGTGTGTCCAGAGAAGGGCAACCAGGCTGGGGAAGGGGCTGGAGGGCAAATCCTCTGAGGAGCAGCTGAGGGAGCTGGGGGTGTTCAGCCTGCAGAAGAGGAGGCTGAGGGGAGACCTTCTCCCCACCTCCACTGCCCTGCCAGGAGGGTGCAGAGAGGTGGGCGATGGTCTCTGCAGCCAGGGGACAGGAGATGGGACAAGGGGCAATGGGCTCAACTGCCCCAGGGCAGGGTCAGCTCAGCTGGGAGGGAAAAGTTCTTCCCTGGCAGAGTTGTCAGGGCCTGGCACAGGCTGCCCAGGGAGGGGGCTGAGTCCCCACCCCTGGGTGTGTTTAACAGAGGGGAGATGAGGTGCTCAGGGATCTGGTTCAGCACAGGACAGGGACGGTTGGACTCGATGGTCTTAAAGGTTTTTTTCCAACCTTGTGATTCTGTGATTCTGCTGTCAGAGACACTCTTGAGCTTGCCTAGATCTTTGCATTCAACTGTGCTTTCCTTTAAGTGCCAGCAGATTGCTTCATGCCATAAAAGATGAGAAATAGCTCTTATCCTTGGGCAGAACTTACTCAGTATAAAATAGACATATAAAGAGCTAGAAGTGTGCAGAAAACTGGGGAAAGTGACATGACATTTTTTAATTTGTTGTTTTAATGTAGTGGGGTGGGGGTCTATTTGGATGTCAGACTGTGGATTCCAAGGGGAAAATGGATTGGAGTCAATTCTGTGACAAAACAAGGTTGTAGAAGAGAACACAGGTTCTTTACACTGCCATGCACAACACAACTGGAGCCAAAAGAGACAAAAGAAGCAGTTCTCAGGGCAGGGTAACATCATGCAGGGCTTGACATCACCAAATTCCCACTCTGTGAATTTAAATGTGTGGTGTGCTAGTTGCTTAGGCTGCCTGTATCATCACAGAGCTACTCCAAAGTCTGATTAATCCTGGCATATAGCTAAAGTAGGACAGAGAAATTGCTTCCTTGAAGAGTCTCAGCTGCTTCATCAGTTATAAAGAGATGCAAGCAACTTGTTTAGACCAGCTAAAATGAAATGTCTAAAGGGTAAGATTGCCTCTCTTGTAGAGGCTAAGGAAGCCCAGTGATATTTGTTACATTGACCCCTGAAGTCTGTAATGTGTTCAGCCCCTTCAGCTTCCTTGGCCCATTGGGTTTCATTTTTCCTGGCAAATGGAAGAACCTGGAGCTGATTTTGTTTCATTTGGAAGCTTGGTGGTGGAGAATAGAGAATTTGATAGGCAAATCCCACCTTTTGGTGCTGGGTAGTTGTCTTTATGAAGGCTGCAGAGTAGCTCTGGCTGCTATGGCACAGCGTTGCCTGTGGGTTTATCTCCAGTGACAGTGCTGTGTGAAGGAGCACGTTAGCATATGTGGAGATGAGGGCATGAAAACTGCACTTCCTAAATCGCCTTGATCTTGGTCTCTTTGGTGATCTCAAAGCCAAGGGATGAGTCTCTTCTGGAGGAGCCATTCTGTCGTGACTGATGAAGAAAATGAGCAAAAGGAGGAACAAGAGAAGAGAGGTTAAACTGGACAAAAGGCTTGGACTGAAATCTGAAAACCACTTCCTTTATTTCTCTTTGCTTCACTCTAAACAAGTCTTTGATTTCTTTAATCTGACACCGGCTAACTTCAAACAAAATGAGTTTTCTTCTAGCTTGGTTCCCTTCTGCTTGGCATCTCTCTCCTTCCACACCTGCTGGTCCTTGGCAGAGAAGAACAGGCCCTCATTTTGCTCCCCCTTGGATCCCAGCTCTGCCTGCATGAGTGACAGCTGCTGTCTGACCGTTTGGTCGGCTGATGATTGTGCATTTGTCGCAGGCTGCACGATGAGGCACGATGCAGGGTAGACAATCTACAGATGCCATCCGTCTGTTCCATCACTGGCTTCTCTTAGAAATGGACTTTCATCCTTGCAAGTTTGTTTCCTGGATCTCTTCTACCACGCTGAACACAGTGAACTGCCCTTCACAGGTGGAGTTCTGCAGTGCTGGGTCCTGGTCTGAGCGGCTTCTCCAGCGTTTTGCTGTTCCAGAGCTGCTCTGGCAGTCATCGGTGTGCACCTCATGGCTGTCTGCTTCCTGCAGTGCTCTGTGTATGAGCTGCCCTCGTATGTTCTCACTACTTTTGCCCTCATGTTTTCCTGGATCCATCTTCTAGCCAATGCTTGTCAGGCCATAACAGAAGTAATGCCTGCCGTCCTTCCCAGGGAAGAAGTAGAGGGTTTTTTCCCCTATGTAACAATGAATGGTATTCCTACCCATCCTATTTGTCCTCTCTGTTACAAACTGTGAACCACAAAACATCTCTCAGTCCCAATACAGGACCACTGGGGCTTCCTAATAATTTTTATTTTTAAGAAAAAGGAACAATTCCCTCAGGTTAGGACTTTGAAAGTCCCTAAAGCTGAAAGCTATTACCAACATCAAGGAGAAAGCATTTATCTCCTCCTGAAGAAACCCCTGGGTCTGGCTGGACAGCCTCTCAGGTGCTCAGTCTCTCCTAGTGTGCTTCCATCTGACCTACCGCTCTCTTTCGACACTGCTTTGGGCCTACCTTACCTGGGGACCGTTTTGATCCCCAGTACCCCCTCCCCTCTTCACTCCTCCTTCCCAAGCCACCGTACACTCTTCAGCCAAGATGTATTTGGCACGATAGACAGGAACTATTCCAAGAATAGGATCTTCATCAGGCAAGCAGTTGCTTGTCATCTTGTCCCCTCCTGATTCACAGGTGGCTTTGAGCTTCCCCGTCTGGCAACGCAGGAGGCAACTGCTGGCAGAGCCTGGTGGATTCAGCTCACTAAAACAGGACGATTTGGAATGCCAGGATGACAGATCACCTTTCTGCACTGTGGTACTCTGAAGGCAGGCTGCCTATTCTGCAAAACTGTTGACGTTTTGGTTACCATCAGCCTTGATGGGTGATGGGTCCTGTCCGACCCAGAGTTGCCTTGTTGTGTGTAATGTTTAAGAGTTGGCTCGTGGGATTGTGAGCTGTTTCCTGTACCTGTTGAGAGTACACCACAGACTGGCTGTGCTGGTGTAGCACATGGGAACTTAATCTATATTGACTCAGATTTTTCTGGAGTCCAGCCTTTGCAACTGGCCAATTCAGCTATGGCTGTACTTAGTTGTACAGCAGATAGAGTTCTTACTGCAAGTATTCCTGGCTTTACAGGATCATTTACTTTTGAAAGGACCTCAGAAAGTCATGTGGTCCAACCCTCTACTTTGAAGCAGGGTGGAGATTGAATTCTGGCCGTAAAGAGCAATGGGTTTCACAGCACTGGAAGGAAGGTGGAGAAGGTTCATTTCCTGATTGTGTAATTAATGCCTATTTTTTCAGGAACAACTAGTCCCATAGCAGGTAACTGCTGAAAACTGCTGTTACTCTTGCCATTAACTGTTCTGCCAGAAAAAGCACAGTCTATAGGGCCATCAGATTATGTACTGGAACAAGTCACAAGTCCTTGTGTAACAGCCCATCTCCAGTTCTCATCTGGTTTTCCTCCTGCCTTGTGAGCATTACCTCAGCTGCCTCTGGTGTAAAGCTTAGCTGGCCAACTCTGCAGGCAAGAGGGTCTTGGCTCAGACAGTCAGGATTTGCTTTCCCAGAGCAGTGACACAGGACTCCCCATGGAAAGCAGTGCAGGGTTATGTCTGTGCAGCAGTCCAGAGGCATGTGTCTGAAGGAACTGGTTCCCAGCCTTGAGGGCTTAATCATCATTATGGTGTCCTGCAGCACCATGGAGCTCAAGGTGGATATCTCATGCAGATGTTTACCTGGAATTCTTCATGGTTCTTCATTCTTCTTGCATGAAGAAGGTAGCTTCTGCATAAGAAGAGGCTATGGGTACCCTCCAGAGAAGACAAAGAATACTCCACGAAGGTCAGGGTGTACCAGGATGGATACTGTGAATGAAGGTTTTGGTGAACAGGCTCACATGACAGTGGGAGATGAGTTTTGGGGCCACATCACGCAGAAAGGGAAGCGTTGTTAAGCTGTGGAGTAGGAGTTGTGTCCTCCAGAAAGGTTCCTAGGGACGTGAGGCTTCCCTCCTCATCCTTGCCTGAGTGCCATGCAGCGCTGTGCTTCCCTCTGGCTCGCTGTCCAGATGTGAGTGAGACTCTTGTGGTCTGTACTCCTGGTATTCAGGCTAGCTCAGGTACTGCTTGTGTGAAGGGCAGTCCCCTTTTACATAAGAATAGAAAAATAGCTTTAAAGCATATGTAGAGTAATAATTTCTCAGTCCAAGATGGACACTAGCCATTTTGGAAGTTCCTAGAATCACAGAATCACAAGGTTGGAAAAGACCTTGAAGACCATCGAGTCCAACAGTTCCCATCCTGTGCTAAACCAGATGTCTAAGTACCTCATCTCCCCTTCTGTTGAACACATCCAGGGATGGTGACTCAACCCTGTCCCTGGGCAGCCTGGTCCTAGGTAAGGAAGGAAAATACAAAACACTTTCCCAAGCATTTTAGCCACTTAAGTTCCCAATTCTTCAAGGATAGCTTTCCTTCCCTCCCCCCTCCTTGTGAAATTTGGGGAGGGTTTTGCAAGGCAGCTGTTGCCTGAAAGTTGGAGCATCATGGCTAGTCACCTACCCAAAGGTGCCTTGGTTATAACCCAAGCAGAGAAACAGTTAAGCATCTTAAGCTGTGTAAGCAAAAAAAAAGAGGAGAGAGGGGGGAAAAAAAAGTTGCCAACGTATTTTTGACAAAAGACAGGAAAATGACAGGCTGATTGGGGTATGCAAAAAATGTTTCCTTTCATACATATCGACAGCCAGAGGGGGGTTATTATTGAGAATATGGGTAAAGTTACTGCCAGTTTCTGCTGGTACTCGTGTTTAAAAAGAAACTATGGAAACCAGGAGTAGGAATATTAATTAAGTTCAAATTTGGAATGCCTTTGCCAGGAGTGGCTGCATGAATTCAATGAAGCAGCCTGTTGGGTTGCAATTCACTACGTTGTTTGCAGTTTAATAGAATGCTGAACTTTTCATAAATTAACGTGTTGTTTCAATAATCTGATTAAAAGGTTATATGTTGATAAGATTAGCCTTTACTGAGTTTTTTCCCTTTCTTGCTTAAAGAGCCAGTATATATGTTCTTTAATTAGTATGCAGCTGTAAAGTGTACCTTTAGGGGCAAGACCATTGACTCGTTTAGACTGTGAAGTGCAGATGAAAAGTCAGTGCAGCTGTGGCACTTTACACCAGCTCAGGATATGACCCTTGTCCCCACATTCTGGTGAGCATCATTATATTATAAAGATATTCTTTATATTATATTATAAAGATATTCCAAAAAACATTCATTTTGAAAAAGATTTTTTATTAGCTGTGGAAGGTGGTCTAATTCTGTTTATATAGAATAGGGTAGCAGTGATACTTTATTCTTTTCTAGTCTAGTTTTTTCTTCCTCATAACTTGATTATATTACATGCTTTATGTTTTTAAATGTTATAAATGTGTATGAATATATACATATATAATAGGGGAGACACACTCATGAACAGATGCAGGAAGAAACCTTTGCTTGTTGGAGCATCACCTCTGAGGACATTTGAGGTGTCGGCAATGAAAACTGAGTAGACTCAACACCACAGCATTCAGTTTAGAAAGTCAGATCCCCCAAAGTATTGGGGTGTCTAAATCCCATAGGTCTGAAGAGGTTTTACAAGCCTTAAGTAACTTCAATGGGTCAGTGCCATGATGTGATGTTCTTTAGTGCTCTGGAAGTGATAGCTGAGTCCACAAGGATGATGGGATGTGTGTTATTGTCTCTGGTAGTAGTCAAAGAAGTAGAGCACAGAATCATAGGTGGAAATGCCTTCAAATAGAGTAGACAGGTGCTTATTCCTGAAGATACTTGCCCTCTCTGCCTGATTCCTTGTGTACTTTCTCTTCTGCACTCAAGCTACATTGAGTCCCACAGCTGTTCGCCTGTGTCCAGCTCACCGTGTAACTCGCATGTGCTGGTACATAAGCTGGCAAGACAGCTGTTGAGCAGAAATAACCAAACACCCAAGAACAGCCTGAATTTAACATCAAATAAGGAAAATCACATACCTGCTTGTCTGAAAAATCAGGTACAAACTGATGAGTTAAGGGCCAAACAGGGCAGCCAGCTCTAGTAACGCTTCCCACAAACTGTTCCCAGTTTCTGAGCCAATCCTGAGCTCAGGTCACTGAACTGATTCATGTCCCTCTCCCATGGCCCTTTCTGACAGCGAAGGAGAGACTCTGCTCTTCAGAAGTGCCCTGTAGCTCAACCAGGACAAAGCAGGAGAAGCTGTGGGGGGCAGAGCAGGAAGGCTGAGTGTTGACCACCTTGCAAGCAGGAGGACAGGCAGAGTTACCCATGGGATGCTGCTCTGTTTTCAGGAGTACGGTGACATCTATCCCACGTAATTGTCTCCAAACCCTTCACATGAGAGGCAGTGAGCACTTCAGGAAGGCTGCCAGCTCTGTGTAAGAGCAGAGTAGCTGCTCTGGTTTTTCACTGCCTTACACCTTTGCACTGGGAATGGTGACTGTGTTCAGAAAGCACTTATTGACCCAAAAATAACCCCCCAGTTTTTCTGTGGAAAGCGAGTTATAAATATAATCACAGTCAGAAGCAGATCTCAAATCTGAATTGTATGCTGTGCTGAGACTTCACCCTCCCCCCCCCCCCCCCCCCTCCCCTTCCCCCCCAAGCAGAGGTTAGCAGATGGTAAAGATGCACTTCCCGGAGATGGTAGAAGGGAGGCAGCCTTGGTTCAAGGAACACTCTTCCTGGGCGATAATCCAAAATGCACAGTAGGCAGAAGTTAAAAGGAAGTGCTTGCTTTTAGGTTTTTAAACTATATCCCTTAATCCTGGGTGATGATTGACAATCCTGATTTAGAGTACGAGGTGCCCCTTTCTAATCCGGCAAGTTTGATGTTATTTGCGTATCTAGTATGGCTTTATTCAACTAAAACTAAATGGGAGCCTGTGCAACTGATGCCACGTTTGAGAGATGAGTCCTGGACTGGGAGTCTATTTACAGATTAGTGGATACACAGTATCCGTAGTACTGGCCTTTTTTAATGTGTGTGTGTGTGTAATTTAAAGACTCCAAAAGGCAAATTTACAATTAAAATGTTTCTTGTTGGGCAGGAATACTAGTGGGAGACTTTTTACATAATTTAATTCACCGTGAAGGGAAGCAATAGACAAGATTATATTAATCCTAGTTCGATAATTATAGTAAAATAAGAGTACATGTTTGCATTTAATAATGATAAAAAGCTATCACTCATTGGCTTTGTGGGATGGTGGGGTTTTTTTATTGTAACATCTGGGCTTGATCTGAGGTTCAACAGAAATGCCCCTCCTCTTGATGAAGTTCACCTTAAGTGAATGTAAGATGAAGAGGACAAAACAGTTAATGAGCATTTGCCCACGGTATGCTGTTAGTAAAGGTGAGCCAAGGCTTCTTATCTTCTGCAATCAGCAGCTTTTAAATCAGTTTTCCTTAAAAACAAGCAGCAGTAGATCACGATGCATTAGAAATGGCAGGTGTAGGGAAAGCATTTTTTTTGGGGGGGGGGGGGGGAAGCTGGATGCAAGTGAAGCATGTAAAGCTGTGCAGCATCTCCTGCCTTTTACAGGGCTTACTGTTGGCTTACCAAACACAGCCTAGAGAAGATGCACGCCTGTGCTGATTGCAGCTTGGCATGTATATTTAGCAATAATCACAAGCAGCTGTAGCAGAGGGAAACCTCCTTTCTAGCCAGCCAGATTATATTAGATTAGAATGATCCATATGTAAGGTGTTGCAATACCTACTACCAGGGGCAGGAGGGAAATCACATTATACTTGCAACTAGATTAACACAGGGATTGAGCTGACAAATAATTCTTCCCCTGGTTGTTTTTTTTTTCTTATTTTGTCAGGTGGGAGAAAGAAAATGATGCTACACCAGCAAAGCACCTCGATGAGGCATGCTTCTGTAATTGCTTTGGATGCATGCACTGGCTCCTGGAGTTGACAGAGGATCCCAGCAGAGCCCAGTGCCTTCGGATAAGCGTGTTTAAACCCCGGTTACACAACCCCCTCTGTGGGGAGTGTGGCTGCCTGTGAGTTGCAGTGGGCATGGTAGTGGTGTGAGGATGGTGGGAGCATCGTTTTGCACCTTGGGTGCTGGAGAAAGGGGACTGTCAGCTGGCTGAGGGGGGAGCCTGCTGTTGGGACAGTGCTGAGAGAGGGCAACATCAGCTGTGGAAATGGGCTGTGTGCGATTGTATTCAGGTGTATGATACATTGTGAGAGGGTGTTGGCACGGATGCATGTGCTGGGTGCTTGTAAAACTCATCCCAGAGGGCAGGGAATATTTTCCTTTGTGGCTTGAGACTGTCACTGGAGGACAATACGTGATGTTTTCTGTCCTGTCCTAGAGAAACAATAGCTCAATAAAATATTGCACAGAGCGAAGGAGCGGAGGGGAAGGGGGGGCTGAGCTGGATTTGCATAACTCCAGTGTTGGAATTTGGCTGCCAGCGGGGCAGGGGGAAGCAGGGGGCTATAGAATTCACTCTCTTGATCATGAATAGCACCAGGGGCTCCACGCTGAACTACTGGGATGGAGCCGTGGTGGGCCTGGGCATGGATCCAGCACGCTCTGTTGCAGAGGAAATTCCTCTCTTCAGTGGTTTTGTCTGAGGGAAGAGGACAGGGCCAGGATCCTGATCATCTGTGACTCTTGAGGAACCTGTCTGTATTGTCAGCTTGCTACAGGTTTTGCTGATCTATTACTTTTTTCCATAGCCCCTAGCAGCACAGATTTTAGGATGCCACTGGACCCTCTCTGGACCAGGTCTGAGGCTGTATTCTGGCATCCATTCATTCCTACGTGAGCAGCACCTCCTTACTGCTTTCCTGGTCTCACACATTGAATGTGAAGCTGAGCTGGCTCCTGCTCCCTGAAAATGAAGTCCTGTGCTGCTCTCTTACCTGGTGAGCCAGCTGTAGCTGTCTTGAGAAGGGCCTTGGACTGTGAGAAGGACCTTGGGTCTCGTGTCTCCTCAGCATCTCGTGCTCTTCCTGAAAGCAGCAGCGTGTTGTTGGGTTGCAGGTGAGCACTCAGCCTTTCCTGGTGCTCTACCCCACACAATGAATGTCACATGTTGAGAAAGAAAAGCCCTGGGATGTCTGGTGTGTTGCTAGGAAATGAGGTGCAAGCGGTGAGTGCCTGTGGAATGGGTGTTTGCCATCCACACCAAGGTGCTGGGGCAACAACAGAGTGGCCACAGGAGTAAGGGGACTTGGTCAGCTACAGTTTTGGTGTGTTTCATATTAGACTTTGATCCCTACTTGCTGGGCAGAACAACTAGTGTGTGGGATTGCATACACACTAGAGAAGGTGCGGGGAGAGCTCCAAGCCCCTTCCCATCCCTCAAGGGGGTCCAGGAAAGCTGGAGAGGGGCTGGTGCCAAGGGCAGGGAGGAACAGACCCAGAGGAATGGCCTTCAGCTGCAAGAGGGCAGCTGGAGAGGGGCTGGGAGGCAGAAATCCTTCCCAGGGAAGGAGGGAGGCCCTGGCACAGGCTGCCCAGAGAAGCTGGGGCTGCCCCTGGATCCCTGGCAGGGTTCAAGGCTGGGTTGGATGGGGCTTTGGGCACCCTGGGCTGGTGGGGGTGTCCCTGCCCATGGCAGAGTTTTGGAACTGGATGTTCTTTAAGTTTCTTCCCAACCCAAACCATTTTATGATTACTACTGCTTCTCTTCAGGCTCAACAGGCAAGTGTGCTTTGGCTAAAGTCCAGCACCTCTGTCTTATGCCTTGTCTCCATGCCACTGGTAATGGACTTTCACTTCTGCTCCTTTTCTACTGGTTGGCCAGAAGTTGTCCACTTCACTCAATAGAAATGTGGGTTTTTGTTTGTACTGGGCACCCTCCCTCATTGTCAATCTGCTCTCTTTGTCAATCTGCTTCCTAGCTGCTTCTCATTTTACACCTGGCTTGTGTCACTAAATAGTGAGATGAGAAACTATCTGAGTCCTACTATACTCAAAGCTCTATCTGCAGATGTATTATTGTACTCTTTGTGACATAATGTCTGTATTATGCATTTGAAGGACATGCTATGGTCTGAGGGTTGGTATGGTCTCCAACCAAATCCTACAGGTATTAATGCTCAACTAGCAGTTTAGTTTAGCTTTGGCATTCCATACGTACCTGGCAGTCGGGTGCTGCTAATGCATTTAATTGATGGGACAAGAAGGTCCAGGTAGGAGTTTTCAAACGTGCAGCTTGCAGAGGAGGGCTTCCTTGGAAGCTAACTGATGCATACTGCTATGTACCTGAGAGAGATTCCAGCCATCTTCCTACCTGGACCTGTTAAACATGACACCGTGGGACCTTGCCTGATGCTTCAGGCCATTCACGTGTGAAAGATGCAGGGAGTACTTGGGTTTATACCAGGATTTGGTTGTCTGTTGCTTTTTTGCACACAGTGACTCCATTTTCAATGGGATCTTGGGCTGCATCTGCTGCAGCATCATTGTTCAGTAACAATGCTGCAGCTGGAGGCAAAGCAGGGCAGGGACTTCAAAGAACTTTCAGTAAATCAGGAATGGAAAGATCTGAAAGGCATCAGGGTTTGGACTTCTGATTCCACTCAGGAATCCTTGAAAATTAAATCTGTTGAGCTCAATTAAACTCTTTCCTGTTTAATGAATACTCTGGGTACCTGAAACACATGCCAATAAACCTTAATACCATATTCCACAGCTTATGGCTTCTTATTGTTTCTCCTTGTATTTCAAAGTGTGCCAGCAAGTTATCATATGAGGGATCAGCTGAACGACTTCAGGGTAGCATCACTATTTAAGTATGAAATCAGAAAGGTCTTTCAAGTGGTGCTTACGAAACCTCTGTCCCTCTTCAGTTTAAGATGTGTATTTCTCCAGCAGAACTGATGGGAATGAACTTTCATATCCCTCTCTTTATTTGGGCTGGTTTTTAAGTATGTGTCTACCTGTGAGCCCTATGTCGTTGAACCACGCAAGGGCATCTTCAAGAGGGTGGAAATGACAACTGCAAGTAACTTTGGCAGGTTATAATCTTATATATTCAGAAATCTAATCCCTCATAGTCTAGGACACGGCCTCTGCTCTGGTAATATATTAAGAGAGGCAAGCTCTGTGCTGATGAACTGCTGTTTTCTCCTTATGTAGGTCATAACTTGAACAGGGCTTGTCACTGCTCTAGGATTAAATGTTGTTACCAGTCTTCTAGGGAAACTCTCTTTTCCACCCATGTGAAAACTGCATGTTTCTTGTAAATTTGTAGATTTAAACAGTGGTTGTTTGGACAGTTGATGTCTTTAACAGATGTTCTGTACATCTCAAGGAGAGTTAGAAATCAATCAGAGTCTGAAAGCTATATATACTCTCTGCAAACCTAATGAATGCATGCCTCTGAGAAATTGCAGCTTGCGTTATATTTTGAATTAATTGGCAAACAGTTACATAAAGAGATCATATTAAGGTCTCTGAAGAAGGAAGCTGGGTTAAGAATGAGCTTTCATCTTTAAATCTGCTTTTTCTGACTTTCTAAAAGCTTGATTTGTCAAGATGTAGTTGACTCTTCTATTTTGTGTATAGATTTTCTATCTTTGTTTTTCTTTTAAACAAAGCATGTGGCAGGGGGAAGCCAATATAACATCAAAGCATTAAAATAAAGAGCTTTAAGGGAAGGAAAAGAGATGTTAAGATTAGGTGAACGAGGGAAGGCAAAGGTGTGGAGGAGATATAATCAAGTAAATAAAGACATGGCAGTGAACTGCTCTAATGAGACACAAGGCTTATTAAAGAAAAGGAACAGCTTTAATTATTGTCAGATATTTTACAAGGCATGAGATGGGCTGAAATCTCAGTCCTGCTGCAACTCCCAATTTTTAATCTATTTATTTTTTTTAACCCTTTTCCTCTGAAGGCTCTGAAAACCTCCCTGAGATCTGGCCTCATGAACCACGTGCTGTTTTCCTTCTGGTGACTATTTCAAGACCCAGGGTGTGTGCTGCGTCCCTGACCCTGCTTTCCACTTGAAATGCAAGGTTTTGAACACTTTGCAGCTTCCACTCCATCAGATGAGTAGAGTGCTGGGTTTTGTATTTATTCTCTCTTTTGGGACTTGATTTGTGAGCCATAACATAATTTCCTATTAATCTGAGCATACTTAGAAGTGAATTGCATGTCCCTGACCCATCCCTGCTGTCTTGAGTGGATCTAGCAGCTTGGACCTAGCCTGGCATCTCTCTGATTATTGACTGGCCTGACTGCAGGAAAGGACAGAGAAAAATGGACATGTGAGTTGTTTGGACCATGCTGAATAAATGTGAGAGAGTTACTGCTTCAAGCATGAGCTGTGAAATGCTCACCAGCAGGATTCAGAGGCCTCCAGCTCTCCTCATCCATTGACCAAGGAACCTAGACATGCCTCACAAAGCTGTAGAGTCTCTTGAGCTGAAGCAGCTGGAGATTAGGCTTTGCAACCTGAACTCACCAGTGCCGAAATACTGCGTTGGTTCTGTGAGCCTAAACCTGTGAGTGCTGGGTCTGCCTCACCTGGAAAGGACAAAGGTTATATCCCAAAAGTCTGGCACATTCACACTCGGGGCTGGGGATGCCCATGTTTGCCACACAGGGGCACAGGGACTCGAGCTGCCTCTGTAGAAGTTAATGGCAAACCTTCTGTGGCCTTCCACACCCCAGCTCGTTGTTGACATCAATTATGTATCATCATATAGTGACAGGACAAGGGGGAATGGCCTTCAGCTGGAGGAGGGGAGATTTATGTGAGATACTAGGAAGAAATCCGTCCTGGGGAAGGGGGGGGGGGGGCCCTGGCACAGGATGCCCAGAGAAGCTGTGGCTGCCCCTGGATCCCTGGCAGGGTTTAAATCCAGGTTGGATGGGGCTTTGGGCAACCTGGACGAGTGGAGGGTGTGGGCAGGGAGTGGGACTAGGTGGGCTTTGAGGTCCCTTTCAATCCCAGGCTAATTTAATGGGTCTATGAATAAATCGGAGCTCTGACGTGTTCAGCTTTCAGCCAAGATGCTTTTCCTCCCCCCCAACCACTCCTTACCCCCTCCTCCTTCCTTTCCCCTCATCCTCCCAAGAAAACTCGTGCGCGCTCGCCTCGTCCGCTGCCTTGGCACTCTATTAGACTACTTGCAGCAAAAAGGAAAGAAAGGGAAGAATAAAACCCAACCCCCAAATCCTACAAGCCATGCTTTCCCCTGTAGGTTGGCACCACCGCTTCAGCTTTCATCAGCGGGAGCAGCGTGCCAATCTCACGCCAGCACACACAGATGTGGCTCTAGAGCTTTGAGTGTCCAATGAAAGAGGCATTGCTCGCTGGGCTGCGCTCTGAAAGCGGCCAAATCCACCAGCCTGAGGATTTTCCCATTGAGAAGAGACCGTTTCTCAGAGCTCTGCTTCAAGGTGCCTGGATATTTTTTTTTTTGGGGGGGGGTTTCTTTATTTATTTCTTTCCCCTCCCTTTGTGTGCTGACATTATTCCAACGTTCAGCATATGATTTCTGCTTCATCAGAATGTTATCAGACCAGGGTAAGTGCATGGGAAGGCTGCTCGCTGCTCTCTGAAAGCCACTCTATACATAATGTAAGGCTGGATGTATAGATGGGATGAAATGTATTCCACATGCATTGGGAGCTCACGTGTATTGAAAACTCGTGCAACAGATAAACTGTATTTTAATTTCCACAAAACCAGCCAGTTTTCGTGCTATTTGAAATATATAAAGCAGCAAAATACGTAGGGTTCAGTACGCTCCACTGAAGCAGAAAAAGGAGGTGCTTAGTTGGCAAAACCACTTAATCCAGACATCTACAAGGGAAATCATGTAAGTCCAATGATGCTTAGTGGCAATGAGTGCCACTTAATAGGGATTGTAGTTCTGCTTAACTGGGACACCTCCAGATGATTTAGTAGGCTTAGTAGAACGGGGTGAACAATTTGCAGGCTGTATTCTTCTGAACACATCCCTTTTTCTGATATGCAAGGAAAGTCACCGAATGGCTCCCCTACATCTACTTGCATGGCCTGCATGTCCATACAGTAAGAAATCAGTCCTTGATCGTGAGCCCGAGCTGACACTTGGCCACAGTGGTTTAGCCAAATTTTTGGATCTACTGTGATCATGGGTCCTGACATCTGGTCTATATTGGGCAAAGAATTTTATCCTGAAGTCTGTCTCCATCAGGCCCATCAACTTCAGGTTGAAACACAACTTAGCTTTTGTCAGGGTAGGAGTCAGAAAACTGACTTCCTTCTTCAGTGATGTGTTCCTGGTATTTATACAAAACCCCCTGATTAAACCTTTTCAGACCCAAGGTGAGAAAAGAAATTTTCTTTTCTCTTGAAAAGCATCTCAAGATGCTTTTTGCTAAACATCTTCAGAAGCAATGATGTATCTGAACCATGGTCTTCAAGACAGGAATGGATTTTAAAACATTCTGGGCATTTTGTTTATGTCAAACAGCTTTAAAAGCTGTGTACACCCTGGTGTCTCTTGGCATGGTTCAATTATTTCACCGATTCTGCTAATATTGCCACATCACTTGAAGTCTCCAATAGCATTTGATGTCCTGCTCCAGAAAGCAAAAGGTAGGAATACAGTAAGAAACTATTTTGTAAATAGCTTAGGATGTGGAGAGACTGGATGGACAACCAAGTCTTATCATGCCCATTCTACAGACAGAAATCTGCATCTTGGGGGGATTAAACAAATTCTTCAAAACTCAGAAACAGGAGTGGGACTTGAACTCTTCTGACTTTGCAGCCTAGTTCTGTCTTAACTGCAAGACTAGCTCCCTCCTGAGATAAGGAACGCTCAAGGTAAGATTAGATCCAGAGACTGGAAAGCAAGTTGAATGCTGAGCTGTGTGACAAGATGTTCTTGTGAATTTTTAATCATTGGCTGAGTGGACATGTGGGTAAGGCAATAACCTGAGGAAGTCTGTCCTACATTTTGGGAACTTGGAGTTTTGCAGCTCTTGGATTGAGGCTGAAATGAAAAATCTGTTCTGCAGTACATTCCCTATCATCTTCCCTCTAGACAAAGCTTTAAACTTGTCAACTTAGTGGCTGTTATTCCAGGAATTTTTCCTTGGAACCAACTGACAATATCCCTAATATTTGGCTAGATAGAAATCTCTTCTGGGAAAGACTAAGATGGTGCAAGCTGATTGCAAATGGATAGTTGTCCCTGTCTCTGTTAGGCAGATTAAATTCTCTATGATTTTCCTTTCTCTTTTACTTGGTTCATACTTACTAGTTTCTCCTTACAACTAACAGTATGAGTTTAATTCTAGGAAACTAAAACCATGTTAACTTGTCTTAAAAAATACTTAAAAATGGAGTTGTACTGCTGTGGCTCCCTGCTTTGAGAAAGCTTCTTGAAGGGTAGGCTGAGATATCTTTGGAAAGTAGGATTTGCACGGAGATTCTAGAGCTGGATTCAGCAGAACACACCTTAACTTCCAGTGTCCAAACAGCCTCAGCTCCACTGACAGTATTCATATCCTCTTAGTTAGCAGTGCTTCCAATTAATGGTGCTCATAATTTCTAAGTTTCTGCCTTGCTTTTGCCAACCATGTGAACACTTGCAGTCCCTCTCAGCGCAAAGTCCAACAGTGGAGTTCATGTTACCAGCGAAGTAGCCGAGGAGCATCCCAAGAAGCTGCTCCTTCAGCCTGAGCTCCCACTGCACCATCTATGGAAGGAGGTTGCACCTCTTCCCTCACAGCTCTCCGAAACAGCTGGTTCTGAGCTTCTTGAAGATCTTCACATATCAAACTCTAGGTGCACTGAGGGTTAACTGAAGAAGGTTACTGAGTTAAAGGTCAGACTCAGGCACGAGCTTAACGAAATGTATAGACACTGTGAGACACTGGGAAGCTTGTGAAAATCTCACTTTAAAGGTCCAACACAACTGCAGTGCTGACTGCAGTGGAAATTGGCTGGATCCTTAGCAAGGAATGCTATACTTAGATTTTTACAGTATTTGTTTTGAAAATCACTTTTAAACAGGCATAATGTGCTGGAACACCATGTCAGTGTGCTTGGGATAATTAAATGGGAGCAAATGGAGACCCTTCCTTTCTCCTAAGGAAAGGTAAGGCAGGAGAAAAGCTGTGGTTGAAGCTAACTCATGCCTTTCCTATGAATTTGGTCTAAAATCCACATTATATAATATTTCTTCCTGTTCTTTTCATCTCAGGTTTTAGATGTTTCTTAAAGGCTGCCCAGCATGAGGTGAAGTCCGTATTTCTAGTGAAGGATTTTGACTTTGATTGCTGTGTCTTAAGGTCTCTGTTGCTAAAATAGAAGGAAAAGTAAATCTTGTGCGTCACTGTCTGTAAATTCTTGTTCCATAATCAGCTGTCTTCACACCTGGCATATAGAAAATGGATGTCTGCTGGTTTCTGAGATTTCCCCTTGCCCCATGGGATGAGTCAGGAGCTGGGCCTGGTTAAAACATCCTTTAAAACTGTGTTCAGTTGTGGAATCTGGAGGAGAAATAACTTTTAAAATCTAGGATCTGGGATGTTGTATACCAGCTACAAACCAATTTATTATTATTATTGCTTTTTTCAGTGGCATGGGTCTTAAGATGGGTTATAGGTATCCTATAAAGTGTAATTAATTGCTTACATTTGGCCCTTGCCTGCCTGTACCATCAGAGGATACCTATCTAGCAGTAACCCCTGTGCATGGGTATTTGCCCTTTCATCCTGAGCTGATGCTTGCTTGTATGTATCTTCATGTATCAGGTGTAGATTCACTCAGAGCTTAGAAACAATTAAACAACCCTTACCAGTAAGTGGGACAGAATGTGTCCCTGCACTGAATGGCAGCTGCACATTGCTCTGTGTCCCACTTTCCTATTTAGAACAGGCTTGTGCCTATGCATCCACATAATACCCAGATGCAGCAGCACTGCTGGTGAGGAACTGCAAAAGAACCTGTTTGCTGATTAATTCCCACTAAAAAAGGAACAGAACTTCTTCCCTGAATGCATTAAGCTCTTAACTACGTGGGTGTAACCCACCCTTGTGGAATGATTTTATCATTGATTAAGATCTGAGAGACACAGCAACTAGCCCGGGTTGGACCAGAATTATCAGTTGATCATGGTTAATAGCACAGAATGATTTTCACACACAGATTGTCTGTTTGGCAGGGACCAAACCTGACTTGGATGTCAATTCACCAGCAGGATGTGGAGACTCTTTAGGAGACTATTCCCTCTACCTGATGAGGCAGAGGAAGGAATCCCATAGCCTTATACATTCCTATGTTACCATCCTTTTTGTGACTGGACCACTCCAAAGTCAGTCAACACTTTTGATGGTAGCTTTGTCCAGCTGAAGGCAATAGGGAAAGTCCTATGGACTTAAAAGGGCATAAATATTTTGTATCCAATGGATTTCTGATGTGATCCCAATGGTAAACACAAGGAAGGGAGGTGAACGTGTGTGCCCAGATTCTCATCCAAGACCTGCAGATTTTCTTACACTTTAATAGAATTAGAGCTGATTTCCACAATTAACTGGGAGACAGATGCATATGCATGTGTAAGACTACGTTCATAAGCTTCAGTCCATATGCAGAATCAGTGAAAACGTGTCTTTGTGTAACTTCTAGTCCACCTCATGTAGCATAATATGCAATTGGCATTTGTTTTGATTATGAGACCAGTGTTTTGTGCCATGATGATCTCAATTCCACACTTGACTGCACGGCCATTTAACCAATCTTTCACAAGGAGGAGATCTTTTTTTACTAAAACTGTTCCTTTTCTCTCCCTTTTGCTCTTGCTTTAATATGTTGATGAGACAAACCAAGCATCTACTTAGAAGTCGGCGTGTTTGAAATTCAGCTGCTTTATAACCTGTGCTGATGAAAAGGTCTCACAGTTAGCCCAGAGAAGTTGGGTTTGTGGGTTGTTTTTTTTTTTTTTTGCTGTCATTTCTGTCCTGTTAATTTGAGCAGAAACTGTAATTAGATGTAAGTGGTCTTGTTCCCACAGAAATGAATGGCAGCATCTGGAGAGAGACAACCGTTCCAAATGCTTTTGGCTACCAGCTCTCTACAAGTTAGCAGTATGGAGCAAGGGCCTGAATCCAGACTTCTGTCGGCCTAATTTTATATCTGTGGAAGCACAACACTAAATCCAATATTCAGATGCCGTGCTGTGATGGGTGTAGGACAGAGCACATTCCAGACTCTTATGTGACCTGCTCCTCTTGGGAGGCCAATCCTCACCGTATCTCCGGGTGGGATTGGATGTGTTTCTCCAAATGGCCAAGGCTAGGAAAAGGAGGGATGCTGGGGCAAAGGAATTTGTGGGGTTGGGTTTTTTTTTTCCTTCTCTTTTTTCCTTTTCATCTCCAGTTTGACAGTATCTGGGCTCTGCTTCCCCAGACAGGAACATGGCTGTGTTTGTAAACAGTAATTGAGTTAAAAGATGTTTTGTGTCAGAGCTGAGCTCGTTTCTTTCTTTGCTTTCTCTGCAGAAGGGCTGCTTCTGTACAGAGGCACAACTGCTGCCACTGGAAGTGTCCTTATGACCACCAAAATACATCTTCAGTGAGCATTTATCACAATCAGCACCAGGGTGTTGCACTTTCATCAAAGCTTCTGTCCCCTAAAGGAGAATCAGACTTGAACTCGACAGTGCTATTTGGGAGTGAAGTTTTTCCACTCAGCCTTCCCAGTTAACTGAAACAGGATGTATTTCTTTCCTTTCTTCAGCTTTTTTAACTTCTCTTTCTTCTTATGGCCAGCAGAAACTTGCACTTGCACTCTTTCAGAACCATTTCTCACCTCTGACCAACCACTATATGCAGATAAATTTACAGTGTCCTACGTGGCATTGCAATATTACTGACTTGACATCGTGTGTGACATCTACATGGGCAGAACAAGTGCAGTGGCACTTCTAAACACCTTTTATTAAACTTTCCTTTAATATAAAGCCAATTCTCTTGCTTTGTAGTCTCTTCTGTGTTTGCTGCTGTTCTCTGGGGCCGTTTCTAGTTTCTTTAAAATATGCAAAGGGAGGGGGAAGGAAATTAGACCGAAATCCTTTAAGAGCTGCCCGAAAGATTGATGAGAACAGTTCCCATGAGTCTAATGGGACTTGTGTATCTAAACCCTCTCAAATCTCTGCCTTGTGCTGTTATGGAGGCATCAGCGATGGCCCAATAAATGAGGGGAATTGAGATTTACAGTTGAAGGGTTGTCTCAAACTTACTGTTGTGTATAAAGGAGAATACAGTCTTTCTTCCTGAAAGCCAGGGTGCTTACCCCGAGTGCAGAATGCAAGTCTGAGCATTTACAAGTAAATCTGTTATTCAGCGTGGGAATTAAATTAAATTATTCATCCTTTAAGAAATTTAGGAATGTCAGACTCTTCTCTCCTTGATAATTTCAGTAACGGAGTGGGAAAGTAACTTCAAAATTGTCATAGGGCAAAGGTTCAGTGACATTTTTTTTTTTTCTCTGTACATTTGCCTGTCCTGGTTTCAGCTGGGATAGAGTGAATTTTCTGCCCAGCAGCAGGTATAGTGCTGTAGTTTGGATTTAGGATGAGGATCATATCGATAACACACAAATGTTGTTAATTGTTGCTAAGCAGTCAAGGACTTTTCAGCTTCTCAAAGAGAAAGTGGGGGGCACCCAAAAAGCTGGGAGGGGACATGGCCAGGACAGCTGCCCCAAAATGGCCAAAGGGATATTCCATGCCATATGACATCATCTTCCATGTGTAACTGGGCAGGGGAGGCAGGCCAGGATGCAGCTTGGCTCAAGAGCTAGCTGAGTATTTGCTTGTGTTGGTGAGCAATTGTGCTGTGCATCACTTGTTCTATACATTCCTTCTTTTTTTTTATTGTTGTTATTATTATTATTATTATTATTATCTTCCTTTTCTGTCCTATTAAACTGTCTTTATCTCAACCCACAAGTCTCACCTTCTCTTGTCGATTCTCTCCTCCATCCCACTGTGGGGTAGGCAGTGAGCGACCGGCTGTGTGGTTGTTTTAGCTGCCTGCACAGCTAAACCATGACATGGACACTATTGACTGTGTATGTAAAATTATCATGGGCTCACAAATGGGTGTATTCTTTGGACAGTATTTTGCATTGTTGGACTTAATGAATATCTCTTATCCCTAAATATTTTTCCTCCTGATTTTGTGGACACTAGAAATACTTGCTTGCTGTTAAAAGTTGCTCTTTTTTTCTCTCTCTCTGTCTAGGACATGCTGGTGGTTCTCTGTAACGATTCATGGACCTCTGAATTTTTCATAAATGCTCAATTTTATTTCTCTGTCTTCTGGTTGTGCAGTAGGCTGAATGCCTGTCACGTGGCCTTTCTGCATCACACTCAGTATTTGCATCCTCTTGCTACAGTTTGGCTTTCACTATGCTCACTGTATTTGACTTGTTCCTACATTTTCTATAATTTCCCACTGGATCTTCTCCAGGTACACAGCCTGAACTCTCCCACTGGTTCCTATCCATGCTGTATTTTGAAAGGAAGGGGATTTTTGCGTTGTATGGAACAAAACTGTATAGAACAAGTAGCCCCACTGTGTTCCAGCTTGGTCTTTTTCTAACATTAGTGGTGGTAAGCTGAAGATGTCTGATCTTGACTGCAATTTGCAAGGCCTGCTTAACGATCCATGGGAATCCATGATCACAAACAGGAGGAAGAGTAATTAATTTTTTTCTTGGTTGTTTTGGTGGGGTTTGTTTTGGAAACTAACAGTGGTCTTTTTAAATGATTCCCTTGCACAAGTGCTATTGGCATGGGACTGTAAGCTACCTGACTTACTGCTTCTGGGTAGTGAGAGTTGGACTTATCCCAACTCCGACCCGTCTCTTGCCATTTCTTGCCATCTTCATATTCTGGTGCAGGCTGATTGTGAAGGGCAGGAGAAGACTTTAGGTGATGATAATGTAGACTACAAGGAAGAGATCCAGGTGTTTAGACTCTTAATTACTGTTTTAATGAGCTGCTGTGAATCGCTTTGTGAAAGGGTTTCTCTTCATTACCAGGGTAGAAATACAGTTGACTTATCTTCCCAAAAGCCAGCCTGGGAAAGCAGAGAATGGGGGCTGAGACATGCAGAGGATCCCTCCTGCATGCACCATGGAGGTGCTGTAAGAGACCTGGCCACTTTTGCTGTCAGAGCAGATGCATACCAGCACCACTGAGCTATTTGGTCAGCGATTTGGGACCGCAGATGTTTCTGTTGCAGGGGAGCTTTGCCAGTCTCCAGTGCAGCCTTGCACAAGGAAAGCAGGAGGTGGCCTGAAGGCTCTGTGTGCTTGGGCTTAGTTGTATCATGGCATCCCACCTCCTAGATGGGGGAGAGGAGGAGTGCAGAGAGCAGCTAAACCATCATGTCCAAGAGCTTTTGATGCTTTGCAAGGGAAGAGATCTGAAATTGCTTCTGCAAATGAACTTGATTCCATTAAAGAATTTCCTGGAGTAACACAGGTAACATCTCTAGCAGCTATTAGCATTGTATGATGTATTGCTTCACTTTCAATCCTGTGTATAGATGAATTATTAATTACTTGAGATAAATACTTTTCCCAGTGATTTTCCCTATGGTGCTGTAAAACCTGCCCAGTTGAGGATGTCTCTTAATCCTGTTTGAGCCTCCCGTCTCATTGTGAATGTGACAGAGCAAGAGTACAGGAGGCAGGAGAACACCAGGAGGCAGAAATAACTCTGGTCAGTCTCAGTGTGAACTGTACTTCACACAAAATCCTTTGCTGAAGTGAGTAGAGGTAGGTAGTAGCTAAGGTGATGCTGATACCTGAAGAACAGAAGACATGTCCTGGGTCATAGAGTTAGGTCACCTCCTGACCCACACAGTGATGAAGTGCCATCTGTAAACAGATAGGGGTCCATTTTAGTCCTTGCTGGGGTCTGTGTTCTTGGGTGGAGAGGGAGAAATGCCCTGTCAGTCCTATTAGGCAGGCAGCTCCATGCCCCCTTGTGCTCTGAAACCTTCCTCTGCTTTCCAGACTGAACGAGATCAAGATTCCCTTATGCACGTGTGTGTTACTGTCCTTTAGCTTCAGTAGTTTCTCCTGCTAGGCAATAAGTCTACAGATTTATTTACAGCAAATCCATCCCCTCTCAGCTTCTCCAGCACGAAGGCTGGAGAATTACTCTTTCTGTGCTGCCTTGCCCCATCAATCCCTGTGACAAAGCCCGGTCCCACTTCTCAAAGACTTACTGGATATCTGAGGCTGCTTTAATAAGGAGTCACTTAGCTTTTCTCTCTACCAGCTCTTGCATTATTCCCTGAACAAAGCCACTTTGGTCTGCAGAGAGTCTAGGGTTGGGCTCAATGTCAGAGTGACATCCAGTGGAAGAGCGGTGGAGCATCCCGGCAGCACACCCACCTGGCAAGATCTCCCTCCTCAGTGCTTTAGATTTCTTTTAGTCTTGCTCCACCGAGCAGGGCAAAAAACTTGCCAAAGTCAACATGTGATGAATGGAATGGCTTTCCTTGTGAGACCTGTCAATACTCTTCGGCTTCCTTACAATGCGAGGGTGACTCCCTTGACGTCTGGGACTTGCACCTGTCCTGCTGCTGACAGCAATACATTCTAGATATGGTGAAACGCCACTCTGAGGAAATCAGCAGCCTTAATCTATTGGGAACACGGAGGTCTCGGGGCCAGCTGTTCAGCTTTTCTCAGTATCAGAGCTCCATTGATCTAAAGCAGCTCTGATGAGCCACACTGACTGCTCGTACCAGATAAAATCCCTTTTTTTTTAGTTATTTTGTGCGAGGAGAATAATGATTGAGGCTGATCTGGGAACAGAACAAAATGGATTATCATAATAAGTAATAACTGTGAAAAGGGAGGTCCCTATAGTTTGGCCATTTAATGTGTAACTTTGAGAGGGAAGGGGTGGGGGGGAGCAAGAGATGCTCTGGGCTTTTTCTGCCTATATTAAGTGTTGGGCAAAATGAACCCTTATTTCCCACTTCCTTGTGGTTCCTACGTGGCCTTTTCTTCCCATAAACCACCAGCATCAGTGTCCAGGACTCAGTCCCCTTCCCTTCCTCTGCTCATAGCATTTGATCACCAGGATCTTTCATTCCATGGGTTGTAAAGACTCCTGACATTGAGCAGACAGCAGTTGCTGCTTCAGCCCCATGACAAGCAGCTGGAGAAATGTCAGTTATTGACCCATTTATTTTGATGAGTTTTTATCATTTTGTTTAATTCTCCATAGAAGATTGCTTAATTTGTGGATCCTGGAGAACTGGTGGGAGAACCTTTGTCCAAGAAGATTTCCCCATCTCTTCCAAGTGTCTTACAGGCAAGCAAGAGGAGAGCTTAATTCACTTGAAGAAGCACCAAGTGTTTAAGGTAATTGCAAATCCTTTATCTGTCAGTATTCTTGACAGCAATCAAGCACAATAGGAAATAAATAAATAAATTAAAATCCTGTAGCCATGGAAGCACACTTTAGATCAGATTTCTATTTGCATGCTTCATACATATACATAAAACATATTTCATGTACCAAGTTAAATAATGCACAATACTTAAACTATTCTTACTTTTTATCCTTTGGTTATTGTAATTACAAGTAATTTTGTGAAGGATTTTCTATTTTTAAGAAATCACACTTTTGTACTTGATCCAGCTAACAGGATTTTCTTACATTACTTCATAAAGAGACCATCTTTAAACTTCTAATGTTATTTCTTATTCATTAGTACATATGCCTGTAGGGTATGTTCATAAATGGGTTAAAGTTACAAAGTTATGCTTATAAAAGCTCATGGTAATTTGGAGTATCAGGAGGATTTATTAATTTTGAAATCTTAAAAGAGCAAAAGCTAAAATGAGATTGGATTAAGTATATTCTTGCATGCAGTTATTCTAAACACCCTTAAGGACCGCAGACTAACTTACAGAGGACATTATGCAAATATGAATATATCTCTAAGTGCCTCATAGGCTTGCTGATGTAATATTTTACATGGTTAGTTAAGTACATCAAGTAAAAGGTTTGACCTTGATATACTGTAAAAGGTACTTATCCCCCAACACCCAATTGTTTTCAGTGCCATTGTGAAACACATCGCTCAAACGTGCAAACAGTTTTGTGCATAAATCTCATTAAATGTGGCTCCAGCAGCCAAACAGCTGTCCACAATCCCCCATCTCTTTAGAAGACCAAAGAGCTGTTTTGTAATTTATCTTTATCAAAATGCTGTTTGCATTTATCAACAGTGCCAGGCTGTACTTATGTAGGGAGATGACAATTTCTTATGAGGAGAAATAGAGTTCCTGGGTGTTGTTACTGGCACCTGCTCCCATTACACAGTTCTTTTTTTTGTTCTTTTCTTTTTTTTTTTTAAGGACATATAGAAGGTGGAAGACGATGATGCCCTAAAGTCAAACAAGGTTTTTGGGGAAGGAAAACAAGTTGCAGTTTTGATCTCAGCTCAGAATTTCTGTAAATTCTTGGATGCACTTTCCTTTTTGATTATGCAGTAATAAGCTTGACTATAGGGACTTAAATGTTACATTTTCCTGTATCTTCACTCCTCCTGCTCCCACTCCATTATATGTATGTGTGTGTGTGTGTATTATATATTTTTTTCCCCCATTGAGGTGGCAATGGAATAGAACAGAAAAATGGATAGCTAAATACTGCATGTTATCTCTTCTGTATGTGTATCTGAAGGGAAGATTGGCTGATGTGGCACCTGCAGATTACTTTAGGGTAAATCCTTGTTTGTTCTGTTTAGCATTTTTGTGGTTATCACTAACTGAACTGGAGGGAGAGGCTCTGTAGATGGATGGGGTAGGCGTGGGTTCCTTCTATTAATCAGATGGAAAAAACAGATATTCAGTCTTTCACACCAAGACATCAGCCCCCTTCTACAGTCTGCATCGTATCAAGCAGTTCCTGTGGGGTTCAAGCAGTAAAAAGTATAATCTCTCTCCAGTCCTTCTAAAGTGACCAAAGTGCTCCAAAAATGTTTATGGCACATTACACTGGACTGTAAATACCCCATTCGGATTGTCTTATTGTGTGGTGGTTTGAGCATGATCAAATCCTTGGGGAAAGGGGGGCATATAAAAATACATATATATAATTAAATAATGCAATTTAATTGGGATGATGTTGATGATGTGGGATATCACTCTCCAAGTAGTGGGTTTTTTTCATTAGGTCCATCTTAGGAAAATATTGAATTAACTGTGGAGCACCACTGAGAATATTTCATTAGCATTTGCCAGCTACCTGGGAAAACTTTGCCTGCTGGATGTAGCACAAATAAAGGAGAAATAAGGAAAAAGGAGAATACAGCCTTGTATGAGTAAGAGCTGTGTCTCTGCTTGCCTGCCAGCCATGTTGTGGTTTTGCTCAGTGGAAAAAGCCCATGGTTTCCATATCAGTTTTGTATTGGCTCTTAGCTCTTCTGTGTAGCAGGAGGTTACTTCTGAAACCAAGGTGGTGTTTTGTGGTGAAACATCTGCACTGAGATCTGTTTGTTTTGGGGCTGTCCTGAAACCAGGACAGGGGCTCTCCTATTTTGAAGGCTATGTCCCCTGAGAGGAGAAGAATTTGGAAGCAAGATGAGGTTTGAGCACTTCCATCCCTCTCAGCTTTATTTATAAGGAAGTCTGTAATGGATACGTATCATCAAATGTATGGCTCTTAGTTGTCTGGCATTGGAAACTAACCCATTTCCATGCCACAAAGACACATCCAAGAGTGCCTGTCAGTATGTCAGACCAATATTTCTGTGATCATAGGGATAATTCTGGATATTTGTTTATTTTGTTGGCTATATCTGCCCAGAGTAAACCTGCTTGCCATAAAGGATAATGTTCTGGGAAGGTTTTCACTTTCACAGGGAAAATGTAATTACTACAAAAGGTTATTTTACGAAAAGTAGAAGTTGCTGCTGGGATCCATGAGGAGATGGTGCCTCTGAACAGAAGTTTCCATCTCTGCAGGAGTGGATGTTAATAAGGAAAGGGTCTGATCTTTAACAAAGTCTGGTACTTGAAGTAATATGCCACACACGTAGTAATTTAGGACCTGGTCCACAGAAGTGTGGTATTTGGATAAGCAGTTGGGTGCTTTGTGAATTTACAAACACAATTAAACAGATTAGGTTAGGTTGGTAACTTGCTGGAAATATTTGTTGGCTCCTTTTGGCGTCTGTCTGCAAGTTTGGTCTCCGAGAAACCTGCCTGAATGTGTCTTAATTCTGCATGGAGTTTGAAAGAATTTCTGTTCTTACGATGAGTTAATTAAGTAGGTTCTTAGCTATGCATTTTTTTTTTAATCCCAGTGTACTGCTGTGTATAAGCACACTACATTTATCGTTTTTATCTACTAAAACCTCATAAACAACAAAAAAAGTCATTATTACTACATTCCTAATGCACACACATATACAGGACCTGCACAGAAGCACACGTGGCACAGTGCATATGCACATAAAGCAGCAAGAGGCATTCCTCCTTCCAGATCTGACTCATTTTAAATTCAGATAGTGGGGGAAAAAATACCACTGGAAAGATAACTTATCGTGCCACTGAAGATAGATTTTCTTTTTCTTGGGTTTTTTTTTCTTTTTCCCCCATAGTGCTGAGTGTGTGTGTGTACTTGAGCTGTAAAAATGAAACCAAAGAGAAATACAGATCTCTGAACACAAGAACAAGTGCAACGTGGTTCTTTAGGGTCCTACAGATTTGTATTAAGGATTGCCATGTACATTCACTTCTCTCAAGATGATTGGAGCGGGGAAGATCTTTGTTTTGAGCCGAAGTAGAAAACTGCAGGGAGAAAGAATGAGATTCTTCTACCTGTGCCAGAGAGGCAACGCAGCTGAATACACAGGGACCTGGGTGGGATGCCGAGACCTGGGGCAGATTAACCCCAGACACATGCAGCAGAGTGAGCATCTGTGTCTCCGTGTCAACCAGCTGTGCTAGTCACCCTGTGTTTCTGGTGGCAAAGATGCTTTTAGGGTGCAACTCAGTTGACCAGCTTTTGATAGCTGCTTTGAGAAAAAGCAAATTGCACCCTGCGCTCCACTGATGTCACTGACGACATCTCCAGTGGCTTTGGAGACAACCCGGGCTGATGGGCGTGGACGTGGCCATGTACATACAGGCAGATGAAACGTGTCACTGGAAGCTAATGCTGACTGTATAACTAACTCATTTTTATAATCTTATAGCTCTTTCCATCCTGTTTATCCTCTATCATGTAGCTTTGAATTGGGGTTCACCTCTGGCACTCTATGAAGTGTAACACAGCGTGATGCTGATTCCAACTGGGCTTTCTTGGTGTTCCTGAAATGCCAATGACATGTTTATATTTCTTTTTTTGAGGAAGTGTAGCAAAATGTTTTGCACAAATTAGAAGAACATTAGATGTTTCCTAGAAGTAAAACAAACAAACAAATTAAGTAAAAACATATAAAAATGCAAAACCTAAAGTAAAGAACCACTCACCCCCAAAACCAGTACTGTTCAGGAGAGCCAAATCTATAGCTACTTTTATTCAGCTGACCCTTCCACTTGTTGACAATGCCTTCACAATTATATCTCTGCTCTCTCCTCCTGGTGTTGGGATGCTCATATCTGGGGGCAGTGTGGGAACTTACTTACCCTTCTTGCTGGTACCGACTTGCATCATCAGAAGGTTGATGTATAAAGGAGCTGGCTGGCTCTCAGCCTTATTGAAATTATTGTGGTAGTGTAAAACAGTGCAGCTGCATTGACTTGCACCTGCTGAGACTTGGCGCTACAGAATCTTTATGGAACAATTCCTGGGAATATATTAATAGCAGATGATTAGGTCTTGTGGAAGGAAAGGGGCTGTAACCTTAATATATCTGCTCATGGCTGTGCTTCCAAAAAAAATGGTGACAAATCTTTTTGATAACTGGGATCTGGGGGCAGGGAGTGTCAGTGTTGATAACTGAAAATTGGGACAAATGCTGTTGTCCCAATGCTATAGGTGGGTTTTTTAAAAAATTGAATATTCCAACAAGTAGAAAAAAAAATATCTCCTTAGGTGGAATTAAGGGTCTTTGAGCCCTAGCCAACAAATTTCAATGTGGTTTGAAGTATTTGAATTAATTTTTAAAATAAAATTTAAATTCCATTTTAAAATGGAAACATTGGTTTCAAACTGAGGGACCAAAATATTTAGTTTAGAAAGTATTTTCCATCAGTTTGTGATGGTTCTGTTTACTTGCTGTCTAGTTCGGTTGACCTCATTTTGTCTTTCAGGAAAGATGTATTGTGCACAAACATCCTCTATTCCCTTCTGTTTCCAAGGTCACTGTCAGTGTTTGCAGATGTCCCTTCTTTTTCTGTCTCTTGCCCATTTTATGCTTTGTCTTTTGCCAACAAACCACATAAAAGGTTAAAGTTTTTGTCTCTTCAGGTGTTTGGTTTTTTTTTTTTAACTTCCAGCTTCCCTGTATCTTCCATTTTTCATAAAGTGCAGGTGATGCTGGGCATGGTAAACTACTATCTGTAATTGTATGATTCTTTCCCTAGCACATCCTTCAGACCTCTCCTTCCATCATGCCTCTCTTCCAGCACATTTCCTTTTGCATTCCTTGTGTGGACTTCTCTTCAGAGACCTTTGTCTCTCCTCCGAGTCTCTATGACCACAAAACTTGCAACCTCCCCTCTCTCTGAGGATACTCAGCTGTCCTTTGGTTTATCTTGTGTTTGGAGTCCTGGCTTACTAAGGCATAGATTCACCTGCCTGTATTACAGTATTTTTATTTGGGTCAGAGTTTTCATGGAAGGAAAGCATGGAAGGAAGTGCAATAAAGTATGGCCCTGGGGATCACACCACTGACTGCTCTCCAACCTAGCTGGACATAAGTTTGAGACAGTTTGGAACCTGTGTAGACACATTAGCATGGGGCTGTGTCTGAGTTAATAACCTAATATGGCTTGTGTCTTCTGGACCAAACCTACCTTATGCTGTGTCAAGCTTGGATCCCCCTGTACCAGCCTATATAAATATAAAATTTTATTGTTTCTTGAATCTGTCTCCAGAATTCCTCACGTCTCCTGCCTGTGCTGTCGGGAGCCTTCCTGTTGGGTTGTGTTCCAACTGCCAATCTATTGTGTGCAGGAATACAGTTGTGGCCTCTTTCTTGGGTAAGATTAAGGATGAGCCCAGTGGCTGCACAGCAGCTCATCTCTGACGTTGGTGGGCACTGTAAACACACTCGTGGGCTGGAGACCTGGGTGCAGGACGTCACTAGCTGGTCGCAAGGAGCGGCAGGTGTAGGAGTGATAGGGAGGGTCAGCTGAAATTTAATTTCCTCCAGGAACGTTCTCCACAAGCTGTGCAAACTTTCTTTAGCTAAATAAATAGACCTAAAGACAAAGATTTCCCATTTTCCTAGAAATACTCATGGTAACAACTGCCTGTGCTTTCACTCCTGGAGCCTTAACAAACAGCCTGCGCATTTGCATTTTCTCTAATAGTCTCAGCAGTAAACTTCCCTCCAAAAAGAGGGGGAAAAAAGGAAATCTTGTGTTCCCTGAATGCAGAAAGAAATTACACATTCTGTCTCTGTCTCTCATACTTACAGATACACAATTTAGTACTTTACATCTTCAAAGCACTGCTCAAATAGGGACTAAATTGTGTTTGTAAACTCTCGCTTTGGGAGACAAGTTCAAATGGGGCTTAAGTCCCAAATGAAATGCTGATGGTCTCGGTCAAGCTCCTAGTGAACGTTTGCCACAAAAGCACAGCACTGTTTGCTTGTATTGATAACAATTAGTGTTATTACTCTGTGTTACAGCACAACCCAGATCAAAGACGCATTGTACGATGCAATGGGTGTACACAGAATAAAAGGCTGGCCCCACCTCAAAATGTGAACAGAAAAGAAAAAAACAAACCTCTTTTTAAAATATATATATAAAAAAAGGGAGAAATGATCTGTTCTCCTTCCTGTTTTGCAGAGTAGGGGGCTACAGTCCACAAATACAGTTCAGCCTTACTACTGTCCTGATTTATTACCTGGTTTTTTTTCTAAACCCAAGGTAAAATTACCAAGTGGTGTGACCATGGTCACGGTGTGGGGGGGGAGTCTATGTCAAAGCCAGGAACAGAACCTAGCTCTCCCAAGGCCATAGAAATTGTGTTAACTGGAAGGTTACCCTTCCTCTCCAAATAGAGTTTAATGAATATAACACACTTCAATAGGTGTATTCATAAGAAGTTACCCATTATGGATGTAATGCATGAGTTTTTCTCTCTTGGAAATAGGTTACTCTTACTGGCCATTTCCTGGTCAGGTTTTGATGAGTCCCTTTCAGGCACAGTTCCCATTGAAATAGGTTTGCCTGAATGAGGACTTAAAGAAAAACTGAATAAAGACCTCTATAATTGCTCTATAATGATTAAATGGTTCCCATGAGCAAGGCAGTTCAGAAAGACGTGCTTTCACTTAGCAACATTCGCACTGCCAAAGTGAAATAGCCACATCTACTGCAGGCAGAACTTAATTCATTATCGTTGCTGCTGTTATTGTGGCAGACTAGAGACTGGGCAGGATCCATCCAGGAGAGCAGTAGACCTTGTGCATGGCAGTCTAAGTCCATCCAGTCTTGGGGCTCTGGGTCTGCTCCCCTGTGTGCTGATGATGTGCCCATTTGAAACAGTTTCTCTGCTTTGCCTTGTTATTGCCCTATTTGTTCTCCTTTTGAACTTGCACTTGGGTACAGATGTTAGTGAAGCAGTTCAAAGGCAATGTTTCTTCAGAAGGATTGGGCTGGAGAGAAGACAGATACCCAACCTTTATTCTGAGGTGAGATGCAAATCATTGCTGCTGGAGTGGCCTGTTCTTCAGCTTCCACAAGGTTAGACCAAAAAAGATATTTTATTTCCCCATTCTCTCAGTTTGTTTTCTGCTTTGGTTTGGGGTTTTTTTCTGCAATTTTTAAACTGCATACTGTGGTTTGAGAAAAGGGACAAGACCTGTACTAAACTCTTCAGTAATGAAAAGGGAGGAGTAGGATATCTTAAGATGTTGACTTAAATCCTACCTGATAAGGTGGTATTGCCCTTGGGACCTGTGGATACTGTATCTGGTCTCAGGAGCACTGTGGAATGGTAGGAGGCAGCAGGAGATGGTGGGGGATGGATTGTTGCAAAGCAGCAGGAGGCCATCACAGGAACAAACCAACCTTCTCAGGTTTTCCAAGAGCATCCTTTCATTGCCCACTCAGCTTCCCTGAGACTTTTGAGGGTGTTTGTTGGAAGGCTGAGGGTTTCCCCAGTTTGTTCTGAAATGCCTAGCCCTCACTTTGGGCACGCAGGCTCAGTGTCACCCAGTGAATGCTTGCACCCCAAAGGTAGAAATCGTGATACTCAAAGCTGAAAGATCTTTGGAGATTTCCACTGAAGTTGTGGATGCCAAACAATGGAGTTGAATCTCTTGACAATGAGGAGATGACAAAAACAAGCCATGTATTGTCAGCTGTGCAGAGAGAAGACCGTTTTGCTCCTTGGGGCCACATTCTAATCTCGGATGCACAATGTGCATTACCATATAGCTTAAAAAAGCAGATATTTCTAAGATGATATGTAGAGTTGTGTGCAAACCTCTCACAGAAACTGATGTCCTTCAGGAGTCTTTCATGCACTCGGTGACATGGATCCCTGATGGAGCATCCTCGGTTGAGGAATAAAAGCAAGGATGGGAAAGGCAGAGAGAAGCAGAATACACCAGAACTGGAGCTGGAAGCTGGTGAGAAGCTTTTCACTTCTGAACGGGATGTGAGGCTGCAGCACGGTAGGTAGGTTGTCTATCCCATGATAATGCAATAAGACACCAAAGGAACAGAAGACTAGAGAGTGCCTTATGTAAGACTAGAGTCTTGAAGTGGTACTGAAGCAGTCAGGGAAGCAAATATATTAAAAGAAGAGGCTGGGTTTTGTTTGTTTCTTTGTTTCAGGTTGGGTGGTTTTTGTGATTGTTATTGGTAGTCTTAGCTTGCAATATGAACAGATCATTTGGGCCATTCAAGCCAGAACTAATTGGTGTCAACAACTAACTGGTGTCTGACCTCAGTCTAGCTGCTGGGAAACAGCTGCCAGCATCACAAAACCATCCTGACAGCAGGCAGTGGTGAGTAATCACAGAAAGAAGGGGCCAGGAGGAATCTCTGGAGACCATACAATCAACAAGCAGGTGTCTCTTCTGTCCCTACAGGCCAAATGTCAAAGTCTTAACACATAAAGAGTCCCAACAGACATACCTCATACCTTTGGGAAGTCAGGGAGCAGGGGTTTCAAGAGTGCAAGGTGGCAATAACTCCCTGTGGTGGATGCTTCATGATGGGGCTGAGCTAGGCAGGGTTGGGGTGCAACGATGCTTGGCAAGCCCAGTCAGCAGTCCTTGCTAACTTATCTGCAGAAACTGCTGAGTGGGACTGCCAAGCAGCCCTTGTGCTGGCACAGGTCTGTCTGGCAGCCCTGGGATGCTGTCTTCCAGGAGAGCTGTGCTCAAGTTGGGTGAGAGCCAAATGGCTGGCCCTAGGAGCTGGAACATCTACAGCTAACAGCTAGGCTTGCAATAGTTAATAGGTGTCCAGCTTAACTGAAGATGATTGTGATCGTATGGTAATGTTTCTTGTCTAGGAAAACATGTACAAAGTCCTATATGTGTCAGTGTAAAGAATGTGAAACGTCTCACCCAGCAGGTTGGGGAAAGCTTAGGTGCAGTGCCCTAATTTTGCTTTGCCTGGGTGGTCCTGAGGTGGTCCTGAGAAGGTGCTTTCCTCAGCTTCATATTGCATCTTGGGTTACAGGGGTGCTGTCTGAGATGGGACTGTCTGAGTGAGTGCTTTGCAGGTTGGCTCCTGATCTAAAGGGGCACAGAAACCTCATGCAGCAGCTGAATGCTCTCCCTGTTGTATGTTAACCTGTATCAGTTGTCTCTTGGATTTGGGCAGTCACCCTTGGGTGGAAGAGGAACCAAATACAGCTACAGCACAGTGGTGGCAGCTCCAGGTTTGTATCTAAAAGGAAGTTGGCATTTCTTGTGTAACCAAAGTGAGGGGCAAAACCTCCATCCCACATAGGATAGGAGCTGTAATAAATCACCATCATCCTGATGGGTGTCTTGAAGGGGTTGCAATTTTAGGTTATTTCCTTTGCATGTTTTCCTTATCCCCAACATCAGTTCCCATAGCCACGTGTTGGGTCTTAGCCAGCTTCTTATTCTTTCATCTAGGAGCTTTTCTTTTACGGGCATTGAGACAGCTGGTGGAGAGAGGACAATTCTGGCTGAGATAGGGAAGTGTCACAGTTTGGCAGGCACCGAAGTCAAATAGCATCTCTGAGCCTTGCTCCTGGAGTTCTCACACAACCTGGTAGTAAAAAGAAGACACAAGTGAGCCTTGTGCATCCTTGAAAAGACAGAACAGATGCTAGTTACAGCCCTCTGGGATCTGCCTGAGACGAAGCAGCAAAGCCAACTCCACGACTCCGTTCATCTCCGCCAGGCCTATAGGATGAATTCAGTCGTGCCAGTGTCAAGAACTGCTGTCAGGTCTAGGAGATGAATATGGAGATTTGTCATCTCCAGAGCTAGAAGCTCTGCTTGCTCCAGCAGGTTCATTCCTGTGCCAGTCAACAGCCTAGTGCAGCGTCCCTGGTCTTTGAGAAGGAGATGCAGTCACAGGTTAGTCTCCTGACACCACTCAAGGTTTTTTCCCTGCCTACGAGGTTAAACTAGCATAATCCTCAGTAAAATGGTTTGGAGAGTGGTGTTTCCTCAAGCACTGTCTGAACAAGCAGGCATGGCTTGAGGAAACCTCTCTTATAATCTCTTAGGTATCAACCTTCACGGCCAGCAGTGACCTTCCATTAGGCTGTTCTCCAGACAAAACTGCTGCAGTTTTGACCTTCAGGTCCTTTCCCATCCTTTTTGAGGAAGTTTGGGGAAAATAAAGAAGACAACAGGCTGGATTTTGATGGGAGCTAGGGTTCTTCTCTAAATGTTCAAGCAACTCTCCAAAGTCTTAATTGTGGTTTCCCGTGGCTAAACAAAGCCATGACAGTGGCCAAGACATTCCCTAAGCCAGCAGAGTACTTAGATGAGTGTAACTTGAATCCTGTCGAGCCCAATTGCTCACAGGCTTAGACTTGAGCACATCTGTAATGCCTTGCTGGAGGTGGCCTGATGCTCAGCACTCAGACTGCAAGGCAGGGATTGCTCAGGATGTGGCTCAAATAATAGGAAAATAATGGCCAAAAAGCTGCCTGTTCATTGCAACCTCTCTGGAAACACAAGAGGCTGGTTGGGGAGCAAGGACAAAATGAAAGTGGCAGAACAATAAGCTGTTTCAAGCACCTGAGAATATATTTCAAGCAAGAGAGAGAGGGGAAAAAAATAGACAGTGAAATTTCTGAAGCAGCACTTGAGTGCATTTTTTTCTGCTTCTGGTTGATGTATCACCTTTCTTATTGATTTTTTTTTCCTTTGCACTGAAAACATACATTATCTTCCAATCCTTCTTCAGTGAAGTAAATCTAAAATGAAAACAAACCACGCATTTGGCCAACCCTGCCTTAAAATTACACATCAAGAACATTTCCAGTGACAAATACTTTCAAGGCAAACAAACTGAAGAGAAATTAAAAAATCTCTGTGGGGCATAAATATGTAATTACACTCACACAGGGAGCATTTTATCAGGTAAACCATCCTACTTTGTTAATTGAAATGCTGCAGCACAAGGTTTTTTGACAAAGGGGCTGAATATGCATGCATATTTCTCACTGCTGCTGTTCCATTTCTCTCTCTCCTTTCCCTGTGTGCTCCAGCGATGGGGTAGTGATCACTCCTGCTTTCTTTGTTCAAATATCCTTGTTTCCACCACCTCCACTTAATTCTGGCAGGGAAAGTTTTCCTTTCACTGAAGGCACAGGTTTGGGGGGGGGTTGTTGATTTGAAAAAAATAAAATCAAATCAAAACCCCTAAAAACCCAATTCTCCAGAAACAATAAAACCTCAAGAATTGAAAGAAAAACAAAAAAATAAACCCCAGAAAGAATAAAATGAACTGCAGGAAGTAAATGCAGCTGTGTTGACCTAATCCCACTAAAACCATCCTACCAGGATGAGTTATGGGAGCCTATGTGAGCGTGGCTGAAGTTTGAGGCTGAAGAGATTTGAGGTCCAGATCCAAAGGCTTTGTTACAGCAGCGTTTGTCAGTATTTAGTGGCCATGGGCAACACTCAGTGAAATATTTACAGCACGATCACTTCCAAGAAGCATGGCTGCTGGCAGGCTGTTTAATGGTCTAAATGCAAAGCTGCAATGCCAGCTGTGGTTTTGCTCACCCATCTGCGATGGCTCTGCCATGCCAGTTCTCCTGCCCTCCGAAGGAAGCGGGGCACATCCTCCCCAGGAAGGAGGGGTACAGGGGAGTCCCACACACAGACCAACTGCTAACACTTGCTCAGTGGTGGTGACCTACTGTGACAACAACTAGGCAGTGAGAAGATGCAGTGCCCAGTCTTTCTCTACAGCAGCATGGGATGCCAGCATCTCTTCTCCCTCCAGGTGAATGGAGAATAATATGTTGTTCCTCTCTTTCATGACCTATGGCCTAGTTTGGTCTTTCTCTTGTGTTTTCTCTCCCTCTCACATGCAGCACAGAAGTTGCTTGTGTTGCACAGCCTTTAGCCATTTCCTGGAAAAAACAGAAAGGGCTTTTAATGCTTTTTAAGTTCCATATTCCCTTTCTGCCTCATGCCCATCTCTGCTTCCCTGCCTAAATCCTTCATTTTGACAGTCCTCATCATCACGTCCCACAAGTATATCCTTGACTCCATTTCCAGCTATTTTTCCAGGCACTGCTGTTTCTTGTGAACAGAAGAAGATTGACAGGAGCAATAGAGGGGCTGATGTTTCCAGAGAAGCAGGGCTTTACCATACCGTGTACCTCTCCAGGTAAGTCATGTCAAAAGCTGATAGACATGTAAACCCCTGGGAATCATTCTGAAATGTCCAAAACAAGTTTGAGCTCTCTCTCAATCTGTCTCTGCTTCCTTTGTCTGGCTTTGCAATGTGATAGTAACTGTGTCCTCTGACAGGAGAGATGTGATTGAACGGCTAAGGGATGTAAGTTAGTTAGAAACTAAACCGCTGTGGTTAAAGATGTTTCCAGGACTGAGAAGATGTTGTCTCCCTTTCACATAATCTTGCCACACAACATAAACCTTTGCTGTGATGTAGGTGGGTCTGAGGCTAAGACATCTCAGGGAAGGGATGGATACTGAATACTGATGGGACGGTCATGGCTGGGCTAAGAAACAAGTTAGACATACAAATCCTATTCCCAGGTACAGAACAAAAAGCTTGTGCCTGCCCCAAGGAGCTGATAACCTCAGTATAGCAGGAGAGTGGAGGAGGAATTTAATTATCTTGAGAGTAGCCCTTGGTAGGGCTTTTAAATCTAGACATCCAAGTCCACTTGTGGTTCTAGATTGTGGTACACCAAGTGTTTTATCCTTGGCCTGTTTCATTAGACAAAGACTTCTGGCAACAGGATATTTACCATTGACTCTTCACTGTCCTTGGCTGGTTTGTGTTTTTCCTAACTCACATTCACAGGGATACTTGCCCATCTTTTTCTCTTCCCTTTCTTTGTCTGTCTTTTGAGCTGCATGGTGGATGTTTGCTCAATAAACAATGTTTGAAGTCAGTCGTCTCCAGGTATCTGTGTTGACTGAAACCACTGTACTGTGGCAGAGTGTGCAAACAGAGCAGCTTAGTAGATACTGTTATGGTTCATGTGAAGCCCTCAAACGTGGCTGATGAGGATTTCCTTAGTGACAGATCAGTGGGTGCTTGAAGGAGTTTGACACTGGGTGATTTTTTTCCACTTTATTACCATTATTTTCCTGAAATACAAGATTATCTTACTTGAGTTTATATAAAATGCAAATAAGGCATCTTGCACCAGTTTGGCTGGCAAGCTGGTTATTCAGACATTCAACTCGAATTCTCCACCTGGTATTTTCCTGGGCTACATGGAGAGAGTCATGGGCTGGTAATGGGCAGAAAGAGGGGGTCCTGGCCATGGAGACATGTCTTACAAACACATGAGGAATAACTGCAGCTGTTGAAGAGTAGGAGGAAAAAGACTTCTGTGTGATCATCACACTTGACTGGTTGCATAAAACCCCTATTTCTCCTTCTCTCCAGACTCACTGCAGCTATTTTTTGAGGAGAGGTCCAGAGAGAGCTCAGGAACTCTTCAGACAGTTTTCTGGTCTGCGTTGTCCAACATTTCTTTTTAACAGAACCCTCACTTGTATTTTAAAGTATTTTTCACAGCTCTTTTTCAGCTCAAGCTGCTTGTGGGTAAACAGTGGTGATTCTAAAGCAATTGCCTATATTCACTTGCTTTGACCCTGCCAGCCCCTATTTTGACAGCATAAACCTTTACACATCTTTGCTGGCACATGGGTAACTCTTGTTCAGTAACTCAGGTACTCACATAGTTCTGTGACAAGAAGTCAGGTAGCAGACTGTACTTCAAGGGTGACCTTTGCAGCAGTGTGAGCCTCAAACACAGCTTTGATGGCTCCATCCAATGGACTTCACCTCTCATGAACCTTGATGACCCCACGTGAACCCTGGTTGTCACCTGATGTTGTCTAAACACACCTGGGATAGAACAGAGTACGTGGCACGTGATGAGCCTGAAGGATGCTGGAGGGCTCAGGTGTTCAGCTCTGGTGTCTGCTGGCGTGGGTTCTGTCTGCAGCCTGCTCAGCCCAGCAGCACAGTGCACGCTCTGCACAGCCCACGGGTGCTGTTACACGGTGTCACTTTGCTTGATGGACTTGCAGACAAAGGTTTTTCTGAACAATGGAGATGAAAGCTTTGAAGGGAAATCAGGCCCCTGGTCACTCACATAAACAAATCCAGCTTCCCTTTAAAATGCCCACATTTTCTGGGCCCTGCAGCACCTGTCAAAGTGCTGCTTCAGGACCTGAGCACTTCAGAGCTGTAACTTCACTTCCACCCTGAAACTGTCTGGTGGCTTCTGGTATATTCTTGTGCTAATGTCATGTTTTTCTCTAAATAGGCTGAATTGTTTTGTTATTCTTACTTCCCCAACATATATCTACAGGGAAAGCTGAATATTTTTGCATCTTCTCTTGGAAGATTGAACTTCCCATCTCCCTGACTCTTTGTACCTGTTGACATGGGGGGATTTCTCCTGAATGGGGCACCCTGCTCTACCAGTGTCCCTGGAGAGGGTCAGTGTCACTTCCCCAACTCCATTGGCTATATCTGGCTGCATTTACCCTAGGACTGCACTTGGTTTTTCCACTGCCACAGGATGCTGGGATCCTGTAGGCACCCTGGTAATAGCAGAGCCCAGCTTTGTGTGTCTGCCTTTTGTCACCTGAGGGGCCTTGCTTAATGTGAACTCTCTTAAACTGCTCTTATATCTGTGAGTCCTGAGACCGTCGTATTTCCACATTTCATCTCAACCTCATGTCTTCAGCAAATTGAAATCTTCCCATATTTTTCCCTCCTTTGAAGAAACACCTTCCCATTTCTTTTTACACTTGGATAAACATTTGTGCTTCATTACACTTGGACTCCTTTTCCTGGGCAAAACCTGGAGTCTCCCTGTGAGGCTGCCTAATGTGATGTGCCAGTGCAAAGAAGTGTCCTTGCCTGGCCATCTCTACAAGGACTTGCCTGCCTGCGCTCTGCAATTATGTGATTTTAATTGGCTTTTAATTTGGGGAAGATTATATAATATACTTAAATGAAAATCACAGAGGTGTTGTTAATATGTAGGTTAGGAATTGCAAACAAAATGATAAGTGGCTGAATTGCTCCTGAGCTCATACAGGAAAATTCACATTTACTTTCCCATGTGCTTAATGTGAAATATACCAGAAAGTCCATAATTATAAAATTATAAGGATTTAAAAACCTGTATTACAAAAATACATTTCTGTGGCTCTGGAGGTTGCAAACATGCTTTCCATGTAGAGCTGTATGTTGCATTTATGCTGATTTAATCATTCATTAAACATTAGTAAGAGGCCAATTATGCTGCTCAAGAATAAGATGTTTTACGAGAAAATGACAAAAAGATACATGTAATCATTGAAATGCCAGTTTACAATCAGATAGGATGGGAAATAATCCCTTTAGCAAGCTTAAGCTTTTACATATTAATGGCAACATTGGGGAGAGTGGAAAGAGGGCTTTAACAGCCTTGCGGCCTTCCGGCCCTAATCAGAAAGTGAGTGCTTATGATGCTCTGGACAAAGATTTAATGCACTGTTTTTATTCTGTGGCAGAGATATCATGAGACCTGCTCTTTAATTGCCCAAGCTGTAGTTTAGCAAGTGTGTGTCTGCATGTAGATGTATAAACATAGACAAAATAGGGACTGGAATTATTCTCACTCTTGAGAGAGGGGAGATGTTTTTTGGAGGGAAGACAGTAAAGATCCATCACATTTCTGTACTTCTGTTTCTGAAGGCTCGTGTCAATCACTATCTGGGAAAGGGAGGAGGATGGAGGGAGGGAGGACATACCAGTAAAATCATAGCTGTGAAATCATGGCTGTTGTAGAAGCAGGGGGACAGAAACTAATTTTTCTGCCTCTCTTTCAACAGAAGACTAAGAGGCATCAGACAAAACTCTTGGGTGAGAGGTTAAAAGTAAACAGAAAGAAGTGGTTCTTCACACACAGGGCTGGGAAGTGGTGGAACTCCTTGCTGCAGGATCTGCTGGATGCTCTAAGTTTACGTAAGTTCAAAAAGCAAGTGGGTAAATTCATGGGGAGAAAGTTGCTTGAGAACATCATCTGCCTCTTGCTCTGGGAGTTTCTCAGCTGAAAGTTTTTACACACTGGGAAAATATGCTATGGAAACATCAGTCTGGTTCGTAAACCTGCCCTTTGCTTTCTGTGGCTACTAGAGGCAGGATGAGGAATCAAATGGACCTTTGAGCTGAACCACCATGGTCGTTCTTGCTTTCACAAGTGTGTCTATGTGTAAATACATCAGTAAAAGATATTTATAAAATCTTTTTGTGATCTTGCACAGAGTCCTGTAAGAAAATCATTCAGCATTGTTTCTCTCATGTATAGCATGTGCCGAGACCTAAAGAATCACAGAACATTAAGAGTTGGAAGGGACCTCGAAAGATCATCTAATGCAACCCCCCTGCCAGAGCAGGATCAAGATGACATCCAGCAAACCACAGGCTGAGCTGCTGAAAAACCTGAGACTGCTCTGGTGCCTGTGACATCACAGTACAGAAACGGCTACTCAAGGTGAAAAAAACTACAGAGGTAAGCTAAAAAAGGAAGAAAATAAGACAATTGTTAACTTTAGTGTTCTCATGAATTCTACTCTGAAGTGACTCACCTTTGACTTTACCTGGGTATTTTCTATGTCTGAAAATCTCGCAGTTCTCAGGTTTCCTCTGGGATCTGACCTCTCCTGACTTTTTTTTCTAAGCACATTTCAACTGCAGTCTGAGTAGGGCTGGGCAGAGAAAAATCCATTGTGATCTGAGAAAACGCTCAATCCTTCTGAAAAATCAAGGAGAGGAAGCCCAAAGATATGGGGACTTATTTGCAACGAAGAAAATGGATGTGGGACCAAGGGGTCCTGGAGCAAGAACAGAAAAAACAGGGAAGAACCAGGTGAGCAGAAGATGGGTTCCAGATAAACTTCAGCCAAGCATCACTCCAGCTTCCCAGGGCCATGCCAAGCATTGATGTTCTCCGACTGCTTTACCGGCTCGTACATCTGGCTGCCCAAACATACAGCCCCCTTTTCCCAAATCCAGTTGGTCAGCTGTCCCCGTTGCCATGCCGGCCTCTGGGCAACGGACCCGAGCGATGCTGTTGAGAGGGAGAAAAATGTATTCCAGCGATAATATTGAAGGGTTACAGCTGCCAAACACACTGTGTCTGTGGAAACACCTGTTGAGTAGCTGTTGCAGTGGGAAGAGCAAGATGAAGAAAGACAGCTGTAAAAGTGCCAGCAGCAGTAGGAAGCTCTACCAAGACTGCTTTGTGCCAGTTAGAGATGTGCCAAATTATTTGGCTGCATTTCAAATATCTGGGTGTCCACTACATTTGCCAGCTCGCGCTCCCAGGGAATATTTCAGCATTAACACCAGTCCTGCCACGCTCCCGCTGCGCTTCCACTTTAATTTCAGCCTTTACGTTTCTGTGTTTCTTTTATTTTTTTTACTTCCTTCTAGTGCAAAGGGAAGCCCAGTATTGCAGTGCAGAGCCTAAAATAAGGGCTGGGATCTGCAGCTGGTAGGAAGACAAAGCGTCGCTATAAAGGTTTTTGGCAATTGGCTTGTGAGATCTGCTGGGTTATTATTTTGTGTCTCTCCTGTTGTTGTTTTGTTGGTGTTTTTTTTTTTCCAGACAATAATAATTTTATCTTTTACAAACAGTTAGCTAACCTGTACACTTCTCCTGCCTCTCCATCTAGAAATCCTTGGAACTGCAGAGCTCAGCTTTGGGAAGTTTACAATGGGAACAGTGCTGAAATTGGAAAGTTTAGGTGGGCAAGAGAGCTGGTAAGGTGGAAATACAATTGCAGAATGCTGTAGGGAAATATTTCCAAATGCTTTGTGCCTATTCTGGAGGGCTTATGTGCCATCCATAGCACTGGCAGGCAATACCCTAGGAGGAATGAGAGAGCTCACAGCTGGAAGAGGAATTTCTCTTTTCAAAGACAAAGTTGAGTGAATTAAAATCCCTCCCTATGTAAACAAGGAATGGAAAGAAGATGAAGTTGTAGAGTGATGAGAATCTGTGTAAGGTAATCTTCCTAAAGTGCCCAAAGGGTGGAGGTTCATATCCTGGACCATAACCTCCCAGGTCTTCCTGACTTTGCTTTCAGTCCCTCTGCATCACCAAAGCCCTGTAAGAAGGCTGCAGTGTAAATCTGCCACTTGCCCACCAAGGAAGAGGCAGAGGTATGCCCAAAGTTAAGGTGGCATTTTCAAGGGTTTCAAAAGCCAAAATGACAAGTCAATCTCAAATAATTAAACTGTTGATCAAATAATTCTTGTAACTGTCCCAACCTCTCACCTTGCCCCAGTGAATACTACAGAGGCCAAAAGACACCTGAATTGCAGTGTGCTGCTGTGCCTTTGCTGCTGCAGCACTTCCATTGCTTTTCAGTTCCACACAAATGCCTGTTGTCAGGACTTCTTCTAATTCCCAAATCCAAAGAATGATAAAATACTTCCCTGGTCCAAAGAGCTAATATTTTTCTCAGGGAGATTTTTTTCCTTCCCAGAAAGGTTTTTCTGTTAAGTGTTTGTGGGGAAAAAAATAATCTTCTGTCTATTTACATGTATGTCCAAGATATCCTTATCCATGGGAGTTGATTAGCTGTGGAGGTGACGTTTCTCTGTGAGGTACTGTTGCTTTGCTGGTTGTAGACAAGGATGGAAAGGGCTGAGCACCCAACAAACAGAATTATGATGTCTACCTATTTTGTGTGCCTTCCCTCACCATGTGGTAATTCTTCTGGGGCAGAGATTCACTCCTGTTGTTTATTTTTTAACAAAATAGGATCCTATTTGAGAGGGGGTCTCTGGCCCTGGTTATAATGCAGACAACAATGGCTAAATCAAATCTCTTTTACATGTTTTCCCTCACAACAGGATCCCTCTTGAGAATAAAGCTCATTTATTAGAGAAATACAAATCTGTGCTTTTTGAGTGAGAAAGAGAAAATATCACATTGTACAAATTGGCAGAAGACCAAATATGTCCAGGACAATTCACTTCTCCCTTTTGAGGTAACTTTCCAAACACGCTTTGCTCTAATTTGCCTTTTCTCTTCCCAAGCACCACTCAACCTGCTCCCTTTCTGGATTGTTTAGGCCAGGATAGGTATCTAGATGCCTGACTTACTGTGATTTTACCTTCAGTTGCTGGTTAAAGAGCAGTTGGTTGTACTTCAATAGGGCTTGCAAGACTCCTTGGTTGATCTTTGCTCCAAGACAATGGGGTTGTTTTACAGAAACCCTTGCCACTCTGTTCCTGTCTCCATGCAAGGAAAGGAGAGGGCTGCTCCCTCAGCTTTCAAATAGCCAGTGGAACAAGAAAGCTACAGCCTCTTGAAAACTCTCTGGTTGGATCTCATAAATAATGAGAGAAGATTTTTGCCTCAGCCATGTCAAACTTCTCTTCAGACAACCGTAAAATTCATCTTTCCTATTAATCTTCCTGACTGAGATGCCGGATTCATGGGTTATGGTCTGTTCGCCCTGAGAAAATGTTACCCAAGTCAATATTTAGACAGAGTAAGCCTTAATCACAACATAGTTATGCTTCATTAAAGTGGTTTTCCATTCACTTCATTCAGAAAATAATGCAGAATGTACCAGAAGCAAACAAATTGGGTAGATTTCCTATTCACGAAACCCTTTCTTTCTTCTGTAGAAATAAAGGGATAATTACTTGTTCAGAAGCCTTTATTTTCTTCCTTCAGAGGATGAATAGGGATACATTTCCTTGGCCCAGGTCCTCACATAGCTGATGAGTAGACCCAGAATGACACAGGCAGTTTTTCTCTTTATTTTTTCTTTAGGTGCCACCCCAAAATCATGTTCATCAATGATCCTTCTCTGGTCATGAAGGTCATTCTGAAAAACCTACTTTTAGGAGCAGCCCTGACCTTGGGGTGCTCCCAGGCTTTCCAGGTGTTGCCTATAGATCCCATCTCACCTTCAGGTGGGAATCATCCAAGGAGGACTCCCCAGCCTGCCACCTCCCATGTCCCCTGGGCTCATACCCTGTCTTTGGCCCCATGGCACAACCACAGGGGCAGAGAAAGTAGATGGAGGGGTTGAGACTGGTCTAAACAGCTGTCCTTTGCACAGCTGGGTGGACACTAATGGTCAGGTCTCAGGAGCACGAATATGTAGAGTGGAGTGCAGGCAAATATGGCCTCAGAGCCCCTCTACACAGCCATGTAGCTGTATTGCCATAGTAACTGGCCATTCAGCTGTCCTCAATGTAGTTCTTTATCCTCACAATATCCTGGCAAGGTAAAAAAGTGCTTTTGTCTCCATGTTGCACAGAGGAACCTGTGTGCGTTGGCTCACCCAAGGGCATCCAGGCAGGCTGTGGCAGGATGATGCCTCCTTGCCTCCCGTAGCCTGGGGCAGCCCAGAAATCGTGACATTGTCCTTCTTTCTTGCACTAAGAAAATAAACTGCAGCTCCTTTTTCATTTGCTGTCCCCCTCCATCCATGAGCATGGACCAGACTGACTGGGGGAGGCTGCAAAGACGCCGGTGCTGGGAGGAGACCAAGCAGTGCATCGGAGTCTGTTCCCTTCTCCAGGGCATGGAAGAGCAGATGATTTTGCCTGCAGTGCTCATATAAAAAAAAAAAAAATTGATTTCTTTCATCTCTTTCCTGTGCAAAGGCCAGTGCTGAGCCTAGCAGATTATTCAATAACATCCTATAAAAATATTAAACTTCTATATCGGAACCAAATTAAAATTGTATTTCATGATGTGAACAAAGGTGCCCAAGTCGAGTTCATCTCTCTCCCCCCTCGTTTTTCAAATTTAATATCGTGGAGAAGAGAGAAATGAAATCTGTATTTAAATGTCTGTGGAACATTGTGCATTTAAAGTGCACAGCAAGTCACTCCCTAAAGCACTCCATATGATATGTAAATCTTTTGATCTTTCACAAAATGCATGAGTTCCATAAAGAATAATGAGTACGAGCTTGGGAAGTACAATATTGACTGTCACTGTAGTGCACTTAGCCACAATTATTATTTGCATGGCTTTTGCAACATAACTGGAGGGGAGAGTCCTGTGAATATTTTTAATGCATTCTAATAGCTGCTAAAAGAGATTTTATTTTATAATAGATGCATTCTTTCTTTTGGGTCTACAAGTATTACTTTTTTTTTCAATTTATTCATTACATTTTTTTACTCTTTATAAGAAAGCCTCTATGGGGAAAAGCAGAAGAGCATACAAGTCCTGAGGAAAGAAACAATTGACATCCTGCCCTGCCATTAGCTGCAATAAAGAAGGGAAATTGACAATAACATTTATTTATTCTTTAAGCCAATAAGTAAAGTTTAACTTGATAAATGATCTTAGGTATGATCCGCCTGAGGGAACCTGAAGTGATAGTTCCCCTTTGAGGCGTTTCTGAGCACCAGCCAGATTCTCTTCAAGGTGTAAATGCAGGGAGATCCCATAGGATCAGTTTGTCAGCCCCTGCTGAGGTCAGTGGAGCCTTTGGCTCCAGGCTGGCATGCTGCCTCTCACTTTCAGGATTTAAATGCATTGGGCTGGTGGTAGCTGGTGTTTATTTCCAATACGAGTGATGGGCAGGGAGAAGCTGAGCTGTTGCAGTCTGTATGCTGGGTTCTTTTCCATCTTTCTCTCCAGGTTTCCAGGGATGCATCAGCCCAGACCTCTCCTGGAGGTAGGAAGCTGAACTCTATCTTGAAGAGATTTCTCCCATGTTTCTTTTGGACACCAGCATCCTGTTTATTCACTGAGGAAATTTGAAGACTGCAAGATCATGGTGCAGGAAAGTACGGTAGGAATAAGGGCTATCACATGCATGCATGACAATGAATAAAGTAAAAGTAAGGAATTAACTTATTACACCTGATTTCCTGCCTGAAGCTCTCAATATCTCTCTGAAGGTCTATTCCAAGTAGCTCGATGCATTTGTTACTCACATGACAACAAAGCCCGGGAGCTATAGAGCAAGATTAGAGCTGGTTGAGCTGGCAGGGGGATGGTCAACACTCCCAGGAACACAAAACGCAGGAAATGGTCATGGATGGTGCTGTTGCTCTTGGGTTGGCAGGTTATTGGAGATGAGAATTTCTTGTAATGCCATAATGATCGAGTAGCCCAAAGAGACTTTCAATGACATCAAGTGCTGTTTTACCATCAACTTACCAGGGATGCCTGGGACAGGTCATGTGTGTGATCAGGCACTGATCGCCCAACATCTCTTTGGTGCACAGTTCACCCATTCAGCAGAATAGATTTACAGCTGAAGGAACAGCACATGCACTAAAGACAAACCCAAATATCAGTCTGTGTCTGTGGTGACTACCTGGTTCAGAGAACAGACCTTTCCTTGCATCAGGAAATGATAATTCTTAATACTCTGCATTGATCTGGTCTCAAAGTCCAGCCTACAAGAAGAAAGCAATGTTTTGTCCTTTTGTACCTCAGTTTCTCTGATTGTAAAAACAGGCATAGTGCCCTTTTCTTTCTTTATTAGAGCACTTTGAGGGCCAGAGAAGAAAACCTCATCATTAATGGTATGGATGAAGGTGATAAACTATTGCAATAGAAAATTGGTCCTCTGATTTGACTCAGGCCTCTGCAGGCTCAGGTCTTAAAAGTCTCTTTCTGAGCTCACTGCAGAATCAAAGCCCATTTTCACCCAAAGCAGAATTTATGAAATTTTTTCCAACCTGTTGTAGTTTCATCCTGACCTAGAACAGATGCAGGATTTGAAAAAATAGTTCTGTGCATGGCAAGAAATCATCACAATCCCTTTGTCTGTTTGGCCACTTTGTTTAAACACTGACACACCATTGGAACAAATTGTTCCCATTTGTCATTGCTTTTATCTTTGAAGATTTGACCCCAGCTCAGTGTTGATTATTCAGTTGGTCTTTAAAAGACAAATTACACTAGTGCAGAGAATGATTTAGTTCTTGCAGAGTTAATTCTCTCTGGTGTATTTCCTGATGTTGAATTGTCCTGTGTTTTCTAGTGTAATTTTTAGTTTCCCACCTCCATGCACAAACCCATTTTTAATGATGAGAAAAAGACAAATGAGTTTGGATTGAATGACCATATTGTCTGAGAATGAGAACAAGACTGTTGATTTTAAGTCTTTTTTTTAACCCTGGACTATCAAGATAAATTTTTTAAAAAAAGAAAAAAGAAACAAAGCCACACCAGTTCCCAAAAATCTACTGAACTTGTTTACTTGGTAAGGCTTCTAGTAATTTTCCATAACATATTGCCATTTATTATGCTCTGGAAAGGCACTATAGTCATTTCAAGAGGAGAAAACCAAGAAAGATTATTCATTTCACATCCTCATGCAATTCTTTTGTAGGTGGCTTTCAACAAAGGGTGATATTGGATTACATTCATTTTGGTTCTTAATAAACTAGTAAATCTCCCATTGTTCTATGTTGTCCAATTATAAAAGCAATGAATATGAGACTAAGCACTTCAAGATAACCATAGCTTTAAAGATAGACAAAAAGCTTTATAGATTAGGATCAGAATAAAACTGCCATTTTTGTAGCATTTTGATGAATAATATTTTGTGAATTAAAGTGTTCTCTCTTAGGAATGTCAATAAATTACTCTTTAAGTAGGAGCCACTGCAAATCTCAGGAAGAGTTTCCAAATATCTAGGGTACTGAAAAGGAAAGGCAGTAAATCCTTCCTAGAAGTTATTTCCTTGCTGCCTGAAGAGGTGATTATGAAGGGTTTTTCCTGAGGTCTCTTTGCCTGTAGGAGTCATCTGTGGGGATTTTCTTGAACCATTTCAGTTGCTTTCCCTCTTAGGATGTTGTGCCTTTTCAAACATACTTCTTAGTTACGCTGTGTTTCAAGAATCAATTCTTCAGTACTTTGTGAAGGCTTAATTGGTAATAAAAAGAGTATTTTGAAGTTAGAATTTCCTTATTTGCTTGGTCAAAAGCAAGGGTTTCCAAAGTGGTCCAAGAACTGCTTCTGAGAGGCCTCTGTAGGTAATGAGGAAGAGCAACATTGGGAACTGGTTTAATCACACTGAGCAGGGGCTGGACCACTGGAGTAAAATTTTAGGCATCAAAACTGGGGAAAAGAGAGCTTTGCAAACCACAGCTGTAGGTATCACAGACCAGAGTGCTCTGTGGGTTTATCGACCGAGATCATTGGCTTCCTCAACTCAGTAAGAATTCATGAGCCACTTACAGAAATGTCTATTAATCTATTAATTGCCAACAGATTCTTTGTCAGCAAATCCTTAATGGAAAGCAGAGCCCTCCACCCCTTTAATCCTCATAATCCTACCTTGAATGCAACTTTCCAAAATTGTAATGTGGAATGGATTAATACTGTAAATTTGCCCGTTGATGGGGAAGAAACAATGACATATGGCTCTCTCCAGTGATGACACAGGATAAATGTCCCATCCAGTTGCTTATCCTAGTCATATGCTGAAGTGCAGCATAAAGGGAATGTGCACCACAGATGTCAGTTTGATAGAGAGGAAAACACATAATGAGGAGATGTAGTAAGATGCCCATGGGCAGATGTGGGGTATTTCTAGATAGCTGAGTCCAAGCATTAAGCCTTTGTCTCATCTACGTGAAGGTCCAGCACACATCTCTTCCCTTGGCTTGGACTAGGATGGATTTTTGCATCAGGGAACTGCTACATCCCCAGAGAGATCCTGAATCCCCTCTTTGACTGCAGCCTGGGAGGGACACCATGCCTGGCAGATCTGGCAGCAGCATTAGTGGCATAGCTCAAAGGAGAAATGAAGGGTAGAAGAGAAGATGCTTCCCTGCAGTCAATCCTCTCCTCACATCCTTACACTCTTGCTGCTTCCAGGATTTCCAGCATCTTCACCTCTTCTTGGATTCTTCCATTTGAGAGTGAGCTGCTGGGTAAAAATAATTCTTTCACTCAGGATTTTCAGTCACATCATGGGACTGTGCCTGAAACTGCAATCACACTTTTTGATCAGTTCTGCTGAAACAACCTGTTGTCTTTTATAATAACATTTCCATTGGGAATATTCAGATGCTGCAGCTAAAAAGAACCATTTCATACCACACAGACAACTACACACACGGTGACTTTGCATTTTTATCTTTTTGATTTTCCAGTGGGTGTATTTGCCTGGGATTTTTTTCAGGCCACATCCATCTGCTTCGTAGCTCTTACAAAAGCTAGTTTACATGCAATAATTGCCATTAAAAATGTGAAGGGAAAGCTCATTGCACTAATGCATTGTTTTGCTCCTTTTAAAGCACACAGAAGCTACAAAAACTACATGAATCTGATTGATGGACGGGGTTATTTAATTATTACTTTCAGAAACGTGTTCTCTATCTTGCCCATAGCAGGTGCAGGCTGTGACGTGGCATTTGCTCTGGTAATTATGCAGTTTTTTTGTAAATAGCAGAACAAGTCAGGATGAAAGATAGCACTGCCCTCAGGTTGTGGGAAAATATTCAGCTTTCTCTTTACCAAATTTCAAATGATACGTTTAAATGATAAGGTCGCTTTGATTCCTGTTGCACCTCCCACCCCACCCCCTCCCTCTTACTCCTATGACAAGAAACTGGGAGAGAGAAAGAGAGGAACAGGGACTGAAGGATGAACGTGGAAGGGGCAGTTTGGGATGGATCTTGTTAGTTACAGCAGGACCTGAGTGAATGATAAAGCAGATTTCGGTACCCAGCACTGCAGTGCAGCTTCAAAGGGCACTGAGATGTAAGAATAAAAGTGATCTTTTGGTAAAGCTTGTGCTTTTCCAAGTGAGGCCCTGCAGCTAACGTTCCAGCCATGTGCCCACAGACTAACTCAGGTCTCCTCCATCCTATGCTTCATCTTGCTCTTCTGTGCTTGAAGGAGTCTGTTCAGGTCATTTTCCAGCATCCCCATCCCGTATTTCTTTCCCTAAGAAAGGGGTAAACAACAGGTACTGTGCAGGCCAATGGATGTACTAGAATTCTTCTCTAAGAGCATGGCAGCCAACAAGGAATGCCAAGGCAAGTGTTCCCCAGTCACCAGGAGATCCTTCCACAGAGACATGGGACCTCTAAAGAGCCTTTGTCTTCCTCTTTCTGTAAACTGTTCCCTGAACATCTCCTCCCCTTGGGGTCCAAGAACACAGCATGTGCTTGATGACAGTCAGCTACACTAAGATTTGGAGCTGAGGCTCCAAAGGAGCAGCTGACCACTTTCACATCGATTTCAGATAACACAAGATCAACAACTAAAGCCTATTCCTGTAATCTGCTCAGAGCAGATCTACAAACAGCTCTATTGCTGTACTGTGGGGCAATGTGAGGATGTATCAAATCTCCAGGCAGTATTTCTAACCTTGGGTTCCTAAAAATTCCTACCAGGGCCAACATTGTCAAAGCCAGGTAAGAATCTTGTGAACTTTTTTTTTTGACTATTCAGTTTGGTCCCTTTGAAGTGGCACAGCTGGGTTACCCAGGACCACTAGCCACCCTGAGTAAATCCTGGGTCTAAAGCCACATCTAGGAGAGTGGGTATCTCAGCATCTCCACTCCCAGCTCACGCTGCTGTGAGCTGCCCGATGTTTTATCTGATGTTCTGAACACTTGTGCTTCCCAGTGGAATCGATAGGAATTGATGGTGTTTGGCACCTCACTGAAGACACAGTCTTACTGATGGCAGTGTGTAAATAACAGGTTCTGAAATAGGCACCCTTTGGAAACATTAGCTTCCCTGCTCTCTGTCAAGCATGCAATGAAATGAGAATAAACCCCACAATGAAAATGTGTGTTCAGTTTATAGAAGAGCTTAACTGAACAATATAATGTTTCAATGGAAGGTGCAGGGTACGTATATGAATGAAAAATCACTTGATTGTTACCATGTGCCTATCAAAATGAAAATAAGGTCATTCCTAAATCTTAACATTTTGCAGAGGGGAGGAATATATTTTTTTTTTAATTAGGATTAAAAATATTATCTACTTAAAACGTGCCCATGCATATAGTTCTGGCATAGCCTATGGCAACACCTATAATTTTAAAAGAAAACTTTTTTTCCAAGAAGGAAGTAATTTTGAGTGATAACTAATTTAGATAGCACTAATTATATTGGTTGGAACTTGCAAGGGAGTCAATGGATAAAAAGTTGATTAAAGCAAAGTTATAAAACAACAATAAAAAAGCTCTAACTCTGTTCCTTAAGATGTTCTGAACATTTTAATGTTTGTTCCTGCCAGTTCTCTTTAGCTGGGCTGGAAAGTGAATGTTTCCACACACCTGTGTGATGTTAAATGAGAGGAAAAATTTTTCACAGAATCACAGAATCACATGGCTGGAAAAGACCTTTAAGATCATCAAGTCCAACCATTCCTGTCCTGTGCTAAACCATATCCCTGAGCACCTCATCTAACCGTCTGCTAAACACATCCAGGGATGCTGACTCAATCCCCCCACCCTACATTTATGTAATTTCTTCTGGAAGTGCTGGCATCCCATAGACTGTCTACTTCCAGATGCTTCATCTTTGGTTTCATATCTGCAGCAAACCCTCCAGCCTTGCTGGTGCACAGCTAGACACGTGGTATCTATGGAGGAGTGGGCGGCTCTGCACGTGGCTTTGTGGCCATGGAAAGCACAGCCTTGTCCATGGTGGAGACAGTCAGGGTTGTTTTGCCCAGGCTGAAACTCTGCCTTTTATCTTCAAGTTCTTGTGCTGGAAAAGTGAGTTTAACTGACCCTAGCAGAGAGTGACCAAGGCACAGGCCTCTTGAGAAGATGGGGAGAGGCAAATGAAGAGCAAGGTGTAGTTAGTTCTAGTTGAATACTAATTCTGCTGATCACCTCACCCTTTCTCAAGCCACATGTCCCCTACCCTCCAGGATGAATAATTCACAGAGGAAGATGGCAAGGTTGATGAGATTCTCTGAGAAACCAGGAAGATCTGACTCAGCTACAAGAGGAGGCTGATGCTTTTATCCCAACTGCTGGATCTTGCCTGTGAGTCTCCTGGTTTCCCACCGTGCTGTTGCTCAAATTTTGCTATTTCTGTGGAACAGAAACAGAGTGAAGACTGTGATCGCTTTGCCAGCTGCAGAGAAGTGGTCCTGCTACAGGGTGGAGCATCCCAGCCCAGTGCTTTGCTGTCAGGAGACACAAACAGCAGCTGCAGCAGCAGGTAAAGACGGGGATATATCAGCACTCCTTGTGCTTTGCTTGTGTGTTGTGCCTCTTAACCAGCTGCAGGAAGGTTAGGTTTTTGCATTTCAGGCTGTTTTCTTACACAGATAATCATCACTGTGCACAGTGACGATCGTGTGTGCCTGAGGATTTTATGTGGAACACAAAATTCTGATCATGAAGGCAACTTTACCTCTCCAGCTCATATTCAGCATTTTTATTAGTGGTGTTTCTAGGGCTCATATTTTATTTCATTTTAGGGCATATTTGCTTAATGTACAATCTGTGGCACCCTATGAGCACTTGAGGATCTTGACATTATCAAAAGAAGAGATAGATGTAAAAAAGAAAGGAAAAAACAAATAAGAAATAGAGATATTTAATATACATCAACTAGGCAGTCTGTAAGCAGCCTGGCGTAAGTCGTCCTTTAATAGAGCTGTAAGAATAATTAATTTTTCAGTTCAATGGTCAAACTGAAAAAAAAAAACGTGAGGGAGGAAGGAGAGGAGGTGAGTGGGGTGGAAAGAAACAAGGAGAAATGTTTGGGTCACCCTTAAGTAACAATTTCTCATTTTCTCTCACTGAAGCGAAACAAACACATGTAATATCTGCTCCTTTGAAAAATGGCCTTAGCTGAGTTTCTAGGCAAAACCTTCCTTCTAGAAGCAAGGTCTGAAGATCCTGCCTGGATGGTGGTGACACAGAACTTCTTTACTTTTCTGAAATCTCTCCTCTACCTTTCACTTCCTGGCCAAGCTTTCTCAATAAATTTAACGTTGGGGCATAAAGACCTTTATCAAACATATAATTTGTCAAAACCTGCTGACCAGATTCAATCTGCCTCTGCAGTGTCGTTTTCCAACACTTCTCAAACTGTGGACCCTGTAAGATATTTGGAAGCAAGACCACTGCTTTTAAGTCTATTAACAATAAGGGTTTTTTTTTCCTCAACTAAGTTTTCAAGGATGTTTTAAAAGGATCCTCTAAGTGCCCAGAAGTACATTGCTCAGGTTAGGGGAAGTACAATGGATAAAGCCATCTCAGAAGACCTGGATTTTTCATCATGCCTGTGCTATGAGTTGGAGGTCAGGCTTTGTCCTAGCATCTTCTTCTTCCCTCTTGTAGGAGTATCACAAGCAACAAAACAGACCAGAAAGAAAATAAATATAGGTTAGATAGGTGCCTCACTGCTATACTCACAAGGGTAAACTTCTTTGTGGGTAATCAGCAGAGATCCTAAAAAACAGAGACTCCTTAAAAGCATGCAAGCGGAGGAGGTTGCTGTAAGAAAAAAATCTTTGAAGGGGTATTATCCAATTAGTACTGATAGCTCTGCTAATATGGCAGCAATTAAAATGTTGTTTGTGAAATAAATAGGAGAAGACCTAAATATTCTTTGGACTTACATATAAATAATGCTCTAATATCTGGTGGAATAATTATAATGAAGCTGTAAGTATTCTCTCATCAGTTGTTTACTGAAATAGCAGTCTATTTAATCAGTAGCAATGGATTCAAGGTGACTAAATATTAAATATGATTGGCAGCTTACTGCTTGGACTAAAACGATTAAGTAACATGAGAAAGAAAGTGACAGGTGACTTCAGTCCCCTCGAGGAAACATGCCCCAGCCAGGAAATGGGTTGAGACTTCTAATAATATTGGTAACAAGTAAGTGCTGAAATGTTTGCTTGCAGCAGTCAGCCTGGAAAGGAATGCAAATCCTGTTATACATCTTTTTCATCTTGGTGAGGTTGCAGTGGCAGCACTCGCCAACTCTGAGGTACCGTGCATTTTAACTATCCTGTCGAGACACACGCTTGCTTGAGATGTGTCAGATTGCCATGCCAAAAAAAGCCACTGGAATCCTCAGCCCTGAAACAAACACAGCCGGGCCTGCGCAGAGCGGCTGAGCCATCGCGGCCTGGTGCGCCATTCACTGCACGGTACCTCACCTGCCCCACTGCTGGAGGCATCCCTTGTTACGTATCCCATCACCTTGGAGTCAGCTAGGCAGGTGGGTGAGGGATGAATTGCAAATGTAGTCCATGAGCCTTCACAGGTCAGCAGGGAAATGTATTAGTTTGTCGTGGGTGAGTCGACATCTGCCCCAGGCTCTGATCTGGGGCTGCTGGTTGCAGCTCTGGAAAGGGAATGCAGCACATGGGGCATTTCCAGCTGTTTCACTGGAGGATGCAAGGTGATATTTCCTCTAAACTCCACATCCAGGGAAAGCATTTGACACTTTCGGTAAGTCCACGTTTCCCTTTTCAGAGGGCTGAGGTTCCTATCTCCTTACCCTAAAATGAGCTTCCATGCCCTAATTGCGTGTTAATTGTATCTAATGCTAAACCAAAGCTCAAGTAAGGACAAACATTTGAGATGTCCCCACCAGAGTAGGCAGCAGTGGCACATTTCCCTGGGCCACATCCTGAGAACCTTGCTGGAAGAATATTTTGCTCCCTGGTAGACCCAAATCAAAGCACCACTCTTCTTTGCCAAGCACAATAAATTCTCACCCTGCTGCTAGTGAGTTCCAAATTAAAACTAAGAAATTGAGGCAAAAGCGAGAATAAGAAGCTGGCCAGGGTGACACAGGATATCCATAACCAGACCAAAATCTGAGTCAAATTCTTCCAGCTTCCAGCCCAACACCCTCTTTTCTAGCTGGTCCTTCCAGGTTCTCACAAACATCTCCTTCCCTTCTGGCTCCGTGGGATAGGTGTTGAGTCTAAAATCTGCTGCATGGCACTCTGTAGTCCTTGTTGCTGCTGTTGTCTGCTTCTCAGCTGAAGTAGCCCAGTAAAGAAGTTGGGGAGCTTGGGGCAGCTAGAGGAGCAGGAAGAGACTTGTTTCTCACTCTCCGTGTCCCTAATGGGATCCTAAGTGTAGTATAGACATGAGTGTCAATGCCCTTTTACACAGAAAATAGAGAATGAATTCCAAACAGTACTGGAGACAGCTGACCCTTTTAGCACAATGCTTAAATATTCTAGTGCCGTGCCAAGGCAGCATGTGCAGAGTAAATATTTTAATCCCTAATTAATCACTTTGGTTAGATTGGTAAAACAGAAGTCTAATGAAAATAATTTGAAATTTCCTTCATGAATAATTGCATTGTTCAGGGGATTCTGGGAAGAGTCAACTGGCTGACCTTCCATTCTTGGGCTGCTCTATTGCTATGAGACTTAATTTGTGTCCTTCAACCCTTTTCAGTCACCGTCACGAGATTAGAAATACCTTTCATGCAGTTTAGCAGCAACTATGCAAAAGGACAGTGCAGTCAGCAGAGAGGTAAGATATTAGCACATGCTTCCCTGCGGTGAAACACATACAGTATGGCACACAGGACAGGGGCAAAGCTCCTTTTCCACTTCGTGTCCCTTTATTACGTCCTGAACATGATGGATTGCATTGTTTATTGAAGTATTCATGGCCATTTTTAATTAGAGATGTGAGGTCTGCGGGTGCCAGGGCTTTGGGTATTTGCAGGATTGGAAAAGAATTTGCTTGTTGATACATCCTGGTGACCAGCACCATGGTTGGTCCCGTGGCTCCAGGGGAATTTATTTCCTCCTCTGCAGGTCCTCTCTTTCCGGTGTCCCAGTGTAAGGCTTCAATCCTGCCAGGACAGGGTGGGCTGGCTTCTAGGACCAGACCTAAGTGGTCCAGTGAGAGCAGAATTACACCCTTCCTGCTCGCTTCAGCTTGCATTTCTCTACAGACCAGCTACAGTATGCTGAGGAGGGATTATGTAAGTGTAACACGGTCTGTGGTCCTTCCACAGACTTTCCCCTTGCTAAAACACCCACAGTACAGTGTCCCCTATCTCAATATGCTTTTTCTTGTGTGTGATGGCTGCAACAAAAGATTGCACAGCTGGGATTGTTCATGAGAAACAGTTGTGCAGTCAAGGATTTAAAAACAGATCTTGAATTGATAGACCCATAAGTATCCTTTCTGGGCTTCTCTTTCTCCAAGCTTTTAAGGAGTGGACCTGTTGTGGGGAGACTTCTTTGCTGTAGAACTGCAACTACTGTGTCTACTGCAGGTGGAGTTTCTGTAGAGAGGGCACTGCAAAGCTGTTGGGTTTGTCTGTGGTTTTTTCAGAGGTGCTTCTTGTCCAGGATGGTGTGTTCAGCCTTTGAAGTGGCCACCAAAGCACATGGGGTTCGTGTGAGTGTGTATGTGGGGGAGCAACTGTATAGTACGTACTCCAGAGAGGGAGAGCAAAGGTTTTGCAATAAGTGGTCATGCAATAATGTGGCAGGAGGATTAAGAAAGGCAAGGTAGCTTTGATCCTGATTTGGAGGTGTGCTGTCTAGAGAAGAAGTAGAGTTATGAGTTGCTTTGGGAGAAAGGAAGGCATCATGGAAAATGATTTCTCGGGCCAGGAAGCACTGTGGTCCTTGGCAGCACCTCTGTCTAGCACGCTGTGGATGCATGTGAGCATGGCTTAGAACAGGGGCTGGTGAAAAACTCCACTAGAAAGTGTTTTCTGTCAATCAAGGGGACAATTTTTGAGACAAAGAAACAGACCGAACAACTTTTTGTTTTCTTTTAGAGGACTATTAATAATCACTTTCCTTCTGCTCATGATTTTACCTGACGAAGCCAAACTTTCTGCAGGGATTATCACTTCATAGCATCTTGCAGTCCCCACTTTCATTTGTATTTTTTTTCCTCCCACATCCACTCTGTTACTTTTCTATTCGTCTGCGCAGTTGTCGCTTATCAGACATGGAAATTTACAGATATTAAATTAGCTACAGGAGGTCTCTGATATTGTTCCCTCAATGCTAGAGAAACCTATTGAGAACTAAAGGAAAAATTATTAATGAAAACTGAATGAGAAGGCTATAATGTTCAAACAAAGAGTGTTCCCTACCTCACAAGATCTGGGTGCATGCAAAATTTCATGAAAATTACTCATAAAATGGTGTATTATGTTTTGCTTCTTCAACCAAAAGCGTTGTTGAAATATTTTCATTCAGTGAAAAATATATTGGATGATAACGATAATTAATGTACTGAACCATTTAATAAGAAGATAATAAAGGATATGAAGGGTTTATTATAAAAAAATGTGACCCTCACCACAGGACTTGAACTTGCTACTTTTGACAATAAAAAGCAAAGCCTCTACCCTCTAGGCTAGAAAATGCCTTCTCCAGTGAAGATGAAGATCATGAAAGAATGTCATGAAAATGAACCTTGGTTTTGTGTGTTGGAAAAAAGGATGTGGGGAAGGAAACTGAATCTGTGAGTGTCTCCAGCAATGGGGTAAATATTCAGCAGTATGGTGTTTTTGGGGAAATTGTGACTGGACCAAAACAGAGGGTGAAGCTTGAGATCTCACCCCTCCACTATGGGGCTGATGCTCAGCACAGCGCAGTCTTTCTACAGGAATGTAAACCAAAGTGAAGTAAATCCAAGTGAAGGAAGCAGCACCAACAATCCTTGCAAGCCAGTGGAGCTTTTGCACCCCAACCCCACCCCATGTTATGATCTGAGTGTGGAAAAACCTGCACCTGTTCTGAAAGGAGGTTGTAGAGAGGTGGGCGATGGTCTCTTTAGCCAGGTGACAGGAGATAGGACAAGGGGAAATGGCTTCAAACTGCCCCAGGGCAGGGTCAGCTCAGATGGGAGGGAAAAGTTCTTCCCTGAAAGAGTTGTCAGGGCCTGGAACAGGCTGCCCAGGGAGGGAACTGAGTCACCGATCCTGAATGTGACAGGTAGATGAGGTGCTCAGGGATATGGTTTAGCACAGGACAGGAATGGTTGGACTCAATGATCTTAAAGGTCTTTTCCAACCTTTGTGATTCTGTAAAAGACAGAACTGAACATCTACAGCTCTATGGTGGTCCAGAATATTGGCCCAGCATTGGCATTCTTGGATCTTATCAACAAGAACTACCCTGAGAAAATCAGAGCAGGTGCCATTGCTGATATTTGAGAGGCTGGAACCTTGTCCAGAATATTGAACAGAGCCCAGAGAGAGCTGAAACCCATCTGAAATCCTGGGTGAAATCCAGACAATATTTTTGCAAATTAAAAACTGGTGTGTTAGAGAAATACAGTCAGAAACTACAAAGGCACAGGAAGCCTGATGCTCTGAGCAGCCTGCTGACTCCGACTTGCTGCTCTGGGTTCCTAGCGAGCCGTTTTAATTGAAAGTGAGAGCGTTTGTTGCAAAAGGTTGGGAAGTCCTGCTCTAATTGACTCTTTCTGGGGTTAACTGTTGAAAAGAACGAGCCGGGTCCCAGCTCTGCCGTCAGCACCAGGAGTCAGTCCTCCCTCATCATTAATTACTTTGGTTACATTTCTTAATCAGCCCCGCTTGGATCTATCGGCCAGATCCCTGGCTCCGTGCCAGCACCGCCACTCTGACTAGATAAAACACGCCGTGTGGGTAAGGGGAGGAGGGCAAGTTTGCTTCTGATTTCTTCTCTCTTTGATGCTGAATTGGTTGGTTTTCTGACACAGCCCTCCTTTCTTCAGCAGAGCTGCAGGGGCTGTTGTCATTGTGGCTTTGGTTTGGTTGTTTCTTTAATCGACCTTCCAGCATTTTGAAGGGTTGTCGTCCAAGTGAACTGTTACCTACACGTGGCTGTGGTTGGGCACTTGCTCCCAAAACATCAGCAAAACACAGACCTTGATGTAGCTGTAAATTAAGGCAAAGGTGAGGAAAAAGAGACCTTTGAGACTTCTCCATGCTAAATGCTAGTTAGATCTGCCTACGACACTTGCTGTGCCACAGCTGGAGGTGGGACCCCATCTGCACCTCCACATTTGGTGGAAAATCTGGCCCTTCAGAGCCAAACAAGTCTGAGACCAACAGGTACAGGCTTGGGGAGTTTGGGTCCCAAACAGGGAGCAGTATGTGCCTTGGAGCACAGACCTGTCATCTCCCACTCTGCTCAGGGTTGCTGCCCAGGAGTTTTCTGTGCTTTCCTCAGCCTGTTTTCATTCCCTTGCCCCAGCACACTTTATTCAGGTGAAGAGTTACAGTTTTGTCCTCTCCAGGGTAAGCAGAGGGGGTGACACCCACGCCACACAACTCCTAGGAACTCTTCACCAGACATCTAGGGATTGCAGGGGGTGGGAGAAAGGACATTATACCTCCATGTTGCACTTCTCTTGCAGCCAGGACATTGTCAGAAGTTGTCTGCCGCAGTCATGCTCCTGGGAAGGCAGTTTTCCTGCAGGGACACCTTTTTTATCTCCAGGAAAGATGCTTCTGTGAACTGGCCAGCCAGCTACTAAACTGGGGGACCCACAAGATGCAGGGATGAGCATGGATTCTTGCTTGGATAAGCAGTTCAGGTCCTCACCGCTGCCATTTGCTTTGTCAGAGGGAAGATGAAAAGCAAGCATGGCCGGTTTCTTTTTGATCTTCCAGATTATGTTGTCTCACCATGAGACCAGTCAAGGGGGAGAAGCAGGGTGAGCCCAGAACAATCACAGCACATTTACTGTAAGGGATTACTCTTTTTTTTTTTTTTTCTCCTTGGAAATTTCACAACTGACTTTAATTAAGTTCTTCCAAACCCAGCAATGTGCAAGGCATTAGAAAGGGAAAGGGTATGTGTGTGTGTGCCTGTGTGTGTGTTGGTGGGATGGGATTTTTGCAAGTTTTCCTTCACCTAATGAAAATTTGGCTGTCCCCATTGAAATAGGCTGTAGCCAAGATTCAGGTGGTCCGATAACCCGTCGTGTGGCCCCAGGATCCCATCCTGGTGCCAAGTGGTGATAGCTGGTAAAGGGGTAGCTTTTCACTGCTAGCAACCCTATACCCTGTGCACAGCATGTGCAAGAAGTTATAAACCCAGGGCAACCTTGTGTAGGTTTAGGCCTGGAGGTTGGTGGCCCTGCCTGTGGCAGGGGGTTGGAACTCTATGATCCTTGGTGTCCCTTCCAACCCATGCCATTCTATGATTCTATGATTTTATGATACATATATATTGCTAAGACCTCCTCTGACATTGCCATATAACATATATAAATATACTCTCTGGGTTGCTGATGGCATTTCTGGTTTATACTGCCCATAGGACATCACTGCCAAACCGTGAAGGTGCTGGTTTTTCTATCGCTCCTGCTTGTAAAACGTGTTATCTGGAACCACCTCTTCCTCAGCAGGATGTTTCCTGTAGTGGTCTCTCACCATCCCTGCAAAACAGTGTGGGTTTCTTTCCTCGGTGCTGGGGTTACTAATCAAGGATGTCATGAGCTCTCAATGAAACAAAGTCTTTGGAGGTGGAGACCCAGAAAAATGGACACAGTGTACTCGCAAAATGTTCTTAGTAGCACATGTGAATTTCTTTGCACTCAAATTAAGCAGGATTAAAGCAGCTAAACTGTTGTTGCTCAGTTCTCTTGGATCATGTGACAAAGCCTGAATCGCTTTTAGTCACTGGTATAGGCCTAAGTCAGTCCCTTGATCTCCAAATTAATTTTTGAATTGAATGATTGTGTGGGGTTTTTTTGTCCTAATTGAGTCTTCAAGTGAAAAATGCTTAGCAAACAGATGGAAAACTGAGGACAAAAGGCTCCATTATGTAATAAAAAAAGGGAGAGTTCACTACAGCAGTTTGAAATCAGTACTTGGAGGCTCTATTTATTTTTTCTTCATGAAATCCCAAACAGTAAGTGATATGCAGTGTGTTTTGCACAGCTTGGGGGAAAACCATGAAAAAGGAAGAAAGTGGTGAATTCGTACTGGCAGCACTCATAACAGACACTACAAAGTGGCTGAGTAATTTATTGATCCACTCTTCATCTTTCTTTCATTGATATAGCAGAAGCAACAGTTTGTCTGGGAAGAAAAAGGTTTCAAGTGATAGCAGTGCAAAGCTCAAAGCTAATTGGCATAGGAGTTCCTAAAAAACCCCAAACTTCCCCTTGTTTCAAGTTTTGTGGGACCCTTGGGTCACCCCAGGGGTTTCTTGCCCTTCCATGGACATTGGGAAGTAACTGCCTACAAATATGGCTATAAGCAGACAAGGTTTAAAGTTGTACTGAGCATATCTACACGAGGTAAGGACTCTGCTGCAGGAGGCACTGCATGTTCATTGCATCCCAGAATTTGTATTTTCCAGAGCTAAAGGAAGGGTGGTGGAGGGTGAGTGCTCTGCAGGTAGCTGGGCTGATGAACAGAGGGACTCAGAGCTTGCAGCTCACAGATGAGGTGGAGACAGGCACACAACCCCCACCTCCTTTGCGACAGTAAATTAACATTGGGGGGGGGGAATTTCTTGTCTGCTTCAGGCAGCCAAGATGAGATAGGTCTCAGTCTCACATATCTCTTGCTGTTAGTATTGATTTGGGGCTGGTGCTTTTTCTTTTACCTTTGAAATGCTGAAGCAAGGTACCTCAAACCACTCTGTTTTTTTTTTTCTAGTGGGCTGCTTCTGCCTTCCAAAGTATCAAGTATGGCTTAATGGAAGAGTCAGTCTTGGATCACCTGGACAGCACTGGGCTGGAATGAGGCAGAAATAGATGGAACTGCTTCAAGGTGCTCTCTTTCTTTCGTAAGTGCAGAGCTAATTAACATCCTTCTCTGCTAATGAGTAGAAGTAAATGGGATTTATCGATAAGTACTGAGGTACAATTAGAAATCCAGGTTAAACTGGGCCACAAATTAACCAGTTTGCTCCTTCACATACAGATAGTAGGTGACTTTGCCCCTGGTGTCGCTCACTGTACTTTAGCACAAAGCTCATCACTGTAGTTGTGCTTGCACCGACTGTTTTTCAGCACATATGTTCTCTAGCTCTTTGTCTCCTGTAGTCCTGGCAACTGAATATTTGTAAAGTTACAGTCATTGTAACCAGAGGCTGGTTGCCTCTGCACCTCAAGAAAGCAGAGAGTGGTCTTACTGCACCATGGCATTTGCTTCTATGTGCTGCTGCCACATTTCATGGGAGTTTCAGTTCTGTGGTTGGATGGAGCTTGGACACAAACCATTGTTTGTGTTGGGCTCTTCCATGGTCCTTCGTGGTTTGATCTACTATATGTGATTTGTGGGGCTGCTGTGTTCACCTGGGTCATCAGACTGCTCATAAATACTGTGCAAAAGAATTTGATTTGATTCAAAACTCTCTCAAATTTCCTGGCATAACCTTTTGATCAGCAATAGACAAGATCTTACTAAGTGTGTCCATATATATAAGAAGGGAATTTTCCCCAGCTAAGCATCTGGAAGATGCTTGGGACTTAATAAGCTTCACAGAAATCTGCACAGTATAAAATCCTTCTGCTGCCTCTCATGTCATTGCTGGCATTTATCTCTCATTTGGATGTTGTCCTGCTTCTGTTTGAGTGTATTCAGGATAGCTCCTGCATTTGGAGAGGGAACAGGAGGATCTGGGCTGTATACTCTGGGAGAAAATGAGAGAAAAGTAGTTGCAAACAGAGCAAGTAGGTGCAACTTCTTTCTTGAGATGAGGATCTGGTGCTGAATCATAAAATCAGTTAGGTTGGAGAAGACCCCGAAGATCATTGAGTCCAACCATTACCCTTCCACTGCCAAGTCCACCACTAAACCATATCCCAAAATGCCAATTCTAACTGTCTTTTAAATGCTTCCAGAGATGGTGCCTCAACCACTTCAGCAAAGTAAGGCCTGGCTTTGCCTAGGGAATGGTTGAAAATGGGATTTCAGCTGAATGAGAGACACTTGTTGGATCTGACTCTTCAGTGGGATGTTTCTACAGGCCCAGGGTTGTACTGGTACTTGTGGTTGGTCTGCACTGCACCACATCCATGTGCCGGGAGGACCACTGGGACGCTTCCCACAGCAGCTGCCTCCTTCCCAGCAGGGCTGGGCGCACGGGAGCTGGGTAAGTTTGCAAGCTCAGCCACAAAACCAGCTCTTCTCCCTCTCAGGGCTGTTGTCAATGCACCCCACAGGTCTCCAAATCAGAAACTGGTAACCAACTTTTTCTTTGTTTTCATAGTTTTCCTGAATGAGAAGTTCAGGGAAGATTTATTCCCATGTTGCCTGAAGTAACAGCACATTAACTGGGGAGGAACAGGTCTGGCCTTTCAGTAGAGTTCAGACTCTGCAACGTCAGCGATTGTCTCTTGCCATCACAGTGTAAAAACTCTTTTCCCTTTCACTTCACATTATTTCTTTCTGCAGAAGGCTTTCAGTGCAGATAATGCACACGGAGGTACAATACAGCCAGTTGTCTGAGAAAAGAAACCCGTTTTCTTCTAGTGGGTGGTAGGTAAGAATTACTAATCCAATCTGCTTGAGTTAACGCAAAACAAGGATTAGGGTAAAGTTCCCGAATATGTTAATCTTCCTTTATAGAAGTAAACTTTAGCACCACTATCAACCCCGTGGTTTATAGTTCATGGGAACAATGAATCAATTAAACTCGAGCAGAAGAAAATCTTGCACAAGTTTTCCGATTGTTACCTAATACTTGGAATTCTTTTGATTCTTAATTATTCGCCACCGTGTCATAGACGGAGGAAAGAAAACGTTGTTTATTATTCATTAGACTGTTTCTAAACATATCCATAATTAACTGCATCTTATTGTGGTTGTTCTTTTCATCTCCCCCCCCCCCCCTTCTATGAAAGTAGGTATTAAATGACACGTAAGGGCCTGGATAACCGATATAATTGTTGGCACTGCAAACTGACAGCTCACTGGAATGGTTGTGCCTATTCATAGTCAGCTAGTTGTGAAACCCATAGCCTTTGTGAGGAAAAGGAAAGGGTCTTTCAGAAGCATTTCTCTTAGGTATTGGGAAAGAAAGATCACTTTATTTCACTTCTATAAACGAATGCTCAATGGCAAAATGTCCTCTGGCTTTGCAAAAGCAAGGCCGTTCAGAACAGCCTCAAACACTGCTTTTGCCCCTGTGGATATCCAAAATTCTCTTGCTGGGTGCTGGATCATATCTGAAGCTCTTGGAATCCACACAACTTGGAAAATTTTACTGTGTACTCTGGATTTTCTTCTGCCTTTCAGATTTCTGACTGGGGAACAGAGAATAAGGATAATTGGACTTACTGTATGAGATGGAAATGTCAAGGATTTACTCTTAAATGCTAAACATCTATTCTCCTGTCAATACCTGCATGTGAATCTCAGCCACATCAATTAGAGAAATGTAGTCCTAAGGCAAACAATATGCTATATTTCAGCAGCATTCGTGCTGGTGGGTCAGAAAATCCAGCTTGGATTTAGAGTAATAATGTAGAAGGTATTCCTAAACAGCCTGTGATGCTTGCAGTAGTGAAACAGGCAGCAGTCAGGGCTGTGTTTGCAATATTGGCACATGCTTGCGTTCGTTGCAGATCGAATCCCATTGCAATAGGAAGGAAACACTATTTCTGGGAGGTTCTGATGTTACCACCACTTCTGAAAACCTCAGCAATTATCAAAGATTTAATTGTACCTGAAAAAGAAGGGAAGCAACCCTCTACCAATACATTTTGTGTACATTTCCATAGCCCAAGTTCCAGTGCAATGTGATTTATGATAAAAGACTTAGGAAGAAGCCTGTCAGACACGGGGCACAATGAGTATTGATGATCTTTCGAGGTCACTTCCAGCTCCTAATGTTCTGTGAAAATGCTGAGACCCAAGATACAGTTCTGTTTATTAGAATCACAGAATTGTAGGGGTTGGAAGGGACCTCTAGAGATCATTGGGGCCAATCCCCCAAATTAGGGGGACCCATATTGTTAGGTCATATTCCTGCCATTCTTGGTTAACAGAATCGCAGTTTAGGGAATATAAAAAGCCCACAACAGGTCCCTGGGCAGAGTGTGGCAAAGCGCTTGTGAAGCACTCATCCAGTAAAAATTTAGTCTAGTTTTACATCCCCTTGGTGTAAGGTGGGATCTCACACATGGCACTGAACAGACCCCTTTGTTCTGGAGTGACACCTGTCAGCAGGGAGCCAGGACTCCTCTGAGGCAGTGACCCTGCATCTGGTTTTCACTCCTTTTATTCAATTCCTTTAGTTTCTGCTTTTCGCCTGAGAGGAGCAGACAGCTCAGCCATCGCCTTCCTCAGGAGTGGATGTCCTGAGCCTCCAGAGCATCAAAAACCTACAGAGAAATGTACGTGCAGTTGGGGGATACTTTTTTCAGACCAGCATCAGTGACATTGTCATGGTACACTGATGCTCAGCGCATCATCACCTAACCCAGCACAGATAATGACGGACTCTCTCCCTAGATTTAGTTGGAAACAAAACATACACAAGTCTCAAACGCAGCCAGGACATCTCTCCCAGCTCCGAGCACGCTGGCTGTTTTCTGAGAGCTCCGAGAAGCACTTGGCTGAAGAGCAGCAGGTTAAGTGCAGTCTGTCTGCGGGCCAGAGACATAGAGGTGTAAACTGGGAGCGCTCCCAAGATGCCATGTTACATCTTCTGGAGAGCTGCCCCGGCTCCGTCAGGCTCCGCCGCGCCGGGACCCCATCCCGTGAGCTCTGGAGCAGCCCCGCAGCCGCTTGGAGCCAGTGGGAACAGATGGCACTCAGCACTTGGCAGCATTAGACCCCAAATCCCAGGTCCTGGGTTGTTGGGTTGGGTTGGTTTTTTTTTTTAATCTAACCACCAAAAATCCCTTTCAGTTCCCACGTGGTGAAGGCAGCAGCAAAAAAAAACCCAACGTGGAGTGAAATGCACGGGGCAAACCCGGCTGCTCTAATAAATGTGCAGAAGCAGCGAGTCCTCTTTGCAAGTCCCCCGGCTCACAGCAGAAATAGTCCAAGTTTGAGGCTGGGGGACTTTTCAAGCCTGTGTCCCTGCTGTGGCATATAACGAAGAGACAAAAACCCCTTTCTGTAACCTCCGCTGGCTGCGACATTTGTTGGTGTCTGTGGATCTTATTCACAGGGCTTTGTGCGACACTAGTACTAATGTAACTGTATTGTGGCGGGAGACTGGCGAGGGCAGCGGATCACTCGCTTGAAAACATGACCTTTTAATTTAAACAAAAGGCTTGGAAAAATGAAAGTGGGTCTTAAATGCAGTTTAATCAGTCAGGCGAAAGATGTCTAATGAAGCTGCCAGACAGATTTGTAGCCAGACTGTCACTTTACCCATCATGTTTACAGCCTCCAGTGGTGAGATTAGGACTGGGTGAAGGCACAGTCTATCCAAATTTCCCCGGTCTGCTCCTCTACCATGTCTGTTAAGTTTTGACAATTTGACAAATTATTTTGCTGTGCAGTCCCTAGACCTGGAGGAGCTGGGCATGGCGCTCCCACCTTTGAGTGTGGCTGATGCAGGGACAAGAGGCTCAGAGGGATGCTGCGGTGCTACAGAACTGAGGTAAAACCCTTTCACACTTTCTGCTTTGTGCCGTTTTCCTCCTAAAGCAATCAGCACTAAAACCTCTGCCTCTTGAATAAGGACAGCTGAAAAGTTTCAGAGTGATATTTTTAATGCTTTGATTCCCTCTGCTGTGAATCGATGGGCTATTTTTGAATCTCTGTTTCCTACTTAAAGCGGCCGGGACGCTGCAGTTATGAATAGTGCAGCTGTGAAAACCTCTAAGCAGTTGTTGCTCCATCAGAAGAGATCTATGCCAGGACGGACTGGCTTTAACAAATAGCAAGTTAGAAACCTATCCCAGAGTTAAAATTCCTGTCTGCGTGACCATCGAGGTGGCAATGGGCATTTCTCACCAGTACTGGATCGGTTCTATTTTACATTTCCAGGTGTACAATAGGTATTTATTTTGCAGGGTGTATTTGCTGCCTAAGAAGTTTTAGGTGGCTGCCTGTTGTAGAAACTAACTTCTCTGTTTATCCACAGGCTAAGCAGAGCTCAGGCACGCAGCGTCTGAGCTCCCCGCACAGCCATGTCGGTGAACTTAGGCTGGAAGGGAAGGAACTGCCTCTCTGGAAGATGAGAAGGGGATTCATTTTCCATGCTAGCTCTTTCCTGGGGGGCTTTGCCAAGAAGAAGAAAAAAACCCCAAACCCAACCCAAACCCCACTTTCTGTCTTTTCACCCTTTATTTTTTTTTATAAAGAACATCAAAGTCACCACTTCTGCTTTCTCACCATAATCCCTCAAATCCTGATATATGTCTCCCGGTCCTTTCATGCTAAAAGCACAAGAGTGTGTGTCTTGCAGCATTTAGGAGGTTGCAGGCAGTTTCCACTTTGCATAGACACCGTGGCAATAAAAGAGCCAGACCAGGAAAAGTAGTTCAAACTTAAACATTTTGTGGGTTGTTTTTTTTTCCTTGGGTACTTTAAATCCGATTATTATTTAAAATATCTAATTCTGCTTCAGTGGAACAAGAAATTACTGGACAAAAATTACTTTCCTAGTGGGTTTTTTTGGGGGGGGGGAGGGTGGTTCCTCCCTTTTTCCCAAACAGGGTTTTTTTTCAAAGTTTCATGCTTAGGAAAGGAACCTCTCTGTAATTGTCTTGTCATGATTGTAGTTTTTCCCATTCACTAGCGCTTTACATGGAAGCCCCAGGAAAAAGAATTCTTAAAAATTAAATTTCATGCTTGCATGTGTTTCTGTGATCTGCAGTGTGTATGATCTCTGAGTGGAAAAACTTCTCTAAAAATAAATGGATTACCCTTGCTCCGACGCCGTCTGATGTCTCTCGAGCAGATACTGCCGCTCGCCTGTGATCTCTCGCCCACTGCAATCGGGGTGACAGGCGTTGAGGTGAGGGCCTGGCAGTGGCACCCTCCACCCGAACCCCCCGTTTTGGCACAGGCTGGGGGAGTGGGGCAGCCCTATTTGGGGTCTCATGCCAACGCATCACTTGCTGGCGGAGGACAATGGTTTGATCTTTCACAAACAATGCTGAAACAGCGTTGTTGCTGGGTTCCTTGGGAGGACTGGCAGCTCCCCAGCTCAAGGCTGATTTTCATTGTGGCCCTTCTTACAGGGTAAGGTAGGGGGTTTTTGCAAGGCATATAGTTAGGTTGAGAGGATCAATGCGGACAATGTGTGCAGTGATGCAGCACGGGGTACACCTGTCCAATGGTGCACGCAGAGCATCCTCCGAACCCTCTCTAGTGATCAGAAAGGCTCCATGGAGGTTGAGAGCTGGGATGTGATCCCTTGAGTTACAAGACCATTCTTTTCCTGCAACATCCAGCCCTGGACTGGGACCTGCAGGTGGTATTGCAGCACAAGATATGAATACTGATAGAGTCCAGGAATCCACCCAATACACACCTTTCAAGATTTTTTTCTTTTTGTCTTACATCCCCACCTTACAAACCCTCTTCCTACATGAACACACTATTTTGGCTTCACTGATATGGGAACTGTTGCAGATGCAGCCTCCTCTTTCCCTGCTGCCCAGCTATTCTGTGGCAGGTTTTTTCTGTCTTGAACAAGAAATGACTTTGTAAGTCCTTGCTCCTGTGATACCACCCAGCAGTGGCACCTGCCAGACGTGCCCGTGGTGCCCACAGGATGAAAAATTATGTCCCTCTTTGGCATGGCTCTATCAAGCCTTGACCCACGTAACAGTCCCTGAAGGGCTACCTTGAAAAGGGATTAGGTAGAAATGGGTAGGAAAAACCACCAAGCAGATGATAGCAATAAAACATTAGCAGGAGCAGGAAGGCTGGTCCGGTGACTGAACACCAGACGTGGACTCAGGAGATCAAGGTTTAATCCTCCATTCTTCCACAGATGTTGGCAAGTCACTTAATCTCTCTGTGCCTCAGTTCCCCATCTGTAAGAGGAAGATAATGGTAGTTCTTTGTCTGTGCTGTCTGTTTAGATTTCTAAGTTTTCCAGGGCCAAGGATGCTTCTTCAGGAGGGTAAGTACAGCACCTGCCTCTGTCAGGGGAATCGCACTGCAGCCTTCCATGCTACAGGTGACAATTAATAATAACAATATCAGTCCTTTAATCATCAGGGAACTCATGGGTTTTATTCAACAAAATTTACAGCTAATTGAAGTTACCTAAACTTTGTGTAATGTGTGTGTTTCCAGGAAACTTCTTTGTGATGTCTCAGGACCATCTATTTGCCAAGCATGTCATTAGATGACCACAGCTGTCATCCTCACCCCGTGAGACTTGAGGGCCATTTTCAAGCTGGGTGGCAAAGCAGAAGTTGTAGGGAGAGGTTTTCAACTGGCACAGTACTTCCCAACCCACCGTGAGTTCAGGAGAAGCCAGACCAACTCCTGCTGTGGCAATCTGCGATCCCCGTACCTGGAGACACCCTGGTTCTCCATCACCTGAATATTGTGGGCTGAATTATGCTGTTATTACCCAGAGGGGAGGACCTACTGCAGCCAAAATTACCTGGCCTACTTTTCAGGAGAAAATTCCCCAAAGTAACTATTTCTAGAACTTTTCCTTTGCTGCTGTGCTCTGACATGAAAGAATAATATTTTGAAGACTTTTCACTCTGCTTTCCAGTGGGAGAGAATTCGTATCTGTCCTGATTATACTTAGGATCTACTGGAGTCTTCACTGAGGTTAAAAGGAAATTTCAGCAGGTAGGATTATCTCCAACAAGTATTATATCCTGCCAAATTGTGTTTGGATTTTGCTAGACTTATTTACTTGTTCACAACACCCAGGGAAGCGAAGACTTTTTTCCTGCAAAGAATTTGGCTGTGTTTGAAGACATGGGAGCTGTGTTTTCGAGATGAATCAGCCTCAGATTGACTTTGGGATTTGACATAATATTGATTTACTGACTAACCTTGTTCTGCTGGACACGCTGTGGCTATTGTGGGTGACGCTGAGCTATTATGGGGCTGCAGGAATACTTTCTGGTGGCAGGTTTGGTTTAGGACTGTTCGGATGAAGCTTTTGGGATTAATGAGTTTCTGGCTGCACCTTGACTCCTTCCTAGTCTCCAGAGAGATGGGATGTGCTGAACTCCCCTGTGCCTTTCCTCCCTTTCTCCATCTAAGGTCTCATTCTAGCTTCTCCTCCAACTCTATCCAAAACTCAAGCCAGATTGTGATGCCTTTATTACTGCTTCCAGAGAAACCCACTGACTTTGGCCCTGCAGTCCTTCATTCCTCTCTCATTTTCCAGTGCAGGTCTCCCATGCTTTTCTCTCTTGTGCACCCTTCTGCTTTCCAACTCTTCCCATCTTGCTGATCAGTCCTGTACCCCACTTTTGGGTATGTTGGTGAGCTCCAAGCCTCTCAATCCATTTTCCTTTTGTCTCTGTGCCCAATGTTTTGTTTCTGTGCTTGTTTTGTGTGTCATCCAACAGTGGATGAATCCTTCATACACTGCTTTTTAAGGGATGGTCTGACTGGAGAACTGATGGTGAGCATCTACCCCAGCTGCATCTTGTGCTTTCAAATCCTCTTCCATCGACCAGGTAAGGGGCTCAAAGGCTACAGACACAGCATGTTCCTCATGGAGCAGGAAGAGTGGGAAAGTGCAGACATTGCCTTTGCAGGGAGTAGGTGTCACTAATGCCATGGAGTGAATATTCTGCATGTGCACGATAAGCCTTACCTAGTCCTGAGTCTCTGCACATTGATAAAGATGTCAAGACAATGACAGATACTTTTTCCCTTGATTTTTTGCCTTTTAAGAGACAGTTTTTAATATGCACTGAAATAAGAGTGGAAAAGGGTCTTCATTTAGCAACTGGTTGCAAATTATGAAGAAATGAAAAAAAAGTTGCCTTTGTTCCCCAGCTCTGGGGGAGATACTCCCTGGATCCTTTCAGCAAAACCTCTGTCATGCCCCCTGCCCACAATAGTCTGTGTTCTTGGCATCCTTCTTGTCCCATGGGGTACTAGTTTTGGCATGTTCCAGCTCCCATGTGGCACTAAATTTTGCCTCTGAATTAATAGAATTGGGGTGGAGGTAAGGGAGCATTGTGTGGGTGCTGGGTGAAAATAAATCTTGGACCATATTTATACTTTTTGCACTGAAAATTTTCTGTGGAGGAGTGGGACTTCTGAAGAGCTGCAATTTGCAGTGCTTTACTGCACAAGGGGGTTTAAAACATCAGGTCTATTGGATCTAGTCAATTTAGGTCAAGATGTTGTGAGAGATGAAAATTCTACCTACATCTTAAATCTTTCCCATCAGTGACAGATGCCAAAGCCTTTCTGGCAAAAAAAAAAATATATATATATATATATCTCTATATATAAATATAGATACAATTATTTTGTCAAAGCTCACTTTATAAATACCTTGTGCTGGAATGATGATGCTTTGTACAAAACACACTGCAGAAAACTGACAGTGAGGATGGAAAACGCTGACCTAGTTTTATCCAGAACAAAAGCAGGATTTATTTTTTTATACAATTTTTCCTCTTTTTCTTTTCTTTATTTTTTTTTCTTCTTTCCTTGGGAGAAAAAAGAGTTCAATAGATGCCAGTGCTTAAGAACTACAGAGTCTGGTGGAAGGAAGAAAAGCCAAGCACCTGCATGGTCAGATGTCCACAAGAAATGTTAATAATCTATCTAGAGCTTTTGGGCAGGTCAGTGGTGCCCTCTGAAGTGTCTGGGTCCCAGTGCTTTTAATTGTTGTTACAGCCTTATCAGTCTTCAGCCCTACACCACATCTGCAGCTTCTGCTCTGAATTGCAGGCAGATTTGGGTTTTTAGAAGAGGAAGATTGGAGGAATATTAGTTTGGGCAACCCCTTTAGCTGAGCTGGGTGTGTGGGCCCTGGTTTGACAAGTCATGATTATCTCTTTGTACATGTTTATGTCCCCTAGATTGCTCTTAAACCAGAGCCCAAGCTGGATGAGGAGCCTGGCCACCAAGGCAGAGATCTTTGCACACATTAACATCAGTTTGTTTCCCTGTTATTTTTAAGGGTTTATTTTAGACCTTGAGAGTTTTGTGAGTATTTGGGCTGCATCACATTTGCTTTCTTTGTTGTAATTTGTTGATGCTTACACCAGACATATCTTCCAGAGCATTCCAGGTCATTAAAATTCACTCACTCTCTCCTTTTTAATCTCCCACTTAGTTGTCAGCCTCAAGTGTGAGTTCCTCCCTGGAATGCTGTTCCTTTATTGCTTATTGTCAAAATCGTTCTTGCTTGGAATTTTCCCGGCTGGTGACATAGTAGGCTATTGCCACAGGTCAAAGTTTGCATATCAAGCCATCAGTTTTCATCATTGGGTTTGTCATGAGCTGAGGACATTTTTATTAGACAAAACAATGAAGGGGTAGAATGCATTAAAATTCAGCTCCCCTCTTGCACGCTGCAAATGAGCCCAACTTTTGGTAAAACAGAATCATTTGAATTATCCTAAAGAATAGATTATTGATATTTGCTACCCCTGTTTTATCTTTGTATTTTTTTTGTGGTTATGTTCCCTTGCATACAGAAGGCATTTACTAATGTTAAAGTCATATAGATTTCACTAATACTTTTTTCCAGTTCCAGAAGTCTCAAGCTGTGAAGAGGTTCACAATGCAGTGAGACCTATATAGACAGGGTAAAAAACTCTGATCAAGACAGGCTATAATTATTGCTACTTTCTCCAGAGTTTTCAATTGCTAGGTATGCAAACAAGATGAGATGGTATTTTTTTTTAGGAAACTATATCCTTTGTGCTCTGGATTTTCAGCTACCAGAAGGTCTGGGGCAAGCTGTCGTTTGGAGATGTTTTTTAGATTAAATGTTAGAGGGTTCTTAAGCAGCCAGTGCAAACAGCTGGGTTTTATTCAGAAAAAAAAATGGATTTTATTGTATAAGGAAACAATAAATCCAACATCCAACCTACTGCACAGAGCTGACTGTTCTTTGGGCACAAGTTGCCTTTTTTTGTTCCCACCTCAGGGGGCTTTAATTGCAAATTCAAAGCCACCAAGAGGTGAAGGATGCTCATGAAGATGAGGTTGAATGTGAAAAATTCCATGACTGGTTCAGTTTTGTGCCTTAGTGCTGACAGCCTTGGCATCACAGGCCTGCTGAGACAGGGGCTGCCAGGTGTGCTCCGTGCTGTGCCCGTCCGGTGCCGGCTGGGAAAGGTTTCACACTGTGCTGCCCTACCTAGATGAGAGCATCATGTGGTGATGAGGAGGGGTATCCCTCTCCAGAGACGGTGCTGCCTGCACAGACCCCCACATTACCACAGTACCCTGCAGTGGGCTGCCTCATCTGCTGTGGGGTGTTTGAGCTGCTCGCTGCCACCACCACAGAAAGACCTTGGCTGTGGTGAGCAGCTTCCAGTCTCCTCCAGCAGAAGAGTTAAGGACATATTTAGCAGGAAGTAACTAAATACCCCCAAGGGGCTTCTGCTGCTCTGAATTTTGAGCTGCTGTTGACTACATACTTTAGGTATCTGGGGAATGAGACCAGCTTGCCACAGCAATTAGCCTTGAGAGAAGAAATCAAGTGCAATGTTTCAAACTGTTGCAGGTAGTGAGGCTATTCCTTTCAAAGGGGAGCTAAATCATTACAAAAGGCACGTGAAAACCAAAATCAGAAAGCCCTATCAGCAAGGTGTGGCAGAGACAAGAGCTCTGGCATCTCTAGCTCAGCCCCACCATGATCAATGTCTTATTAATCTCCCTACATGCTGATGGAAAGGTGAGATCACAGAATTCAAAGTTGAATCAAGAAGGGGCCATTTGTTGAACCACCAGAGTGGTAACCAGAGATGCTGGACACTGTGACAAAGGTAGAGAGATGCTGAGAAAGCCTTGTGTGACACTGTTTCCATGTCTGGGTTCGCTTCACGGCGAAATCAAAATGGGAACACATCTGAAAAAGTAGATAGTCTAATGAGTAAGACATTTGGTAAATAAGACCAATTAAAAATCAAAAGCAGTACACATCTGAAAAGGCAGATAATATGGTAGGTAAGACATTTGGTAAATAAGAGCAAATAATGATGTTCTAAACCTCAACCTAACACACTCATGTCAACACTTATGCTCTTGCCCACAGCAGGTTTATACCTTTTTAAAAACACAGCTAGGGTTTTGTTCTTTACAAAAAGTATTTTGTTGGCTTCTAATCAGGTATTTAACCTCCCTTTTGGGGATGCTGTAGGATATAAACAGGGGAAAGTAAAGTCTCCTTTTTTTTTTTCCTTTTTTTTTCATTTAGATCACGTGAAAGGCAGAGCTCTGATGGAAATGCTTGTATGCTCTTATCTGTCAGCAGTGTGATTAGGACAATCTCTGCAATCAAAGCCCTGTCGCCCAGAGCTTGCAATTTAAAGAGACAAGTGGTTTTGGGGAGAATTGGGATGCTTGGTACCCCATAGCCAGTCTGAGGTGAGTCAAGAAGGGAACCCAACTATCCTGAATCCATGGGGTTTGGGTGACAAAGTGCTTAAGCAGATGTATTTGTGGGGGATGTCTTGCCTTTCTGATGTAGAGATCTTCCCAACAGCTTCCACTTCAGTCAAGAAGAAGCTTAGTCCTTAAATAATCTCTGGTCCATGCTTTAGAACTCTGGGACAAACTGGTCCCTCTTATGATGCAGCCTCAGAGCCACATGCACCCCTTTGCTTTCAGAGTCAGCATTTTAAGCCTGGGTGGTCCTTAGAGCTGACACATGTTCCAGACCAGACCATTTTATTAATTTAAAATTGGTGTAAACATCAACATTTTATGATGTTAAAATTCTTGATTCATTCTTGATTTGAAGATTTCATGAGTTAGACAGTTCCTCATTTTGCTGGATGTTTGTCACTAGAATTAATCACTCCCAGTATTATAAATGTTTACCTTATTTCTAGAGCTTTTTTGGCTGAGTTTTCAAGGCATTGCTTCTTTATACATCTTTCTCTAGGAGTTAAAAGGCATGTTTCTATCAGGTATTTTCCCAAGATTAAAGTACCACCTAAAATCCTCTGAGCAAATGCTATAGACTGCAATTAGACCAGTCAGAATTGCTGCCTGACATTTTTTCACCTTACAGTTCAAACTAATCTGTGCAGAACTCAATGCACAATTCACATGATGCTTGATGCAAATCTGTCTGCTGGGAGGAGTGGCTGGAAAGATCCACTGAATTTTCTCAAATCCACTTCTGCTTCAAACTACTTTTGGAGAATTCTTGGAAGGCTTTTTTTGTTTGTTTGCTTCACACACATTTGCTGCTAGGAAGTGAACATTTCAGCTCCACAGTGTCTGGTGACAGATGTCACCCAGCAGTGCTTCTCTGCCAGCAGTGCCCCAGTGGGACTACTAAGGCCAAGTTTCTTGAGAAAAAAAAGAAAGGAAACC